>NC_046624.1:13534940-15012495 GCF_900324465.2 Anabas testudineus
AGTTGGACAGTAGTGTTTGTTGGACAAAATTATTTTTAAAAGGGACATCTAAACTACAAAGGTGCATTTCCACTGTTTTTTGACGGTTTACACATCAAAGAGTTAACACTTGTTAACAATTGCATGTCACATCTGTGATATTAGACATTTTAATAAAATATTCCTGCTATTAGCACAAATGTCACTATAATGAAATGTAACTAAACTATTCAACTAATATACACCCCAAGTCCTTATAAAACTATGTGTAGATCTTTAAAATTATTTTCTATGTGTCTTTTTTATGTGTTGACTTAAACGTTCTTTTGTTATTTTTATAAACACTAGCTGAAGCATTTAACAAATTTGTCTGCAAAATTTATGTTGCAGACTGACTTCAGGAAAGCATTATTATAAATTATGGTTCTGAGTAATAAAATCTACTGTAAGCCTTTTGACATATAATGTTTAACTACTGGGTTACATAAAGCCAGATGTTGAAAATTCTGGTATAGGATTTTCTGTCTTGTATCACTCAGCTCTAGTTCGAGATCTCAACTTACAGAATGTAGTAGCCTACATGGGTTTGTTTGGTGTTTGCACATTCCCCCTGTGTTCACATGGACTTCCCAGACCATGATCCTATTTCCTTTCACATTCCTAAGTCAGGAGTACTGGAGACTTTGAACTACATAAAGTTATTCTTTGCAGTATGAGTGACTGTGATATCTCTGTTATCACTGTAAGGAACTGACAACTTGCCTGGGACATTTCTCAGTTCGTAAGCAAGGTTCCAGGTTGCTGGAAACACACTGCTTTTCTAATACAAATTACTCTTGTAAAAATGATTGCCTATCAAAAACAGTTATTGCACTCATTATAGTTACTTAACTTGTGGACACATAAGCCCAGAGTCTGTACTTTCAGGAGTGGCAAGTGCATAATAATAAACTCTCTCCCTTTCCTAATGCAATTAGTGATTTGTGAAATAAATTGCTGCAGGATGAAAGAGGCAATCAACATGTCAGTGTTTGGCCTAAATAACATCACACCAAATACATATGTAAGCAGTATTAGCTGTGTTTAGCGGGTTGGCCTCAGGTTATCCATACTACAAAAATGTATTTATTTATAATACATGTGAATCATCATCTTGCGTGACTGTGCCATCTGTGTCAACATGAGCAATGTTTTGTTTTTACTCCTGAGATGTAAAGTAATAGTAATACCTGGGGGCAAAGAATTCCAAAACCCAAAATTTTTAGAGCTGCGATAATTAATAACTGATTAATCATCAATCATCTATCAAGTTCTCTTTTTATTTCACCTCCTCAGATATGAATATTTAATGGCTGTCATCATCAGTGAATATTTATTTGGTTTTAGTTTCTTGGTCCCAGACCTAAACAATTAATCCACAGTATTAATTGAGGGACTTGACCGATGTCAGCAAGTCAATAATGAAATTATCTGCATACATATCCTTTCCCAAAATATATAATTAATTTAAAAAATAGGGAGTGATTTTAGGCTTAGGTTTTGTTTAATGTTCTTCAAGAGACTACTGAATCTTAAAAGAAATTTCTGATGCTATGAAATCACACCCACTCACATCAGACACTCTGACTTGCCCCCAAGGGGATAAGGTGCATAGACACAATTCAACATATCAGATCCAGTTAGAGAGTGAGCCTGTGTGAACCACAAGAAAACTGCCTCTGCTGATGTTTCTCACATTGAGACCCAAAGATTAACTTGCTTTTGTCAAATTTGCATTAAAAACCTGCCAAAGAGACAGATAGGGAAAAAGCGTGCAGGTTGTGTGGGTGTACATAGCCATGGCAAAAGAAGGAGAAAGAGTGAGAATAAAAGCAATCGCTAGTTGTTCTTCAAATGTCCATCCTCTCTCCCACTCTACATTCACCAGTCTACAGTGTGGGTGGCTGAACACTTGCTGCTTGTGTAGGGAAGTTTTACACTAGCTGGATTCGGAGGATTTCTATTCCATTTGTAAGCATATACAATTTATCAGCATCAGAATATGACTGAATCACCTGCTTTTGGCTATACAGGGGCAAAAAAAGTATGTGAACCTTTCGGAATTTCATGGTTTTCTGATTTAATTTGTCATAAAATGTGATCGGATCTTCATCTTAGTCAAGACTATTAACAAATATGGTCTGCCTAAAATCATAACACCTAAAACATTTTTATCTTTCACGTCTTTATTGAGAATAACCATAAAAGCCTCATAGAGGTAACGGGAGTCAGGTGCTATCATATCTGGAGTCCACTAGTTATTAATTCCAAGGGTTGACATTTTTTACTTTTTCCAGTAGCCCTATGAGGTTTTTATGGTTGTTCTCATCACATGATAAAGAAAGAAACAAACAAAGACATGGATGATCAGATTATTTTTTTTTGTGTGTGTGTGTTATTATTTTAGGCACATAATATTTGTAAATAATAATAGGTCAGATCATGTTTTATGGTTTTTTTTTTTTAAATGTATTTCACATACTTTTTCTTGCCACTGTATACACTAGACTGCAACTAATGACCTTGCAGATCGAAAAAACAGTCTCACAAAATTAGGGAAATCCAATTTCACCATATTGGACTGTCTCACATCATTCTGCTGGCTCATTACCCACCTTATAATAGAACAAAACAAGGAGAACAAGTTGAATATAATTCAGTAAAACTCTTTTTCATGAAACTTACCAACACAGGCATTGAGGAAAAGCCAATCGATCCTTCTCATCCTGTTCTTAATCTGCTTCAGTTTTTTGAAATCCACCTCCAGTTCCTCTTTGCTCCCAATCCCAGCCCCTGATGCCAGTTCAATCCTCTGAAAGTCCATGTTCACCTCTGACTCCCGTTTTGAGGTTGGAGGAGACCTCCTTTGGCTACTACTGCAACCTCCCAGCCCACCTACCACACTCCCAACTCCTTGCCCAACCACATGCCCCACAACACCCCTCCTGTTGTCCCGGTCCTGTTCATTAAGTGTTGAGGAAGGTTGTTGGCTCTCAGGTTCTGATGCCAGTTCAATGGGTTCAGCTAGCAGACTATTTGGCCTGGGGTGGTCGCACACCACACACTTTAGAGCCTTAGCCCAGTTTTCATAAGTGCACGCATTGCAGGTCCAGTGCCGTGCATGAGTGTTGAGCCTGTTACGGTCATTATATTCCTCACAGGGGTCTGTAGTGGTGACTGGGGGAGCAGGCTGGCATCCAGAGCCTGAGGTCTGGGGTGATTCTGTGGGGCTGCGTGGTTGCTGAGTGAGATGTCCTTGATGGGGTGCATGTCGCCCATGCTGTTGTTGTTGAGCCTGCAGCCTCTGACACAGGCATTGAGTGCAACGGATAGCCCGAGGCCAGTTCAGGTAGGTGCACATGTGGCACGACCACTTGGTACTAGTCTCAGGTACATCAGCAACACGGACACGGGGTCGGGCACTGGAGTCTGGACAAATAAGTAAGGTGGAGCCCCCCTGCGATGGACTGTTGCTGAGACCTGCAGGGTCCCACTGGTGCAGACTGGCATCCAGGGCAGGACTGCTCTTAAAGGGCTCCTCAGTAATGATAGCACCCCCACTGGGCCTCTGAGCGCGGCACATGGTACACTTGATGGCTGACGGCCAGTTCTCGTATGTGCAGTATTCACAGGCCCACTTGGCAGCCAGCTCGGTCATCGTCGCTCCACCACTGAGGGAGGCTTCCTGCCGTTCAGAGGGGCTCTCAGCTCGGCAGATCCACTCTCAAGGAGATCACACAGCAAGCAGTACACTAAGGTACAAAGAAACATACAGGAAATTTTAGCACACTTTTTTGGAAACGTTTTCATGTTATGCCAATAAACATCCTGAACTTGACTACACTACATGACAAAAAGACAAGCCAAAATATCTAACTACTCAAAGCCAAACACTTGTGGAAGAATTAAAACACCAAGACAAACAAACCGCCCAGCTTTTACTAGAAAACACTTCAGGAAACATCCACGGCACTGCCTGCTTTTGATCGGATACTAATTTGCAGGTGGAAAAAATCCAGGGCAGCAGTGTTTGGAAACCCACAAAGTAAAGTGCCAAGACACAGCGAACTGCATTTCACGCTCCTATTAAAACCGACACTGGCTAACACATACAGTGAGCGAGTTATACACACCATGCAAATGTGCCCTACAACCGAGCTGGGTAACAAGAGACAAGGGCAGATGAAAGCAGACACCCAGCAGGGAGGCGCATGACCGGTTAAGACACTTACTGATGCACTGAAATTGAATTCGCCCTAAAGCCTATTAACCACATATTCAACTCAACATCCTACAACACGTGTGGTCCTGTTGCACTCAGAACATTATTTACTAGAGATAAAATAAAGTTAACATTAGCTCACTCAGCAGGTCAGAGAAGAGTCGGTGGTGCTGTGTGTACACCACGCCTCCAAGTTTACCAACACGGCGTGAGAAATTCAACACATTGACGAGACACGATCTCCCCCCCAACAAGCTGCAGGTTGTGCAGACAGGGAACCATCGTCCTCACGTTCAACTGGTGGACTTGTAGCTTTAATAGCAAACCGTGCATGTTTTCATGCATAACATTATAATAGAAAATGACTAATTCAAATAAGCAGTCCACTCGTCTCGACTCTATTTGCATAGCTATCATTACTTAACTAACGTTAGCAAACAAACTAGCTATTTTAACCTTAACGCGCATTAACAGATCCACCGAGGCACCTAGCTATTAGTTATCGTAGCAGTTTCATGGCAACTAAGCTAGCGACGTTCACTCAGCCTAGCTAGCTGTTCGCTAACAAGACGTTAACGGTTTGCGAGGCCCGTAATCGACTCTACAAGACAGCCCGCTAGTTAACGGTGAAACTCCTACCTTTGCTGTGTTTACACTCCTCTGTTCCCCGATGAAGCCAAACAAATGGAGCTTCCCGGAGTTCTCCCCCCAGACCAGAGAAACCCACTCCAATCAGACCTTCTCTCACTTGGTCGACTCCAGCCGCATATTTACTTCTCCGGGGCGCCGTTCCCTTGGCAGAAGGTCCATATGTGCCACGGTGCAAGAACCCCCCTAGTCCCGTCCCTCGCCCGGCTTCTTTGACGCTTTAAATCATTTTTTTTATCCTTGTCCTGTTTTCCAAACGTCAAGCTGACGGGCTGTAATGGCGGCTCAGGGGAAAGGAAGCGACCGAGGCTGGGCTAAAAAATAAACTACGAGGGAGCAGAGAGCTGTGGGGCCGTGTACAGTCAGAGGCAGGCTGGGCTGTACCACCTGAACCAGCCGAGCCTTCTGATTGGCTCATTTCTGTGTATCCCCCTGACACCGACCAATCAGCTTCTACGCTTCTCACTCCAACTGTTAAAAGGCTCCGTGAAACCAAAACAGGCTGTGAATGTCAAATTAATCATAGCGACAACTGTGCTTAATATGTTCGTTTCTTTCAGTCAACGGCGACTTAGTTCCTGTGGATAATGTTTTGTTTTTAATTCTTGCATTGCAATTTGTTGCATCTCTGACAAGCAACCACGTGGTATCCCCCTCAAAAAATGGATAAGAAGATGATGTCACCGTAAAAATACTGCAGCAAGCAGGCTGCAGTCATGCATGACATCTTGAGCAACACTTATCAGCCGCTAAATTATCATTATCATCGACGCGCGGCCACACACCCCCGAGCCGACACTGAATTTGCACCATGATTAATACCTTTCCAAGCCATTTGTTTCGGAAGCGAACATGTATGCATAGATGTAACTCTATAAAGGAAAGTCTGTCCTGCTCCAATTACATGAGACAAGCTCTAGTATGCGCTGCGCATAGATACACATGCAAAATAAATGTATGGTTGAGTCTTCCACTTTAGAAGACTCTGAATATAGAATAACTGTACTGTCATGTAACAGGTTTAGCTCAAAATGAGTATTAATGTAACCCTATATATTTTTAAGCATGGAAAAAAACACAGTTTAAATACCATTTCATTTACTGTAAGAAGAAAGCAAAAGCACATCATATCACATATGCATGTCTCGTTTATTATCCCCATTTAAGAACCACATTATCTGTGCCAAACCAAGCAAGTCCTTGGTCTACTTTCATCAAGTACACAAACTCAGATAAAGCTGAGAAGCTCAAAGCTGTGCACTGAACATTGTGCTTCAGGGAGGTGTTCATGTTGCAATGACCCATACTAGGAGGGAAGGGAAGGGCCACCCCATATGGTAAGTACAGTATGTGTATAATGTGGGGGAATTAAAGGTATAGGATGTTAATTGTCTCACGCTTTCTACCAATGGTTCTCAATTCCAGAGCTCTGCCGGTTTCCATTCTGGCTACTAAGAGGTCAGGATTACATATGGGCATGCCAGAAAGAAATAAAAGCAATCGTCTAGAAGCAGAGGACCAGGATCAAGAGTGAGGGCCGACATTGACAACTGCTGCTCTATACCACCATAACACTCAGAGACAAGCTTATACAGTAAGTGCAGTTTAAATGCAAGCCCCATCCCTTACCCTACTATACATTCATTATTTATGTTCATATATTGTTCCAGTACTCGAAGAAAACCATACTCCTAACAAACTGATTTAGTCACTTCTTTTAACATTATGATTGTGTTACTCTGGGTGATTATTAAGTAACATTTGGAGTGCCAGATCCTGATCAGTGATGCACTGGCATTGCAAAATAGGGCAAGTGAAATGACCCTAAGGCAGAAAACACAACATGCAAACAGATTGTGTAAATAAAGCTAAGGTTGTTCACAGGCAAATCATCTCTCATCACATCATTCTTTTCCAAATGTGTGCCACCTGCTGATCACTATTTTAGACATCCTCCATGTACAGTGCAGATGTCTATCCATGCTCAACACAAGTGTCAGGAATTTACTGGTTCACGCAAGGAGGGGGGGGGTCCTACAGTAACCAATCAATCCATACCTCAGTCATTTGTCTTCAAATGGACCAGATGTGTTAAAAAGCCATCTGCATGTCAGTTATGCTAATCATACCAACGTCGCCTTGCTGGACATTTGATTACTAAACAGACTGCCACTGACTTTACAGGTATGCTTCCAGTTTTAAATAATAAAGCAGGCAAATTTAACTTAAGGAAGCAGGAAATATTTTTTTCAGGTAGATAAAACATAACATTGTGGAATGGGAGACATGTAGCTCCAGGAAAACAAAAAAGGCTTAAAGTCGATTATTGCAATCAAAACACAGTCTGTTAGAATTGTACCCCTCAAGAGAGATCTGTGTACAGACAGAAACTGCCCTGAGTGAAAGGCACTGTATACTGAAGCAAGGTCATGATGTTTTCATCACATTATCCGGGTTGAAACACATAACACTGAACCAACCAGGTCAGAACACGAGGTCTGCTGCCAACTATGCCAAGACAGGAAGGTGATCACTTGCTCTTTTTCCAATGGTTACAATTCACACACTACAGGAGGTGTCAGCCTTCCATTATGACTTTAATAGAGAACAAGTCAGTGAGAAGTGAGCTTGAAGTGGTTATATGATCACGGTCAGTAGTATTAGAGACAACCAGCACTGTGAAGTGTAAGTAGCAGCCAGGTTTTTATATTAATAAGAATAGACAGATGCAGTTTTTCTATAGTAGCTCTCAGTGTTGCAGCAGCAGCAGAAGGGAACCTTAAGAATCTGGTTAATAAAACTACAGTACATTGTGTTTGCCCTGTGAACCCCCACACAACACGCAGATGCTGAGCTGAGTTTGGCTCAGGGTGGTCAAAGACGACTACTCAAGTGGCACAATATGACAGCATTGGTATAGCACAATAAAGAAATCTTAAATTTGTTAAGTGCAGCAAAGCGCATATAATTTCAGTGTTAACCAAGAAGAACTAGACATTGACATTCTTGTCAATCAAATTAGATTAACTGGTAATCTGACAAAATATATATATTTATATAGGTATGTATATATAAAGCACCCATTATAGAAGTGGCAGAGAAAATTCTGTTTGGACTCTATTCGTCATCATCTAATTAGGCAACTTGTATGATTAATTAATAACTGAAACATGAATGAAAATGCTATTTAAGTCTAAAATCAAATAAGAAAAATGTGCATGAAATTCTAATTACATATGGTATATATATTTTTTCCAAATTAAAAAATAAAGTTTACAACCCTTTGCCTACTTCCTTTAAAAATTGTTTGAAGGCCGCACAATATTTTGTTTGCTTTTCTTTGATAGTTTGTTTAAAAGAAGGCAAAGAAAAAAAATAGTGCAAGAGGTAATGCAAGAGTGGGTGCTCAGACTTGGTGATGCAAACGTGAAACCAAAGGTTACAGCAAAAAGCGGGAAAGAGGGCTTGTCTTTAAAGGAGCCAGCCAATCAGTTGGCATGATCTGTGTTGTAATACCCAGTTCCAAACCTGAAACCAGACAAAACCCACAATTCAGGACTTGGACAGACCAAGTTCTAAAAAGAAAAAATTAAAACAAATTATTTTTTCCACCTCAGTGAGACATACCAGTTATGCTTGCAGAGCCTAGCAAGGTTTCCCCTTAAAATGGAGATCAGACTAAGACAAGAGGAAATACACACAGCGGGACACCATCTGTGCATGCCTTTCACTTTCAGGACTGGCACTTCTTTTGTCTATATGTGTCTATCTTTGATTGCTTGAGATGCCCACCTCTCAAGGTGTGTCACTTATTTGTGTCCCTTACACACCCTGTGGCATGTTTCTATGTGTTTTGTGAGCCACGAGCGTCCCCATCAGGACTGAGGGCAGCAGGTCGGCCTTGAGCTAAAATGCCAGCAGAGACCATTGGCAGATGAGCAGTTTCACTCACTAAGTTCTCATACTCGCTACTGTCCCCATCTTCATCATCATCGTCCTCATCATCCTCTTCATCATCTTCCTGCCCTGCAGCTTGTCTATCTAATGAGTCAGAGCTTGATCCATCACCATTGCCAAGGTATGGGGTGCTGGGAGTGGTAACAGGATTGGAGTTGGTACTCAGGCCCAGGCTTAGCCCAAGGCCTAACCCCATCCCCAGGGACCCAGGTGTTGGGTGTCCTGGAGAGCCCACAGCTTGGGGTCGGGGCAGCAGAGCAGCACTGGTAGGTGGGGAAGAAGAGGAGAGCAGTGAGTCATCCTGGGACAAGAGATCAGTATAAGATGGTGGGTTAGGTGAGGTACTGGGCCGCTCTGGAGCAGAGGGTGTGTGGAAAGTTATCCTGGACAGAAGGGAAGCCTCTGGAGGTTCTGTATTCTCCTCTGGAGTGGAATGGGAGTCTGCATTTTGGGCCTCACGGAGCCCTGTGAAACAAAGAAAGGTTTATGTGGTAAAATGGACAATGTTCCAGGGTGAAGCTTGTTGAACCTGTTCCAATGTCACATTTATTCCCTTTTTGCTGTAGACTTATGTTTTAAATTTATGTTTTAAAATTTTCAAGCTAACACGTCTGTGATTTAATACAAAAGTCCAGCTTATAAAGTCCAAAACACATACTTCTCTCCTCTTCTGCTGTCTTGCGTTTCCTGAGGGCGATTTGTTGTTTGAGTTGGTTCACATCCTCTTGAAATTTCTCCTTCACACGTTCACTTTGTTCTACCTCGCCGCACACAGCCTATAACCAAGGAAAACAAAAACTTAAACCTAGAAAACAAAGTCAAAGACTTTTCCCCATTCATTCAGTGAGCAAACAAATTCACTACATATCTTAGAAAAACTCCACTAGCCATCCATCATCCAACTCACCTGCATTTTATCTTGTAATGCACTGTAGACTTGGAAAATTGTTCGAATATCCTTCATCACACCATCTTTGTCAAAGAATTCAGCCCTGGAAAGATATTTACCAATAGATATATCCAAGATATATCAAACAATGACAATGTATAAGCTCACCCAACTTGTTATTTAAGATCATACATCACAAAGGCATCAGGGCAGTAAAGGTTTGTAGTGGTTAAACTATGAATGTATTCTACGTATATCAAAGCTAAATTTAACGTATTCCACTAGCTTTCACAGAAAGATTTCAGCTGAATGAATTGAGATGAAAACAGAGTGATCTTATCAGAAGCTGGACAAACAGCTCTGGCTAAAGCCCCAGCAGTGTCTGAGCGTTGCTGACACCCATGTGTTATGCTTTCAAGGTGAAGCTGTCTTGTATTTTGTCAGATGAAAACAGGTGGCTGCTGCAACTCCACACATACTGTACAATATAAGAGGATACTTGTGGCTGTCTAAATCTTTTCTCAGCCAAAAATGGGAATTAGCAGTTGCAGTGGTGTAGTGCAAAAAATTTCTAACCTTACCCATGCTCTTTGATGACCTTGGCGTAGTTGAGTGAGGTGTTGGGCACTGAGGACACTTTGTATTCCTGCTGGCTTGTGTTGCCAAGATTAGGGATTGAGAGGGTGATTCTCTGGTTGTACCTACTGAGTAGAAATGACCAGTTAGCACTGAAAACATTATACAATAAATCAGATAGTAAATTAATACTTCTGCTTAAATTTAAGCAGTATACCAAATTCAGTTTTTTGCAACATAAATACAAACTTTTGCTTTTACAAATCCCACTTTTTAAAGTGAATTGGATAAAAAAAAATGGGAGAAAATAATCTCTGTAGATACCATTACAGTATTTTGTGAGTATTGATAATGATATGATATGTTTTTAACAATTATATATGTTAATATGCAATATAATTCTTTACTTTCTTTTTGTACGTGTAAAATATGCAATCAGGTATTTTTATTTTGATACCAGTTACATATCAGAAAACAATTCCAGATCCCAGTGTTTTCTTTTTCACAAAACCTAAAAGTCAACAGAATTTATCACATTTGAACATGATTGTCCAACAGCAACTTAGACAAAGTAAGACCTCTCTCTAAGAAAGCAAAAAACTGTAGAACAGCAAATATGTTTTGACCCAAGAGTAGTTCGACATGACTGTGTGTGGTTGTTATTACTTGCGGTTAGGTCTGAAGAGCACATACTCCAGTGCATGTGTGGAACTATTGGCGGTGGAGATGAAGCTAAAAAGAAGGAAGACGAGGTCGGGCACACCAAGCAGTTGAGTCAGCTGTTTGTGGATGATCTGTTCTCTGAACGACATCTGCTGCTGCGTGTTCCTTCGGAACCGATACCATCCAATGACCTTCTGCACAATGGAAGAGACTAATCTTTTTAAAATGCATTTCATCCCATGAAGTCTCAGTAATCTAACACAATTTAGGATGACATATATGTCTATATGTCTGTACGTATATGAGTGACCAAAACACAATATGTACTGTACTGTCCAATCATTTTTTAACATGCATAGCTATTTGAAATGCTTCTGTGAGAAAGCATACCATTCTTCATGTTGTTACATATGTACAGTTTGTTTTGTCAGGCTATGATTTATGCAAAAATTGCTGAAATCAGGACTTTGAGGGTAACTTCCACAAGGTTACATTTTAATTAAAATCAATCCCTTAATGCCTTAATTAATGTAATTAATCCTTTTAGTGAAGCCTTGGTTTAAAAATAGTAAGAGGGCATCAACAACATTTTATAGTATTTAAGCAGCAATGTACTATATGTTTAAATAGCAATAAAAAAAAAAAAAGAAGAAGAAAAAAATCACTCACTTTCCGCCTATCTTTAAGAATGCTGTTGAGATTTTCTTCATTGACTTTGCCTGCGTAGTCATAAAAGCTGATGAGAGGGAGAAGAAACAAGTAAGTTTGATGTATCATGCCCCTGCTCTGCCTCTGCCTTAACCTACTTCTATTACTCAATCTTGTCATATGGGGCCACCTGCTGTCCAGTGTCAAATTAATTCAGAGTATTTTAAATGGATGAGGTATACCAGGTATCCATTTCAATTGGTGGTACATTAATAGTGATTTAAAACTATGATATTAGATTCTACTCTGCAGAGAGGCACGTTTTTTATTAAGGGCAAAACAACAACAATGATAAAGGCTCACAGATCTTAGCAACAACATATTCAATAAATATCTACCTAGCAACAATTAAGTCCTACTGAACCTGTGTCTTCCTATGCATGTTGTACAATATTATTTTATGTCAGATTTTCCTTAATTTAACAATCATGACCAAAGATGTTGGCTGATGATGTTCTGCAGTTTTATATGTGGTGACATTTTAGCCACATTAGATCTCTTGGGTATAGACAATCACCATATGAAAATCATAGCTTGTTAAGATTAAAAAGTTAATATCTTACCTAAACAACTGTGCACAAGGATCATGGTTGTGGATTTCTGTTGGGGAAAAAAGTGACAAATATTTCAGGTATATAACATTATTTGTGCAAATGTTTAAAGAGATAATCTAATCATGAAACATAAAAGCCCCACAACTGACATTCCCAACCTGAGGTATTCTTTATATTTATTAAGATATCTGTAATGTCAGCATATCCAAAAAGATATTTTGGGCTATTATTTCAGCCCAAAAACAGAAGCTCTAAACTCACAAGCAGAAATGGTCCTGTTGCTGATTACCACATTAAATTAAAATTTGTTTTTGTTTAATTTTACTACAACATATCAAGAAAACTCTTACTCCACTTTAAAAAGAGGTCATTACCATAGATCATCACCATAGGTCAGTGAGTCAACAGACACATAGGGATGAGTGCTCATTTCTTTTCCAATTCCATCCTTTCATCTATTCATTATCCTAATCACGTCTTCTGGGCTGCCAGAGCTTATGCCAATTGCCATTAAGAACCAGTTTACACCCTGGACAGATCAACAGTCTATCACAGGGCTGACATACAGAGACAGAAATCCAAACACATTCAAACCTGTGGGCATCTTAGAATCACCTAACTAATGTATTTGGACTGTGGGGAAGGTTGGAGTTCTAGTTTACATCAAAGCACATTTCTCCTATTAGGACTAAAACAGCAGAGGAGAAATTCAAATACGGAAGTACATATAATCCATTGTGTATATTTTTATGGCCACATTTAAGTACGATGAAATTTAATACAGATTCCTATCATTATGCTATTTATTCGATCTTTTCAACATGAACAGTTTGTTTACGGTATATTATATATGGCCATGCACACCTGTGCAGGGGCTAAAACATGTGTCTGATTAAACCTTTCCTCCCTCAGGTTAAGGCTGGTTAATTCTGGGTGGTAGCTATGTACAAAGTACAATGGTAAAAGTTGTCCTTTATAGATAAGCAATAAAATTAACAGAGGAGAGAGGGACAGACGAATAAGTTAATATGTTAAATAATTATACATGTGGGCAGACCATGAGTGTAGGCGTCTTTAAAAGAACCAGTATTACGTGTAGTGCCGTGCCTTTTAAAAAAGGTGTGAGAGAACCAAACTGTAAAAGGGCTTTTTCACAGTAGGACACATTTAGACACTTCAGTGTCGAAAAAGCATTAGCAACAGCATTAATGGTGGCTCCACGGTTTTGAATATCATGGACCCAGGAAGCTGTGCCAATGAGATACTATTAACAATACAAGAACCCTGAAACTAAAAAAGCAAAATGGAATTCAGCTAAAATTAAATTTTGAATTTCTCAACTTTCACTAAAGGCTGCTGTAACAAATGGAAAGATAGCACAACATTGTGGTTTTGTCTGTTTCTGGACTTACCTACTATCTGGAGCAATTCTGCACTGCTGATCTGTGTGTCACTGATGCTGACAGTCTCTTCTTGCCTTACTTCTCCTACTAGGAAGCCCTCCTATGCAAATTATTTCAACAAAACTCTGGTTAGGCCATTTATGTAGACCTGAAACAATCGCTCCATTACCAATTAAACATAAATCTAAACACAATTTATAAACAAATTGCCAAACTTATTCCAGTTACATCTTGTAAAATCTGAGTGTTTGATTATAATTTTTAATTTTTCAACTGCTTGTAAAATAAACCAAAAACAAAACATCCACCTATAAAGACCTGTCAGATTAATAATGTTATGCAAGAGGTTTGTATTTAATTCTGTGTAACACTAAAGTATGTGAGTCACTGAATCACAATAAGGCATTCATTCAGTTTAATAACTATTCAACTTTTTCTTCTGGGAACAAATCAATTTACTTCACAGAGAAGTGACAACAGCCCTGCCTTGCTCTTTCTGATTATCTTAGGAATGCAGAAAAACCTGTAGTGACTATGCACCTGGCCAATTTGACTGCTGAAGTTTTATGAAGAAGGAAGAGATGTAAACAGAGTTAGCTTACTTTGCATTAACTCCTGTATGAAAAGTTTGTTTGCCATGATAACAAAACATTTCTGTGATTGCGCCTCTACAAAACCAAACCCAAAAAGAAACATGCATGCTCGTCATTTGGTTATTTGTTGTTGTTTTGTTTGATGTCAACGTTACTGACTTAAAAGCAACTAAGATTAGCTAGGTGGCTAACAGAAATAATCTAACGTTAGGAATACGGAAACGGGAAAACAAAATGAGCTTATTTGCATATTTTTTTTATAAAAAACACTGAATTGGTGTTACATTTTAAAGACATGCCAAACTGCTATCACATAGCAGGTATGGGTTACTGTGGATATTAGAGACACAGACACACGGAAGTCACTTGACTTGGTAGCTTAGCTAACATGCTAACGGTTCTCATATTTGTATAGTCGGCTTTTTTTTTTTAAAGCTAATGTTACAGCTTAATGTTAAACACGTGAGCAGCTGTAACACGTAACATAATTTAAAATTTACTAGTCTTGTCTTTAATTTGCTGTAGCTACACACTGTAATTAAATAATAACTGCCGGTAAATAGACGGAACCAAAACTAGCTAGCCAGCAACAGGATGATGACACTGGAAAACAACACAAACTAATGACGATATTAAATGATCAGACACATTGCCTAGTTATGCACACGTAAACAACCACTGCACATTAGTCTGTCAACGTCATGTTGAATACTTACATGATCGGAGTTGCTGTTAGCGCTGTGATAACACACAGAACTAAAAGTATAACCTGAAATGGACGCCGCCATGATGGAAACATCCCTATCAATCCCGTTGTCCCCCGCGGTCGCAAGCACGCTCCTCTAACGCAATGTATTGTGGGAACTGTTGGCAAAAACCTGACAGCCTCTTCCAGCATGGAGGACGCCACAGAAAGTACACATGGCAGTGGAAATGTGTCAGAACCTGAGGAAGACAGATATGCAGACAGCGATTTTCGGCCGTCAAAACTGGGAACGAAAGAATAGTAAGTGTTTTGTTTCGCTTTTATTATGAAATATGATGGCTGGACAGGTTGTTTTCCTTAGACTGCTACTATTAGCATCGCTAACTGAAATGCTAACGTTAACTCATTCAAAACTTTTTTAAGGCTTTATGTCTTAATCGCTCGGACTATTACAGTCCCAGATTTTGCTAAATGCACGTTGATGTGATGCTTTTTGATAGAATCTAACAAGGGTGTTATTCATTTTATGTGCACTGTTGTTACCTACCCCATGTCCAGTTTCTAATTTAACTATGTACCATTTGTGCTTAACTTGATGTCAGTGACATGTGTGGTATGCATTGTTTTCTGCAGCTGGGAAGATGCATACCAAAAAGAACTTGAGACATTCAAAGACATTGGGGATGTTGGTGAGATATGGTAATCAGGCAGAGTATAGACTTGAAATTGCATGGTCACTTTCCTTTCTATTTTTTTATTGCAAGTGTTATTTGCCCTCCAAAAATGTGAACAAGAAACGTTCTGTCATGTTTTTGAAGTTTGTATGTTTCTGTGTTGTAAGGTTTGGTGAGGAAAGCATGAGCCGTGTGCTGCGATGGATGGATAAAGCTAAAATCCCAGAAGATGCTGCCATTCTGGACATTGGCACTGGAAATGGGGCCTTTTTAGTTGAACTGGTGTGAACAGAGTAAAAATGAATTATGATGACTATTAAATTACTATTATATAAAATTATTATATTTTGCTATCATGGCTACGTGAGTGTTCTTAAATGGTTCGTTCACGAATCACAGAAGGCTTGTGAATTATCCAGCATAAACCAGATGCTCGATGTTGTGTTTTTCAAATGTTATAATGCTAGAAGCTGAATTACTTTGACCTCCATATTAAAGGAAAAAAGAGAATCAAATACAGTCTGCATAACTACCACTCTGGGTTAAATGGAAATGTTTTGTTTACTAATTTGTAAGTGACAACAAGGGTTACAGAGATGAACTTTGTAAGAAATTATCACAAATATTTCTTAAATAGTTGACAAACATAACAAAGCTTATTCTCTGTGTTTTTTGTTTCAAGGCTAATCATGGCTACAAGAATCTGATGGGAATAGATTATTCTCCAGCGTCTGTAGAATTAGCCAAGAATGTTCTGCAGGCAGAGGGCTTGGCCGATGTCAGTGTTAAGGTAAGTTATTTTGCCATTTAAACATTTGTGGGGTTTGTAGTAAATACTATTAGGGTATTTGGATATTTTGGATTATGGAATAACTAGTGGTATACTATTTGAATGTCCCTAATGGTAACAATGATAATGAACATTTTCTGCAAAATCTAGGAGTTATTTGACATAAGTGCTTCATAAGTATTTTAGTGTATCTAGTGGGTTCAATGTGCACAAATGAGCTGTTGATATAAAATGAATTCCCTTCATTGCTATATACAAATGATGCAGTGTAGCTTTCATCATACTGTGAGCCAGTCTGGGCCTGGGAAGGTTAGAGGAAACTCTCCTGTGTTTGCCATGTGGCAGAGATGGATGGGAAGAAGGCCCTGGAAGTGATGGAGGTCTGCCCACCATTCAGATGAACCCAACTCAACCCTCAAATGTATTGCAAGGAATTAACACAGCTGCTAACATATATGTATTCAAGAAAAACTATATTTATATACTATAAATACTGAACAGTGTTTAAGAAAGGTGATTGTTTTTTTTTTCCTGAGAGTATATTACAGATGTATGTTATATACATCACACCACACACACACACACACACACACACACACATCTGTGATGGTGTGTGCTTTGCTTTGGCAAAAAGTCGACCATTGAAGTCAATATTGACCTTAGCTAGACGGGGGGAGCACAGTGGGTGTATGAGTGTGTATATTTGAGAGATTAATGGTATTTTGGCATCTTAAATACTACAGAATTTGTGTGAATGTGTCCATGCTGTGTGCATATGTAGTCTGAAGTGAGGGGGACACATGGTTAAAGTACCGTTTATGTCAAAGATAATTCTTTCTCTGAAACTATGTCAGGCCCCATCTCTGTTCACATTAGTCACTGTCTAGTCCTTCTTTAACACTTCCTCTTCATACATTCTTTCAATATCTTCACAGTTTTTCCATTTTACAGACTCACACTTGAATTTAACTCAGGTCAGTTTCAACAATAAATAGACATTCTGTGTCCAGTACATTTGTGCTGATCCCCCTTCATAAATTTCACAAATTTTGTGACCTGTGGTTTGTGCACATGTGGCCTTTGAGCTCGCCCCAGAGATCGGCTGTTCTGCCCCTTGACTAGATAAAGGGGTTCTTTCACTTGTGGTATGATAGGTCAGCAACCTCAATAGCATTAACCACCGTCATGTCAGCAGTTGCAATTTAGTTTTAAAGTGAACCACTGAGGTAAAACACAATTCATTTTGGTTGAAAGATTTCTCCTGCAGTTATATGCTATGCATTTTACAGCTAAAGACTCAGGCTAAACAGTAGGCACCATATTGTATATTGCATTTGAACTGATCCACAGATGAACGTATCCTTAACATCTTATTTCTTTATTTTAGGAGATGGATTTCTTAAAATGTCAAGGGGAGCTAAAGGATTTTGATGTCTGCATCGACAAGGGAACATTTGATGCAATAAGTCTAAACCCAACAAACACAGAGGAGGGCAAAAAACTTTATGTCCAAGCTCTAAAAGGTGCTCTGAAGGACAAAGGATTTTTTGCAATCACTTCCTGTAACTGGACAAAAACGCAGCTACTAGAAAGATTTAACGAAGGTGAGAGGGAATACTGCAATCAACTATTGAGTGTCTGATTGATCTTTGTTCATTTTTTTTATTAGAGAGCTGCTTATGAACTGCTTGCAAGTTGTCAGGGAATGCTGTAACATGGTAGTAACTATTCATAATAATCCTTAATGTAAAAGCAGTCTGAGCCAAATAATCTTTTTTTTTTTTCATGTTGTCAGTGATTAGATGATGCATTGGTATTTAAAATCTGTCTTTCCTTATGTTGTCATATTACAAAGGAGTTAAAACACTGGGAAGGACATGTTGCTCTTTAAAGTGTGCATCAGTGTGATTTATAATTGTCTCCCTAACATCTAACATTTGTATTTGTGTTTTTTTGTGCGACCATTGGCCAAAACATAGACACAATTCCACAGCTTTAGCAGTTACCTGGCAGGTTGTTAAGCAGCAGGCAACAACAGGCTAGTAAAGTCAAAATTTCCATTACCTGACACTTGTCTTAGTGTAGTCACTCTGGGGAGCCTGCAGGGGGCCAAAGGGCCATGAGAGCTCATCTGTTACACTGACAGATTGTCTTTGCTGCGCCCCAGGAAGCAGCACAGATGGTGAATGGATATTTCTTGACTCATAGTTTTTCCTCCCAACCCCTCGGTAGCCATAGTCCACAAGAAAAGTAGTAGACATCTGTGTTCAAGTCTGGATATTGCTGTTCTGGTAGATAGATTAATGCTTATTTCTTAACCTGCAAATCCTGTCTGTTGTTTCACAGGATTTGAGTTTGTACAGGAATTGCCTACACCCAGTTTCCAATTTGGAGGCAAGACGGGCAACAGTGTGTCAGCACTCATCTTCAAGCGAGTAACTTAATTCACAGCTTCACCATGGTTGTCTTTTTTTTTTTTTTTTTTTTTGTAGTGTAGTGTTTTTTATTAGCGTACATTAAGATATTTGTATTAAACACCTGGTTATGTTGTATGCTTTTTTTTTATATATATATAAAACTGTGTATTAAAGCAGGCATACAGTTAGGTGGGTTAACTGTCCTGCAATAAGTCAATTTTTGTTTTGTTGTACTGACTTCTGCTCAAACATGGTGCTCAGTTAACAGTACTCCTGTTAAGGTAGTTAGGTGAAATAGACCTTTGCTTTCAAACTGTTGTAATACATACTAACTCCTGTCCTCCCTGTGGATTCCAAACAAAGCTCTAATCTGTCATTGCAAATTAATAATAAAGTAGAGGTGTTTAAAATTAGCTTGACAAATATTTAAGGCTGAATAACACAAACAACTGATTGGGGTGTAACACAATTTGATTTTAGAAGATTTGCTGTGTTCACAATAGAAACATTATACCTCCGACTTAGACAAGGTAGGTCCAGTCCTTGATTTAATTTTACTTCCCGTGTCTTGTGGCATTAAAAGGCCTTTGTATGTGAACTCTTCACCTTTCACCCACTGACACTTGATTGTTCCTTGAGTTTGTTTGTGTTAAAGTAAGCCCCACAATGAGTATGTTTTTCTTTGGTGGGATTATTTAGCACAGGCATTCTGGCCAAGTGTATTCTGTGTTTCTTAAAAGGAAAATATATGTTTGTACAGATGATTTCCTCTGTTCCACGAGTCACATATCTCCGCAAGTGACTTTGCAGGGGACCCTGACCCACAGGTTTGACATCCACTGTTCAGTCTTACCAGGTATTTAATTGCATCCATATTTTGTGTGATAAATAGCCCCAGCCCTAATTGGCTAAACTGGAATCCAGCAGCGCTTGGGGTCCCAGTGACCATGATTAAGAACTTCTGACATAATGAATAAACAAAAGGCCATGTCATCTGTCAGCAGAGAACCTTGTCTGCCATTTCCTTTCTCAATGGCATCATTAATAACTGCAAAACTCTGGATCCTAATTGCAAGCTGGGCCAGCGGCCCAATGGGAGCCATCGATGTTGAGGCACGCTGTTGGGTAAACACATGCAAGCTTTACAAGAATTACTGCCTGGAATTTTACAAGGCAGTCTGGATATCCTGCCTGGATGTGCACATTATGCCCACACTCACACAGGTTTTCCCATGAAGTTAAACAGTCATTGAGCTCCACCTCAGTGGAATATCATCAGCATTCACTTTTGCTGTCTCAAATATATATGTGTGTTTTTCCATTGTCAGTTTGTCCACAAAGCATCATTCCTAACACCAGATCCTGCACTTACAGGGGTTGCCATTCATAAATATCTTTTCTTTTAGATTGTTGCTTTAAACATACTGTTTGTAAAGAGCTTACAAAGTTACATAATGATAGGAGCCCTGAAGTTAATGATATATAACATTAGTTAGACACTGTTCACAGTGACGTACTGTGAATTACTGCTAGTACTCCGTCTCTTTGTTGTTTTGAAACAGTGGATGTACCTTGAGCATGATTACTAAGCACACCCTGTGCTCTAAAAGATCTTTTCAGGAAGTTACACTTTCTTACAGTCTTTTTTGTGTAATCTGTTAAAGCATTTCATTATCCTCCACCACGGGGTAAAATAAAACATAGAACTGTGAAACTGAGCTGTACAGTGCATTTACTACCATCAGCACTTTCGCTGCTTTTCGCTGGCACATGTTTGAAGCTACACTTTTATTCCACTCATAATATAAACCTATAAGGGTTTAGGCTTAATGCCATAGCCCACTGGCTGCCCTACCGGCATGAATGCCATGCTTTCATTTTAACCTCTCATGTGTGATACTGCAAATATTTATGTTTTTTTCCTCCTACATCTCCCTGGAAACAGGTTTGAAGGTCTCCTAATAGGATTTTTGTGGACTGATTGAATTACTCCACCATGTACAAGGATAGTTTCCCATGGCATGTGGGCCAATGTGGAAGTGGGGAAGCATTTCAAAGCATTTCTGCCAGGTTTTCACTTTTTTTTCTAGCACAAAAGGAAACAAGCAAGGGGGCTGTGGGTAACTTTCCGACAACTGGTGTAGCTGTAACTTTCCCTCTGATGATACTGAGATGCTGACACCTACTTCTTTAACGTCAATGAAGAACATAGTAACACAAAGTAGAAGCATGAGTGTTGTAAATGCCTGGGAGGACCACTGCAGGAATGTACCAAATCGCAAGGGGTGGATTGTGTGTTGTAAATAAAACTGTAAGCCTGTATGAGGACATGCAATTGTGGAGTTTTGTTTATATAGATTTAACTAATTATTACAGATAATGCTGTGCAGTAATCAGGTATTTCTACTGATGAACACGTTTTCTAGCCGGTCCCTCTTGCTGTGCACCACCCCCCCGTCTGCGTGGTTGGTCTGAACGCGGATATAGTTCCAATCACCGCTGAAGGCTGAAATCAGCAGCGATCCCTCGGCTGCACGCAGTTTGCTCAGTCCTGCGCTGGAGACGCTGACCCGGCGGCTGTTACAGCCGTGAGAAACTTTCATGATTTATTTTTATTTTTTCCCCTGCCTCCCCTTTTGTTGAAGATGACCTAACCTCCGAAAGAGCCTCCACAGGCCAGGTAGTAGGGCATTTGTTAAAGATACGTGATTGTTGTAGCAGCCATGCATCATCGTGTTTCTTCTCGCACTGCTCTGGAGTTTACTTTGTCTGCTCATGCTGGGGTTTCCTCTTTGCCTCAAACTGTAGATGACAACATCGTTAGGTTGCGTTGGAGCACAAAGAAAACTCTTTCTTTTATAGATCATCGAGATTAGACACAAGAAAAGTGCAGTTTGTGTTATTGTGGCACTCTTTGTGGATGTCACCTATTAAAAAATCAGCTTAGTTGGCTACAGCAGATCTGGACTGAATCAGATGCAGTGGCTTTTGCAAGTGAGTCCCAGCATCTGAATGTGATGTTTGTTTGCTCCCCCAGGCTGACCAAGTTTTCTCTGCATTGAATGTATCTGCTGTAGAGGTGCTGCACACAAGCTGTATAAGCCACAAAACTCCCCTCCAGCTATCAACCGTGGCAATGAAGCTCAGGCTGTTGTCACAGACAGGACCTGTAGGTGGAGAGGCAGTGTGGTTGCTCTGCAGCTCCTATTGACACACGGCTCCTCACCACAATCTCAAAGAAGAGATTGTAAGTTTGAGTGTTTTGAGTCATAAGGGCTGGTTTCATATCTCTCACCAATCTCCACCACACATGAAGGGTTTGTTTCCTCTTGACACAGTGATCTGTAATAGCTAATTCTGTGCTTTGCAGATCAGAGTTTGTCAGGAAAAAAAGTTGTTTTCGTGGTAAATGCTTAAAAGGTTGAAACTGTGAGCCACGTGGGTCTTTCTCAATTTTGTTTCTGTTTAACGTCTTATACAAAAATTACTCATCCTTGGCTACAGAGGCTGCGTCTCTGAGTCCAAACGATTCTGCTTAGACATACACTAAATTTACAAAATGACGCATTAATGAAATTGAAACTGAGCTTACCCACACTGATAAGAGGTGGTGAGAACACTTAAAATAAACTCATTACATGCAGGCATATGGGGACCATGTATTGTCAAGTGAATAAAGCCATAAACGTATTGGCGGCTGTGCTAATCACAGGACAGGGTTCATAATCATTTTCCTTTATTGCCTCCTTATTTCAGTATGAAAACCACTTGGTCACAAATGTGGGGCACAGAGGCAGCAAAGCACTAAAACTTATTGTCTGTGTAATTTCCGTTTTGTTTTTTGGTGCTTGTTTCGCCCTTTCTGATATCTCACGGCCGTTGGTTGGTCTTTGTGGATACATAAACACACAACCATGAAGAACTGGTTTGATACTAGGGCACTCGAATTGAAAATCCCTGGAAATGTTTCTTGATGCCACCATAGCAGCGGCTGCCCTTGACTCGCCGGGCGGGCTGGCTGGCTGGCTAGTTTGGTTAGAATCTAAACAGGAAATGTCAGCAGTTGAATTAAGAGTCCTTCTCTTGAAACCCTCTCAAAAATGTGAGGTGTAGCTAAAGTTCAGTTTGGATATGAAACAAAGAGCTGGGCAAAGATTTAATCATATGTCAGTTCTGGTGTCATCCAAAGGAGATGCTGATAAGAGCGCCTTTAGAAATACTGGTTCGTCTCACAGATAACTTTTCCAAGCATTTCTGATCTGCATATGTGATTTTTACTGTACTGTTGATTATTATTTAATTCATCAGGTAGATTTTTTTTTTTTATACTGGTGCCATTACTTAAGGAACTACAATAACTGTGGCTTTTGACAGATCAACATAAACATGTTTTATCAAATCCAGCATGCAGTTGTGTTTATATGAACTTTGAAATGCAAAATTTAGCAACATTATTTAATCTGGAAATGTAGCACATTAAACGAGCTAGTAACACATTCTCATCACTGGTGCCAGTAATCACTTTTTCTTTTCAATCGTTTTAGTGCAGCACAAGTTGATGCACTGTAATTGTACTTGACAACATTTTGGATATTGTTAGTGTGTAGAATTGCTTTCAGCATACTATAGGCATAATTTATGGACGCAATTAAGGCCGGTGGGTTTTTAAAGGGGATCGCTCTTCGCTTCAGTGTGTGCTGAAGACGCACACATTTGCAACGTCTTTGTGTTGCATGCAAAAGGCCCTATTAGGGCTCCATTCAGTGGGCAGCTGTGGGCCTGTGTAGTGAGCAAGCCACTGGTCTATTCTCCGTCTGTGTGTACAACTCTCATTCAGCCAACACACACACACACACATGCTGCCACTTTCCCTTTTCCTGTCAGTTTCTATTATTTCTTTTCTGTATATTTCAGCATCATTACTTGCATGTATTTCTCTGTTATTTATGTTTTCGTTTCTCTAATACTGTGGGTCGCCTCCTTTCACTCGCCCTCTGGCCTGAGGCATTATGCAAAGCTACCAGAAAAAGATTGTTAGCCATGCCTGGCTGTGTCTCTGTGTTATAGTCTATTCATTTCAGAAGCTTCCCTTTCTTTTCTGTGATCTACAGTCAGAGCTGTTGCTGCTTCACACCCACTGAAACCTAACTACGGCTTCGGGGAGTTAAAAACAAATAGTATATTTGCTGCTGTTATTCCTCGGTTTGTATCTTCCTCCCTCATTAACATGATAGATTTGTTAGTCTGGCGTCTTGACGCCCACAGAGCCAAAGACCTGCAGCTAAAAAGAAAAGAAAAGAGGCTTTCTCACATACACCAGAGAAGCACTCCCCCAACCCCCCAAGACAGCCACCAAACTCTACTTTGAAATGGAAGGCATTCTGGGATAGAATAGCACTGCTCCATTAAACACATCTCACATCTCAGTTTGTAGTTTATCAGACATACCTATTTGAAAATGCTGCACACCTGTGGGTTGAGATGTATGGACATGTTGAACTCTACTGAATTATACTAAAGTGCTTTGTTTTTAAGCTTACTCTTAATTACCTATATTAGATGGACATTATTCTATAAAATAGTTGTGTGGCTTTTTGACTCAAGTGACTATGTACCTTTACTGAAAAAAACATAGAAAGCACTTAACTCATTTTGTTTGTCTTCATTTGTCATATGTGATGGTATTAAAGAGCTGCATATATAGCCTGTGTTCTTTCTGTCTTCCACAAACTAGGTGAGCTAATGTCTGTTTTTGTCTTTTGTTGCCTTTATGTCTTCATAACACCTCAGTTGTGAATGTCAGTGGTTGGTATTTTGTTTATTTTTCTCAGCTGCTTAGTCTTGGCTTCTCCTCAAAATGTCAGCTATTACATAGCTCTTGTGTGAATCATGTGTTGGGAAGAGTTTCTGTAGATTCTGTGTGGTGGAAAAACTCCCCCAAGTGGGGCAAAAAAGAGAAATGAAAACTTGGGTTAGTGCTCGGCACAGTGCCAAATTTGTTTTGCAGTATATTTAGAACCTATTATCTGCAGTTGTAACAACAATATCCAGCTTCTGCCCCAAGGTATAGGACTCTGACAGTTGTCCATAATAGCTTTTCCTCAGACAGGTTTGATACTCAATGTGCTACATCCTCTAAAAGTGTTTCTTTGTGCAAGCCTAGGCTTGAGAACAAAGCTAGTGTGTCCTGACAATCCTGCTTGCACAGAGATGGCCAATTATCATGGCGACATATGTCATAACTTCCAGCCGTAGGCCTCAATGAAATATTCTAATTGGTTTTTAAGAGTTGGGTTTGAATCTGTCAGCGTGTTTTACACCTGCAGGTCATTCCAAACAACAGCATCAGACTGAACACCAGAAATCAGCAAGATTTGCAACCAATTAGCTCACTGGCAGCAGATCTGCTGATTCATTACAGTGTCTGGAAGTAGATTTAGGATGGTGCAGATGAAGATCTAACCCTAGAATTGCAATAGAGCAGTTTGTGTGTTGGCGAGCAGTCGTTGTCCATTGGTGAGCTGAGCCACTGGTGAATGAATAAATGGAACCATGGAAAGCTACTCGGTTTTCTTTCTGACATTTTTCCACCCACACACACCCAGCACAACCCTAATACCTTTCCAAAAATGTGATGGTATTATGTAATAGCAGTTATGTCACTTTATTGGTAGCGACACCTGCATAACATCACTTGCTTATACAGCATAGGAGTCATCCCCCTTATTAAGCTGAGCAATTGCAGGGGATTGCTGCAGCACTGGAGGCTCCCATGTAATGTATTCTTGATGACATAGGGCTCTGGTTACTGTGCACAGAACAGAACAGGCGCTCACAGGATAATAGACGAAGCCACAGGCGGAAAGGAAAGGATTGACGGGGGGCAGTGTAATTACTGGGGGTGCCTGATGTATAGAGAATCTTGGCATGTGAGGGTCACCCCATGGGGTAAGGGGCCCCATACCTTCCTTTACTCAAACTGATACACCTGATCCTGTGCCTGTCAAGCTTCTTAAGTTCTCACCCAAGTAAGTCCTGGTCGGAGACACAGGGGTCGACCTTGAATAAATTTGAGGCTGCATGAATAGAGAAGCTGTTGTTTTTGCGAGTTTCGTGCTGCAGCTTAGTCAGCTGGCCGTGTTCAGTGGTTCAGCTTCCTATAACAAACACACTCACTGATAAAGCAATGACGATATTGTTCTTTACGACCAGGGTGATGCCTGCCTTTTGAAATCACCAGTTGTCACTGTTAACCTTTGTTTTTTGTTTGGTTGCTATGGCTACCCATTACATTCCCTCAAACAGTGTACTTGCTTAGAAACTGTTATATGAAGGAAGTCGGACAGAAACTGTCCTGCAGCAACATCTTACTGAGTTGATGAGTCTTTACTCAGGGGGGAACTTTCAATCCTCAGTGTGTCTAGATATTTTACATTAACCATTGTACTTTTCTTAGTTGCTCTCACTCTCTCGCATTATGCAGTTTACTTGCAGTAAATCCTAATGTTAATATATGTGGTTGTATTTGTTGCACTAGTTTATTGTGTTTCTTCTTTGAAAGCAGAAGGTGGGTCAGCACGGGAGCACATGTGAAGTTAACTTAGTGTCACAATGATTAATCAGTTGGGTTTTTCTGTCTGCATGTATTTAGTAATGAAGTCTGTGCGCTCCACACCCAATTCAGCAGCAGCATGTGACCACAAGGGAAGCAGAACCCGTATAATGCAAAGGGAAGTGTGTTTTTATGTGTGTGTGTGTGTTATGCTAGTGTGACTTCGTGCCACCCTTGCAGTGAGAAAAACGCCAGTGTCAACTGGACTTTCAGGTTGACTGTTGTGAGTGATGGCTGCTTCTGTTTTCACTTCAGACCTGTTGGATAGATAACCACACCTATTCCAAAGTAAGAAATTAAGCAATCTTTTTATATTGTTCTTTTAGTAGTTGGTGCACAGATTGATGGTCGGAGTCTTTCCTTTCGAACAATCAGCTGAACAAGCCTAGAACCTGACAGCGCATGAAGTTTGACTGAATGAGCACTTCATTATTAATGCACTTCTTAAGATCTAGTGATGTTGGCCAGCGTTCCTCTGCAAGTGGGTACTAGGGTGATGGCCAGAGGATTCGGTGGTATGTCTTGACCTCCCTAGGACCATTTTACAACCTTGACTGCATTATATTGGAGAGAGAGAGAGGTGGCTGTGTGTTCACCCTGAATTTAAAAATCCCTGTGTCCACAAAAGGGCTCTTATTTGTATTAAACCCTTACTACAACTTGTGATGTGTTATAAAAAAGATGTCACCATTCAGCTTCATTTTGTCAGTTTCTCTTTAAAATAAATAGATGTTAGGGATAAACTTAAATTAAAAATTTTAAAAAACAAATCTGACATACACAGGGATTTTCACTTGCACCACCAGTGAAGTATGTTTGTTTGGTCCTAATTTCATTAGTATGAAATGAGTTGGTTTCTTTCAGGTCCCAGCCACTGATCAAAGTCTTGACACCAGACGCGCTCCGCACAAGTATGCGGTGACCAGAGCCAATTGGTGATAGACACCAAACACCCCGTCACAGATCTTTAGGGGGCCCCAAATAGGCTTCTATTCATCTGCCTGTACAAATCACAGCCTGGGCAAAGAGCCATATTATCTTAGCTGCCCTTTCTAGTGCCCTCCTGAGTCATTGGCTATTGTGAGCCAAGAGCGGCTGTCTGCACCCCAGCGCACACAAATCTTAGCTAGAATTACCACTAGATTTTAGGCCCCTGTGGACATTTAGATACAGAATGTTTTATTTCTTTCCCTCAGTTTGTTTCTAATCAAATGTGATGTGGGCTTCACAATTGCACAGACTAGATGTGACATAACATTGCATAAATAACATGGCTAAATCTTCTTCTTGCCATGCAAGGTCTAGTAGAAATTTGGCATTGTTGCTGTTGTTGTTGTTGTTGTTGTTGTTGTTGTTGTTGTTGTTGTTGTTGTTGTGGGATGTATTGAAAGTAGACTGCAGGACACTACAGTATTGGTAGCCAGTTCTATATCTGACCACTTTTTTGTTCATTTTCAAACTGGAAAAACATGGCAGCTGTGATGCGTTATTAGATATTGACATGTAGTGAGGAAAGGATGTAAACCTGGTCCTGTGATCATACATTTATTTAACACACAAAGGAAATGGTCTGTGTGTAAGCGAGTTTCACTTGTCACATTAGTACTGTAGGTGGGATGTCCGGCAAACCAAGCTCTTCTTCTTTTTCTTTTTTTTTTTTAGTATGACAACCGGTCAAAATATTTTCAAATGGTGAAAGTCAGATCTGATCAGTAGAAGCTTGACACAAGTGCTCTACAGTGCTCTACCCATTAAGCCCTGGTTTTCCCATCATGAGGAGTCGGTTCATTAAGTAAGCATAGCTCTGGGGTTGAATTCACACTCGGTCTGCCCTCTCCCATGACCCCACTTGCCATTCACTATAGTATACATGCACACAAGTGCAGGTTAGCATAAACAGACACACATGTACAAACACACATGCACACTTCTCATTCTCACTGTTGATGTGCTGTTTCACCCCGTAGGAACATGTCACACTTCCTAACTGCATTAGTCAAACAGCTCACTGTAACAACCTACACAAATGACCATCATGCTTCTTTTGCCACTCCCCACACACACACACACACACACACACACACACACAAATGCTGTTACACTACTGTTCCCATTACTCAGTGTCAGCCCTAATCGGTAAAGTAATCTGCATAACTGATCTAGAAGACCATTCCCTTCTCCTCTGACTCCTACCAGTACTAGTGCCACTTGCCTGCAGAGGCCCAGTTGTGCTCCACTGAGTCTCCGGCATAAATGGAGATAATGGGAGTCATATGCTTGCAGTTGGTTTGAGGCAGGCCTACATGAAACATTTATAGTCTTCATACAGTCATGAGGCTTGAGAAGAGAGAAGTGATGGAGATGACACAGTAAAGTAACAAAACATTACTACACTGAGATACAATTGCTTTATTAAATCCCATTATCAACAACCTCCCAGTCTTCTGCTTTTATTATGTGTCCCTTTTTGACATCCCACAAGTCTTTTAATACCCACTGTGCTTTTGCATCTATTTCTTTTAAAGCATGTTGCATAAGTGCAACAACCCTTACTTAACATGAAACCACATGTTACACGGGCTGGAAAACATATTAGGTCTGGAAGATCCATTAGCCTCAAGTGTTGCTCCACAGCAGAAAGCTGTCATTAGCCAACAGTTGATTGGGGGATCTGAATCATGCTCGTACTCACTAATTGGATGCTGTCGGTGTCTTTGGTGGTTAGCTAATGAAGGAGAGAAGCTCAAGACCAAGGTCACTGTAGCTATGTCAACTTTTATTTTTTCCCATACTAAGGATAAAGTAAGCGTAACTGAACCTGCCCGTCATTAACCTAGATCTTTCTCATGCATTAAGTACTATTAAAAAAAGCTGAGAAGAGCAGACACGACAAGACATGTTTGTCAGATAAAAGCATATGGACCATTGGTCTTACATGTAACTCTTTACCATGTGCTGGTGTGTGCAGTCAACAAGGAAACCACAGCTCCATATGTTATTCTACCCACATCTGTAGTCATGTGATGTGATGTGATGTGAGGGATTCTTCTCCCCTGGATTAGCTGAACCTTTCTTTCTGTCACATCATAGTAATATTCCCTTAAGCTCTGTGGATTAATTTATATGCACAGTGTATCATTATTCACAAGGATATGCAAACAATTTGGCATATGGCAGCAATGCACTAGTGTTATGGGCGTGTATAGGAGTTGTTTAGTTATTACAAGTGTACAGTAAATGCAAAGACAGAAATCAACTTTGAAATGATGCCGTTCATCTGGTTTCTGCTGGTAAAACTGAACCCACTGGTGAACCCCAGTTGTGAACACAGAACAGCTCAGCAATTTGATTCAAACATGTTTTCAGAATGGAGACCAGAAGTGTGTTAAAGTAAAAATTCTCTTGTCTCTCTCATTGAAGAATGTATAATCTTTACATATCCAAGTAATGCTTGTTTTTAAAAGGTGATCTGCTAGGCATCAAACTCCTACCTCAAAGAAAACCTAGTGGGTCACCTGAGCCTTACACTGTGTTATCTTCACATAGATTAAGATGTATTATTGTAGTAAACCTTTCAAATATAAAAAGAAAGAACTGGTAGAGCTGGATTTTTGTTTTTTTCTCTAACCTTTGTACCCGTAGATGTAGAGGGCCCAGTGGAAAATCTGTGTTGTAATGTTTGTTGTTTTGAGATAACACTGTGTCCTAAATATAAACCTCACAAGAAACCTCAATGAGTATTTATTTGTTTTTTTCTTTGCCCGGATCACATTTCTGTCGACACAGGGTTCGGTGTGAGAGACACCCTCCTACCTCCACCATCATCAGGACTTGAGATCGGCTCTACAGATGGGAGGTCATCAACCGTGTGTTCGTTTCGCACAAACGCACTATGTGCCCTCCGCCCACGTGTAAGATGGCACCCCGTGACCTTCATCTGCACCTGAACAGACTGGAGCAGGGCTGCGTGCTACCATGGTGATCATTTTCTCGAAAACACTGGAAAAGAAGAAGGGTGTCAATGATGTAAGCTCCAAGAACATCCAGAGACAGCTGGTGAGAAAGGTTTATCCTTTTGAGTCTCTAACAAAACAAACCGGTTGTTAACTATTGTTGCAGTCAAGGCTCTGCACTGTGCTCCATGTGCGAGGCATTAATCAGCAAAATGAGTAGGTCAGTGATTGAGTTACATCAGTGCATGATGCATGCCCCAGATGCTACCTGCAGTCACGTACAGTGCTTACTTGTACAATTTGGGTAAGCATAACAGGCCACAATCAAGTAAACTGATGGTGCTGCTGGTGAGTAATGCGTTTTTTAGTCTTTTCATTTTCTTAAACAAACAGAGCAGATAAGTGGTTAAAATGTATAGAAGCTTCCATAAAGGACGAGAGTTTTCAACATTACCTACTGCAGATCTTAGCTGGAAACTAAGTCAGTTAATACGTGAGGATTTTTGCACCGCTTCATTGTTTTTACGTGGTTTAATATTACCTTCTTATTCTTCAGTTAAAGGCCTGAGATGTTTAGTGTAATTGTGTTGTTGGTCTTCTGCAACATAGCCTTTATTTTGAACTCTTTACCTCGTATCTTGGGAAAACATTTATTTGCTGTGGTAATAACCAGCTTGAGGTGAACCAGAGCAATGTATTGTGACATTTTCCTTTTGTCCTTAGTGCAGACAGCTTCCACCCTGTCGTAAGAAATGAACTGTGAGAGAGGGATAAGTGTCCAATTAGAAGATAAGCATGCAAACACAAAATAGTTTTTACACTCCCTAAATAACCTTTGTGCTTATAAACTAACTACATCACAAAAGAGGTGTGGTGTGTAAGGTGCCATCATCGTACAACTTAAATGTAGCCTAAATATTGAACCAAGTCTGAGTTTTATATGAAGAACATGTTTCATATAAAAGTAAAAAGTAGAAAACGCATTGAAAACCTGTAACAACAGATTTCGTATCGACGTTGCAGTGTCATGTTGTTACGTATTTGCCATATACTCATTTTACACTTTGAGTTGCTCTTAATTAAATGTACAGACTTTTTTCACCTAATGATTGCACCATGAGGACAAACAAAGGGACTTTTCCACTTTTTCTTTCTCCCTGACTGTTTGCCTGCTTCTCTTTCTGTCCTTTACAGCGTGAGCTCCACACCATGAGCAGAGGGACCACCCTCTTCTCCTGTGCGACTGTGGGTAAGTTATCTGAAATCAAAAATCTTTTTCCCTCCTGTTCACCAAAGTTAAGCATTTCCAGTTGAATCTCTTTTTAAGTTGAACCATCAAGGTCAATGACCCCTCCTGCTGTAACTGTCTCATTGTTTATCCCCTCTACTGCTCTTGGTGTCTCACTTCTCCCTTTCGCCGTTTGTCAGTCACCCCCCTCTCATGCTCAGGGTGCACCTGCCGCAACACTACGTTGCACACCACTCTCCTGGGAGTGAACTGCAATTGAATATGTTGTTGCTTATGTCAACAATTTCCCTTTGGCTCTGTTAGTGTTGCAGTAATTACCCACTATGCTACAGTAAATACAAACCCCAGTGACCACCTCACTGTTTTATTTCTCTTTTTAAGAGGTGATGGTGATGTCACAGGCAGGAGTGCGGTTTACTGTGTCCACAGTTAATGTTGACATTCACATTGTCTTGTACGTCTTGTTAGTACAACCAACGCTTTGTCTCTTGGTTTCAAAGGGTGGGCTTTTGAAGTTCATCTCTTTCTCCCTTTGTCAAGTTGTTTTCCTAACATTCCTGTCAGGTCGTCACTGTAGCCCCCGTACATTGTTTGTCCTCCCAAAACAATGATTTCCGTCCACCAGTCTGTGAGAGATCATGCCAAAATTAGGAAGAAGCATCGCCAAAGGCCAGGATTTGGATCAGTAAAGGGTCTTTCTTGCCAAAAGCTTCAATAGATTCACAACTTAACCACTTGGCTTAGTAGCTCACTCCACTATGGCACTTTACTGTAGGTGTATTATCTCCCACAGCTGTGTGATGGACTCTTGTGCCGGTGGTGAGACAGCTGGCAAGTCATACTGCTTTCCAAAGCATATCTTACTAACCACTTGACTAATGGGAGTGACTTGCCAACAGTTGCCCTGGCTGAGTCTTATCATATTATGCAGTTTATGTTTGTTGGCTTTGAATTCGTGCAGGTCCAGGTTTTAATAGTGAGGAATGTGGTTTCCTTTAGTTGTTTGTTTTCTGCATCCCTCAAAAACAACGTCCGTAACATTATGTGGCCTGACAAGTCTTGGAGTGAAGGAACAGCCAAAAAATAATTGCATACTGTAGCACATAGTGATCTTGTTTAGTCACACTGGCAGAAACTAAACCACGCAAAAAGAAAGGCTAACAATTTTTTTGTTTTGTTTTGTTTTTTTTTGTTTTTGTTTTTTTTAAACGCAGTCAACTTCTTCGGCACTGGTTTGAATTGCAGCTGTGTTGTATGCTTTAGGGTTAATCTTTTCCTCCATTAGACAAAGAACTGCTGCTGTCTTTTTAATGCATCAAAGCTCATGATTTTCTGCTGCCATTTGTGGTTTACACCCCTAAATGACCTTAAGTGTCTGTTCAGTTTCTTCTTAGTTAAATACTTTGCAACTGCAGTTAGCAGACAATAACCTCCTTTTTTCTTTCACACAGCTTGTCCTTACAGTAACCATTCCATCATGCCTTAAGCTTATTTCTGCTTCTTTTTGTTGTTGTGTTAAGGTTTAGTTTAGTTGTTCTTTTCAGATATTATTACCTTTCCTTAAGCTAGCTGCACAGGGACATAAAAGCTGCAGCTATGATCAATGAGTGTGAGAATGGGTGTTTTCAATGTTGCAGAGGCGGATAGGTGGCTGGACCTGGGGCGAAGCTGTGCCATCCAGCAGAGAGCTCACTGCCAGTCTGGTGCCAGTCTGGAGAGCCTGTGGGATGCAATGCCTGAACCAGGGAGCACTCAAGCAATCACCAGTCTGATAAGGGATCTCAGCATCGGTGGCAGTGGCATGGCCAGCCCCCACAACACATCTGCCACCTCACACTACACCACTACAGCCACCAGCCAAGCCCCTACAGCACCCCCGAGCAAGCGTCAGTGTCGCTCCTTATCATTATCTGATGAATTCAGCGGGTTCCGCTCATCTTGGAGGCCCCAAGGCTCTCGAGTATGGACAACGGTGGAGAAACGAAGGTGTCACAGTGGAGGAAGTGTCAGAGGAGGAGTGGGTTTCTCTGGGGGCCATTTTCCAACCATGCAACGTAGCTCGAGTTTCAGTTTGCCCTCGCGCTCCAGCATTCCTTCAGATGGAGCCCTGGACCTGCCATTCTTTAACCAGCGACTGCCTCTCCACCCGGAGTTCACTGCCTCTCCAGTGTCCCCTACCTCTCCTCCCTCACATCACCACTCCTCCCATCACCACTTCCTCAGACCTCTCTCCCTCTCCCATGAGCAGATCAGCCTACCAGAGTTCCAGAGTGAAGAGGCGTTGGAGGACAGCTCTCCAGAGTCCACCCCAGAAATGGGAAGGCGAGCTGGCCAGAGAGCCGGAGGTACTGGCTGTCTGTCTCGAAGCAGGTCCCAGCCCTGTGTGCTAAATGACAAAAAGATTGGTATGAAGCGCAGGAGACAGGAAGATGTCCAGGAGCAGCGGCCCTCCCTGGACCTGGCAAAGATGACTCAGGTTAGTTGGAATTGCTGAACACAGGTTGGCACGCACAGACAAGAACACACACTTACAATCATGTGTAATATTATAATTTGACCCATTTCACAGAGTTTAGAATCACTGTGTTCAATGAGCATTAACCAGCATCAGTTCATTTTTAGTTTGGCTTTAATGCTGAAATATGTCCTTTTAATTTAATTCTGGTCCAAACACACAACACAGACAAATGCTTTTTTGTTCTTAGACTAAGGGGAAGGTCAAGACATCCTCAAATATAACCGGTCCTGTCTATCCCTGAGTCTGATCAGGCATTGAATTAAATCAAAATGAATTAAGTTTTCTGGGTCGTCAGTCTGAGCCTTTAGGGCTAAGTGATTTCAGACCTCCCTCTACTAGGGAGTGGTGCTTCCAAAGAAGCATTCCTCATGTTCGGTCACGCTGCCTAGTGCCACGCTCTAGCAGGCCCAGCTCCGGTTTATCATTTCATTTATTCTGTTGGGTAAACAGCCCTTCCAAAGGTTGGACCCCTCATCGTTCATTTGCTTCCTCTCTGCAACCCCTGCCCTGTATTTCCCTCCTGCAGTCACTGTCCTGCTTCATCCCTTTCTTGTGTCCCTGTTTCTACCATCAAGCAGTTAGACAGATTTGGATGCACACAACTTTTTTCCAATGACAACTTGTTTGTTCATATGTAAGGTCAGAGTGGAACAGCCAGAGAGTATAAATGACCCCTGGGCAAAACCAGACCCAAAATAGAACCGTAGAAATATTTTAATGACACATGCTGTTTTGATTCTTGGCAGTGATGTGATGTTTTTGCATAGACCAGAAAAATCTTCATTTGATTATTGTGTCACATTGTTCTGCATTATTCATTTGAAAGTTGTCGACATTCTGCATAGTAGCTCAATGTATAGCATCAGCAGCAGCCACTGATGGCAAAGCTAACCTGTTCTCAGATATGATGTGATGACTCAGAGCTTGGATTATTCATCCCCACACATACAATCCACGAAAATCCTCCATCATCATACCTCCTATCACAGATATATTGTCCTTTTCCTGTTCTCTGATTAGAAAGTCCCATCAATTTATTCCTATGCCCTCCCTTCCTGTTCCCAAAGAGTCATGTTCCCAGCCAGTCACCCTCAGGACCAGGGTTGGATCAACAAGGCTTTGGTAATGGAGCCTAGCAAACATGTTTCCTCTAGTCATGCCAGCTGCTAAGACAGGAAAATCAAGCACTGTGATCACGCACACATGCTCAGATGCAGAAACTCACACATGGGGTCAGTTTTATGTGACCTGTGTCTGCAGGAATGCTTAAACGCGCAGTCTACACACTTCTGCACATAATTGTAAACATAGAATCTGTTCTCAGTCATTACCAGAGCCAGCAGCCATTGATTTTCACCTCAGTTTTTATTTTTCTCTTTAGTTTTTCTTGTTTTTCACAAGACTTGCATGACTGCATGCAGTAACAAAGCAAATGCTTCATCTTTCACTTCTCTTTCTCTTCCTAGCCATCTCAAACTTATTTTGATACGAATGTTGTTGTCAATGACAACATTGGTTGAAGGCTTCCTCTACTCTGTCCTGAAGCACATACAAGCAGGGCTATACTATGTCAGGCTAAATGAAATAACCTCAAACTTCCTGCACTACAGATTTAAATGGCTTAATCACATCATATTTCTACCATTTGACTGTTGGCTCATGACTGTTTTAGGGCTCATTAGATGTCAGATCACTGTAATTTTTAGCGACCATTTTTAGTCACAGGGTAAAAAGCAATGTCTAGGAGTCTAGTTGAGAGCTGTTTATTCTTATCCCACCTACACACAACTGCCACCTTCCCCAGTCCATTTTACAGGTTTGTGATTGAGTAATACTGTGTGAACTTCAGGTAAGAAAAAAATTATTGCCCTGCATATTTTTCAGGGCAATCTGTGTACTTCAGTGACATTTGTAGGATTACTTACAAGTTTATGCTTAGGTTTTCTGGACATTAAATGCACAAGTTTTTTGTTATTAAGTCTGGTGCAATTTTTTGGGGGGTTGAGGTTTGTGAGGCTCAGTATTTAACAAGTCTCCAGTGTGTGTTGTCAGTGGAACATGGTGTAATTTGGCCTCTAGATTCTTCAACCGCGTCAATGAAGGCGGGTGTGAATTCTAGGGATGCATGTCATGCTAATCAGCTATAACTCGACTACCGTAGGGATTTACGTGCAGCCACCCCCATAATTCCTTGAATATCCTCCATCAGCCGTGTGTATCTGTACACTCTTCTGTCCACTGTCTCATTTTTATCCCTGGCTGCCCTACCACTTTGGCCCTTCTTTGTTTTTTCCTCTGCACTGTGGGCGTAGCATGCTGTCAGACTGGGAATGTCACCTCTTGATTCTAGGTCACTTGCTGAATGATTGTCGACTTAGTTTATGGTTTGCTTTTGAGGAACCAGTTTTATTGTTTTAAGTCTGCCAAGTAGTCCTGGTCGACAACTACACTTGAAGAAAAATTAGAGTATCTTTGGGTTAGTTGTGGTAACAGTAGAGGTGGTAAAAAGGGGGTGTGTTGAGCAAGTGCTTGAAAGTGTGTGTTTGATTGCCTGTGCATTCAGAAGAGAAATAGCAGTGTGAAGAAAGGAGGTATTATTTCTGCAGGGAAGCTGGCAGACACACTCCTCACTCCTCTCTATTAATATCTTCCTACTGGCCCACGTTCGAGCACTCCGCTCATCCCCTCCCCTCTCCATCTGTCTCCTTTCGTGGGATGGCACGAATGGTGATCATAGCTGAGCATCAAGCCCCGCAGGGTTGTGGGAGCACCTAGGTAGGCGTCTTCAGGCGTGGTGTTCACCATGTATGACGTATAAAAACATGTTCTGACTTGTCCCGAAGGTACTGTGTAAAGCATCACCAAACGCCAGCATGCACTCACATATATTACATTTGCTTATTCAACCTTTGCTTAAACCTAACCAAACATACAGTAATTATCTTCTTCATCTTGCCTCCAGGCATTTCCATGAATGCTAATACTAATGAAAGGAGTCTGTAGTCTGGCTGACAGGAATGGGTTAACTTCTGTCTTTGCTTGCACCTCTGCCCTCTCTTTAGTTTTACAGTTGTTTGCTGTAAGAGGTCTTCTTCAGAGCACTGTGTCGCAGGATGTTGTTTATCAGCAAAGAAGCTAATCTTAAGTAATATACTCTCATTTGGAATCTGTACATAGTGCATTGTGAAGTACCTGCAAACTTTTGTATAGTTCTTTCTGTGTATGTTTGCTTATTTAGGTCTGTATGTTTTTAGACAAGTGCACTGCAGGACCTTTGCCATGGTATTTAGCAGTGTGTTGTTTGTTGTTTGCCCTAATTATCAGGAGGATATTTGCCTAACCTCTTGGCTTGTGTTTCTCCCACAGCAGCTGCCTTTCAGACTCATGTTGTAGATAATGCCTTTACAGTGGAAGTTCTGGTTGTGTTGATCATGGTTTCTGCATAACAACAGATACTGACTATTATGTGTACAGAATAATCATTTTTTTATGACTTTATGTCTCACTTAGGATAATAAAAAATGTATTTAACAGGTTAAAGGAATAGAGTAGCATTGGCAAGAAGGAGGTCTTTTCTGCTTTTTAAGACTGGCCTTTTAGGGCCTAAACTTTGGTTTCACATGCATTTGCCTAAAATGTGAGATCCTCATATAAGGACGCAGGGTCCCAGGTGACTAGGCTCAAAACTTTCCTACTTGAAAACTTGTAGTCAGAGCTGGCTCATGAGACTCTGAGGATTTCCTATTTATGTTGCTGTATGACTTACACTGCTGGGGGACCTCCCTTCAATTGCTGAGCTCTTCTGCCACCATTGCACATCATTTACTTTGTGTCTTCTGTCTGCTTTAGTTGTGATTCTTCCTTAGGGTAGGGCAGGTATGCCCAGCCTCAGAGCTGTTTCCAGTGTGCAGTTTCTGGCCCACGTTCAAGCCCAGTGTTTGTCTCTTGCTCGTTCTTTTCTTTCCCTGAGCCTGGATCTGCTGCAAGTTTCTTCTGTTAAAGGGAGTTTTTTCTCTCCACTGTTATCTAGTGCTGCTCAATGGGGATTTGTTCTATATGTTTTTGCATATAATTCTGTAAGGCAAATCAGAATGAGCAAATCAAATGGAAGAAAATGCACAGACAAAGCTGGGTACACACCAGAAATCTAATCCTGCTCTCCCAGCCAGCCACCACACCCACCGTCATCTCAGTCAGACTCGGTAGATTTTATAGAAAGCATATTGTGGCCCCCACTTTTCTTGCTTCCTTTCATCTCCCTCTCTGCTGTGACAATTAGTAGTGGGGTAATACAGGGGGGTGGTACCGAGAGAGTGAGGGCTCAGAAATCCCCTTTTCCACTCCAATGGGGTAGCTACAGCAAAGGCCTCCCATTCCTCACATGATCACCACAAGCACTTGCAGATGAAGTCTCCTGTGTTTGGGCAGCCTACATATAAAGTTAATCCAGCAAAAGAGAGCAGACCTTTAAGTCAGACAGCCAGAATCCTGTGGTATACTTTGCTTTTGGACGGCGCTAAATCAGGACATGGGGGGGGAGAAAAAGTGAGCCTACTAAAGTGATTCTAAAGAAAAGGAGACTCCCACCTCATTGTAACAGGAAAAGCAATGTCCTAACACATGCTAGAGAACATTAGAGGTGTCTGTCATGTAAGACAAGGCTCTATAGAGAGAACCTCATCTCTATTCACCTCAGTGCCTCCAACATCTGCTGCTGGGGCACTCGAGAGATCATTAACCCCTTCACTGCACTGCACGGCTGCCTTTCTTTGTTGTAGAGGGGAATTCGGGGTGGAAAGAGAGCACAAAGGTAAACCACAAAATAAATTGTGAGTTCATCACATTTAGTGCAGAAACCCAACCACGTGTAGATGTACATATATCCTCAGCAGCGCAGAATTACAAAACGTAACTGAATAAAATGGGCTTAAATAGGGATTGTCCTCTGTTGTACTGTGTTGGGTCATCTTCATCATGATGTGTGTGTTTCGCAGTGGCTTCCACAGTGGTAAATAGGCCTAGAACACAGTTTGAAACACGATACCTTTGTGGCTGGTAACTCATTTTAGTGTTTTGTTTAGAGTTCTGTGTGCATTCTTTCATGACTTGTGCATGTATTTATGTGCTTGCATGTTTATGTGTTCACATGCCTTCAATGAAAGGGAAGGTCAGCCTTTGACTGCCCAAACCAACAAAACAAACTGGCATTCTGGAAATCCCTAAACTCAAAATCACAAACCCTCTTTTTTTTTTTTTTTTTGTTTTCCTGTAACATCATTAGTTAATGTGAAAATGTGAACATTTCCTCTTTCTCTCTTTTATTCAGAACCTTCAGACTTTTCAGAGCTTGAGCTGCCCTGGATTCTTAGCCACAGAGGGCTGCCAATCAAGCCTGCCCCCACCGTCCCTCCATAGCCAAGCAGAATCAGACGTCACTGCTGTGTCTGAACTGGGATTGGACTCACAGCAGCAAGTGCCAGGAGATGATGAGGAACAGGATTCGTCCTATGAAGAGCTTGACAGTGACTCAGCCTGTAGCATGGACTCGCGGCCTGGATCTCCTGTAGGAATCATGGGTGGTAAACACACCCTCTGGAAGGGTGATTGTGGGGCACAGAGGGACATTTTCCAGCTCGGAGGGGAGCTGGATCTTGACCAGATTGAAAGAAACTGAACATTTTGGAGGATGCTGGACTGTTGTGCAAGGTTATTGGACATAGATGTACCAAATGATGGCTAATAGGAAGAGCTGTGAGGGAAAAGAAATAAGTTTCTTTGTCAAATATGAAAGGGAAAATGTAGGCAAGACAAAGAAAGTGTTTAAAGATGGGTTAAGTATGTTGTTAATGGCTTCATAATGACACATTTGCCTTGAACGTTCTTACTGTTTGAATCAAAGATCAGTGACCTTAGATGCTCTTTTTAAATTGGGTATTCAGCTTAACTCAGGATTGGGGAAAGTGAGGGTTAGTTTTAGGAAACTTCCCAGCCCCCGTTGTGTTTTCAACCTGATGACCTTTCCAAAGTTGGCTAACCTTAGGTTTGTAGTACTGTAGCAGTAGCTGGGCTCTTCTGTATTTAGCTCAAGTTTGTTTTTCAAAGTGGGGGCGTTAAGGATGGGGTGCAGCAGGAAGAGGTATCATTTTCACAGACTTGACCTTCCTCTTCATCTTTTGTGCACACATGAAAATCTGATTTTTTTTTTTATTTTTTTTTTTGTGCTGAATGTAGGCTCAATAAGCTTTACAAGGAGTTCAGAAAATGGCAGTGCCTTCTTTTGAATGCTTACTCTCACTGTTCTGTTCCAGAAACTAGCTTCAATCGAAGCCACCATTTCTGACCAGTTGTTTTTTTTTGTAGTTTCTTAATATGCAAATTGTATATTTGAATTAAACACTGAATCTCAAGTTTTCAGTTCTAATATCAATGTATATTTTTCTAAGTAACTGTTTGTGAAGGAGCAAGAATACTTTCTTCTAACAGAATGGACATGAAATAAATTTATATCCTGCTCTCATTCGTCTGGTTTTATTTCAGCTCAATGAATGCTTTATAGTTTCAAGTAGTATTGCTGTGCAAGACAGATTTTCACTTTGGCAGATCAAAAGTCTGAATAACCTGCAAAGTTTCCAGATACTCTTTAGAAGTTGTACTCACTCACCCACACTCACTTCCTGCATCACATTTCAGAACCATTTTATTGAAGCTCAGTCATTCAAACTTCATTGTTTTGAATGTCCATAGATCTTTTTTGATGTAATTTCTTTAGGGACCAAATAAATTCACTGTTTTCTTTTAAGGGCTTACCTAATCTATTTGGATCTCTCTTTATTATTTTGAGCCAGTTGGGTAAATACTGTATCTGTGTAACGCCTTTATGCTGCTCACCAGGCCCAAACAAAATGGCAGGAAGTCTAGACATGGAATATCCCTGGCTCGTAACCCATTGACCCGAGGAGGTGATGTCAGGAGAAAATGTCCCTGGAACTGTGAGGCAGACAGACACGTTGGCCGGGCAAGTTTGTTCCTCCCCGGGATTTCCTATCATGTCTCTCTAATTTCTATCCAAGTTGCTGAAACAAACTTGCACCACCTGCCTGCCTTTTCTAAGACTTTCATCTATAGACGTCTCTCTTTAAAGCTGAATTAAAGCTTGCGTCGTCATTGTTATTGGCCACCGGAGGGGTTGAGGACTAAAATAAAGTGATAGGGCAGATTGTTTTTTCCAACACGAGAGAGGAAAACCTTGGCTGCATAACGGTGTTTACGTCCAAAACAGGACGTTCCAGCCAGTTGAAGCTTTTCCTTCGATCATAGCCTTGAAGGGAGGTGAACTCCGACATCTCAGCTCAGAGGTGTTGTTTTACACACGCACATACTAAACACACACTCTCATTCAAAGGCACTGAAATGGATACGGAGTGTGATGTGCAGAAAACCTGTCACCTAGCCCGGAAAACTGTAGTAACTATGATCTTCTTTTTCGTTCCCAGTGGGTGAGAGTTTGTCTCTGTCTCTGGATGTTGCTACAATGGGGACAAAATGATAAAGAGAATGCAGATGGCTTAAATTTAGAGGATGGGAAAACAAAAACAGGCTGTTGAAAGGGTCTGATGTGTTCACACCTCTCTTCTTCGACGTGGCACAAAAGGCTGGAAACACAAAATCCTGTTGCTATCAACAGTAGTCTGGTTTCTCGCTTCTCCCAAAGGTCAGTAAGCCACGCACACACAAACACATACAAATGTTTCCTCTCTGGCAGGAAGTGGCAGAGTAAGCCAGAGAGAGAGAGTTAATATCTGAAGTAAAAGCACTATAAATAGAGAGCATTGTAGTTACGCCTCACAAATGTGGGCATTGGATAAAGGGAGACAGGAAAGGCCAAGTTACACAAATTTACAGCAGCCTGGACTGCTCACACTTGATTACATGAGAGAAAACATTGGCAGCATTTTCAAAGAAAACTGGGTTTCACTCTGTCAGCAAAATCACTTGAACTATACTTTGAGAACTTCAGAGGAGGTCAGAATGATCTTTTTCGTCAGCCTTTTGAGACGTAATCTAGTGTTTATGCTCAACTGACTGGGAATAATGCCTTGCCCATCTTAACATCAGAAGAATGCTTCTTCATGTTCATATGAAACAGTGATAAGCTCGAGGCCTCTAAGCTTCATCGTAGCCTTTCCTGGTTGAAAAAGTGTGTGTGTGGTTGCTATTTTTGTTGTTTGAAGAAAAAAATGCACATAGTACAGATGGGTAGTCAAAAATAGAACAACAGCAACATAACAGCTAGGAGACGAGATATTGTGCGTCTGCTGTGAGTGAGTCTAAAAGGAGCAGCAAACAAGCGAACAGCGAGTGGAAAGAAACGCATGAAACAAAAAAATACTTCATAGGTAACTATGATGCTGCTCTATGTAGTGTATTAATACTATTTACATTATAGTATTTTACTTACATTATTTGGCTTTCACTATCGCTGCGAGACCTGAGAATTATTACAGCATATGAATGAATATACTGTATGTTAGATATTAGAAAATTTGAAATGGAGCACGAGAGTCAAAGTCAGGACTATGAAATGCTGAGAGCCGCTGCTCTGGTTTACTGAAGCTACAGTTTGTGGTTTCGGTTGGTCAAATGAATCTTCCTGTCCAGGACAGCTGCATTTATCTGGGTCTACATGTATGCTTGTGAGTGCGCACGTGTGTTAGCAGACACCTATCGTAGTCAGACAGGTGGCCAGCGGTGTCACATGTCACTGATTGACTAGTTTTCTGCTCAAAGGTGACAGGGTGCAATCCAACACTTTGTCACCATGGTTCCCATGAATGCTGTACCCTGCCCTCCGCCTCTGCATCTCAGTGTGATTTACATCTTCATTATATGCTGTAATGACTGGTTTGTTATATGACAGCCACCCAAGAGTACCTGGAAATCCCTGTATTACAGGCCTGGCTGTTTTCTTCTTGGCTTAAGTACATATGTTGAAGCCACTATTCTCCGTGTATGCTCACATCTCTCGTCATTTTTGACACGAAATTCCACAATAAGTTGAAATGAGGGGTTTTCAAATAGCTTTATGGTCCCTCAATCTCAAAACAGAAGCAGTTAAAGTTTATACGTTCATATAACATAGGGGATATAGACAACTATTAGTCACCTCTTTGATTTGTTTTACAGATTATCCAGGAGAACAACAGAAATTTCTGCTCTGTTCTGTCTGTCTGTTAACTAACAAACACGCCAAACATTTGCTCGAAGGCAGCATTTTTTGGCCATTATTCAAAACAACAGTGATTACTATTCCAAGAGCGAGCTTCTCTTTGCAGGTGACAGTTAGAGGAAGCGAGGGCGAGATAGTGATGGACGCCTGATAGGCATCACCTGAATAGTGCATGTTGTTGACTTGACTGAGATAAACGCTGGAAAAACCAGACTTCACTTTAAACAACTGCTCATAAATCTTGCTCGGTTTATGGGGAGCAGATGGTAACATTGTTTGCTGTTGATGTGCTTTACAGTATTCACAGCATCTCATTCACATCAAGTGTTTTTCAAAGGGCTGACGCTGCCAGTCCCATTAACTGCTCTCCTATTACGAGAATAAGAAGTGCCACAGGGCCGCAGACTGTTTGACAACATATGCTGCCAAGCACCTCTTCCATTTTGGACATGTGTTGCCATGCTGCACAAACATTTCCTATTCTGTGAGTATGTGTGTTATAGAATATGAGAGAGAGGAAAGTGGGAGAAGGGCAATTTTGCTCAGTGGAAGGACACGTGCTGAGAAAGGGGAAACACATGCTCCTTTTTTTCTATGAATCTTTTTTTCTTTTGTGAGCAAAAGGCTAGTGCACACAGGAGACTGGCTGTTGACTTGCTACATACACAGTGATGACTGAGTGCCAAACAATGGATGACTGAAATAGACTTGTTATTGCAGCGGCTGGTCCACATCCATCCATCACACCAGTCACATCTGGGTTGACTAGTGCTGCCTAGAGCGCCTTCCTCGTGGTCTCAGTCCAGAGTGGCTGCTTCTCATGAATCAAGCCAAAATATCAGCTGTGTAGAGGAAATTCAAGTCAGTGGATGTCTGGAGAAAATAATGACCAGTTCCTGAAGCGAAAACATAAAACACATGAACAGAGCTGTACTCCCGTTGGTCTGTCTGTCTGCAACAAACATCTAATTCCCTTACACAACAGCTTCATTTCTGTGTAGCAACTCAAATAAGCCTTTTAATAAAATTGCAATGCACCTGGTGCACATGGAGTTAAAACCCTGGATCATATAAAACCAGAGTAAACAGATCTCTATCGCTGCTTTGCATAAAAGCTTTGATTTGTAATCTTGCTCCAGGTTCTCGGAGGCCGCTGCCCTGTCAGTTTAAATCGCTGATGTTTGTTTTCCAGCAACCAAAGCAGACGGGGTTGAGTCAGGACATTTAAGCTGCAGTCAAACTCAAATCAGTGATTAGTCAGGAGCAACTACCAGAAGCAACTTCAGGAGTTGGAAGAGGAAGACATCGAGCACAGTTTCAGCCTGACTGTCGGCTGTACTGATGACTACCGCCTGGATGTGAAGTGACCCCTGGTTTGACAACATCATTCAGTTTACATTTGAAACATCTTTCTTGAGATTCTAATTATAGTTACTAATTACACAGTACTGGCTTCTGGTGCGTAACTGCTACCATCGGAGGTTTGGTGATCCATGTCATTGAATAGACACATTTTGAAGGGTGAAAGCAAACATTGCTCAGTATCGGTATTTGTCATTAAAATACTCGGAGCAGGACCGACACCTGTCCGCTATCACATTTTAAGACCTGTCTCCAGTACAAGAACAGGAAGAAGCACAGGAAATAAAACATTTCACCTTTACTACATCCACTTCTTAAAGAAGTCCCAAATGCCTGCATATGCAAAAGTGGAGTTTGATTAGCAAGTACCGTGTAACAGCATAAAGTGTCACTGTGTGGTTTGTGCCACGTGTCTCTGATGCCCAGTATAACCCGGTACATGGAGTCTCTGTTCTTCTTGGTTACCATTTCACAATCCGCCTTAATCAGTGAGATCGGATGAAACTGATCAGATAACCTCCTCTACAGCCATCTCAAAACTCTCAATTTGTGCTGCAGTGTGACACATATAAGCTAAAACAAGAGATGTGGCTTCAGTGCTGACTGACCATTCACCTCATCATCTCTAGATAAAACTCTGTGGTTTTATTTAGCTTTACACTCATTCATCCAGGCATCTATTACAGATCAATCTGTGTTTTATTCTTTATCAGTTGTAGCACATCATGTAGCTAGAAGTGGATCTGAGTAGAGAACTACACTTTCTGCTTCTAGTGTTGACCTTTCATTTTAATTTCTTGGAAAACTGTAGTAGACAGTCGTAGATGGGAAATCAGACTCAACTTCCATGTCATTTCACATCCTTTATGTGGCCCAAGAGTGCGTTCCCATCCATCTATTTCTTTTTGGAAAGTCTGTTTTGTTTTGGTTTCTGCTGGCCAGTAAGTAGTGAGTCACATATGCATCCTGCCAACATAATTTTAAGGTGACACAAAGGCTGGACACAACCAGTACAACTGCAATCTCATTCATGCTTGTTACCATTTGCCCAAATAAACTTATAAACTTAGAGAATTTCTTTTAATCTAATGAACATGTTTCATTAATCCGGGTCTAATAGATAATGGGTAAACTTGCAGTCCTTTTTGCACGACCACACCCGTATTCAGTATGAATGATTTGCACGTTTACGGCTTCGTTTTAACAGAAGGATCTTTCTGTTCCTTAGAACGCAACTAAGACTAATTTCCCTCACATGTATTGATACGGTTACATCTCAAACTGTTTCTGTTTACAGTTTTTTTAACTGTTAGCATATTGACAACATCTGTAAGGAGGTTTTTGCGTAGATTGCACAGTTAGAACGAGAAAACATACGTTTGAAATCCACCAGATCTACTCTGTCACCCTCCACCTGGGTCCTGTGGGTACGCACAGGAAAGGCGCCTGTCACAGTCACGCATCTGTAAACATGGGCAGACGAGAATGCAGCAGTCACTGATGTTATCTGCACAGACATTAGCTGCTGGGCAGACAACAAATGAACATGAAAATGCTAATTAGGTTTAAATTAAGTCTCCAGATAAACCGGTTGTTACTGCCCAGTCAACAAACAAGACAATTTACATGCAGGTATTTTATGCAACTGTAGAACTGCAAAAAATATGCTTTAATGTGCTTCAGTGTAAGTTTGATCTTATGAGATAAATCACCCCAATGTCTAACATATCTAAAAAGCAAACACACACTTTTAAGAGTACTTTTTGTTTCTTCTATGACGAACTGGCAGCAGTAAGACATCAAGACTGAATCGTGTTTGTTGGGTATGGATGAAATATTTGATTCTGCGTTTAGAAAAACATTCGTAAACAATTGTCACAAAAATGATCATGCAAAACTGATTTGCACTGCATCCTTTAGCTCTTCATGTTTATGCTCTCATTCTTTGAGTTAAACCACCTCTCTCCTTTCCAATTATAACAACTCCCATTTTTTCCCCCTCTCTCGCTCTCCAAGGTTCTCATTAAGCAACTGTAGCTGTTTGACAAATGGACTTATTTTGATAAATGTTTTCATTTTGTTTCGCAAAATCTGAAGGGAGGAGGAACAAACATGATCTTGGAATGCCATCAAGTCCTGTGGGAGAAGATATTCTTGATGCGGCTGGTTTAAGTGTTTCAGGTTCCCACCAAGTACCGACAGATTACTAATCTGCGTGAGCCAGTGTTTTTGCTTTGGTGTGGGTCTCTGTCAAGGATAGACACAGATAGTCCTGTTTGATCTAGCTGGGAAGAGAGAAAATTAGAGTGCTTAAAAAATCCTTGGTAAAGCATCAGCAGCTTGCCATTAGCTCTGTAGAAGCAGAACATCGAGTGTTGCTCTCGTGTCACTTTTAGCAGCCAAGCCCAGCCTTCAAGGCTGAATGCTTTAAGGCCACTGCCTCTGCAATCTCTTTTAGAGTGAGGGAAGATACAGTAAGATACATCTTTAACAGACAAAGAGGAAGAGATGGAGAGATTCGTCGTGCTTATCCACCTGTCTGCAGCATTTTTGTTTGTGTGTGTGAGCCTCAGATGTTCTTTGTAAAGACTCAACTGTTGCATCTGTCTTCTCGTGTTTTCACTTCCCCCTTACATCTTTAGAATTTTTGTTTCACACAGAAACACAAGCTAAGTCAGCCATTTTCGAAAAGCTCTATAGGGTGACTGAGTGCAAATTGGGAGGGGGGGGGGGGTTGGTGTTTTTAATGTACATTGTACCATCACAGAGATGAGTAAATGAGGAAGACAGAGCACAATAGAGCTGTATGGGTAAGCAAAGACAAGGCTAGTGTCTGTTATTTCTGCCTCACTGTAGGTTTGCATGTGTGTGACAAAAGAGAAAGGCCACTTCCCATGTTTGCACAGCGTATGCTTTCCAAGTATGCGCCCTGCTTCTGTACTGTTTGTGTATGGTCTGTGTATGCCTTTCAGCATTCAAACAATGCGGTCACCTGCGAAGGACTCTGTGAGTGTTTGCGTATCGTACTGAGTGAGTCACTTGATGCACTTCTCGCCTGTCTGAGAGTTGGATGTTTTCTCCTGTTCGGGCTCTTTTTTTATCACTCCTCCCTTCCTTTGACATACACTCATAATCAGAGAGATGAGGGAACAGGAGGAGTTCATAAGGAGGGAGCAGTGAATGGAAGGGGGGGTCTCCTCTTTTTCTTTTTCATCTTTCTTTGTACTGTAACCCTGAGTTGTCTGATCCCTCCTCTCTGGAGCACGTGGCAGTTCTTTCCCAAGGTTAGGGAGCAAAGTCCATTCTGAGCCGAGGAAGTCGAACTGTCACCGGTGCTCCAATTTATCAGCTTCCCTTTAAGATTTACAGCTGTATCACAGTCTACTCCCCTGCATGAGAATCCACAGGCTGCTACGGAGAGTGATACATGTGCACACACACAAACACACACACACACACACACACACACACACAAACTCACAGACATATGTGCACACATGCATGGGCATTGACATGCATGCATACCACAGGCACTCCATCATGTCAGGATATATACAGTAAATGTGCACACTCTCAGCACGCTCCTCTCTGTGAGAAAAGAGGAAATAGGGAGAGGAGAGGCTAAGTTGTGAAATATAGGTGAGAGTTGAATCAAGGATTGAATCAAGAATGCAGCAATGTAACAAAAAAAAGATAAAAACAACAACAACAACAAAAAAACTCTTCTGAAAATGTACCTTGTTACGCGGCTGACCTCACAATTTTTCTCCCACCATGAGAAAACCACTCAGGCCACAAAACATTTCTCAACCTTTGTCCTTCATCACGTGCTGGATGGTTTGTCAGCTGGGGTAAATACGGGTAAATGCAACACAATATAGTCTACAAAGGCCTTGTAAGGAGTATGGGTTTGGAAAACCCCATAACATGCTATTCATTTTCCCTCCCCTGCGTTCACCAGTCCACTCCACCCTGCTATTACGGCAGGGTTGCTCTCCAGGGACCCCCAGCACAGACGCTAGTTTGGAAACCCCAAGCCTGACCGCCTGTGTTTCAATGAGGAAGAAAGGGGAAGGAAAGGACGAAGAAAAAGAGAGAACAGCCTTGGCTGCATCTTCCTGAGTCTGTGATTTCCATCCACTGTGAATGTAAACAAACATAGACATAAAAGAGGAAAACACAGGCAGAATGGAGAAAAAAAAATAAAAATCAGAGGAGGCGAAAGAGGAGAAAAGAAACAGTCAGAAGGCAAAACATATCTTGGCACGAGGCGTGAGATACAAGTCACCAGCTCATTTACTGGTACCACTGCCAGACACGGAGACAAAAAACACATGCAGGCAACAAAAGCAGGCCTCCAGACACTTTGGCACGGAGAGGATTTCTATGAAGGCTATGGCACACATTAGTTCAAATTTAGTGTTCCACAGCTGCAGGATATAGATTTCTGATTTGATGATTTAAAGGACCACAGCTTGGAGATTTGGCATGTTTTTTGTCTACTAGAGCTCTCATAGTCATTCCAGCTCGAGTCACATTCACAACACCTGAAAAACACTTTAGAAAGCAAAGATTTATGGATGGTTTCAACCAATTTGTAACCAGATTGACTTGAGTTTTACTTCTTTGTAAATCACAATACATCTCAATCCAAGAGACCAGCAACCATTGTAGGATTATGGATAAATTGCAGTAGCTGCACATGGATCTTTGGTGAATACCTTTGTACTGGGTCATCTTAGTGATGTCAGTATATGTTTACACTACTAAGAATGAAAGTTTCTGTCAGGTCAGGAAGGTTTATGACATCCAGGCCTGGTGCTATAACAAACTGTTACATAACCTGCAAAGACCAAAATGGTGCCATGTGCAAGGTTTGCGTTTATGGGTGGACCTGTGCTGCAACCAGGATGTCAGACAGATTGATTGGGTGTCAGGAGAGTAGGAGGAAGGAGCTTTATGAGCTTTGAGCTCTGGTTTCTGTTTTCACCATTAGGTACTATTACCTCCTTTTCTTCTTCTGTGCCTAACGCTGACCTAGCTTTTCTTCTTTTACTCATTGTTAGCGATAAAAACAAATAAGATCACACTGCCGACTGGTTTCTTCTGGTAAAGCATCTATTCAGCAGCGATGAAACAAATCTTTTTCAACATCACTGGGAACACGTTTTGCAAAAAATTGGTTCACTTTTCATATGAAGTGTGAAATAATTGAGTTTTTCTGTTTTACACCACAATCCCAGACGTACCGTTTGATCTCAGCGAGGTGAGCTTATCAGATTTTGCTTTTCTGGGGAAGAACGGCAAACTTACTCTATATTCACCAGTCTAAACCCACATGGATCCATCCACAGCTCTTGGTAGACGTAGAGACTCCCAGCAGAAAAAAGAAGGTTTCATTTAAAGCAATTTCCTTCTTTTCTTTAATTTTCTTCACTCCATTTTATCTTCCCCCTGTGCATACCATGCAAGCTATAGTGGTATTTGAAGCTGCCAGAATGACCACAAAGTGCTTTCAAATCTGTGTCATATGGCCTGTTTCTGCTTTGCTCTCCTCTCGGCTCCACCACTTAAAAAACTGCAGCCACAGTACAGGAACATAAAGCCAGGACATACTGGATGTTCAGCAACAACAAAAACAACAACAGTACATGTTTTGTTTACATAGAATGAGATATAAACACAGCTAATCTGCTTTCTGATCAACGTATCTGTAATTTAGCCATATATAAATATTTACTGGTCGTTTCCTCCTATTCAGAAGATATCATGATCAGGACATGATGTAAAAATCCTCCCCGTGCTTCATATTTTGGATCACAGCCAATCGCTGAAGCTTTTGTTGTGGCAGGTGATCCTGTTTGGATGTGAGCTGTCAGAACGGGCCAAATGCAGGTTGATGTGCAGATACAGGCAGCATAAATAACCACAGCGCTGGGTGCTGATGTGGTGTGTGTAAACTCTCTTAGTGTACTTCATTAAAAAAGGCAAGCAGGTCATGAACCTGTATTGATTGTTTTGTCATGTGTGCTGAGCAACAAGTTGTTAACGAGCATGTCCAAGCATAGATTTATATATCCAGCAGACATGGAGCAATTAGCAGATTCAGCATTCATTTGGAGTCGTGTTTCAGCTCCCCTGATTAATATAAGTCAAAAATATTCACTCTCCTTTTAGCTGTTTTGTCGCAACCAACTCCTATACAGTATATAATAATATAATATAATATATCAGGCCTTTCAGCTGCTAAATGCTCCACTATGTTGAAAACTAACTCTGTGTGTCTTCTGTTTGGTGCTGGGCAGGTAGCGACAGGGGTGAAACATGTGCCTACTACAGCTGGAAACAATCAGCTGAAAGATGCTGAAACGAGCCACGGACTTGAGTTGATGTGCAGTGTGTGAGCACTTTTCTCCAGGTTCAGAGGTTTCACGTTACACATCTGAGCCATTGTTAATGTAAATGAATATGAATGCAGCTTTAAACGTATCGTGGTAAAATCCTGATGAATGTCAGATTTATACATTTGTTGTGTTGTTAGTAGTAAGGTTAGGAAACCTTCTGTGTAAGCCTCTGTGTTTTCTTTTGCCAGTTTCTATCTGTTACTGGATCCTCTCCAGACTTGTGACACAGCTTATTTTTCTAGATGACTGTTAATTTTCTTATAAACCAGCTGCTAACGCCACTCTGTATGTTTTTCTTGGAATTACCTGAGCACCATCTAGTTACTGGCACGGAGCCTTTTGGATTACTGAAGGTGTTTGTCCAACAGAAAATGTCAGACAGGGAAAAGCACTGAGCTCTGACATGGAAATTGTGGGTTTGTGAAAGAGGGAGTGATCTGAGATGCAAAACAAACACCACTCTTCCTCCTTTTGTGAAATCCTGCAGGGAACTGCATGCCTCTAACTTTAAAATGTCATTGATTAGTCAGCGGATCGTAATTTGTTCTCTGACAAAAACATTGATAGTGATGAAGAACTGAACATAAAGAAGTTGGGTTGCTACACATGAGACTAGTGCTTCTACTTTAAACATTTCACACAGGTCCTGCCCTCCTCACCCACAGTGTGGTGGACGGTTTCTGCTTTCCATCTGTCCAGCTGAAGGACTGCCCCACCCCCTGTCTTTTACCCCCGCTCTAACAGTGTTTAATAAAAATCTACATGTACAGAGAAGCCTTTCTGAATCACAAGCTCAAGCAACCAGGCCTGGCACACACTACTGTTGTAACTCTGTTAAGTTAACCTAGTTAAGCTAATGCTTGATCATGAGAAACATGATTAAGGTAACTGTCTTTCTTTGATGCTTAAAGAAGTTACTGAGAAAACATAATGCACTTACGAATATTTGGCATCACCACTGTCTTAGTCCCGTATAAGTCACTGGGTCTTTTTTAAACACTATTGCTGCTTTTTACTGCTTTTCACTTATTTATAGAGCCCAGAGATTTAATGAGATCCCTGTTTTGTGTCTTGTGACCTCAGATCACTTTAACCCTTTTCAACTGATTGGTTACAAATGAACCCATAGTTGCTCTTTCTGTTAGGGAAGTTTGCACTTTAAGAAACATTTTACATTACACTCAGTCACTATAAAGAGTAGAGTTAATGTTAGATGTGAAGACTGATAACACTCTTTATATCTGTTGCTTAGATATATGAGGTTGGCATTCGTTTAGCTTAACTTAGCACAAAGCCTGGAAATGAGAGGAAACAGAAAAAATGACTCACTATTTAAAAAAACATTACTATACTTTATGTGCTGGATTATTTTTGGCTGGGACCTACTGCCAGTGTATTTCAATAGATACTAATCCCAGCTGGCATGGAACGTCCCATAAATGGGTAAACTGTCATTTTTATACTAGGTTTTGGTATAAATTAAATTAAAAAGATGTATAATGATAAATTACCTTATTAATATATTAAGGCCAGAAAGTAAGTACGTGTGTTTCTCCAAATGACTCCTTTGTGCAATTAGGCAGCTGCTTTAAAGAACACATTCTTATACATGCTTATACACAGTGGGTGAAGTTTACTGCAATTGATAAGGGTTATCTGTACTGCAGGAAGTACGTGTGTGATGAAGGAAGCTTAACTAAAAGATAAACACACCACACCTCATACTGTCTTGTCCTGTCAGATCCTGTCTCACTCTGACTACTGCTGCTGCCGCATCTGGGTCAACATGAGTGGCAGCTGCATTTACTTGATGTTTTAAATGGCTACGAGTTTTTATTGTCCCGAAAGCATCAAATCTGTTGCAGGAGAATGTTATATCCATATGCAAACGACAAAATAAAACATGAAACTAGGTGTGTTCAATGCACACATTATGTCAGTTTCAATGGAACAAACTTGTGCTCACAGGAGAAAGATGCATCATCTAGGTGGCACTCCTTACCCATACCTCTAAACATATTACATCAAGTGTGAAACATGATATTAGGTCAGCTTCACGTGTGTGCAAAAAAAAAGGGGTCACAGCACAAATGGAAACACACTGAAAGAAAGTGAGAAAACCAGAAAGTGGTGTGTTTACTTTATCAGCACGTCACGGCACGGCCTGAACAAAAGCTCCCGTTTTTACCACACAATACTCCTCCAGGTTATTTCTGGTGCCCCGGTGGCGGAGAAGGATGAAAGACTGGTCACAAAGGAAAGAATGTGGTTCCTGTTGTGGTCCTGTAGGGGGTCATGGGCGAGTAGATGTGGGGGTGGGGTGTCTGCATTTTCACTATGGGTGGCCCCTGAAGTGCATGAGTCAAGGTCTAGCATGAAGGAGGGGTGAAGGGAGGAGAAAATGTGTGTTTATAGGCCACAGCTTGAAGGGTCACAAGGATGAGATATGTTTTGAGACAAATGATGCCAACTCAGTGTTAAAGTCAAGCTTGGCACTGTGTTTTAAACTAATAAAAGTGTTGTTAAGGTGGTGTTTGCTAAAAATTCAAGCTTTGACAGCAGCGGTCAGTGGCACTGCTCACTTCTCTTCAAGTGCAACAGAACAAACACTGACAGAAGACACTGAGGAAACAGAGTTCACTACCTGTTTGTTGTGCATACGTGCATGAGAGAGATGATGTCCTTGCCTTTGTCAATGTTTGCTCTGTGAATATGTATCATGTGCTGTGACAATAGAAGCAACACGTTTACGATGTTAGACACATCTAAAGTGTGATTGCATGATACTGCGAGTGCTTGTCAAGTGCACACGTTCCGCTTTTGGCAGCCTCCCTGTAACTGCCATCCAAAGCTGAGCTGCCACAGAATCTAGTTCTGCCACTGTCTGTCTGGTTGTCTGTGTTCACTACAGCCACAGGGCATTCATTATCACCAAGACAAAACATTGTCATAATACACCGCTGATGACATAATCATAGGCAGGCAACTTTTTCTTTTTTTTTTATTGACTTTGAGATTTTGATCTGAGAGCTGCATAAGGAGTTGGACTGTCGCCAACCAAAACACAAAACAAGATTCACAGGATAAAAAAAAAAAAGTCAGTGAAAGCATCCCTCTCAATAGACACTAAATAGACACTATTCAATCAGGGAAGTGAGACAGACTCGGCTTTTGACTCGTCTTTGTGCGCCTAATTCGGGCTGTTCTGTGATTACATGTATTCAAATATGTCACGACACGCATATGTAGAGAAAAAGCAGTTTGTGCGGAGGATGATAAAGCCAGAAAACAACAATAAAGCACGACTGTTTTCACTTTCTGTCTCTTGTTAAAATAGTTAACTTTCCATTTCTCTCTGTCAGCGTGGTTGCGTGTGTGCAGTCTAATTGGCAGAGTGTTCTGGGACCTAGTGGCTCCTTGCCTGGAAGACTGGCACAACAATACAGGAAGCCAGCACTTATCTGGAAGGAATGGGAAGGACACAGCATAAAATTCAAGAAGTAAACCGGATTTCTCACAAAATATATTCATATTGGGGTCATCTTTGTTCAATTATAAATAAAAAGGACTGAAATCAATCTTCAGGCAGGAGAGGACGACATGTGGGAATCTGAGAGGGCAAGGCAGCTTGAGGGTGAGGGTGTAAGGTCCAGGGGATGTTTGGAGTTTACACTTAGTGCCTGTTTACTGATTTGTGTGTTGTCCTGGTGATGACATGCACGGTTCTTTGCTTGTGTATCAGTTCATGTGACAACGTGAACTTAAAAGATAAAAAAAAAAATCAGGTTAACTATGATTCAGAAGCACAGAAAACATACATAACACATGAATCACAGCAGAACCTTTAGTGGAAAGATTGTGGGGAATTGACACTATATACATGTGCATATTGCAGCACAGTACCTTACAAGGACACATTGAATTTTCCATGGTCAGTATGGTTCAGTTGCATGTTATTGGGTATTCAGAAATATTGATTTTTTTTTTTGCTCTCTCACAGAGCTGATATGGTTCTGGGGCAGAAGTTCAACACTCCCTACAAAAATGAAATGAACTAAAACACCAGTTTGTTCACATTAATCTCCATTAACTCCTCTGTGTTGCGTATGACTGGCTCATCTCTAGGTGCAGATGAAAGATGAGTAGGCAAGAATTAAGCAATCATTACTGGAAATGATAATTAGGTTATAAATATAATGAGATACCATCTTTAATTGTTGAAATAACTTGTCATGCAGGAAACTACTGCAGCTGACATTTCTACTTTAGATGTTGTGGACAAGGTGTTGTAATAGTATTCCCAAACAGTCCTGTGTTTGTGTGTGTCAGATTAATGCCAAACCATTGTTTAACCTTTTCCACTGAAATGAATGGCACTGTCTCAAGCTGGCCATCTTGTTCAACACTCCCTTCTCAATAAATCTGAGCTCCACGTGAGCTCCTCTGAGATAAGAAAACCTGCTGAATTGCTTTGTCTTGTGCAATGTTTTGTAGATGAGCCTGGGAATCATCCACAGACAGATGGGTTTTCTTGTTTTCTGACCAATGAAATTGCAGAAATGTTAGTGAGAAAAACAGTTCTCGCATTTAGTCATGCACAAGATCCAAATGTGAGTATTATAATTGCTCCAATTGTTGGATTTCAACACTGCTGTCTGTCCAACCTCAGTTTGGACAAGGACATGATCCAAAATAAAAATCTTTACGGGGGTAGAAAGTGGCAGAAAAACACATGGGACTTTTTTCCACATAGATTTGAGGAGAAGAAAGAACAAATATATCATTGTTACAAAGGAGGAAAAAGATCCAGGTGATCCAGGTTCCTTCAGAGTCTCTATACTTCTTAATGTTAAGTACACAAGTAGTACTAGAACAGCAAGAGTCACCCTAAACTGAACTGTTTCCCCCAGACAGTGTCAGTCCACCATTATCTTGAAGGGCTGTGTCGCGGTCCTGACAGCTGCTGATATTTTCTGCTTACGGTGAGAATAAAACTAAGCAGGAGAGATGCTTTAAAAATTCCTGACTTGGTGGAATAGTCCTAGTTAAGCGGTCGGTCTGCTGCTCCAGGGTTTTGTCAACACACTGAAGGTAACTGAGAGAGAGCAAAGCAGTGTTGGGACATACAGTAAGGCACAAACAGGTTTGGGAAAGGCAGCACAGACAAGTCTGGCTGTTTATTCATTGAAGCATTTGGCCTTGGAGAATAAAAGACGCATTACATATTGCATGTATGGGCAATGTCCTTGTTGATGTATTTGCATAGAAAGACAAAGTATGTAATGCTTCCTTTCTATGTCACTGCGCTCCAGTAAAAAGTCATCTAGATAACTATATGGCAGAAGGACAGGAAATTTGAGAAGCCATAACCAAACCAATAAGCCCAGCAGTGATTATTTAACACTCTGACCAGGAGGCAGCTGTCTGATACGCAGTCAAACATTCCCCACACCGGCTTTAAATCTGAGCAGTGCCTTCGTGGGAGTAGATTGATGAAGCTGGGTGGAGAGGTACATGGCACTGACTTCAGCATGGCAGCTGCGTGTGCAAGTAACTGTGTGTCCCTACTTGTCCAGCTTACGCAATATTATGGCAATTAACCTTCCTTCAACTACCATCTCAACTGACCCAGAATAACATGGCTAATGTTTAACAAATATAAGTTTAAAGTATATACAAGGTGTACAGTGTGTGTGTGTGTGTGTGTGTGTTTCTATCCTTTGATAACCCCATCCAGGTCTTTCAATCAGTGACTGCTCTTTTAAAAGTTCTTGTTGGGGCCACTTTTCATTTCATAGACTGTTGCCCAACATCTTTCACTGGCTACAAGGAAGAAATGATGCTGCCAGTGACGCTCACATAAAAAAGACGTGCACAGATTCCCTGCGCTGCACTTTACCCTAACCTTGGCCTAGACTACAAACAACCTCAATCACCTCACTACATTGCAGAGCCAGCAGATGGAGCCATTTAACTTTTATATGTGCAGAGCTTTTGGATTCGGTGATCAGTCTGGGAGTCCTGTTTTAATACACACTGACCCTTTAAACTGCACAGTTAGATTATACTTCTATTATGGCTGAAAATGTTTTGTATACTCTAAGGTTATTTATATTTTGTCGGTGTAATGTTAACACAATGACTTCTACAAGCATTAAGAGTGAACCTTATAATATCTAGAACTATACTAATTATAGTGCTGTTTTATTTACTATTATATAACCAATAAAAAATGTTCAAATGGATCTTCCTAAACATCCTAAAAGCAAATGTCAATCAAATACAGAGTTCCTAATTAACTGAACACCTTTTTTCACTTGGTTAAAACTGTTTTCTTAAGTTCTTCCAAACCACATCTGTTCATTTCTATATTACACTATTGTATCATAAGGTTTTGTAATTTGTTGTTTTGTAATCTTTGTGTTACAACATACAATATCGTTTTATCTTTGTATTATACACGTGTTTATATTGTTCGAGTAGCTCTCATTAATAAAACGTTTTATACAATTTTACCAGAAAAACATTCAGTGTTTTTGTATGGCTTTTTTTTTTCTTTTTATTTGTGCAAATGAGCAGAACTGGAACGCCTTTGAGGAGGAGTAGGATCTGTGAGGATACAGCTCCCTCTTCTGACACGGAAAATGCCGCAAACAGCAGCTGACATCACTGTGTTGGAAAACCAAGTGTGCAATTACTTCCATAAAGGATTTACAAAAGGCAGATTGTACAGATTGTACACGTGTACCTAATAAAGTGGTCAAATGATAGTGTACGTTTTTGTAATTCAGATTAATTAACTCTTTAAAGCAAATGACTGAAATCAATTGTCCTTTTTTGTCCTCATTTATGTATTTATGAAAGCTTTAAATTATCTTTGTCACACTTCAATGATTTTAACAGGGTTTGGATGAAGTGAAGTAAACATCATGTTGTGTTTGAAAATGTATGATTCGACAGTTTGTGTTGTTGTCGTGTTAACAGAGACAAAATGGACCAAGCAATGGATTAAATCTGCCCTTTTTACGCAAGCCAAAATAAAATCACCCCTCACAGACATTTGAACTGGGAACTACACATGAAAGCTGGCTGTGATGGCTAATACAGCTATAACAATTCATGCTTTGTAATCAAGGCAATGGCCTATAATTGATCAATAACTTTACGTTTGCCATAAATGGCTTAATAGTGGCATGGGGATGGGAGGAAAATGGAGCCATGAGAGTGCTCTCAGTGTCCCAGAGGTCTTATCAGTTGCCCTCCTTGTCCCTTATATTGCCCTATTTGCTGCTGACTGTCACCCAGCCAGATAGATAGAGGTCTAATAGAGAGGCCAGCTCTGTTAAGTGATTGAGCTGTAAATACAGACTGACCTGAACTCTCATCATCTGTAAACCCATTCAACAATCCTCGTCCTCTCCCTGGGAGAATCATTTCCATCACTGTGCAGGGGGCATCTCTGATCATGAGATAGAGACAGGGAAATGAGTAAACCGCACAGCTCATTGTATATACCAGTATGTGTGTGTGTCTGTGTGTGTCTGTGTGTGTGTGTGTGAGTGTGTATAAATGTGAATGTGAGAGGGTGCTGAAGCGTCAAACGACAGCCCCAAGATGATCTTTCCATCAGCTCCACAGAGAGCAGAGATTGTCCCAGACAAAATTTATGGAAATGGTGATAAAACGTGAAGACTTCAGTAATGGGATATGTCGATAAAACCCACGGCGGCACAATCTGCAGCAGTTTACTGAGGAGATGAGTGGCCCGGCTGTTAGACAACTCAAATCTAATTTTCTCAATAAAGCCCTGTAAGTCAACAACCTTAAAGGTGTCGTAAATCACGACACAGGACAGATTCATCAACGCTCTATTTATTGTTATGGCAGAGTGCCCTGTGTGCTCTAATGGCACAATTGGTCTTTTCTCTTTGCTGAAATACACCATGTGTAAATGTGTTATTCCTACAACATGTCAGCAATTATTTAAATGTAATAATTTCTAACCAATATCAAAGTTGACCTGATAAATAAAAATTATTTTAGTGCTAGATAGATTTTCAAAGTAAACTCTCCCATTCACCATTTTAAGGTTTTTTTGGGAATTATGGGAAGAAATCTGACGGTGATGACTTCAAATGTGTGCTAACTATATCTTGCTTTATTTTCTATTCTGTACTGCAGATGTGAAATCAATAAGGTTAATATGATGGTGGTTCATTTTAATTTTGTGGATTTTCTAGTCTTATCTTAGGAGCAGTTAATGACCTGCAGCTCCTCTGGCAGATGATCCTCTTTTCAAATAACCAAAATTATTGGTGTTTCACAAGAGGCAATTTTAAGCATTTAGTGATGAATTCTTAATGTGTATCGACGTTCTGAAAATCTATCCGTCCTACTGCTTTCGTTATTTCAATGTTTTTGGAAATACTTGTATTGCATGTATCAGAACTACTGTATATGAAGCAGTAAAATTGTAACTGATGGATGGAGACCGACACATTATGCAGAGAAACTGTAAAAACTAAGGGTCTCTGTTTGATTTTGTGTCACTGGTCTGAATCGTATCAACCTGAAAGAACAGCTATTTTATTTATTTCATTAGATTTCATCTCTTTACTTCTTCTAGACCACAATCTCTGCTTTGGAGTCACTGGTTTCTCCACATGGGCAGTGATGCCTGCAGAGTCAGACAGCCAGGAGGGACACCTTATGAAAGCCAGCAACTCCTCCCTCTGGGGGAAAGAGAGGAACCAAACCATTTTACAAGCACAGAAGGGCAATAAGTGCTAAAGGAAAACAATTATACCCCAATAATTCTGGTTCTTTGACACGCACGGGCCAGAAACGGTCTGAGGATGAAGGTTACAGGGTAGTTGAAGGTAACTGTGAACACTTAAAGGATGAGTTCACCAAAATTACCATATAACCATCTCCTTACTTACAACAAACAGATAGAGAGCACTGGATCACAGTCACCTGCATCTTCTGCAGGGTTAGTACAAGAACAGCACCACTGATCTGTCTCATGAACATATTCAGGTCTTTTTTTGAGTCAGTGGTCGTGCTCAGTGTCAGGAGAGAAGCTGCTCTGGGGAAGATTGAGCCTGGATCAACAATAATCCTCCTCCCATGGAGGTCACAGTCTAGTTATAGGAGGCAAAGGTTCCCTCCGCTGTTTGCAGTCCACCTTCCATTAGCAATCTGTTAGCCGCAGTCCATTGAGAGGGAGGACTGCAGCACGAGCTCCTGGGAGCACACAAACATACAAACACACACACACATGCTCACGGCACAGACCTTGTTTGATGAAAAAGAACAATTAAGGGAGAAATGAGGGAGAATCATCAGGGGAAATGGCTGATGAAGACTTTATTGATTAGAGCAGCTCCACTGATCCAGCGCTCACTGTAGCAATTACAACCATTCGCCTGCTGCCAGTGGGGGCCTCACGATGCAGGGCCTCATTTGAAAACCATGGAGTGAAAGGAAGGAATTGAGGAAGCATTTAAGGACCATATTTGACAAAACTACAAACAAGAACTGTTCCTTTGCTGGATTTTATTTTGAACTGAAGCAAAAAACTGTTATTAACTTTTCTTTTTATCATGATAAATAACTTCCTTTATTTCACCAAAACCTTTGACTCTGTATACTATACACTTATGTAGCAGAGGAGCAATCTGCATAGGACAGCAAAGAATAAAGCAGTGCCTTCCTCTTTGTCCTTCCCCTACACACACAAACACCAATGATTAATTCAAATCTCTTGTGAGAAAAGCAATAAAGCCTAATGGGAGCACATCTGAGTCAACAGGCCTACATACCTACAGCACAGGCCAGGCTGATCATTTCCATTTGTTTGTTTGCTCAGCTAAGACAGCGTGGTATTTGTATTTAAATCAGTCTCTTTGAGGACCATGGACGCTGTCAGGCAGCTGATGTGAACACTGATTTATTAATGCAGTTGTTTGTATTGCAGACACTGGCATGGCGAGCCCAAATCTCTTTAGGAATGGGAATAGGTTACATGTCAATGTGCCGCACAGTACTGTCCTCATGCATAAAAAGCTAGTGCACGTGCTGGATCAGTACAAACATCTTCATCCCTTTGGCTGCAATAGCAAGTTCAAAGGTCACATGAGATGACCTTGGGAGAACCTTCATCAAATTAGAGGTGAAAGTTCAACATTAAATTTGAATTGTGACTTGGAGCTCATGTGAAAAACATGATGGTGTTTGTACTGCTGGCTGTTGATATGAGAGTGACCTAAAAACAAGCGAGTGAGTTAAGATAAGGATGATTTTATTGTTACAAACACAAAATACAAAGAACCCAAATTATAATAACATATAACACAATATGATATGATATGATGTGTGCAGTATACAAATGAAGTATAATCAGCATTACAACTGTATAAAAATACACACTGTTAATTTAAATAAACATTCTTCAGAAAGTGTTCTACTAAATGAGCAGCAATTGCAATATATACTTAATATTTGCATTAAAACATAAATAACAAACTAATGCTGATAATAACACTAACTGAGAGCCGTTTTTTCTCCATAGTGAGAAGAACAGGTACTTTGGAGATTCATGTTATCCGTTGAGGCTGCACATGGAGGATATTACTGGTCCACCCAGTAACATCTACTTTATGCTGCAGCTCTAACTAACTATGGTCTCACCCCTGTGGACCATTTGGCAAGGGCACAGAAACAAAAAAGAGATAACGGTCAATGGAGAAATATAAAGGGACAAACACAATCTGTTTCGCACTAGATGGAGATGAATGAGGTATAATCCATTGCCTTCCATTACACCTACCCAGCCTGCACCACGGCTTCTCCTCGCTTAACCACAATGATGATTAATCCTACACCCACTATTTATATTTCCTAATTGTAATTAGCACGAATTATCAATTACGGTTAGTGCCTAATTGCCCTTCATAAAGACAGCTCCCCAGGTTTAAACGGGTCCATTTAAATAATGTAACTAATAGCTCTTGCCTTTACGTTGCGGATACATCTTCATTGTTCCACGCGTGAACCGTGATGGTTGCTCGTAATTTAACAGGGCGGTCGGGAGAAGGAGTGCAGGTGGCACTGCGGGACTAATTATTGTTAATGAATTATGATGTGACCTTCTCAGAACAATGGCTAATCAATGCTCACGTTGAGTGACAGTGCGCTCTGTGCAGATGCCAGAGACCATGGAGCCATTACTAGCCGGCCTCAGCAGCATGAAAAAAGGCAGCTGCAGCCCTTTTTAACCATTTTTCTCTTGATCTTTCTTATTATGTACAGTCTACTTTAGGTTGCAATGGCAGTTCTCGCGTGGACAACACAGCTTGAACAAAATATTTTTGTATCTTAATTTGCAAGGACGTTAGACCAAGATGGTGTTGCTTTGTACCAATCTGCTCCTGTCACCTTATAGTTTACTAGTTTTCACAAAGAGTAATCTGTTTTTAATGTCTAGAATCCTTGCTGTTGATTATGCAATTAACTGGGAGCCTAAGCTTAAGAAATGAACAGGATCAAATGTGCTGATACTTTATAGACATGTGAACTTTGCACATGCTCTAAAGAAGTCTTGTGGAAATATAAAATTACAACTTACACTTACCCACTCCTCTCTTAACTTTCACTGTACTAACAAAAGGCTGAATAATAAGTTCTGAAGGAGCTCAACTGTGGTGTTCAGTGCAGAATAAAAGCTGATTGCAAGCACTAAAAAACATACAAATCAAAATATTTGTTATTACAAACACACATCCAGCTGTGAGGAGGGCTTTCACTTGTAATCAAACACCTCCCGTCTCTATGTGAAAGTTTGCAGACATGACCACACTGTGCTGGATGCTAGTTGACAACATCAGCGTTTGAACTGACCTTTACCTTGTTGTGACAGGGGTGCAATATGACTGACAGTGTCCCTCAGCATAATTTACCCCCACCCCATATCGCCCTCCATCTCCTCTGTGATGTAGTTGACCCCTTACAAATCACCCCCAACTTTACACATCTGCTGCCTGTCAGCATCTGCCAGGCGCACTCACCCGTCCCGCCCGTAATGAAAAACTCTCATTACTCGCCTCCACCCAACAGGTATACAGGCCGTTAGGACAATTACTGGGCAATGCCACTGACCTTGTTGTCAGAGAGAGTCAAACAAACACAGAGGTCTAACTGAAAGGAGGTCTGGCAGCAACACCCATAGGCATGTGTGCCGGAGTCTTTGCCAAGTGCGGGAGACTTGGCAAAATGAGGGAAGCTTGATACCTGCTAAGGAAGATTGTACTGTATTGATCTACACTGGCACACATCAATGCCAACTACCTCTAAGTGAAGATAAAGTAGAAATGCAGGAAGCAGGAGTCAATACTCAAAAAAGTTGTGCTACATGTTAGACACAGGACTCAAATCACAAAACCGACAAGTTTCAAATAACACTATGAGTTTATATATTGATTTAACGTTAGCACAGTAGGAAATTAACTTGTAAAGGCTTCACTGAATTTATTGAGATTACTAATACATCAGTGATATAGGCGATGTTACTGTTGTTGTCATAAAAAATGTTGAAATGAATGATGTTAGAAAATATAAAAACATACTCAAACATGAAAAAAGATTCTTGAAAAAATCATTATCATGCTGTCACTGGACCAAAAGTTAGGGTATCATCAACTTCAGTCACCACCCTCTAACCCCCATAACAGCTTTTGAAACTGGAAACAGTAGTTGTGGAATGAACCAAAATCATTTGTATGTTCATCTGTAGTGTTTCTGTATGTTGGACGGGAACATTGAGGAATCCAGCACACTCGCTGACCCTATGTTGGAGTCCTACTTAACAACAGAGTCAGGGAGACATCCAGGACTTCAGAGGCGACAATAGACACTAGAGCCTGCGAGTAGACCCACAGCTCATAAGGCCACTTCTGCCATTAGACAAATTATCTGATGTTTAGCAGACTGGGGGCAGCCTCCCTGTGAAGCGATGACTTTATTGACCCTGGAGGGGGGGCATGGATGGAAGTGTGTCTTTTCGGCTCCCTGCTGTGTCTGACTGGGAACGCGCCACTCCTCTGTAGTGTTGCTCCAGACTGTACAGGCTCAGAGCTTAGCCAGCTGCCATTCCCACTCTCTGAAGTCTACCTGAGGGCCTCTTTGTCCTTGGGGCTTGTCCTTTTGTCCCTCTGACCCACACAAACAGATGTCCCGCCACTGGGCTCTCTCGTAGGAAGTTGTAAACCTCCAGTGTGCACTGGGCTCTATTGATATGGAGGGACTGCAGTAATAGCTGTGCAAGTACTATACACATGCAAATGGTGACATGCAGACACCCTGTAGGGGCGGCTTTAACAAATGTTTGACTATGTAACTGCAGACCATGCCACCAGACTAAGACTGGGTAGCAATGAAACCACCATGTAGCAGAGTAATCACCCTAAACTCTTAAAGTACTGTAACACAGGAAGTTGTGTAGGGAAGAATTTGAGAGACCTTTAACAGTGTGTAAACATGACTGAACCCCTCATTTCACCAGCACTGCACAGAACTTCTGTCTCATCCACACACAGTGTAAGACCTCACAGGCTTAGATGGTAAAATATGCTAATGCATGAACATGTGGCACAAAACGCTAACGCAAAACACCAGCTGGCTGAAGAAAAAGTACGTTTTTATCACCAATTTAAACCAATTCTATATAAAAATACAAATCACTTACTTAAAAGAAATTATAGGAAAAGCACTGAATGAAAGTTTTGTTTTTTTAGGTTAAGAAGAGAAAAGCTAAAGGAAGCGTCCTCCTCTGCTGTTCCTGGTTTGGCCTGAGGTCTCCAAAATGACTGTCTGTGGCCATCAGGTTTTATCTCTATTGGACACCTGCTGAGAATATTGATGTGTGCTGGTTTCACCATTTTAGCCATCACCAAGCATCAAGCTTTTAACACCCCTATGTCACTTTATATTGAATACTAAGAGCAGAGACTAGGGAGCCTGTTGATTGTGAATATAAATCTATGGCATTAGGTGAGAAAACAATCAGCCACATTCATTGTCTACCTGTAATTTTGCTTGGATGCTGAGCATCAAGAATAGCAACTTACCATGGATATTTGGATCTGTCCAAATCACATATCCTTATTTTTTATTTTATTTTATTGTAAGTAGAAGTTAACTGTCATTTGGTATTTATGATTACCATAGCAGCACAGAAAGATGTGATAATAATAAATAAACTCAACAAACCTTGCTATTCCAAGCATGGTTTTCTGCCATTAAATTGTATGAGAGGTGATATAGTGTACTGCACTGTTACAGGGAAACACTATACTTGGAGTATTGTGACAAATTTGTAAATAGATTTACAGAAGTTACCTGCACGTATATAGAATAGTGAATAGAATAATTACTCGTGCTTACATGAATCTGTATGAATCCCAAACATTTCTGTTCGCAGCTGGCAGTTTATAAGCATTAAGAGAAAGTTTTTTTTTCCTTAAGGGACATTAAATCCCCCTCCTAACATTAACGCCTCTAAAACAGTTTAATCTAGGGAGACAGGGCGATCTCTGATATGGATCAAGTGCCATCTGTGCCCAATTTACTTTCACGTCGTGGATTATTGAATTTAATGATATGGGTGATTATCGACGAATGCTTTGAGCCCATTAGGTGGCCGTGTGAAACACTAATAGTGTTTGTATCACGTGTTCGGCTGAGAGACGGGGGGGACCGACGCTTTAAAGACCGCGCTCCGGTCATCTCACTCACGCTGCAGGACTGACAGAAGCACAGGAATCCACACTCCACTGAGTCACTTTGATGAAGCTTGAAGAGAAGAAGTGGGTTAAACTATGAGAAGTTTCTCTTCCCGCGCGTAATTACGCACACCTTCCTTAAAGGTATTTCTGCGTAAAGATGCTGGACCCGAAGGACTGTGTAACGATGACGTCTAGTCATAAGATTTCTTTCTCTATAATTGACATTTTGGATCCGAACAAATTCAACAGCAAAAGGGTAAACGAACTTTCCATCGCCAAGGAGAAGTTTCACGTGCCAAACGCGGAGGAAACAAGTTTGGAGTCGGACAGCGTTGCAGACGAAGACTTCACAGTTGAGCGCACGAAAGCAGGTAAAGAAAACAGATCATTTCAGGATTATTACTCAACCTACAGATCAAACGCGAGCGTGGAATAGAGATGTCGTTTTTACTTGCATTTTTATTAGTGTGTCGTTTTAAAAAAAAACATTTAGAATCAACAAATTCGCCATATTTTAAAATAATTTAAAGAGCGCAGTAAAATAAACAGAGCCATAAAATGAAACTTTGCACTCTTTGCTCTACGCACCTTTAAACGCAGGTGCTATTTTCTCTATCACATTTATTGTCATCCCTGTATGACCTTCCCTTAATTTCCAAGGCTGCGTTTCCTTTCAAGGAAGCCACAAAGACTTGCTCCCAGAGCCCCTGCGTGTGATTGGCATTGGGACAGGCAGGCTAGATAATTGTTTAAATCGTCCCATTGAGGACGCCTCTGCGCGCTTTGATCGATATCCCATTACTGCATCCTGCATATCTCCCTCCAGCACCTTGCAGGTACAAACTTCACACCCCATCCATGTCTGATCCCAAATATCGTTCGATTAAAACTTCCCTTTAAATAGATGACATTTATCGATCCACCAGCAAATATGAAACTCCATTAGCACGTCATGGCTGAGGTGGCGGAGCTGGATTTAGACGGGATTTCTTTCCGCAACATGACATTTGAGGCGCTGTGTGGTTTATAAATTATTTAGGGATTAGTGACCAACTCTCCCCCTCCTCTGAATCTATGCTCCGTTTCGCTCAAACGATTTCAGGATCCTAATCAAATACTTTCCGGATGTCAACTTCAGGGCTTCTGTGTTGGGTATTTAAACTGCAGCTCGAACAGGACAAGAGAAAAGCATCCTTGAACTATGAAGATACATGATTTAAGCAGATTTGGGCCTTCAGCTTTGACACGTGACACGCCCTGGCAGGAGCTGTCCTTTCAGCACCACGGTCAATTGAACCCATTTAGTTGTCTTTAAGGCCTTTTAGCATCTTTTAAAGCAAGACAGCAAAATAAACAAACATCTTTACTTTTTTACTAAATACTATAAATATCTAAAAATCCATCCTGCCTAAAAAAAAAAAAAGTATTAGTGTTTATTTTGGAAATTGAGCTTGGCACGTCTTTAACCAGCACTATTCGAGCCAAACCTTGGTGTCATCTCTAAATCTAAGTCGACTATTTCCTTTTGCCACTTCTACAGGAATTAATAAATGTGCCTTGTTGTTCCCCAGCAGCTCAATTTGTTTTTACTAAATTACTGGAAATGAAATTTTAACTAAATGAAGCTGACGCTTTCTTTTTCTTTTACAGATGAAGAGACAGGAGTTGAAGGCTCTGCAGCCACCAGGCACGCTGACTCCCCTCTGCTCTCCCCCTCGGCCGACACAGACCCTTGTCTCTCCGGGGAACAGGACGATGGAGAGACTGCGGCCACGCTGCAGGACCCCTCGCCCCACAAGAGACGGCGCCCGGACCAGGCCTGCGCCAAACCGCGACGCGCCAGAACAGCGTTCACATACGAGCAGCTGGTAGCTCTGGAAAACAAATTCCGCGCAACTCGGTACCTGTCTGTGTGCGAGAGACTAAACCTGGCCCTGTCTTTGAGTCTGACCGAAACCCAGGTGAAAATTTGGTTCCAGAACAGGAGGACCAAGTGGAAAAAGCAAAACCCCGGGGCGGACAGCCCCTTGCAGCCCGGCTCCAACTCCCTGGTCAACGTCAGTCCAAACCCGGCCACCTGTGGATCAACCGCCCCCGGCTTCCACCAAACTTTTCCCAACTTTGGCTCTGGGAATGTGATCTTCCACACGGCTGGTGCTGTTCCACTTTCATCCACTGGAGGACTCCTGCATCCCTTCATGTCCAGTGGATTCGTCCAGCCGACCTACTTTAATCCACATATATGAAAGAAACCGAGACTGTGTCGCTGCAGCTGGTGGTACTTGTGGGGAAAACTGGAGGGGGCAGAGCAGCTACTCTCAGCTGAACTTTGACTGCCTAGAAGTCTTGTAACTATTGCATTAATGTCGTCTCATGAGGAACCTGTTTGTTACAGCTTTTGTCGTGTCTATTACCATTTCCTCTGCTGGGTTTCCTCTAAAGGCGACTAAAACTTATTAAACTGCCAAAGTGGCTACTGACTGTCTTTAATCTGTAGCCATGGACCTCTTCCAGTATAACAAAACACCAAAAAAGTGCACAAACATTTCTGTTCTATTAAATACTGCACCACTATGCACTGTTTGCCACTGTGTTTTACTAAAACAGCAGCTCACACTGTGTGTTAGACAGTTCATACAGCTCCATTTTGTGCATCAGTGTACCGTACATGTCAAACCCTGGCATCTTGCAACCATCCAATCTGCAGGTGTGTTTCTACCTCTTGCGTCTGTTACCATTTTTAAAACATCATTATTGTAATTTAAATAAAAAATATATATAACTTCCGTGTGTGTCTTGTGTATTACACAGGTAAACTTTTAAAAAACTAACAGTAATGAGTTGATAAAATGGTTGATTATGTCCTTGTTGAAGCACTCAGGAGGTCATTTATCTGCTGCCCTCTGGGCAACAAGGCTGACCATAAATGAAAATTAGGATAATTACAGGAATAATTTGAATCCCAGTATGAGCTGAGACTGATTTCTCCGACATGAACAGTGGGTTCAATATTTATACAATGGTGGAAGGTAACCTAACATATTTACTCCCACAATTTTTGAGCATTTTCATTTTAAACTACTTCATTTCAGAGGGAAATTTTGCAGCTTAATCACATTACAATGTGCTATAACTTCAAACTGTTTATATACAGATTCTAAATCCTTAATAGGGGAATAAACAAAAGGACATAGATTCAATCTAAAGTAAAATGTGGAAATAAAAATACAAACCAAAAAAAGTAATTGAAACATGTTACAAGATACACAAGCTTACAACTGCAGACTTGGTGGACTGTTAGTATTGTTCAGTTGAGAAACCCAATGGAAAAACTAAATGTCATGCTGGAAGGTTGCTCAGCACAACGTGGCCGTCTTCACTTACATGCTACCACCACACAGGGTCACCATTTCCTAGCTTTCGTTCATGAGCTCAGCTGAATTTCACATCCAACAGATCATGATCTTCATCTAGTTTCATTCATCATTCATTCATAGCACTTGATTTAAAGGAGTTCTAGTGTGTTTTATTTACTTTTTAAACATCTTTGTATTTATTTTGTTGGTTTTTGTTTTCTTTTATGCGTGTGTGCAGATGTGATTTTGAGAGAAGAGTGAAACTAGAATAATGCCTGTAAAGCTAAAGTTGTATACCTATGCTGGTCAGTACTGGATTAATTAATTCAAGCTTCTATTGCTCTTACTTACTTAACTGTTTCTGCTGACGTGGGGCAGGATGTGCATGTCTGACGCAGCTTTTTGTGATCTGAGCTGAGAGAATCCAGCCTGCAGAACTGGGGAGACAAAAGAAGCATTTGGTTCAGTGGCTAATGGCCAGGATGATCAGTATAGTCCTACTATAGAGGACTTAACTAGGTGTCATTAGTGGACATCTTTTAAGGATGTGTTGTCCTTTCTCTGCTTTGATGTGCAACACTCTGAATAAGAGTCTATATCTGTGTGCAGCTGGAGAAGAGACAGCAGGAGACCAACCTGAAAATGGCCGGTAGGCAATTTTCTCCTGGAATCAGTCTGACAGTTAGAAGGCTGACAAGCATCCTTCACTTAGATGGAAGTTTCTCGCTGCTGTCAAAACCTGGACAATGTCAACCTGTCATAGAGGTTCTGGTGTTTGTGTAGCCGCAATTTTAGCTTTTCAGTCTCAGCTTTTTTTTTTTTTTTTATCCCCATCTTTAGCACAGGAATGAAATATGCACAGGCTCTCAACTATGCACAACACACATTCATTGGATTTTTTTTTGTCCTTCCTTGTAGATTTGTTTGTTCTGACTGGTGCATATGAATGTCCCTCCTTTTGGTCCCGTGATATTTTTCATTCCAACAAGGTCTGGCATGCAGCCGAAGAATTTGACAGTTTTGATCAATACTCACAGGGAAATCTGGCAAACGGAACCCATCCCGTAGTTTGGCTTGAGGCAAGTGTGATATGACAATGTGATGAATAATTTTGCAAGGTTTCTGAGAGGGGGCACTTCGTCTGGGCGAAGACACCGCATGTTTAAAATTCATGCAGGAGAATGCTCGGGGACAAGGTCAGATTTTAATGGTAACAGGACGTTCATGCCTGCATGTATGTGTTCGTGTGTGTATGTGTGTGTGTGTGTGTTTTCCATCTATAACCCCTGTTCCCATCTTTTGCAGAGAAAAGAGTAGGAGGAGGCAGTGAGCTCAGGGTTTCCTCGTGTGTGTGCGTGTGCCTTTGCTATCTTCAGCCGTGGTGGTCCACAGGGACCAGCATCATTTCCACAGAGGTTCACAGGTCAGATGGGGAGAGTGGGTGGTGAGCGAGGGTGTGGAAAGAGATACAGAAAGAGAAAACGACAGAGGTTTCCAGGTGGAAACATGATGGAGGATACGTTTATGTGGCTGAAGACCAAACTGTTTTCTGATTCATTTATTAAATGCACACACAGTTTTTTTTTTTTATCTAGCCTGATATTTTCTTTATGATTACCCACTCAGCTAGAAGGAAAATATGCTTCGTGCTGATTTAATTCTAAAAAGGTCAACTGCCTGATTAGGTGCTTATTTGAATTTAATATCTAAAACATCTTGAACCTGCATTAACACTGACACAGTAGTTGATGTGGCGAGTGTTTGAGCAGTAGATGCAGAACAACACTATGCTTCATTGTTTCGACTCAACCTTGCAAATGTAATATAGACTCTGTTTAAGCTTGACTTATCCCTTCAGAGAAATATGTGGTTCTTAAGCTGCTAAATGCTCAATGTGCTCATCAACTACTCAATAAGTGTGTCTGTTATTTGGCTGCTGACAGGTGAAATGTATAACGTGTCTCTCTGAGTTTTTAAAATTGAAAATAGCTGAACTGCCTGCTGGAAATAGTTCTAGTTAACAAGCTGAAAAATGCAAAACATCCCCTTATGGAGCTGAGATAAACTGCAGAGGCAGATTGTAACTCTTCCTTTACTAACAAGTGTTCATGTCTGTTTGTCCTCTATGAACTCACAATTTGTAACATTCTGTACAACATGGGTTTTAATCAGTGAACAGCAGGTAAAACTACATTTAAAGAAAGGGTGAGACCAGAACCACAATCACAGTCTTCCTCTGCAGATGGATTTCACTCTTCAGTAAATAAGTGGAAACAGCAAATTTATCATCGTGACCGTTAACAATGATCCAACCGTCTACATCCAGAGCAGTTTTTAAAGTTGTAGCAAGGATTCACCAAGCTGGTTTATTTATAAGCCACAGTGGCAACAGTTCAGATATTTGCACCTACACACACTATGCTGCTCTTGCTACTCTTGTTTTGTGAAACTGATTCTTTTACGTGGTGCGGAGTTTAATGTTCAAGTACATTTTACAGAGAGTAGAAATACTAAACATCACACAGTATATCTGTTAATCTGCTGAGGACTCTCATTCTCATGTTACTCACTCTCTTTGTTGTGAGTAACATGAGAATTACAGAGAAAATCAGAGCAACAGTTCAAAAGGTTCACATACTTTTTCTTGCCACTGTATATAAAAGCACAAGCTGGTCCTGACACTGTGCAGATTTTCCCCCTGTGTTTGACATCGTTCTTCAATGCTTTGTATTTCTAGTGCAGACTCCAGCCCAGCGGGGACCTGATCCAAGACAGGAGCAGATAAAACTCACTTCTTCAGTACCAGGCAGCAGCCGTTTGCCAGAAGGAGTAGTTGTCACTTAATGAGCTGATCAAAGTGAAAGTCAGGTTTAGGGTTAAAGAGGAAGGGTTTGGGAATTCAGACGTGAGTCATAATGTACCTGCTCATCTCCGGGTTCAGTTCAGTGACGTGGAAGTGGAAGTCATAAAAACGTACTAAGACCACGACTTGCTGAACATCTTTGCACGTAGAGCATCTACATCATGATTGTAACACCAGCTGTTTCCTTCAGTTAAACCCTGTTTAAATCCTCAAAGCTAAAACCCAAATTACCCAGACGTCAGACAGCTATGCTGTGTTTGAGAAGGAAGAAAATAAATCCATACTTTCCCTTCTGTTTGCCTGCAGTCTGTCATCATTTTGGCTGTCTTCTCCAGCTGTTAATAGCCATAGGGAAAAATGCAATGAGGCGAAATCTCCAAGTGTTAACAGTAACTATGTTTTCTTTTCTTCATTTCAAATTAAATCAGAGTTTTGTTCTGGTTTTTTGTGTTTGTCTGAAAGAGTTGTGTTTTCAGATTTTCAGAAAAAGTCAATATTTTGTCTCATTCAGTCCGGCTTTGTCCTCCTTTATTGATTTGTTCCTCTCTATGATAAACAATGTTGTTTTGACAAAACAGTTTCTTTACAGACATGCCTTCTGAAAGTGAGATGCAGAAAATGCAAAGTGGCAAAACAATTAAAGAAGCCAAACTGAGACACAGTAAGCACATTTAGGACTGAGAGTGAAAATCTGATCTCACTTCAGGGGAAATGTTTGGACACCAATATGTGAGCAAATCTCTGGCAGGCAATGCCGAATAAGACTCCATATTTTTCCCCTCCTCGCAAATCTTTTGACTTCATGCGTTTTAATCTCTGCGCACAGGCAATTGCAGACACACTGATGTGATTACAAGGCCGCTGGCAAGAGTCAAGCAGAAGATGAAAACTGATTTTCCAAGGAAAATGTTTAATATGATTCAATAGTGTAATATGATTTAACCATGACTGAAATGAGGGGTATTCCAGATCCTTGAACTGACAGGAGTGTGTTTCCCATCAGCACCCATGGAGGAAGCTGTCATGACGTTAAATATAAAGTTACTGTGTGTGTGAGAACCGACAGAGACGCTGTCATTTCATTCATCTGGTTAATTCATTGTAAAAGAACTGAAATTACACAAAGTATTCAGTGAGGTTATGTGTTGAACATCCTACAAAAAGCTGAATGTGGAGGTCGATGCACCATCTGGTGAAAACAGTTCAACAGTCAATAAGAAGTGAAACATCATCTCGTCTCATGTCTGTTTAAAATTCTCGACGCCTCTCCGCTCCCCAAACACCGCAGCTTTACCAGATGTGTTGTTTCACAGATCTGATGCATTCAAAGGTCAGCTGTGCTAATAACACAGAAGAGGACAGAACACTTTTAATTACAGTCTGTCTCAAACCCAGAGACCCCAGTGCCGGATGGAACACAAACACACACACAGGGACACACATACAGACAGCCCCAACAAGATCATTAGAGGACATTATCTTGCAATGGCTGCTGAGTGAACTGATGGCGGTTTAATGAACTCTGTTGCTGCTTCTGGATTCGTAAAAGAGATGCAACAGTTCGTGTATCTCTCACGTTTAATCAGAACAGATGAGACCTAAACCTCTGTTTACTGATGACACACTGATGTCTCTGTGCTCCATAATAAACAGCTGACATCTGAATGTTTGAGGTATAAGCTATCGATGGAGACACAGTACATTAGTACGTTTTGCTTTCCTTGAAGGATTTGAAGTGTGTTTCTGTTCATGGTGTAATTTACCAGGTTCATAAATGTTGAGGAATGAGAAAAACTACTAAAAACAAATCGGTAATTAAGTCATGATAATTATAGAATAAGTCATGTTTGGATTTTTAGGCCTGGAACAACACTGACTATCAATGTGCCTGTTCAGCAGTTATGATGCTACTTTATCATTCGTCTGGAGTGACGTTTGTGTCGACTGAATGAACATTAAGTCCAATTTATTGTAGCTGTTTTTGGCAATGCTGCCCCTAAAGGGTGGCCAGGGAGGGCCGTGGCCGTTGCTGGCCTCCCAATACCCTCCAGAGAAGCTTCCCCACCACCAGCCCCTTTAATAGCCTCATATTAATTTCATGTTGTAACACTAACACAGTGGGGGTATGTGGTGGGCCACCCTAAGATTGTCACTGCACCCATCCGGCCACCCCTATAAACATTTTCTCGGGGTGCCACATCTCTCTTTAGCTGCATAAAGCTCCACTGTGTTCATCTGTTTTAAGGAGGTAATGCTGTTACTGAAAAAAATCTGTCTGCTGAAAATAACACTATGCGATGCTCTGTTATGAGATGCTATGAGATGGCGAGCTAAACAATAGACGGAAACTCACTGTAAAGAAAACTCCAGCTGAGCTGCAGGTTGATTGATGTTATTATAAAAATAAAGCAATTACCCTGCAGACCTACCATGTTTACATGTTCATTGTTAATTTATGTTAGCATGCTAAATAATCGGCCCTAAGAACAATTAGGGCTGATGTCATTATCCATTAACATGCTGTTTATTATTGTCACCCTCTTTGTGTTGCAAGAGATAAAGTCAGGTGATCACAGAAGTTAAAACACTTCAGCCAGTGGGGAACATAAATGTCTGAAATGCATTCAGTCTGGGTCAAAGTGGGGGAACTACAGAGCAGCACTGCGATCCCCAGAGTAATAATACGCTTTAACTGTGGGTTTGAATATGAGTAAATATGTTAACAAACACCAAATCTGATGCATTCAGGGTCATTAAAGCAGATTCTTAGGGGAAGACTGCGTGTTGCTCATTTATTCATACACACAGCTTGTGCACCTCTGTCACATGTGAATAAATTGCATCACTTTAACAGGAATTAACAGCAATTAGACTCAGGAGTCTCATGCATATGGATATGCTCTGAAGGGGAGGCAGTTTATTCAAATGAGACTTTATCTTCATAGAGCAGAGTTAGTTTCCCAGGGCAGACTCTTTCACTTGTCAGAAATGAACCATCTCACCTCTTTAAAGTTGCAACCGGTGGGAGCTCCAAAGATGAACATCGTGGCAGCCCTTGACATTTCACTTCGCTTCTCTCGTTTTTTTTTTCTGATTATTCCCTACAAGAAACAGATGTCATGAGGAATGGCGAGGGAGTCAGCGCTTGACAACAGAATTAATTTTCTTCCTGTAACGAGGAGGAAATGCCTGAATGACTTGAGATGCTTCTATCTTGTGAAATCCTTTTAGTTTGTTGAAAGCTTTTCATGTCATCGCGATAGTTTTTCACTCATTCATGTGATAAAAGCTGGCGATGCACATTACATGTCTGTGGTTTTGGCTTTACTGATGTTGACAGTGTTGTCACATTTAAACTGTCAAGTGTTGTTGGAACGGAGTTTAATAATAAAAATGTGCCAGTTTTAGATGTAAAAAAGACAGAAAACACATGTAAAAGTCATTTTTAATGAGAATTAAGGAAAAATAACTTGTTAGCGATCACTGTGTCCCAGTGGAAACACAATGGTGAGAAAAGACACTGGCCTTATATTGGTATACCTGTGATTGTGCTGTTTTTTGCACGACATATAGTTCACATTTATAGTACAACATTGACTAACAGATAAAATCATGTCAGTAATTCAGAATAAACATGGTAGTAACTGTGTGCTATTTTTGTCTTGTCTTGTTTGTTTTACTCATGTGTTTTGCACCAGATCACCAAGCCAATGTCCTTGTAAGAGGTCAGTAACAGTACATGCACACACACTTTGCTTGAAATGACTTATTTTCTCTCTTTTGACTGCACCACAGTGGTTTAATTTTTCATTTAACACACTGTGAATACATAGTAGCACCGCAGCCTTGATATAATCCCAATAATAATACCTGGCAATAAACGTGTTTCTAATTCTGATTTCTAAAGACACTAAAAATCTGTGAAATGTACAATAACTCCCAGGCTCTCTGAGGTCAAATTAAATGAAGCAGGTTGTGGGATCTTTGCTAAACCAATATAACTCTTGGGCCGTACTGGACATGTCACATACGACACTAGTTCTGTCAGAATCCTAAGAGGTTGGATTACAACTTTCAATTTGATAAATACATTATCAAACTGTGTGGACCTGCAGTTTAGTTTCCTATCCATCTTTTATTTTTTAGATGTTCAGGAGGCCTGATGTGCCATTGTGAAACAGCCAGCATGACGCCCACTCGTATTAGAATGAGTCACATCAGCTAATGAAAAAACACTCTCCATTAGTTTAAAAGAACATTAGGGCCACATTTAAAAATGAGTGATAGCCACCTGTCATGCGCACATATTGCTGTTCCTGCCACAATAAGATACAGCATAGAAAAAATGGATAAATGAAACTAGATAAACAGTATGTTACATAACCAAGAAATATTCCTTATTGCACAATGTTGCTCACAAAAACATTTGGTTTTGGCAGTCTGCTATGAGAACAGTTGTTTTTTTAAGAATAAAGTACAAATTTGAAACCATAAAAAGTTAGAAAGCACACAGAGAAAGCTGGTCAGTGTCACACTGTGGCTGCAACTTATTCTCCTAAATGCTTAAACCATTCGGTGCTAACCCATAGCTTGTCATCTTTCTTTCAAAATGGACAAGTATTAAGCATAAAAACAGAGGTTGAACAATCAAATGGGGATTATTTCAAAGCTGGAGTGCTGCTGTGCATTCAAAGAGTCTGGTCTGTCCATGAAATCACTGGGATGCAGCCAAGTAAAACGAACTATTTAAAGCACAGGGTCTACATGTTATGCTGCTGATGTCTTTGTGTAACTGCAGGAATTAGGCACTACATACTACATGGGATGATGCAGTAAATCAGTACACAAATGAATAGATGGAAGCTTTTTATGTCACAGTTTTGATGCAGCTGTGGTAGGTTTTGTTTATTGTTGTATTGAGTCAAGTGCTCATGTAAATTAGAATAAGTCTTAACGGGCCATCCATGCAAAGGCAGAAATACCCATCTACACTTTTAAAGTGAGTGCTGATCAGAACGAAAGCGCATTTCGAGACTGAACAGTAGATTGAACAGTAGATTGAACTGCTGCTGCTGATGGTGTTTCCTGTGCCACTTCACTTGCGCACCTCCTCCCTCTCTCTCCTCTTCTCTTCAGTCACCGCTGCGCGCAGGGAGCCTCAGTCAGACTCCGGAAAGTCTCGCAGTTCAGCCACAAAACCCGGACGGCGTTTGTTAAAATGACCCATATTCATGTTGGGAATACAAACACTGCTCGTTTCTTCCTCTCAGCGCTTCACACGGACACCTGTCACATGGTTTGGTTTCTCTTCGCTGGTGCTCGTCGTGGTTCCTGAGCGACAGCACAGGAGGCACCTGGATTGAACGCACTCATCACCACTGTGAGTATATTTTATGAAATGAAAATCAGATTTTGTTATTGCTGTGTAGAGATTCATACACCTGTCGCACAGTGTTATCACATCTGTTTTTTCCAGTTATTTCAAAGTGAATTGATAATTTTACAAATCTTTCTAACAAATTCATCTTATCAGTTTGTATCTTCAACGTCAAAGGAAACGCTGCGGTTTTCTGTTGTAAGTCTGACAGCAGCGCAGCTGTGACTGTGAACAGTTCGTTTATTTAGCAACAACCTTAATGGAACTGAAACACTGGGAGTCATTCCCGCTGACGCGTTTTAATACTTGTCCAAAAGTCGCACACAAAGTGATGTTATGTGCGTAAACTTTGCGTAAAAGTGCCATCCTTCTGGTTACATTGTCTTCGTCACTGAACAGCTGCAGAATATCTCAGCATCATGTCTCTGGGGGGTAAAAAAAAAAAAATCTTACAGAGACTTACGCCACAAACGGGACTGTGTTAGGAGGCAAAGGTAAACAGAAGTAAACATTTGTATACAGGCACCTAAAGTCTTATCTGATAATTGTTATTCTGCTTATTGCAACATAACAAAGCAGAGCTTTCTGTGTCAACACATGACTGTTTGAGAGATTCCCCTAATTCCTTCCATTATGCCTAAATGATTACTCTTATGCATGTCAGGAAACATCTCATGTGTATTCTTTTTCCAGCTCACTCCCTGGTTTGGGTTTGACGTCTTGGGGTGAGATCTGTTGACATGTGAGATGTTTGTGCTCTCACAGTCTCTGCTTGACATTTGGTTCACTTTCATCCCTATTCTAGTTTATTAAAGGAACCGGAGCTCCGCTCGGAGTGCAGAGCCGAGGTCCAGACGGGTAGGCAGGTGACCTTTTGACAGACCTGCCTCTGTGGGCTCTCACTGTAGGAATTAGATCATAAAAGCTGTTGTTTTACTTTTAATTGGAGAGAAAAAGACGGAGAGCTGAGATAGATGTAGTGGCAGCCTGCATGTTGTAACACCTCTCACACACCTGAGCCAAACCTTGACTCATGCTGCTTCACCCAGTCCTGCAGTCTGTCTGGTCCCCTGCGCAGGAAGGTTTTAGGTCCAGAGCTGCTGAGATGTCAAAGCCATGCTTCTTTTGGCAACGGCTGGCGTTCTGAAAGGCTTGGGTAATGCTAAAAGTATGAGAGTCAGCAAGCGAGAGTCAGAGTTATACCAAATCAGATTGTTTAGACTGGACTGTGGGGGACCTCCACAACTGGAGAAAAAGGATTTTTAGTAAAAAACATTAGGGGAATGTGGGAGGTTTGTGAAACATACATGTTTTGGCAGCAGCACCAAGATTTTATTTCAAGAACTGGTGATTTTTAACATATTGACTCTGCATTATTTCCAATAGAAAGGATGATCAACCCTTTATCTGCATCTACGTAGCACTCCCTTGTTCTGTAACATAGTGATGGATGATGTTTTTTGTGTTGTCTGAGCAACAGATTTTCTACAGTGACAGCAGAACAATGTCATGTCTTTTTCATTTTATCTCTTTTATGATTGACTGAATATACAGGTTACACAACCTGCAACATAGAAAAATGACTCAGTTAAAAGTATCCATTCTGAAGCCCTTAATAAAAATATTTAGTCCATTATGGTTAATTAAACAGGTTTATTCTAAAGTGTTAACAGGCTTAACACCGTTTTTTAACATTACTATTTAAACACTGAATGATTTTCACTTTATAGCTGAAAATGAAAGTAAAAAGTGTCAATGCAACACAGCAAGCCCAAAATAACACTTTAATTAGCTGCATATGTGCTGCAGCTCTGAATAAGATCCAACCTGAGTCACCAGCCGACACAAGTATTATCTCAAAAGTATAAAAGCATTACGATGTGTGGACTAATTGTAAAAGTTTAACCGTCTGAATATTTCATATTAGTGGGAAAGTTTTGCTTTCGCACCTTTCAGATGTAGACTGTGTGGCAGGTGTGGTTCAGAAGAGTTGATAATGAAATCTACTAATCTACAAATCTACTAATCTACTTATCTACTCACTGAATATGCAAATTAATAGGAGGTCAACCTGCTCACATGTCTATTAACAACAGTGAAGAATCAGTGCATGATGTTTTGTTGACATCTTGCCATCAATTATTGTTCATCAGTACCCATCATCCATCCTCCATCCATCCATCCATCCAGCGGGGGGTACTGGAGGTGATCCCAGCTCGCATTGGGCGAGAGCCAGGTTTATCACAGGGCTGACATACAGTAGAGACAGACACTCATTCACATTCACACTCACACAACTCTGGGCAAACTAACATGCATCTCTTTGGACTGAGAGGACACGAAAGGATAATTTCAGTTTTTTACTACTTTGGCTTACTCAACAAGGTAAACACAGAGATCAGGGATTACAGTGACAAATAAGACAAGAAAAATGAGCGGTCAGATGATCAACACAGGCTTAAACTAATCCCCTAGATTAGTCAAATTTGTTTAGGAACGACAAATAAACTGCGACCCAAACTATCTGATGCAAACAACCGTCACTGTTTATCAAGCCCCCCAGCAGCGCTCATCTGTGAGGGGAATTTGGGTTAGTGGTCACACTTAGTTCTCTTATATTTTATACTTTTGACTCCTTCTGGTGGGTTACCCATCTGGTGCCGGACTTGAGTCCACTATCCAGCTCTCAATACACCCATGCAGTTTCATTTTGACACCCTGCTTCAACTTTGACCTAGTGTACTTACTGTAGTTTTTCTGCAGCGTGGGATTATCGTCAATAAAATTGTGCACATGCTTCGGGTTTTCCGATTAGTAAAGAGGTTTACATCACCCCTGCTTAACTGCTGCTTTGTTTACAATCTGTGTTCACGTTGTTAACCTCAAACTCAAATATACAACAAAAATAAATCCCAAAGTGTAATAAATGACCCGTCGAGCAGCAGTGGCTGAGCTGCCCACCTATGCTGATCTCAGATTGACCTCCTGCATTCAGACCTGCCCTCTCCCTGTCTCTTGCACTTATTAAACAGTAGGACACATGTTTCAGGAGTTCTCTGCTTGTTGTTAATGTCACATTGGTTTTAAAGCAAACAACCTGTAGCTATTAGGAAAACATATCCACAGTTTAACTGCACATCTGTACTCCAGATGTCAAGGTGGACTGTGGTGACCTGTATGATGAACACAGACACAATTGTTAAACAAGAAGTTGAATATTTCCAGTGCTCTATGCACTACACTACTCTGTTTTGTTGAGACTCTACCGTTGCTTCAGCAGTTTGCTTATTTAACACGATAGAGATTCTCGAGAAGGCAAATATCCAGTGACACATATAAACCCTCTTATGTCTTTTAGTGGGAAGTGAAGAGGAAAGGGAGGACTAGTTCAGCATGTTGAGATAGATGAAGCCCACTTCCTGAGATATTTGTGCTCCCGGGGAGCTTTTAGAGTTCCTGCCAAGTTCTTATCCATAATGTGGATGTGAAAAGGACCAAAGTAAAAATCCTGGTCTCCAACAGGGGCTATTTGTTGTCTTCTGTTCTTCATATTAATTTCATTTTCATGCATATAGAGAAAGATTTAGCATTACTGGAGTTTGGTACTGTATCTCATCCATCTTTGTTTGATTTCCTCATCAGTGCGAGGGTTGTCTTATTTCCTTTTGTGGCAGTAGTTCTTCTGGTGCCCCACCTCTTCCCAGCATTGGGATGCAGCCAAGTCCCACTTACAGAGTGTGCTGCACAAAGTCAGGATGTGTTTACATACTTCTAAACATGAAGACATGATTAAAACATGTTTCAATTTGTGTGTGTGTGTGTGTGTGTGTGTGTGCAGTTCTGGGTACAGGCTCTTGGAAATGACTCCTCTTTTTAACTGATCACTGTGGTCACAGTAAATCCTCTCAGGGCCTTTTTCACATTTGTACTAGCTTTGATTAAGCAGAGCTGCACATCTGCATACAACATGCAACCCTGTCATTTTGTTTTGATGCCGATTTGCATTTGCCGTTTAGCTGGTGTCCTTGCGACACAGGATGGGTAGAGACAGATTGGCACCATGTTGTCACAAAGTGTCAATAGAAGGGGATAAACGAGAGGGTGCAGGACAGGGAGGCTGTGAGTAATGAGTCTTTGTGTGTGAGTGAATCAAGTGTTCATGCATGTGTGTAGGATTTTACACTTCCATAACCTGCACCTCAATTTAACACTCCAAACAGATTTTCAGTGAACAAATCAAGCAGATGCATAAAGGCCCGTCTGAAGTGTTACAGCATGCAATCAAGTTCTGATAAACTGTCACCTTGTCTTCTGTATGAAGGAGGTAGACTTAGAAAGAAGCACAGGCAAGGAAGACAACTTGGATGTGCGATGTGACAATGGTAATGGGTCAAATTTATTGGCAAGACAAAAAGTTGAATTTCAAATCGGACACAGCTGTGGGATCTGTGCAGCTGGAGCTAATTAAAAATAATGAGCATCATGGTTTTTCCATGCAACAGTCACAGGCCATTGATGTGATGAACCCTTATCGCAGCTTATCCTATTGTTTATACAAATGGTCTCCACTGTGGTCACGATGGTCTTCAAGTGATTCAATCGCCTCCAGAGAGAAATTAAAACCATCATTTTAAACCTAAAGATTTTAATTGTTATCATGAAATGTGCTCTAGATATTGAAGGGCCCTTAGAGATCCATTATCACTCTGATTTGACCACATGAGGAAGGACATTGATTGGCATGAATCTTTGTAGAGACATTCCCTGATGATGAATCATGATGAACCCAAATGATCCACTGACTTTCCTCTTCTGCCACGTGTGAGACTAACACATTTACCTTTTGCTTTTTATAATATCTAAACTATTGAACAGTTTACTGTGAAATATGCTGCAGGTACACACATTCACACTCCACAAAGGATGAATTGAACTGTGAGTGCCTGATCTCTCAATCAACACATTTCTATTATCGAACTAGTAGCAGCTTATAGCTCACTCACCTTTCCACAGGGCGCAATGATCCATATATGAACAGATTTAGATTTTAAAATAGGCCAAAAACATTGGCTTTCCATATATCACCCAAGCCACCAATGCTAAGAACTGTCATAATGTTATAGTGATGCTGGTTAAGTTGTTGTTCAGTCCATCCCACGTATTGGACCAAATCAAGATACTACTACACTTGCTGACTAGTTTTTCTTGCTGACACTAGAGAATTGAGTCTAATATTTCCTGTGACCTCCTGACCTTTCTGTCAGTGTTTCTATCAATCTGACACTTCTCTTTTGTAGAAAATGTTTTAAAAATTGAATGGGCAGATTGCCATTGAGTCTATAGAGCACAACTGTGCTCCCACAGGATGAACATTTGCCATATTGGACACTGAGCATTCCTCTTGCTTCATCCGGGGGTCAAGATGTCAATGTTGCACAAGATATTCCATGAACTAATGTGCAGATTGCCATGAAGTTTGTTGAATTTCTTCAGGCTGACTGGAGAAATCTATTTAATTATGGTATTACAGTGCTTCTTCTAATGCAGCCTGTGGGGTCAGTGATTCCACTGCATCTATTTCTTACATTTTATTGCAAGTAATATGCACTCAAGTAGTTTTTCTAGATAATTACTCCACTTTTAAGTCCCACTCCCACTCCTGCTTACACGTAGAGGTGAGAAAAAATAGAAATGCTAGCAAATGGCTGTATGGAAAGTGGGTCTGTTACCTACATGCTGACGTTCCTTCAGTCATAGTTCCACAAGCACTGGAACCCACTCTAACCTCTTTTCCTCTTACAGGTTGCAGGAGTGCTGCAACCTATCCCAGCTGTCATTAGGCGAGAGACAGGGTCATCCTGGGCAGGTCACCAGCCTATCACAGGGCTGGCAAACACAGACAGTTCACCATTCATACCTATGAGAAATTTAGAGTCTCCAGTTAAGATACCTACATGTTTTTGGACTGTAGGAAGAAACCTGACTACATAGGACATTAAACGCATCATGAGGTCACATTTTAAATTTGCATACATATATTATAGGAATATTTTTATTTGTGGCAAGATCAGATTTATTCTTATTGTCAAATGTTAGCCAGTAAACATCACATGCTTGGTATTAATATATTGACACTAGTAGTTCAAGAGCATTCACATGGAGGTTTTGCTGACTTCAAATAACACAAATAGTGGCAAAGTCATTGTCATATGATAAAGGAGAGCATCCTTATTCCGCACTCTTAGTGGACAAACTTTATGGTCAACCTTTTCATTTTCATTGTCAATCTGTTCTGTACAGTGCCACAGAAAAAAGCACCGTTGATTCTGCAAAATGTCCCAGAATCTAACGTATGCACACTTAATCACAAATATCTCCGGCAAGAAAACTGGAATAATAATAATAACCCATTCTGTCTTTGATACAAGATCATTCTTGACATTTTTGTGCGCCTGGAAAACCAAAAGCATCATGTGCAGTAATGGATGTTTTACTTTTTCTTTCTTTCTTTTCTTTTGAGTCAGCAGGATTTTGATGGTGGGGTTTCACCTCAGTCAATCCCACCTGCTGCTTGCAGCAACCACAAATTGATTTTTAGACCAAAGAGGTCTGAGGGCGATATTTTCTTGCTTTCGCACTGTTATTCTTATCTTTGCTGCTTCACTTCCCTACTTTGTGCGTTACCCTTGACTCTCGCTGTCCTCTTTTTGCTCTGTCACATTTCCACATCTGTCTCCTCTCATACTTTGAAAGTGTGCTCTAACAAGACATTAATCTTTAATGGGAATTATACATTCATTGTTACATGCAGAGGCATTAATAATGTGAGACTAGAGAACAGTCTTCTTTAATGTGATACTTTTCAAAATGCAGTCCAATTAACATAAAAATATGGAAATACAATAGATTTAAAGGAATGGCAGTAATCACAATTAGAAAAGCTGCAACATTAACTAATAACCTACGCTGCCAACAGCTGTAGCTGTCAGGATGGCATTTACGGAGTGATGTTGTATTTTAAAAAGCACACTTCTATCTTCTAAGGCCCATAACACGTAACCCAAGTTCTTCCCTATTCCAGCATCTTCCTTTGCGAGCTTGCAGACATGCATTCCTGAAAAGTCTGCAAGGACTCAGAGCTGTCTCATTATGAAATCTGCAGAAGAGTGACAGCTCTCTTTAACTTTAAGCATACAACGGTCACAAGCATGCATCTGGATTTGTTGTTCACTTACAAGCAAAAGAGGGAAAACAGAGGTCAAAATGAAAACATTAAACATTAACACACTGCCTATCATACCTCTTTACTTGACTTGAGCTGACAACATTACAATTATTGTTTAATTAGTATCTAATTCACAGCATCAGTAGCAGTTACAGTAGGTCAAAGAAGCAGCTTGCCCTACAATTGGTGGTAACCCGCCATGGCTGCATCGTCAGTGTGAGCTTCTAACTCACTACAGTTGGGTTCATTAATTTCATGACACAAAATCAAGTGATGTTGACCATGATGACTGAGGTGGAGGATGATTTTATGATACTCATGATATGAATTTGCAGCTTTAATGATGCAACTGTGAACATGTCTGTGGCTTCACTTTAACAGGCCCCTTTTATAAAATAAGACAGTCGTCTCTTCTGTAAGATCTTCTGTGGAACTGGTGCAGGGATTCATTTCGTGGTCCAGTGGGATTGTTAAATCTTACAAACTCAACTCCCCAACAAAAGAAAAAGCAATATGTTACTAGCTGAGGACATGTCAGGACAGTGTTTTAGCACATTTTACACTTCAGTGTCTGGAATGTATTAGCACTGCACCCTTGAAATAATAATGCCTACTTTCTAATTATTCATGTGGCTGGGAAAGAAAACAGTTCGTGTGTGCTTGCCACAGTGCACGTCCACCTGTATCAATACCTGACTTGGCTCTCTGGCCGAAACCTTGATCTTGTGAATTATTTTTTCATGTTAACAAAATAAAGCCCTCAGTGGGCTTTTAGATTATATAGCATAATCGTGTGTTTTTAGCATTAAATTACAGAGTAACTATTATTCTGATCTTGAAAGTCACTTAGTAGAGCTTGTCGTTGCATGTGCTGTATAGCCTTAATCACAAAGCACAGGTTCTCCTTCCAGCAGACCACACACAGCAGCAGGCCTTTTAGGGGGGACTTGTGCTTTAGAAAGGAGCACAGTTAGAAATTCCTCCTGATGTCCCAGAGGGGAACAATGCTCAAGCAAATAATCTAATATTAGAAATATTCCACTACTTCTCTTACCGTGTTGGTTGATGACCAAAATACCTCAAAGGGAACTACAGTGCTGCACTTATAGTGAAAAGAAAACATCATTAAAATGTGTTTCTGATTTACAGGAGGCCCTGCTGACGACTGGGGAACATGTAAGCAATGAAGACAAATGATGACCTGATGAGTGGACACCATAATGAAGTGGCACATCATCCCCACTCTTGAACTGATTTTTACAGAATAATTTCCCCGCTCGTCTTTCTACATGCCTGCTCTGCTTCTATGTCAGTATGCCACTCGCGGACTGCAAATACGAGGGCAACACCCAACGGGACCATAATTACAGCCTGCACAGCTTGCCCATGGTTGAACACTATGGGAAAAGGACAATTCTTGATTACAGGCACACAAACAAACCTGAACATGTGGATGTCAAATGGGGTCCCCTGTTGTCGCTGACGAACCTGTGGAGCATATCCAAAGTCAAATTGGTTAGTGTACTGCTGTGCTTTACGCTAACTTCTATCATTATGGCTTCCTATATCCTGACATGGGACAAGAAAAGGCTTCTGTTCAGCCCCTCACACTATCAGACGAGACCTATGGGAGTCCAGATGAGCACAGCAGCAGTGGAAGTTTCCTCTGAAAAGAATTTAATAGACATGAAAATGCTGGTGAAGATCATCAGCTCGAAACTGGAATACACACCCAGGAAGGTGCCTGATGAAAAGGACATCATAGACACTGACTCCCATGTAAGTCTGTACCTCTGCTCAGCGTCATTAAAGTTGTTTTTGTTGCCTGCAATGATGCAAAGTTTTTAGCCGACAGTGACAATTTTTTTGCTGGCAAATGATGATTTGTTCTTCACTGGAAAATGTGACCACTATGATTAGTTTATTTGTTGACTAATAGTAAATGCTGCACCATACAATCACCCCTGCAGTAAACGTGTGTTTGGTGAAACTCATACAGTAATGACAGGCGTTTGCTGAGTCTCTCAGGTGTTGATTCAGCTTATGATTATTATAGCCGGCGGTTGTAGTGCTGTTAAATGTCTTGCTGACTGATGTTATTGTGTATGTGTTTGGCATATGTTCTCATCATACTTTTGCAGATGACTCAGATTGTGTAGTGTTTACAGCCATTCTGGCAGCATTGTGTCAGTCATGTTGTAAATAATAATTACAAGAAGTAGCAACACAAGTGAGTCAGTGAGTTTAACTGTAGTGGAGTGTGTGTGTCAGACATATGAATATGTAACTGAGTTTAATAAAGGTGCAGAGAGCTGCTGCTTTGTAAAATTGGAAGCTACCACATTTTATTGTCCACCTTTCATGGTTACAGATGCTTTAAAAAAACACATTGTGATCTTTTACAAATAAGATTTGATCAAATTTCTTTTTTTTATCTTGGGGATTTAATTATGTTATATTCTTTGCAGTTGTTCTCTGTAATTCCTCGCCGCTTCCTGCCCAGCATCAAGAGCCCATGCTGGTATGAGGAGTTCCCCAGTGGACTCATCACTAATCCATACAAGAGGAACCTCTTTACTTTGCACTCAAAGGGCTTCAAATCTGTGTGCGAACACCTTAAGACAAACTTCTACCTGCATTTACACCACAGAGACAACAAGCAGTTTCGTCTGCGCTGTTTGCCGTATTTCTACATCATCGGTCAACCGAAGTGCGGCACAACTGACTTGTTTCACAGACTGCTGATACATCCGGAGGTCAAGTTCAACACCATGAAGGAGCCACACTGGTGGACCAGGAAACGCTTTGGTAAGTCTTCAGGGTATGAGTGATATGCACAATGTTTTCATACATAGTGTTTTTGGCATAGTGGCATTTTGGCAGCAGCCAGCTGACTGGTCAAGATGTTCTGGCTGCTAATTGAACAGTTTTAAAATAAACGTAAGGTTTGAGTTTTATATGAAAATTTCACAGTTCTGCCCTTTGTCTGTTTCTACCTCTGTTTTCTGCTTCCTGGCTGCATTCATCCTCAGTCTCTTCATTTTGCCATGCCTGGTCACCCTCTAAGCTCGTCTGAATCCTTGTGTTTTACTTTTCCCTCAGATTCTCCCTGGCCCACAGTATCTAACCCAGCCAGCCACACTCTCTACTTGCCAGATTGGCAGCTGTTTAATCAGTAGTAGTCTCATCATCACTAAGCTCCTTGTCTGCTGCCTGTTACTCACCTGTTACTTACGTGAAAGATGTAATGAGTGTGTGTTTAAACTGTGACTAAACTCTTTATTCTTAGCTGCAGTGTGTTGTCTCATGTTTGGATTTAGGTCCTCATACAACTCATGAACTAATTTTAAGCTTCTAGGAATCACAAGTTAGATAGTAGACTGTAGAATTAATCTCATTATTTCTTTCACTACATATACCAGTATATGTAAGTTGTCCCACATTTATATAATTTTATACATACACACACACATCTTCTTTAAAGCTTATACATTCTGGCAAAATCATTTTATCGTGAAGATGTTTGTGAATGAAAGTTAATTCATGTTTTTTGTTGTACCTTGGGGTGTAGGTTATATTCGTTTCAAAGATGGCTTCCAGGACATTTTTCCTGTGGAAGATTACCTGGATTTGTTTGACTTGGCCGCCCAAAACATCCAAAAAGGGATCAGTGGAAATTCATCTGGAGAACACCGGGCACTCCAGCTCATAACAGGTGAACACGTATGTGTGGGTGGGTGTGATGTGGCGTTTAGTGTCCATTGTGCACCAAAATCTCCACCTTTATACTTTTCATGTGGTATTTTCTAAAGACCTTTGAACTACCAGACAATTAGATCCTGATTCAAATTACAGCTCTCTTTTGTCCTCCTTTCTTTCACTGTAAGGCATTTCTCATTTTCAGTGGATTTCCCACAAGTTTCTCTGACCTCAGAAGCACTTCTGTGCTCATGTGAAGCACCGTAGGGAAATACGGCTCACATTATTCTAGATAATCTGTGGTCTAACAGCACAATGTCTTTAGAAGTGTACAGAAAACCTCATAAGCCTCTGGGTGCTTGGCTGAAAACTTTCCTGGGCTTGCCTTTGAGAAACAGTAGAGAATAAACACTAATAAAAACATGGAAGAAAAGAAACTATATTAAAGGAGTTAAACAGAGTTGATCTTTTTTGTTACAGCACAGATCTTTCTAAAGTTATGCTTTCTTAGATTTGCAGTCAAGAATGTTCTGCTGTATTGGTTTTTGCTTCCTGAAGTGGAAACAACCTATTTGAATGGTGATAATAAATATAATGATATAATTTATTTTGTCATTTTAAACTGTATTGGTGTTTCCCAGATAAGGAAAAACATCTTTTGATATTTTATCCTGAAATTCTGCTCAACTTTGCCATATTATGTTTGAGTTCCTGCAAATACTCACTGTGTTTTAAAGAAATAAAGTGATGCTAAGACTGCTAATGATTTGACAGGTGAAGCCAGTGCTTCGACTATGTGGGACAACCAGGCCTGGAGCTATGTGCAGGGAGAGAGAGAGGAGACAGAGCCCCCTTTCCTGACCCAGGACTTCATCCACACAGTCCATCCAAGTGCAAAAATCATCATCATGCTTAGAGATCCAGTGGAGAGGTACTGTGTCCACAAATCAATATATATGTGATTAAAAAATGGGATTGCTTATGAAGGATGTGAAGGTTTATACAGTAATAATGACATATATTTAAAACCAGCTCCTACTCCACATCCAACAAAATTGAATTTCATAGTTCCATCTGGCTTAAAACTCTGATTCATGCTGCTTCCAGGCTTTACTCGGACTACCTGTACTTTAAGATGGCCAACAAGTCGACAGAAGATTTCCATCAGAAGGTCATAGAGTCTGTGCAGTTGTTTCAGTCCTGCTTGTCTGAGAGGTCACTCCGGTCCTGTGTCTACAACACCACTCTGTCCAACACCATGCCGGTCAGTAGAAACAAACTTTTAACTCTCTGTATTAGTTAACTACACTTCTATACTTCTATATACCTCTAATATATTGTAAAAGGATGCCATTGTATTAGTCTGCTTCTGTGAAGGGACTAACTAGATGCTCAGAGGCACATTAGACCCCTCTGCATATATACTATCAATCAGCACTCCTGAGCTCTTAATCACAATGTGAGGGTGACAGCATTGTTACTCTGAGAGATTGACAGTGTTAGTGTAAGCAGAAACCAGCTCAGTGAGTGTCTGAAACCAATACATCCAAAAAAAGCGTGAAGATTTTATTATTCTAGTCAGGGTACAGTGTCCTTAACCCTCTGGGCACCGTTGTGCTGTGCTGCCCTCTTGAGGACTCATCGTGTCTGTGCAGCTTTTTACAATTTAAAATTAAAAAGACTCAGCTTGTGAAGACACTAAAATAACATTTGTTTGCTTAACAAATAAAATGTTTCTCCCTGTTCATACTGAATATACCCATCATATCCCCTGTTGCTTTGTTTGGGTGCTTTTTTTAATGAGCTTTGTCAATAAATTATTTAATTATAGACATATCACCACGTCGTCTCAGTTGCAGCTTCTACATGTATCAGTTCAAAAGTTCTAGCACCTCTGCAAAGATTAAGCAATGCTTTTATCACATCAATAACTTTGCCTCTTTTAATCTGGTGCATATAGTGTCATGCTTTTTTTAACATCTATATATTGAAGTTATTTTACACACAACAAACTCCACTAACAGCACTTTATACTTATACTAATCATTACATTATTTTTCTATAATGTGAATGTTTTTTTCTGATAATCTCATTACAAGTTACAGTAGTTTATCTGGTTGTTGTAATATTGTGATGTTTGCATTTTGGTTTGTTCATGTTTGTTTGTTTGATTTCAAAATTGATATTAAAACCAACTGAGAATATGTTTATGTAGGTTTTCACATACCAGGAATTGTGTCTTGGTGATATGATGTTGACTTCTTTAGGGTTTTTTTCCCACAGGTGAGGTTAAATTTGGGGATTTACAGCGTTTTCTTGTTGGATTGGCTGACGGTTTTTCAAAGGGATCAGATTATAGTTCTTCGACTAGAGGACTATGCAGCGAACATCAAAGCAACAATCAAGAAGATTTTTGATTTTTTGAGTGTAGGTATGTGTCCATAAAGCTACAGGAACACAACTTTTTATGACCTTATTTTCAAAAAGATTGTTGTTTTGTGTTTATCGGGTTGTTTCTGATTCCTGCTTGTGTCCCACTCTCTGCAGGTCCTGTTTTAGATCAGGTGGAGACAGCACTGACCAAACGTCCCATGTCTAACACCCGCAGGGTAGCAGATAGAAACCTGGGTCCTATGCTTCCAGCTACCAGAAACCTCCTCAGGGAATTTCACCAGCCCTTCAACCAGAAACTGGCCGGTGTGCTTGACAATAACGCCTTTCTGTGGAGTAACAGTTGAAGGGCAATATGTGGCTGGATGTGAATGAACAAGAGAAAGAAACTAAATCGGGCATGCTTAATGGAATTAATATGCAGTGGGAGTGGTACAGTGTATATTTATATATGGAATTATGGAGTATATGAAGTGGATGAGTTTTATTTGTGATATTTATTTTCTTTTACCGGAATGTGATTGATTTATCAAGTCAACATAATAAAAGGCACTCAATTTGTGTCAATGTGATGCTTCAACAATGTAGAAAAGACACGTTCATGTTGCTGAATTACAAAAGCACAAAACCAACGGTTACTCACCACACGAATTCTTTAATCTACACCTCACAATAAACATATCACTACACCTATGTCATGGGGAAATCAAATCAGGATTCAGTGGCAATGACAGTTTAGATGTCATGTTCAAGAACCAATCACAAGATGGCACCAACAGACACATTTTGTTTCCGCTGGTGCTATCCAAAAAGGTGATTGGCTGTTTCACAGCGTTTTATTGAGTATGCCAGCATTGTATGCCAAATTACACATTGTGTTTTCCTTTCTCAGTAATGAGAAATATATAGTAAACATATATATATATATATATATATATATATATATATATATATATATATATATATATATATATATATATATATATATATATATATATATATATATATATATATATATATATAGTAAACTGTGATTAAGGGCTGACAGGAAATATCATGAGGTACATTTTCACTTTTGATCATAAAAAAACTAATGTAAAAATACTGTGTGGCACATTGAAACAATGCATCTAACAGGATGAATAGAGGGTGTCAGATCATGTGAACCGAAACTTACCGTCCACCAGATGTTGGACTAAACCTTATAATCAATTTCCTGTAATTCCAATTATTATATAATTTTACAATCAGGTCCATATATTTGCACAGAAAATGACATAGACACAAGAATTGGTTCCAAAGACTGCAATGTAGTGTTAAATAAAGATTGTGTGCAATAATTAGGTGTGCAGGCAGCTTTTCTTGAAGTGGAAACGATTACAAATTCTAGTTTTAGCCCTTCACTCAGAAACTAACAACACGTCATTTCTATTTAGTTTAATATGACATGATAATATCAGATGTTGTTTTAATTACACACCATCATTAAAGTCTGTATCATGGAAATGTGATTTATCCGGGGAGAGATAAAAGTTGCAGAGCAGTACAGTGATAAATGCAGAGGACATCAAACAATTTAACGTATCCATGCACTCTTCTGTCAAAGAAAGACAACACCGTGCACAGTAAATGAAACTGTACTCATTTGTCTTCAGTTTACAGTGAATAAAATGAGTCTTAATCTGTAGCACTAAAGTGAAAGAAATACAATCAGAACTTAATAACTTATGCAGAACTTACTTTACACAGATGAGTTACTCATGCAAACACTTCCATGTCATTTGAGAATTTTTATAACTCTCCACTGTATCTCACTTGATGATGACTTGTATTGTATTTTCCTTTTCATGCGATATTATTGGTAATCCCTCTTTCCAGTACTCAAAGGTGGAAGAAACAGATAAGGTGTCCGCTGACATTTCTTCATTTTGTAAAGGGCATTATTGTTATTTTTTTGCATGGATCTACAGTAAGACATTGGATTGTTCACATTGGCGTATGTGTGTAGATGTACACTGTTTTGTGGCGAGGAAGAGAGTCCGCTGAGCACCCCTGCATTTTTTTCTTGCATCATCTCTCTTCACACTCATTTTCACAGTTACAACATTCACACCTGGGAACTGATGAGAACCACGATCGTCGCCATCATCATGATCATCATCATCATAGAAAACGGACCAACTGACAGGTGCGATTCAGCAAATCTTAAAAAAACCAAGACAAAACAGAAATATGCTGTATAGGATGTTAAACAAACAGAAAAGATGAAATCCAAGGGATTGATGTTCAAACCAGGTGAAAGTCTCTCTGATGACCAGACACTGTCCTCCAGGCACCAGACTAAACCTCAATCAATTTTATCTGGATAATCAAAATACCATCAGAAAATGACATAGACATGAAAAGAAATTCCACAAACGTACATTAGTATGTTCACATAGAGGCACATATATGCTGCTGAAACATCATAGCTGTATACTGACAAAACAGATGGGTTATGTTTATTTTTTGTAAAACAATGACGCCAGATGTTTGACTGTCATTTAGGACGGTTATGGTGTCATTAAAATATCATAAAAAGTATTTTTTAATCAGTGCTGTGATAAATGTAGAGGATATACGACCATTTATGCACTTGTTACCTTACTCCTGAAGCTATAGAAGTGCAGCATTAAAGGCAATACATGGAGAGGCATAATAAAGAGAGAGAACAATTGTATGTGTTGTTGAAAGTGTTGTTGTAAGTCTGTAGACAATACGACACCTATAAACAAACTCCAACCAGTCTTGCCTGGATAATACATTTTATACAGCACAGGTAGGAGGAACAAATCATGCAGTTTTACACCTACACTATTATTATTTTGCATCTGTTCTATTTGTTCTTCAGTGAAAGTTGTAAGTAGATGATCCTACTCAAGTGGCTGTTGGCGCAGGAGAAAACTTTAGCAAGTGAAATGTCGGTGGTCAGCAGGAGAACAGTGGTGTTGACGTTGTGTTGATGAGTCTAAAATTAAAAATAGCAAGTGAGTAAAAAAAATAAAATATTCAATTTATGTAACAAAATGTAGTTTGAGGCAATTTTGTTGACATCAGCTTTACTGAGAACACCAAATTGCCCACACCCAGTCGTATGATTCAGATGTTATTCTGCCCAATTAATTCAATTATATGATGGTTCATCTCTTCACTGATCAGACTGAGACCTGGTTCTGAATCATTCTCATTTCTGTAATGCCACACATTTTGAGATAATGTGGTAGTGATTTTGAATAGGTTGAGTATGATGATTGAAATACATTCTCTGACGTTATTCTTCAAATACAGTTTTGAGATATTTTCAACTTAAATGAGTCTCTATTAGAGAACATTTAGTCAATTTCCGTGTTCATAATAATGATCAGTGTCATCACTTTGCAAGAGAAGTAGAGATGTACAGGGAGTATTCTGAAAACTTTACAGCAGGTTAATCTAAGGTAACAAAAACTTATATGAAACTGAACCCTATGGTTCATAAGTCAGAAAAAGAAGCCTTAAATAAAATATTCAACTTAAAAGTGAATTTATATTGCTATTCTATTGGTTTTCTGACAATAAAACTAGTATCTGTGAAAGTATAAAAGTCTGTCACTCTTGGAAATCACAGCATCAAAACGGATGATGTGCCCAGGCAGGATTTTTTTATTTATTTGTCTACTGATGCTGTTTTATTGACAGCAGAGGCTCAGCTCATTCACTGTAAATCATGTCAAACACAACAAATAGTGACGCTAGTGATGTGTCAGTACACATCACAACAGTGTCAGCTGTTTGCAATTTTAGTACAGATCTAAAAGTTTCCAGAGAGACTAAATGTGAACATATCAAGCTGAGATTTGGATGGGTTGGTTATAAAATGATGCATTGCACATAGAGAATATTCTGCTTTGATGGTATGGTGCAGCTAAAAAAATATATGGACACTTGAGTTTGAATATTTCACTCAGTGTAAACATCACAGAGCTTCAATGAAAAGCTGGATTGCAAAATAAGGACAGTGCAGAATATGTTTATTTAAACATCATTAAAACTACTTAAGGGTAAATAACTGTACCATAAGGCTTTTAAACTCAATAGAAATTAATTGAATTTGAATATATCTGTGACTAAGGCTCAGCTTTTCAAATGTTGTATGTTCAAAACATACTAAATATCAATTCCATCTCTGAATTACACAGTTTCAGACAAGCATTCATCCTTCTGTTGAACCTGCCATGTGTTGCAGAGGCATATGTCCTAACTCCTGTGTGTGGATCTGTTTCCTCATGACCGCACATCAGCAACAACAACAGTCGGCGACGTCTGAGGGTGGCATGTCTCGTTTTACGCTTCCAGAGACACAATAAAAGAATGATAGAGATAAATCTCTGTGTACTACTGGGCCCAAGCAGAGGCAATCTGTCATGGTTGAACTGTGCTATGACTTCAATTTCTGCCAGAGGAAACTCATCCTGCTGTCTTGTTTGATTGCACAATAGAGATCCTAACAAGTCTTTTTACAGTGACTATTGTGCAACAAACACAAGCTTAAAAAAATAATAGAACAATAACCAAAACAACAACTTTATATATAGAAACAGGAACATAGCAATGAATTGGTTTAAAGTTTTTAGCACATTTCAGCTTAACACTTTGATCCCATAGGGCTCTGTGTTAATATTAAGTTAGATACATTTGTTTTATTTAGCAAACATCAGTGTTCATTGGGCTTTAATAGAATCGTACTAAATTAAATTATTATTGAAGTTATCCTTACAAATGAAATTTTCCTGAACTCAACAAAGTATTAACTCTTATCTTGGGCTACTTAGGAACTAAGAGAAGAATTTGCGGTTTATTTGCGCTTGATGGACAGGATTTAATGTATTTTTTATTGTGTTCTCCAAGTATTTTTCTGCATTTGAAACAAATGTTTTGTATTTTAAATGTGTTTGTTCACAGCCACATAAAATCCCATGAGCATGAGATTATTTCAAAACGTTTTTACAATTCCTATAAATAAACAAATTAATCTGTTTTACTGTGAAACTGTTGTTTAATCTTTTGCTACTGTGTCATTGTTGCAGTAAAAATCACGTAGCAAAGGTGATGCAGCAATAAGGATCATCATTTCTGTTTGAAGTGGAAAATGAACATTAGTTGTCTGTGTTAAACTCCAGTGTTATATTACACTGCTGAGACATCAATGAGAGCAGTTCAACAACCATAAATCATCAACCCGCAGAGAAGAGCAGCAGCGGTTTTGGCCTCTCTGTGATGGAGGTTCACGTTTTCATGTTTGTCCATGTCATTGTTACAAAGAACCTGTGCTGCACGGTAAGCATTCAGTTTACATTTATGATATTGTGATGTTCACAGTGTGGATCCGCCATGTGTCATTGTGCTTTGACAACGCATCGCTCGCAAACAACAGAGAGAAGACATTTGACATCTACAGAGGGCTGAATAATGAGTCACTCCAAGGTCACCAATAATAGTCTGTTATTGGAACATAATTCATCATAGAAGGATGTTTAAAAATAAACTTCTGCACAGTGAACATACACAAACATTAAGACCTGAATCCTGAAACTTGAACAATATACCATTCATTCATTATCATTTCATGCACACACATTTCCATGTCTCTAAATTATGTTTCTTTAGTGCTGAACGGAAGTGGAGAGGTACAGTAACAGTTTATTGTGTGAGTATTTGTCCATGTCTGTCTGCATCTGTCATCTGAGCTGCTGTGTTGATGAACTTCTGAGTCATCCATCAGTCGTAATTATTTAAAACTTAAAATGCAATGATAGCCTCTTTTGTAATGTGATAAATCGTGATTCAGATTTGTATGAAACTGTGTGAATCTTTTTGTTTGTCTTGTTTGTATTGTGTCACTTTTGTATTTTAATTTTGACATTTGGTAATGACACTTAGTGTTAAAGAATGTGTCACATTTTATAAGAATCTACCTTGAAAAGATTTAGAATAAAAATGTTCAAGCTTAACATCAAATCAGGTTGAATATCTCTTATACACATGGTAGCATAAAGACATTCAATTCTCTCTCTCTTAAAAGTGAAACATTGTGGTCAGTAGCAGCAGAAATTCATCAGGAGCCTTCCTAGTTTACCACAGGTGGTGATGCTTCCCTTCTTCTGTCAGGTTCAATGTCATGGCGGCCCTGTTATTCCCTTTTCTTTTTTCTGTAACTCTCTCTCTCTACACATCCCCACATACATGCAGACAGATTCACACATGTCTCCTAATGGATGTCTGCTGCTGCCAGTGGTGACGTGTCTTGAATTAATTGAGCGAAGGCTTACTGGTGTGTGTTTGTTAGATGAACATACAGGCTATTAATAGACCACAACCTGGAACTCTATTGCAGTGAGTGCAAGCGCCTACAGACCTGTACTGTTTCACATTTGCATTGCAATGTTAACGACTTTCATAAGCTTAGTTTAGCATGTTAATGTGTTGATAGTTATTAATAAACACAAAGTAAAATCAACGTTTGCAGTACATTTGCAGGTATCTGGTAATAAACTAAGGAACTGAACAATTTGACCTTATGTGGAGCCAGATAAAAAGACAGATCACCAAGGCGACTAGAATTCACCATGGAGCTATGAATGTTCATACTAAGTGTAATGACAATCCAACATCAAAACTGCAAATGTCAGTCTGTTGGTGGCATTCGAGGAAACGAGAGAGCATCATCACATCAGTTGAAAGCTGCAAATATCTTTACCAATTTTTGTGCTGGTCTTTCTAGTGGATGTTGAGGTATAGAGGAAAATTGTAAGATCACCAGTGTCATTAAAATTCTTTCTTCATGGCACATCATTAATCTCTGTCCGTTAAACTGACCAAAGTAAAGAATGGACCAAGTCACCAATAATACCCATATTATCTATGGAGCAACACTGAAAGCATGACTAAACACTAACATCTAAAAGATGTGATGCACCGATAGCATACCTATAAAACAAATAGTTGCACTAAACCACTGGCAGATTCATTTTACTCCCGGATGTTGTTTTCAAAATGTGAACGCCTGTTATGTTTGTTGCAGTGGGGGACTAGAGCCAATCCCACTTCACACTGGGTGAGAGGCAGGCTATATGCTGCACAGACTGGCAGTCTCACAAGGCTGACACACGGTGACAGACAAGCAATCTCACCTGCGGTTTCCAGTTCATCTGACATGCATGTGTTGGGCTGTGGGAGGAAACCGAAGCACTGAGCTTTAACCCTTGCAGGGAACAACACTAAGCACACCATCACTGGTTTTCCACAGGTGAAATAACCACAGTGATGGAGGTGGTGTTGGATCCACAATATTGACATTTGCTTCTTATGTTTCAACTTGTCTTTTCCTGCATACACTCCCAGTGGTTTGAAAGATAAGTATAAGCATTAGCAGGCCTCGTGGGTGGAGTCTAAGACAGTTATTTAAGGGAGGTGGTTTAGTTGGTGGTTTAAACCAGGTTTATAGAATTTTGATTTACCAACAGGTGAAAAGTGAAATCACAAAATATATTTGCTCATCTCTCATCAGTAGACCTCCTCTATTTACATCAGGGAAATTACAAGAAAAGCATCTGCAGTTCCAGGTCTCCCTTGTGTCAGTGTTTTCACTTGAGAGTAATTCTCTTTTTCACAGGACATGAGCTCGCCTGTTCATTTGACCTCTGTGAGAGAGGCTTATTCACGTGTAACCATCGTTTTCCAGAAAATAGCTCCATTGTCTCTGGATCTTTTCACTGCCTAGGTCTCTCCTAATGAAATGACTTGATGGATTTTCCTTAAGCCATGGGTTCTTAGCTGGCTGAAACAATGATTGTGTGGATCAGTTTTGTTGTCTGTCCTCATAGATTCCCACTCCCTCCTATTGGATTCCCTCTGTCCCTTAAAATGGCAATTTCCTTACATTTCTCTTTTAGATTTCCTCTGTGGTCGAGGGTATTGACTGAGCGGAACAGAGCTGGGAAAAGACAAATATGGTCACTGAGCTGCAGTCACATCCGGCTGCATTTGAACGTCACACTCTCCTCACCGCATTATGCCACTCAGCATTAGTGGATTTTTTTTTTTCCTCTCGGGGCATGAAACCGGGAAAGCTATCTGTTCAAATTTAACACAACCCTCAGTGGTGTCTTCACTTCTGCTTTACCTTTAACCTTCTCTGTGCTCTAAATCACCTTAAAAAAGGACATGTCCTCCCTGTGTCACTTTAGATGTGCCCCTCTTTGGTCTCAATTATTGCCTGATGGGATTTCTAATAGCATCTCATGTCACAATGGATCTTTGTGGCACATTTTTATCGCACACAGGCTTCACTGCAGCAGACGGCGGTGTAATGAAAAAGGTGGAATCACCTGTCAGATGCATTTCACAACATCAGCTCTTAGCCTGAGGTTTATCTGAGGTTTTATGGCAAATTGAGACAAGGCACAGGGGCGATGATGTGCTTATTTGATAGTGAGGAAAGAGCTAAAGTGGTTGTGAATGGATATGAGAGTGAAAATAACACAAGTAATTACATTATTGTAGTGTTACTGTGGTGCTGTTTACTTCAATTATTGCCTGTAGAAAATAAAACCATAGGCATGAAATGTCTCATGAATGTGGGGGGAAAGAATTTAAATTGAAACACTGTTGAATCCAGTTAATAGATTTCAGCTGTGTAGAGTGCTCCATCAATGAAGTTGGAGAGCGAGACGACTGTCTGAATGTGCGCCTTGTATACCGGGCATCACTGGCAGGCATGGGCAGCATGTTAACTGGAAACACAAAGGTCAGTAAACATTCAGAAAAGACCATCCAGCATTTGTCACGCTTAGCTTGGTTTGAGTCGAACTTAACCAAGACATTCAGATGCAGATGTGTTGTTGTACCTCAGTCTTTGCTTAGACCAAGACTTTCTTAAGGACGCATGTCGAGATAAACTGATATAATAGACCAATATCATTTAATCTATAGCCCATTATTCATCCTTCTGTTTATGCTACAGCACAATATTTGTCTTTCTGCCACCTACAGTACATAAACACTGCACATAATGATGCAGATAAATGAAACAGTAAAGCCTTTTCCTGTTAGGAGACTCATTTTTCACCAGGGAAAGCCACATAATTTAAGTCACATACTGTAATCTATTTGTTTCTCTGTTGTTTCAGTCCCATGCCTTCTACCTTCTACCTGTCCGACATAGTCAAAGGAGAATTCACTAAATTAATAATTCCTTTGGATTGTGTGTTACAGGTTTAATTATTCGATCCCAATCAAAAGTTTCACTCGAGCCATCTGTTGCACATCCAAAACACGTATTCACCCAAACTGTCTCCAGTTATTGTATCTTCTGATCATCAAACAGATGGTAGGAAATGACTCACTCTGATGACTGAAGTAACATACATCAGACTCTCATTAACCGTCAGCAGCACAGTTCTCCGAGCAGCTGCCACAGTTAAGAGTCACCAAAACATTCCCATGCTGACACTAGACCTAGTGAACGTAGCAAGGCCGGATATCACTTAGTACTCTTGACTGTTCTTTAAAAAGCACTCGTAATACCTGCGCGAGCACATAAATGCGAAGTGATTCACTCTGTATTCACATGCAAATAGCAGCCTTGTGGACTGTCTCTGCTGTCTTGAACAAAAAATATGGAACTTTTTTTTTTACCCTGTGGTTTGTAGAATTCCCTCCTCTGGAGTTTTGCTAAACATCACTCAGCTGTGTGTGTGTGTGTGTGTGTGTGTGTGTGTGTGTGTGTGTGTGTGTGTGTGTGTGTGAGACTCTGACATGAAGCTACACTTCGAGAAGCCGTCAGTGTCTCTGCTTCAGCTGAAAGATATGATGCAGCTGCAGAAGAAAGGAGTCTGTGTCTGTGTAGCCTATTTCTTTTAAGCAAACTGCCTCTGCATAGCCTTGTCTTTTTGTATAGCTGCGTGTTTCTTTCTTCTTTCCTCTCTAGTTTTATTTTTTCCTGCATCAAAACTCAGAGACTCACAGACAAAACTGTGACTAAATGTGAAGAAGGCATACAGCACTAACACATATAAACAACCTTAGATCTCCATATGGTGTTTCATTAATACACAATTTAAGTACGTCTACAGCATTGTTTCCCATATTCTTATTATTCTGGAGCAGTTACTTGAATGCCACATTCTAGCTGAGCACTGGTCTAATCGACATACACGCCAAACTGGGTTAAATCCATTAGTTCCTTTAGTACTTTTAATCTAAAACTATGTGTTGGTTAGGTTATGCAGTGTGCTGCAAAGGGAATTATCTATGTCAATCACTGCAGAGGAGAAACCCAGCACATCATGATTGGTGCTTGTATTGAGCACAGGAAAACTCAGATCATTAGTGCAGCCTACTATAAAATGCATGAGCATGTCTCTACCATCAGTGTCTGTGCTTATTCCTACAGTTCATTCACTGAACGACAAAAGTGGAGAATCAAGAAATTGTCGTGACTCTGGCTCAAAGCAGTAAGTTGTAGTTATAAACTACACTAAATTCATTTGGAAGATTCTTTTGTCTAAAGTAGTACAATAAGTAAGTGATTCCCTTTGACTTTTCCTCTTGACATGAGGTTGACATTAGTGAAATGTCACAAGAACTATAGGATGGATTGCAAAGGAAGTTGGTGCATATATCAACTGTCACCAGAGGATGAATCTTTTGGGTGATCCATCAAGCGCCACATTCAGGTCAGGTTTATCTTTGAATCAGGATAAACCGAAGAATCTTAGCAGGAAGCATTTTAAGTATAAACATACTTTACTTAAAATTTTATCACATGAACATGTGGCTACAACACTTTACACCATATGTTCAACTTTTTCACTGTTGATATTGAGATTTGCCCTCCTGGTGGATTACACATGATATCAAAACAACCTCTGTCATGTTGTTTGTCAGTGTTCCTCTGTGGAAATCTTCTCCTTTGATTTTCATGACTCCAGTTGGACTGCACTCCTTAAGGTTCCTGGAAACTGTTAAATCATGGTATGAAGCTTTCACTCACGAGCAACCGTATCTTTAAATAGTTCTGCAAATCACTGTGAGATAAAAAACATTTTACAACCCACAGCTAAAACAAATAGAGCATTCCTGGACAGAAATAGATGGTCTTTTTCTTTTTTACTAGTTTTGTGAACAGTTCAGACTGTCCAGTTTCCTTAAGGACACAAAGATTTGAGTCCAACATTCCCATGATTCACATTTAATGTCAGTAGCAGATGAGTCCAGCCTGTCCACAGGCAAAGGTAGAAGGACAATAAGACATAGCAACAAGACATACACTGTATAAAGATCCAATATTGCTTCATGTTTTGTGTGATGAAGTGATTTGAGATGTTTGAACACCCACTGATGCGTAACACATTCTATGTATTCGTGTGATTAATGAGAAAACCTGGGCAAGCGTACAGTGAAACACATTGTTTGCTCTTTTGCTGGCACAAAGAAATTAAAAAGATCAATCAGTTAAGTTTTTTTAGTGGGTGGTGGATGATTCATTACTTCAGTTCAGTGTTGCTGCGGCTGATTAAAGGAAGCTGCTGTGCATGAGTGACTCCAGTTGGCCTTTATGGTTTTTTTATCACACAATTTGACACCCACTTTCTCCGGTGTCTCTGTGTGTATGTATGTCAAATTTAGCATTTGAATGTTACTCTACTTCCTTATGCCACACTGGTACATACTGAATACATCTTTCTTTTTGGCCCACATAATTGACAGTGGATTACAGAAGCCTGCACAATGAGGTAAGACTTTGTTGCAGCGTGGTACTGTATGTGATTTACAGTGATAAACAAGTTGTGCCCTGACATGAAAGTTGGGTGATTTCAGCCAGTGCACTCATCCTCCCTACCTTCCTCCTCTGCTTCCTACATGCTGTGGCTTAATCACAAGGTCTGTACACAGTGTTTTATGTACGGCAGGTTTGTGTCTGCCACTCACCCACTCACTTAGTCTCCTAGGGAGATGAGGTATACTATACACACCTCCAGACTGGGGATCCTTCCAAACTTTGTGAATAATTTACACTAACAGCGCTTTGGTTAGCATAAACTCAGGACATGGACATGTTAACCAAGCCTTAGGACATGGTAAACCTCCTTTGGTGAATAATGAAAAGTTTCAGAACTTAGAAGTGACGAGTATGACAGCAAATAAATATTGTTCCAGGAAGGAAAACTGCACATTATCAGAATCTTTAAGTACAATTTCCTGAACTTTGTGAGGTTGTGCATACTTTCCTCTCATTTATTTCCCCCTTTTTTCTCGTCCCACTCCTTAAAGGAGCTCTACAATTAATAAAGCTTTAACTCTCAACCCAGATGCTTTTGTAAAAAGTCTTTGTTCTGCTGCCACATCAACAGCAGCAGCAGCAGCAGCAGTGGGTGGAACACATCTTAAATGATTTTTTTTTTCAAATTAATTATTCCTTATTCTTGACTTAATCAGTGTGGGAGAATAAAGGTGGAATAAAGGAATAAAGACTTGGCAGATCTTTTGGAAAAGCATTGTTCAAGTAAAATATTTCTGAATTCATTGTTTTAATTCATATAACAATTACTAAAGGCGTTCAGAAATGTGTAAGAAGAAACTTGGCGAGGATTTAAATGTCAAAATGCACAGCATTTATTGCAATATAATCACAAATGTATTTAGCAAAATTCAGACACAGTTTGACAAAAATAAATAGATTTTATGCCTTTTAAAGGCTTCATAATGTCACAGTAAAGTAAAAACACAACATCCTTATTTGCCATTGTTGTCTTAACAAGTCACTTTTACAACCCGGACATCACACGGCTGCTCATATGACGAGCTGGAATGTTAATAACACATCACTGAATAGCTGACGACCAAATTCAAATAATATTTCACCCTGTTTTGCCTGATGCAATAATAGAATGTGGTGGTAATACAAAATAAACATTACTTAACACTTTCTTGCAATGTGACCAAACTGCATGACAGGCTCCATCATCACGGCTTTACCAACTCATTTAATACCAAAAATAACAAAGGTTTCTTCTGCTGTGTTTTGATTAAATCAGAGTTCATAATTATAAAAGGCACTTTAGAACTCAGGCCTCAGAGCTACAACATAATTTCAATTAAACCACCAGTGCACTGCTTCACTCTCTACAACATGACTACTATTCTAATCAGGGTCTGTTTGAAATCATTCTTTGAACACATACAGTACTTTATCCAGGTAGAGAATCAGCAACGAGGTCAGATGTTATGTTTCAGTTTAATCAAGAGATTCACCCATTTACTTCAGGTGAGAGGTAAATGTTCTTATATTTAAAGGCCCAGTCAGTATTTGTTCTTCATGTACAACTATAGTGACTTGAGGTAATGAAAATACCCATTTACTCCTGGTTTAATACATCACTTTGACAGTAACAGACTGTTAATACTTAAAATGTTGTATTTCGTTCATTTATAAGAGCTGCAATTCTGTAATGATAGCAGGCTCCTGGAATCTAAATTTTGGACAAAAGTCTTGTTCTTGTTCACATTTGGATTACACTTTGTGCTTTTAATGACACATTTAGCACAATGATTCACCATAATTTTGCTGTCCACACTACACAGGCTATTTGACACAACGACAGCAGTATGCTACAAAACCACCCCATTACAAACTATCAATCTTTGCAGAAAAAGACATTTGTAGTGAAATAGTTAATGCCATTACAATCTACACATACAACCAACAAAAGTGGCTGATCTATTGTTTTTAAGAATAAGGTAGTAATATTCTTTATTTACTAAATAGCTTTCGTCCCTTTGTTGTCCAAGAACAATTACAAAATACATCTATGAGGCAACTGTAATTGTGATTTTACGCTATTACAAAGAGGTCAGTCTTCCATCCCCATATACCTCTCCTCATGGGCAATATAAAAACATTTCGAGCTTGAAAGGCGTCCTAAATGTCTCTCAAAGTAATTACCTTTATTGGCCAAGCGGCTTGTTGGCGGATAGTTGGATATTGTTGGTTGTGTTGAAGTTGTTGATCTTTTCTACGTTGTTCTCCATCCTGAGAGAGGACGAGTTGAGTGGGCTCCGTTTGAGGATTTTGTTGGCCAACAAGCTGCAGGTCTTCCTGTACTGGTGACGCAGCAGCGAGTAGACAAATGGGTCACTTGCTGCCTTACTGTAGGCCAAGCATTTGGACAGCACACCCCAGTGAGGGCTTATGGGCCCTGGGGATAAGAGCTCGACAATTCTACCCCAAATGAAGCAAAAAGAGAAAAAGTCACACACAGTTAATGAGTAAAATGCACTAGTGGAGCCAATCCTTAGATCGGTGCAACTGGAGGGGAAGTCATCTAAAGCAAATGAACCTCCCCCAGTGCTGTAATATTGTGAAAATGTCATCCTTTCACTTCACTGAAATGTCATAACCGTGTTGGGAAATGTGAACTGATGAGTGCCAAATCATTTTTGATGCCTCTGGACTTATTTGCGGATTAGAACAATTCTCCAATAAATATGTTGGCTGAAACTCACTTTGTACTAGAAAAATGAATTCAAGTCAACACAAGGAAAGGAAAACCTAACACAGGTTTATCACGAATGTGTCTTTTCAATTAGTGTGATCTCCTTAAGTCTAATGTGTCTAACCACAACACAGCTCCTACTGTGCTTCCTTTTCTTTCCGTAGCAAAAATCTAACAGCTTCTGACAGGTTGCCACCACCAATACTTGGGCTAATACTAATGAGAGTCAGTGATACGATCACTGACTCATTCGCTATTTCTCTCTTTCTGTCTGTCTCCCTCACATCTCTCCACAGATAAAGGCTCTGTGACAAGGATTAGTAATTTGTCTAGAACCAATAAATTATGACATTTTGAAAAGGAAGCAGTTAAAAAGGTTTAAAATTGTTACAAGATAACAAGAGAGCACTGAAAACAATTATCATATCATCAAAGTACAACCACAATATGAGCCATTATAAGGTTTGTGAAATCCAGAATCAGCCTGGCAAGTAGATAAATACTTGGGAGAGCTGTTCTACTTATGACGTTGGTGTAGCAAGATGATTTCAATCAATTTTATTGATAATCAAAGATTAAATGTGCAGTATTCTTCTCTTTTTTATAGTCTATCTCCCTGATTCTGTGTCTTATTTTCAATCTTGTGACGGGAGACAGGAAAAGACCAGAAACATCTATATATATGGTGGCAATTACATCACAAGCGTTCCTACGTGCACACAAAAGCCAATATATAATATTATAAATCTCTGCTCACCTCGTAAGCACATAAGGGGTGAAGCACACCACAAATGTGCCAATGAACGTACTGATCTTCCTGGTGGCTCGTTGCCTCCTCCGCTTCTGCTCATCCAAGCATTTCTGGCGCACACTGCCAAAGCACACAGGTACCATTATCTACCCAGGAGGCATGATCAGAGACATGCAGACATAATGAAGCAGTCCACAGAGGAAACATGGGACGAACACGAAAAAAGCAGTGAAGTGTATGCTGTTATCTCTGATGATTATCATGTACAAATTTCACACTGCACAGACAAACGTGGAGCGGACAGCAAATAATAAAATAAAAATTAGGAAGGCTTTGTTAACCTTAATGAGATATGATGAACACTGACACTGACCACACTTGACAGTATTTAGTCATCAGTGGAGCACTTTAAATCCATGTGTCAGGGGAGCACCACAAGATTTTGTGCAGACAGTGTATATTATTAATTACCATAGTTACTACTTTTGATAGTATTTGGTTGATACTAATTATTGGAACAAATTACTTTCATTATTGATGAATGTCACAATAGGTTTTGCAAATAACTGAATGATAGATAATAAAATACCAAATCATAGTGAAGAAGGTGCATCATGAGTGCTAGAATCAAAGGCGACTGAAGCTGAGAGTGAAAATGATTTGCAATGTTAATGTAAATGTTAATCAAAATGTTTTGTCTTTCAGTTTTCTGTTTGTCAAATCTATTCAACACACACAAATTATGTGATTTAAATTACTGTGATTTTATCACAGGATCCAAATGCTCCTCCTGAAATCCTGCAACACGCCGGACAAAATGAAAAGATACAAATGCAAACATTTCAGTGAAGGACAAGGACAAATGGATTGTACCGAGTCCAGAGCTTGTTTACCTGGGGTGAATATCCACAAGCAGCACCAGCGTCTGCATAGTGATCACGTCGATGCGTTTACAGTGAAACCTTGCAACTTTCAGCACTTTCAGGTACGTTACACACAACACGATCAGCGTGAGGAGGAACGTCAGAGAGTGTAAAGCCACGGTGAAAATGAGGAACTGCGTCCCGGCTCCCTTCGCTCTGACATTGCACAGAGTGCACGACGCGTAAAGGTGGTGGTACCCGACCCAGGAGCGGCAGGTGGCCACTGTGGAGAAGCAAAGTGAGTGTATCCACGTGTATCCCAGCGCTATCACCGCATCCCGATGCCTTATTCTGGAGTGGTAGCTAAGTGGGAACACCACCGCCACCCATCTATCGATGCTGAGCGCTGCCATGCTGAGCATGGAGTTAGTGGTAAGAAAAGTGTCAAGGAAGCCCACAATTTGACAGAAGCCGCTGCCTCCGGGGTGGCCCGTGGTGATGAGACCAACCAGAGTTAGTGGCATGTTGGACACGCTTAGCAACAGGTTGCAAAACGTCAAGTTGAGAATGAAGAGGCCGGGTACCTGCTTGCGGATCTCCGGGTTGTACAGAAAGCAGATCAGCACCACAACGTTGGACAGCAGCGACACGACAATAATCCCCACAACCAACACGGAAGCAACGATATCCGCTGCGTCCATGGTGCTTCCTCTCAAATATCCTTACTTTTGATCAGTGCATCCACAGTCCTGATGCAAGCTGTCATTGCGAGTGGCAGTGACAACACGTATTAGTCCAATACATTCTCATGCGTACTCTCCACAGGCTCCAAATGTCTTCAGTGAAAGGAGCCGTCCCCCCAACAGCGTCCACGATTAGGTCGCAGATAAAGTCATAGAGAGAATTCTCACCTGTTTATTATGAGCACATGTGGAAGTCCGTTTCATAGGAATGGGGTCACAGCAGGAAGCTTGTTCTTGTGAAGTGCTGCGGTAGTCCACCTCTGTCATACCACCGGTCTCACAGCTCAGGGTTTCCTGGCTGCGCAATTGCGCATTGGCATGATGGACAGCCTTGAAAGAAAAAAAAAAACAAGATATAAAAGTACTTCAAGTGCTCGGTTTCACTTGAGACTTATATTGTGCTATCAACCAGAACCTAAAACACGTTGGTGAATCCCTGTTGAAAAAATCGCTTTTTAGTGTAAAAATAGAAGCACGACGCACGATTGCGCCGCTAGTGGTAAGTCTGATGTCATGAGCGTCACACTGAACACGCCGGTTAATGAGATGTTATCAGCACATACGTAGATCAAGTTTGTGAGTATCAATATGCACAATTAATTGTTTTTTATTTATTAATTTTGTTTGTTTTTTTGCGAGAAAATGTCACACCAGTTTATTAAAAAAAGAAATTGGTGATGTGAATAGGAGGAATTAAGATCTACACTTCAACCTGCACCTCGGATGTCATGGTAGAGACGCAGATTCCCATCAGAGCCGTGGTCAAAGCCTTATATGGAGATTTAAACAGACGCAGTGGTCTGCTCCTTCCAGATTAATAGCAACAGGACCACAGACTCTGGCACACAGCGATGTGTATACAGCTTCCAGTCTCTCTTGGTGGGGGGGGGGTGTTTACAGTGACCCATGACCTAAAAACATGCTTTGCTGGCTAACCCTGATATCATTTCTGCAGAAAAGTACTCAAGGGGAAAGTTCAGTGGTGGTCATAACTTTGTAAAACACAGTTGTGGGAAAAGTCTTGAAGCAGAATGTGGTCAAAGTATCAAATGCATGTTGACTTAATGTCTGAGCAGCCTGCTGTAGATTACAAGCTGGTGATACGCAGAATAACATGAACCTATAACTGTGAAATAAATATATTTCCCTCGGTAAACAACCACAGAATGGACACCTCCACTGATCTAGTGTTTCAGTAGATAGGCTCACCTGCAGGTCGAAAATGGGCAGGAAGGCAACATGACAAGTCTCATCGTCGTTCCTGCTGATGGGAGAGGACATAAATAATTCTCAGTCATCCTGTATTCCCTTTCATGTGTGGTGGTAATTGGTGGTGGGGCTTATAGTGTAAACAAAACAGAACTTAGAGAATAAACTTAAAGGATGACCTCTGTCAGGGGAAGACTGTGATGAATACCCACGTCATTACACTAGTCGTTTAGCAGTTTCTACTTTCACCTATATTCTTCGAAGATAGAGTAAAGTCATTTGCCACTGTCACTGACCACTATACATCTGAGCTCCTTGAGAATTTCAATTAACATGTTCACTGAGACCCCCTCTGTTAAAATTAGTCATTTACAAAAAGTCACCTACCCCAGATTAGTTCCAGGACCAAAATTAAAAGCGTGGATGTGATCTATAATATTTAATTGAAAAAGATTTCTTTGCTGCCCGGTTATGAGGATAAAATACATTCGTCTATTTGTTATAACAGTGGAGACATGTGCAGCTGTCTAGCCATCCCATAAATTATCAGTAATGACAAATTGCCAATAGTGGCTGTGCAGACTTTGTAATTATTTCCACAGAATGAGAAGTTTTTCACTTCTGCCCCTTCCACATAATGAGGGAACATGTGGTGAAGCTTCACTGGATATTTTACACACCATCACATCTCTACAGAGCTCACCTAATCAGGAGAAAATTCAACTTCATTTGCTTACAGTCTGCGAGTTAATGAGGTGAAAGGTTACACCTACACATAGCCATATGTACAATCCCCTGAACGCATCTAAAGACGCCTAATATTTTATTAATTCACAGTCACAGTAACAGTAAATGTATTATTATCTCAATAAACCCAGACATGATTGTAAAGGTATTTCAAATTCATTCAAGGCAGAAAAAATATAACTGTACCAGGAGAAAGTTTAATTAAATCAAAATCTTCTCCTTGGCTTATATATTGTACTTGCTTTGTACTTAACTTGTAAGTTGCTTTGGATAAAAGCATCTGCCAAATAACTAAATGTACCTGTAAATGTAAAATTCTTTTAAAGCCACCATGTTTATGATTTGAAAATGTATTTGTTTGGCGCCATCCAGTGGTACGATCAAGAAGCTATTGCTTCTAAGAAGCAAATATATATTTATTTATATATTTATATATGTATTTAGACACTAAAATAGGACATGATGTCATGTTCCTCCTGGCTGTGATGTAGGAGAGCTAACCTACAGTTTGTAATCTCTCTACTGTGATTAAATAACCTGGAATAAGAACTTTTCCAGTTCCACATCAGTGTCTCTATGGGACGAATATACACTTGTTTAATTTAATGTAAGGTGAACCCTGACCTGCAAATCTGCCAGAGGCAGCTGGAGGGCACAGTGAAATATGAAATGAAGGCTTGAATGTGTCTATTGTTCAGGCTTTAACAAAAAGTAAAAGAAATATTTGTATTATGTTGCTGTATTTGCCTAGGCTGCCTCAGATTAGGGCTTAGGTTGTGGTTAGGTGCAGACATAAATGGTTTAGGTAGAGTTCAGCTTTGTAGTGTTGCATTATTCCAAGATAGCCAACCCTCAAAGTCACATCACATAACCTAAATTAGTGACCTGGGTTGTGTTTTGTTTATTGGTAGCAGTCTATTACCGTGTGCAATTAGACCGATACAGTATATGTATGTCTAACTGATTATAGATCTATTATTGTTGAATTTAGGTTTCATTGTGTAATCGGTGTAATATATAGGTCATTTGCAGCTATTCTGCATCTGGTTAATGTGACATTAGGGATTCTGTTATGTTCAGGTGAAGGGGAAACAACGCTGAATCCTTAAGAAAACACAAAATGCATGAGAGGCTGCATGGTGGTGTGATATTTAGCACGATCACCTTCTTCAAATCAAATGTAAATGTTTAAATGTAATTTTATAATTAGTAAGTTGATATTTGTACATATGCATGGCTCATATGGCAGCATATCATCTGTTAGTTTTTTAATTAACCAGCCATGTTTAAAAAACCCAGAAGGTCGTAAAATACTGGCTAAAACATTTCATTCTGCAACACAATAAAAGTAATAAAAGATTCAACCATCTCTAGTTTCTACTCTGTTTACGTCTTCTCCGAGGAGCGGGGTGGCCGCCATCTTTGATTTGATGTGGACACAGTCGATACTTGAATGAGTTCAAAATATTTGTTTCTCTTCTTGTTTTCGTTTTTATAACAAGTGTACTAAAAGCGTTATCACCCAGATGGTTAGAAGTGACTTCGGGGATGTAGATGTATCTTCAGGACAAGGGTAAGTGCTGTTAATCAACATTTTGTCTTTTTTAAACATCACCGAATAATTAACGCAAACTTTTAGGGAAACGTTAGTTAGCTAGCTAGCTAGCTACCTAGCTAGCTACGACTGTGAACCATGTGTATGCTAATGCACGATAGAAACAAACTGAGACTTTGTCAGCAAATTATAAATGTAAATTTGAGTTTAACTTAGTTGAAAAACTGAGATGTGTCACTATCCGAAGTATTATCGCTTATTAAAATATATGTGATTAACGTTAAGGCTATTTTTTTTATTATGGCATTAGCTATTAGCATAAGTGGTTCACAGGCAAAGCACTGACATAAATGTGCAGTGTTGCCGTTTATGTCAGATAAAGTTAATAAAACACGAAAATGTTTAGTAGTTTTCAGTTCATGTATGTTTTATAGATTACACTTGTTATACATATAAACGGTGTTTTGTGTGCTGAAAAGTGGTATCATTGTTGGTTTTTCTTGACAAAACTCTGCCTTGTTATCAAAACTATTTTAATAACCTGTAAATAAGGGGTAGTCAAATTTAAAGCCAGATTATTAGCTGTGATGTTTTGGATTCCCATGGGCAAAAAGATATTTACCAGCTATTGTTTATAGTGCCCACATTTAAGTTGTACTCAGTTGAATGTGGGGCAAAATCAGCATTGTCAGCTTTGTGTTGTTGTATAAATCGGCTCCATTATTGCACTTTAATGACAGCAGGGTTACTTTATTTGATTTCCTCAATATCCCCTGTTTATACTGGCACAGGTGCTGCTTCATCAGCATTAGCAGGTTGTTTCTTATTCACTAACATGCTGTGGTTTAAGAAAGAGTTGATGTCATGCATGTTAACACTGATCACGACCGATCTTTCCCTGTTGAGAATAACAGTGTGGCTTTTGATCTCGTTATTCAAACATAAGATGATTTTCTCTTATTCGGCTGTGACTGTGTCTTTTAGAGTTTCTATAGGAGATATTTAATATATATAAAGTATATTTTTATCTGCATTTTGCATGCTTTGTGTGTTTATCACGTTGTATGTACTGTAGAACCACTTTTGTTGGGAATTTAGATCCAAGATTCAAGAGTTTTTTAATACTGGCTGATCTTCAAATGGGTGGTTGTATCTTGGCTGCACATAAATTCTCCAGGCTCAGCTAATTGTGCTCACCCATCTGCTTTGATGTCCTTTCTCTGATAATGAATGTGACATTGCTGAACACAGTCATGACAGTACGCAGCTCCCAAATGGAGTGTTGATTATGAGCCTTAATGAGGGATCACAGTGGTTCATGTCTGGACCTTCATACATGCTGTATGTGGTTTGTCGTGTGTGTGTGTGTGATTAATGTTTTTGAATCTAACTGGCTTTATTCCATTGTTATCGGGGCTCATGCTGATACCTACCAATCTGTGTATGTGTGTATGTACCCAACTTTCTAATTTCTGTTCTTAAGAAAGAAAGAAAGAAAGAAAGAAAGAAAGAAAGAAATTAGAAGTTCAGAAATCATAAAAAAAAATCTTCTATGAACAGTATTAGTTTGTGATTTAAAAAAGAGGATCTGGTTATTTAGGAACATGTCAGAGGATACTATACAGCATGCATATTGCAGACAAAGCTAGCAGTAGATGACTCGTCAGCCTGTGGCTGGATGAACTCATGCCTGGCTGCAGCCCCAACTGGCTCATGCACATTTTCAGAGGCTGTCTTTTCATATTATTCTTTGTTTGTTTGTGCTTGGACAGCCGTCTCATTTCTGTAGAGTAAGCTTCAAATGCGCGGCCAATCTGCTTATCTGTGTCATGATTCATACTCTCATACGTTTGTGGGGTGACTTGGGAGCAGCAGCTATTTTCTAACCTACATTTTAATCTCTTCATAGGATGTTTTATTTTAAGGACACAGGTCATAAATGTTCACTTAGACTAGTTGTTTTTTGTGAGGTGTAATGCTTCCCTGACTTGCAGACAAAAAATGCTAATTTATATATATATATATATATATATATATTTTAGATATAATTACAGTATTCATCTCTTCTCTCCTTATATGCTCCTTAACTGTGATAATGCTATGGTACAGTTATTCATTCTGTTACATAAAATAAAATGTCTCTGAAGTGCAGGACTGACGTCTGAGCCTCAAAACAACCTTTCTTTGCCTGGAAGGAGTGGTTGTTGTTCTCACAGGAGGTGACAGCTCTGATTACACATTGTCGTGGCTGATATGCACCACTCACTTAGAGTTATCAAAAAAAAATCATTGGGCTTTAAAATGTAGTTTTGTAGCAATTACCTGTCAACACCTTTTTCAATCAACAGACGTAACCATACTCTTTCAGCCCTAAAATGAAACAATTTTCCCCTCATCTTAGCCAATGCAAAAAGAGTCATGTGGGTTCTGTTGTCATGCAGCACAATGGCACCAGCAATCACATCCAACCTGTCAGGGGTATGAGTGGATGGATGTGCTGATTTAACTCTCCCCTGCTCATCACTGACAGTTTTAATTTATTATGCTCTAATGCAGCTGTTTGAGCACACACTGACAGTAAGGGAGGGGGGGATTAATTTAAATAAAGCTGATATCATTCCATAATCTCTTTAAAAACAGTAGTTCATAGAGTCTAAATCTGAGGGGAAAACACGTCCTTTATGTTATTAGACATTTACTGTGACAAATGTTATGTTACATTGGCCTTCATGGAACATTGTAGGGCTCCTGTTTTAACACTTGTGATGCAGTGCTTCCCTCTAGTGGAAATTATAGGCAAAGCTTTCAACACTAATTGTACAACTTAATATTGTATAAAAATAAAACTAAAAGGAAAAATGCCTTTTATTAATTTCACTAATTGTATACTTTGTCCAAGCTTAATTTGTTGTCTAATCTAATTACACATGTTTCTTTTCCATGTGTGATAATTCACATGCAGCATTACTGTGCTTTAACTAGTCAGGTGTCACAGGAAACATGGAGGGGAATGTATTTGCCGGAGCACCTTTGAGCATTGTGGTGGTTCTTTCCTGTTTTGAACAGCAGATGGCACTCTCTGCTTTTAATACTCTCAGGCTGTTGAACCTGGTGGACGTGAGCTGATGTGGCGGTGAACTGTCTGAGCTGTCAGCACTCACTAGGGCTGTCTTATTAAAGTGAAGTCACTGGCACTGCATTAGCAGTAAAATGAACAGCTGCCTTTGCCTCAAGGCCAAGTCAACAAGTGAACTTTGTTGGTTAGGGTGGTCATGTAGGTCAATCTGCTATAAGTCGGAACAAAGGAAAAACTCTTTATACTTTTGATTATTGTTCAGATGATTTGCACAACTGCTTTAGGTTCAGTGCTACAGTATTAGATTATTATGATCTATAACCTCAGGTTTAAGCTGTTGTTATGTGAGGTTTAGGTAAGATTTGGTAGGAATCACTCGCCCTAATTGCACAGCTGTAAGTAAAGCACCTTTCAAACCATGACATAATGTATAGATGTATACATGATACTATATTTATTGCTCTGTAGAGGAAAGTTCCCTAAAAAGTAAAAACAACTTAAATAATCAGCCTATAAAAGGTAAAATGGTAAAGCAGGAACATCTATCCAGAAAAAGATGCGTCCGTCACTGAGTGTATACAAGTGTGATTAATTGTAAACCATATTTTTCATTTGGAGATTTTTAAAACAGTTTCCCCTCTTTGCCATATGAGGGCAAGCTTCACAAAGACACTTAATCAAGTTCCTGCTTTCTGATTTTAAAACCTGGCAAGTCTTTTTTTTTTTTTTTTTTTTTTTTAACAAACCTCTGAAAGCATTTGATCTTGATGCACCTTGAACACAAAAGACCACCTTATACACTACATGTCCTTCTCTCCCTTATCTCCTCGTGACCCAACACATTCTACATCTCAGACAGCCGTACAGATAGACCAGGATCTGAGTGGTATTTGGGGTCAAAACCATGATATCCGCCATTTGCCTTGTGCCATTAATGGCCTATTTAGCGTACTGCCGACGGCAGTAAAGAGATAGCTGGGCTTTTATACTTTCTGACTGGATATATTAGCAGGTAATGTTCTTAAAGAGGATTAGCGGATGGAAAGAGAGGAAAGGAGAAAGAGAGGGAGAGTGGCTGAAAGCGCCGTAGGGATGGCATTGCAGTAAATAGGCAGGTGATAGCAGGGAGGACAGGAGAGCTTATGCTGCCTTGTGCTGCCTCTGGCTATGAGCAGGGGATTAGCAGCCACTGTGGATTATCTGGTATTTTGAAGCATGTTGAGTCATAGCTGTTAAATTGTTCACATATTAAAACTTATGTGGGAAGAAATAACCTGGATTTTTAATTTTGCATGTGCAATAAAGAAGTAGTTTGTTCCAAAGTGCTGAGCTGTCCTTAATTTGTCTGTTTTTAGGAAGATGCCCAATGTCAGCCGGCAGTAACTAGTTTGTGCTACACTGGTTGTTAACAATTCCTTGTGATCCCCATGTAATCAGTCAGTTAAGAATGTGCCGTGAGTTGAGGTCAAGACTCCAAACAAATCATCCTGTTTACTGTGTTTAACAGTTCACATTCTTTCTGTCCAAATGCATAGTTAAACAGGCATCGTAACCTTTAACGAAGTGAATGCACGTGTGGACAAACAACATAGGACTTGAAGAAAATGCAAATATGTGGCAGGGGGAACTGCTCTGTGTTTTTGGGCAGCTCTACACATTTGCTTATTTATTGTATCTATATATTTTATAGAGCCATCATTCAAAAAGGAAAGGACTCTCTGCCCTTATTTTTTAGAGGTTCAGTTTTGCAAGTGGGAAGTGCACTGTGAACGGTTCTATCCCAGTGTCATGAGCAGGTGATCTGAGTTTTTATTGACTCTAACCATGATCCGTCTCTAATGTTAAATTTAAGTGTTTTTGTTGCCTACCTCTAAAAATATCTTAATCTTTGCTATCATTTTCATTATAATTATTAGCTATAACCACACTGTGTCTCTGACATTTACCAAACCAAAGTTCTTATGCATGTATTGTAAGAAATAACTTGAAGCGACCGTTTCCAATACCTATAAATAAATGAAAAGCTTCTCAGTGGAACCTGCTCCTCCTCCAATTCTCTGTTCTGTCATATGACTTATGCTTATACCTGAGGCCTTGGCTTAGACCTACTAAGCTGTTGATGCTGTTGGCGATTTGATCATGCATGGATGACATTGAGGTAGACGGGGTCACTGCAGAATCTGTTTTAGCCACAGTCTGCTGGAAAGGAGTCAAGTGGGGGACAAGCACCTGGGCTAGCTGACCTTTACCTGGAGAAAAGAAAAAGAGAGGGATGAGGCGGGAAGACTGCAGAGATTCAGTTAGTCAAGAGTCAGTTTCCAAATTTCAGGGATGAGTAAGTGAAGCATAGCTTAGTATGAAATCTTTTCCTTATAACTAGAATGTATCATCTCTAGTCACTTTCCGCCCATTTCATTATGCACTTTAACATCTGGGTGTGTGCAAGTCATACATCAGTACTTCATCATGCTCACTTAAGTTTTAAAATAAAAAAAAAAGTGTGAGATTGCTCTCTCTCCTCGTGAGTTACGTACAAAATCTTGTCCGTGCCAAGACATCCCTGTGACCGTCTCTGCTCTCGGCAGCGCTGGGAATGTAAAAGGAGCTTTGTGTGCTGTTTCACGCTCCATGGCCAATTGACTTCTTTTCCCATTAATCAAATGCACTGTTTACCTAATCTTTCATAGCCTTTCAAAACCATTAAAACCAAGAGGATTATCCTAGTATTTCTGATGGTGTTCCTTTACCACAAGTACAGCTGCCCTGATAACACACTCCTTCTTTTCCTCTGTGCCTCTCTCCTTTTTCCATACTCTCTTCTCCTATCTTCACTTTTTCCCCCTTTATCACTTCTTTTTCCTATTTTCACTTTCTTTCCCTTACTCAGCTTTTCTTTCTTTTCAAGGATTACTCCTTGAATTATCTAATTTCTTAAAAGTACAACGTCTCCATCTCACCACTGGACAACTCTACCCCACGCTCTGAATAAATGAAGTATTATTGTCCGATTAAAGCAGATTAAGCAGATTGAAAGGGAGTCAATCTGAAATTGGATTTAATGCTGCACTTATCTGAATTCTTGACTGCTTTCATAGTGTACACTTTTGTGTCTTTGAGCAGGAAGTTGGTGTGGGTTAGAGGGGCTACATTTCGGAGAGTGTATCTTACTGTAGAGCTAAAAGAGGAAATTGTGAATTGAATTGCACTTAAAACCCCTCTTTGTAAAACTAGACGAAGCTCAAAGCAAAGTCACATGCCAAGCAGTTGGCCAGGATCTACAGGTAGCTTAAAGCCAAACTTCACTGCTGCTTGTTGCCCTGAGGCTGTGGGGGAATGTTTTTCGTCCAACTAGGGTCACATCTTTTGAGGTCATATGCAACAAATTTAGTGTAGATATGATATGATATAATTAAAACACTTTTTTCCCCAAATATAATGTGAACATGCTTTTATTTTTCCTGCACAGATATGCACAAATGAGTTGCAATACATTTATTTATATCGTGGTTTCAACTTTAAGATGTACAAACCTAGAATATGCTGGTGGAGCTTTGTACTGTACGCTTGGCCAGTCACATCATAGTTGTATTTTCAGATGAGTGTGAAAGACAGGCTCATTAAAGAAGAAAAGATGAGAATGAACAGTCAGCTTCCAAGTTAATGAGGGGATGTTTCTGTTGGATGTGTGCACTTAAATACAGAAACAGCATTATGTAACAATGTGGAGACTGAGTCAAAGTGATAAGTGTGTAGCACATCATTTATTCAGATGTGCTACATGTGGATGAAAATCACATCTGGAAGGATCCCGGTGTTTAGTGATATACAGTTTATGATTGCATAAACCTTTTTGTGAACCCTAGTATTGAATTTGACCTGTAGAAACAGGGTGCACTGACAGCAGATTGTGTAAAAAACGGCATGTATAAAATCCTTTCTAGGACTGTGTGGTTGAATGAAGTGCAAGTTGTGTGCAAGAATACGCTTGCACACACACATAATGAGTGTGTTAGTGATGTTGATTGAGTGGCTTCTGATGATGCTGAGGGTTAATCTGTATTTAGTTGGTCCATCCGGATGCCTTAGAGGCCATCTTATTAAAGGAAATGAGACGTGAGGCCTTTTTCAACAGACAGTTACAGAGCTCTACATGCATTCCTTCGAGTCTCCTGCATAGTGGAAAGGAACAGTGCTGTCCACAGTGGGTCCTGACAGAACAAAGCTTAACAAAAAGGTCCTTGTCTTGGTACACATGTTGGAGAGGACATGCCCGTGTGTCAAATTTGATGCAAATTTGGTAGTTTATCTCTAAACAGAACATGGCCACCATAGATGGCTGAGGTTTTGAGCTATTTGAATCAAGGTAGTTGACGAACCTAGAACAGTAATGCTTTAACAGATTGTCCAACCGCTGCAGTTTCAGGGTAGAGATTGGAAAAAAAAAATGGGGACTTGTTGAAAAAGATAATAACGTCTTATTCGGGTCATTTTTTGGCTTGCCAAGGAGTTGACTGTACGTTTAGATGAAAGGGTTTAATTGGAAATGATAACTTGCTGACAGAATGGATCTGTCAGTCCACAAGCCCTGGCTGTCTGTCTGCCAGTACTGCAACAATATCCACAGGGAGATTGGCAGATAGAAGCTGCTGTCAACGCCCTCAAGCTCCAGGTTGTTTCAGCATAAGCTCTGCACTTGTGTTTGCTCCTGCCAGGGTACGTGGCACTTTGGCTGGCCGTGTGCAAGTAGCTCTACATACAGCAAGACTTGCACTAACAAGAAGCATAAAGTGTGAGGACACAGAAGCAACGTTTCTGCCATTTATATGCTAGGGATAAAAGGATAAAGACACAAGGCAGATGAGCATCAAGGAAAGTAGCACTCAAATGCTTTCAGACTATCAGAGCAGTTCAACAAGATCCGGGACATCAAAGCCACTTAAATATTTTTCATTCTTGGGGCCACAGAATGCTGTGGATGACATGGCAGACACACAATAGGGCCACAGTTTCCTCTTGGCCCCTATAGTAGTGTTGACATGAGTAGAAATTAAGTTATCACCCCTTTTTTAAGTCCAGACGGCTGTCAGACAAGGCCCAGTGGCCCGGGGGTAGATTCAGCAGTACGCTCCTCTATATGGAAAGCTCTGTCTCACATCCACTTTTTCCACTAGTACTGCACTCAGTCTCATAGCTGCATCCTGTATGTGCATTAGAAATGTTTTATATTTGGCTGAATAAACCTAATGATGAGACATGTGTAAATTTTTAGGTTACAAGAAATATTAGTGGCTGTATAAGTTCATAATACTTGTTTTCAGTACCTATACTATAGCAAACCATCATGTATGTCCTCATCTCAGATCTCCATCTTCCAGTTCCAGTACAATTGATGCAAAATATATTCTGCAGAGCCAGTATTTTCTAACAGACTGTTATTGAGGGGTGCTGCTTTCTGTGCCCACATCAAACATATGTTCAGGTCCTGTAACTACTAGTTTCTGAATACCTCTTAATACACAGTTTTTTCGGTCCTGCTCCCTGTTGTTTAAAATCTCCAGTGTCTCAGACACCCAGGCTCAGCTTCCAACACCCCAGTGAAACTGTTGGAAAGCCACCCTGGTTTACTTTCAGAACCTTCCATGTTGTCTTCCCTCATGGACATGCCACTCTAGCTTTATTGTGAACAATGTGTAAATTGATGGATAACTATGGATAGATTAGGATAATATATATTTCTTTATTAGGAGAGAACTACAGAACATGGGGCAATTACAGGAGATATTATGGTGAAATGAAATCACCCACATAACCAACATTAATATCATATTTATTCCAACCAAATCAGAGCACCACAAAAATCACAACTAACTCTTTCTTAACTGTGTTTTGTTCACATGTACACAAATGTGATCGTCAAGGCTCATCCTTACAGAAACAAGAGGCTTTAACATTAAAAGCTAAGTCGCTTGCCACCAGAGAGCCACCATTTAATTATAACACACAGGAAATTATCCCTAGAATGGGCCCAATGCTGATAAGTAGTCCCAGCCCAGCCAGATGACAGCTCTAGAAACCTGAGAGAACTTATCATCAAAGTGGGGAGTGGGGGCTCACGACTGGGCGCCTGACAATCTGATTGGTCTGTCATCCCCAGGTCATAATTAATATATTTATCAAATTAATAACTGAAAAGAAAATCTCACCGTCATTGGCGCTATTGTAAAAAGAGGCTTGCCCTGGCCCCATAGGTGAACAGTGGCCAAATTCATGTGGCGGCCGGTTTCCCTTGTGACTAATAAGACTGCTGTCAGTATAATGGGGCAGAGGGGGGTAAAGTGAGCTGCCTCTTTGGGAAGCCATGACAGATAAATTGCCTCCCCCCTGAACAGAATGAAACAGAATTTAGAGGAAGAAAAGAAATATGTTACTGTCTGCTAACAACCAAAACCATAGTTTCTGCATATGAATGCCTTTTATTGTATAGATGGTAACACAAGACATGTACCAGATATCATCGATGTCAACATACCAACTGTTTTTATGTCTCTGCCATTTGTGTAGAAAACTGTAAACAAATGCCAAACTACTGTACATCTGAATATTCTCTCAATGTCCAGGGCACAAAAGGAACCATGGCTGTAGTGAAGTTAACTTTAATCACTGCAAAGAACCTTTTTTATCTCTGGCTTTTTTTTGCACATTGTCTGTGGTTTATTTTCATATTATCATTTCAGTATATTTACATATGATGGCAATGTGTTAATGCACGCTATTCCCAGAATATTTCACAGAGCTCAGTTGATTTCATTGGAACTAACTTTTATTTGATAAATAGTTCCAATGAAAGCTGCTGACTTTATATTCTTTATATTATCTAGAAAGAAAAGTTTCTCCTGAAATTTAGAAATGTGTGTGAAATCCTGTTCACTCTTACTGCACTGATGTTGAGACAGGTGCCTCAAAATTTAGAAAAGTACAGACAAAGCAAAGCTGTAAATTTAAATAAATAAGCTTTTTTTTTTTTTTTTTTTTTTTTCGGGTAAACTGACCCTTAAACCAAAAATGTATTGATTTGATGCAGACTTATTGCTGCAGCAAAGAACAAATTGTAGACATTGATGGAAAAAAACAAGGAGCTGTAAGCAGGCACAGCTCCATCGAGGCAAAGGGTTATTTATAGAAAATATATAGTTGTAAGAAAGATTATTTTAAAAAATTTTGACCACTAATATCCTATATGATTTGCAAGTTATGTGAATATTTAAAAAGGTTATGTGGACATGTTTTTAAATCTTATTTATATTACTGCTTAAGCTTTGTTACAGAATATACCCTATGTAGATTCCCCATGGGGCTGCATATTAATTCTGACTCCAGACCACTGCTATATCCTCTCCTGTGCAGGTGGAAAGCCACAGTGGGGATACTTTTATCGGGCATTCCAAGGGTACAAAACAGGAAGGAGGGGAAGCCGAATTGTAAAGGTAACACAATCAGCTGCTAAAGTAGTCACAGGAGTATCAGTTTCTTTAAGCTGTGCTGAGCGCGGCACAAGATTAAGATGTGGATTACTGAATATTTACTTAATGTCACACAGACAGAAGCATATGGTTTGTTCTATTAAGTGATATAGCACCATGACCTTGCAATCCGGTCACATGATATAATTATCCAAATGGATTTATTAATTTTATGTTTGTTGAGAAGCTGGGATGTAACTTGAGAGTTTGCAGTAATCTGCTAAAGTCACTTCTGGGATCATAGAAATACTCCACTCCTCAGTATTTCCCCACTGACTGGAATCTAATCGTGTTGGGTAGTCGTCACCTTTGACTCTTGCACTTGACCCTGTACCTTGGGAATGACTTTGTGGAAGTCAGACATGTTCAGACTCTGTTATGCTTTTTCGCTTGACCAACCTCAGGTTGATCTGGGAGAACTGGCTAGATAGAGGAATAGAACTGTGCCTGTGTGTGTGTGTGTGACAGAGAGATTTTAATAATTTACTAATGCCACATTTTTACAGTACATATCACACAATACACACAAACCTTAAATGTACATCTATGATCTCCTCTGTGCTGTCTGCCAACCTGCTAATCAATAACTGGTGTGCAAATTAAACCAGCTATGTGTCAGATGTCATTCACCTTTTGTTCAGTGTCCTCGGAGGTTCAGCTGACTCTGCTGCTGACCCTACTCTCTGTAAGTGAGTGGGTAGCACAGGTGTACGCTGGCGCACAGTTACATAGACCCCCCCACCTCACCCCCGTGTTCTCTGTGCATTGTGCCCATTTTAGGTCCATGTTCCCTAGGGGTAACAGTATGTGTGTTTCTAACTTTCAAAAAGGCATTTGAGATCTTACCCACTGCCCACCTGTCCTAGTCCTTGTTGCAAAGAAATGCACAGCTTTCCTGGGGAAAATATGGGTGAAGACATAGATTGAGCAACAGCGTGAGAGTGGGGAGGGGTTGGGCCACCTCCCACCCCCCTCCACATTCCCTACTCACCAACCCACCCTACAGACTTCCTTTCAGGTTGTTGGTGTAGAGCGAGGCTGGCCGGCTGTCCCAAAGAGTTTCGCTTCTGTGAGCACGCACAAGATGTCCATTCATGCTCCATGGCCCTACAGCTTTGCCGCTCTCTCGCTACCTCCCTCCCTCCCTTCCCTCCCTTCAACTCCGGCTGAGGCAATTCAACTCGGGCCAGAAGCAGGGACCTTTAATCTAACAGAATGTAGCAAGCACCTGAACTACTTAACCGCTGTGCTTGTTCAAGGGGGTGGGCACAGAGGCTAAGGTAGCTGGTGTGTAACAAAAAGCCCCGAACTTTATACCTGGCCAGGATGAGTACATTTCCTTTCTGTTGTTCCCAACAAAGGCCAGCAGGCACAAATGGTCTGCTATCTGTGTCACCGGGAAGTGGAGAGCAATTTGTTTCTATTAAACAGGACTATCCTTCCTCCCCACCCATATTGATTCGGATGCCTTTTGTGCTGCAGGTGAAACGCTGCCCGTCAGTGAGCTTCATTTACGTTCACCTTGACCAGGTGTGGACCTTGTAGTCCTTACTGGGGAGCCCCTGAAAAGAGTAAAGTAGGACCCCCCCTTGTTTTGTTGTTCAGGTTAATGTGATTATCTATGGGGAACATTGGGCTTGAGGTAAAATGAACAGTTGGTTGGACGAGAACAAAACCTGACTTCAGTATCCAGGGAAAAGTTGCACTGCTGCACCTGCTGTTGACCTGTCCTTTCCAGTTCATAGCTGCAGGTCTCAGTGACACAAAGCAATTCAACCTGTGTGCACACACACACATACACTCTGCAGCATAACCCATTCCTGTGCTTCCTTACTACATCATAGTAGTGGCAGCTTGACCTCTTTGATTTATCTAGATTCCCACAGAGGGCAGAAATACAACAGTGAGCCGCTGTATTTCACCCACACTGGGTCCAGTACCACACAGGCCTATTCCCCCACTTTGACAGAGGCAAGATGGCTGCTTTTATAAGAGGGTGTTTCTCTTTTTTATTTAAACCCCAGTCTCAGCCCATTCATTTAGACCCTGCTACAAATATGAAACCTTTTGGGTATGATTGTATATCTGTCATGACAACACAAATCAAGCCGCAGAAAACCTTTTGATTGTTTTTGTGCAGTTTAAATGTATATTTTACTTATGAAACAGATCAGGATGGCTATATGTGTATTCCTATAGAAAGTCACATATCAATCTCCTCCATTATTTTATTGCAATGTAGTGTATTTTATTGATGGTGTTACTCCATACTGTAAACTAAAATAACTAATGTGCTGACAGAGATAAAAATAATTTATGACTCTCTGGAACATTTTGGTTATATTGAAATTGACGTGAAAAAAATCATAGTGTGTTTGTTTCCTTTCTTCCAGTTAATTAGGAAATGGACACATATGGTTCAATTCATTTAGCTAATGAGCACCTCTGAATGGTTAAGGCAAGAGACTATCCCTCTTCATCTGTCTTTCCATTTCTTCACATTTTCCTCTCTCATCCTTTTTTTTTTTTTGTGCCCCCTCCCTTTCTCTGTATTGACGCCCTGGGACCCCATCTGGGCCCTTTGGAGGCGTGAAATGCACAGTAATTATTAGTAATCATCACACACCATCAGAAACGGATCCTAGTGCTGTAATTACATGATAAATGTCTGCCTAACACATGCCCTCTATTTAGCAGCCCCCTGGAGACCACGGATAATAGACAGCTAACAGGGATCCGTAGAATAGGCCTTTCAGCGCTGGCCAGGGCTCATTGTCTACGCACCAATACACCCTCGCCTCCCGTTTGGCAACAATGCAGACCCCGATCAATCCACTGCACTGCACCCCTACCACCCTACTGACCCCTCCCCATACACACACATCCCTTGTCTCTGCTAAGTAGACAGCAACGTCAGTCATTGGCATTACACTGCATTGCTAATGGCTGACACACAATTTCACAGGAGAGAAAAGAGTTTTGTTCAGCCATTTATCAGGTAATGGCGACTTGGTTTAATGCTGTTGCTGCTGACCCCTGAGCAAAATGTGATAATTAGCATTATCATCATCATCCCTGTGTCTTTGTCTTTTGTTGCTTTTTCATGTATCATTCTGTAGTCGGCATCTCACCATTTTTGATTATGTTCTGCTGTCTGTCACCTACCTAAATGTTTTTCTATACAGACTGAGGCCAAAGGAGGAGTGTGACATGCTTTGACTGCATCAATTGTTGGCATGCCAAGGATTGCATAGTTATGTATAATCTTCAAAAATCTGTTCTACTTTTTTCAGTGTATGCTCACAAGACTTATGATTATTTGTTATGAGCAAATTTACATTAGGTGTCTTGCATGCCTTAAAAACCAAATCCTAATATGGTCTGATTACCTCACATTGTCCACTAAACACAATAAGACATAATAAAGTAGCAATTTTTATAGATACTGGTGTGGTGGTGTGTTGCACACAAAATGTATATACAGTGGTGCTACTGTTTAAATGTAGATAAAGCACCTTATATAAAATAAACACAACATAACTTATAACTGTACTGCAAATGTTTTTTAATGTAATTTAGAACAAGTATGTACAATTAAATTTAGTTTTATCCATTGAGCCACCTGAGCTCCAAACATGCAAAGTCACCAGCAGGTTGGGTGTGACAGTGAAAGCACCAGTCAGAAGTGACAATGACAGTTGAGAGAGACGGGATGTCAACTCAGTCCAGCAAGTCTAAATGAGACTATATCTCAGTAGTTTTTTAATGCAAATAAGGCTGAGGTGAGTAAATAGACATGTGCCCAGCTACTTTTACGCTTTCGTATTATTATTTTTCATTGAGGGCCTCTGTGGAACAACAGCGATGGAGGTCATCACCGTTTGAATCTACATATGGAATGATCAGATATGCATGCAAAGAAGGATGCTCTTATCTAAATACATAGAGTGAAATGAGGAATTGTGTTGTGAACAACAAGGGGAATTTGCCTGAGATTTGCCTAGCTGGCTCTAAACAACGGTTGACTCTCTGAGCATATTTTATATATTAGCCAGACAAGGCCACAAAGATCTTGGCTGTTAAACAAATTTTATATATACAGTACTGTATTACACCATGGCAAAATGTTAACAGTAATTGCTGTGGATTTTAGCATACTTGCTGTTGATTTCTTGTTCCTCTAAATTCACAATTACGTGACACAACTGATTTTGTGTTAGGATATTGCCTGTATAGTTGGTGCCGTGCAAAGCACAGCTCAACTGTTCACCTGAAATGACAGTTGACAGAGATGGGGAAAGGGTTGTATTCTATTAAGACAAAGACAGTTTGAGCTTAGATCAACTGCAGCCATAGGTTATGAACAGAGGCCCAGGGTTTGCTGTGATGCTGAGGCCTTAGACATTCTGGTAATTCTTTATTTTACCTCCAGATGGCAACAATTTTCCTTTTTTGTGTTTAATTGTATTTAAAAAGTATATTGTTCTGCAGTGAGCCAGATCTGTTCTAATCTGTTATTTATTCTTTCATTAGTTGACTCTTCAACATCGTAGGGCTATTGTGCACCATTGCCAAGCAAAGACCACACACACATACACAAAAACTGCAAATACAACAGCTCTGCCACAGCACAAAACCAAAAGCAGACACTGAATGGAAAGCAGTGCAATCTCAAACAGAATCTGACAATAACAGACATATCAGCTATCCCCTAATTGATACAGCTAGTCGGTCAGTCAGTCACCTAATGAATTGCTAATAGCCCTCAGCAATGTTATGAGTGACAGGGGCCAAGCATTCCACCTGGTGGAGGCTGCCTGGGGACTGTAGTGGATGGGGATGCTTCTCATTAATAGAGGCGGGATGCCTGGTGATTATTCAGTCTTGTGTGGAGAGGCCTCTTCCACACAGAGGCCACACTTTCCCTCAGCTAGCCCCTTTAGTGTCCGACAGCCATACGTAGAGTCACCAATAATGAAGTCTTGATCAAAGGGACGTAGCATTCCACGGGGCCTGGCTGAGCAACCAAAGAGAAGGAGGGAGCAGGGTGGAGAGGAGGACTGAAAGGTAGACGGCAATAGAAAGGGAGAGGGGATTATGAGAAGAAGGGGGTCATATTCCACTCTGCATAGTGATGATGCAATTAATAAGTTTGCAAAGCATACTTCTGTTGGCAAAGGGAAATATTTATCTGTAAGTCTGGCCATCAAGTGTCTGCCAATAAATTGGTTTTAACAGTTAAAACAGGGCAAAGGCAGATACAGGAAGCAGGTTGGTCACTCTTTGTATAATTATACTTTGTTGTAGTATAGTTCTGAACTGTTCTGCTAGAATCAGTCATGAGCCACAATGAGCAGGTCTTTTCAGCTAAATGCAAAAATAATACATGGATTTTCAAATGTCTGAGCATTAAAAAGTTTAAAACACATGAATAAAGGTAATTTGCATTATGGGTAGAATTAGAGGCACATGTACTGCTCATTTATTTGTTGTACTTGCCACAAGCTGCGGTGTTATTTATCTTAATGCATATAACTGCTACCCCTCCAACTGACCCATAATTTGCTACTAATAACTGCTGTGGGTGGAGTGATTATAGCTTTTCATTAGTGCCGGCAGCTTTTACTAGTGCTGTCCCAGCTAAAGGGCCCTTGCTGTAATTGTTAGCCATTATAAATATAGTACGTTGAAAGTATAGGAGGCCACTGACGCCTCTTTGTTAACTGCTGATGATTGAGCAATTAAACTTTGGCAACTTAATTACCTCTCCACAACAACATAGCTATGAGGCATTAAGACTGGCATTATTGTAAACATTGCTGTCAGAGAGCGACAGCCTTGAACTGGATAATGTATGAGTGTGTTTATCGCCAGCTGCTAGACGAGGTAAACACAGCATTTGATGTCAAGTTAAACTAATTTTTACTTTTTTAACATTTTAATAGTAATTGTATGTTAGAATAGAAGTAGAATGAGAGTTGTGGTATTTTGGGTGTTTAATAGCACAAAATGTATTTATACCTGACCACCAGCTTATTAATTAACTGCATACTTAATGTGACTTATTGTAGAATACACAGATAAAAAAAATCAGGCCCCACAAGTGCTGCTTCAGCTAGTTCTCAGCATAGAAAGGCAAACAGATGGAGCAAAACAAAAAACACCAGAATAAAAAACCAACATCCATTCGTCAGCCCAAGTAGGAATCGCACTATGCAAGCTCCTCATTAAGTGGCATTAAAACTGTGAAGGTCTATAATTATCGAATAAATCCTTTCCCACATGACTGAATTCATCTGCGTGCCATAATTCTTCTCCACACAGAGCAGCTCTGGAGGTGAATGAGTCTTTTGTGCACCACTGTGGGAAGGCTTTTGTGAAATTACACTACTGCATAATGATGCTAATCATAAATTAGCATTTCAAGATGGAGCGGCATGCTTGTGTGAGTGTGTGTGTGCTTGTATATAAATCTAGCAAAGAAAATTTAGGCAGTCTATTTTTCATTTTCATAACCAGTTTAATTTCAATAATCAATAATTTCAGAGTATCTTACATTTTTTGTGATTGCGTCATATTGTTGCTGTTAATATGAGTCAAAGCAAACTTTGTCAAGCAAATGTTTTAACTTCAATCTGTAGATCATATTATGTAAGAAAGTCTCAGACATAGAAATTAAATGTCTCATAATTATTTTCTAAGTGTTGGTAAGTGTTATCTTTCATCAGGCTAGAGAGGACGCGCTGCAAACTGACCTCTCTGCTTGAATTGTTTGTTCCCTCTTTCGTTTTGCTCTTTTATTCCTCTCTCTCATGATATATATCCTTTCTTTCTTTGTCTTCTTTCTTGTAAAACAGCAGCACAAATGAAGGCGCTGACACAGACGCTATAATGCAGGCAAACGTGAAATCAGCACAAAACATAGGCATGGTACACACTGATAGAAGCCACATGACGGTGATATTAGATTCAAGTTTCTATTCATTGCCTGAGAGTAGCAGGTGTGTGTTTCAGTACCCACCAAAGCAAACACGAGTCCAGTGTGGGCTTCTTAATGTAGGGGCTTGACCTACTAATGAAAGCAGACAAAGAGACCGATCTACAGGCAGCACCCACTCTGTGTCCACTTAGCACCAAGCTGGAACCTTTCCAATTAGGACCTGTTTGTTTGATGTGACAATTAACAAGGAGGTGCTCAGTCATTAATCCCAGCATGGTTTGACTCTGTGCACTGTTAAGATGTGCATCTTTGTCACAAAAACATAGGATAAAGTTTAACGGAAGAGAAAAATTGACAGACACAATTTTCTATAATTTTTTTTCCTGTACTAAATTCTGTGTGTATGACTGACACTAATAGATTTCTTTTGAATTGTTTAATCACTCAGATTCATATGTAAATATGTAAATAGACCTGTTAGCTATCAGGATCAGTGGCAAATGATTAAAAGTTAGGGTGGTCAGAATTTCTTGTTACTTAAGGCAGACTGTTGTTGTCGATGACTCAGACAATGGCCATAAATATGTGTCAGGGTTATGCAGAACTTATTTGCATGCAAAAGATATTTGTGACCTCAGAATGAGGAGCACATGTAAATGATAACTGATGCATAGTGTGACACAACAAAAGGATACTTATGAAGACATACAGTCTAATTTAATTTCCATTTACCTAACTACAGCGTTTCTCAGGAAGGGAAACATTTGAAAAAACATTGTACGCTTGTCGTACGTTTACGGACAGTCATTAGTTTGCCTTTGTTGTTTTCCAGGGCCCTTGTTCCAGATCAGTGTGACCGCTGCGCTTTGCATCTTTCTTTGCTCTCTCAAACAAATGGGAGTGTGTATATGCAAACCATATGGCTTTTCAAAGATAAAACTTCAGACAAAAATATCAGCCTTGTTTTTCAATAACATGTACTCCTGCAGTGTTATCTAATCTGATTCTTGAACAAAGTTTGACAAAGAGCTGAAATCTCTGCCATGCCCAATATGTTGTGTTCATTAAAGCATTTTCTCCACTTTTGGATGCAAGGAGGAGATGGAGGTTGCTTAGTTTGAAGGGTGCAATGCCTAATACAGATGTTTAACACCCACTCCATCATCTGTAACACCTGGCAATGTTGCAGTTTTTACAAATAGCGAAACGAAGGCTCATGAAAGCAAAGTAAATTATACTGTTGTTAAGTTTGACAGTTTATGTTGTTTGAGATGTATTTTGAATGTTTTGTGTCTAAATGAATAAAAAGATTTCAGTTGAAGGAAAGATGACTTAAGGCTTTGGCAGTAACTGTGCACTAGGTGGTGCCCCATCACTTCACCAAGACAAAACCATGCTCTAGTACTTTGTTAAACCCTGCACTAAACCTGTAATGACAACAGCAGCAGAGAGGGGAATCTTTACCCATGACTGAAAGAATATCCAGTGATGTTTGACAGCCGTTTTTATCTGAATTTTATTCTGATCTAGAATTTACACAGGGTCATTTAAGTTAAAATGTAAGAACAAAAGCAAGTTATATACGTGTGAGAGATTGACATATAGGAACATACTGTATTTGCGCACACACTTTAAATAAACACTCACATTTAAGTGTATACAACTCTGAACACTCTCTGTGTCCCTTATCTCTCAATAACTCATAATAATGTGATCTGAGGAGCGAAAACCAGTTGGTTTCAGTTGATTAAAAGGGATTCAGGTGATAAAGGCTCGAGCCTTTGCACTGAGGGCCTGTAGTTTCAGCCCGGCCCAAGGCAGCAGCTGGAAGCATAATTACATCGGCTGATTTATACATCATTAAGGCCTCCATATAAGTCACCCCTTTTGAAAAGAGCAGTTAAGCTACTTATACTTTTCACAAAACAGCAGCAATTCTGTATAAAATGAATGTATGTCATTCCTCTGAAAGCATATGGTATATTTCTCACCTATTAATAATTCAAGTTGAATGAGCAAAAATTAGTTGGCTCGGTTACCGCCGCGTTTGTCCCACATTAATTTCACAGACATTTTGTAAATGGGGCTATTACGCTAAAAACAAAGCCGAGTGAATGACCACAGTTTGCCATACTTAGGAAAAGAGAGGGCCTCATTCGTACACCTGTCATTTTCAAACAAGGCACCATTATGGTTTGCAGAGAGGCGATATCACACCTTTCACTGTAGCTGTTTCTCTACTGTGGAAAAGCAGTAGCCTTGAAATTGTTACCTGTGAGAGAAGGCCATTTGTAATCTGAAAATCCAGACATTTGCTTTTAACTTCAGAGTTTGTGAAATGACATCATTTCAAAATCAAAGAATTAAATAATTAGCATTTCTACTGAAGCAATTGCAAAGTCTGTGTGTACATTACTCTTTATGTTCTTTCAGTTTACACAGTACACCGACTGAATTACTCCTCAAATCATATAGTTTGCTGCAAATCAAATGAGGCCGTCATTATCTGGGTGTAAAATATACAAATGAACAGGTGTTCTTTTAGAAATATTGGCGCATATACATTTTAACAACCCTTGACACCTTATGTACACACTGCTTCTGAGATAAGCGTGCACACACGCACACATACACATTCACCATCAACACAGAAGGAGCAGCTCAATGGGGCTGAGCACATTGTTGCTTTAACCTTCTGCGCCAGTTATCCCTCTCAGAGCTCCAAGCCTTGGCAGCTAACTCTATTGGCTTTTTGTAATGGAGCCTCAGGTTTTACAGTGGCTCTGGGTGTATAGCGGGGGCGGGGGGAGAGAACAAAACGGCAAGAGAAAAATCTTTTCTTTCACGTTATTTCTGAAGTGAAGTGAGCCTAGTCAAGGCTTGTAGGGGCCTTGTCATCTTGGAGTCATTATGCTCAGCAGATCATTAGGCCCTGGAGAGGAGGCACACGACACTGCACCCACAACCTCTTAGCTGTGTCACCACCTCCCCACCAACAGCCCCGCCTGACCTCTCCACTGGGTGGTGAGTAAATGACCTGACCCCTGCCAGCCCCTTTGCTAAATACTTATATTCTGGTATCTGTGTGGCTGCTTGATGCTGAGCTTGATGAAGGGATGCAGCAGACTTCCTTTCTAATCTCCAGAAAAGGAGAAGTGGGTGCACACATTTCCTTTTCCATTCTTTCATCTGCACTTGGTGACCTCTCACACCTTGTGGTTAGAGAGAGTTTTGTGTTGAAGGTGAATCTTCCCTAGCCAGGTCAAGTGAGCTAACATGGAAAAAGCTAAATCAGGAATCTGTAATTCAACACTCACTCATGTGCAGACTCAACGTGCTTATGTCATTATGATATTTTACATGACGAATTCTGGCCTTAATGGACCCATTAGCGTGCAGGAAGAAACCAGTCATAGAGAGGTCACATCTCAAATGGTTTGCAGTCTTAAATAAAAGGCCAGTGACAAGTGAGGAACTGTTAGATTCGTATTGGCTGATACATTTACAAACTCGGTCCTCTCTTCGACGCTCTCCTTCCTTCCTTGCTATCTCTTCCTCCTTCACTTGAATGTCACCACTCTGCGGGAGGATTTAACGTTGCTTTTAACCCTCACCGCCTCGTAATTACCTTGACATTTACCCTGCATTCAATCAAGTTTTTAACAGCAGATTTATTGCAATGACTTTTTTGTATTGCAGAAGGCAGCAGTAATTATGCAGCTTATTAAGAGGCTTTGTGTTAATGCAGTTTTACATCAATAATATTCAGCACACTCTGTTTTCCTGTATGGAAGAGCAGTGTCAGCTGACTCAAGACAGAGTGACACAGGAAAGGACAGAAATACTATTAGATGAAGTATCAGATGACTTGGGGTATAAAGAGTGGAACAGGGTAGCACTGCCTTTCCCTCCTTTATTGCTCAGGTTATTATCACAACTGCTGGGGAATTGTGGAGACGGGAAGATAGGAGTGGCAACGATCCATCCGGGACTCGTTCATCACCACACGCCGCAGCCCCCCGAATAGAAATTACATCTGCATCTGAATTAGTAACATTATCCGCCAATTTGGCTCAGAGTGAACATTGTTCCATTGAAGGTGGAATTAAATTAGAGAATGAGTGAGTCTTTAATTTTCAGATTATAAATCAGGGAATATAATTCACCTCCTTGTACCTTAAGGGCAATCACATTATCCTAAGCGACATTTTATCCTCAGCCGCGCCAAGTGATCTCGTCACGACATACAGTCACACACCAATCATGCTTTCTAGGGAAGCAGGAAATACATTTTCTCCTCCAGAATTAGACATAAAGTATGAGTGTCTTCTGCTGCATGAGAGCTTATTTTACATGAAATTCAATGGTGCTTCTGAACTCATAAACACTGTGGAGAATGACTTGAAATTGTATTGCTTTCTTTTTTGAGCTCTAAGTGTATAATTTGTCATGGGTACACACGGAATATCAAAGTACAACTGTACTACTACAGCTGTAGATTATATGACACTACATGATGAGTTGTACACACACAGCAGCTATTAAAAATTATTCATCGAGGCAGGGTGTTGACCTCAGTGTTATTGATTTGATACCACTCAAAAACACCTTTGCTTTTGCTGCTAGTATTCTGAGTTTTAACATGTTGCAACCCTTTGAAAGTTCCTGCCAGACAGAAATTGCTGCTGCAATAGCAGCTGAGCTTTACTTCTTCTCTGAACAATTTGGTAACATTACAGTGTAAATGCTGCTTGGTTGTTATGAACAACTTTAGCACCTTATAGTCACACATAACCTGGTCAAATTAGAAACAATGGATCGACCTTTTACTGCCAGTCTTTGCTATATTGTCGCCCAAAACTGTCTGCCTGTTCATTTCATTCTGGCCAATGCCCAGACCTCATTAAAAATGAATGCGCTCCTTAAACCCCAACACTAGGCCTTTTCCATTAGGGAGAAAGATATGAGGGTGATAAACATTATTTGTGATCGGATATGAATCGTGCGAGGATTGGCTGCAATATTGGAAGCCACATTGAAAAGTGATTGTGCTTGAATTCCCCCATGCAGTTTCATGCCATATCACAGCTCTTGTAATTTGATTCCTATTCATTTTGGCCATTGTTGTGTATTATATTGAAAGCCCTATCAAGCTGATCTAGACCAACCAATTTGGATTTTTGTTATTCTGTCCCACTTGGTTGATTTTAAGCTGATCAGGATATTTGCCTGGCACAGTCTTGGGCATTCTGAATGGTCTTATCTTGCATTTAATTACCACACTGCCTTTGTTGAAGCAAAATTCATCTATTTTGGTGTGTAGTGGTGGGGTGTGTTTCTGCCTATATGCATAAAGGTGAGGGGGAAAAGGGAAAGATGGGCCATGTTTGGTTGTCTTCCCTTTCTGTCTGTAGCTAAGATGTCACAGCCTCTTTGATATACTGTACAGGTGTATTTTCATGGAAACAGTGTGTTGGTGGATCCCCCATAAAAGGCAATAAACCTTGACAGGCTATTTGAGATTCACCCCTGAGCGCACGAATGACAACCTCCCAGACATATACATTTAATATTCCATTTATTGATTGATTTTATGGGACATAGTTAACATTATCATCAATACTGCCCTCGAGACCAAGACACCAACTTAGTCTGAAAAGAATAGTACTTGTCATAGATTATACATGCTAAGGTTCCTGATGAACAGGCAGTAGTATGAAGGGATGTTTCATTACATTACACATATGGTATTAGCTTTTTTATGTTAGTATGTGTGTATGGTGCCAAGTGAGCATATTTCTGAGCCTGTGTGTGTATATGTGTGTAAGGCATTGTGTAAGTCTTATGCATATACAGTATAGTATCTATAGATGCTTTTCATATGGAATTGCAGTATGCATAGATGCATGTCACCCTAGTGCATTTTACAACATCCTCAACAGAACTGGTGGTTTGAGCTATATTAGCCTGACTGTTTGACCCTGGCACAGTAGTCAACGTGCATATCTTACTTTCGTCCAGGTTCACTGACAGTCAGAACAGGATAATAATGGTCGCCCTTGGACACTCTGCACCACAGGGCAGGACTGTGATGGGCTGCAGCTCAGGAACATATTAATATTAATACATATAAAAGCCGTCCGGCTGGCACAGAGTCATCAGCTGTAGCCACGCACAGGAATGCATAAGTGTGCACCTGCAAATACACACTCTCTCAAATGCACATCTGCATGCTCGCAGACACACATATACACAAAAACAAGTAAAAGGCCCATTATGGATGTAACTGCGTAGCGTTTGCGGATGGACCGTTTCCCAAGGTCAGTTTGAAACATTTGCCAACAGGAAACCTACACAGAGTGCCGGTTGTTCACACCGTTTGGGGAAAACACACATTATGTAAATGATTCTTCTTTTGGATTGGAATACGCACAACTAGAAACAGTGTGCTAATGGCTATCATGTCAGCCAAAGCTAATGGTTGTTGTGTGTGTTTCCTTAGGTGTGCACTATACTGATTGTGTATGTGTTTTGTATTTCATTGTACACTTCTGTGTGTTTAAGCATGATTTAGTTAGTCAGGACCACCTTGTCTATGAATGCATGGAGGTATTAAAATGTAGAAAGGAGTGAAAAGCTCACAACACGGAAAAAGTTAATCTCGCTTTACATATTTCAGTTAATTCACAAAAGCTGTTTGTTAAACGTCCAATAATTTAGACGACACATGCAGAGAGAATGGGCCTACCTTCAGAGGCAATAACACAGGTTTATTCAGGGACTGGGATGGGTGATGAAAGTACACAATGTCACCCCTGTCTCTGAACCAACAGAAGGCAGTGTTAGTAATCAAATTCTATTTGCATATTGCTATATTGGATGATAGTTTGGTATCAACAGTTACTACAAACAGTCTAAAGTAATGGTGCATACAGCCAGATCGTTTGGCATAAACTGAAGGAAATGTCTGATATGGGGATTATACCTTTTTCTATATTTGGGAAAAGGCCATGACATTCAAACACAAGGGCGACAAGGAAATAAAACCGACATGATTTGGAAGTGAAGCTACTGAGGGGTGTCTGCGTCGCTGACATGTACAGTGAACTGAAAAGTATAATTCAATGTCAATAAGCAAATCGCAGAGCCAGGTTCTTGTTTTCCTCTACGATTCAGTCATACTGTAGGAGATGTAATCGCTGAAAAGGAAAATTAAATAGCAAATTGTATAGCATTCTGCATAGCATTTGTCAGTAGTAAGTGTGCATGAGCATAATCATCATCATATGTCACTGAACTGTATGCGTGGACTTAATTAAATCATTTTGTAATGCACACTCTAACAAAAATGAATGTGTTTGATTCCAGGAAACATTTAACAAGTGTTGTTACAAAAAGGATTAGATAAAAATCGATGCTCTCAAAACTTGGAATGAAATGGAGATAAATCTTCAAGAGCAAAGGGGCCTTTGAATTTGACCCACACCTGGATGTTCTTACGTCCAACTAGCCATTTGTGGCTTTTTATGATCAACATGGGGTGTTAGCAGAGGATGAACACTATTATTATCTTAATACCAAGCTTAAAAGGAAGCACAATAAGGTCATATATGAGTAAAGCCCACCTAAGAGCACTTTTTATTGGAGGAAATTGAATCAAGGCTCCCTGATGGTTCATCTTTGAGAATACTTGACACTGTCACTCCTGGTAAGCAAAGACACACTGGGACCTGTGATTGCTCTAGTAAATTATTCTCCAAGTTGAATGATAAAAAATTAAAAAGAATTAAAGAGTTTCTTGGCAGTCTGGAAGAAAAGAAGACAGAAGTCAGAAATAGGATTTAAAAACCCCTCCTTTGTGTGAATTCATTTATGCTGCATTTACATAGGATTTTGCCTCCATACTTGCATAACAAGACAAAGAAGTGGAACGGCAGATCTGTACAGTTGTTTTTAGTTTTACCTTGAGACTAAAGAAAAGTCTGGTCTTCTCCAAAGCAGGGGGTTGGACTGGGACAGGTCATATTTCACCGTCAGCCTGACTTGCCCCAACAATGTGACAAGAGGTGACAAATAACCTGGCTCATGATTGAAATCTGACAAAATAACACTGTTTTATAATAGCGTCCCCAAGCAGAAATATGGCAGCCGCAAACTAAACAGTGCTTCATCACCTCCATGCCAGTCCCAGCGGTTCTCCATTAAGGGCCAGATCATTGTGTTTTTCCTCCCCCCGTCCCAGCTGACCGCTGAAGTGACAGGCCCGGCTTGCTGCGATGACATTGAAAAATATTTGTACTGACAAGGCCACAAATCACATGCCGACAAGTTTTAAAACTCAATATTCACTCAATGTGCATCTGCTATATTCTTGTTAAAAGTGTAATATGGTAGTCTCTCCCCTCCACGTTCTTTTATTATTACGGTATTGACAGCGACTATAATAAAGTTGTGCTGTTTTGATGCCAGGGAGGGAAGCGCGGGAGATGGAGAAATTGAAGGAAAGGGTGTATGGGGATGAGAGATGAAGAGAATAGCTGGGATGGTTGTACGGTGCCATAACAAAAGTACTTCATTTTCATGACAGGACTTCATCTGACATGTTTAGTTTCATGGGCTACCTGTTCTTTTCTCAATAAGTCTGAAAACTACATCATGCTGCATGAAAAAATAACTTTTGAAGCATCAAATGGAATAATAATAATCATATGTTTAACACAGATGTGTTTCATTGTGCATATTATAGCTCATGAGAGTATAATCAGGTACTGCACCCTTTGCCTGCTCTAGCCCCTATGCTCTACTATACTAGTACCATCAAGCCAATGGTTTCTCTAATATCCCCTTAGTTTGAAGTCTTGTCGACCATGTAGGCCCTAATGTGTGCCCAGTGTGCACAAGTAAGTGTGCTTTAGGCTCATTGTTAACATAAGGCCAAATCTGTAATATAGCACGGACAATTAAGTGCACAATTTTTGTATAAATGCAAAATCCCTCACTGTGAATTATTTAATTCCCTCTCTACAGTTCATTTAATAGAGCCCTTTTGGCGGGCGGTTTGAGTCACAGAAAACTAATTTGATTCTGCTCCTTGATTTAATTAGATTTTATGATGTATAGTATTGCTAATTCGGTGGCTCACCATGCGTTGTCGGCGCCTGTCCCTTGCACTGGCGGTGAGCTGTCAGAGGCCCATTTGTAACAGTATTGAAAAATTCAAGCTTTATTATTGCCCCCTCACTCATTTTCTCCCATCACAAGGAAAGTAATGAGGTTTTAGTCTCTTCTCTTTTATTCGTCTCCCTTCCTCTCTAGTGTACTATTTTTTTTCTTTCCTCTATCTTCATCTTTCTATAGGGCTTTCTTTATTCTATCCCCTTTTTTTACTTTCTTTCCTCCTCTTTGAAAACAATAAGAATGGATAAAGAGTTTGGGAGAGCACAGGGAAAGAACTGTAAGAGCAGGGAGGCAGAAAGTAGAAATGATGGTACCAACGAGTGCAATACAATAGTGGGAACAGAATGAAGTGAAAAGAGAATGAAATGAACAAATAACACGGCAAGACAAGGGAGCGATGATCGAGTAAAAGAGTGAGAGAAAAGAATAAATGTGTCAGAGAGAAGTGGAATGTGAACCTAGCAAGTGATGGTGAATATGAGAGATAAGTAGCAGTTAGAGAAGGAAAGGGAGTGAATGAGAGAATAAAGGGAGTCACTGAGGAAAATGAAGGAGATCAAAGGAGGAAGAAGGGGAGAGAAAGGGAGAGTGTGTGGAGGGAGGGCAATGGAGATTGTGCCATACGCTTACAGCGCTCCAGGCTTGCTGCTCCAGCATTAGCGTACTGATTCATGAGTTAAGTTTCCCCAACTGCCCACGGCTATTAGCTTTCAGTTCCTTCGGCTGTCATTTAGACTCCAAAGAGTCTTTTGGTTAATGCACTGTTTTAATGAGAGTGCACCACTCGCTAATATATTTGACTGTATGAAAGGTCACAACAGGAAGCTAAACAGATTGAGAGAGAGAGAGGGAGCACAATGGCGGCGGCGCTGTCAAGATACAAGACAAGTTTTCGAGCAAACGGATTGGAGTGGGGGGCGTCAGGGGTGGCTGGCAGGGTTAGCGCTAACCCGTGAGGCAGCCCGCTATGCTGTCACTGTTCCACACGTTGTACCCCCTGTACCCAGTATCCAACTGTGCATAATAGGCTTTGGAACTGATGGGTTACTGCTCCCTCTAATAGTTACGCCTCATCCATCATCAGCTTTAACCAAAGAGAGAAAGAAAAGTTAGAGAAAGAGATGGAAGGAGACAGGCAATGGAAGGGCCAGACACCAGGAGGAGGCACGTGTTTCATTACCCATATAATCACCAGTCTGATTGCCACACAAGCAATATAAGAGTGTCTTACAGCAGCCCCAGGAAATTTATAGCTGTGTGACTATGAGATTCCCACCAACCCGTTAAATATCCCTGGAATGCTGAATGTGGCTGCAATGGAAAAAGCATGGTTCCAGAAATATGAAATAAGACTCAATAAAAGTTTGAAAACCTAAAAAGATTTGAGGATTTCTTTTTTTAATTTCTGTCTTTCTTTACTGTGTCAGCTTTAAACTCATTATCTGATCTACCTAATCTCAGGGTGCTTCACACCTTCATTCCTAAATTCAAGGTATTTCAGAGGCTGAAGTTCTAACAAGAGGGAGCAACAGCATTATCAAACATTTTGACAACTCTGCATAAACAAGCATGGCCTCCGCCCTTCTCCCTTCTCGGTCTTTGTCAACACACAGCCAACGCTTTGTCACGGGACACCCGTAAGGGACTGTCTCTGAGAAGCAGAGCCATGTCTAGGTTTGGGCCCCAAACCCGATAATCTAACAGTAATCCATTCAAAACTAATCAAACATTTACAAAGGTGCCATGAAGTGGAGAGAGCTCAATTCATCAGCGTCCTCCATCACCAACATGCAGGCTGGCCTCGTTACGCTTGCGGCGTCTCAATCTACCTATGCAAATGAGACAGCAGTGAGCGGGTGAGCAGACGACTGACAACCAGACTTGTGTACAGAAATTTTAAACAAATATTCATCCATTATAGGTGGAGTTGTTTGCGTCTGGAAGTGCCCTGGCAGTGAGGCTGCATACAAAGTCTTCTTCTGTTGGACAATCATTCACTGAGCTGGAAGTGACAGTGTTGTCAGGGTGAATTAGCAGCATATGTCAAGCTTTTGTTATAAATCCTGGCCTACTGTAACCCTTATTTTCCCCATCTACGATGTATGTACATGGTTGATGATATATCAACACTACTCAGCGATTAATAATTCAGTGAGGGTGATTCCACGGGGGAGTTGTGGTGAGACTTGGGACAGGCCTTGGAGTGAGGGTTGAGGGGTTTTGGGAGGTGAAAAAGTGGGCTCCTTTTCCTGTAATCCTCTCCCAGTGCCTGTAGGCCCCAGACCTTTTTCCCCATTACCCAAACCATTTGTTTATTGTGCAGTAATTACAAACCTTCAAGCCTAAAGGCAAATAGGCGGAGAGGCTCTAATGATGGAGGCATTTATAACAATATGTCATAACACCAATGGAATCAAACAATGAATTTATGTCACAGTATATCAATATCAACGAGGAGCGGAACAACCAGGTGGTTATTACTTCACAGGGAGGCAGGGCTTGTTGGAAACGGGAATATGCACTTGTTAAGGTAGACTATTATTGATTTGTAACAAACTGCATTCCCCTTAAAAGCGAGTGTTAGAAGGGTAATATGTTGCATTTTATTTAGCAATTTCATGCATGTTTGCCTCACAAGGTTAAAAACTGCAATCTGTTCTGAGACAACAAAAGAAAATTTTCTCATTTCAGCACTCCAGAAGCCATTTAATGCTCCATGTGTAAGAGTGGCAATCCCTATTACCGCTGGATAAAGTGTACCCTTTTTTATTTGAAATGAAAATGTCAGTAATTTCTTTTGAGATTGATGACTCCTTACACGCGGGCCCAATAAATGAAAAATTGATGAGACTCAGTTCTCTCTTTTAATATTTAAGGCAATATTAAAGTCTCTCTTACATCTCATGGAAATAGTTTTATTTAAAAGGAATAAGACCATTGGGCATTGTTTACTGAACACCTCATGCATGTTTTATAAACCCGGTGGCTCTTGGAGGAATTCAAAGGCCCTTGAAATCGTTACTGCAGTAAGTATAAAACGACTTAAGAGGAAGTCGAATGGCATCAGATTTGTTGTGTAGCTGCTCCCTTGTTGTTGGATGTGGGCTGCTTTGATGAGGGTGCCAGTGGTGGATAACGGTGCCAGAAGAGGGAGGAGGGAGTGGCACAATAAATGGCTGAGATTTTATTTCTTCTATTGGGTCGTAATGTGTGCTCAGTGAGGAAATTGATGCTTAACGTGGCTGAGCGGACGAACAGGATGAATTGCCATTTAAAACAAAGACCCAAGAGTTGAAAGCAAGGAAAGAGGAGAAGTTAGAAGTAGGACGAGGAGAGGAAGCTACTTGAATTGATCCGACAGTTTAAAACATGCCAGAGGCAAGGAGAGTCCCATGCAAATGATAAAAGAAAATGATACCCAAGGATTACCTGCTAAATTGTCTTGGTTTAAATAGTTAGAGATCATAGGTATGAAAAATATACAATAGACCAAAGTGAGCTAAGGCGTTCAATACTTTAGAACAAAGCCTGACCTGTGATGAATTACATGGCCTCTATATACATCAAAAGTTAAATACTGAATAAAGCTTTGTCTTCCAGTTACAATATTGACCCCAAAATATTTAAAATGACAATGGACAATGACTTCAGGAAACAAAGTCCTGCCTTAAAGTTATGTAGCAAATACCTATGTAGCCCAGTAAAACATTTGACGAAGTTAAGTTTTCTGTATCAAGCACTGTCAGTTGTTATTGCATGCATACAGCCACGAATGTTGATGTGCACACAGCATGCTTGCACACACAGTCAAAAAACAGCATATAGTGGAAACCTCCTATACCAGCAGGACACAATCAGCAGCTACAAGTTGAGGAGCCCATTACATTGTAGTGGTGGTTAACAGGGACATTCGAACTGAGAACCAAGATACTCCAGCTCCCATTTAGACAAATTAAATCAAGTCCCATAATGCTTTATGTATCTGTTGCCTGGGTTACACATCCTAGTACACCAGACCTCTTGATGGAGGCTGGAATGAAGCCTTTTATATCAGATGCTTCGACAACAGGGTGTGACTACTACCTGCCAACTATTATCAAAGGCACTGGTTTCATAGCCCTGCCATATTTTTTGATTGATCTAAATTACACGTCAGTGAGTGCTGCAGTAACATGATCTATAAAGAGATAGTGACTACTTGTACATTATTAAACTCCCTGAGCGACTGCTCTGCTTTTGGATTGCTGTAATTATCTGTGCTGGAGGCACAACAAGTGGCCCAAACACAGCTGTTAGCCTGCCTGCGCAGCTGAACACTGGTTGGCATTAATTGTTTCTGAACAGAAGCTGCATTTGGCAGAGGTTAACGTTAAGAGGAGGGGTGGAAACATTCCTTTATGTCTGTATCTAAAAATTAAACATGGATGAAGTTTTCACTTTTTTGTGCTCCTATTTGAATTTCAGAAAGCCACTATGTTAATAAAGTTCAACAAAAAATTCTCACAGGTGCTCTCTCTAAGAAAGTAGAGGGAGCACAGCCTGTGCAACTTAACTGGTATTTCGCTTTACTTCTTCTGTTCAATATCCAATGAACATACATAGATTAATCAGCCTTTGGTGCTTTGTATCTTTTAAAAGGATATATTCCTGTAAATCCTTCTGGCTTTAACAGTAACTGCCTGTGGCCTTCTGACATCCCATATGTCCCACAATGTAAGAGAGAGAATCAACCAGAAAGAAGGGCATTCTGGGATACCTATGGGACCTCTGTGGGACTCTGGTTTAGGTCATGTGACCAATGGTGTCCGACACTGTGGCACCAGCCCGAGTTTGTGGCCAAGTGCTGGTGTTGTGGTGACACAGACGGTAAACAGGGCGTATCAGTTTTACCGCAGCACCTTTCTTTACCTCAGATCTCTGTACTGTAAGCACATGCTGTATATTGCTCTACAACTATAGCTTGGAAAGATCATGAATAAGTGAACACCTCTTGGTATGATTGCAGGTGATAATGGTTCCATCAAGAATTATGGAAATTATAATCACCTTGCTATAAGGTTGTTCTGCTGCATGTAAAAACAAAACATGCATGTAAACAGATTTTTTATTAAAGGAAATCCATATAAAAGCCTCCATAATGTGTTTGTCTTGGTTTACATCATCACACGGTATCAATGTCTTTTGCTTGCAAGCCCTATTTCATGATTCACCTTTTACGAGGACTGCTTGGGAGTGGAACAGCAGATGCAGACATTGAATTCGAATTCATACAAGGCAGACATAATATCAGGCAATATAGAGGCAGACAGAGAGGCTATTGAAATGCAAATAGACTGCTGGGGCCGCAGCAGCAGGGAAAAGAAATTGGCCAGGATGACAATGCAAGTAAACCACTCCAGTTTGTCAAGAAGGCCACGCTTTGTCACAAAACTGGGAATGGATTTCAGTACAAGTGCTGCTACAGCACTAAAAAGAATAATATTCAAAAAATAGGAGGAAAGTAGAAATAAAATAGTTGCCCACTGCACAACTCTCATGTTAAGATTGAGAAATGCCTGTAAAGTTAGCGTTTTTCAGTTTATTGCCGTGTGTTTTTTCCAAGGGACCCTCTTATGTGTGTCGGTTTATGGTGGACCATGAATGTGAGCAATGGTGAGTGTGAGAGGGATACAGTGTGAATTGTTCGTGTTCGCGCTGGTGCTAGTGTGCATGCACACTTCCTTCATGCCTCATTCTCTTCATGAGTGGCCTTTCAGTGCATGGTGTGTTTTGTTAGTCAGGTTGGCACGCTCCATCAGGACGAGGCACACAGAACCGGGAGGCCTCACCGGACCCTCAGCCATAATAAATTACCTACAAGTGCTGCAGAACAATAACACAAAAAAGTGCGAGCCATCCATTTCGCCACCATTTACAAGAAATCAATATCAATACTTAATGCAATGTGGATGAAAAATGAGCAGAGATACAGGGGCATAATACGAGCTCAAATGAAAGACCTTGGAGTGCTGCTTCCCAAGGGTTTGGGGGATGAGGAGGGATGTGAGATGTGAAAAAAACTGAATGTAAGAAAGATTACATTATAGCTTTTGTTTTTGTCCCTCATCTATTTTTGTAGTTTAAGTATTATAATAATCTCTTTTCTCTGCTTGGTTATTTAATTGATAATCAATATGCAATTTTGGCTTGCCAAGAAGCCAGGAGAGAACATGCACAAACATCTATTTAAAATATTTTTAAATCTTTAGAGAAGTATAAGTAACATTTAATTCTGAGTTTTGTACTTTTTTCTTTCTTACTTTTTAACACACAGAGATATGACCATCCAGTGACTGCTAGCTGAAATCAGCATGTCTCAAATGAATCATCTCTTAAAGATAAACATGATCTATATTTGTCCTCGAGGCTTGCTACATGATGTCATCTCAGCCTTAATGTCCCATTTCATTGTGGTGGTCGGTGATGTATTGCAGATCTTCGCAGGCTGTGTAGAAAACTCTTGAGCCTTTTTGACAATAGGGTGATAAAGATACTGAAGTGATCTTGGAATAAAAGGCAATTAATATAAAGACTTCAAACTCCATGACGTCCTTTCCATGAAGATTTTGTTTTACTTCACTATAAGAACTACATCATCAATCTCTCTATAATTCCAAATGCTTGTGCATGTTTTTATTTCCTTTCTTATTCATCTGTTATTGATTTATACGTGTTACATTATGTATGCATAGAGCATGAGTTGTGTCTGTCACATGACTGAAGGGCTACGTTTTAGTGCCTGGTGCATTGCCAGCCTCAATTAGACTTGTCGTCTGCAGTGAAAGGTCTTTTTAAATAGTGCTTTTGTGCTAAAGTTCCCCATGTCTTGTGGTTTGGTGAAGTTTAAACTTCTCTGCTTCCCTAGAGGGCTAGCCAGCAGTTTAGTCAAACTTTATATCCTTTTGTCACTCTCCTGTCTTCCCTTCACCCCTCCCCTTTCAGTGCCTGATAGCACATGCAGTATTCAGTGTATGACATTGTGGGTGAAATATGGTCTTGCCCGCACAACTCTAAAATGGCATTTTTTTGCTTTGGAAGGAGCGGCACCTTTTATGCAGCGTGACCAAGAGAGAAAAAGGAGATAAATAATGATGGCTTAACATCTGGAAGCTGTTCAGTTTAAGTATGAATCGTTATGTTGTTTCTGCTGTTATTTCCGTGCACCTCCTGCTTTTTGAGTGTGGTCACCTCAGCACTGGTATCTACCACCAGTAGATGGCACCGCAGCCAAGTTGTCAGGCTGCACAGCCACCAATTTCACCTGCCAGCTCTGGCTGCCAAAGAAAAAAGTGCAAATGTATTTATTTCACCCTGGCTTTGAGGGCTTTTTCAGCCGTTGTTTTCAGAGGCCAGATGCAGTGTGTGTTATACAGAGAGAGAATATCAATAACCAATATGCTCACAGGCCAGTGGACGACGGTTCCAAGTCGTCTAAACACACAGCAGCTTTTTTCTTTTTAAAGTCTGTCCTTAGTCAAATTACACCCTTGTTGCCCCGAAAACACAAATGATCATAGCTTTGGAGATAAGCAACCAAAAACTGAGCATTTTTGTTGCCTCTCCCTCTTTGTACTCCAGTTACTCAGATTACGAGCTATCAAAAGCAGTGAGTATATTCTTTACTATTACGTCTGCCTACCTCTGACTTATCAAAAGGCGAATAACATCAATTAGTCTTTGGAGCATAGAGTATTTTTGTATTGTTAAAGGTCTGGTGTCGAGTTCTGAAGGGAGTCATTGTCCCTTCTTGAGCTTGAGTTCTTTAGAGTGCATAAGTGTTTATTGAACTCAGAAAGCACTGGGACAAAGGGCCCTGATATTCCTTACTCACTTGCTGCATAGTTTGTATCATAATTTCACTATAAGCTGTTACAATCGGTGCTGTGTGAGGAATTTTGGCAGCCATTCAGTGTGGGTCTTTGAACTTTAGCTGGCCCGGTTGTATTGTGGGTTCCACCTGGGTACTTCTGAAGACCAGTATTAACTGAACAATGGTGTTGACTTTTTGAGGGTATTTGGGATTTTATGTGTGGAATTAGGAGGTTATGTGGCAGGTTGACAGAGTGGGGTGAGCACTGAAAGGTTTGCGGTTAGACATGACATGTGAAGGCTGTTGTCCATTGTTGTGATGTGTGTCTGCAGGCTAAGAAATGGAGAGAGTCTGCTTGGATTTCTTAAGATTTTGGGGGGCCAAAAATATTCTTTAGGACATAAGATTTATAACTATTGATGAAATGTGATGACATTGATGTTTTCTCTTCTGCTGGGGTAATATAATGCACCTGAAACATTTTAAATAGCAGGTATTTGTAGAGTAGGCCAAACTAGAGCTTTATCAGGCATCCATAGCCTGAAAATCATCTTTATTTGTACTACAACTGTGTAAGTATTTGTGTAGACCTGGAATCAAATATGTCTATGCAATACACTCCCAGACAGGTAAGTAAGTGATATTGCAGAGTAGAGTGTGTCAGAGTTCACTCCCTTGTCCCCATGTGGCCTTGGGCTAGATGAGCTCATGTTGTGCAGTGTGGAATCAAAGAGAAGTGTTTGGTTGAAGTGAGGGTGGACCTCGGTGTCACCGTGTCAGCGCCAACATCAGTAAAACACACACACTCGTCACTCACCATTGTTGTCTTGAATGGCTGTATCATTATAGTAGGTCATGTAAAACACACCTTTCTGCACAGAGGTCCTCACAGCAGTGGTAGTAACTGGTATGACATTGTTTTTTTTTTTTGTTTTTGTTTTTTTTTTTTTAGAATATCTCTCAGTCACTGTTTAAAAAAATAATTAAACATTTTGGGAAATAGTCAGTTGACAACATTGATACAACTCTCATACACTTTGTGTCCCTGAAATTTGAAACTGGAGCCTGAAGATAGTTTACTTTGCTTATCATGGCGACTGACATCTTAGGGAAATGGCACCTTTGGCTCCATCCAAAGGTAAAAAACAATACACTCACTGTACCAGCTCCTCTAAATGTCACTAAATGACACATAATATTTTGTTTATCTTGTCATAAATGCTGATACTGTATATATTGCTTTGATAAAGTTAGGGAACAATCGTGGTGTGTTGTAATTAAAGGAAAGGTTCACAGTGATTTGATACACCCTGTACCTGTAATGTGTTAATATTGAATTCAAACCACAGTCATTTTCTAACTTAACCAAAGTGTTTTTGTTGCTTAAACCTAACCACATATGAGAATCTGCATCTGAACCCCAGGCTCTGGAGTCACATTCTTGTGTGCTGTGTGCCTGCCATCCACCCCAGCCACTTCCTGGTGACTCAGGTGAAGTACATGAATGCAGCACTTAATTTATTAAAGAAAAGATTGTCTCCAAATACAATCCGTGCTCTAATTATGTTGTCACCACAACATAATTGTGAATATAATTTAGGAATATAGGAGCACAGTTTCTAGGAGACAAGCACAGCAACAAAGTGAATAAAGGTATTTCCTAAAAATATTCTTTTAGAGCTTAGCTAAAGGAGTCTTCTTAAATCACTAAGTCTTAATGTTGGGTAGTCATTTTATTACTTCTTCAGCACTTTAGTGCAGCTAAAGACATCAGTTCATGTTTGTGTTGCAGTTTGGAGTGTTAAGTGTTAAGGTTTAGTATGTTTGCTCATTCTGAAGTAGTTAATCCATCATATCACAAGTTCATTACAAAATTGCAGCTTCACTTAATATTAATGTCACTGCTGCTGAAATCATCAAGACAAAATTTTGTAATTACATCCCGCTCAGCTATTTTCACACTTTTCTTTAATATCCTAAATTCTGAAGCTTCCTTTCTACCTCATCTTTCCTCATCTGTTCCTCCTTTCCTTTTCCCCTCACTCCCTCCCTCCCTCCCTCCTTCCCTTGCTCTCTGGCGATGATTTTTTAGATCACTTCCATTAACACTGGCATGCTGAGCTCTAATTACTCACTCACTCAGCGTTCTGGGCTGCCCATCGCTCGTTTTGATAAGCAATGTGGCCCGTTAGCAAGATGCTTGTTAAATGAATGCACTTAATTATATAAGAAGATAATTACATGTAAATGTTGCATCTAAAAGCAGCCATCCAGCCCCGCTTGCTGATTTAATAGGCACATGTTTAGGATCCCTGTTTTGTTTATTTTAGAGTGAGGTGATTAATTGCCTGCTCTGATGAATCTGCCGGATATTGTCTCCATAGTGGCATAGGCTCAATCGCACCAGGTTGATGAATATGTGTTTATCTACCTTTGTGGCCTGTACAACTATAAACGTACAGATGTGTGATCATATTTCATATCATCATGTTTTTTCATCCAGAGCTCATCTAATGTGCATACATTGTTAATGGGTACACAAGGAAGGATAATAATATAATATAATGATGATAATATAATCACTGAATATAACAGTTAAATAATCATATGATCTGCTGAGAACAATCTGCATCCCTTTCTTTCAAGTCTATAGGATGAAAAATAATTAATTTATCAATATTCTATTGTCTGAGACAAATGATGCAGCCCTAAGTAGAATTTCATTCAAACCCCTGTCAAATAAAAGATTATTTAGTGTGTTTGAAGAAGGTGGAGTGCAGGGTGGAGATAGGGGTCAGAGTTAGAGGGCTCCCTAGGGAGGTCTTTGGGGTCTCTTGGACATCAGTCGTCCATTATGAGGGAATCAGAAGGGGGGAGTGTGTGGCTGCATGTGTGTCCGTGTGTGAGACCATGTGTGTCCATGTACATATTTAGAAGGGAGGGGAAAGGTTGGAAACAAAAAAAAGCCTGGCACGTGTTGTGTGTATATTGTGCGAAGATGCTTGGTCCATGTGGTGTTGGGGGAGAAGAGACCTTGCTCGTGTCTCTTAATCTCTTAAAGCAGCAGAAGGCAGGATCCCCCAGGACATAATCCATGGTGGCTCTGTGCCCTGATGAACATGGGACAAGGCACCTCCAGTCTCCAGATGCTCACAGTTCGATACAGCCCCCAAGACTGAAATTTACCCATACTCTCATAGGGCTCTTTGCACAACCCAGGGGACCTGCTGTGTTAAGAATATGATATAGTATTTACAAAAAAATATTTGTAAATGGAGGCCTTTTGCCTGTCCATAATGGGCATGCCCATGCTGCTGTTTCCCACCCTGCCATGTTTGTCAGAAGGGCTGGAAATGCAAACCAGGAGGGATAAATGTCAGGAGATGTATGCCCCAGACGCCAGGACTGGACTGCTTCTGTCTCATCCAGTCAGCCAACACGTCCGCTCCGCGACTTTAAATCACTCAACTAGAGACAAGCTAACAGCTCCTTCACTTACCGGCACAGAAATGAAATCCCTGAGAACTTTGATGACTGAAAGTGCATCGAAAACATTAAGTCATATTTCATTTCATGCACGTTGTAGGAGCGGATGTAAGGCTGTGAAATTTCCAGTAAAAATGGTGTGCTTTTTATTTATTTATTTATTTATTTTTGAACAAGCACTTTCAGATAATAAATTGATGTTTCGATTAGATAGGCTTTATTCTCGACCACTCAGGAAACAAATACACCACAAGAAACAAAATATTGCAAGGAAAAACTCACCAGAAAACCTGCATTGATTTTCTTTTTTTTTTTTTTCATAGAAGAGGAGGAAAAGCCCATAGCTATGATGCACTAAAAGCACTAATAGAGCTACATATATTATAAACTGATATGCCCTGTTTGTGTTACTGTTGCACTGGAAAGTTGAAAATGTCATAGTTGGTAAGCCTGTAAGTCTGTTAGGTTCGGCTGAGTATTATTTTTGCAATATTTAGTTTGTTGGCAGAGAAATCTGAATTGGTGTTGAGCCCGATTCAGTTATAATTTTAATAAGACAGGAATGCAGCATCGTTCCAACACGTACATGTACTATCCAGCTGTGATGACTGGGGAAGCCATTTTTAAGATTACATGAACAGATAATGCACTTTATTCCTGAGAACACTTAATTATACTGCTTGTTTGCAGTGTTCATTTGCAGGATACATGGACTGGTAGCCTGTAAGTAGAGGCTGCTCAGGGAGGATTGGGTGTATCAGAGACACCTGATCCATCCCCAGGCGCACTTTTACAGCCTCTGAGATGAGACGCATCTTTGATTTGCTTGCCCTGTAAACAGAGAGAGACATGAAGGAGCTCTGGTCTCAGCCTTGCTCCCAGCTGCCAAAGATTCACTGGCTGAAAAATGGACACAGTCACCTTCTTGACTATGACACATTTTTTGTTTTTAAGCTACGCTCCCATGTTAGATGGCTGGTTTTGTCAGTGTTGCTGTAACTGGAAACTTTGTTAACCCGCTCATTATTACTGGGTAATATGTACATAACTGACAGCTGGGATTGTTTGACTTTTCAACAATGTTCAGATGTTCATCACTAGTTTCTCTGTCATCATCACAAGCTGTTTTTTAACTTAGGTTAGAAAACACAATTCACACCAATACACAGAGAGAGAGAGAGAGAGAGAGAGAGAGAGAGAGAGAGAGAGAGAGAGAGAGAGAGAGAGAGAGACACTATAGATTTTTGTTATTTGGGTTTCCTTATCCCCTGGGGCCTTCTTTTGGCCTGTCAACATGAAGGCAATGACAGGCCTGCAAACTGGCTGACAGCCTATTGCTGGGGACGCCAGGCCACCAGTTCTGATTACAATGTACAACATATTTAAAAGAAAGATAACTGCTGAAATAGTTTAGTTTAGATGGACCGATAGGGAAGTTTTGAGAGTATGTTGCAATCTAGAAAGATAACAGATAACTTGTCTGAGTACAGGATCTAATAACTTCTGTTACAGTTGGAGCCTTGAGCATACTGAACAGGTTCTTCAGTGTGAATGAGATATACAATGCACCTTTGTAAGAACTGCTAATACTTTAATGGTGTGTTTAAAGCTTTCCAAAAATGTACGAACATGCACAGTTCAAAATGTGCCACAGTGAAGATGGACTTCATTACATAAATTGTATATTAATTTTATTATTAAACAGCACATCAATGAAATGTAACCCAGATATTAACTAAAATGTATAATTAGAGTTTAAAGAGATTAATATTTCAGTTAATTAATGACAAAGAAGTGGCTAACTGCAGTTAATTAATATTAAATAATGTATTAACTATATTTAAGAATGCCTCTAAAATATAGCAGCTACACTTAACGTACTGTTCAAAAATGTGTTGCAATTTATGAATATTAATCTGCAGATAAGATGCAACCTCATATATACTAATTAATTTTAAAAAATGAAGAATGCGACCCATGCTTAAAGGTAACACTGATGTTTCAGTCAATGTTGACTAAACCACACAGAGATAGAACTACAAATGCAGCAGTTAATAATTTTGAGCAACCCTTACAAGTTATATTGAGCCTTTATAAGCTAAACAATATGTGGTAGAATGTTTTTGTGTGTGTGTGTGTGTGTGTGTGTGTGTGTGTGTTTGCGCTTGCGCCTGTGTATTAACTTGTGCACGTAGCAGTCTAAACAGACTGCTTATAACATTAATGCCATGCCACCGCTTGTTTATCTAGACAGATGAATCATGGCTTAATTGGCTATAATGACCTCAGTTGTTTTTAATAAACTATTGCCGGCAAAGTGAACGAGTGGAGTGGTGGGAGGCGCAGGACAGAGCTGAAAAATTCTGTTTATGTTTTAATTTAATGCTGTGTGATCTTTCATCATGTGGAGGAGCAGCAATTTCTCCCTTTATGTTTTACAGTCAGGTTTTACTCTTTGCATTTGAATTTGACAGTCAGTCATTTAAACCAAGTCAGAAATGTCAAACCTGTCTAGTGGTTTTGGACTGTGATGACCTTTCCTACTGTCCCTGCAGCCGAGAGCCTGAGAGTCAGAGGAACAGTGATCAGGAGGTGATGAGTCAGGAAAGAGGATGGAGGGATGGTGAGTGTTGCTCCTCCTCCAGACAGTCTGCCTCCACTCTGTGAACATGAAGCGGTGCGGTCGGCTAATGTGGCCAGGGAGAGAGCAGCGGAGCTAAGATGTCATGTCTGTCTGTTGGCTAACAATTAAATGTGGCACCTCAAGCAGATCAATTTTACTTTGAGGCTTCAAGTTTTAACTCCTCGCTCATCTCTCACTTGCTTTTTTCTGTTGCACTCACTCTTCCTTCTTCTCCCCTTCGTTTCCCCCCCTTTTGGCAAATCAACACCTCGAATTTTCTTTGACTTCTATACCAATTTTCCCCATTTAGATTTGTCTTGTGCATTATTTCTTAAAACTAACAGTCAAATGAAGATTCAGAAGTTAACGTTGTTTAGTGGATTCATGATAGAAACAGACCTTAAAAAGCAGAAAAATGACACAAGCGCCAGACAGACTCCTAGTCCAGAACGGAGACGAGTGACTGCGGGGAAACACAACACCAGCACAAACCAGCACTTGAAATATCAACGCTCCAGCCTTCTAATTAAAGCCAAGACTAATGGGCCCTAATTGCATCGCTAAAATGTACCAGTTCTCTTCTCTCTAGTGTAACTTGACTACACTTCTCTCCATATGGATTAATGGGGACCGGAGCTGCAAACTAAAAAGCAGTTAATTTATCGGAAGATCTGCTAGAGAGGATGAAAAGGGGGGAAGGAGAAAAAAACAGAGGAGGGGACCAGAGAAAAGAGAAGGCGAAGTGCATTATCAGCCTCTTGTTATAAAAGATACGTCTCATATCTGTCTCCAGAGGTTTGCGTTTGGATTATGCTTGTTAATTTTACTTACCAGAGATATTCTTCATATTGTCAACAATGCAAACTGACCAGTAGCCATCTTATATTGATAGAAATAAAGGCAAGCTGACTGGACAACACATATGCAGGGTGGCCACTTTTTAAAATGAATTAATTATGAGTACATGTGATTACTTAGTTAAAAGAAGGGTCTGGGGAAATGAAGGGTGAGGAGGAGGGAGGGCATCATTTTGAGCTTGTTTATGGTGTCGCCTGTAGATTCTGTTGATTCTGTTTTTTAAAATGTTTCAGTTCTTTTGTGCTATTTCTTTTGTTTATTAAGGTTAAAAAAAGAAGGCTGGAGCCATTTTCTGTTGTCAGCAAGACAAAATGTACTCAGTAAGAGTACAATATACGTGTTTAAAATGCTCTTCCCCCCAGGTGGCAAACCATTAAGCTTGGAGCACCAATCAGTTTTTGCCTCTCTTCCTCTCCACCACCCTGATCTTTCTTTGTTGGTGGTTTACTCTCCATAATAGCCTTTTTTTTTCTTCAAATCTTTCTATTAATCCATTAGACGGTGATATTCGTTTGGGGTCATTTCAGTGCACATTTCAGGCACAGGAGGCATGAGCAAGAAGCTTCTGCACTGCATTTAAACTAATGTGCCTTCAATTCTGATTTGATACCCATTACAATGCCATACACAGGCTGGTGTATTGAGAAATGTGTTTTTAATATTGGCCTTGTTAACATGCCAGTTGACTGAATGGAAAAACGAAACAGAATGGTGAAAGCACTCTGCATGTACTGCATGTCCTGTATTCACACTTCATTACTTTTGCCCAAGGTGAGAAAAATAAGTAGAAATTGAGAGTGTTTTTTGGGATTTGAAAAGTAATTTGCTTTGTGTTTTGGAAGGCTTCAATGAGGCTTTCTGCAACGATCAGTTGTGCTGTGTATAATCTGCGGAATTAGACATGGATTAGGGAATTTAGTGTCTCTAACAAGTCCTCCAAATTAATCTCAAAATACACTGTTTGCAACATCATTTTCTGATCTGAGGGCTCAATTATTAAGACAGCATCACATGTCAGTACTATCCAAAACCATTTTCTGAGCTTACACAGCTTTTGCTAGGGTGGTTATCCATCCATCCATTATCCTAACCACTTTTCCCGTTAAGGGTTGTGGGGGTGCTGGAGCCAATCTCCACTGTCATTGGGTGAGAGGCATGGTGCACCCTGCACAGGTTGCCAGTCTTACCACATGACCAATTTATGATTATGATTCAGACTGACAACCATTTACATGGACACTTTATAGTCAGCAGTTAACCCTAACTGTAAGTCTTTGGACTGTGGGAAGAAGCCAGACTACCCCCAGAAAAACAGGGAAAACATGCAAACTCCACACAGAAAGGCACCTGGCCAACAGGCGGATTCAGACTTATCATATATTCAAAGGGCTAGTACAGACTGCATATACTAAAACAGTATATGTTTGTCTCTCCATTGAAAACAGAAAAAACACATACAATCCAGTGTATTGTCCACACCAGGGTATGGATATACCCTCTATGGTCATATTGCTAGTGCTACCCTTACCCTGCTAGATGCATAGCTGTGTCCTCATCTATAAGACCTCGCTGTGTAGAGTGACAACATATTTCATATAGTTAATTGAGTTCAGAGCTCAGATGGTTTTAGGTACCATGTGCCTCATGACTTCAATGAGCTGCAACATAGCCTGAGGTTAAAGACTCTGAGACGCTTACATTAATTAGCACTGTAGTGTATGTGTTTGTGCCCATGATGGTTGTTTGAATGACTTATTGTTGTAATAAATGAATTGTATACTGAGTATATAGTATGTAATTCATTAACAGGTCTTATAGAAAAGATATCTTGATCTCGATGAGATTTTCCCAATTAAATAAATCCAGCATATTAAACAAGTTAAAATCCATAAAGCCAGTGTAGGAAACTCCCTACATGTCACTGAATTTGTGTGTATGTTGGAATGTTTTGCATATGCAAAGGTAGAATTTGTGATGTCAATGAAAGAGAAACTAGCTATACTGTATACGCCGACAAAGCGTTTACACATTTACAACACTAAAACATTTTTTACATAATAGCTGCTCTGTAACTGTTAGTGTAAGTGTATATTTATTTGGTCAATATGGAAACATGGTGGTGTACTGGTTGAGAGCAATGCAAAGTCCTGCAAAGTGAGTCTGGAGGAGTCAGACAATGACATAAACTATCTGCTGTAAAACAGTAAATAACAGAACAATGTTTTAGGGTAGAATTAGCGAAGTTCTTCAAGTTTGATAATATACTGTACATACACTGAAAACATATTAAATGTTTAATTTAATTAATTAATTGATTTAGTTAATTGGCAACAGGTCAGTAACAAGATAAAGTATATAAAGAGCATTTTAGTGAGTCAGAGTCTCTAAAAATTAAGATGAAAAGCTGCACCTTCAAAATGTCAAACTATTTCAGCATAAAAGCATAAAAATATTAGAATATGAGTCTGACCCAACATGTGTAAACAATAAAATTGCAGTGTGGATTTGGGGTTGTAGAATTAAAGTCCTAGTATGTTACAGTAGCTACAAGATTTGTACTGTTTATTTTATGAACATTTTGCCAGTGTGGAATCAGGTCCATAATGGAACAAGCTATAACCCATTTAGAATTATAACAAGTTCAAAGAAGTTTTAGCTTGTGATTATGGATTGTACATGTGCAGTAAATTCATTCAATAATCTGGCTGCTGTATTCCAGACACCTGCAGCAATAGACACCAGTAAAGACTACAGCTTCGTAGAGCAAAGGAAGGTAGTTAATGGTCAGAATGTCACTGAATTAGCAATCGGACGTCATCAAATGTGGCAAATGGATTTGCATGTGCATTTTCCCAAACCAACAAACATAAAATGTGGCATTATGTGAATTATCAAGCTCCTAATAAATAATGTTTAGTTAGTCTAGTTTACCTAGTTACCTACTTTCCTCCCTTTCTTGACTGTCCCACAAGTTCTTCAGATCATTTCACACTCATTCATTTATTATATTATCCAAATCTTGTATTTTTTGGCAACAAAAAAAAAAAAGTTTGAAGTTCACTGTGACACCTGTTAAACAAGTCAAGTTGACACAAGGACTACTGCAAAAAGAGGCTGCAACGTAGAAGAAGACAGAAAAGGCAACATTTTGTTCACAGACATAGTTAAAAATAGATTTATAATTCTGAAGAAAATATGTTGTATGTACAAGATATGGTTACAATCAGAAACTGTGATTGCAATTATAGAATTTATCTAAATATAATTTTGCAAATAATCAAGATAACATTATATACCAAGGTGACTATGGCAAATGTAACTGTACATTGTGGAAAATCAAAAATTGAAACTGTACTTTTGTGTTCTGTTCCTGTTTTCTTTTATTCAAATTGAAATGCTCTAAATGTACTGGGACTTTAGCTTTACAGTGACTACAGAAGATCTCCAGCTGTGATTCTAGTTAATTGACAGTTTGACTCTAGCCTTCTGCCTGACCAAACCTTTTATCTTTAATTGTGCTCACATTGGACTTCCAATCAGACCAATTTTGCCTTCAGCTATAGCTCAATCTGGCTAATTGGTTGCAGCATTTTTGTTAAATTGTAAGGTATTGATTACATGAGGTCATCTGTGTTTCACAAATCAGTGAGCCTGCTCTGCTTTTGTTTGGAAACTTGTATAGCTCTCAGCCATTTAGACTAAAGACAGGGAAACCAAAGTTCTGCTCATTAGCCCACAGACCAGCTGGATTGTAATTTACAGCCGCACTCATGCACCCAGACAAGAGCGTGAGTGATGCAAACTTACATACAGACAGCATACTCACCGTAATATGGTATGCGCCTGGTGCAATCTCTCTTGTTTTGTTTTTTTAATTAGCAGACCAGTACAATGTGCAACCTGGATGTGAAGAACTACACTTTTAACTTCCATTTGTTCTCAGGCTGTGGATGTTATAGGGAGACCAATAGCAAATAAAGGAAGAATCAATGGGGCTTCATTAAAAGCAGCAGGCAGTCTTTTGCCTGGACACGGCTTAATTACAGTCTCACTGGCGTTTGCTTTAATTGGGGGGAATAAAGAGAGTGAAGTGGAGTGAATGCAGAGTATTAGCATATCTATCACTGGGAGAGGCCACCCCATCCTGTCTGACCTGTGACTGTGAATATCACCTCCAACCTTTCAGATCACACAGAACTTCACACAATATTTTGTCAGTTTTATTTCTTTTTTGTTTTTGTCACATAGCTTAGAGTAAAAACATGCACATTTACTTTTGAATCTTGTGCACTTATTAGAATTAGGTATTTCAGATATTGCATGTCTGATCATACTTTCATGATGCACCCTTGATCTTTGCGGTGGTATAGTACATTCAGCTTGAAAGCGAATAATCTTTCTCATCTGTGTGTGGATGTGACTTCTCACCATTCTAGTTCTGCCTTTGACAATGACTGATAGCAAACCAGGATCAAACCATCCTCAGCAGTGCTTTGGTGACAGGTGAGCGGAGACAGTTTTAGTTCCATTCTCTCCCTCAGCAGTTAACAATTTGAAAAAGGGTTCAGGGTTAATAACACAATCATTACCTGGTTGAGGATGGGAGACAGCTGTAAGCATGTATGTAGATAGACAGCCATCATTAGTCCTTGTCAAACAAGCTGAATAGACGTGATCTAAGAGAGCACTTCATGTTTTTGTCATGAATGAATAACAGCTGAGAAAGGTCCAGCATTTAGCTTGTTTTGATCACACAGGAGAGGCTGTTTTTTTTTTTTTTTTTTCCTTTTCTGCACAAAATCAAACTAGGATCTGTTTTTATCACGTGTTTTATCAATCAGTAAAAACTCAGATAAAAATAATTTAGAACACACTGTACATGTTTGGTTGCTTCATGTAACAATAGACCTGACTGAGCACACTGTGAGGTCCTTCAATATTGAAAAGATTGATTTGTAATGTGTAGTGTTCCCATCTGTCCTGGTTACGCAAAATTATGGCTAAACCAGTTAGTAAACACTTTGCCCCATTGTCTGTTGTTTTGATAATCACCCATAATAGCATCCAGCATCAGTATGGTCTTTAAACCTGATTTAGGAGTTAATGGAATAAGAGGGAGAGGCAGTCAGTATATGCACTGGGCCTAATGTCATTAGAAATGTTTGCGGAGGCTAAATTAAATCAGCTGTAAATTGTGCTCTCAAGTAAGCCAGAAAAACCCTGCCTCGTAGAGAAGAGGTGGGGGTGGTGGGGATTCATATTTTAACCTTGCGTAGAAAATGCACTTAAACAGATTAAAATAAAATAGGGACCGTGTGGATGGATGGGAATGGTAATTGCTGGTGCTTTAATGGTTTCCTGTTAGCCAAGTCGGGCTGAAGGCAGAGCTATTTTAAAGTTGGAAACAGTGATTGAGGTCATAACTTTGCAAATCTGATGATTAAGCCAAAGGGTGCATGTCACCAAACAGCGCGTTACACATCTAATGGGGCTTTTGCTGAAAACAGATGTTTGTCAAGGGGTTTTCAGTGCTGTGCATTCTAAGTCGTGTTGCAAAGCAGGTGTGGGTTGGAGTGGATGGCTTTTGACCAACCCCTGCTGTAGAATGTAGACGGTGAGTGATATAGACTGCAAAAATGTAGAAGTGTGTGTGTGTGTGTGTCTGTGTGGCTGTGAGTGAGAGTGCATGTAAAGCCCACCCATGTGTGTGTCTCATTTGGTTTCCTTAATGCTGTCAGTGCAGGCATAATGTTTGTCTGGTTGCATCAGGTAGCTCATCACACAACGCAGACCAGACGGTAATAATAGCCGTAAATACTCTGGGAATTCCCAAATATGGATTAAATTAGGATGGTGTCTTTCCCAAAATCTGACAAAAGACTGGAAAGAAGCTCAATGTCCATATCATGTGCTGTAATGTGGTTATATATCATATATGATGGTATTATAATGATAAAGTGTGGATAAATAATGCACATTTCTGGTCACTGTTATGGGACAAAGCTCTCTTTTCTGTAACATTACTGTACCTGTTTGTTTCTATCCTGATGCACCAATTTTGCCTTTCTATGTTGCACCACATACCTTAGATATTATAATGCTTAGAGCTTAGACTCATACACAAGCGAACACCTTTCCTTTCTTGAACTTTCTGCTTCTCAGATCTTGCTGGTATGGCTTTACCTTCCTATCCTGGGTTCACTTGTAACTCAGCACTGTTGGCTCCAGGTAAAACTGTGGCCCCATGCATGCTCATGTTCAGCTATTGTGTAAATTAACAAGGAAAAGACTGTGTGGATTGAATGGCATACATGCAGGTGATGACACATCCCCAGCACATACAAAGTATGTGCCATTACTCAATGCCAGTTAAGTTGTCAGTTGAAGAACTATCTGTGATGTTGCTCGCCACTCTGTTCTTTTTTTTTTTTAACTGTCTCACTCAGATTTTGACGGTGATGGACTCATTACAAGCATAATTTTTTACTGGCATCCAAATTAGAATAGAACTGTTAAAAAATGTTTAAGAAATTAGTCTTAAAACCATCATATTGTCCACTGGTACAACTGAAACTAAATTAAGAAAAGAAAGTGACTCTTTATTAACAGAAGAAGACCCCTTGGATGCTCACTGTCACTCTGTAAATTGAAACCCAGAGTAGGCTGTCAGTATGCCAAAGGTTGATGTCACTAAGTAGCATGGGGTGACAGAAACAGAGAGTACAAGTGCTGAAAAAGCAGGACAGGAGAATGTGTAGAATCACCTGTGTTGTTCCCTTTTGTGTTTTCTGCTGTAGGGCAGATAGCTCACTGGGTCACAAGTGTGAGCTAAAACTCTTTTGTCCAATGTCTGTGCCCCAAGGGTCCAAAGAAAGATATCCGAATGCCCCTTTTTCTTAACACTTTATTTTACCTCTAAATTGCCTGTGGCTGGTTGCAATGCACCAGAGAAATCTGTGTGACCCTTTATTTATAGGATAAATCTGGCATTGTGTGTTTTCCTTTTTGTCAAATCCTATAAAAAGATTAAAAGCAACAATGAATGAATACATAACAAAATTACCTGTGTAGTCAAAACCTGTAAAATCACATACCTTCATGCCAAACGCCTATATTAATGTACTTACATTTTTACGTCAACATATTCATGTACTGTATTTAAAGATTTATGTTCAGCAAGGAAATTATCGAAATGTTGATCGAAATAAAAACAGAATTATTCCTGAAGATTATGCTAACAAACTTATAATGCATACATAAAGAAACAGAACAGAAAAGCTTTTGGCTTGGAGCAAAGTCTTTTAACAGACAATACACAAGGAATTTGACTCCATTGTGTGCATACATCTGTCTACATCCAGACTAATGCTTGGTGATGAAGAAACAGATGTTACCTTCTAAAGAATGGCTGTGCCATTGGTTGACCATTGCTACCAAGCTTATTTCTGCTTTCACCATTTTTGCATCGTGACACTTGGTGTTTATGAGTGAAAAATTTCTCTCATGTGATTCATGCTTCACAAACACCTTATTCACTAACAACAATCTGATCTGTGATTGAAAGCATGGGGAAATCCACAGGCAAGAATAATCATCTAGTTCATGTCCCTTGGAACCAACCCAGACAGTGTTTAGGCACACAGTCAACAACTCCTGTCCTTGCTTATCTGAAGAATGTAAACCTCTATAAGCAAGTGCTTCACCTGTAATTCTATTGTGAGTTGGCCAGTTGTCTCAAAGTGTCTGAATAATCTAATGTAAGGGAAAACCATCTTTGTCTGCGACATCGAATACTTGCGTAAAGCAGGCGTCTCGACTGTTGGCCGGCACTGTATGGAATTTGCTGGCAGACAGCATGGCTAGACCACACCAAAACCTGCCAGTTACATTCTTCGCATGATTCAGACATATCTCTTTCCCTCACTGGGACAGACTTAAGAGGTCTGATCAAAAGACTCATCATCCTGAGAAGCTGAAATTTGGATGTGAGGTTGGAGAAAGGACGGACAGTGAACTGTTGGTTGTTGTGTTGTTGTGTGTTATTATTTCCATTTGTTGGGAAAAAAGAGAGATGAATAGAGGGATAAATGGATGATGGGTGGGTGGTGGGGAGGAGGAAATTCCCTTGTCTGGATGAAATTGGATGGTGAGCTTTGGATGAATGGAGGGAGGGATGGGGGGCACCTGATGTAGAGGGTGCTGTCAGATCCAAGACAGCGGGGTCTTTGTCTTCTCAATAATCACTTGCTGTACCTCTTCTTTCCATTCCTTCTCTCTCTACTGCCATTTCGCATTTACTTTTCCAATTCACACTGCAACTTTGGTCAATTATCTTGCGTCCACAAAAATGAAAAAAGTAAAGCCTCAAAAGGCATCTTTATTCTGTAATCTCTCTCACCGTACACACAATATATTTTTTGTAATGCTGTTGTTTGTTATAAAGTTGTAATAACAGTATTAGAACAACACCTGTGGCGCTATTGCTTTGAAGCTAAGACCTAAAACTAATTAGTTAATTAGTTATTATATCTCAACCCATCTTTACTTCTTATATTATTATAATATTATGTCTTTTTTTTCTTTATTTGATGCTGTGAATAAAAAAAAAGTAACACAACTAATTGTACATGGTATTTTTGGTAGCATCGTGAGGCTGTGCTTTGAAATAAATGCAAATTTTTGGATACTAACGGTGGCACATGCTAATGAGGTCATCTAATCCAGGTGAATTCATAGCTTGAAGACTTGGTTACCTTATACTGTACTTTCTATCCCAGACAAGCTTTGTACTACTAGACACAATACTGTAAATCTATAATCACTTGTCAGTGACGTGACCAAAAGCTCAAAGTCCTGTGATTAAATATAGCAGAAACTATTAGAGTAAAATGTTATTAAGTGTTCAGCTATGAATAAAATCTTGTGTGGTTGTTTTATACAAGGGAAATTAATAATTTATGCCATGTAATGTCATAGTGAGTTTAAGGCTATTCAGAAAAGTTGTGGCACATCTACAAACATTTCTGGAATGCAAGTTTATCCTCCTCTGGTCGGTGGACAGCAGTAGTTAAAATAATCAGACTCCCATTATAGCACAACCCACAGGAGCCGAGACATAATTCCCAACCCACAAGAGCCAGGAAAATGACAGGTGTGTCTCTTTCATGAATGGGAAGACTTGTTTTTGATTGAGAAATTCTTTGGGATTTTGTTGCCTAAATAACAAAATGTTTATTTCTGAGGGTCCTTTTACTTTGTTCTAACGATAGTTGTGGTTAAAAATATTCATACTCATTTTTTGATAGTATTTCCTTTCTAAGAAATACCTGGTATATATGTGTTCACATGTATGTTACTTTCCAATGCGTTTGTGCTCCATTAATTGACCATTTCTTCTAAGTGACTTTCTGCTTTCACCTTTTATGCTTTGTGATACTGGTTCTCAGGTGGTTTGTGCTTCACAAACACCTTATTCACTAACTACAACCTGAGCTGAAAGCATGGGGAAATCCACTGATAAGAATAGCCAGCCATCTAGTTCATGTCCCTTGGAACAAACCCAAACAATGTTTAGGCACACAGTCAACAAATCCTGTCTTTGCTCATCTGAAGAATGTAAACCTCTATAAGCAATCGCTTCATCTGTAATTCTATTGGGAGTTAATGTAAAGCAAAACCAGCTTTGTCTGTGAGGCGTCTTAAGTCTCTACTTTTTAGGTAATACCTGGTATACAGTATTAATATGCATTTTCATGTGTGTGTATTATATCCTAATACCACAAGCTTTTGACAAAGTGGGTTTTCACATTTTGTCACATAATATTATGAAAGTGTAATATCTTATATTTTTGTATATTCCAGTTCTTTCTGAAAGCAATTTCTGCTGCTTCCATACCATGACCAATGCCTCTTTCTTAAATTCACCTGACCAATCAATTCACCTCAAGCTTCTTGGAGCCAATCGTATATCATGAAAAAAATGAATGAAAAAGTGACAACAGTGACAGTAAATAAATGTTTGTTGTTTCTTTCGCTTTCTTGTTTCCCACCCTCTTTCTTTCTCTGCTCTGTGTAATGGATGGGGTATTGTTGGTGCTGCCCTCTGGGCAGGGAGAGTTGTTTACTTGGGTGTAAAGTCCCCCATTCACCAAGGGTCTCTGTAGGGGATGCTCCTGTAGCAGCCTCACTGCTAACCTCCCTATAGCACCAAAAGTTAATAGCATGGAGGAGACATGATTTATATCCGCCTTTGCACCACCACCAACAGACTGACTTCTTTGTGCTTGTGGCCTGCTCAACCAGCCACGCTCATCAATAAAGATCACATTTAGAATTCACTCCAAACTCAGTAGATGGTGATTTAATTTCTGGAGAGTTTTTTTCTCTCTCTAAATAAATATCATCCACAGTTCAGATGTAACTTAAGGCAATATGACTTATTTTTGACTGTTCCATGTGTAAAACTTTTCTAAGAAATTCAACACATTGGTCTGAAATATTAGCATGTTGAGCCAAGATAAAACACATTCATGCTTTAAATTTGAATTTTTTCTGAAAAAACAAAAACAAATGTGTTCAGCTGAGGTATTGTCTGTTTGGCACTTTTAGAAAGCCTTTAATTCTAAACTTCAAAGGGAACATTTTTGCCATACTCTTCCAGTGTTTAACATTAAGTACAAGTATGAACAATGACACATTTTTCACTGCCTAATCTGTCTAATAAATGTTACCCCTGAATAAAATAAACTAATTAGCACATCATAAACAGCAAGCATAATGGTGTTATTTAGTTATCTATTATGTCTGTGTTGCACTTGTTCTAACAGGCCTTTAAACTGGATACATCCAGTTGAGATTACAAGGTGCCTTGTTTAGGAATGAAAAATGAGGAGTTCAGGCTTCTTGGCAGTAATAGTTCTGATATTAGGTTTTATGAAAGAAAGATCTCAGTGCTGACACTAATCCCTGTTTTGTCAGTCTGTGGTTGCCAAATGATGGTATATCATCTCCCTGTGTGTGCGCGTGCTCAAGTGCATTCTTTTCATTTCAGAGCACATTTTGTCACTGTAACATAAGCTTTACCATAACAACCATGGCAGAGATGTAAGATTCAATTTAACCACAACTGTTTACAGCTGTCAATGTAGCGACCAACACCACAATAAATGCATTAAATTGCATCTGGCCTCATGTCATGGAAAATAAGGTGAGTGGACGGGCTTTGTAGGTGATGCTGGCTCTCACTATTATTACATGGCTGTGTCTTAAGGGTTGTCTGGGCTGCTGTCCATTGGATTTAATCAGCCTCTATTACCTGCTACCCTTTTCACAGTTAAAATAATCACCCACAATTACTGACATAAAGGGGAGAGCTGACATGAGAGTCGGAGGCAGAGAAATCACACACAAAGTAATTTCCCTCCACCTTGGTTACTTGCGCAGCTTTTGATGTTTTGGGGTGTGTAAAAGGATAGAGGGGTATTTGGCACAACCCCCCTCAGCTGCAGTGTGAACAGTAAATATGGAAATACCCTTGAAAATACATGCCCACATAGACAGCATGCAGGATACAGACAGTGCAGGGTGACACACTTGGATAAGCAAACACTACATATTTACTGTGGTTACAGTACTGACACAGAATCACATGCTCATATACAGACACACAAGTATGCATGCACATGCACATGGACACCCACTGCCACCACCGCCATTAACTAAAGAGGTCTGTACAATTTATTGTATGTTGCAGATGAAAGAAAAAGTGAAAATAATTTAATAATTGACCACCTCTAAAATGAAGAAAATAGAACCATGAGAAAAGGGGCATTGTGATCTACTTTAATCCTCAGCACACTGCTGAAAAATAAGAGACACCATTAAATGTACCTTTGAAATAAATGGGCCCAATTACTCAGAAGGCTGGGACTCTCTAATGAAGCTTTTGTCAAGGCAGACAAACATGGTGGAGGGACACTTAAAAGGGGGTGAGGAGCACGGGGTAGATACAGGCGAGATCATTCAAAAAATTAGCTTTTACATGAAAGTTAAATTCACATAAATATTAGTGGTGTTGGAGTTGTGATGCAGGGACCAGAAAAATAAAAAACCCTGAAACTGAAATTCGCCTATTCGGAAAGATAAAGAGTCAATGATAGCAGCCATAGCCACATAAGAGTGGTGAGTAAAAAAATGACCCACACAATTAAAAAAAAAAAAAAAAAACATGCTAAATGTAGACAATATGAACATTAGTAGCAATCATTACCAAGAGGGTTGCTCAGTTACATTAGCTGTTATGTGTTCAGGAAATAAGTCATGTTAAATGGGTTTAGGAGAGTTGTTTTGATAATGGCGTTTTGTCGAATCTCTCATTTTTAATTATTGGGTCAGAGGGTAGCAGCTCAAACTCCCTCACTTTCATCCCTCTTCACAACAGTGAGTGCTGCCGACCCTTCCCACAGCATTACAGAACGCTCTGTACCTCCAGTGTAAAACATAGCCTCAATTACTTTTGTTGAAGCTCTTTTCTGAGAGCAATTTGAACACGGAAATACAGTGATAGCATGAAAAGCAGACAAATCAAGTGTTACTAGTCGTGATTGCGCATTTCTTCACTGTCAATTTGACTTTTAAAAAAAAAAATTAATTAATGGTGGTAGAATCTTGACATATAATGATAAGAACTGTGATGCAACCTGTTATCTGATAACCTCTATATGCCGATGACCTTGTTCTTTCCTTGAAAAAGTTGTGCTTGATCGATCGAGGAGAGGACCAGACCTTACACAGGGACATGACAGCTTGTCAAAGGGTAAAGGTTAAGGCCACGAGTGTCTGTCGAGGCCCAGACAGAGGTCAGAAGGTCTCAGTCAGGGTCAGGACCCCAGGTGACCCCAAGTCTGCGATCACAGTTCATTTTCCTGTGGAGTATGCACAACAGGCACTGTGGCTTCACCTCTTTGTTGCAAAGGGGAAAGTGAGTGAGACATATAGACAACTTATGATATTAATATTCTGCTTAGGATCTCTAGGCATCCTTTAACAGAAAAAATAATATACCTTATACTGTTTTATCATATTGATGACATTGCTAGTTCCAGTGAGGTATACAAAATGCTTTGTTTCTTCTGTTTGTTGTCTTAGATACCCCAGCTGTAAAACATGGCTAAATATAATACTTTTATGACTTTGGCAGAACTTTTTACACAGAACTGTGAGTTTCTCTGTTCTAATGTCAAACATCACTACGCAGGATGTTCATTTCCTTGTCTGTTAAGAACATTTTTATACATTCATTACATTAGTTCTAGAAATCACTTCAAGGTTGTCTAACAGGTTAACGTGTGAAATGTAAGCTGAACGCATCATCTGCAAAGCAGCTATTTCAGCCTCAGCTGGTGCGTTAAACATAACAGAGTGTAATGTGTACTGCCACCCTACTGTACTATTCATTCCTTCATTACTATTTTATATATGCGTATGATTAACGCTCATTGTGTGGCTCAGCTTCCATTCTCTCTGTCGGAGGCCTCCACTAAAGACAGCTCAAGCTTGAGAGATTTTTTTTCCAGTCATTTAAATTTTTACACTTCCATTTACTCGCCTTTTAATTTAGCGTATAATGATGCCATTAGAACAAAATCCATCTGGAAGTTCTGTTGGGAGCGGTTAATGTTCCATGGCTTTTTGCTGCTAATGCCATTGCGCCTGCATTGGCAACAGATGCTCTGAAAGCAACAGATACATACTCTCACTACATCATTACAGTCATGCACATGTCCAGGATAAATGTTGCTGCTCGTTCAGGACTATCATACCTGCGAAGGGACTGTAAAGCATAAAGGGTATACAGTTGACTGCATCACTGCCAATGAATTCCATTTCTCAAACCATTTATTCATGACCTTAGGGTGTAAAAATGTGTCTCTTGTCCCATACAAAGGTGAAAGGCACTAACTCTTTACAAAGTGAAGCTGAGTGAAATCAATGAGAAAAGTATGTGAATACACCAAATTTCAAACTTGCCGGTGTCATAGCAAAATCTGAACTCCTTTTTTCTTCCATTGCAGGCGCTTCTCCCACCCACTGACAATCGCACTTGGACAGTTCAACTTCTGTGAAATGAAAGCTAGATTAAAGGGCAAAAAAATGTTTTCAGTTGAGTCTGGGTGATTAAGTACAGTGGATAATTAATTGAAATAACAAACAATTTCCTCCATGGAGGATTACTGATTAGTCGTGCTCCCTAACGCTGCCATGGCCTCTTTATCCTCTCTGCTTCAATTATGTTAATGCTAACTTTCTCTCCCAGAAATTATTGTGATTAATTTTCTCTTGTTTTGAATTACAATTGCGCTGGCTGCTAGCACTTTAAAGCATTCATTAATTCCCAATTAGATTGGTGGGCTCATTTGCTCCAGTGCTGCTCGGTTCTGTAGCACTTTGTGTTTAATGTGCTAATTGGGCGAGATTAAAAACAACTAACCTCTTATGAGAGGAGAAAAGTTATTCAGCGGTTACATTAGCATAATTTATCCCGGGATGTTTAATTAAACGTTGCCACAATAATCATGACAACTGACTAACAACTGTTGTCAGCAGTTGGATAAAACTGAAGTTCAGGGTTCAGTCATAATGGATGTGGTGCATGTTGGCTTTCTTCAGTTCTCAGCATCTTGCTAATGTGTTGTCTGTACTTATCTCCAATCATCCAACATGTCTAAGACAGTATGGTGTTTTTTTTTTTTCTTTTTTTATTTCTGCATTTTATGTCTCTTCAGTGCTTTGTTACAACCACTCGAGCAGCATTAACAGCTCACTACTCCATTTACCCAAGACTTGGATTGTCTCTAACTCATTTACCACCATCAGAGGATCAACGCTTCAGGCAAACATGAGTGGGGTTGGATATATGGAAAAAAGAATGCTTTCATGTCCCGATGTGATCTCTTCAAATGGGACCTGGAACCTGAGAGTGAAATATTGTTTAGCTGTTTGTACCATACAAGCTTTTTCATCATAAGATGAGAGATGTTGGTGTGTGTGTGTAGACCAGGGAACTGGTCTTGAGATGTTAGTAAAGAACTGGGGGTTGTCCAGATCAAAGGAATATAAACCTTGATCATTGCATCTATCAGAGCTCCTTATAAGTTTTTGTAGTCTGTACTTTTTTCAGATTAAAGAGGCTTTTCACCTATAATTCAGTCTGCCTATTCCATGGGATTGAGAAATACCATCAAAATTTACACCAAGGTTTTGAGTTAAGCACTGCAACCAAATAAGCACTTACCTTGTTGCATGTTTCCAACTTTTCCAACATTTTTTACTCAGATTTCACGGTACTACAAATATTCACAGTACTGTTTTGGATACTTATTCACATATACTGCTACATAAGGATTTCATGAGATGCTGTATATGTGGGCCAAATATCATCCAACTGAAACATCATTTTGAAACTGTCATGATAATTCATAAAATAATCTGCTAATTTATGTACAGTTTGAATTAATACACAGTCTGTGTATTACCTTTATTAACATCTGTGGTAAATAAAATTTATTTGAATCTACAATCTATGGCACAGATGAATATCATTCAGGCCATGGCTTTAAAGACTTTACAGTTAGACCCAGTTCATTGGTGGTTTTAGTCTCTTTATGGTATTTGTTTATAGCAAAAGTATTGAAAATACCTGAATTTATCTATATCTGTAAAACAAGGATATTGTTCTGTAATGCCATCATTTGTCATTGCCTGCTAAAATCAATGTAAATCCATTGCATGACCTGCTGTGGCTAAGGTTTGGTTGGTTTTAGTCACTAAAACATCTAAATTTGGGAAAGAGGATAGTTTGTGTTGTGATTACTACTGTGTAATTCAAGGAAGCCTTTTACGTCATGTGTTGGTTAAGGTAGAGGAACTACCACAGTTATGATTAAAACAAAGTTGACTGTTGGTTGGAAAGTGGAAACAAAGAAGCAGTCTCTCTGGTCAGATCTCTATGTGTAGATTTTACAGAATCCATATCTGGCTGCACATATAAGACCCAAAAGAAACGGCACATGGTCAGAAGTGTGGATAAGAGAGCATAATGGCATGTGATATGAATAAGACTGAAGCTACTGTCGTCTCAGTTCTCATGTTGCTTTAACCCGTTTCATGTCTCAAGTACTTGGACACTGGCAAAATCTATTAGTACCCTTTTACAACTACAATGCACAGAATATCATCCTGTCTAGTGTTTTGTTCAGGTAATTCATGGAGCACTTCGAACAATACTGAAGCATCAAGATGAAAACCATTGTGCCTTGCGTACAAATGGACACTTGCTTATTTCATTGCACACTTTTCATCTATATGGAAATGAAATGATTTGCTCTCAAGCCTTGTTTGCTTGTTTGTGTTGTCCAGCAAGGACAATGAAAGGAAATAAGAATTGCTTGTGTGTTGGGAACTTTTGTAAGGGCAGCTCTCGTGGCATTATTTCATGCAAGCGCAAAGGAGGGATGGATAAAAGAGATGTCTAGTGTCACAGGGAGCCTAAATTCTCATTTTAGAGAAAAGATCCTCATTTTGAAGAACAGTGTTTCTTTTTTCTCATTTATTTGTATGTTGTTGTTTTTTTGTTTGTTTTTTAGATGGAGTAGAGTTAAACTGCCTGTGCATGCTACCTGAAAGATAAATGTATTATTTGGCTATGTAATTAGGATTAATTATCCTCATGATTTAACAGACAAAAAAACTGATGTACAAAGTAGATGTTTGTATTATGATTGCTGTATCAGATACACTAAGTCAACTTGATGTGTGTGTGTGTGTGTGTGTGTGTGTGTGTGTGTGTGTGTGTGTGTGTGTGTGTGTGTGTGTGTGTGTGTGTGTGTGTGTGTGTGTGTGTGTGTGTAGAAGTTGTACAATGACAATTAATAACCTACTCAAAGAAGCCAATATAGAAAAACAGCTAGAGGAGACTTTATTTTATAAGTCAAGAGGACAGTGAATGGACATATGAGGACATTGTAAATATTAGTACTTTAAATAAAGAGGACAGTGAACAACATCACAAGCCTACATCTGAAATGTCACTTAATTAAGAAAACACCGTTTTCTTAATAAAATAAAGATCATTTCTGTGTAATTTATTTGCATAAAGGTTCTCTGGGGATTTCCAGCACATTGCAAACCACACAGTGGATGTTTTTAATAAACGTTTGTTGCTGTTGAATTAAGCAAAGATGAGTCACACCCATGAGTCTTCACACTGCCCAGGGGCTACTTTATTAGGTACATCTGTACAGTTGACTGCTATATAATACAGCAGCTTTGCCATGAATTTTACTTACTCACAAGGCTATAATTTTTCAATTTTAAGCTGAAACTGACAGAAAGGTGATAATTGCTACATGTTTACTATTGAGGCCGTAGTATGTGGTGGAGTCAAACTGGAGTGCATTATATTATATAGTGCATTAAGCTGTTCCTAACTTTTTGTCCTTGTCATTTATCTGAATAAGGTGGCCAAAACAAAGGTAGAATTTATAACAGAGCTGCTGTGTTGGACTGTATTGTGTTGGATTGTACAGGTGTACCTAATAAAGTGGCCAGTGAGCGTCAATTTTCAAGATGAACAGCAGCATGCCTTTATGCCTTTACATTATGTTTTTAAATCTACAGGTTGATCGTAGAAGAGAAAGATCATCAGATGTTGCTGGTACATTTCTTCAATTCCTGACTCAATCTACTCTATTTCCTCCCTCACACAGGGTACAAAGGGACCCTTGTCTGCTGCTAGTGCCCAGTGCCACTGGGAAGTCGAGGCTGGGAGAATTAGGAAGGGGCGGGAACAGGACTCCCAACTACAAGGTAACAAGGGAAAACCAATCCCTCCTGGAATTATCCTGATACTGGAGACACAGGGCTCACCAGACAGCGGATCAATGGGTCTCCCAAGGGACAAGAAGGAAGGGGGAGGGGACTAGATCAGGATATTGCACCAAAGAAAGTGTGCCACGCTGTGTCCAAATTATCCCCAAAGTTGTGAGGGATCCTGTTACCTGTTCAGATGTTTTAGGTTGAACGTTCACTTGCCTGTTCTGGCTGTATGCCCATGCCACACCTATCAAGGATCTGGCTTTGTAACTAGTATTACAGATTACAATGACACAGAATTGTCCAACAGACTTTGTTCTCTTGAGGTCTTCCACAGAACATAAAGCACAGGTCAGACCTACAGGTAAATAACCTGGACTTGCACAGTGATTGTGAGCACAGCAAATCTTAATAATGTTTGGGTCAGCCTTACATTTTAAAGGTAAGCTATTTTAGAAAAAAAGCTACATTGTGATGAAGCAATTAACCAGCTGAACAATCTAGCCTCTTTTAGTTGGATAAGAATGAAACCATTCTTAGTAAAGCATTATGGTTTGCAGAAAGTGAAGATCCCTAATTATGCTTCAGAATTGATATTATTAACAGGTGAATTTTGAATATTGATAGAAAACAACTAAAGCCTTTTGACATCAGTGCCTGCATGACGCATCACAGTCTCTTATTTTAATAAGAACACCCAGAAAAACCTGAGTCAGCTATAAAAAAGTTTAACCTTGCAAACTAAATTTAACATAGGCTGGCAACATACTTTGTTGGACACTCAAATGTATGAAAAGGCACATTCATGGAGTATGTCTGTTAGCTTAGTTAAGTCATATTCATAAAGTCATAAAGTATTGAGGTCCTGCTCCTAAACCTAACCCCAGTTTAGAAAGTTTCCTCAGCCACTTTCTGCTCCAGAGATTACCTGTTAACCTTCCAATACAACCAGATTCACTAACATCGAGGCCCTCTTGTTTTTCCTTTATCCACCACCACACATTGCTCTTCCCCCTGCCTGTTGTCTGTCTTTATGAAAGCATTAGGTATCCTCTTTGAGCCAACACTCATTGAAAATGAAAGAGCGGAACACTCTTGGTCCTCACCCTCCTGGTCCCCCACCATCCCACCCCTACACTCTTGCACTCTTCTCTAGTGCCATGTTTCGAGCAAATGTCATCATCCAACATCTGTGAATGAGTGGAGCATAGCACGTCAGGTATTGATCCACTCCCTTTGTGAGGCCTTCCAAGCTTGTGATAATTAGCATCGTCCATTAGCGACTTTGCTGGGCTAACGTGCCCATTAAGAGTCAAAGCTTCTGTTCTTTTCTGTGAACATTCATTTGGCCCGGATTTTCTTCTTTAAAGAGCATAATAAGGGAATGGTAAAAATATGTTGTGTACAGATGAAAAGTGGAAAATATAAAGTGGGTGTTTAAATGCATTAAAAGGCATCTAGATTTAATTAACACCTTAGATAGCTGGCAGCTTTGTTCAGGTGCTGTAAATGATCATCTCTGCAAAGAACAGAGCTATAATTTTGAGTATGTTTTTAAAAGGTGCTTTGTAGAGACATTGCAGAGGGCTTTTCTTTTCACAGCCTAAATGCATAAGTTCTCTTTGCCCATTTTGATTCCAAAAGTAACCTATTAGAGTCCAGTGCAATACAGCAAATCTTCACTCATCTTCATCTCTTTTGTTATATTACTTCTAGATGAAAAACGTAGATTTGGTAGCAACAAACGTAAAAGCTTCTGACTAATACATATATAGAATGAAGAATTAATATCGAGTATATATATATATATATATATATATATATACTCGAATTAATATCGAGTATATATATATATATATATATATATATATACTCGATATTAATTCTTCATCAGAACATCATCAGAAAAGTTTTCTGATGACACCGTAAATCTTTAAAGTGTTTGGAGATTCAGCTATGCAGGACATGAAAAAGTAGCTTCGAACATCAAGTCATGTTGACACTTGATGGAATTGTTCCTTCGCTGTTTCAGACCTGAGTATTGATTGCAACACAAGAGGTTCACATCTACCTGTTTACTTTCTCTGTTTACTGTTTGCATTCCTCTGGCAGGCAAAGATATTATTTCTCTGTTGAGGACCCTAGAAAAGCGGCCAGTGTGCTCAGTGTTCGACCCCAGCACCCACTGTAGCGCTACTGATATAATGAGAGACTGTGGAGAGAAACTGCCAGTGCCAGTAGAGGCTCTTCTGATGCATCCAAACAGCAGCTTCCACTCTCGCCTTTGCGGATGGCGTACTGAGATGCATGCATGTCACGTTGACCTTACTGACCATCGGCTGGCTAAGAGGGGAAATGAGCGCAGGGTATTAGAAGGAGGGAGCACGAAAGTAAAGTGCTCACCCTGAGCCATTATGATTAACCATCAGCAGTTTTTGTGTAATCACCGGCAATGTGCGCACAGCAGAATCCTGTGTGGAAAGGGCTGCAGAGAAAAAAATCAATCACATTATATTACTGTGGACATGCTTTATTGACCTCTGTTGGTGTTCACACATTTCATACTTGATTTGTATCTACTGGCGGGCGTTTAGAACAATGTGGGCAATTTGGGCAATGAGCAAAAACAGGGCAGCATTTTCAAGCCCAAAGCCCATGCTTATGGATTGAGTGCTACTTTACAAAAAAGAGCAACCTATTTAGATGCACTTCCTGCATACATTTTATGAAACACCCAGAGGCGTTGGATGGAGCTGTGCCCTCGTTCAGGCCCATCAGAGAATATTGTTACTGTGGACTGACTTGCAGTGTATTTATATATGACTACATAGGAGCCAGACTTGCAGTACAATTTGCGAAATCTCCAGTATCTCAGGAAGACAACAGTAAATAAGAGTTGGATGTCTCATTACCTGAACACCAAGCCGTGACAGCTGCATTCATCCAAAATGCATTGTATCTAAAGGTTAAGAGTAGTTATGTGAAAAGTAATGTATTATTAAAATACCTTTCAGAGTGAAGTACCTTCTGATATATTTTCCTTGGTAATGAAAGCAGGATTCGGTGGAAATGTAATAATTTGGAGGCCCATTTCTTCAAGCCTTTATTCACCCTCTACCTCTTCAACGATTTATCCGGGGGGGAGTGAAGAGCTTACAGCTAGCGAACAGACAGTAAACATTTTGTTATAGTCAGAACCATCTCTTATTACTGGTTTTTCATTAAAAAAGAAAGCCTTTCGAAGCATTCAAAGCATTTCGGCGGATGAAGATGCTTCACAATTTTCTCCCTCTCACCCTCTTTCTCTCCTCACTATACCTGAATCCTTTCTCTTTTTGATGCTGTTAAGGGAGTAATTGAGTGCAGAAAATGGCTTGGCTTATTTGGACTGAGCCTGATCCAGAAATGATTAAAGCTAAAGGGGGTTTGAGGTATTCAAAGAGAGAGAATGACAGAAAGAATATGGTTAATGCTTTTTTTCTTCTCCCATTTTGTGAGAAGAGAAGGAGATGGGAGGAGTGGTCAGACTGAGCATCGAGCAGCCAGACAGGTTGGTGTTCGAGGGGACATGGAGGGAGGGGGGTGTTGGCGCACAGAATAGCCCCTACTCATTCCCCTATTAAAAGCATCAGGATTGTCAGAGGCTGTAAAAAGACAGGAAATCACTGTAAGAAATGAAGCTTCTTTTACCAATTACTGAATACCGAGTGCACACCTTGGAGCTCTTTGTCCTCTGCAGCACCAGTTCCCTGTCTCTCTACTTCTTTTTCTCTCTTTTTCTTTCTTCCTACCACACTCTCTCTGTCTCTCTCTCTCTCTCGCTTACAGCCTTTGAGTCAGATGCATTAGCACCAAGGCCCAGAGAAGAGGCAGCGTTTTCAAAGCCCAGTTGGACTCACTTCTAGCCTGTCGTTGTGGCTCCTTTTCAGGCTTTTATTCACAGACAGTAGGGCCAGATCTGAAAGAGATGCCCTCAACCTCTCCACTCAAACATTTATCTCTCCCTTTTTCCCTTGCTATAGCAGAGATGATTAGCGAAGGGAGCCATTTACCGATCCACAGCGCCTTTCCGTGCAGCATGTTAAAAAATAAAAAGGGACCACATTTAGCTTGTCTTTTTAACAAACACCTACACACTCACATTCAGACACAAGCTCTCAAACAAACATGTAGTGAACATGGGCACTGTCTAGCACACAAATGTGTATCGTTCAGATTGTGTAGAAGCTGTTTGCAGTTGTAGGTGACAGCAGTATTTTTTAAATAATGCCTCTTTTATCTTATCAATAATTAATATGAATGTGAGCCCTTAGCTGAGGATCTGTCAGGTCATTGAGTTTGGATAGATGGGCTCTGGGGTGCCCTCTCACCCCAGCCATGACTCTTGGGACCTATAAACACCTCGGCAGACTGGCTCTCCATCCCACCTATTGACCAAGTCAGTTAATTACTTCCCAGTTAAAACAATACCAGATAGCTAATGTAGTCAGTAGAGACCATTTAATGCCTGTGGTTGTGTGTTGTTTGCAGTCTGCCTGTGTGTGTAACAGCACAGCAACACTCCGATGTGGCTTCACAGGAGCCATCGTAACACAGTTTCACATCATGGGTTTTGCGAGGATTGCTGCTGCGGGTGCGGTTATGGTGATAGCCGCTGGTAATGGTGTTGTTAAAGAAGATATAGCTGCCAAATTAAGGGTTCACAGAGCATATTTACCAGGGCTATAGCTGCCTTCAGGATCCATAATATTGTTAGTGAGTTTTCATAGACCACGCTGATGGATGCTGTCGGCTTGTTTGGGGTTTGCTCTTATCAAGACGCATGAGGATATTATTATGTAAGATTACTCATTTTGAAGGGATTTAACTCAGGGTGTTTTCCCTGGTAGCCTTTCCCCACACCCCAACCCCACCCTGCTCCACACCAATCCCTTTACATCGTCCTCACCTCATCTGTCATCCCCACTAGCAGACAGCAGGGGACACTTTTTAAATCACCCAGTGTTTTGCCATGAGCAATGTTGTGATGCTAAGATTTTCATTTATTTCAAAATGTATTACTTCATTTTATGTCCCTGCACGAGTACAGGTATTTTTAATGGTTTGAGATTTTTGGCTTGGTGTTAATGTCAACCATCAGGAAGTTGCCAGAGTTGACAGCGAGAGTGTGTGTGTGTGGTGTAAGGCATCGCTGCTCACTGACAGCCATTTGCAAGGTTAATGTTGTAGAAAACAACATCCATCTCTCAGCTCCCCCCTCTCAAAACAGTTTCATTAGTCCTCATGCTCTGACCCCTCTTCTTATAGTGTTGTCAAATGTGACATGCATCATATTATCGCAGAGTGATGCGATCAATAAAATTTCAAAGTATGTGCTGCTGCCAAGTTGCCCAGCCTGGTCTTCACAATGTGCATATTTTAAAACAACGGGTAAAATTGGCATCATACACACCACCCATTCGTCCCCAGTTAGCTAATAAATAAGACAGGCTGACAGACTGTGTTTCAATAATAATAACAGAGAGAGGTTTAGTTTAGGACCCTATGATGAACAAAGCCTATGTGTTTTTGTTCAGCTTTGCTTGGTGCTGACACATTGGCGTTAGGATTGAGTGAGTCTCAAACACTCTGATTCGAGGCATATCATTAGTTAGAGGCCCTGAATCTCTCTTTCTTATTTTATCTTTGCTGTTCAGTGTTCTCCTCATATTCAAACCGTTTTGAAATTAAATAACGTACAGTCACATAGAGATGTTTTTACCTACGCCATATAAAAAATACTACTTAATTATAAGATAATCATCTGTAATGTGAAAAAAAAGAGAAAAGGGTGCTGTATATTCTGAAGGCTACTGATGATGTTGGCAATGGCTTCATACTTGTGATAAGACTGGGTGATTTGCTGCCATTACTGAGCACAATAGATATCAACAGTATCCCCTCTGTTTCGTGCTATACTTACATAAAATTATTTATTTTTATAATATCAATAGTTATTATGTTTTACAATGTGCATAAACAAATCATACATGCACATATGTATGTAACAAACTACTATATAGCTATGATTTTTTATATTCATTATTATTATTTACCCAAAATTTGTCAGGTTTCAATATGTACTACCAACTGGTCATTGTTATTTCCAGCACCCGCATTGTCAAAATATTGACGCGGCTGTTTCCTGTGTGTGTCAAATATATTTTTAAAGTGGACAAAACAATGGAGTGAAGGTCTCATGTTTAAACAAAGTTAGAGTCTCACACATTTGGAAAATGACCTGTAGATAATCAGTAAGTAAAATATGCTTGAGCCTGAGCCAACAGAAATGGACAAAAAAGCACTGGTAAATTGCTGTGCTCATTGTGTATTCCATACTCAATTGTGGCATTTTCCAGGGTAAATGGAATTGTACATTAAAGTCTGAATATGCCTGACTTTGGGGGAGTGATACATTTTATTTTTCCTCTTTTTTCCCACAGATGTGGTCTGTGGAAGCCACACTATTGCAGTGCTTTCAGTGAAAAAGGCCATCTTTAGGACCTCTTGATCAATCTGTGACCTTTAAGTACATAGCCATCTCGTAAATAGGAGGGTGCGCTTACAGAGACTTCAAAAGCAAGGGGACACGATAATTTCAAAATGGAGCGGTGTGGAGTGGCGCTGGTGGGGAGTCCATAAAAGCCTGCCTTGTTCTCCACACACCTCCTCTTTGCTCCACAACAGCCAGTTAGCGTAATAGCTCAAGGGAGTAAGGGGGAAAGAGAGAGAAGAGGAGGAGAGATGGATGGAGGGAGAGAAAAACAGGTAATTACTGGTAATCATTGGTTGAGGAAGAGCTGATGATCACTACAGTATAACAGATTGTACTGTTCCTTGTTGAAAAACAGTGAGGAGACCGGATGTGGTGCTGTCGTCAGGTAACAACTGGGAAATTAGTCTGTAACCTTAAACCCCCATCGCAATCATAGAGAAACCAGCTTTCCTCTTCCCCTCCTTTTCTCTCTTTCTCTCTCATTGAGAGGAGTTATACAAATCTCAATGTTCCACTCAGTAAGTACTGTATAAGTAGGGACTATGGGTGCTTTATTATATTTCAATATTTTGTATTTAGATTGGACATCAAGTAGAGGCAAGTAGCTATAGTTCAACAAGGAGACACAGTGATACAAACAGGAAAGCACTTGGAGTTGCGCCTCAGTCTTGACTTAAAGCTGAAATATATTCATGAAATACTTTTGTATAATACCTGCAAAAATGTCTGTTTTGTTACGACAATTCAGTTTGCCTTTGATTTAAACTAAACAACTGAGTCAAATTCAAACTGCGTCCACTAGGCAATAAAAGCATTGCAGGGAAGTGTAATTTTTTACCATATGCTGCAGTGAGATTCCCTTATAATTCCTTTGCAAATAGCTTCAGTTTTCTGAGTCTGGCTGTTCAGCAACATTATCAATTTTCAGCTAAAATCATGTACATTAAACACAGACATACAACATTAATTAAATGAAAGTGCCTCAAACCATTTGGTAAAATGTGCCTCAACCTTTTCCAGAAATTACCGTGTATTGATTGCAGTGACTATTACCTTTTTCCCAACCCAAACAGCTAATTTTAGTCCCTTATGGTAATAGATAAGAGAATTGGTATGCAGTGTAGATAAGCCCAGCTGATTACATGTTTTTGAAAAAGTGTGATCTTGTTTGGTCACACAAACATTTCATACACAGGAAAAAAAATCTAATGCATAATCTGATCATTCCCACTAGATCAGAAAGAAAGCAGTTAGGTTTCAAATCTCTTGAACAATTTATGCAATTAGAATTATCAATGCAGCACAACTGTGGCTCAGAGTATCACTTCTATTTCAATGATTTGTTAAACTGCCTCTCACATTCACAATGATGAGCTAAGTGTAGACTTTAGCAGAGCCAGTGTCACAGGAAAATGTATTGATTTTGACCAGTGTCTTCCTTGGGCTCCTTGTGACTAGACATTGGCCTCGTCACAGAGGAAGTCTTTAGCAGATCAATCGTGAGCACTTGCTCCACTTGTACCTGTTTGTAACTGATAATACAACACTTCAGAGAACAGTTAATGATTAGCTCAGGATAAACACAGCAAACATACTGAGAAAAGAAACAAAATAAAACTGCCGTGCTATTTTATTTCACTCATTCACATTAATATAATCAGACAGTGTTGTTTTTCACTAAATGCAAAGAATCACTGTAGCTGAAAATTGCATTGTAACATTTTCTTGACTGTGTGTCAAGGTCTACTAAGTGGCCATGTTGTTGTGTCACTTAAGACTCATGAGATCATTTCAGTTTCATCCATGTCCCATAATAGTGACATGGTTAGCCCATATCCCTATCCTCCCCTATTTGAAAAGGGAGTCATGAGATCATTCAGTCTTGACCTAGATGCTAAAGAACCCTTTGTAGATGACCCTGCCTGACATAAAAATAAAATTTTAAATGGGGGAACAGAACACTTTGATAAAGACATTGTAATAAGAACAGGATGTTTGTGAAAGAAGACGTCATAAAATATAAATAAAGTAAATGAGTAAGTGATGTTTGACGGTAGATGGGTCATGGGAAGCCTGTCACTTAAAACAGGTCACATCAAAATGTGCCACTGGGAGCTATGCATTTTGTCAATTATGCCGGCCAAACAATGCCTCACTGGTACAGGCGTAATCTCACTTTCAGTTTGTTTCCAAAATTACAGTATTATGAGTACGTTACCCACACCCATGGTGTATCCTGTTTTTTGAAGTGTGCCTTATCCTCTGCATAGTTTTTGTCATGGCCGTTCAACAGGAATTACCAATAACACAGCTAATAATAAAAGGCTTGTAATGGATACATAGGGGGTTTGTCATCTCGCTACAGTTTAATCTGGCCTGCAGGTACTCCGTCAGTAGAGAACAGGTAACATGAGACTCAAAGATTCGCTGCATTAGTTCTGCTTAGCTAACCATGAATGCTAATTGCAGGAAGAACAAACTGCTACGCTCCCCTCCTTTTCCTCTCTCCTCCCCCTTTGGCCGGTGGTAGAGACCACTGAGAAGCATAGTGTGCGTTATGCAGCTTTGCTTGGAGTGGGAACAAAGAAGGTTGTTCTGCAAGTGAGATTCAATACGTAGAGCAAAAACACGGTTGAACATACAGCAACTGGTTTTCATAGCCTTCATGTGGTCCTATCATGCACAGTGTGAGAGTGTGGACGGTGATGGTTCAGTCAACAGAATAACTTTGATGTAACTTGTGTTCAAATCAGCATTTTGAAGCTAAGTCATCAGTTTTAACTCTATCATGTCAGACTAAATACTGTATGCGGGTCTTCATTTAAACCTTTTGAAATCAAATTTCCCTAATAGTCGCAGTATGTGCTTACAATTGAAAATCTAAATGTTTAGGATTTTACTGGCAATTAGACTAAATATCCGCTAAGCATTTGACACTGAGGAATTATTGTTATGCAGATGATATTTCTGAAAAACAATTTAAATATTCTGTTGGCAGAACATCAGCAGCAAGTATTGAGGAGGTGTTATTATATGACCAAAGAGATCAGACAGCAAATGTAATAATCTCAAAGGTCCATAGTAGAGGACTAAAATCTCACATAAAAGAGTGCTCTCCATTCAAGGGAACCCAACCGAGACAAGCCTTTGTGAGAAAACAAGATGGGAAGAGTTAAAACCAGTACTAATACTGATACTGATACTAATCTGTGGGCAAGGTCAAAGACCCAGTTACACACCAGAGGCTATAAAGGCTCAGAGGTGCTGGTCAGCCTGAGCCACCTATGCTGTGATCACTCTCTGAGGTTCTGACCTGGGCAAATGAGAGGCCACTACCCTGGTGGCTACCACTATCTCCTATCAGTCTTCTATCCAGACATCTATAGGCTACCTGCAGGCCCTTGGGTTAGAGCTATCATATAGCCACTGTACTAACACTCCTGTCTTTACCTTGCAGTGGAGATTTATTGTAATTAGAAGATTCCTTTACAAAAGCTTGGGATCAGCGTTTCTTCAAGGATCTTTGTGCGGTCCCACGGGGGACACCCTTTGATCCCGACCTTCGAACCCTAAGGGTTAAGCCTTCCCTTTGCAAATGAGTTTGACATGATGGACCACTTCCTAATTGGCCAATTGCTCAGTGCCGTTTCTGGAGCCTGCTGGTTTAACAAGTGTATGTTTTCCTTCACACTCTCCAATGTCTTACCACATTATAACTGATGGCTTTGAAGTGATTCTCCCCCAACATTATGTGTTCATACACCAATCTACAACAGTCAAAGGCAAGGTACTTAAGTAACATGGGATAGAAATGCTTTGGGGTTCCCTTATAATCTTATATGAAAACAGAAAAGACCTTTAAATACATACAACCCCTCTACTCAGGAGTGGAAACTGTTGAAATCTGTAGATGTACCTAGGAGTCACACATTTTCTTTCTTTCTCTTTCATTCTACCACCAACTGTGTGTTAGTCTGACAGTGCTGAAGGCTATAGTAGCTCTTAAAGCATCAGAGACACTGGAAGAGAGGACTGGTGGTGTCAAGTCCCACCCTGCAGCATGTGGTTTGTAAGTTTCTGCCCCTCCCCACCTCTATCTTTTTCCCAATCAGATTAGTTTGTCTAATAGTAAGAGGAACGGTTGTTGCCAATGGGCCCTGAAGGCTTGCAAGAACAGGTGGCCATGTACTGAAATGGTTTCTCTGTAAAAACAATGTGGCAGTCTGCAACTGTCTCCTATATCAAAAATATCGCTAATATTAAAGTTAGTGCAGATAACAAATTCGGTGCATGGTGGCAACTCTTATTCTATTACATTTGGATTACATTTACAATCAACAATTGCCTGCACCTGTATTGTGAGACATTTTTCAAATCTACCTACAGCCTCAGATGGATTACTAAATAACCTTTCCTGATGACCTCTGCAAGGTTTGTTCACCTGCAGGACCATGGGAATTTCCCCTGCAAAAATACCTCCTCCCCACTACACCGAGAGCGTGCCTCACCAGCCGCCTAGCATTGAGACGGATGGTTTAGGGGTGCAGAATTAGTCAGGTCAGGGAATCCTCGGCCTCAGGCCTGGCTAATTACTTTCTAATGTGACGACAATTCTTTTGAAGAGCTGTTTTCTCGCTGACCAAATCTCTTTAAAAGCATCTTGGGGGTGCAAAGGGGGCCGAGAGGGAGTGCGCTGTGGCAGGCCACACCAGGGCCAGAGGGGGGGCTCAGATTACACCCTGCCTGCCGTGATGCATTGTTGGTGGGACGCCTCGGCTCCAGTGCTCCCCCTCCTCCTCCTCAGCCACTACCGCCACCACCATCATCCTCCCCTCAGCACTGTCCCTCCAAGAGAGGCAGCAGCAGAGCCTCACAGAAACTCTGACACCAGTCCAGAGGATGCACTCTGCACATGAAACCTTACACTCAACTAATGGTTGCAAATGTGTTTTCAAAGAAATCCCAGGTCTCCTGTACAAACCATAGGCTCAAACTGCTGGATGTGCATATATGTACACACACACACACTCATTGCTCACAAATATGGGCGGGCTGACAGAAAAAAATGGACAGTTTGTAATGCTGAACTAAATTGTGATATTTAAACAGAGTGCATGTTTTTTCCATATGAGGTTCTTTTTTTAGTTTATGACTGCGGGACAGTAAAAAGAAAAAAGTTCATTTTAACTTTCAATTACTGTCAAGTCAGTTCATTTTTAACATCATAGTCATGACAGAACACCAACAATGTAACCAACAATACCAGCAAGTCATCCGAGTTCTCTTCAAGGAATTGCCCTTAGAAATTACAGGTGTCTTGTGGCTTTGACTGACACTTCACACAGACTTCAGTGACCTCTTGCTTTGTTTCTCTCACTCTGTCAAAGAAAATATATTCCCTTCCAGGGGAGTGATCCCTAATTAGCTATCGGGTGATAGTGTGCTGCTTTCATTGTGTTCCCTGCTGCTGCGCTGCAGGCTATGTGGTCAGCAGTCAGTCTCAGACTGAAGTGACAGATCATCTCTCCATTCACCCCTGCAGCTGAAAGAGACCACTTGGTTCTTACAAAGAGATCCAAACTCTGCATTATAAGAAGAGCTCATCAGATCTCATAACAAACAGATCACTGACCCAGGACCACAAGCAGATCACTTGTAAATCTGTCCTTTATTTTAAAAAATTTAAATAAAAGCCAGGGAGATGTTTTTCTTCCAATGCATGAATCTGACAAAATCCTTTGGAAAATCACAGTTGAATTTTGCCAAACGTGAAAAAAACAGTTTTTTTCCCGTATTTCCCAATAAAAGCCAAATCTAACTTTACAGGATATGATAGGTCATTCCTGATATAAAAGATATGATTTCTTCCTGTCTGTCTGTTAGTTTCACTGCAGGTCTCCGCCAGACAGTTCCAGTATCCACCCAGGCAGCTGAGGGACCTTGTTTGAAGGTCATGTCAGCACCGGGGCGTAAACGTTAGACCTTTTTGTGGTCAGGGTAAATGTACAAGGCCGCCCTGTGGGAGCACTCCTTCCCTCTCTTTAATCGGCGTATAACAGGCCCTTGTAGAGCCAAACTGTCTGCGACACATCAGCACTTAGAAATAAAAACCCCTCAGCCAACCCTGTGACGGCTGCGGTTGGAGTACAGCAGCTAGATCATTTCAGAGGGACAACACAGACAGCTAACTGAAGGGAAACGGGAAAGGAAAAATCAATTGTAAGATTGCATTCATACATATTATTCCTGTATTTTGAAATCTTCCCATTCAGATGTTAAAATACTAAATATTTGTCATTATCTCCGACATAAAAAAAATAATTTCAGGTTTCTCTTGATGAGAAGATGATGGCCCCATTTGTATTGTATCATTCCATTGTTTAGTTTGTTATAAATTATTTTGGAGCATTGTGTTATATTACATTTATAGCTATTTTGTTTTTTTTTTTGTAAGGTATGTATATAAATAAAATGTAGATAATTCAAGATTAAGAAGTTATTTTATTTTGTTCTTCACTGAAGTGAAATATATAATACTGTTTGTAATAATTTCAGAACTGTTCCAACAGCACATTTTTTAATGCTCTAATATTCAACTTTGCCATCATTCACTCCATAATCTGTAAATAAAGTCCACAAAGTTAATAAGACAAAACTCAGAATATATAGCCCTCTCTCTGTCAGTGAAGCCAATCATTTGAAGGAGCCGAGAAAGCAAACTTAACAGTTCTAATGCTCCAGCCAAGAAACGTAATTTACCAATTTGCAGGAAGACAAGATGGCAGGAAACAAGCCAATTTGCCACGTGTGCAGCGCACAACAAACCCCAGCCTTGCTCCCCGGCCTCATGAGAGGTAATTATCCCTAAAAAAGAATGCCATGCTGTATTAAGATGTAGCCGCATCAAAACGAGGGAGACAGCCTCATTACAAGTAATTATGAGGGAATTAGAAACATCATTTAACTAAACGAGCAAATAATGTCCAGGATATTGAAGAAGCTGCCTGCACTTCTGCCGACCGCTGCAAGTCCCATTACAAAAATTGTAGGTCTTTAATAGAATAATGACATGCTTTATCTTCCCTGACTCTCTCTGAGAGGGTCTTGGAGCAGAGGGAAGGGCTGAGGGAGAGAGGGGAGGATGTGAAAACAACTGTTGCAGAGCTCTCTGTCCTCCTTGTGGGCTCACTCTTGAGTGTGTAGCATAAGGCCTTCAAGATAATCCCCCTATTATCCTTACAAATACAAAATGGAGAGCAGAAAATTGTATCTCACATCCATTATTGTGTCAAAGGTAATGCTAATGGACTTATCTCTAGAGTAATAGCTGAGTTCTCTACATGTACTGTAGCCTATAATAGTTTGATGCATATTGGACAGCCAATGGCACTTCAGAACAGGCAGTTCAAGAAATGATTGGTAATTTAACAATGAAGCATAATGCATTTCTCCATCTAAGCTCCAATCCAGATTTTTGGTTAAATATTGTTCTTGGGGAGTTTAACTTGGGGTTGGAAATGCTTTCATTGTGGTTCAAATAGTAGAGCTGCTTGTATTTGACCTTATAAGCATCTCCAAATATATCATGTTGATACTGTCAGTCACAGTATCATGGTTTTAAACAAATTGTCGTTTCAACTGAAACTTTCAGTTTGAGCAAAACCATTTTTGTCTAAAGTTTGGTGTATGCTAGTGTTTGTGTTGTGTATTCCTGTTTCAATGTGTCTTTAAAGTACTGCATATGTTTTCCAAAGCTATGGTTTTACCACCTTTTACTACTTTAACTTACTTTATCCATGTACTGAGTTGTCATTTCCCTTTGCTTTGTGCTGTAGCATATTCCTCTCCTGTTAAGGAGAAGGGGTAGTGGCTAGGGAGGAGGTGGGGGGAGGGGGGGACAAACACAATTTCCCTTCAGCTCCTTCATTTCCAGTTGATATAAAACAGAATCATGAAAAATCACTTCTGGTCCAAGCTCTCCTTTTTAACCATTAACCCATAAATACAGAAGCTGGTTAAAGCCAGCGGATGACAGGGCCAGCCTCAAAAACCTTGTTATGCTCCCCTCAAATTCATTTAGGGAGCAAACAGGTCTTGAGAGTTGTCTGGCTTAATGCATTGCGATCGCTTTTAAAACTCTTGTCTTGAGGCAAACCCGAGGCTCTGCATCTGCTCGTGGTGTTATACTCCATAACCTCTAATATGAAGCCACACATACCCTCTTTAAATCAAATGGCAGTAAATATGTTGGGAGGTCGTTGAAAACCCTTCATCCAAATAAATGATGAAGGGATAGAATATGGAAAGAAAATGAGAGCTCCACATATTAGAAAGAACATTGTAAATAAAAAACTAAAGTGATAGATACTGTTTTCGCAGCCTGTTTAAATTTAATTGGCTATCTGTTAAGTTAGTTTTGATCTACATTTTATCTGAAGATGTAAAAGAGGTGATATCTGGAGGTTTTAATATAATTCATTGTGCTCCTGTAAATATGCTCTAAAAACTATCCTGAGAATCAATTTGCCCAGTGCTCTCTGTCTTTGCCTCTCCCTCTCCACACTGTGTGTAGCCCACAGTTTCCATTACTCCCATCATAAATTATACCACAGAGTGAATTACACTTGCTTTTCACCTTACCAGGCAGGTTTGATGAATCCTAAGGCACAACACATCATCTCAACAAATCTTCATCACCATGCCAGTCGCTGTCTCTTTGCAGTTTAAACCACTTCAAATCATTTTCATTGCCCTGCTATTAAAATTTGTAATTCACACTTGCCATTGCAGTGATACATAGTTACATCGAACCCCCTCCTCTAACTCCCACCTTTTCCTCTCTTTCACTTTCTCGCTCTCTTCTTTGCCTGCCACTGCATCTCCTCGCATCCCTCTCTCTCTTTGTCTCTTCCTCTCTCTCTCCGTCTCTCCCTCTCTGTCTCTCTCCCTGTCGCTGTCTTGTAAATCAAACAACCTCAGGTGACAGGTCATGCAGATTTCCCACAAGTCAGTGAGGTGCAAACATCCATCCAAAGGAGCGGCATATTACCGTCACACCTGATGACATAATGACCACTTGGAAACTAATAAACAGCTTCATTCAACCAAAGCTATTGCTCCTTTTCATAAGCGTTATGGTCCCCCATCCCTCTCTCTATCTCTCTTTTCTCTCCCTCTCTCCTATCTGTCACAAATTCATCCTCCTGCACCTCACCTCTTCGCTGGTGCCGGAGTTACCCATTAATCACTGCTGTTGTCTAACGCTATCCATTTTCCCAGAAACACAGGGCGGCTGTTGCAGAAATTGGGTCAGGCATAATCTGCAGGGCAGCAGAGCCTGGCTAGTCATGATTCTGCTAGGTAATGTAGCCATTAGTACACAGTGAGAGATTGTGGGATGGGTAGGAGAGGATAGGTGGGGGGTGAGGGTGGGGGGTGTACCTTGTACATGATGTGACACCCAAGAAAAGCTGGTAAATGACACGGTTTTATCGCTCACCATCAACGCTTGTGTGTTTGTGTGTGTAGGTGTGTGTGCCTACAGGTCTGTGTTTCTGTTCAGGCTTGTGTTTAGTATTTTCGTGTATTGAATTGTTATGAAATGGTGAAGTGAAATTTGACTATGTGAGTTGATTTAGTGTGCTGGACCTGAACATCTAAATAAAGAAGACATACTGTAGTCGGTGTCCAGAAGAATCAAAAGTGTAAGCGATACAGTAATTCATTATGCAGATGGAGAAAGGAGAACAGCTTCGATTAATGATGGCAAGACTCTTGAACTTTGACAATATGCCTCATTATTAGGTTTCCAATTACAAGACCTGATGCTTGAGAGCCGGAAGAGGCAAACTTCAAATGAGAGAAGATCCCGCCCAAAAGTATGATTGGCTTGTGATGGAGCACCTCTCTCTTCCACCCTTTCAGTACTACTTAGTTACTTTTATATTTTTACTTTAATAAGACAGCTTGCTCTCTTCATCCACCTCGTGTCTTAAAGCAGAGCATCGGGGCTGCTCGCAGCGTTTCTAAATTCAAAATGAATTGACTGGACGAATTAAAATATTTTTGTATAATGAAAACATTTTCAATATTAGGTGTAACTTGATATTTTATTCTGCACTTTTTTTCCTGCTGAGCTGATTTGCACACGAATCAAACAACTATAGAAGCTACATTTTGAGCCTTGCAGAAGGAAAACGGCATTTCATTTCACACTGCACTCCTACACAGGCTTTATACCTTCATAGACACAAACTGTAATCAACACACCTCTGTCAGATAGCTCACAACCTAATATTTGACGTGATAATAGGAGGCATACAGTAAGATGTGTGAGCCAAAATCAGTGTAAACTACAGTAAAAAACAGTAATATCTTATATGTTGATTTACACCAGTGTGGGGTTTTTTGTTACTGTGACACCACAGTTATTCTCTCTTCTGACAAAACCCTTAACGTTAGAATTACTGCTGCTCTACAACAAAAGAATTCACCATTTCTTTATGACTGCATCAACCTTTTAGCATCTAGATCATTTTTGCAGATTAGAAAATTAGTATGTGTACTGAAAATTTCAACATTAGCTTTGTTTATATTTATTGTAGATTTTTAGTTGTATTAAAAATTGAACTGCCAATATTATACAAAATAATGAAACAAAAAAAAAGGCACATAAAATAAAACAAAGCAAGTCGGATTTTCACTGAAATAGAAAATTTATTGAATGAGGAGGTTATAGTTGAAAGTCTAAATTACAATAGAAACAATGATATTTTGCTTTAAATGGAAGAATTGTGGTTTTCCTGTCAGCATTGGGTTCATGTTAGGTGAGGAAACAAATGGTCCTTTGCAGTAGGTTTAACAAAGCAATTGTGAATAAAAACTTTGCAAAAGCCTTTTCGTGTGGAACACGTTGTTTTTGGTTCTGATATGAAGACTAAACTCCAATGTTATCAGTTAAAGAGAAGAAGAAAAATAAAATAAAAGTATAAAATTATTATAATTAATTATACACACGGTGTATTTTATACATATAGGGAAGCTTGATTGCTTTCTTGTGAAACACACAGTTGCTGCATATTAAGAATTCCCTCAACAAATAAAGTGATACAATTAATATACAGGGGTTATGTGGAGACACTTAGAAGAAGGTTGTATTGTTTTTAATGCGTTTTTACGTGGACTGCAGAGGTGAACATACACTAGAGTCAATCAATACTCAATCTTGTTATACAGGTTGTATAAAGGTAACGCTGGCAGGTTGCTCCCAGGGTAATACAGGGGCGTCGGAAAGGCGATAGACCGGGGAACTGGAACTCGCAGTAAGGAGTTATCTCTGAAAACCAGCGGCATCCCCACTAGTGTCTGTGCGGAGGCGTGGGCCATGTTGGCCGCCTCCAGTTCCGCTGAGAGCTGCCGTTTCCATTTGTTCCTCCTGTTCTGAAACCACGTCTTGACCTGAGTCTCCGTCAGCTGCAGGCTGGACGCTAAGCAGGCCCGCTCCGAGCTGCTCAGGTAGCGCTTCATGTCGAAGGTGGACTCCAGCTGGTACACCTGACTCCGGGAGAAAACCGTGCGCGTCTTCTTCTTGGCCGAGTTGCCCTGCTTGTCCGCCCCGTCCGACTGTCTCTCCTCCGACAGAGGTGACATCTGATGGCACGGTCTCTCCTGCTCCTCCTTATAGTCCTGCAGCAGAGGCTGCGGCAGGTGCGGCCGCCGTGCGAGCCCGTCAGTGCCAGACAGAAGTCCTTTTGCGGGACCTGCGGGGCGAGAAGGAGGCGATGAATATAAGGAAGCGACACAGATGTGCGTTTGCGACTAGAAAAATCAGTTCCAACACGCTCAGTTGAGAGTTACTGCGACTTACTGATCGAGGCAGCTGATGTTTTAAAAACAAGCAGCTCAGCATCAGTATGCTCAGTGTACAGTAAGCTATTAATTAAATCCCGCTCTATTTAACGCTCAATTGACGACGTGTAGTGCAGCCATTTTGGAAACATGTTTCATCAATTAGTAGGCTCAATTAAATTTGCAATGAGAGGAAAGACAGAGGGCTAATTATTCGACCTTCCACTCTTCCGCTGTTGCTGCGATGATTGAGTCTGTACCAACAAACAAGTGGATGAGCTGGATGTGAGTGTCACCAACACAATAATGAAACGTGAGCTCAAGTGCTAACAAAAATATAAAGCAAAGGGCCTGCTTAGAAATTTAAAGCAGGTATTTAGGCCTTTTTTCATTTAGTAATATGTATTGATAATTAATAATAATGATTTAATTCCTGTTGTACCACTTTTTCATTTTCAGTAATAATAATAATAGTATGATAAGAATAAATCCAGGAGTGACAATAAGAATTTCTTACCTAAACATGAGAAGTTATGGGCTTGGTGCTGGGTGCATGGCTCGCTGTGACCCGTGTCGGAGCAGAAGCAGTCTGCTGAGTCCTCCCCGCCGCTGCACTCCTCCTCGGAGGACACCGACAGCGAGCGCCTCCGCGGCGGCGGCGGCACCTTGGAGAGATCCTTGGTCCCGGAGCGCGGCGCATCGGACGGCGTGCCTAAAATCGACTGGATGGTGAAGCTGGAAATCGGGCCCGACGAGCACTTGCTCCCGCTGTCTTCTGCGCTACTCATTCTCGCTTCATAACAGTATTGAAGTATTGACTGAATCTGTCTGTCCCCTTGTATTCCGTTATTGCTTTCTACAGGATTGGTTCGTAAAAATTGGACTGCGCCTTTTGTCCTTTTTTTTTTGTAGCCAGTTTAATTGTGCAGTTATAACATTGAAGGAGTTGGAGGTGTTTTTTCTAGAGCTCGGGGAACATGAGTGTATTCCTGTTCCTCCTCCTCACGCTCTGGATCATAGGCAGCAAGGTTGCGTTGCTTCATTTGCATGTAGGTAAGAGGCGCACGGGCCAATGGCAGCGTCCAACAGGAGCCCGGAAATTTCAAATTCCTGTCAAGGTTTTGAGACGGGATTAGGAGAGCGAGAGAGCTGAGGAAGACCAACAGTGCTCATCCCTGCATGTGGAGACAGTTCAGTAGTAATATGTGTCTCGGAAACGGTCTGCTGCTTTTTTCCATCAAATTTTAACTACACAAAATCCACACAGCAACTGCACTGTGCTGCTTAACAGCTTTCAAATCAGACGAGGGGGTGAGATGTTATTGAATCCGGGGCTAATGTGTTTTAAAATAAAACTTGTGGGTGCATAAAAAATGCCAAACATTGTCCCAGGAATTTTAAAACCCGTCGAACATGCAACTTAAGAATACGTCTTAACCACGTCGCGGACGTATACAGGGCCTATATTCTAGCTTTTGCAGGTATCATGCAAAAGTTCGTGTATGCAAACAGCTCCAACCAGAAACGGCTCAGTCAACTGAGGATGACCTCATACACGATTTGTAATGTGTGTGTTTTTTCTATTGTGTATGCTAAATTGAGCGGGGTGATGGTAAAACGCGCCGCAGCCTTGGAACTAATACAGAGGCCCCAACTCATTTTTCCTGAAAATAATAAACTCATTCCGCGTCCATTATCTGCGATTAAGAATTAATTTGATCATTACTGAGCTAATCTGCCTCGTGATGACCGCGCGTGGAGTGGAGGCCGGCTAATTGATTGACTAATTGATTGGAGGTGGTGGGGGCTCAGTGCGCACGTGTGTGTGCGCGCGTTTGTGTGCGCTGTGTAAGAGGACTGGGGGGGTCCGCTTCCTCCCTCCTCCACCACCCATGCTCTTTCTGCGTGTGTGCGTGTGTGTGTGTGTGTGTGTGTGTGTGTGTGTGTGTGTGTGTGTGTGTGTGTGTGTCTGGTTGTGTCTGGCTGCGGGACAGCTGCGGGGCTTGAGCTGCCGGCTCGGCCATATTATCCCCCTTTTACTGCTTTGTGCGGGAGCTCCAGACACATTACAGATAGTGTGCTTTAATCATCATGTCACTGCTCGTCCTGGCATTCCGCGTTAAGACAGACTGGAGAAGAAGACGACTGTCGGCACCGGTGATGCTGCTGCTGCTGCTGCTGGTGGTGGTGCTGCTGCTGTTGATGATGCTGACAGCAGATTCTGTCGTCATCGAGCTGCCAGACAGAAGCATCTGGATAAATGCGTAAATATAGTCAACTGGCAGCGGGGCCAGCAGCTGCTAAACGATCTTAACAAAACGCTTACGCAGGGGAGGCTTTCCTGAAGGGGGGCAAATATATGAGGGCAGTCAGGGGCGGATGCTGGATTTATGGTGGTTCCACATAAGGCGTGAAATCTGCAATGACAGTTAAATGGTTTTATTTTATACGCCGCTCTTTTCAAACAAAGACCTTTGTCGCCTTCATCACTTTCAGACGACTTTTGCAAAGTGAGATTAGTTCGTCTTGGAGATAGTGGACACACCAGGCAGCTATTGTGCTGCACAGAATGAATTACACATGTCCGAGTTTGCGTTAATAGGCCAGGCAGCCCAGTCCTCCTCTATTCCTATGGAAATGCTCATCCCTTTTACGCACGTTTCCCTGCTTCTCCGAGGCCTGGCGAGGCCCGAAGGAGCAGGGAGCGGGCCTAACTTCGTGCTCTATCACAATGAAAGGCGGTGTATGGCCGCCCTACCGCAATAACAGAACAAGATCTTTAGCAGAAGAGAAAGGTCTGAGAAAGACAGATGAAGTTATGAGGTGCTTTGATCTGGGAATCAAGCTTCGATAAATATTAAACAAAGACCCTTTACACGTGTGTATTATGATATATGGCGTGTCCAAGTCTAGAATAAGGAAATCACCGGAGAAAATGATATCAATAAATTTTCTAAGTATAAACGTTGATTATGTTTCGATTTTCATTCAAGAAAGCAGGGCCTGCTCTTTTTTCAGGGGGCGTTTGTGTGCGTCTGTGCGCGCAACTGTGAGTGTGTGTGTGTGTGTGTGTGTGTGTGAGAGAGAGAGAGAGAGAGAGAGAGTTGTAAACGCAAGCAGAGCGGCCAGGCCCTGGAGGTGTACAATTTATGTAATCTGAGTGTGGAAATGAACTAGGTAATTTATTGGAAAACACAAAGTCAGGAAGATTGGATCAGTACAGCCTATCCAAGGGCTCCTATCCATCAAGTTCCAATTAACAACCTAACCATTGAGTTTTAATGGCTTTCCAATCTACTGCCCTGATAGACTCATCAATTCCTCGGGGAGAAATTAAGAAAATCGACCGCCCCTTGGCGTTTCACTGTCATTCTTCACAGCAACTATATGTCAAATTAAAAACACAATTAAAATTTAAACTGTTCCAATCAGACGGTGCCCTGCAACCTATGTTTCACTTAATAGAACTTTGATGAAAATCTGATGCTCGCATTCAATCAGGAAAGCAAATGGGATGGGTTTAAAACAAGATTTCCTCTCTAAGAAGTGTCAAAAGAGTTGTTCAAGCAAGAGATTTACTCGAACTTATCTACACTGCACATTCACTTTTGGCCCAGTTTGGCCTGAGGGAAACGTCAAGGAGGATGTTTGCTATTGATATGATGTGGAAACGTTATAACTGAGGGTGAAGAGTATCATTTAATCCTATATATTCTATATCGTTACTGCTGCGATTTCAACTATCACTGGATTCACACGATCTCTGTCTGGTGGTGAAGCATCTGCCAACGCCTCAGGGACCTCAGAGGAGCTCATTTTGTGAATCAGCCAGAAACGGTTCGTTAGGCTTCATTTATATGACAGATTCACGTTGGTGCTCGAAATAAATGCTTTAATCCCACCGTGCAGCCTCGGTCTCCCGCTGTTACAAACTTTTATTCTCAAACTACGCTGATGACAGTTGCTGCAGAGGAGAGGCTAGCATTACGCAAGGTGGTCGGGCCACTTGTGTGTTTCCAAACTGGCACTAAAACCCATGATAGGGCTTAAAATTACCCATTCAGCTCTCCATTTTAATGTAATACACTGAACGAAGTCCCCGGTCACGTCCGTTTGCCCCCGTTCCCGCAAATGTACTTTATCTGATTTTGGCCCCGCTCCCTTTCTCCTTTACATAAAGATGTCGCACAAATGGAAATTATCGAGTGGTAATTTTTTCAATTTATGCGCGCAAATCAAGGTCATAAGCTGAACAGAAGCGGCCTGTGAACGTTGCTCTTACTTGACGCAATGTGCTGCAGACGTTTACAGATCAATATGTGCCAGGGGAATAATGCCATATCAATCTATTAATTTACAGTAATGGGGCCGTGTTGAGTGTGCACGGTAGGTGCGCGTCAATACTTGGATGATCTGACGATATTTGAATGAACCCTTTGTCTCTTGATGAGGTCATCATGCAATTTATAGCTGACTGACTAATTTCCAATAACCGTATTCGCTTATAGGTGAAACCAGAAAATGACCTTTGTTGTTCTGCGAAATAAATGTGCATCGTGCATGTGAAATCTCATTTGTTAAAACTTGAAGTAGTTCCGCTGTTTTCCTACATGTCCAACAAGTGCGATGAGGACTGTCTGTAAGAAGTGACTTAAGCCTTTTTGTGCACTAGTGTTTTAATTAAAGGAATCATGCAGCAGCAGGTTGTAGTTTCCCTGCAGATCCTGCAGCCTGGACTCACCTGGTTATAGTCTGAAGCTGAACTCTCGGACTCAAAAGCTCAAACAATCCAAATTTCAACATTTTTATTTTAAAATCTATAATTGAATTCAAAATATTATTTAGTAATAACTGATTACTGAGCATTGCTATTTTATTGTGCCTGTGTCCAGCTCCACAGGAGGTGAGAGGACGGTTCCCTCCCTTTCCTCACAGCCTCCTCCTCTTATGACTTTAGCGCCATGCACCCAATGTCGTATTTTTTAAAAAGTAAAACATAAAATGTACAAACATATGTGCAGTAACTACAAACAATCCAGGCTCAGATTAAGCCTCAGTCTCAGTTTATCTTGTCCAAAGTACCTCGATCACTATGTGATTCTGAAGCATTTTATGATTAAGATTAGATTATTTGTCCATGTTGGACTTTCTTTAATAATATTTGAAGGCAAGTTCAATCTTCCACATTCGCTCAGTTGTTATTTCCTTATACAAAAAAAAAAAAAAAAAAAAAAGATAAATTTGCATTAAAAACAAGCACGATTTACATGCAAGCCCCTGGAATGGTCGCATGTCCAGTGACACCTGTAGGATCATATCTTATCATATCAGTTCAATAGAATTATTGTTATTATTATTATTATTTACGGTGCTTTAAGTTTGATGCTGCGAGACGGTATTTACAGATTTTAGAGTGTTTGTTGCACAATTGGCCAAAATCACGAGTCTTACTCAAGAAATATTATGTTCCTATAAAATATAAAAGCCAAAAATAAAAGTGATTTTTATTTTATTTTTAAGGAAGATGCCATAGTGATTAAATTTACTTGGCTCTTCATCATAATATCGCAACATCCCTTCATCTCAAACTGAACACACACACACACACACACACACACACGACCGTAAGAGAGAGAGAGAGAGAGACAATGTTAAAAGACAGCAACTAATACTCAGGGAGTAATGTCCTCTGCTGAATACATTACCCGTAATTTTGGCAAGATGGTGGCAATTACGCATCTAATTGACCGAACCACTTTTTTATGTAAAATAACGATTTTAAAGTGCGTAACAGTAAGATGATTACAGGAACCCACCTGCCCAAACCCCTTGTGTCTGTGCGTTTGTATGTGTGCACGGTTCAGTCTCTATCTGTCATCATATGAATCACTAATTTGGCCTATCCCCATCTATTTGTATTATTTAGTTATGTTTCTTCTAGGTATGATGTTTGTTTTTACGGATGTTTAAATATACAATATTTTAATAGATAAATGTGTTTATTATAGAACTCCTCGCATCATCTGTGATATTTTATAATTCGTCACTGGATACAGAAGAGAATGCACTGAATATATAAGGATTATTCATTTATTTCACAACATGGTTCAGCAATACAATATCAAAACGTTGTTTTTACTGTACAAAGGTGGCGCCGCAAGTGGCAGCTCCTCTCCCCGCGCCTCTTTAAATATATACATTTACATATTTTGTACACCAGTGTAAGTCGATATTTTTTGCGCCCCTGTTCAAGAACGCAAAGATTAAGAGACATTGGAGCTCACACTTGTGCTTGAAGGACGTGTCCATGTGGAGGGAACGAGAGTGAGAATCACTAAAACTAAACAGAAGGCTACATGGATATTTTACAGTGGAGAGTGTCTTGATTGTCCCCGTCAAGCGCTTTAAATAGTAAAGTAAAAAAAACAAAAAGGAAAATATTACAACAAAGCCTCGTCAGTATTCCAGCGTGAATAGATGATTCATAGTAGGTTCATTCATTCACAGCACACAGTCAGTGTATTGCACATCAGCATCTTATCAGTTGAGGAAATGTAAATAAAAATCAAATGAGAGTGTTGGATGATAAGCAGGCTCGCACCTTTGGGCCAGCGATTTCTGTAAACAAGGTGTTTGTTTTGTTTTCTTTTCACACAGAGTTGCTTCTCCAGCAATATGGTGTTAAAATTAGTAAATAAGATTAGCCTAAAAAACCGTATCAGGCAGTATAAGCAGTGGACTCCTGAGGTGATAAATTCATATAATAATAATAATAATAATAATAATAATAATAACATGGGTTTAAATAGTCGGATCATGTGTAAACGGCACTTTTATGGAAAATGACAATATATTTGCCAACATAGGTCCGCAGAGGCCTGACAGTGTCTGTTTTAGTTTTTTTTTTTTTCTTTTCTTTGTTTCTTCATTCTGTAAATTGTACAAAAATATTTAGCTTGTTCAGTTGGTTTTTAAAATAGATACCAACTTGTGACGCACGGCTCAGATCATTTCAAACCGGTCTGAGCAGCGGCACAGATGTGACGATGGGATGGGAGTAGTACACCCCGGGGTGCGGGAAGGTGAGCAGCGGCTGGCTCACGGGCACGTTGGCAGCGGTGCCTCCGCTCTCTGAGGCCGAGTTCTCGTGGTAGAGGATGGGCACCCGGACTATCCTCTGCGCCGCGGCGTGGCTCAAGTTGGCGGCCTCCAGCTCCGCGGCCAGCTGCCGTTTCCATTTGTTCCTCCTGTTCTGGAACCAGATCTTCACCTGAGTCTCCGTCAGGTGGAGGGACGCCGCCAGGCCGGCCCGCTCCGAGCTGCTCAGGTAGCGCTTCATGTCGAAGGTGGACTCCAGCTGGAACACCTGACTCCGGGAGAAAACCGTGCGCGTCTTCTTCTTGCGGCACGGCTTCTTGTCCTCGTCCCTCTTCTTCCACTCCTCCAGCTCGTCTTTTTTGGCTTCTTCCGTGTCGCTCTCCTCCAGGATGATCTCATCGCCGCTTTTGTTGTTGTGCTCGTCGTCCTCGTCGTCGTCTTTGGTGTCCGGCTCGGATTTGAGCACCAGGTCTGGAGAGTCTCTGTCCGTGCCCGAGGTTGGAGAGGAGTCTCTGGCTCCTGGTTTCTCGGAGGCTGAAATGTAGACACAGGGAGATGTCGTCATAAACACTGGGTTCTGTTTGTGGTTTTATCACAGCCTGTTGATACAGGGCAGCCTGTGTTTATAGAAAAACTATAAGACAAACCTGCGAAAAACACGATTTGCTACGTAAAGAGGAACGATTTTAATGAGTTAGGCATACAGTTAGGCATGGCTGACAGCAGTGTTCAAATATATTTAATTTATTCTACTAAATATAACTTCTGATAGATTCAAACAGTCAACATTCACCCTGTAAGCATGCTTTATTTATTAATTTGACTGGAACTAATCAGTATTTTACTGTCTTAACTCAAAAATCAGCTTTGCGCCATCAGTGTGTTTTAAACCCCCCAGACAGAAGCAGGTGAACAGTGTCAGTGACTGAGCCCCTGGGATAAGATGTTCACAGTGAGCGTCCAAAGACAAATCAAAAGCACGCTGCGGCTCGTCACCCTCATCTCATGTTTGATGACGTCTACTTCATTTTATGCTGTGTGTCACTTTATTGATCTATTATCCTGTCGTGGCAAAACAAAATAGGCCGTCTTCGAGCATAAAGCGCACAAGCACTATACTATAGACCCTGTGGTGTTGTAAAGACAATGCTTCTACTATTACTACCTTCAGTGAGCAAAACGCACAAAATCCACTTTTACCAAGTAGATTTCTGTGGAGGAAGTGAAATAACTAGTTGACGACAAATCATTTCATGTGTCAAAACGCACAGGAGACCTAAAGATCATGTTACCGTAGTAAAATTAAATTAGGAAGTGTTCACTATTTTAACGACTAAGAAAAATATCAACATCAAAATAGAATAAAAACGCCCAAATAGTTTTCCCATAAAGGATATGCTGTATTTGCTTATAATATATATATAATATTCTTATGTCCGGCTTACCTTCAGTTCTGTGTAAGTGGGCGGATGAACTGAGGGTGTAGGGGTACCACCACGCCGAGGTGCGCTCCAAGTAGTGAGCCGGTAGACTGAACCTCTGTGCCGGCAGGTCAAAGCGCGGAAAGTTGAAGTCCCCGACTTGGGAAAGGGAAAATCCTCCCTCTAAGGCCGCCTTTGTGGCAGCCAGTACCGGCTTGGGTTTGGACGGTTTGCTATCACAGTTCAGCAGGTTCTTAATGAAGAAAGGAGAATCCTTGGCCGAAGCGCACGTCTCTTGAGTTGTCTCTGGCATCGCTGTGGTTGTGGTCTGAACGCAGATGACCACGGAAGCAGAACTTAAAAAAGAAAAGAAAACAAGTCTGGCTTCGAGACTGTTGATATCCTGGTGAAACACGTTCCTGTTTTATTCTTCTCGGTGATTTTACGCGGAGACTCGCTTTCACGCCCGGTCAGCGCGTCAAAACGCACGTTCTTCTAAGCTAGAAAAATAATAAAATAAAAATCTCTGAGAGGAGAAACAAAACATGTATATTCATAAACATGTCTCATTCTCTTTCGTCAAAACGCAAACTGTGTCCACCGTGTCAGTCAGTCTGGCGTCTGATGCTAATGATGAAATAAAAATGTCATCCAAGTTAAATGCGGAAAGTATAGGCGATTGGGCATGTACAATGGCAAATGGGATTAAGGGAGACACGGAGAGAGAGAGAGAGAGAGAGAGAGAGAGAGAGAGCATCCTCCCCTCTCCGTGCGCTCTGGCTGCAGGCTGTGTGCGCTCGCCTGTTATTGGTCTCATATAGTCCCAATTAGGCAGCAAATGAACACAGAGCTGTTAGCGCCCAAAAGGAAGGCTTGGGATAAGCGACGTCAGAACAACCCCCTCAACACTCCTAACATTTCAGTCAGACACAGGCTGAGTGCTCATGACCCAGTGGATGTTTTATTTACAGTTAGTGAGTCCTTTTTAATCACTTTTACTCGGACTAAAAGTGTAATTCGGCTACTCATCACAAATATATAAAAGTATTTAACTTGTAAAAATTGCCACAAAAGCTGTCAAATGTATTTTAAAAATAATAAAAACCTCTGTAACTTGCAGGCTCCTCCTTAAAGCTTCCGTTTGTTACCTACAGGTGATGCTTTTATGTAATGAGCTCGTTCAAACGGACAGTAGGCTAAATAAAATCCTGAATGTCATCATGCCTGTTTCTGAGAGGAAGAAGTCAGGCAGCTATCAGCTGGACTATTCAGCAGCACACAATACTGCCACTGTCATGGAAAGATAACATGAGATTCAGCCTAAACAGCTCAGACGCACTGAAATCACCTCCACCTGCAGGTTCAAAGTTATTATTTTCCAAACTCATCCAAACAAAATGAACTATACGTGTGTGCGTTGTCACCTCGTCTGCATTACCAAACAGTTTTTATAAAACAGTCCCCATATCTTAGCTTCTCGGACACCGTATGAAAAAGGCCTGAGATCAGGCTGCAGCTACTCCAAGTGTCACCAATAGGCGATTAGATTCATATTTCTAATTCATCGATTTTCAGTGAGGGCCACTTCCACTAAGTCTGCGGACCGCACTATTCATTTATTCCTCCCTAATCGATTTGGTTAATTCATCCCTCAGATTGCACTCTTTGTAAATGTGCTATGTATATTCACTCATTGATATTAATTGACTTGTTAGAAGCAGCGCATTGGTTGGAGTCTAGTGTGGAAGAAGAACAAGGAGGCAGCGTCCTCTGTGGGGCATGAGGGTGAAATGCATGTGTGTGCACCACAAGAGTGCGTGTTGATGCTTAATCACACCGTGGAGAACAATGTCATACTGCTACACTGTGGTGGGTGTCCTCCAGTTTGAGCACAAAAAGCAGTTCTCCACCAGGCAAACCATTACATTTTAAGTCAGACTTCAGGATTTAGTTTGTTGTTGTGCCAGTTAGTGGTTGTAATAAAATTCAGTACGTCTCCAGGGAATCAATGCAAGTAATTGTATTGTCCTGAAAAAAAAAAAGCTTTGTATGAGCTCAGGACACATAGTAACAAGTAACACTGTTCACATCATATGTGGTGTAACTGATGCATTTCTGTTATGAAGCATCATCTGTTCATGACATGCAGTCATGATGACAGGTGTCAGGTAAAAGGTTGTACTGGTGCCACTGTGCTTTTTTTTATTATTATTATTATTATTTCTTTATCAGCTAAAGAGTTCTTACATGCACGAGCACGTCCGTGTAATTAACATGTGTTATTCATTTAGAGAGCTGCTCAGGTGGAGATATCATGTTACTGTCATGTAATTACTGCCTTTCCTTACATGGTGGAGATCATTTCTGGTATTTCGAGGCGCTCTCAGGCGGAGGTGCAAAATGTGTCTCTTTGAATGGTAGCTTCTCAAAGAATTCACATTATTCCAATATTTCTGGCTAATGGAATAATGTGAATTTGTTCAGCTCTGAATCTTTGATTTCTGAAAATGTAAGGCAAACATGCAAATATTCTTTATTCATTACAGAATCAAACAATAATATGTTTGTTTGAATGTCTCATTTTAAATTATTGATAATTTGGACAACGGAGAATAGAAGATCTTCAAAGGTTTCACACATTTATGCAAAATTAATATTATTTATTTGCTCAAGAGCATCACATAAAATAATAATGAATAATAATACAAGTAATATTGTTTTTTAATGTGTTAACAGTTTGTGTATCATATGGAAGCTGACATATAAAAAAATTATTTTCCAAAATAATATAACCACGTGGTGTAAAAAATACAGCAGCACCAGACTTATTAACTGATATCACATTGCGCTTCTATTGTGCATCTATTCTGCAGAAAATACATTTGTAAATAAAAAAAAATAAATAAAGGCTTCTTTAAGAATAAACACTGAAGTCAGTATATTTCAAAAGGCGCTGGGCTCAGGTGGAGGATGCAGGAAACACACAAAGAGGCAGGTGGTGTTTGTGATGAAATGGTGCGGGAAATAAATATATTCTTCTGAACTGTGCAGATATCATTACTCTTCTCTCTCTATTTGTTATTGTAACCTGGTGACAAAAGTGACACTTGTAGGTATTTATCATATTTCCATAATTGTATTTTGAAATAGAGGGAGAATACTTCAGCATGTTACTACTATAACGGCAGTTCTACATGCTTAACTGGGGGGAAAAAGAACACAACAAATAATAAACAGTACAAACCCAGATCCTGTAGCGTGTATTTGTATTAAATACTGAAGTTCATATTATGCATTGATTAGAAGCATGCCGTAGACATTGCCCAGGAGCCATATAGGCTCTTTGAATGCTCCATAAGTCTATTTTTGTTGCTCCTCTGGTAGGTTACTATGACTTTTATATTATTTATTTCAAAGCACCAAGCTATTGATTATTTCACAAGGAAAAATGACAAATGGCAGGAGGGAATGACACGGTCAGCAGGTTCTATTAGAGAAATGATAGTGTTGCTCATGGTTTGTTAAAAGGTCCAGTTTAGATACTTTATAGGTTTACATCCATCATCATCTAATGACCTATTTGATGAAAAACACGCGCTCTGGTGACAACAGCCCTGTGCAGCCAACTTCGCTTTGTAATTGCTCCCATATTAAATATAGATTTTTGTTTTGATATCTTGTGAGAATTCCTTTCTGTGGGTCAAAATTGTGATAAAAGACATGGATGCAATGGCAAAGGCTCAGAGGGAGAATACTGGAAGAAGAATGGGGGGAAAAATAGGTGGTGTTGAAGGTGGAACTGTGAGTCTGAGTAGTGGAGGAAGTATCCAGATCCTTTAGTAAAAACAGCAACACCGAAATGTAAAAGTATGAAACCCATAATGCAGAGAAATGTCATCTGTGAGTGTCATACGGTTAAAATTGAACTAACTTTTATCTACTTACAGTAGTTTTGAGGCATTTTGACCAGGTTAGTGGTTGGGGAAGTATTATATAATCCTTTACTAAGGAGTAAAAATACTATATTACAAGTAAAAGTCAGGTATTATGTGAAGTATTACTGTACTTAAGTATATGATACATGGACTAAAAGTATCAAAACTAAATGTTATTGCATACAAAAAGGTTCCTGTCAGTATTATACCATCATATGTGATGTTATTAGATTTTTATTGCAGATGCATATACTTCTGAAAGTTAATGGAAAAAAATGGAAATATTTGTAATCTAACATTACATTTACATTAACATCTAGTTTTGGCAGACACTTACAAAAAAAACTCATTGCTGTCAGTTGATGAAACATTATCCTTAGCATTTTCATTTGATATGAGGAATTGAAACAGACAGTTTGCCCAGAATCCTGTTGGACAAAAAGATCTTGGTGTCAAACTACATCCAAACAGACAACACCATTTATCACTGAAACCTGTCCCGGCTGTGTCCTTCTTGCACTTTTAACTTGACGTTTTGGCTGCGACGAACCATTAAACCAATGAAGGCCACGTTAAGATTGCTTAGATTTAAGTATTGCATTTAACTTGTAAAGGAATTGGTGGCCCTCCACTGACCCGGCAAGCTTTAATTGGGATTGTGCAGGTATTGATTGTAAGTGGCCAGGCGAATCTTGAATTACAGCCTGATTAGCTTTTACTCGGCCCCTTGCACCAGCCAATCGAAGGAGCTCAATGTCATTCAGGTTGGAACACTTCAGCGGCCACTTGACTTGAGGGAATCCTGTTACTTTCTGTGTAAACAGGAAACAACATGTATTTAAGATGAGGATGGCAGCACCCCTGGCAAATATACTTCAGTCCGGGGCTGTAATATTCACTTAGCGTCTAAACATTTACTTTTATAAATAATTTGATGACGTCATTGAACATGAAACCGATGAGTATATATGGCTACATCACTCCTTCACTTCCTTTATTGTTTCCCAGCTCAGCTGATGACCTCTGTATGGTTTGGATGGAAACAGTCATAGGAGCGATGTAGCTCTTTTTCTCTATCATGAACAGAATCACCCGAGCCTCAATATCCACCTTTTGTACCTCCAAAAATTCTGCCCTGGATCGCCAGCTTTTACCCAGCCTGCCTGCATGTGTCATTACAACTCGGTAATCTGGAGAGGGCGACAGAAAAGTTCTCATCAGTGTCAGCCTGAGATATAGATATGGGCCGGGTAACAAATGGCCAAATGCACAGGCAGCAGAGCAGACCATCAATAAAGCAATTTCTTGTGTCATAACAGCCACACTTTTTCTAAAGCCAACCTTTCAAAACTTTTCCCTCCGCAAATCGCTGCAGCCCCACCATTAGAGTCCTGCCTTGTGAATTTAATGGATTCCGTACAAATAATATTCCACCATAATGGAAAAGGTTGAAGTCACTGAAGACAGATGAAGTCATAAACACATATAATTGAGAATCAAAGACCGATAAATTTTAAACTGCTATCCATTTTCTCTTTTTAGATGATGATCTATGTTGGCCTGGCTGCAGGAAAATGGAAGAGATTATGGGGGAAAATTATAACAATAAATTTTCTAAACATACACCTTGATTATGCTTCGATTTTTTGGAGGGGTTCAGTGTGAGGGAGGGGGTTAGAAAGAAGGCTGGGATTGCTGAAAGCTTGCTGGCTAAATGGCACCATAAAATAGGTTCCCTGCTCTTTTGCCTGCAGAGAGGAGGCATGCCTGGAGGTGTGATTTTCCCCCCTTTAATGGGGGAAATGAATTGTGTAATTTATTGCAAACGTGCACACAGTGAGATTAGATCAGCATATCCCATCAAACGAACAACAATCAATCAGCCTCTAGTTAACAGCATGAAACACATAAACCAAGGCACCTAATGGCTTTCCAATTTAACAGATTGATAGACTTATCCGGTCCTAAGGGATGAATTAAGAAAACCGGGTACTTTCACACAGGCACTGGCACTTTTGACAGGACCTCTTCCCCTCTCTAGCTTACTTACTATCTTCACTCCTAAACACAGGGATACGATTATCCTAAAAATAAAGAAAGTCAGATTTGCCTGTTCTTTTCCTCCTCCCCCACATTTGAGAAAGCACTCCAGCGCTGATTTGTTATTTAGATGAGACGGGAGTGGAAGTGTGTCAGATGTGCAGAATGGGCTCATTTTAATGACCTGATTATCGCGGGTCATTTGGAACTGTGAAATCAAGGGAGCTATTCAAAGCCACTTAACAATATCTAAATGTGACCCGGACGACCTGTTCAACCAAGAATGTCGTTTTTTTTGTTTGTTTGTTTTTACAAATATTAAAGGATTAGTTTGACACTTTAGAAAATAAGCTTATGTTGTGTCATGTCAAGAGTTACATAAGAAATTCGATAGCTCTTCATATCTAAAAAAAATACACAAACAATTCATTCCATAGGGGGAAACATTATGTATTACATATAGAGTCTACAGGCATGTGCCAGATAAGAAATAGTCTGATAAACAACTTTATGAACATTTTAATTAGTAAGCTTTGGAGGTTCTGATGGTGAATTTTATTACAGAATTGTTTTCTTAATTTTGAGTCTTTAGGCAAACTAATTTTTCACGACAAATCTTCACAACAACCTGATTACGCTTAAACCATTTTTAACATTTTCTACTTTTAGCTGTGGAGCTCCCATCACCAGCTCAGCTCAGCATGATTCAAAACTGACAAAGCCAAACAATCAATGATGTTGTGGTAGCTTTGTCACACATATGTTGCTGCTGGAGATATTAACTTTAGACATTTAATATATACTGAAGTTAACAAAGTTAACAATTACACACTCAGTGATTAGGAATCATTAAGCTGGGCTGAATAAAATAATCAGCAAGGTGACAGAGCAGGCACCAAAACCCAACTTTAGAAGAGGTCAACTGGCTGAATACAGTCTCTTAAAGAGCTTGGCTACAAACCCAGGGCCTTGACCCAGTGTAATGCACACTCAGTGTCACCATATTATCTTGTCCACCTTCACAGAGACAGCTGATCTCTGTGTCACTGCATAATTGAGAAGCTGTTGGTATCAAGGATGAGATCCTGAGAGGGATGAGAAAGTGTTACCCTAGACCACCACGAGCAGACCTGAGGAACCAACTCGAGTGAGACCAGAGCCAGTAGACAGAGTGCAGCCACAATCTCTAACAAGGCCTGTGGAGCAGGTGAGCGTAACATATACATGTGGCTGATGTGTGCACTCCGCTGCAATATGACAAGTCATGTAATGTTCAGGGCTGGGATTGCCTTCACTCAGACAACCTTGGGAAATGGATTGAGATTCAGCTCATAGGCTGGAAATGAGCTCCCATTGATTACTGATGGATCAATAAATTGGCTAATGAATAAGAGCCCATTACTAACCAATCAAAACTAATAGCACCTTAACTGCCTCTTCGTTACTGCTTTTCCATCAGCTTAGTGGAAAACTAAAGTTATCTGACATGCAGGAAGATCGATGCACCAAATCTGGAGAGGATAACAGAGGAAAAGCCAAAACATGAAACAAGAACGACACTATTAAACTCAGCAGTAGTTTCACGGTGCAGAAGAGAATTAGTGTTCCTACTTGACACCAATGCTTGTATCCTCCCTGTGGAAACAACTCCACTGACCCTCTTGTTTGGTCGGTGAGTGTAGCGTGTAGCAAGGCGCACATGATCACACCCCCCCCCCACCCCTCCACATGATGGACAGTAATTGGTGTTTGTTTGCTCTCTTTTCTCCCTCTCTTGTGTCATGGTGGTGGTAAAGAGTGCTATTACTGTCAGCTGATTATTATGGCCTCTACTTCTTCCAGTAGCTGTCAGGACTTCCTAATGAGAGGAAACTTGAGCATAGAGATCAGAGAGGCTTGTGTGCACACACACACTCACACATACATACACACTGTGCGATTGAGAGAGATTAATTTGCGCCTTTGTTGTATTTATTTCCTCCGGCTTTATGTATGTACTTAAAAACAAATAAAGAGAACATTAAGAGAACAAAAACGTTGAACACTTGTCTTTTGGTAAAAAAAAAAAAAAAAAAAACTACATTGATGCGGCAGTTTAGGGAAACCCCTTTAGTATCCAACATAAGAATGCCCTCAAGCACAAAGTGAGATCCTTAGAAATGTTTTGAGTATGGTGTCACAGAACTCGACTGGCCTGGATCGAGCCCTTTGGGATAAACTGCAAAACAAGACCTTTTTCCAGAGGAGGTGAGGCTTTGACAGCAGAACATGAATATCTTTAGGTTTAGAGGAAGATTTCCACAATCTGTTTTTGTACTGCAGCCATGTAGGGTCTACACTTTACCAGCATGTGAGACCTCCTTAATTTAAGAGTAATTTTAAGTTCTACAAATTTGGATGGAAAACTTTTATTCCTACATTTTCAAGTAAGAAAACTTCAAGAGTAAAACTATAAGACTATCTCTCCAGAAGTACAAAATATATTTTACTTATAACAGGGTTATAAATAAAGTCACAGATGTCTACATAGGTTTTAGCCATATATACAGTACTGTAAAAACATATTTTATATAGAACCTAGAAGCTATATACTCCCCTAACATTAAATAAAAATCATCTGAGTCATATCATTATTTTCCTTCAGTTTAAATAGAAACTGAATACATACAGTACAAACCAGGGACCAGCACCAATCCCCAATGGATGTCTCAAAATTGCTCTCTTAATATATCAAACATTCACAGCAGCCCTTGACAACTCTATCTTCCTCGCATCTTAACGCACCCCAAAGTCCTCAGGGCACCCAGGAAAATTAACCATATAATAGCAATAAATAACAGATGCTGGCTCAAGGGGACTTCAAACAAGCTTCTCTCTCTCCCACACACACACATACACAGATACACACAAACACAAAGAGCAGCCTCAAATAGCTGGATTAACACCAAACAGCCCAATCACACACTTTATGACTGAGATAGCACACCATATGTAACACCCAGTTTTCTTCATTCATGTGTATATCAGACCCTTTTAGGTTGTGACAGTATTGATAGAAACCCAAGCTGTCTGTGTCTCAACATTGTTCAGTGCTTTTTTTTTTTTTTTTTTTTTTTTTTAGGAAATTAACTACAACACTAAAATACTACTTGCTAACACTGATATTAATATATGATACCGCACTTATTTTACTAATATTTACACACAATTTCATACTGAAGTGACATTTTTGAGTATTTTTTACATTGCTGTTTTGCTACTTTTACGTAAATGTTTCGATCACTGGTGTCCAAAAGGTAAAACTATGATGATGCTTGCTACGCTTTTTCTCTCTGTTATTGTTACAACCTGACATTTATCTTTTTTGTCAATGGTGTCACCATTAGCACTTTATCCTCCTTCGTCTTTCCTTGTTTTCTCTCCTTTTCCCTCTCTGACGATGTTTAATGTTACAGGCCATTGTATTAGTGAAAATGGAGCATTGATTATTTGTAAAAACATAAGTGCAAATCAAATCAACATTGCACAGGAACAGATGAGAGGTGCCTACCTGTGCACATGCAGGAAAAGGGGCAGTTATTGACACAGTGGAAAAACCTTCACTGTAAGGTTAGCAATCACTCCTTTTTCACCCTTAACTGCAGCTACCTCTAACACCCAACTGTGTCCTCAATCTCCACTCCAGTGGGCCCAGGTATGCAACTTTTCCGTCAGCCCTGTTATGTATTTGGCTTTCTATTTCACTTTAATAGGAGAGAAATTGGCAACATATTCTTTTACAGCCCCATGGCACCATTAGAAAGCCTGCTGTCATTTGGATTATTTATGAAAAACTATTTCATGCTTACTTACATTTGCTGCTTATTTTCCCCCAGTGTGACCTGCAGCAGATTTAGCTCTATTTCAAAAGCCTTAAAGCCAATTCTTTATGTCTGCAGGTCAGCCTTTTCGATTGAGTTGAGATTGAAATACCAGTGTGTAGTGGGAAAGGTATGGCAAGAGGAAACCAATAGTCTTTTATTGTGTAGATGGCTATAGTAAAGAGAAAAGGAAGGGGATACTGAAAGAGGAGAAACGATAGAGGGGTGAAGCCAGGGGAATGGGTGATTTCTAGTTGGATATAGAATTGGAGACACCTGCAGAAATAAGAGGCAATGCAGAGGCAGCAACAAAAGTCGAGGAATGAATGGGCCAAAAACATCCAGCTGCTCGTGAGCAGCAAAGACAACAAAGACCAGCCAAGGACTGAGTCAGCAAACTGGCATGAAAAGCAAAAAACGAAAAAAAACATACAATGAAAGGGATCTTAAATCCACATGATTTTATATTTCATCCAAAAACATGTCAAATATCTTTGCTTGCGTGGTGTTTTACAAGGAGTACAATGATAAACTTTACTGGGGGCTCTGTTTGTGATTTTTCCCCCCTGGTGTTTGTAGAATCTATACTCATATTCTTGTCTGTAAAAGAAAATTGGCAATCTTTGTCTTTCAACATATCAAATAAATCAAAATAAACTTCCTCACTAAGGAGCTTGACAGGCCAGGACAAAGCAGTCACACTCCCCTTTGGAGCACGCATCTATACTCATAATCCCATACTGTATAAGTTAGGGTCTTTCACTCCCCATTGCACATACACACACACACATGCACACATACGCACACACACACGCATGCACAACTTTGATCTGGGTTTGGCCTGGGCTTTATACAGTGACCCTAATAAACTGCGGCGTGGCTGGGCAGGTTTGTCACTGTCACAGGTAAATGATGTAATTAATGAGTGTGTAGCACGGTGGATGGGAGCCGGGGTGTTAGCTTTTAAACACCTCTCCAGCTGACTGGGTTTGGGGAGGCCCAGCTGGACACAGCGAGCAGATCGATACAGGGTCAGGGGTCAGTCAACCCTCCCATTATGGCTGAGGTAGCTCCCATCATCGCCTGGCTAACGATGCCTGCAGGAGGGCCAGAGACTGAGCCACTGCAGGGAGAAGAAGCACCTTCAAGGAGCGTGGAATTAGTATGGGTTGAAGCTGAAAACGAGTATTCATGGTGTGATGTATATGAGTATATGATGGATAGATGTAAGCAGACTGTTTTTATTGATCAGCTTGTCAGTTCACTCCTGGATGATAATAATGCCAACAAGTGAAAATTTGTACAAACTCAGGAGTAACAGTATAATGGAATAATTCCTCTTGCTCAAAGTGCAGATTACTTTCTGTCAGGAATCCGTTCTGTAAAACAACATAAAAACTCCACGACTTCCAATCCCAGGACTTTTGCTACATGTTGACATCTTTCTGTCGCTTCACTGATATTTGTCTGCGTCTGTGAAATCTCATGTGTTTTATTCCTCTGTATAGATAACATAACTATTTTATGGTTTGTTTACACTACACTAAAACAGATGATATGTCTGCTGTAAAGAAAGAGCAGAGACCTCAACAATCTAAAACTAACCGCATATTACTGACCACCATTACTGAGACCAAAACTCAATTTAAAGTGTGCTTCACATTTTGTAGCTTTTACTGTTTTTTATTTTATTATTATTTATTCTGTAGGAGCCCCAAGGAATATTGTGACCAGTTCTGTTCATGATGTTGATACATTATTAATATTACAGCAGGGGAGCATGGGAAATCGTTCCTGGCTGGATTGGGTTTGATCAATATCCTCAAAGGGCAGAAGCCTCATTAATCTAAAACTTCCCTCACATTAGCAGGACTGTCCAATTCAGACCACTCTTTACTCAGACTCAATAGCCACTCCAGCAGATCCATACAGAGATCAAAACTCAACAGCTAATTTGGAGTGCACTGGAGTTTTTAATGCTGTGAGCTCCCCAAGGAATACTGGGACTCGTTTTTGTTCGTGATATCGATGTTGATGCATTATGATTATTATACACATCTTTATTTGTAATGAAAAGAATTGATGTTTTAGAAAAACATCATTAGGAACATGTTTTACTGATGTCCGTCAGGTAAAAACATGTTTATTACAATAAACAGGTTCTGTACCCTTGAGGCCATTTTTGCAAGAGGTGGCTTGTTTTTCTTTCAATCTACAAATATTTGTGTCATAATTATAGCAGGTTAAAATAATGCAAAGGGGGATTAAGACAATGTACAAACTAAAGGCAAAGCAAAAAGAGCTCAAAAAGGCAAAATTAGAATGGCTGATATAAAACAAGCTAACATATAGAATTAGCATATAGCATTTTAAGATGTACAGTATGTCAAAAGAAAGCTTTTTGACAAAATGATATCATATTACTGCATACTGTGCACAAACTATTTTTGTGTGACCTTTCATGATCAACTGATAACCCGCGACAATGTGAATTGAGAAACTAACTGTCAGACTAAAAATAATCCTTAGTTGCAACCCTAAAGATGAGAGTTTGGTTTCAGTCAGAGCTGTGAATTTAAAAGCTTAGATCAGTACTAAACATGAGCCATGAGTTTGAGGACGTGCCCGTGGACACACTATATTATCTTCCTAAGGACAGGCTAATCTAATAACAACCTTTTTGTGGTGCAAGTGAAATGCTGGTATTAGGGCAACTGTGCGTTCAGAAGCATCATTCAGGACAATGAGCTATAGCCAGAGAGTGACAAGCTAGAAAAATGTCCCCACTTTTCAGGCTGTACAAATGACGTTTGGCGACGATAACTCACAACTGGACACTTCATTTCAAGTTGCAAGATAGCTGGCCGGTGAAAAGCTATTATACCATCTTCTTTATTTGTGGCCCGTGGTTTTGGTAGTAGGATCATCAAATAAATACTGCTAAAATGCCACTTCAGTCAAAAATATTGGCCAATTCTTTCTCTGTCGTGACTGGGTTCGGATAGCAACCTGTTTCTGATGGTATAAACCTTTAAGAGTCAGGTGGTCAGGCAGCTGGCATCCATCAGGCCCTACAGCACCATGAGTGCGGGATGTTTAGTCCAGTGGATATGACTGACCAGTGCTTCTGATCAATTGCAGCCATTCTCAAAGCATAATAAATGAATTGATTACGAATTTATCACAGAGAATTGCTTGCTTAGAGGAATAATCACTCGCCGATAAAGGAGAAATGGCTATGAATACATTTCAAGCATCTTTGAGGAGTAATAGTATAATTTGTCACTTGTGACAGTCTATTTGATTGTTCTCAATATTTCAGCCTGGTGGAATATCGGACAGAATCATGCCGGGTTGTCAGAGCCAGGCTGAGGTGTGTGTGAATTCATCGAGTGATGCTTTAATACGGTAATAAGGCAGTCAGAAGAACACTCAGACTTCCTAAGGTGACAGCAGCTTTATCGCGCATCGCCTCATAAACTCCCATCATATCTGTTCGCCACTATTATCAAATGGGTGTTTAGCGTGCATCTGTGTGTGGGTGTGTGAAAGAGAGAGAAAGAGAATGAGTGTGTGTGTGTGTGTGTGTGTTTGTGTGCAGGGGCAAACGTACTGTAGGTTTAGAGCTTTTTGTAAGAAAAATAAGCCCATCCTCCCACGCTGAAGTGAAGCATTTCTCTTTTGCTTCTATTCCCTCTTGAAGCCTCTGCAGCTGTGGTCAAACTTAGGTCAATAAAATGTCTGTCTGTCCATTGAGTTGCCACATCTATCAAATGATGAAAGTTTGTCTTTAAAGGAGAGATACCATTCAGTGGGAGAGAGTAGGCCCTTTCTGTGAGGCATGCAGGAAATTAATCAAGGAAATGGGGTTTTTGGTGTGCCTATATCACATCTAATCTATCCTTTGTCCACGTGTAGCCGGCTCCAAGCCTCACCAATCAAGAGCAACACGCTGGCTTTATGAAAAGCCACTTGTTCCCTGCATAATTGGGAGGTCTCATTGCTGAGTTAAATGTGAGGTGGAGGTGGAGGGAGGTGCAGTCTTGTTTGCCCATGTAAAGTGTGATCCAGATAATAGCATTCTCATCAAAGGCAGCAATTACATTCATTACAACGGCGCGAGGCATGCCTGCAAGGAAATTAAGTGGTGAGAGGAAAGAAAAGCTTAATATATACCTCCTTTATCCTATCCCCCACCTCTCAGTTCTTTTTCAAATGCTCCACGTGGAGCAGGAGACCTCAAGAAAGAAACAGTCTCAGTAGAAGAAGAATAAATCTTGTCAAAGTCCCCCTTCACCTTTCTGTCTCCAAGAGGCTCCCATCTACCGTTACTATGGCTGCACTTGTCTAGGATTAAAAAGCTTTTCCAGGGGGGGTAATCTCAAATGCAGCTTTTACACCAGCCCAACAAATGACACCAAGTCTTAAAAAACTGCTTAAGACCTTCTCCAAATTAAATTCCCATTTCTTTCAGAGAAGGAGAAGCAAATTAATTGTCTTGGGCGGCGTTAAACCACAGCCTGTAAAACAGGCGGTTAAGAGGAGAAGGGAACCTTTTCATTCAGGCCTTTTAAAATTGAATCAGACCAAGTGGATAACACTGCAACCTTCTCAAAGACAGGTGTTGTCCCAGAGCCTATTCTACATGTGGCAGTGTGTATACTCAAACTCGCTCATATAATTTAGATTAGCCATGCAAAGGGTTTGAGTTCAAGTCAGAGCTTTTCAAAATGTTAAGTATATGAGGTATTGTGTAATTGTATAAAAATACACAGACATTTGGAATTAGGAGGGTTCATTTAGACTACACTAGATATATTATGCAATTGTATTTATGGCTGAAAGTAATCCATTCAACATCTAACACAGTTTTTCAACAAACTGAAGTACACTGTCGGAAGTCATTTCTCTACAAGCTTCCATCAGTGTGACCACAGCATTATTGGGTGTAAATGCCAGACCTAGTAAGCCCTGTTAGAGTATTACCTGCTCTCAGTCTCATTAATACATGCTCAGTGCCCTTTAACAGAACAGCTTAATATATCGTGCAGCAGACATGTCATTAATGCAAAATTAAGTTTGATCAATTATTACCCTTAAGTATTTTTAGGCCTAATAAATCTGTCCTTCAAACCAAAGGCTGCACTGGCTCTCACTGCATGAAATGCTTAGTTGGAAACACAACATAAGATTATTGTTCTAATGATTTATATCAGAGGAATTAAAAACAAAACTACTGAAACAAATGAGAGTGCAGAGAAGTGCGCACTTTGTCATTGCGTGCCGACAAATCATTGTGGCTGTGTGTAAATTATTCAGCAGGATCTGGCCCCACTGGAAACCTGAGCATAATTAAATTGCAATAAAATAACATTAGTGTGGACAGGCTGTTAGAAGGTGGTGTAATTGGCTGCTCCGGCGGTCATGGTTCAACTGATGAGGTTGACTTGTCATGTCTTCCACTGGTCCTGTTCATGCTGTCCCCTAGGACTGGCAGCTGACACAGTGAAGACTGACTGACTGTATACTGAGCCTCCGATGTCTGTACAGTAGCAGCCATAATCATGTAATGTTGATCAGTCAGGTTTTTTCTGCAAGCTCAGGACTAATGAAAAGTACTCGCCTACATGTCTTAGCGCTGTATCCTTTATCAAGCGGAGTACTTGCGTCCCAAAGCAGTGTGTGGTATAATGGGTCCTACCTGTTTCACCACTGGGACATGGTTGCCATCTAGTGTCCAAGTGTTGAACTGTGCTCACATGTGGGCCAGCAACATTAAGTGTTGTGAGACCAAATATACTTAATATACTTAATAAAATAAATAAATAATGTAATAAACAATGTAACATTACACTCAATAATTCTATAAAGTGACACACAACATGAGCTACATAAGCCTTAATACTATATGAATGTTGTGTAGATTGGTGGATTCATTTTCAAAAACAAACAAGTGGCTCCTGTTTCAAAGTAAATAGTTCACTGCTGTTAGGTTTACATTACTGCTGTAATACTCCTGCTCTGAGAATAGCAGTTGTAATGTGGTAAAAGGATACAGCGCCCTCAGTCAACTTGGTCGTTGATCATCTTCTCCTCAGTGGTTTTCCTACAACTTTGACACAAATGTTGCAATGTGATCTTCAGAGAGCTCTTACTGTTCAATTATTGATTGTGATGAAACATGAATGAGTCAAAAGCAATTGCTGTGCCTCATTTAGCACGTGCGCATAATTTCAAGCTGTACATCTTAAAGTCTGTTATGTCACAAATGTGAATGGACAAACTATCAGTTAACTTCTTATTAGCTGGGTGGAAATCCACATATATGTAAAAACAAATTCCAGTGCATAGCTTAAGATGTATGTTTCAATACTGATATGTAGTTTTGACAAATTATGGGACAATGACATCATCGTCATTTCCAATAACTAATACCCATGGTACTATCTAAAATATATATTTTCTAACAGTTATTCCTTAAAGTCTCAGTGGTTGGATCTCATCGGGAGACCTGTGCCAAACTAAAGTTAAATCTAGTCATACTTTAAATTAGTAATTTGTTATCTCAATAAAAATAAAAAGGATTTGTTGTAAAAGGGAGATGAAAAGTATCTTACCTAATGTTCTGCAGCACCATTCAGCATAGTAAATGTATATGATATTTTTGAAAAACAATTTGAACAACAGTGTGTCGTGTTTTGTAAAAAGTTAAACCTTCACCGGTGGGAACGTTTCTTCGCGGGCACATTGCTGTGGTGGCGGGACGGTTTTTAGCGGTGCACAAAAAAACGAACTTTCACCCCTGAAATTGGTTTATTGTTTTGATTTAGCAGATTGTGTTTTCGTGTTGATTTTTTAAGCAAGTGAGCCGAAGGAAATGATTTTTTAAAAGCTAATATTGTCCTCGAGGATTCATCCAACCGCGTGCAGGGGATGTAGATAAATGACCGTGTTGAGCAGATAACTGCGTTGTTGAGAAAGATGTTTTCTTCCAGATAAGCTAACGTTAGCTGTGTGGCTAACGTAGCGTACGTAGCTTTGGTAACAACATGACGACGATGAGGAGAGGTGTGTAGGAGCGACCGACCAGACATCGGATCGCGCCGATTTCCTACTTGTCAATCACTCATTTCAAGGATTATCCTGTCTTTGTGTCTGGATAGGCAGAAAACGGTTTATCCAAGCAAACAAAACCGTCCACGTTTATCCGGCAGGGTTTTTCCGAAGAGGTTCGTGTGCATGATTGAAAAGCAGCTAGCTGACGTTCACGATTGTAGTTCATACTTTTTAATTCAGTTTGATTTCATGGGTATTTTTAGATATTTTATTATATCATTCATTTCTTGATCTTTTTCTGACACGTCCTAGCGGTTCAACAACTGTGGTCGCCACAATAACATTTAAAAACGTTTTTTTTTTTTTTAGTGTTGGACATTTGCATCGCTTTATTTCAATGGGTGAGGAAAAACCGGACACGCTGGACTTCGTGAAGGATTTTCAGGAGTATCTGAGCCAGCAGACTCAACATGTCAACATGATATCAGGCTCAGTTAGTGGCGTCAAGGAGGCTGACGAGCTGCCAGCAGGTAACTAGCTGTGTGTCTTTTAAATATTGTTTACAGCCTCTCTGTTTAAAATCTGCAGTTTTAGATGACTGAGTCTGGTGCAGTTTGATTTAGATTCAGGACTTCAGGCAGATTCAGGTATTTCAGAGTGTTATCACTCTGAGATTAACTGCTGAACTAGTCAGACATGGCCATTCTTATTGTGATGGTCCTTCAGAGAGCCTGTGATACATTTGTTATATTTTTAATACCTATTTCAGAACCAATGTCTGCCTTGTGTTGCATGTTACCATTTTCTATATGTAGTTCACATGTAACTAAAATGTCTATGACTAAATGATTTTTAATCAACTGGAATACAAGCTGTATACAGCATTCAAGAAAAAAAGATGTTACTGCTGAATATTTAGGTTTCCTAGATTTTTAAATATCAAAGTTTCTATAGTTTTTATAGTTTAATTTTTCTTTGTAGCAGTGACAAGTCTTGTTCATGTTGCCCTGTGTAGACTGCAGTCAGAATGGATTGGATCACCCCTCAGTCGACATGTCACTGGAGGACAGCTCAGGGATCCTGGTGGATGGTTTTGAAAGGACATATGACGGAAAGCTCAAGTGCCGCTACTGCAACTATGCCACCAGAGGAACAGCACGACTCATTGAGCACATCCGCATTCACACAGGTAAGCGTTAATAGTTCATTTTCAGGGACTAGTATTGACAAGGGTTAAGCTTCCACAATTTATTATTTACAATTTACAACCTGTATACTGACTATAGCTCAGAATGAGACCAACTGTGATTGAAAACTTAGTACATTATGGAATCTTAACAATGAAGGAATATTATTTAGCCTGTTTTCTTTAATTAAACAGGTGAGAAGCCTCATCGCTGCCATCTCTGCCCATTTGCTTCAGCCTATGAGCGCCATTTGGAGGCTCACATGCGATCACACACAGGCGAGAAACCTTACAAATGTGAGCTGTGCTCCTTCCGCTGCAGTGATCGTAGCAACTTGTCGCACCATCGTCGCAGACGCCACAAACTCCTGCCAATGAAAGGTGCTCGCTCACTCTCCCATAAGAAGATGCTGAGTGTTTTACAGAAGAAAGCCAGCTCACTGGGCTATGGCCGCCGGCTCCTCATCAACTTCAGCCCCCCTTCTATGGTGGTGCACAAACCTGACAATATGAATGACTTCTCTCATGAGTTGCCTCACTTACATCAGGAGACCTATGATAATCCAGGTCGAGCTGTCGAGGACGGCCTCTCAACAAATCAAAACCACCATCATCACGATATGGTCATGGATAACCCTCTGAATCAGCTGTCCACCCTGGCAGGCCAGTTGGCCAGCCTTCCTTCTGAGTCCCAAGCTCAGACTCAACCACCCATGTCTCCTGGAGCAGAGTCTATTGTGGATGAGAAGCCCTTCCTCATACAGCAGCCCCACCCTGCCACAGCTCCTGTGGCGGTGACAGCTAGCATGGCCCACGCCTCCTCTTCCCCCATCACCCCAGAGCCCCGGGCTCCTCCACATAGCAATTGCAGCCCAGGAGCGGGACCCAGCAGTGAGCACAGTGGGCGCACCAGTACCCCTAGTATCTCCAACAGCCAGCCCAGTACGCCAGCCCCAGGCCTGTCTGCCCCACTTCAGGACCCCCACATGCTGCATCACTGCCAGCACTGTGACATCTACTTTCCCGACAACATCCTCTACACCATCCACATGGGCTGCCACGGCTATGAAAACCCATTCCAGTGCAACATCTGTGGCCACAAGTGCAAGAGCAAGTACGATTTTGCATGCCACTTTGCCCGCGGGCAGCACAAGTAATGGATGAAGGGGGAAAACCTTTAAGAACCTTTAATGGACAGCCTTGTTTGATTATTTTCATAGTGATTTTATTTATTTGTCTTTTACTTGGCCTTGATGTAGCCTAGCCTTTGAAAGTTGTACTTATTAAGGAAAATGTCAACATTCAGATGGTTTCTTTTATAGAATTATAGGTGCCCATTCAAGTGTATTATAAAGGGATGATCAGTGTTTTTGACAAGTTGAGAATTTATTTGAGGTGGAAGGAGTCGCATTCACTTCATTCAACCTCTCTACTCTTTTTGTGATTTGAATGTTGCCAAATTCACAATATTGCTTGAATCTAATTTATATTTTGTTTTGTTTTCTTATTTTATTCAAGTTCAGAGACTTGTAATGCCCTTTGCACAAGTTAGAGCTTCTTTTAAGCACAAGAACCTCTCAGAGTTGTACCCATCTGAACCAAAATCAGATGGGTAACATTTTATAGACGTTATATGGGCTGTGCTACGGCACAACACTACATATTTTGAGGAAACCATACACATGCAGTATGATGGGTTGTGTATGGGTAAATAAAATGTAGCTTGCATGTATCAAAGCAGTTAAGAAGCAAGAGGGAGGGTATACAATACAATATAATACAATACAATACAATACAAATGACAAGAAAAGAAGGGACTAAATTTTGAGTGGGCCACCCAAATAAATTCTCAACACTGAGCTATAACTAAAGATTGCTGTGATGTCGCTCACACAGGAGTCAAACTGTCGGCTTCAAGTAATCTGACTTAAGCCTTGATGAAATTATATCAGTGCTTGGTGCATTATTACTATTTCTTTGCAGTGCCTGACATAGTTACTTGGACTGTTACTTTTGAAGATGAATAGATATTATACAATATCTTCTGGACTGACCCGGAACCTTAGACAACAAGTTTGGTCATTGGTATTGGTGTATATTAGTAGCCGTGATTTTATTGCCAAAATTTTGCTATGTATCTGCTGCTAATAAACTCGGGAATCATTGATGTACGACGTGGATAACATCCACAGTAAAAGTTGACCAAACTTTGTATCCGTGGTTTTTGATCAGCCAAAAGTTGTTAAACTAGAGTTTGTTAAAGTTGTGTTGTTTTGAAGTTCCTCCGCACAGGGCCCTTCCTTGACCAGCATCATGTTACTCTCATCACTCATTTTGTTAGGAGGGTTTTTGCATAACAATTTTAAAATATCATTTCACAGTTTGAGTTTTTGATTTGGTATGAAGTCACTCTAACATCCAGTGTCTCCCTGTTAAGGGCAAAGTCGCCAAGTCTTATGTCTCATGTAAGCACTTTTTTTTCTTTTCAGAATTGCCACGTAGCACTGAAGGTGCCATGTTTTAGCCTTTTTAACAACACATACTGAGATTCCTCCTTTTATCATATGGATCCCAGTGCTTTTCTGAATATTTACTGAGTATTGTATTCTGAGTGGTTGGCTTGATGTTCAGTGTCAAAAAAAAGCCTGTTGCAGTAAAACTGCAACTTGAGCAAGATTGTTGTTTGTCTTCGGTACTGTTGTCTGTTGCTTAGCAACATGTGTGGAGAACATAGTTACTCTTTTTAGGACCACCTCCTTGTTACCATGCTTACCAGTAATAGGGGCATCTTGTAATGGCTGCCTTATGTTCTCGGTGTGTTGTAGGTTCATAGATGATGGTAAATGTTGAAGCCCTTTGGCAAATACTCTCCTTCCTCTAGGAAGGCAAATAATTTTATTGTGAGATGGACTAATCTAACTAATTTATAAGTAAAGTGTTTTCTAACTGAGTTGTTCCTTGTCTTTTGTTGGTCTTTTTTTACCTTTGTATGTCAGAGATGAAAAGAAAAGTGGTATTATTATGGGTTCATTAAAATGTTTTAGAGTGCCCCAGTGAAATACACAAACACAGATTGCCTTTTGATGATGCTTTTAATCAGATAATGCAATAAAGACAGAAATGGGGAGTACACAGTGAAGTGAATGGAAAGACGTGTATTGATTTGTAATGATGAATGAAGCAGCTCACTGCAGCATCAAGTTAAGCCTCGTCTTCCTTGTGAGTCTCTTCTTCCTTTCCCTCAGGGTCTGGCAGGGAGAAATAGTACGATGTCTCTTATTGTCATGACTTTTCTTACTGCTAACCTAATGTAATTCTACACGTGGCCAAGTGTTGTTAATCAGGTAAAAATGGTTACAAACCTTTGAGTTGGATTGGACCCAGGACCAGAGTTTGGCTGTCGTGATTTGATCCCAGGTCTCTGGCCACACGTTTGTTGCAGCCACGGCGGCAGCGGGAGTTGTAGTCAGAGGCTGGACAGATCAGGACTTTGCACTGGATGTACACAAACTCTGTGGCTCGCAGGAACTGGAAAGCCTTGAATGTGAATCGGGCATAGGGTTGAGTGCCAGACATGTAGGCATAGTAGGTGTTGTCCACAGAGCATCTGAAGGTGAAGCAGAAACAGTATAAAAGTTCAAATAGTGCAAGTAAAAGCTTGGGTCCATCTAAGGATATGTTTAGAGGGGCTAGGAAATGGAAATTTAGTATAAATTAACTAGTAAGTATAGCTGTAAAATAAATGTTCTGGATGCGTAAAGTATCAAAAAAATGGAAATACCTAATAGTAATTTGTACAATATATTAGTACATGTCTGTAGTTATTTTGCACCACTCATCATCTTACCCGTTACGGACCAGGTAGTAAGGTCTGGTCTGGAAATCATGAGGTGATGGTGAGGTGACACACGTGTCAATAAATAGGACTAATGTGCTATCACCTCTTCTCAGGTTCACTTGGACAAACAAGTTCTGGTTCAGTTTCACATTATACGGAACTTCAGTCACCTGACAGAGCATAATATCAGTGTCACAAGCAAATATTTTAGGATTTTTCTGTACAAAGATTCAGCTCTTTGTTACAAAAACAAACCTGATAGTGGAAATTGCTGGTTTTGTAAAACGCCATGCTGGTGTTGAATCTGCCTGTGCCTACAATCGTGCCATTATCAGGATGTGAAACAAGGTATATAATCTGGGACACGGAGTCCTGCTCCATACGACATCCCACGTTCATCCTAAAGTGAGACTGGCGTGTGATCTCTCCGGAGCTGGAGGTGTAGGCACGGATAGTGTTCGTGTACACAATCCTGCCATTGTCAAACTGTTGAAAGTCATTAGTAAAGTTATTATTTATTGGAGAATGATTAGAAAATACATTGTCAATGTTTTCCAGAAAAGTGATGGGTTACCTTTCGAACAGTACCGCAAGTGTTTATGGGAAAACTGAAGACCACCTGGTAAGTGGAAACCTGGGGTCTGCAGTACTGGTCATCCAAATACAGACTGTGGCCGTCATAGCCCAGAGAGTTCAGGTAAGCTCTTTCAATCACAATGTTCATGTTGTCTGAGGAACAGTCCACCCGACCTGAATAGAGACAGCGTTGAATTTGTTTTTTAAAGAGTTAGTTCACACAGAAATGTTTTAGCAACTGCATGGATTGCAATTAAGTTATGAAGAAACAATCATAGTCCTCAGTGAGAAATGTACATTTGGCCTACATGGTTCAAATTCCACGCACCACAGGCTTCCTGTGACAAATTGTGTTCAAAGGGAGACACAATTATTAAAAATATCTTATAAGCCTGGAGCTGAGTGAATCCACAAGAAAGACTTAACTCACACATAATAAAATCAGAACTAGACATCTTATAATCGCTGTTAACAAACGGCACCTGAGTTTGGTGGCAAAGCGCTGATGAACTCAGCAGTGAACCCTCGGGCGACCACAGAACCATCGGAGCGAAAAAGCACGGTCATGTAGTTGGAGGTGGACGAGAAGGAGTTCACACTGTTGCTGCTGTTGCTGTTGCATACTCTCCCCAGATATTGTGAATTAACAGATGGCCCATCGAAAATTGTAATGTAGTCACAGGAGCAGCAGTTCTCCAATCTGTTGTTGAAGAGACAAAAAAAAAGGTACAAATTATTGACTTATTGAGGCAACATTTGAAAACAGACCCATGCATATGTGATGATTATTAATTAGGAGAATTAGTCTGTATTTGGTAGGTATTTAATATCTTAACAAATGAACACTGATCTGTATTAAATTGTTGTAATGATATTTCTATATTATTATTTTGATGCTGCGAGTTTATGCCAATGATTCCTAAAAAGCAGTCTGTTCTTCACTCACTGTAAGAATGTGAATTGCAGAAAGATTCTCTGGTCGTCTGCAGTTCTGAGCTGCCACACACAGTAGGAGTTGTCCTGGTAGTAGTCGGGGTAGTTTGGGCTGTGGAAGGTGCCAGAGCCATACAGAGACCCTCCACAGGGCGCCACTAAAGGTGGATTGCATGGCTCAAATGTCACTGTGATGAACTATAATTGCAGAGGGCTTGTTTTTCACATTTAGGTTCTTACCTGTGGATGGTGGCTCAGTTGTGTTGGAGCAGTGGGCTGTAAAAAAACAACAAACAGTGGTTTAAGTGTGAGGTTTTGGTCGAAGCTGGGTCATAGTTTGCTGAGCTTTGAATGGCATGATACCTACAGTAGTAGTCATAACAACAGTCGCCATAGTATTCACAAGAGCGTGTGCAGGAGCAGCTTCCCAGGTGACTGCCACAGTGGTTACGACACGAGGCCTGAGCTGAGAAACACAGGAATCGTTTCATTACATTGCATTACAAAGATCCTTCCTGTAGCTGAATAAATGATAGGCTGAGTTGTTGAGAGGTTTTCATACCCGTGGGTCCGACACTGGTCGTCTGGCAATAAGCTGCACGGGGAGAAACAATAAGTCGTTTGAACCAGTATTTGGTATTTTATTGTGGCGTACCTGTGGAGTACCTGCGGTTTCTTCTGTTGCAAACACTAAACACTACCACACTGTGTCCACACTGTCTGCACACTGTTATCCAAATGATCAGCAAACTAACAGTAAATACCTTACATTCAGATATTGAAATATAGGAAATATGTTTTACACAAAATTCCTTTCTGAAGTTCTTGCTTGTGGAATAACATTTGAGAAGTGTGTTTCTGTGTGATGCAAGATGCCTTTCGGAAGTAACTTTCATCATAATGTGCAGCTGCTTCTCTGCTGAGCTTTGAGGGACATGATGCTTACAGTAGTAGTCATGACAACAGTTGCCATAGTATTCACAACTGCTTGAGCAGGAGCAGCTTCCCATGTTGTTGCCGCAGTTGTAACGACATGAAGGCTGAGCTGAGAGACAAAAGAGGGGATTAAAACATTTCACTAACTGATGATATATCGTTGTATGTAAAACAGTTATTGTAGAGAGGTTTTTGTACCTGTGGGGGTTACATCAGGCCTGGCAGTGGTCCAGTTGCAGTAAGCTATGACAGAACAGAATAAAGTGATCACTGTCTTTTCACCTTATCTAACGGTGTGAAATGAACATTACAATACAGCTGCTGTTTATTCTGTAACTGTGAAAATAAATTATCAGACCACATCTGTACAGGCACCCGCAAACGTATTTTTACAGGGAGATGGATGCAGAGTCAGGTAATGCTGTTGATGCATTAGTACTGGCACTTACAGTTGTAGTCGTAGCAACAGTCACCATGGTACTGACAAGAGCTTGAGCAGGAGCAGCTTCCCATGTAATAGCCGCAGTTGTAACGACATGAAGGCTGAGCTGAGAAACACAAGAGAGTGTTAAAGCATTTCTCTAAATGATGATATATTATTGTTTTTATCTTATAGGTTGTTTTCATACCTGAGGTTATGGCAGGTCTGTTAGTGCTCCAGTCACAGTAAGCTATGACAGAATGTAACAAAGTGATTACTGTCTTTTACGTCTTGTTTTATTGTGCAAAACTCACATTACAATGCAGCTACTGTTTATCCTACAGCTTTGTTAAAGCAATTATTATCACCATGTCTGCATAAGTACTGGGGACTTTGTGTTTGACTTTGAAGCAGTCTGATTATTACTGTTTTTGTTAACAGACATAACACTTACAGTTGTAGTCGTAGCAGCAGTTGCCATAGTACTGACAGGAGCTTGAGCAGGAGCAGCTTCCCATGTGATAGCCGCAGTTGTAACGACATGAAGGCTGAGCTGAGAAACACGTAGAGAGAATTAAAACATTTCACTAAGTGATTCAATTCAATTCAATTTTATTTGTATAGCGCCAAGTCACAATAGAAGTCATCTCAAGGCACTTGACATTGTTTAAGGTTTAACCTTACAAAATATAACTGTGTACAGAGTTATATAAAAAAAAAACAACAATCCCATGTGAGCAGTACTAAGTAACAGTGGAGAGGAAAAAACTCCAATAGCAGAACCAGGCTCAGGGTGGGCGGCCGTCTGCCTCGACCGGTTGGGTGAGTGGAAGGAGGAGAGATAAAAGAAAAGCAAGCAACAAAAATGAGCAACAAGCAGCAAAAAATAAAGTTATTTATGTTTTCCTCACTTAGGCAAGTTGCCCTGATCCTGAAGCAGTGAAGCGCTGAAACATAACACTGCCTCCTCCATGTTTGACTGTAGGAATGATGTTCTTTTTGTGGAATTTTTGTTTGGTTAACTGAAATTTAACATCATCCCTGTCTTCCAAATAGTTCGGCTTTTAACTCGTCAATCCATACAACTTTCTTTCAGAAGGTTGCAGGGTCGCCCAAGTGTGCTGTGGTAAAACCTCTGGGAACATGATCTATTTTTCCAAGACTTCTTCATTTGTAGAAAGTGTCTCTTACTGTGGATCTGTGGATCCCAGACCTTTAGTAATTGCTTTTGTAAGATTTCCCGGACTCTGTTTTTGTTTGATCACCCTTTTTGATTCAAAAAATGTAATTTATGATTAAAAACTTTAACAGCCTTTGTTTCATGTTAGATTTTGTACTTTAGTCTGAGATACATACAAAAAGCATACCTGAGGTGGGTTCTTCAGGCCTTTCAGTAGTCCAGTCGCAGTAAGCTATGACAGAACAGAATAAAGTGATCACTGTCTTTTCGCCTCTTCTGACAGCATGAAATGAACATTACAATACAGCTGCTGTTTATTCTGTAACTGTGAAAATTAATTATCAGATTACATCTGTACAGGCACCCGCAAACATATTTTTACAGGGAGATGGACGCAGAGTCAGGTAATGCTGTTGATGCATTAGTCCTTGTACTTACAGTTGTAGTCGTAGCAGCAGTTGCCATAGTACTGACAAGAGCTTGAGCAGGAGCAGCTTCCCATGTGATAGCCGCAGTTGTAACGACATGAAGGCTGAGCTGAGAAACACGTAGAGAAGTAAAACATTTCACTAAGTGATTCAATTCAATTTTATTTATATAGTGCCAAGTCACAATAGAAGTCATCTCAAGGCACTTGACGTTGTTTAAGGTTTAACCTTACAAAATATAACTGTGTACAGAATTATATTAAAAAAACAACAATCCCATTTGAGCAGTACTAAGTGACAGTGGAGAGGAAAAAACTCCACTAGCAGAACCAGGCTCAGGGTGGGTGGCCATCTGCCTCCAGCGGTTGGGTGAGGGGAAAGAGAAGAGAGAAAAGAAAAACAAGCAACAAAAATCATCAACAAAACCTCTGGGAACATAATCTATTTTTTCAAGACCTCTTCATTTTGTAGAAAGTGTCTTTCTGTGGGTCTGTGGATCCCAGAACTTTAGAAATTGCTTTTGTAAGATTTCCCGGATTATTCCCCACAAAACAGTTTTTGTTTGATCGCCATTTTTCATTTAAAAAAATTTAATTTATGATTAAAAACTTTAACAGCCTTTGTTTCATGTTAGATTTTGTACTTTAGTCTGAGATACACACAAAAAGCATACCTGAGGTGGGTTCTTCAGGCCTTTCAGTGGTCCAGTCGCAGTAAGCTATGACAGAATAAAGTGATCACTGTCTTTTCACCTCTTCTGACTGCGTGAAATGAACATTACAATACAGCTGCTGTTTATTCTGTAACTGTGAAAGTTAATTATCAGACCACATCTGTACAGGCACCTGCAAACCTATTTCTACAGGGAGATGGACGCAGAGTCAGGTAATGCTGTTGATATGTTAGACCTGGTACTTACAGTAGTAGTCGTAGCAGCAGTTGCCATTGTACTGACAAGAGCTTGAGCAGGAGCAGCTTCCCATGTGATAGCCGCAGTTGTAACGACATGAAGGCTGAGCTGAGAGATAGAATTTACTTCAGCAGGATCGCCTCAAATAAGAATGTATGAAATTTTTGCTTGGAGAGATTATATTACCTGTTGCCGGTTCAGACGTGGAGAAGCAGTAATCTATGACAGAGAGATCAGACTGGTTGATAAATGCATACAAACTGCTTTCTCTTTTTTTTATCATTGTACTGCCACATCCCGGTATTACTTACAGAAATTTGGTTGTCATATGTCACATAAATGGCAAAATAAGTAGCAGTTTACTTGTTGTAAGTAAACTTATACAGTAAATTTATACAATTTAATCCAGTTCTTCCCAAATATTTGTTGTTCTATTCCTTTTTCTACAGTGTATTTATCTTAAATCATGTGAGATATTGTTAGAAATTTGTGCAACCCATAGAGAAAAGGGACAAACTAGACAAAATTTTATACATTTACTTTACACCACTTCTTACCTTTATAGTCATAGCAACAGTTCCCTCTGTATTCACAGCTTGAGGAGCATGAGCAGCTTGAAAACTGGTTGCCACAGTTGTATCTGCAGGAATCTTCAGATGCAGAAAGCACAGACAATTCTCATCACTGAAATCACTGAGGTTTTGACATGAATGAAGAAGGAGAGTTATACAAGTACAAAACATAGCAAAAAAATGAATATAGCCGGTATGAGCTATCAGAAATCTATACTTTCACCTTATTACGCTAAGCAAATGCTTCTGATTAGCTGGAATAAGCAACAAACACAGTAAGACACATAGATAAAGCAAAGCAACATTTTGGCTGTAGTGAGAATTCAGTAGTCTTTTTTTACATTGTAAATCTGATGTGGCTGGCATCACTTCCACTGTAGAACCGATGCGATCAGCACCTTATGGATTACAAGACAAAAAGAGCAAACAGTACAAAAGGTCACAATAAGTACACAAACCACTCAAAGAACAGTAAGGACAGTGGAAAATCCCACCATGAAGACCAAGAAAATAAACAAAATGCTTAGTCTAATGATGCCGATCATTAGCTGTAATTATATAAAGCAAATGTGAAAATATTGTATAATAAATATTCTGTAGCAAGAGGCAAATAGTGGACAATACCTCTCGCTCCATGAGTGGCGATAAAACTGCAAAGAACCAAACAAAGAGTCCACATGGTGAGTTTTTCAACTTCCAACCTGCTGAAAAGGCCGAATGTTACAGCTTATATACCCTCAACCTTCTCAGACGCTTTGTGTAGCACTCATAAAGCTTCTGATGTCATAGTGATGAATAACTCCCTAATTCTGCATGGGAAACACACACTTGGCTACCTATCATAAAGTGGACTTGACAAAGATTGTTCACCTCTATATGTGTTTACCGGGTTCCTCAATAAAAGCAAATGGGTTTTGAAGATTGCAGAAGATAAGCTGTGTAAGAAACAAGAGTTTCTTATGTACAGAACATGTTTTGATCAGCAAGATAATCTTTACAAATTAACACACCACTTTTGCAAATGCCTTTCCTCTTTGCATGACCTGATCTTGACCTGAGATTTAAAATGATACAAACAAAACTATTTAAATGTCTAAAGTCAAAGAGTGATTCATATTTCTTATTGCATGAAACTGTGAATGGATTGGTAAACTTAACCCTACTCTCCTTTACTGGATTCCTTCACATTTCATCAAGCATTATATTAATTCACATTTGTGACTTGTGAGACAACTTTTTACAACAATCCAATTCACTGATAATATAAAAGAACAAATTACAGCTGTAAAACACTTGAGAAAATCTAGTGTGCCCTGCCCTGTTGAATCAGGTGCATCTGTATGCAATATTTACGGATGTCACATTTAATATCAAATCCAAAATAAATCAATAAACTTGTTCACTTGCCTATAAAGAACATTTGAAAGTTGTTTGCTCTTTTCCCAGGTTATGTTTGCTTTGTTGAATTTGCATTTATCAGATATTTTGTTAGTTCTTAACCAGTAAATCTACTGTGCATCATATACAGTGGCAAGAAAATCTATGTGAACCTTTTGGAATTTAGAGGTTTTCTGTATTAATGTTGTTTAAAACATGATCTGATCTTTAAGAGTCAAAAGTATTAACAAATACAATTTGTCTAAAGTAATAACACAAAAAAGTCTGATCGTTCATGTCTTCAACAACCATAAAACCTCGAAGTGTGAAAAAATGCTAATTAGAGTCATGTCTTAGTTGGTGTGGACTAGAGCTACTTTGACTTTCACTTTAAGACTGTTGCTACTCTACCAAGAAGTGGGCAGCCAAATGACCCCAAGAGCACAACTAACCCTCATTAATGAGGTAGAGAAACAACTCTTGCTTTGAAGGGATCATTGGAACTGGCAAACATCAGTGTTCATGAGTCTACAGTCGGTAAAACATATAACAAGCAGGGTGGTGTCTATGGCAGGACTCCACGAAGGAAGCCGCTGCTTATTAAAAAGAACATTGCTGTACGCCTGAAGTTTGTCAAAGAGCACATTGACACTCCACAGCAGTATTGGCAAAATGTTTTGTGAACTGATGTTTTTTTTTTGGCACAGCATATCAACATGAAAAGATCATCCTAATTGTAAAGTATGGTGGAGGAAACATCATGATTTGGGCCTGCTTTGATGCATCAAGGCCTGGCCAGCTTGCAGGTATTGGGAGGAAGATGAATTCAAATGAAAAGATTTCCATGGACTAGCACTAGGAGGTTTTTATTGTTGTTCTCAATAAAGATATGAAAGATCAGTCATTAGAAGACAGGATGACTTTATTAACTCAGGAACAATAATTAGTAAAGCCTGAAAATCTGATTATTTTCCCTTCTATTTTTTTATTTCCATTTCTTCTTGTGTAGATTTAAGTGATTCAGGTTTGTATGTTTGACCCAAAAATTACACAAAGCATGCGTAATTAATAAAGAGCAGTGTTCTTTCTCCACAATATGGTGACGTTTCAGTGAGTCAACCTCAAAAGAGAGTAAACACAAACAAGCCTGGTTGTCACTCAGCTTCCCACTCTTCCCCTGTGGAAGTTGAGCTCCCCTGTTCACCCCTACCAGGATGGGTTTGCATCATTCTGCTAAAGTCAACACACAGGGGGACACTGGGTACTCTTTCCTTTTCGTCAGACCTGATTATCTGTAGCAACAACTCATCAGCAGGCTGTGAGTCATAACAACAGAGACCCTGACTCAATGCTGCTTTGGTTAATCAGTGATCGGAGTGGGAGTACTGTGACTGGCTGGCCAGGTTAAAGGAGAGGAGCAGCAGTCAGAGGCAGCAGACACACACGGTAAGAACAAACTTTATCTCGCTAATTGTCTGTTGGTTACAGTGTGGTTAAGAGAAACTTGAAAAAATGTTTTATTATATAGACAAAGGACGCGTTTGTGTTTAGAGACATACTTGGATTTTTTGATTATATTTTAAAAATCATCAAAATCTGTGTGTCTAAATATTCTTTAACATACGTTTTAGCTAAATTTGAAGATTCCTTTAAAATATATGGTGAAACAGATTTTGTAAAGCTGTGGCTTTAAAATAATGTTATTTATTGGTTCACTGAAAAAAATGTAAGTTCTGGGATTTAGAAAATATGAATTGTTATTGATTGTGGATCAAAGCCATATCCTAGGACATGTCCAAATAGAGGAAAATCCACTGTTTGCTCACCTCCTCCAAGAGTCCATCAGTCCACCTGTGTGCACATTCAACTCAAAGGTTGAAGTTCTGTTTTTTACATTTAGGTGTCTGAATAAAAAGTGTTCAGTACATCAAGCAATATATATTTTTAAAGATCAAACAAAACATACTTTTATTTTAACTATGTAGTGTTTATGAAAGATTTGTTCATTTATCTAATTATTTCAACATAAATACATACAAAATGTCTCATATCGTACAATAACTGGTATGGTGACAATCATACCAATCACTGGCATGTATGTTTGTTGGTAAGATCAATCATGGACATGTCACTGCAGCTACAGCTAATGCTCATGCCAGCCAGTCCTGTTGTAGACAGGAAACCAGATCCAGCATTGATTCACAAACAACCCAATACTGGGTGCTCACCAAGATTTCCGACAGAGTTAGATTATATATTTATATATTTATGTTTTTTGTCTCCACAGAGAGAATTATTTCAAACAAAAGATAAGATGCAGCGACTGGTGTCAACTCTTCTAGTACTTCTACTATGCTGCTGCATCTCAAGAAGTCAAGCCAACCGCGTCTACGTTCACCCTTTTAATCTCTTTGCTGTGGAGAATGTCAGCTGTGCAACCCCTCATACCCAGACATCAAAGCCTCGGGAGACACATCCTGTGGCCCCCCTCGATATTCAAGTCCTGACATCAGACAGCAGGGACCCGTCGAACCACAGCACACAGAGACAGAACGTCACAGAGAAGATGGTGGTTCTGACAACCCTCTTCAATTCTCTGGGCCTGAGGCTGTACCAGGCTCTCAGCAGCAAGCAGAGCGGCACCAACACCCTCCTCTCGCCAATCAACGCTTACGGATCCCTCGTCACCTTCTCTATGGGAGCATCCAAGAACACAACAGACTTGTTCCAGGTCTTTGCTTTTGATTTGTTCTCATTGTCGACATGGTAAATTGGGGTTTTAAACAAATTGACCATGCTGATTCTTTGCTATTTGGAATAAGAGGATAAATGATAGTTAAAATGGAAGTCTGATTATCATGTCCTGTGCTCATCTTTCTCATCTTTCCCTTTCAGTTTTTTCTGGGCCTGACCAGTAGCAACAAACCAGATGATTGTGCATCATTAGTGGGAAGACACAACGTTCTCAAGACACTGAAGAGTATTAACAGTCTGGTAGATGATGGAACCAAAGACAGAGTAACCACCCATGTCTGGGCTTTCCCTCGCCAGGACACTCAGCTCTCTGAGGACTTTATTCAAGGCGCAAAGGACTTCTCAGACACATCGTTCATCCGGGGCGTGGACTTCTCCAAACCCGATGAGGCTGAGCAGCTGGTGAACAACTTTGTCGAGAAGACATCAAACGGGAAAGTGAAGAGCATCTTCAAAGATCTGAACTCCAGCAGTGACCTTCTGTTTATGTCTTCCTTCAGCTTCCGAGGTCTGTCTCCTCCTCTCCCTCACATCTGTAAAGCAGTACACAGATTGATATAAATCATTTAAAGACAAAATATCATATATTAAAATTTCACCCCTTTGCCAGGATGATTATATTAAATTAGTTACTTCAGTCTGGTGTACTTCATGTGTGGCTCCAAAGATTGGATTTGTACTGAATAACATCTGCACATGTACCTGTATAATATAATAATTCTATTTTTTAATTAATTCTGAATATATTTGCTATACAGTCTAGACACACAAGCGATTTGACTTTGTGGACTGAGGTGAAAACAAACTGAAACTCATATATAACAACATATAGTTGTTAAGAGCTGCATCACCCTGCAGTATGTAACTGTATTTTTCATTTTCGGTCTTTAGGCAGCTGGGGGACACCCTTCAAACCAGATGAAACCTCCTTGCAAGAGTTCCACGTGGATGAAACAACTACAGTGATGGCACCGCTGATGACCCACACAGGTCATTACCATTACCTGAATGATAAGGTAAATATTATTTCAAGTGGAGCAGGAGGTTTGGACTTGTTAAAATCTTATGTTCTTGACTCATCTGGAGTATTTTCAATTGTCTTTACTATGAAGATGCAGCGCTGCACCGTTGTGAAGCTGCCCCTGAGCAAACAGTCCTACATGTTGTTGGTCCTGCCTCATGAAGGAGCCAGTCTGCAAGATGTAGAGGCTAAGCTGCTCACTTACATGTCAGGCTGGCAGCACAGGCTCCAGGCCGGGTAAGTCTAGACACACAGACAAAAACCTGAATCTTCTTCGATATTTTTAACGTGTTATCTTCCTTTTGTGCATACATTTTTAATTCTATCAACTTTATGGGTCCTAAAGCAGCAATTTACTTACGAACAGCTTTTTGAATTTATGTTCAAATATCCATTAAAGTTTACTGTCTGTCAATGACCACAGTAAAAAATAGGTTAATATATCAGTGTAGAGAACGTGAGGCTCTGGAAGTTTAGAGAACAAGTAAGGTACAAACCAATTTTAGATTTAATGTTTTTTTATCTTTAAATTTAAAGTGTGCTTTCTTCCGACCTGCACAGCCTGTTGGAGTTGTCTCTGCCGAAGTTCTCCATGTCTTCTGTGATTGATCTGCGTGACCTGCTGACCTATCTGAATCCAGAAATAGAGGCCCAGCTGTTGGGGTCCCAAGCTGAGTTCAACCAACTCAGCAACAGCAAACCTTTCACTATAGATAAGGTGAATTACACAAATGGTCTGTTTGTTGTATCATAAAAATAAAAATAAACTGTGCATGTGTGCATCATTAACATCTCTGTCTTCTCATAGGCGGTCAATAAGGTGTTGTTTGAGATGTCAGAGGAAGGAGCAGAACCTCAGGACAACAAGCAGGAAGCAGACATGCCTCTGAAACTGTCCATCAACCGGCCGTTCTTCTTCGCTGTCTTAGAAGGGGATTTGAATGCCATCCTCCTGCTGGGAAAAATCACCAATCCTACGCTTTAGAGCTATAAAGTAGCAACAAAAATGTGCATAATCACCTACAGCTTAGGTTTCCACATGGGAACAATTCAATAATTCAGATTTAGATCACACCATTAGCTTTAGCAGAAATAAATGATCCATGATGTACAGTGTAGAAGAAACTCACTGAAGACTGATCCAGCAATACTTAACAGAGCTGTAGCACTTTGCTGGTTTATTTATGAAATCCTGGTAATTTAAGTACCAGATTTGTTTTAAAATACTTGTTTTTCCTGTAAAATTTATCATAGCAGAGTTCTGTACAGTATTTTTTTTGGCAGAGAAGGTACAGTAACCACAATTCACTATGATAAGTAATACATTGTATATTTTAATCTTAACTAAGACTTTATTTTTATTTTGTTGTGATTTCTGTTGACTGAAATATAATTCTCCCAATATGGTTAAAATGTCATTGTTTTTATTGTTTGCTGACTGTTTGGAAACTGGGATTAGGACCAGAATAATAATTTATATAATTATTTAGTTTGGAAATTATCTCTTTAAGTTGTGTGCATCAAGTTAAAACATAATATTTTAATTTCTCAGATGGTAAATCAGATGCATTTTTTTCATCCTGCTTCAAAATTGTGCCTCAAGATTTAAACCTTGATACATTTTCAACATAAAACCAACTGCTTAACTTTAATTAATTAAGTTTAATGTAATGTAAACTGAATGTTGAGCAGCGATGCACTAGTTACCAATTGCAGTAAATTTATACTGTTCTGTTTTATTCCTAAATATCACAAAATATACTATGTATGTATATCTACATATAAAATAATATGGAAACAGACACATGAGCATTATTGTCAGACAAACCCATAACAAAATCTTGAACCAGTTATTTAATGTCAACATTTAGTCTGACTTTGTTTCAGACATAATTGTGGTTTATGTGTCGCACTCCTTTTTGGAGCTGGTTTCTTGGTAGACCTGAAAAAAAAAAAAAAAAAACTGGACGTCTACATAAGCACTTTTAGCAAACTAATGACCTTTATATTAAAACACACTGATCACATTGATTCAACACTGCAACCAAAGTTCTTTGTTTTATTCCCAAGTAATTTATGTTAAACATATATTATACACTTATTTTGGAGACACATGTTCATGTCACAAACCAGCAGACGTCTTATTTTGAGATGAGTCCTTCACCAAGAAGCGCAAATTAGACAAATATTGTCTGGCTGACTTTGTTTTACCATTTCCTAACAATACTATGATTAAAGCAACTGTATACTATAGAGCAATACATGTCATCAGCATCTGGCATAAATAATTTTGTAAAAACATTTGATTAACTGCACCATGCAGAACCAATCACCATCCAAACTCACTCACAGTAGATTCTCCGCTGTCTCAAACAACAATCAGACACGTCTGATGGAGCCCTGTTGTTAAAATGTTTGTGCACCGTGGCTAGTGTTAAATAGGAGGTTCTATTAGTGTCATTTGTGGTCCTACATTCTTCATGGTCTGTTATCTGACCATGACTTTGGCCTGGACTGGAAGAAATGTTTCTTTTCCTTTAGGAAATGTGAGGTTGAGTGCAGCTTTCAGTTCCTCAACTTTCTACTGGTTCTGCTCAGCGAGCTCTCGGGCCTCTTTCACAAGGTCCATCAGAGAGGAGAACATGGAGATGTCACTAGGCTGAAGACCCATCTTCTGGATCTGAGACACACAACAGTACAAAGCAGTGTGAGAGAGAATATATATACAGTATATGATGTTTTTGCCTGATGCAACTCACCTGTTCCCCTAGGTATTCCACATCCAGTGCCAGTTGAAGACGGATCTTGCTGTCATCTGTGGGTCCACCATTTGCTCCCGCCGTGATAGCCGTGGTCGCGCCCTTCCTGGCTTGCTTCAGTCTCTTCAGACTCTCCTCCATCTTTCTCACTGAGCTCAGCACCTCTGAAATGGTCTCATAGTACCTGAATGCAAGAAAGACAGAAAATTAAAGTGAGGGACTAAAACTATGTGGTTTGCGGCTGGAAGCATGACTGAAAGACACAGGAAATCCTTCACAACCACAGCCAAACACCAACACCCTAGTGAACAGCAGATGGTTACTCACCACTTTTAGTATCGTTCTATCAACAAGACTACCTGAATTCCCTTCGGGAATTAATACTGTTTATCGTTAACTTATTTCTATATAAAAAATAAACAAATATGAGTTCCACAAAAACATTAGGAGGACCAGAATAATAAGAGTCTTTCAGGTATATTAAACAGAATAACCCCTTCTGTAAACATTCTAGGAACACAGGTAGGTGTAATTGTTTAACAACAGTACTGTAAACTTACTTCTGTGTACATTCAGACAGTGAAACTCGCAGCCATTCTTGTGCTGTGCGGGGGGTGACGAGCCCTGTTGAGTCAGTCAGCACTTGATGTAATGGACGCAGGGCGTTGTCCATGTATGCTGATGCACGTACTGGCGGTTCCTACCCGTGGAGGAGAGGAATGTTACAGGCAGAAATATATCTAGATTTCATTCTTACACAAAGCCAGTGACAAATATTCAAGTGGCATTTATTTTATGTCGTGTATATCAACAAGCATCAACCTTAATAATGTTATTTAGAACAAAATACAACAGCCCTCAAAGCTTTATCTACATCAGAGAAACAGTGCTCCCTGTAGTTCCTCCAGTATGTTATGAGAGACTGTTATGGGATGAAATGTTTGAGAAACACAGTACGTGTTCATGTTTGCAGCTTCACTTCACCTTATTAGTCCTGCGGTAAAGTCGAGGAACCTCTGAGGCACTCTTTAAGAAGCGGCAGGAGCGTTCAGTCAGATGCTGGGTCATCTTGGCATTTAAAGTGGGAATGCTGCTTGACAGACAAGCCTTGGAGTCTGCTAGGGCATCTGGCATAGAGGAGAGCACCAGTCAATGCAGTAAAGACAGTATGACAGTGACAAACAGTTAGTGAGTTACTTCTATGATAACGCCTAGAAAAAAACAAATAGTCAATGAACCGTAATGGTAATATATTGTAGGGACAAATCTGAAAAGCTGCTTGCTTTCATTTTTTAAATGTCAATGAACAATGACTGGCATTTATAACTGTGTGACCATGTGTCCCCTGAGCACAAATTATATAATATTAACAGCTGAGAGATAATCCAAAAGAAAGTGCAGAAAAATCCTCCATAAAGGTCTAATCCTTCTTCACATTTTCCTTTTTAATTCTGAGTCACTGCAGCAAAAAAGAGAAAAGCAAATGATTTACCTTCTACAACGGCAGCATTTTTGAATCCAAGGGCTTCTAAACGTTGTCTGACCAACTCTGACAATTCTGGGATCTAAGAGAAAGATGAGCCAACTGTCAGAGTACTGAAAAACTAGAATTCTCAGTAAGGGGCACTTTGTTACTAATGCATAATTTGGGCCAATATTAACCCAAAGCAACTCTAAAATGCAAGAAATAGTGCAATAAATATGCATTTATTTTGTGTGTGCACCTGCTCCTGCAGCTTTTGAATATCAGCAGCAATGTGGACCAGTTGTTTAGTGGACAGGGAGGCAGGACCTCCGCTCTCACTGCCCCCTTCATCCATTGACGTTCTGCTAGAGGTGGAGGAGGCTGAGCTCGGAAGAGGCCTCGTTGGCTCTTTAGTCCCCTCAGGGGCAGGGGTCTTAGTCAAAACCTGTGAAGGCACCAATCAAGATAAGCATCAAGGACTGTTTCAATAAATTGTTTCTGCTTTATTTGGTTTAGTTCAATTTATTTTTTGTTACCTCATCAAGAAACTTTGTATATCGTGAGTAGAGCTGCAGCGTGAGCTTCCAGAAGCGATGGGCCAGAGGTGACAGGTAGACCTTGTCTGACCAGCACCTTAATAGACAGGACCACAACACCTCAGATACCTGCAGGTGATATGCACTGCCTGCTGTAAACGAACAGACACATTCACAAAGTTACTTCAGATAAAGTATTAGGTACACACTGGTGCTTATGAGTATATATTGTTACCTGGTGCTGCCTCTAGTCTGTCGCTTATGGCATTTTCCAGACTTCCTGCTATTTCCTTGTATCTAAAAAATAAGCATACAGAAAGGGGAAAGAGAAAACAATCGACTAGTTATCAGTTTGTTTCTTGCATCAGGTCTGATATGCATGTTAAATATTAAAAGGTCAGGATATGTTGGTTTGTTTATTTTATCATAAAGACAAATGTAACTACATTCAGTTGGTGGAACAGTTCATATATCCATAAATGTTGAACTATGCCAATGACTAAATGCAGTTTTTTTGTGTCTTCATTAAATTAACCTCACTTTTATTTATTTATTTTATTATACTTTTTAAGGGCTATCAAGGAGTTTGATGTCACACTTTAAGAATGAACCATAGCATTGAAAAAATCTGCAGTTTGCTTTAGAAAGAGATGTAGGATATATACTGTACATCGTGTAAGCAACTGGCTAAAATCATTGAATAGAGGTAACATGCACCGTAGTTGAAAGTAGACAGGCAAGTTCCATTTGTTATGGAAGCTGGTGTAAGAAGGATGTACTCTCAATCTCTTCACACTGGCCTGCGAGCTGCACTGACGTTCAAACCTCCGCACAAACGCCATACTGACGCTGTAGCGCTACGAAAAAAAACACAAGCACAGGTGAAACCACACGATTTGAATTAGGAGACAATATGCAAAAGTTCTGCAAAGTGACCAGAGTGTTTATGTGGCTGTACCTCATAGAATATGTCAGGGTTTCCAGGGTTGAAGAGGTAAGCCAACCTCTCCTCTATCGCTTTGATTATCTCTGGCCACACAGAGTTCACTAAGAAGTCATAACCTGGCACTATGTCTGCTTTATCACTGAGGAAAGAGGAAATATCTTCTCAGTAAAATATGTCAAACACTTTCTAAACTGGGCACTATTCAAGCCACTGATTTTTGATTAAACTGCTTCTATGATAACATTTATACCTCGATATAGCTCCTCCAGTCACCTCTCTTAACAGTCTACAATGGTGAGGAACAAACTCCAGCAGTCTAGAGAACATCAACTGGAGCCCATTCGGGTTGGACTTCACCACCTCTTCTACGATCACCTAAAAGCAGGAGAAGGCAGGAGATGATATTTTAGCTTCTTATGGGAATATGGAGTTCTTTGCTGACATTCAATTTAGGAAGCTCAGTATTACTTACTATATTAATTAATACTATCAAGGCTGGCAATAAGACAATAATACACTTCTTCTAATCTAGTTTCTTAAGCAAATATAAAGTAAATTAAAAAATTTTAACCAACTTAATATATCACAACTAAAATAAAACATTATGTCTTCAAAAGGTAAATATGTCCCAAGATCTACTAAAACATGTGGCATTTTACCTGGTCCATGTACGGCTTTACCAGCACTTGTCCTACAAGAGCCTCTGCATCTCGAGTCTTGTCTATGGTAGCATACGTCCTTAGACAGTGCCGCACCATGTCCACATTAGATGTTTGCAGACCCTCGATCAGCAGGCCCTCTAGAGACTGCTGCAGCATTGAGGTGATCCCTGCAATACGCTGCAGAGGACAAAATACATACACAGATAATAAATGAGTTAATTGACATATAATCCTCAATTATATTGAAAGGGGTTAAATATTCTGGAGATGCTTCCTGTATACTCAGTGTACATGCTGACACTGTTGTTTTTTCTATTAAAGACATGTCACATGACATTTAGTATTCGCCAAAATGATGGAACAGAAGCTGATTATGCTTGTCAAATAATTACAGCACTGCCAGACAGACTGATTGATTAAGTTAGTGGATATTGATTCACAATCTGCTTTAATGATTGACACAGTAACACTTACAGGTCTGACTTTGTCCAGTAGAGGCATGCCTTTGCTCTGTATAGCATGGAACTGCAGCTGGTTGAATTCAGTAGCGATCCTCTCCAGGATCTGACCTGCTAACAAGGGACTGCATATACACAGACAGACACAACAGCTTAGCGCTATGTCCCTGCAGTGATAAACTCAATTCTTTGAACCCTCTGAATTTTCACCAGTGATTTGTGCCAACAATATGAGTATGTGTTGAAAAGTGATGTGCACTGCTCAACATTACATAAGAGCGATAAATATTTTTTACACTGCCGCTCAACCGAAAATGTGCCTGATGATAGATACTACTTGTCATAACTGGTTAGACCAGATATTGAAATACAAACACGGGAAGTGTCCTCACTAAATGACAGTGAGCTCGTTAATGTCGGTTTCCCACCTGTTGATTTCCAGAGAATTGGATTCCTTAGGGTTCTGTGAGTGGAGGATCTTCTCAATCTTCTCCACTGAGCGCACCACCTGGATTAGCCTTAATACACATACCTGATGGATAGTTATAATAAAAGGAAGATGATTTATTGACTTTTACAGAGTATTGTAAATGTGATCATATCATCTAAGGAGCAAACCTTCTTTTTCTGCAGATCGTCTTGTTTGGACAGCTGCTTATCTATAGCCTGAATCACCTCACTGACACAGGACCGCAGACTCTGTAAGAGCCAGCAACATGCATAAAGACTCAGTGGCAGATCCTAATTAGAAATTACAGCATACACAATAACAGCACATACCATAACCTCCTCTCGTAACTGTCCCAGTGGCACAGAAAGCTGATTGAGAGCTTTGTCCATTCCCACCTGTGATGAAGAAACACACGCCTGAGATTAGAAATAGTCTTCATACTAACAAATTTACATTAAATACTGACTGGTGGTCATATGCACACGCTATCTATCTATATTTTACAGTTGAATAATAAAGCTAATTAACAAGGATGACACTAACAGAAAATGTGAAATAACTAAATAAAAAAATGTAAATAAACTAAACATGAATGACTAACTAACACATCAAACAAAATTAAACAAGGAAAAGGTTAAATATTTATATTATATAATCACTATTTAAAAGCCAACATTCTGTTAATTAACTGCTGCATTGTTTATTTATAATAGATTACTATCAAATATAAAAACAGCATAGTCGGTATATTAGCTAAGATCTAGTGCCTGCCCTACTTGACTCCTGTAAAATATAGGCTTCTGGTTATAAAGCTCTAAAATAACAACCACAGTGACAAACGAGATATGGTATGGATCTTTTCTGATTGTGGTTTAAAGTAGCTGTAAAAAGGCAAAACAATTTTTATTAACCAAGGTTTAATAAAAATTTTTAAATCTTATATATTTATACAGTAACAACTGACCAGGTTGGTGGATAAATTAACAAAGTCTGCATAGTCCTTGTTGATGAGCTCCACCATGGCTGTCTTCAGTAGCTTGTAGTAGAGCTCAAGGTCTTCTCTCATCTCCTCCAGTTGGACCTGCTTCCGACACCCAGACACAAACTGGTCAACATCAAAGTCATCCTGCAGAAAAAGAGAGGTACGATAAACAGATCCATCAGACAAGAAGGATACAGACACACAAAACGGACACTGGTGACAAATGTGTGATTTGTCAGCAAGTCTGCTTTTTCTCATTTTAAAACATTAATGCGATGCAGCCAATAGACTAATTTGCCCAAAAAGTTGTTTCAGTTTTAATAGATTCAGGACACTATTAAATGCAAACTTAAAACCTAACTCTTTGCATACTTTAAAATGATCTATTTGGTTGTGTGCATATGTATCGCACTGTTTTTGCTTTAATTTTTTAATGTTCACATTCACTGTGTGTTACTGTCTGTAACCCCCTGAACGTAATTTAAGGTTTTAAGAATAATGCTAACGTTAAAGTCCGACACGCAAACAGAATAAATGTTAACTTTGATTAGAGTGTAAACGCTTTGTAACTAATGTTTATTCAGTAAACATCTGAAATATTAAGGAACAGGAGCCACTTTGAACAGCTAACTACTGATAGCAACTAGCTAATGCTAAGTAGTGCAACACAAGCTATCGTTAGCGCATTTACAACGATAAAGTTAACAGATTCTCACCTTCATAAAAACATCTTTGTCAAAACACAAAGAATCCGGTCCCTTTGGTAGATTCATTTTTGGATTCTAAAACACAACTATAACATACAAAGAACAAGTAGCAAGCCCACAGTTAGCTCCTGTCACCAAGCTTCCGCAAACATGGCAAGTGCACCAACGAAGAAGAAGAATCACGATGCTACTGCGCCCTCTAGAGGACGGTGTTGCACCACACTCTGTGATCGCAGAGCTCATAAATGAATGAATATAACTTAAACTACTCGCTTTTAGTTATTGTTATTCATTTTTTTAACTAGTTGACAGAAGGCCAAGTGCACGACAATAATTAAACACAATTTCTCATGAATCAGAACATCTTTATTGTCATTGAACCATGTAGAAAATCTCATCGGGTCAGTGCCACAGTCACATAATGACCTGTTTCTCTAATAACCCCTAATAGATATTTAGCCTCTTACTTGAACTAGAAATACCTGCATGAAACTAGGGTTATAAATATGTATATTTATAGTACTGGGTTTGTTCTGGGCCCTGGGCATTATTCCCTAGCAGCATTTTATTTATTGTATTTTATAATCAGTAATCATATATATATATATATATATTAATCCAATGTGGTTAAATTGCATTTATTTTCATAAATACTATTTTCATTTACATTCATTTCATAATTTAAGCCTCCGTGAGCCGCTTTTCTCTGAGTTTAGGTTTAGAAAAAGCATCTTATTGGACGCAGGGCAGGGCCACGCTGTCAGGTGATGCGGCTGCAGCCACTTCTCTATTTCTCTGTGTGTGTGTGTGTGTGTGTGTGTGTGTGTGGAGAAATCGCTGGTCTCTCAACCCGGATGCTGTGTTGTAACTATTGATGATTTCGCCCAGTACGCAGCGCTGTAGGCTGAGCGAGGAGGCGGAAATATTTCAGTACCCTTGAAGCGGACAGCTCTCCTCGGATCCACACGCTTCTCTCCACCCGGCTCCGCACCAGAGGCTGGCGGGTGGATCATACTCCATAGCCTGAGATAGGGGAAGGTGTAGCCGCCACCATAAAGGGAACACCTCCCTTTTCTTGCAGATCGTGATCACTTGCACATCGCTGAAGACAGAGAAAGGGGGAAATAGAGCATCACTACACAGAGAGATGGCGGAGTGCGGGCGGAAGGCGCTGTCTCTCCTGGAAGCGGCCCGCTCCCGGTACGAGAGCCTGCAGATATCCGACGACGTGTTCGGCGAGTCCGGGGACGATAGCAGCGACAATCCCTTCTACAGCACCTCCGGGGACTCCGACTCAGACAACTACATAGCTGAGGTAGGCGAGGAGGACCAGCAGCAGCAGCAGCACCACCAAAAACGGGGCGAGAAGGAGAGCGGACACAGCGGGGGAGCAGGAGGGGGCAGCGGGACCAGCGGCGCCGGTCCCCCGGGCGCCCTGTCCCGTAGTCAGGCAGAGGAGGAGGGCTGGATGGAGACTCTGCAGGATGTCACGGTGCCGCCGTACAAAGAGACATATGGTGAGATGCATGACAAGATGAATAAGGTCATTTGTACAGTGGGGAAGAATTGCCCGTGGGTGTGAAGTGATGGGATGGAGACAGACAGAAATAATGCAGTTCATGTTTTTCAGGTCAGCCAGGCCACTGCTGTGGGTCTCTGTCTGGTGCCAAAACTGCACACAAAAGGCTTTGGCACAACTGGATGCTTGTTTAATTTTCATTTGTCTGCATGGTCCCATCCTCCTTACCAATGGGTGTGTGACAGACAGAAGCATGACAGTGCATCATTAATTGCTCTACCAAGTTAATGGCAAACGCTTAGCCTTTGATACTTCCCCCTTTGGTGCTGTGGCACACATGCTGTCCTGTGTGTTTCAGGGCATTGCATAGAGAGAGACAGAGAGAGACCTGCTGTTTGATTCAGAGAAACAGCGTGCTATCTCTCCTGGCTCTGCACATGCATGGGAAATACACACACATTAAATGAATGTATGTGGAATACATGCAGATATGTTGACCCGTGTCCTCATAATACTCCAGCTGAAAGCAGCCTTAGTTGGTTCTCTTCCGATTTGTGTGAACAGGAAACAATTGTGTGCTTGTGTGTGAGTCGTGACAGTTAAAAAGCACAATGCATCCACACTGCTGTGTATCTCTTCCTCCTAAAAGCAGCATCTTTAACCCACTGCTAGCAAATACAGTTTTTATCAATTTGTCTACCACACTGTTCAGTGTTTATAAGGGATTTGTGTTTGTTGTGCATTCCCTTTCTGACAGGCTTGATTTGGATTTTTTTCTCCTCCTCAGCTGAAGTAAAGATAATTGGTGGAAATGCACAGCATATGGCTGTAGGAGATATGAGTAAAAAAAAAATTACATAGCACAAAATTCACTGTAGCTTAAATGTCAAGAAACCACTAGAAACGGTTTCTTTGGTGTGGTTCCTTTTTACTTGAGCAGAAAGCTGTTTTAAGGGATGAATCTTAAATGTCGTAGGCAAAGAAGATTCGTTTTGACAACCCAAACCAGGTCTGTTTTCATCTATACATGATTCAGACTTTATGTGTTTTCAGTTAACTGAAACCAAAATGAGCTGAGCTGAGGTACCATGAGAGTGTCTTCCGCAATATAAAGGTTTCAGGATGTTCTGTGCCTCCACACCTTCCCTCTGTTCTGGTCTGTTTGCCTTTGTTGACTTAAGCCAGGGAGACAGCAGGTGTGTCTGTCTACTCTTGTCTGGTTTGTTAAAATACAGTTAGTGCCTGTTTGAACAAGCACAGCTAGTGTGGGTGTGGTCCCGACACCCTGTGACAGGGTGCAGGTTATTAAGCGCAGCCTGGCTGGATGGATACAGTCCAGGGAGACTAATCACGCGTCAGTCCTAAAGAAATAAAGATCAAACTTTGATTTATTCAGTCTGAACAGTAAAGGCAGACTGAGCATCAGCGTATCTTTATAAATGTGTCCCTACTTAATTTGGTTAAACGTCACTTAATATCATAAGTGATATTTTTTCATCCATCTGTCCATTTATCGGCCCACCTGTCTGACTGCCCTTTTGTCATCTGCCTGTCTGTCTCTCTGTCCATTTCTCTGTCTGTCATTTCTCTGACGGTGAAAGTTGTGACACAGACGCAGTGCTGATGTGACAGCTCTGCTCCCTGCGGAACGGGCGCCCCGTACATAAATCATCAGCCAGCGTCAGAAAGCATCAAGTCAACCTCATGCAAACTCTCAAAGATTCAATCTGCTCTATGTGTTGTATTTTTTGTTTTGTGTAAACTGCTCTTTGGTTTTGAAACTTCCGATTTTTTTTGAAACTATGCTGTTTTTCTGACTTACATAAACACTTCATCTTCATCTCATGAGATTTCCCCTGCAGTGTGCAGCAAGTGGCAAAAGACCAAGTCGGGGATTATGAAGAGTACATCCACATTTCAGATTATATAACTACCTTTCAATGATGTGAAAGGGAATTAAAATCTGATAATCTGATAGATTACTGGTACTCCATATGTCAGTTCATCTGTTTATATTTCTGAATGTTGCCTTTTAGGATTACAGTGGGACTTCTACACACAGGCCAAAATAAAATAAAATAAACATTAGTATAAGTATAAGTATAAGTATGACATAAAAAAATAAGATGTGCTTGACACAAGATAAAAGATTATATATTTCCATAGTGGTCTGTTGACACTTAAAGTGCCCATATTATGCAAAACTCAAAATCTACACAGCTTTGCAGCGTGACAGTGTACAAGCACATTTAGGGAACTTCAATAACCTGTTTTATAAGCCCCCAGAGAAGCAGCATAATATGGGCAGATTAAAGGAAGTGTATGTAGCGTGTTTTATGAATAAAATGCTAATTTTGACAAGTTGGTAGAGAAGTTGTGTTCAAGGTCAGTGGTTCAACTCATCATTCGTAGGTGGCTTTGGATAAGGCACTGAAATCCCCTCGTAGTAACGCCATCTACTGTCTGTTAGCTGTCCAACATAGGTTTCCCTAAAGAGATGAATGAAATATATTAATATTATTCTTGTTGAGTCATCATAGTAGCTGAGTACTAGCTTTAAGTAGTAGGTTTCAGTACAATATAATTAAAACTAGCAATATTATTTTTGTGCACAGTTCAGTATAATGTATAGCAGCACAACACATCATTTTACATGTGATTTGGCTTAATTCTAAATATAATATACTGTATATTACAATCAGAAAATTGTCATCATTATAGTGTTGTATTCAGTTTGGTATATTTCACTGCTGCAGAAATTAGTCATAGAAAAGCCTTTAAGTCAAAATATCATCGTTTGTTTGGAAAATGTTCTTAAAGCTATTTCATCTACCTAGAGCTCAAATAATACTTTCTACGCATTCTTCAGCACATGACTGTAGATACTTTACCTCAACAATAGAAATACTATAACAGCTGATTACTGTGAGGGATCATTTGGGATTACATGCAGTGTAGGTGGAGTCTTGTAATGTGGGAATTTGATATTTCAGAGCGTCCTTGTAGCTGAACACTAATATAAAGTAGAGTTATGGAAATGATATGAGTGATACGGGCTGGACTGGCGATCAGCTGGCAGGGATGTATAAAGAGAAATAAATGGATGAGGGTTATATTTGTTCAGCTGCAGATGAAACAATTCCATTATCCATAAAATGAAGAATTCGGATTGGGGTTGTGTTTTTGGCTTCCTCCTCAGCTGAGGTGAGCCATTTTTCCTGGATGGACCGTACATTTCAATCTCTGATGTTTTTATGGAGTCACACAGGATTTAAAATTCAGCTTTCAAGTCTAATGGAATGCAAATGAGTGGATTTTGAGCTATGCCCTGCTACATCTGCTGTCTTGGCTGTGTGGCCATGCTCTACTCTTTTTTTTTTTTTACCACTGTATGAGTACATATTACTTTAAACTTGACATTAAAATACAGAAGCTTAATTATTTTGGTTGCACTTAGCCACTCAAGACTAGATAAAGGAAGACTAGATAAAGTGAAATCCTTGTTCTACGTTGTTCAGAGATAATGAGATTGTGCTGTTCAATTGAGCCTGAAGTTGCTTTGCTCTGTGTCCAAATTCTCTCTCATAGAGCCAACAACCTCAGAGAAAATCTGTAATTTACCAGAACAAATACTTCCACCCAGGCGCTGCCTTGTGTTTTTACTATATTCCTCAATTCACAACATTAAGCTCCAGAGAAGAAGCCTTTAAATGAGACATAAGTGTCACTTAGTAAGTAAGCTGAAGTATTTCGTGTCATCTTATCATTTATGATTACCAAGTATTTCACTATTGAAATATTGCTTTTATCCATTGAATTCAATAATTGCATTTGTTTATCCACACTAGTAATAGAAAAACACTAGTAGTTGTTTTTCTATTACTTTAAGTGAACTTAGCTGCAATTTCTTGAGTCACCTCTTCAATTATTTCATATGACAGTGCATGCTCTCTCTATGTGTGTTTGCAAGTCCCTGGGTTTCGGTGCCTTCATTATTATTTCATTAAACATGTCATTGTATTGCTGTTTAAACAACATTAATTCCAGTCATGTCTTGACAGATCACATCAGAAAATGATTTTGACGGATAGCCGGCCATTACTCTAAAGTAAAGAGACAATGAAACCTTTAGCAAGCTTAGAAATGCCACAGTGTGACAAGCCTCACAGTGTGGTGGCTGTCATTTAGTTTAAACTTTAAACTGCTGCCCTGGGCTTTTGACGTTCACACCAGGGCTGCTCTGACTCATTTAAATCCAGTGATTAAACAATATGTGAATGTAAAATATACTGTAGGACTACTGTAATAGACTTTTCTCTGTTCTCGTGAGTTAATCATGTAGTTGTTTAGTTAAGCAAAGAACAAATTGTATGCATCCCACACAGTCTTGACAGTGACAACTCAACAAAATTCAGTTTTGTGTCTTACAGCTGAGAACATTTTATTCAGCAAAGTCAGTGAAATTGAAGGCTTGTGGCCAAAGTTTAACAACTGGGATTAAGTGACAGTCGTGTCAGTGAGTTAGCCCATGTGGGACTCTCAATCTCGCTGTTGTCCTCTCTCACAATGCTTCACTTCTTTTCCTGTCCTGTCTTGATCCAGGCCCGGCTCAGAAGATGCCAGACACCGCCACAGCCCTAGACTTCTTCCAGCTCTTTGTCCCGGACAATTGCATCCAAAACATGGTCACCCAGACAAATATGTACGCCAAGAAGTTCCAGGAGCGTTTTGGGTCAGACGAAGGCTGGCGTCCAGTCACAGCCCAGGAGATGAAGGCATTCCTGGGGTTTGTCACCTCCACCAGTGTGCACCGCTGTGAGTCAGTGCTCAGCATCTGGAGCTCAGGTTTCTTCAGCAACCGCAGCATCGCCTTGAAAATGAGCCAGGCACGTTTTGAGAAGATCCTCAAGTACTTCCACATCGTGGCTTTCCGGCCGTCACAGGGAAGCAACCAGGGCCTGTACAAGATCCAGCCCTTCTTGGACTCGCTGCAGCAGTCGTTCAGCTGCACCTTCAGACCTTCACAGACACAGGTTCGTAGCTGTGCAGTTGAGACAGTTATCGGAGTCGTTTAGGTTTAAATAAGCATACGCTATGGAAAACGGTGTAGATACTGTTTTATTTTAGGTGTATTCATATATACACGCCAAGGAGTTACCTAAAACTTAAAATGGGAAGGAATTTGCTCCTGAAATAGGGCATATCACCTAAATATCTCCCATAAGTAATCTTAGTTTAAAAAACTTCTATACAGCAAGTTGTGCTGTGGGTAAGATCGACTTCATTTCCATTGCACTGGATGCATTAGATCCACATTTATGCAACTGGGGCAGTGGAGCACCGGCGTTGCTGCTCTATTTTTGGTGGTCTGGACTTTATTCAGCTCCAGATTTTCTTTCTTCTCCAGATAAACAGCAGCAATGATGATTTGAAAAGGCCCCATGAATAAACCGCCTGATTTAAATCAAGCCAACATTTCCATATCATCGCTATGCTTTTGTCCAAAGTGATTACTATATTATCTGTATGTGATTGCAGAGAAAGAAAACAACAGGAAAGAAAAGTGTTCTGCCTGAGCAGCGAGAGAGCGCAATCACACAAATTGTTTTCCCTCAAACTGATGGAAATCATGTAAAAAAGAATGACAACAGCGCCCAGTGTTGTGGCGTTATACTTCATGAAAAATTAACCCTAGTGTGTTATTTTCTGCTGATTGTCCATGTGCAGCTCGGCTTGGATTTACCCTTTGTAAAACACCAGTGACTCATGAAAATGGTGCCACAGAAATTAAATGTCAATTTTAGACTGCTTGGCTTGTTATTGGAGGACACTTTGCTGTATCCACATCCTTTAAGGGCTTTCTACATTTGACTACTTGCCCTTCTTTAGTAATAACAAAAGATCACCCATCATATCCAAAATCTAGCTACAAGCAGGTAGCCACGAGTTGATAGATAGGAGAAGTAAGTTATTTCTAAAAAAATCAAGTGCTTTAGCATCAGTTTTATTTTGAAAGGTGATGTATTTGGGAATACAGTCCTCGTATCACATCCACACCTCGCTCTGCTGTGTAATGTCACCATTAGAACAGTAAAAATGTAGAAGGTGATGTGCATTAATTGGGGGTTTGGTGAAATATGGTTTGATGCTAAAGCTCTGTATTCACTTAGATCTAAAAATGACTGATACAATGAGGGCAGGCTGGTCGTCAGACAGCGTGTTTGCGTGTCTCTAGCTGTAGAAGGGTTCATGTGAATCTAGGCCAGTTTGTTTTATCTGTTGGTTTTCTGTGCCAGGGGCAGGGAGTTAGTCCAAATAGACAGAGAGGCACAGACGGAAACTGTTGCTCTGCAGATAGTTGAAAAGTCATTTACTCATTTCATGACGGACACGAAAGCAAGAAGGGAAGGAAGGAAATTATAATCTTCATCATTTGTTTGGTTCTAATCGATTGATGTGATTAGGCTCATAAATTGACGAAACATTTTCAGGAAGTGAATTTAAATGATGAAATGAAATAAATGAAATGTTAACAAGAACAGGAAATTTAATTCAAATTAAACAAGATGCCTAATACTAGCATTTTCTGTGTCAGCCTTACAATTTAGTAGTCGCTGTGATGATCTGTTGATGCTGCTTTGTATTTATTTGCAAGTTTAAAATCTTTAAGCGCATTTGTCCCAATCCTCACAGAACTGTGTCCTGTGTCGTGGATAAATGAATTTCCCCCCTTTCTTTTTACAATAAATGATTAGTGTGAACAAGGCAAAGCGTTTACTCCAAGCATTCATGTACAAATATAACCTCGTTTTCTGCAGTTAAGTAATAAATATCTTATTATCTTATACCAAGTGAAGCAATAGCTGTCGTGCTAATGTGTGGCAGCTACAGGGTAACATATTTCCTAAAGGGTCAGTCTGCTTTGAGTGATAGCATCCATCCTAAGGATATAAAGCTCTATCAGTTTTCACATGTGTAAACCATCTCCATATTTGACTGGGAAATATTGCTGTTGGTCCATAGAGCGGGAGAGAGCTGTTGGTCGCGTCACAGTTCAACTTTAGTCAAATTACGATGGAGGCAGGGGAGACACCAGAGGAAGGGAGAGCCGAGGGAAATTTGAAAGGCAAATATTTATCGTGTGGAAAATGGTCAACAAAGAGTTGTAATAAGCCGGTTATTGTCCAGGAATGGGTTAGAAAATCCTCTGTTGTGTGTGTGTGTGTGTGTGTGTGTGTGTGTTCTGAAATGCTTTTTTTTTTTTTTTTTTTTTTTTTTTTTTAAGCTTTTTCCAATCCTAAATTGGAAATATATCCTCAGATCTGAACCATCCAAACTATTTAGAGACAGTGAATAGATTCAGGAAACACTAAATATACAGAGCAAAATATGTAGTAGTAGTACTTGTAAGCAATTATTTCAGAGGTGAATCAAAAAAGTCTCTTTTATTATATTTTTATGTTTTTATTCTCCGTCCTATTTAAGGAAAATTGGTTTTCCCCATGCCACATTTACACTCAAGTTGAGAACAGCCTGCAGAACTAAACACATTTTTTTCTCTACTTTAGCACAGTGTTACAGTCAGGTTTTATCTATTCCTCTAGATGTATTTTTCATTTTGTTTATTTTTCATAGTCAGAATAGTAAATCACAGATATTTTTTCCAGTGGTTATGTAAAGGAAGATGTAGGTCAGTCATAAGGAAATGTACCCTGGGGGGATAACGTATACAGTGAATGCAAAACAATAGAAAAATGTAGAAGTGGTAATAGACCATGTTTTTCTTCTCTCTACAATATAACATTTAACACATTCAAGACTTGTTAGGATGTTCAGTTGGCTGCCTTTTTTTCTTATCTTGCCCTTAGCTGTAGTGTCACATCTAATATCTCTCACACAAAATACTTTTCTTTCACATTGTTTTTCCAATACCACCTCCTACTCGTACTTTAGTTGTGATATGTTTATATAAAACGTACAAAGACAAACTCACATTCACAGTAACGTTACCTGTGTTTCCAGGCTCTCCACGAGCCCTTGATAGATGAGGATCCAGTGTTCATCACTACCTGTACAGAAAGAGAGCTGAGGAAGAGGAAGAAGAGGAAGTTCAGCCTCTGGGTTCGACAGTGCACCTCCACCGGATTCATCTGTCAGGTAGCAGCATGCAACACTCGGTGTGCTTGAGACAAGTGGAGAGCGGCAGTGATCACAGTTGTTTCATGTCTCCCTTGTAAAAAAAAAAAAAAAGGTGCAAAGAAGAAGAAGAGAGAGTGAAGAGATGAAGAGTATAAAATTGCTCTAAAGTTTTTATAATCATTATTTTATGCTTTTAAACTTCATGGCAGAAATCTTGAGACTTTGATCTTCACCAACATTTAACATTTTATGCAGTATAAAGATATGTTGTTGTCAGATTTTCCAGCTGGCTGACATCACAGACAGAGCTGCTTTGCTCGCTAACAACCTTGCCCTTACTCCAACCTCCACTCCTACACTGCTTTGCTTACATAATGACACCATTTAACCGAGGCCTGGCGCTACACGAGGACTGTCAGACCAGTCAAAGCATTGTGGAGGGCATCACAGAGGAAAGAAAATAGAAACCACAACTGCCATACTATTTTCTAGAATTTGTTACCAACTCCTAAACTGCAGGTTGTTTAAGTGATAACATGTTTTTATCATAGTGTCATGAAGACTGTGACCATGTTTGAGCAAATCAAATACAGAAACCCCAACTGTCGCTGAATGATTTAGCAGTGGAGCTCCACTCGCTGGTGACGGAAACCGCTGTTGTCAGCACGGCTGTGATTCTCAGTATATTACTTACTTGTTAAAAACCTATTAAAAGGCCATGGGAACCACTGATACAATCATAATGTGATAACTGCTACAAATAAATGGCTGCTGAGCTCTTAACCTTATAAACAGTGCTTGTGCAGCTTAAACCAGCAACGGGCCGAACTGAAGGCTGAAAAAACAGCATAAACCATTGTGCATCCACTTACTATTGTATTTACTGAAGTGCAGTTCAGTGATGATGACTACAGCTTTAGTGACACCCAGGAAACTGCAGTATCAGCACTTAAACATTTGCTTCTTATCCTCTGCTCTCTACGCTCTAACTGTGTCACTCTCAAGGTCTCCGTACACAGGTACTTGTAATATAACAGTAACATGTCACCCACTCACTATAAGGACTGTCAACATATACTGGTGTATGCTTATTCAGGTTTGAAAATGACCTGTCCAAGGACAAAATTAAACAGGCTTTTGGAGAAATTGGATTTACAGCAATTTAATAAAACAGAATCCATAAATACAAAGATATATCTCAGGCATAAGACTATCCAGCAGGGAAGTGTTTCCTTCTTTAGCTTGGGTGAGGTCCAAAATTACATTAGTGGGTAGAAATAAAACCACGATCAGAATTATAATTGTCTGTTTTCCTTCTTTTAGTTGTTTCTGGTTGAAATGATGTAACTAATAAATCCAACTATTCATCTCATTGATGGTAATCCCTAATTTACTGTGTAAAACGGCTTGTGTGCAAGAAGCATCACAGGCTCTGTCATTAAAAGCCATGTTCCATTATCTCATCCATTTAACAAATAAGCATTAGCATTCACACCGACTGTGGCCATTTGGCAGTAACTCAGTCTGCTGTACACCGACGGGTGTCTGAGATCTTCTCTTTCTAAATGAATTGTGTCGAGGGAAGAAAAAAAAATCTAAGAAATAAAACAAGTTAATGGAGCGAATCAATGCGATTCCATTAAGCCAGGGCAACACACAGGGATACACACACACACGGAGACACGTGGAGTCACCACTTAACGGCTACACGCCTGACGTAGATGCAGGCTAATCAGGCTAATGCCTGAGAGTTGATGAACAACAGCAGAGGAGGAGCTGTGTGTGGTTGTGTTTGTTGTGTATATGTATATTTGATAATGGATTGCTTCATAAGAACTTGTGCCTTAGTAGCAAAAGATATCGAGGATCATTTGAGGAGCTATTGAGGGCTTCAGGGGAAGTGCACGTCACTCAATATCAATATGATATGTAATATTTCTTAACTTTAAGAAAAGCAAAGTAAGACACTGCAGCTTCTACAGGATTTATTCTGGCTGAAGGGTTTTCTCATGAAGAGGACAACCTATCTTAATAAAACTGTAGTTTCCTTTCTGTCTGATCTACAGCAGATGTTATGTCTTTCCCTCCCTCTGCAGATCTCAGTCCATCTGAAGGAGGGCCAGGGCACAGATGGTTTGGCCACCTTGAAGAATAAGCCTCAGCTCCACAGTCTTGTGGCCAAGCAGCTCTGCCAGAACATCTCCGGCAAGAACACAATCATCTTCACTGGACCGTCCATCACAAGCCTCAGCCTTTTCACTGAATTCAGTAAACAAGGTACACAAACAAACTACTACAGCCGATATTATAGCTGTTGGTGAGGCTGCCTGAATAAAACATCTCATCATCTTCCTAGTTATCTCCCTCCTCGCTCGTTTTCTGCTTTTGTGGACAGATTTATATTTCTCATCTCATCTCCCTGCCTTTTTACATTTTTTATTTGTTTGTTTATTTTTAATCATGTTGTCAAGATCAACAGCCTCGAGCTAAACAGCACGGAGAGTAAGACAGTGTGCTGAGTATCCCCTTCAACTGAGATTTCACATTGTGTGAATTCATGTCATGTTTTTGCATTTTTACATTCACATTACATTACAGGTACAGTGGAGGCTTGAATTATCCCTTACTTACACTTTTTATCACCACAGCTGACCGATATTTTCATTGTGGGAATGTTTGATATTTATGCGGATATCCATCTTTAAAATAGAGCTCTGATTTTTAAGATTATTGCTGCAAGGACGTATTTTATTTTGAAAATATAATCCTACTGTGGCAGGGTGAGCCACATTTTAATCCTCTTCAGTGACCTGTTTTCTTTTGTAGTAATACTAGGAGACAGTTTCATCTTGTCACAAGAGGCTAGAAAAGAGGCAGAGAAGAAATATTCGGCTGTACAGCTCAGGAGGCTTTGATGATACCATCAACACAACCTGGACATTGAAAAAATCGCTCTCACAATTACAGATGAGGAGCAATTTTAAACTCAACTGAGCAGAGCTGCAGTGCGAGTAAAGAAAAACAAGTGCAGAGAGATATAATCAATATTTTGTTGTCCTAAGTGGGTGAAGCTACCACACGGCACCGAAAACTGAGTTCTGAGCTCAGAAAGGCACTGCCTGATATTTTTCTTTCAAATTTATCTTCATGGATTAATTAGCAGAGTTAATTGCCTTGCAGTAATGTGTGGACACACTCACACACTGTACTACACAGATAGGGGCCATGCTCCAAATTGAGAACATTAACAAATCAGCAGCAGTCAGCCACACGATTGTTTTACCACTGCTCATCCATGTTAGAAAGGAGTGGAAAGACAACCGAAGAAGAAAAGAAGTAGGGCAGCTGTGAGAGACAGTTCACACTAATTTATTCTGTGAGTTTTTGTTCAATCTAGAAGCAGAATGCACAAGAAACACAGACGTTAATGCAGGGGATGGAGTAAAGTAACACCGCGAGCAACAATTATTTTTTTTAAATGAATCATTTCATGGTTTAATCTAAGAAAACACAAACAAGTTGCTTGTTGTGTCTGAGCAAAAACTCAAATATATACATTATATATAATCAAAATAGTTTCTGGATAATTATCTGTCCATAAAATAATCAACAAATCAATACCAGGTCTTCATTTTCTCAATTCATTGAATAAAGGTCTGGTCTATAAAACAAAAATGCCTGCTGCAGTTTCCCCAGAGCCCAATTTAACACATTCTTGTTTGTAAAATATGTATTACTAAGTTCTAGTAAGAGTTGTCACATCACGTCTTTGTATTTTGTCTTCGTCTTCTTCAGATATCTATTGCTGTGGTCTGCTGAGCACCAGGAAGAGCGACTGTACAGGCCTTCCACAGAACATGCTGGTGTGCAGCTCGACGCCAGCGCAGCGCGGCCAATCACGGGTGATGATGAAAGGCAGCATGTCGCTGATCAGCTGGTACAACAAGGGACATTTCAGGTTCCTCACCAACGCTTACTCCCCAACAAAACAAGGTGAAGAAGCTGTTTTCCTCATGCACTAATGTACTTTATACATGTCATCGTTAGCAATAATCAACTTAAGATATGTTTTTTACTGGATCTACGTTACAATCAGGTGAAATTGGCTCATCATTCAGTATTCGCATTAGGGAAAATAAATAATTTCTAATCCATCATAATCCATCTCCAGGAGGCACCAGGATCCCGATACTCACCTCTTCTTATAGCATAATCCACTCCCAATTAAACAAATGTTTTGTTAGGTTTTACATCTAGTTGAAGAGCTCCAGCGTGTCTGAGAGTTTTGTGAATGATGAGCGTGAAACCGACTCCCCAGATCAGTTAAACTGTGATTATCCAATATTGATTTTTTTTCACTTCTGTGTGTGTTTTTCACTCCACCTCAAGGTTAACAGAATAGCTGGGATCTCACTCATAAATACATTTCTTTCTTATCATGAAGGTTTTAAAGACGCCATATTAAAATGTACAAAAGAAAGCATAATTGTATAGCTGGATTATACTTAATATTGCTGAAACTGTATTTTAAAACAGAGCAGCAGATATTTTTTTAAGGCAAGAACAATGTATAAAAGTGGGATTGTTCATGCTGACTCACACGCGGCTTACTGGGACTTAAAGGAAACAGAGGCATTGTTAATATCATTTGTTACACCTGCTGTGAGTGTGTGTTTCCTGCTGTGAGTCCAAATGTCTGCTATGCTAAAAGGCCCTCCAGGTACCAAAGAATAAATATGCACAAACTAAAAAACAAAGAGGCTGCCGGCCAGGTGATCGCACAGTCTGGCAGAAAGATATCTCTCAATCTCAGTTTGTGATGTTTGTGTGTGTGTGTGTGTGTGTGTGTGTGTGTGTGTGTGTGTGTGTGTGTGTGTGTGTGCGTGTGTGTTTGGCAGGTATGATCATTAAGAGGAAAAGTGGGGAGATCCCATGTCCTTTGGCTGTGGAGGCCTTTGCAGCTCACCTCAGTTACATCTGCAAATATGACGACAAGTACAGCAAGTATGTATAAAAAAGCATTTGATTCCCCATGATACACGTCTTTAGTTACAGTCTGGTATTGACAGTGAGTGATTATTTCGATAATAGATTTATGGTTTAGTTGTTCTAAACTAGCTTCTTTGGCCATTCTATAGCATTTTATAGCCATAATAAGGAAGCGTGGTATACTTTTGGCAGCAAACCTTCGATATGTATTGCCTTGTTACTGACATTTCTGAATCAGTTGACTTGGCTCTTCTCCACTTATACTGCCGTCACACTACATTTAGCACAGCACACATAGATATTTGATGTTTTATCGTACATTGGTTCCATTTCAAAGCAAATTATTCAGTGAATTTTGTGCCATGATCCTGTTTTTGGCACCTGCGCTGGCCTGCTGTTCAACTAAAGCCAGATAGTCTCACTTTGTAAAATGTATTAGTAGAGTGTTACATTTATTCCTTCATTGAATGGGGTCTTTGTGTGGAAACTGTGGAATGAGTATGTATTTTTCTGTCATAGGTACTTTATCTTCCATAAACCCAACAAGACCTGGCAGCAGGTGTTCTGGTTGAGCATCAGCATCGCCATCAACAACGCATACATCCTCTACAAGATGTCTGACGCCTACACGGTCAAACGCTACAGCCGAGCGCAGTTCGGAGAGAGACTGGTCAAAGAGCTGCTGGATCTAGACGACTGCTCCCCCACGCAGTGAGGAGGAGGAGGAGGACGACGACGACAGCAGGAGCACACAACAAAAACACACACACACTCAGACACGCATAAACACAAACCCCACACACTCTTCATTACGGCTGTACAGACTCTTCGGTCTGTGTCTATGTGATAATACGGAAGCAGTGCCAAGCCTATTTCTCTCTTCCTCCAGTTGTTTTTTGTGGTACTGTAAATATTCATTAACACATGACTGCACACTACACAGTAGAGAATCATGAGCCATGGGACGGTTCACATGACTTAACTGCAACTTTTACCCACACAGATTTACTAAGGATTTGTCAGCAGGAGATATGTCACGAGCAGAGATGAAGACTAAATCATGTCACCTTCAGGTTATAACTCTTGTCATAGAGTGAAATTATTGACATGAGCCTAAATCTCCCATGTGAGTGTTAAAACATCTACTCGTCAGGCTAAAAGGCTACATGTAGCTTGATATTTACTCTCTGCAAAAACACCTGTAACAAAAACTTAGTAAACCAGGACCATGGTGTGTTCACACGCTGCATGCATACAGAATCTGGATCGTGGTGTTCTCTTGTTCAGTGTGAAAATGACTGCTGTTCCAGATGGGTTTTAAAACTTTCGTTGTGTATTTATTTAGCAAGTGGAACTGCCATGTGTGTATGTATGTGTGTGTATGTGTGTGAAACTGAACCTGAGTATGTATATGTATGGCTTTTGTGACCCAGATGTGTTGTGTTGCTGCATAGTGGTGCTCACTAGAAGAAGACTGTACTGTTTGGTGACGCAAAGCCACACGCAGCAGTGTGACGCAAAAACACACGTTGGAATAGCCCAGAAATGAATAAAACATATTTGGTTTCCGGTGTCTTTAAGGCCTTGTAAACCTAGTTATGAGTTTGCCTCTATGACGGTAAATAGTGATTGTGACTGGTGAGAAACACATTCAAATAATAAGAGTAAAGTTTTAGTTTATCTGCTTTGTGAGGACGGTTTGCTTTTCTGTGTCATTTTCTTAAAAAAGGTCCTCACTCATCTCAAACAAGTGAGAAGAGCACAGACAAAAGCAGTTATAGATAAAGGTGCTTTGCCACTAATTTACCTATAACAAATGTCTCTGTGGAATTTCTCACAGCATTAAAATTTCCTTCATTGGTCATAAAATCACTTGGGCTGATCCGTCCTGATTTTCAGCCAACAAACTACAAACAAAACAACAGGTTTGCAGTTGTATAACCGAAACTGTGAAACTATTGGGAGAAACTTTTGTGCTCGTGTGTGGGATCACAGATGATACTGTGTGAATCTGCTTGAAAAAGTGGGTTTTCTGGGTTTTAAACTAATAACTCATCTAATCTGCAACATGCTTTTCTACTAACAACGCTGGCATTGCCAGATGAATTTGTCATATTTGTCTGTTGCATTACTTGTGCAGCTGACTGTGCTTTGGCTTCGCCGGCCGTGACGTTCACAGTCTCCTTGATTGAATGTTCTGTAAGCCAGTGTTGCTAAGCAACAAGTGCAGTCTTGGCCAGTGGGCAGGGGTTTGGATAATATTATTTGGCAAGATTTAGGTCCAGGAAGTAAAAACTGAAATCCTTGGGGGCTTACTGTATAAGACGTCCCAGAAAACCAAATGTTGCAACAAATCTTAATGTTGAGAAAATCATATTTTTGTTTTTGTACCTTCTCACCCAGCCTCATCCGGGTCTCACATTGGTGTCATCAGAAACCAAAAAGTAAAAACATAGGCTATATTAAAGACCCTTAATTTATTTATGAGAATATTTGAAAGTACTAACAGCTGTGAACATGTTGCCTTTTTATAATTTAGGCTTAGAATAATCCATGCCATGTTTGTCTATCTGAAATTGGTGCATTTGAATAATTATTGTTAATTCTCTTCCTGTGGCCAAGTAATGGATTTAAAACTGTCATCTCTTGGAAGTGTGAGTGGAGCGGCTATCTGCGACAAAATGCACTTAACTGTCTTTAGACCACACTGCTGTGTGTAGCTTCAATCAGGATTTCGGCCCGATATGCTTTGCTTCACATGTTCTGTGGCCAACTCGTTGCTGTGATGCTCGAATCATGATATGAACACTTCAAGTGGAAGATTTTGATGTGTGCTTGCTCCATCGCCATGGTTTGATGTGTGAAAACATGTTATAGTAAGATGACGGTGTTTAAGCTGGCAGAGCACAGTTGTCGAGTAACTTGCTGGCAGGACTAAAGCACTTTTCTCCATCACAGTCTTGCACTTTGAGGAGGGTTGTAAAGATAGAAACACGTTTATTAGATAAAGTTTTTGGTTTCGAATTGAACCCAATCGTAGTGTAAACTACTCTCAGAAAAATAAGGAATATATGAGTAGATAGGTTTTTGTAAATATACATAAGTGAAATGGATTATATAAGATGACACCAATGAATTAAAACTAAAAACGAACGACTATAACCAAAAGAGAAAAGATTTCCACTGTAGATTTAGAGTTCTGTGTGTGAATAATTTGTTTACAAATGATTGTTTGTTTGTACGTTCATAATCAATCTGTAACTGAGACTCAAGATTGTGATTTTTTTTATTTTGACTTTTTCACTAACCAGAAGCACTGTTGTCGTTGTCACTGTTGCTCTAGTATGCTTGAAACACTGAATGTCGTTGTCACTGTTTACCTCCAAGTAACACTGTTAATGTTTAAAGGCAGCCCTGTCATATCATGTCATGTCATGTGTTTGTCAACTCACGTTTTAATACAATATTTGATATCAGAATATGACACATGTACTGCTCCTGATTGGGTCATATTGTTGAAATGAAATACAGCTTTGGCTGCAAGTTCTGCTCCTAAGTCAGTATACACATTTTCAATCTAGTGTTCACATAAAAGTGGAAACATTTGAACACGTGTGGGGAAAAAAGATTGTAACCACCTTCAGATAAATGCATTAAACAAATACGAACCACATATTTTCACCAGATTTTCCACTTTGTGTGAGGTTTTACTGTAATGTTTGATCCTTATCATATGGTCTTGCTTCTCCTGCAATGATTTAATGGTTTGTCTTGATGGTGCCAACTCTTTCTGTAATAATGCCACAATAATTGCAAAATCAAAGTGTCAGTAACAGAATCAAATGAATTACTTCTGCACTTTAACAGTCAAAACGGAGAAATCCATCACAGAAACGGCAGGCAAACCAATTTCTCCACTGAGTTTGACTGAGAAGGCTTTAATGCATGCGTATGTACCTGCAAGGCATATTGCAGTCTGAGTAAGGGCCATGGATGTAATCATCACTAACTGAAGCAGAAATAGATGAGGCAAGTTGAGGGAGAGGGAATAGAGCAGCAAAAATCAAATGCAGCTCTTCATAGCAAAATAACCCCTGCACTGTATCACAAAATGGTGAAGCATATTAAAATATATCCTAGCCTCTCACACACACACACACACATCTCAAGGTGCAGTCGCCTGTGCTCAGCTCAGATCACAAATGTGAGAATGTGCACCGGGAACTCTGCAGGACCACAGTTACAGTACACAGTTACTTGGCAACAAATTCTATACTAGTAGGAGGAGGAAGTATTTGAAGTTTTTCTGCCCTCACGGTAATATTCTTATCAACTCAGCCACAGCGTGCAAGCTGAGCAGCTTCACGAGGTCTTCCCAGTGATGCTTTTGTTCATTTAGTTTACAACATTTTGCCCATATAGATAAAAATACATGGCTTCGTTTTAAAATCTTGGGGTATTCCATTAGGTCTGCTTTATTGTTGACAATAAGAATTTGTTTATAGTGCCTTTTTGGTTGTGAGGTTCAATCTTGTTTACGTCCTAAAATGGACTGTGAGCAGAGGTAAAGTCTTGCCCTGCATATTGTGAACACAAGAGATTACAAAAAACAAATGAATCACCTCCACAACAGATATTTAGACGCTAAAAAATGTTACTCATTGCCCTTTTCCTACTGCTATAATGGCTCACATCGAGTAATATTTCACAGTTTAATCAGTGCAGTGCCAGCGGGAGTAGTAGTAGTATATCAACATGAGTCCAACGATGAGTTTCACAGGCGCAGATAAAACCTGTTCATAACACGATAATAATTAGATGCTCCCTTTTTTTTCTGTTTACATGTGTAGTAAACTACTCTTAGATGTGCGAGTGACCCCAAAGTCTGACATCCAAATAACTAAAAGTAAAACAGGAGTATGTTTCCCAGAAGAGCAATGTCACTTTGATGGGTCTTACTCATACTGTGACATGTCTCCTTTCATGAATAGCAGAGATGTGCTCATTCATTAATGTCAGGTGTGCAGATGGGAAAGTGGAAGAAAGTCAGTGCGCAAATATGTTTCATTCATCCAGTTTTGAGAGCTGGATGAAGATCCTAAACAACTTGTCAAAATCTGATTTTCTGCAAAAAGAGATCATAAAACTGGAGATCATGAATCAGGATCATTGTCAGTTGTTTTGTGGTGATGAGCTGCAGTTGTGTATAGACGATGTCCATGCATGTGGTGTGCTGTATGTGCCAATGTGCCATCTCTGTACACTGCTTCACAGAGGTATAAGATATTTAATACTCTAAATGATCAGCTTTGGATGTGATTCAAATGGCTAACCTCAGGGCTTCATAACTAACAGTTGTACAGTATATTCAATATATACACTAAATGGACTGCTACTGCCTTATCAGGTGCTATCAAACCACTATACAAGTAACAGTACTGTAGGTTTAGATTCATAGACGAGCAAGCAAATAGTTAACACCACAGTCAGACTGTACATCGCAGGAATTGTACCACTAAAAACACAAGAAGTTCACATTTTTCTGCATAAGAAGTGAAAAATATTAATGATGTCAGGCATTTAAATCAAACGTTAACTGCTATTTCATTTCACATGACTCTGGTTTGTAATGGTGTCTGCAGGATGTTGGATAACCCAGCACTGTGGGCTAAAGTGTTATCTAGTTTCACAGGAGGGCCTGAAGGATGTGTGTATGTGCATGTAATGTTAACATTGGATTGAGTAAAATGTCTTAAATAACTGGTGGTGTGGTGTTGAGTTGTACATGATTGTTGTGTAAATGTGTCTTCATTAAAACGCTCCACATGTGAGTTGTAGAAACGTATTATTCTTTTGCAAATGATTAGATATCATGTGGACAGCACAGGGTTAGTGTGCATCGTGGTACTTTTCGTGATTTGAGAGAGGAGTATCTTTTCACTTTCTTGCCAGACAAACTTTCACTGCAGAAAAGATTTTATGAAATTTTTAACAGTTTATTATTAAACTCAGAGTTTAAGAATATCTCACAATTAACTTATACAATTAACTGCACCCCTATTCATTTATTCACGTAAACACTTGAAGGCTAAAATATGACAATTATGGGATAGTACAAATATAATTGACCTTCCCTTGCCCCACCCATTGGTGACCTTCAGACTCTCTCTAATTAAACTAAATCATCCTCATAGATCTCAGTAGTTAGACTTCTTGTACACACTCAAGATGCAAATTAATTATTCTGTGTTTAGCTAAAGTAATTGTCCTAACAGGATAAAAGGTTTGAAGTTAAGTTACGGACTGGTGATCTATGTACTGTAGAGATTGTTCGAGTGCCAACCTGTATTACTGATATTCTTTGAGAAAAAAAAACTTTATTATAAAAGAATGACTCTGCTGTGTACAGCTCCTCTGTCACTGTCTCAACTCTTACTCTTCCTGACAAGGACTAATGTCAGTGTGTGAGTGAGTGTGAGTGCTGTCGAGGCTACAAGTGAATTACATGGCTGAAAATTAAGATGTAACTTTTTTTTTTACAAAAACTCACTCTTCACCCACCTCTACTTAAAGCTCTGTAGATTCACCACTTCCCCTGGTACTTTGGTACTCCTTTATTGCATGTGTTGATCCAGCCTTGCATGGTACTGAATGGAAAATTAGCATTGAGAAATTCAACTGTTGGTGCAAAAATTGATTGTGTAATGCATCTGAAATAAAATAAATATCAGATCATAAACAAAAGATACGTAGGTACGTAGGCCTTACACATCACATACCTTCTTCTTTATGTGAACACTACAAATTGTTCAGCAAATCAGTGCGTTCCTTTATAAAATAAAGGGTCGTTCTTCTGAAAAACGATTATAAACAATCTTACTATAAAGTAATCCACATGCTTTTGGAAAAGTTTTAATACAAAAGCTCCTGAAACCACAATCACCAGTTTTCACCATGACATTTAATGTAATGTTTAAAGCACCAGTGCATAATGTGGTCCATCAAAGGAAATGCATTGGAGCACACATACTGCACATTGATGATGCACTTCTCTCTGAATTTATCTGCCTGGTGTTTTTGATCTTCTTTTAAAACTACTGTATTTTTCATGCATATCAGGAAAAAATGAACAGTTGTAGTGGAAATTCACATAAAACCCTGTGTTAACATGGTTTAGAGTAAGTATGCTAATAACTCTAATACTGCAAAACCATTAGTGAGCGCTTTGTCTTGTAATCAAAGTGAGTGATTGAACTGTTTTCTGTTTTTCATGATATCAAATAATTTAAAATGTAGCTGTAATGTGAAATAAAACCAGTAGAGGGCAGCAAATCACAATTCTCTCAGACAGTCTGGCGTTCAGCTCATTGATCCTCCCCTAAAGGTAAATTGATTATAAGTGGTCCAAGCACCGAAGTGAGACTGTATAATCAAATTACTTTTGCGCCGTATTGATGACACGCTCGATAACAGACTGACTGCCAACCCCCTAAAAGTGGAGATAACTTAAGCAGCAGCCTCCAGGAAGAAGCAGTTTGGTAAAAAATAGTGGCATGTTATTCCATCTGCAGAGTTCAAGAAGCTTTCAGTGAAAATATTATTTCTGCCTCTGACTGTGTGCTGTGAGCTATGTGTGTGTGTGTGTGTGTGTGAGAGAGAGAGAGAGAAGGGCAGAGAGAGAAACTGACAGACAGTCAGACAGGATGAGCAAGTGATGAGGAATGAAGCAGGCCTGACAAACTGAAAGCTGCAGCTCTGTTCTCTCCCATGCCTCAAGGTAAAGCTTATAATGATTTGTTGCTAGTTAGGACTACCAAGAAACAAGTGCAGGTACTACAATGTAACTTCTGGATTAGCGCCTCAGTACTTGACGTACTAGTTGCATTCTCATGCAAAAACTGCAAAAGAAGCTGATATATCTGATATATCATAGAGGCCCAAAATTATGTTATGTCATCTTAAGACAAGCTAAAAGATTCTGGCAATAAGGTGAGAATGCACCGTCTGCTCCCAAAATAAATTAACAGAGCTTCCACTTAAGTAAAAGGTGCTATGGTACAGAAAACCCAATTTTGTTTACATTAAATTAAATATTTTATTTGTTTATTTAAGTAAAATTTCTCAAAAAACTTCAGCAAACTCCAAGGTTCATGGAAAAAATCAAAAGTGCAGTAGCACCTAAACTAAGTAAGACATTACTGTAATATGAAACTAACATGTTTCTGCTTGTAGCGTTGAACAAGCTCATTAATTACCAACATCCAGACAAAAAAACTGGAAATTCTCAGTAAGTAATTAGCAGTTCGATCAATCAACTCAACTTATCCTGTTTAAATCTTGTTAATCTTGTTTTTCTAAACAGTTGGGAGATTCTGAACTGCTATGCTGCCACAATTCACACTTGTCACACCTGCTTGTAAATACAATGCAATGTAAACGCTCTAAATGCACACCACCTTTTTTTCAAAGCCACATTGTAAAACATTACTCATCTAAAATATAAAAGAGCACTAACAATGTGAGTTTCGTAGGAAAAGTTTATAACCTCTGACTCCATAATGTCTGTCTCCACCCATCCTATGTGTACAAGGTTATGACTCTCAGCCAACAATCTTTCAATCGAGCTCTTATCCATGCATACTCGCACACACACACACGCCTCTGTTGCATGTCATTAGGCTATAATCAACGTATTATTGGAATACAATTTATTCATAGTTTTCTTTTGTCATCTTGCCTTTGGGCGCCAGCATCATGTCATGATGTGTCACCTGTGAAGAGATAATACACTTTTGAGTGAAATCACATAAAAGACCCTTTTATCAAACTGAACAGGGGTTTGTTTGGGTTCTCCGTCAAAGAAAGGCGCTGATTCTAGATGTACAATGATTAACCACTGTCCGTATGTTTCTTTTCACAATATAGCTGCTGACTTGTTACAACCCTGTTTAGGAAAAAGTCAGCCACTCATTTTGACCAAAAATATGTTTTGTACTCGAAAGGGTGTTTCTAGAAAGGACTAAAAGTAGACTTTTGACTCAGCCATGCATAATGCTAATTACCCCCCTATAAATACTCAAAGGTGCTGAGAAACCCTTGTGTACTTCTTTCTAATAAGGTGACACGTGTGAGTGGATTTAACACTTCTCTGTCATGTTTCCTGGTGGATGCTCGCCCATGAGTCACCACGTTTTCTCTGTATGAATCAGTTTATGTAGGTAGGTAGATCGCTAATGCATTACTGTGTAAACTGCATTTAACAGTTGTAGATGGTTTGGGTAGGGAATGCTTTTAGAAGTGGCAGATAGAAATACTAAGAACTATTACCAATAGATAGATAGATAGATAGATAGATAGATAGATAGATAGATAGATAGATAGATAGATAGATAGATAGATAGATAGATAGATAGATAGATAGATAGATAGATAGATAGAGCCTGGACATCTACATGAAATCAAACTGGATGCTGCTTTCTCATGGACACAATAGCTCCCAGCTGTAGTGTGCCTCTGTGTTGCATGTGCTGAGGGAGCCTCTTTCTCCCACTCAGGTCACATCTAAACAAGAGGACAGGGTCAAGACCATACAGATTAAACTATTACCATTATAATGTTAGTAGGACTCGAGGGTGGAATCATGACCAGCAGTTATGAATACCAGGTTTTATAGAGAACAGTTAAAATGATGCTCAGCTGCCAAAGAAGAAAGAAAGGGTTGGAGGAGGGGGCTGAGAGGTGGGGGATGTGCGATTTTTAGCCTCTATACGTGTGTGTGTGTGTGTGTGTGTGTGTGCCTAGGCCATGTGTTAAGAAACTGTGTAGGTGTTAGGGGATATTTTGGCTGGAGCAAGGGGATTCGTGCATGAGAGAAGCCTTCGTCATATAATAGGATAATGTTTTATCTCATCGGAAGAAAGGAGGAGGGGAGGAGGGGTAATTCGAAGGGGAAGAGAGAGGATGATTATTGTCATGAAGCAGGCCTGGCATGGCAGTCCACCCACAAAACTTTACAACCTGCAGCACACACGTGTAATGTTGTGTACACAGGCCAGTATCTGGTCAGACAGGTTGGAACAAGCAGAACGTCTTTTCATTATGTATTTAACATCTATTCACGTGGAGCATTATGAGCTTATCCTTTAGGTACAAGAGAGTGCATGTCAGCATGTGTGTGTATGTTAAATAGTTCTTCGTAGAGTTGCATGTCTGTTCTAATGAGTGATTTTGGTTCATTCCTGTGTTCCTGTGGCATGAGCGTGGTAGTATACAGGTCCTGGGAAGCAGCGTGTTAATGAGTGCATCTCTCCCACTACAAATACTCCTCCAGGCCAGAGCTGAAAAGAATAATGTGGTCTTAGGCTACTGGCCTGGATAAGTATGGTCTTGCTGTAAGTAAGTACAACATCTATGTGATAGAGATCTCTTCTTTCCACTGTACTGTATAGTACATTCAATCTAAATCTTCTTTGAGAATCTTAATCTGAGTATTTGAATACCTTTTAGAGGCCTGAAGAAGAAAACTTATTTGTGACATCAGCGTCAAAAAGAGTCCTATTTATTGGGAACAGGAGTGGTTTACTGGTCCTTGAAAGCAGCTCATATTGGCTGGAAACTGCTACTAATACTAATATCTCTCAAATGACTCATATGTCATGACTTGAGATGTGATAGTAAAGACTGTTTTTTTAACCTTTAAAAAAAAAACAGTGTACAGGAGAAGATTGTATGCGACAAACGTCCTCAGACACACTGGAGACATTATAGTCATCATCTTAATCCTTAAACCCAGAGATTTCGACTCTTCAACAGTCTTTCTTCCATTCACCTACAGTCTGTACATATCCCCACAAGCACTAACAGCCGACATGGGAAAGTCGACCTGTCAATCCTGTGAGGAATCAGGTGAATGTTTCAGTAATATTTTTTTTTATTAAAGTCTTCAGTATGTGAACATACATTGACTGTGAAACTTCATGAGAAGCCTGGATCAAAGAGGGAAACATTCGACCATTAACTTCTGCAGACAATAACGTTTCTAATCTATGTAACCTGCATGTTTTAACTTGTGAGAGGTACAGTATTAAAGAAACCTCTTACATAAACTTGGAGAACATGTGAAGACCTGACATGACTTCTGACAGTTTGCCATGTGTGCATTTCTGTGCGCTACACTATGTGTTTACAGTGATTTCTGGCTGCACACCAAATTCCCTTCAGGGTGGCAATGAAGATAAAAGAAATGAAAGTTACGTGAGTTCAGACCCGAGCAGGAGCACGAACCTGAGTGACCAGTTTGAGCCAAAAATAACTGCTGAAGTGAATTTAAACAGAATTCATACGTGCACGTCGCAATCAGTAAACTGTCCAGTAAAGAAGCGATTTCAAGAGTAAACAGACTCACTTTTTCATGTCTCGTATTTGTTTAAGTGTTTAATGTTTAATGCTCCTTGTATTTATTCCAAAGCAACATGTGGTTGCTTTGTATTTCTTGGAAAACTATAGCCCATTTTTTGAGAGAATTAAAACCACATAAAACCATCACTTTTTTTTTTCCCTGACACTTCACCTTTCCCACAGCATCTGAGTACCTCAGTTGTTCCACTGATCTCGTCTGTGCACCGTTGTGATTAATGCTTGCCTTTTGTCCTGCCTGAGCACATGTTTCAATTGAAATACATCAAATTACAAATGTCAACTATTCTCAACAGTATTGTCTCACTGGGACTTTAAACTATGGAATCATGTTTGTCTCCAAAGAATGAGCAATCAGTATTAGTAAAGGAAACTTAACAATAACACCATTGTGCATTATGAGTGTTTTTGATATGCGTTTGTCTATGGAGATTGAAATTGAAACAGAACAAACTGACTCCTCAAGTCCAACTAGAACACTAAAGTCTACAATCAGGTGCTTAAGCTGCAGGTTCAAGTCTTTTGTGTTCATACTGAGTGACAAGCAACTGACCCGTTACTGCATGTAATTTCCCTGAGTCAACAGAAAGTCTTTTTACCCCTCACGCCCTCCCATTTATAAATATGCGATTCTTTACATGCTGCAGTATCCCATGACATGTTTCTGATTACTCAAATGAGAAGCAGAAGGGGCTGCAGTGTTACATTTGTGAGTGGGATCTCACTTTGCTGCAAATTCAATTTGACTATTTAATGCTTTTAAATCAAGATAATGTGTTAGAAAACCTACAGGCAAACACAGTATATTGCATTTCCTGCTCAAAGTTTTCAAAAGTATAAACTGTGATGGAGTTCCCAGTTACGTTTCACTCTAAATTTGGATTCAGTGTTTTAAATGAGGGCCTAACATATACAGCTGACTGGCATGGACTGAATCAGTGAGATTTAAACTATAATACAGTATGACAAATCCAACAGTAACCACATGTGCTTCATTAGCGGGGATTTATGAAACCAAAAAACGTGAGGAAACAAAAGGAAACTATTAGCTGTTGGGTCAGGAAGGTTTTCAGTACAGTCCAAGAGTCTGGGAATTAACAGTGAGCAAATAGCTGTATACATATGCTGTGCGTCTATAGGTAACATTATACAGACTTATTTGACAAATCACGATAACTCAAACTCAGTAAAAGGTCTCCACTTCCACACTCTGCAGTGTGAAAGCAAAAGAGTTTAGTTGTATCCTCACTCACAGAGTGACCCTGAGGGTTTTGCAGGTGCAAACATATTTGCCTGATATGGAGAAAACCCTAATCGGTTTGTCCTTTGAACTCATTATGAATGCAGACAAACCCGCCCGTGGAATAACTGCACTGTAGCTCGAGGTTATCGTAATAGATTTCTGCAAGACTTGGACTAAACAGTTCAATTATTACCAGACTGTTGCTCTGAACAGCCCTTTATCAGGAACTGTGTTGATCTAAGGCTATTATGTCAGTTTATGGTTTGTGGGATTTGTCATCTTTTTCTTATTAGTCATTGTGGAGTGATGTTGAAACGCCTTGACAGCTGATACTACATGGTTATGTTTCACATGGTGAGGCAGTGAGAAAAATATGACCTGGACAAAGTAAATTCATAAAACAACTTGTGACTGTGAATAAAACAAGAGCAGCAGCTGAGACTGCTTAAGAACGTTTGGCTGCCGAGTTCAACCTGCTAGGGGGGAACAAACGTAGCCCCTCCCCCTTCAATCGTCCATTTCTCCTACACTCATAATCACTGTCTGAATTTCAATTCTGTTTTTACTGCATTTTTCAATCTGCCCTTCATTGTTTTCATGTTTGGGAGGACTTGTTATTTTGCCCTAACTGATGACTGATGTATCCATCCTGGTGTGATTTTCATGCAGCACAGAAGCAGAGTCAGAGGTTGTTTGTCAAACGGATCTAAAACATGTATTTAAGAGTTTTTATTTATGTAAGTTGACTAATAGTGACCTGTGTTTCAATCTCACCCATCCTTATCATCCAGTTCGTAATAATTCACACTACAAAACCCACATTAACTCTTGCTTTCCTACTTTGGTTGTCAGTAAACACAACACAGAGAATTACTGTGTAGCAGAAAATCACAGTTTCTTACTAGAAAATAAATCAAATAGAAAATTGTCTTTGATTGAATAAAACAAATCTGATTCACTGGCACTGGCTCCTTTTCACTTTACACTTTATTTGGCTTGGTAGTAAAAAACAAATTTGCAGATAATCGAGCCATCAGGTAAGTGATCTTGGGGCCTCTGGGGATCAGGGGCCCTGGTGCCAGTTATCTGAATTGTCCAGTTAATGATTCATCTTTAGTTGAGGATTTGCCTCCACTCACACACACCAGTGGCAGCAAGCAGTTGTGCAAAGTGCTGATCATCTCAATGTTCGATCATCTCATGTAATTCCGGGTTCAGGCTCTTGCTGAAGAACATTTTGATATGTGATCATGGGGGAGCCAGTGATCAAACCGTCAACCTTGAAAATCCCAGACAAACCACCCTACCTGCTTCGCCACAGTCATTTAAAATGTCATTCTGGTTCACAGGGTGCTAAGGCTAAAGGTAAGGCCAAGGATACACCTACCTCTACCTTGGTATGATGGGCAGTCAATGGGTAACAAACTTTAAATGCAACATTCACGCAACTTTCATGCAACTTGTGTTTGTCTTCAAAGAAATTTGTGTGTAGTGGTTTAATAGTTGAAGATCCATCCATTATATCTAAACCTAACCCAACCACTTGTCCTCATAAGGGTCGGTGGAGTGCCTATCATTGGGTGAGAGGTGGGGTACACACTGGACAGGATGGCAGTCTATCACAGAGCTGACATGTAAAGACAGACGAACAGTCACACTCATACCAATTAACTCTAACCAGAACATGGAAACTACACACTAAAGTCACCTGGCCAGTCCCTGGATTCGAACCCAGGTCCCTCTTGCTGTGAGGCGACAGACCGAATCACATCTTCACCATGCCGCCCTTTATATGAAAAGACGCTATTGGTAGAGTTTATACTATTTTCAGCCACGACAAACCTGTTTTTTGATTTCAAACTTCAATGTTTTCAAACTATCCAGGAGTTCACCTGAGGCAACATTTTTAAAAATGAACGTAGCGTCTTGGAATGAAATCCTCCTTGATTTCTGATGTTATCTTTAACTTTGTGATAGCATGTCAGCTGTTCTGGTATCTCTTCAATCTCCGATAACAACATGTTCTATTCTGAGAATATTAGGAAGAGTTGACTTTGGAGGGAGTTTCATATGTGTGTGTAAGTGTGTGTGTGAGTGTGTCTGTGTCTATCTGGTCTCCCTGTGGTCACTCTATTGGTCTTCTGAGTGGGTGGTCTGTTTCAATAGAAGAACACTGGAAACATTACACCTACGTACACACACACACATACACACACACACACACAAAGGGAAACTGGGAATCACACCAACGCAGCACAGCAGAGGGTGGAGCAGGCAGGAGCCTTCTTCCAGATGTGTGACATTAATTTAGTTGATCCAAAACATGAACCGGTAGCTCCCACTCACTCATCACTAAAGTGTGTGCATATGTGTGTGTGTGTGTGTGTGCGTCTGTGGAAACATTCATCCTAACTTTTTAATATTCACACACTCAGAAATACATCTGCATGTTCTGCACATGTTCATACATTCCATGTAATTTGATTTGGCAAGAAAACAAATCGAGATAAGAAAAGAAGTCCTCCTCAATTTTGGACGGACGAAAAAGGTACAGCTGAGAGGACAAGGTGCAAAATTTTAAAAAAGAGGGGAAAAAGAAGAGGAACTGAGCAGGTTATGAGAGCAGTCTCCACTCTGACCCACAGAGCAGCGCCTCTGGACAATACTTCATACAATACTTTACACTAGGGAGGAGAGGGGGATACGGTGTGTGAAAAGACAAAGAGAAGAGCGGGAGAAAAAATGAAATTAAATAAGAGCGGAGGAGGAAAACGAAAGGAGATGTAGGAGGACGGAAGTGGCTGATTGGATGCCCCTAGAGATTCTTTTGTTTAGATTATTCTGCCTTTCACTTCTTTCGCTCTCTTTCCTCCACCTCCCTCTTCTCTGACATCTGAGGTAGATTACAACAGAGACCCCGGGTCACATTTGTGACTTAAACCAAGAACATATGGCGTGTACGTGTGTGCGCGTATTTGTACGCCTATCTCCATGCAGTGGGATTCCCCTCAAGTCCCAGAGTAGTGGTCAGATTTATTTTCTTGTCCATTGTCTCTTGCTGGGATATCAAAGGGCTATTGTTTGTTGATCAGCAAGGGTGCTGCAGGTTACTTGCAGGTCCTGGATGAAGTTTGCCTCTCCTCCACATCTCCCCTTTTTATCTCCTTCTCCTGAAACTGATCTTTTAAGTATGTCAACTCTACCACAGAATATCCCAGCCTCAGGGGATTAGCACTTCTACAGAAACCCTGTTTAGATTTTAGCAGATTAAGGTCGGTTATGTCTCATTTGTTTCATTTAGGCCTTGAAAAGACTTGTTTTCATGCCCCACAGACACCGCACTCTTTATTATCACAGCATGGTCAACTCTTCAAAACGCTGCTTTAATATAAAACACATGGACAAAAAAAACCCCATAGTGTACCACATATCCATAAGCCCTAAAACTAAAAAGTGAAGATAAAATAAGGAATCTCCCTATTAACTTCAGCACGAGAGCACACCTGTAAAAGTGTGAATTGACTTTATTGGATTGGCTTCACTCAGTTGAAGAAAAACAACTTTTGTCTTTGGAACGTTTACCACAGAAGAAATAAAAAGGATTTACAAAATAAGTTGTTGGAAGGACAATAGATATAAAATCATGGCATCAAAATATCTTTGACAAGTAAACAAAAAGGGAGCAAGAAAAGGCTTGAATATTTTTGTATGTGGGGCATTTTCCTCTTTTTGCCCTTTTGTTTACAAAATAATAAGAAAAGGGGAAAAGACAAACAAACACAATCAGTTATTTACAGTGCATATATTTACATTAAGGCATTTTTGCTGGGGACAAAGACTGTCAATCTGATACAACCCTCCCCCCCTTCAGCACAATGAAATAAATAGATTTACCATGATACATTACAGTGCTATATTATCTTAACACTACCTGCAGTTAACAAATACAGTTATAGGTGTGGGCTAAATCACAGCATCAAAATGGACATTGATCTGTTAGGATAGGTTTACATCATTTTGAATCTGTCCTAGAACAATACTTGCATGCCCGTGAGTGCATTAAGAGTTTTAACATGACATTTCAGTGCAGGTGAGATCCTTGTTCTTTCCTTTTAGACTAAGCAAACACTGGTGGTTGAAGCACGGTGCAAGAATTTCATAACTGTGAAAAGGATCTTTAAGTAGCACGTATGCACAAGAGGGACACTCACAGTGACCAATAACTCTTGTAGTATTTCAAGAGAGCCTTTCAAAATTTGTGAAACTATGCTTCAACAAATCATGTGTCCATATTTGATTGGTGGATACAGCCAAGTTGCAAGTTAGTTGTGTACAGAGTCAGAGAGTAAAAAAAAACCCTCAGAGAAACAATTGAAGTTCCACAAAACATCTGGATGTCTGTGAAGTTGCCTGAGCCAGGCTGTGACGTCACGACGAATGATGGGCAACCTTGAAATCTTAAAGAAATGGAATTTCTTTTCCAAGCTGAGATTCACCAGATTAAGAAATAAGAACAGCACCATGTGTGTTTAAAGGACTGTCTACACTGATCACAGCTCTGCTACTGGAGAACACATAAACCAGAGGAGGAGGCACTTAATAAGGTGTTGATGAATGGTGATGATGACACTTTGGTTAAAACATTGGAAGGAAGTAAAACACTGAATGAGACACATGTGCAGTAAATGTATTCTGAAGATGCTTAATTCAAGCTTGTGCATCAAATACAGTTAATCCTATTTTAACTAAACCTATTTTTTTAAAATGAAGTCCAGGACATGTCTAAGGGTTCTGCTTACATTTCTCTGGTTGGAAACCCATCGTAAGACAATCTGAATAATTCATGACCTAATTGCTGCTCTTTAGCAACCATCCACCTCCCTCTGTTTCTCCGTTGTCCTCATACCTCCTCTCTCTCTAAAATTAAAAATCTTTCTATGCCTCCATCTGCACCCCTCCCTTGTTTTTTCCTACTCTATCTTCCCTCTCTCCAGAGTATAAATGCCTTTAATTTTTAATATCTGAACAGCGATGATTTGTGAGATTCAGTCTAGTAGCGATAATGATCGTTCCAGTGGTGAATGAGATATGTGGGCCACATATGGCTCAAACTTAGATTACCAACTCTAGTGCAAACCGAAGGATTTGGTAAAACAAACAAACAAAAAAAAGGATATTCCAGTTATATATATAAAAACTAACAAACCAATGAGTAAAAAAACATTTGGTTTGACTAATTTGGAAACAAAAGCTTCTCCTTTATATGAAAAAAAAAAATCATGAAGCCAGTTCTATGTTAGAACAGACACAAAAGATTAGACATTTTGAGTGTTAAGTGCTTTCATTCCAGTCACACAAAAGAGTTCAAAAAGACTGGAGATACGTTTTAGAGCTACCATTTTCTGTTTCTTCTTTGTATTAGTCCAAAGAACATCTATACCAAGTATATTTGGAGGTTATGAGACCAGTAACTTCTTCTGGCCGTTATCTTTCTACTTTACAGCCTCCAAATTGTCCCACTCTGGGTTAAGAACTTGTTTGGTGTTTGAACCTTTCTAGCACATGAAAGCAGCACCAGGAGGAGCCGTGTTGTCAGTGAAAGCCGCTGAGCACCAGGCAGCTTGTAGCGTTGTAAATGTGGGAGATGACAGTGAGTGTTTCATGTGTGTTGAGATAGTGCTTGTTTGTTTGCAGTGTGTGTGTGTGTGCAAATGCTAGTTCTGGTGTCTCTTCATGTGCAGGGCGAGGTGGTCGGATCGGGAAAAGGAACGTGAGCAGACGCCGCACTGGAAAGGTTTGGCACCTGTGTGCTTCCTGTAATGACGTGTCAGCTCATCCGAACGAGCAAAACGCCAGTCGCAGCTGTCCCACGTGCACCTGTACGGCTTCTCACCTGCAGGACGGGAGAAAACAGAAAGCCTGAATGAGTGCTCTCTGTGGAACTGAGCAAACAATAAGCACTAGAATTAGAGGCTAAGAGCTGAATTTATGGGTCTCTCATATTATATGAGCACAGTATGACCAGACTTTATTGGGTGATCACACTGTAGGTACTGATAATACTGATGACACTGCCATTAAAACAGTTGCTAATTCCCCAACTTATGTGATTCATACAGCTGGGTGGAGGAACTGGGAGAACAGGCTTTACTGAAAAGTCCAGTTGTCTAACAACATATGCAGTCATAACACAGTCAGAGGCATTCAAACGCTAAAGCTGCACAACTTTCCCACGGATGACTACTCTGTATTGCCTGAATTAGCTTTCTGAGCATTTCTCTTTGACAGATGGACATTTTTCTGTGACTTTGTCATTCAAATAGTCTTCAGCTGCAGCCACGGGAGTTTTGTAAGAACCAGCTTGACCTGTCACAAAGTAGGCTCACCAAAATTACAAACTAAATGCATATTTGCACTCACCTATGGTGCACTCTATTCACGCAGATAACAAGAGGCGAGATAACATCTCACTGAAGTTAACAAATGGTTAACTTAAACAGTATACACCAACAACTGAGTACACCCATTGTCAATATGATTTAAATGCTAAATAATTGCAAATGCTAGCTTTGCGTCAATGTCAAAACAGAAACGTTTGACTGATTTAACTGCAACAAAAGTTCTATATTTAGGAACCAACTGCAGCAAAAAGCAGGACACCCTTCATTAGTGAGATACCATCTCATTGTCTTGTTATATTCTGCGTGTTTGCTTCCATCTTCGATGACATCCCTGATCCTCCAGGGCATGGATGATATCAGTCTTGCACAAATCTGTTGCAAGATGTTCTGTTGATCTTCACAAATCATTCTTTTTCAGCTGCTCTTTGCTGTAGGGGGTTGTTACTCTACCTTCACTTTTAAAAATACTCCAACGATGCGAGATTAAAGTCAGGGGAAACTGTTCTTCACTCTTTTCATCGTTAAAAGATTTTTAGAAATTCAATTTTTGCAGGATACTTGTGTTGGACTGTTGGACAGTCTCTCATTTGGTGTTTAGGTTTATGAATTTGCCTTCATAGTGTTTTCTATAAATGCATTTATGCAGCCCTGTGTCAGCAACGGTTGGCATATTCAGTAGCTGCAGTAGTCCCGGCCAGGTCCAGGCCAAACAAGCTGGACTCCATCCGATCCAAACAAATTTATTTTGGTTTCATTTGACCATAGATTGAACTGCCAAAACCCATCAGGCTTTCTTCATGTCCTTTGGCAGTTTCCTCTTACAGTTTTGCTCTGTTTTATGAGCAATGGTTTTCTTAGTTGTCTACTGATGCTCTCCTGCCTTCATGAAGTCACCAGCATTAGGTCAAAACTGAGAACACAGTTTCCTTTAATTACTTTGTTGATGCAGTTGGTCTTAAATGCATAGTTACTTTTGTTGCAATGAGGTTGGACTTTGGCCCCTGTAATTTCAATGAAGTCTATCTAACCTGTTTTTAATTATACTATACATTATACTGATTAAATGCCCTTAAAATAGTTCCTCTTTGAACCAGATCACGTGTACAGGTGTGTACTCAGTTTTGTTGCACACTGCATGAACGACAACAACAGCGTCTCTTTCCAGTGTCCTCATTATAATGCTTAGTGCACAGGCCTCAATAGGAACACCTTATATGTAATATTTCAAACTGAATTGGAGCAGAGTATTAATCTAAGCAGTAGAAATCTTCTCTTGCTAAACTGAACAAATAAAAACTCAAAATCTAAATGTTGGATACCTTAGTAATAGAAAAAAGTTTTTTATTTTGTAACTTGGATGAGCTAGTGCTTCAAAAAAGCATGGCAAGCACTTCAGCCACAGTAAACCTGTTACGAAATTACGTACAGCGTCGCCAAACTTAGAAACACACACCCAAAACTATACACAAAGAAGAGAGACAATGAAAAGACGCTGAGAAAAAAAAAAACAAAACAGTGAACTGAGAGTCTTGAGCTCTTATAATACACTCGCAAACACATGCACCCAAGCTAACATACGCAAACACACATACATACTATACACACACAGACAGAAATGCACAAACAATCAGGGTAATGGATGTTGATGGAGATTAGAGTGGGAACTCCCACGGGGACCCAAATGCATTAGGAATCATCTCATACAGATTACTGACAGGTGTGTGTGGACTTGTCTGTGTGTGTGTGTGTGTGTGTGTGTGTGTATAAATGTGTAAGTGTGCATTCAAGCAGCTGAATAAGAAGAACAGAATGAGTAACAGGCAAAGATGGAAATAGAAGAGAGAGGTGGGGGGGGGTGAGGCTGGGTTGAAGGTAGGAAGGGTGGCACAAAAATCAGAGGCGGCAATGATTAAATGAATCAAAGTGATTAAGCAAGAGCATTAAATGAGTACGACTGACAAAAGCAGGGAGGATATGAAAGTTGCTGCTACATCCCTCTTTACGTGTCGTGTTCTCATCTTGTGGTCTGTAATAACTGCAACAACCACAATCAGCCTGCAGCATGAATGACGCCTGATCTAATTGTCGTGTCATGTTGCCAGTACTCGAATGTAAGGCACGCACACCCACAATGATGTTCTGAACAACGAGTTCAGCTCGAGTGGAACAGATTCTAGATCGCCAAAGTCGTAACAGTGAGTTTGTGCGTATTTGTCCCGATGAGCGAGGAATGCGCAGATATCAAGGGAAGATTTGTTTTGTTAGCTGGAGTTAGGTGGGGCCCAACACCTAAGCGCCCTGTTTGTTGACTTTGCTCATCCAAACTTAATGGTTCGAATGTCAACATGAAAGGAGACACTAACTGAAAGGAAGAAGAAAAGAATGGGAATAAAGAAAAACAGACGAGATCGTTTTGTACATGCACACACACATATCGTATATAGCGTCAAACGAGCCCTGCTACTGTCAGAAAAGCAAATGAAAGTATTTAAATGTCCGAACAGCCACTGAGATCCTGAGAGAGATGGCACCACACGTCTCGAGCTGACCACATAGTCTGAGAGTCATCCCCTGGCAGAAGTGTGTCACTTCCACCTGTTTTGATGGAATAGTATATTGGGCAGAGGATGGGAATGGGGTAGGATACATTTACACACACATGCCAGGAACACAACACTCTGCCTAGCAACATGGTGCCAGTGCAGATACCGAAATACGAGTCGTGTGGCCAGCGTCATTTTTTTTTGACAGGTTCCCGTTTAAAAAAGATGCATTCGTTAGAGGAATGTCTTACCCGTGTGAGTCCTGAGGTGGGCTTTCAGATGGGATGACTTGGTGTAGACCTTCTTGCAGCCTGATCGCATACGGGGAGATAAACACAAACAGAAGGCTTAATCCAAATCCAAAGAATTCACGTGTCAGATATGTTTTTACCCAATATACTGAGCTGTGGTATGCTAGAAATTTTAACTAATGAAGAACAGAAGCTTTTTGGGAGGAGATATAGTAAATATTTGTTTTGTGGAAACACAAAAACTGCTAACACTGACTTTCTTAAAGTAAATGTAAAAAGCGGTAGATAGTTTTACTGAACCACATGCTATTACTTTGTTGAAAAATGACACCTGTCAGTTTTAAGTTCAGGATTATGAAATCTTTTCCACACATAGTTTGTAGATTACAATGTCAAAAAGGTCAATAGGACATATAATAGATATTAGATATTACTAGTTTCTGATAGGAAAATGATGAAATTCAATGTACTGCAGAGAATGAACACTGAACAGCTGCAACAGTGTGACTAATACATTTGGATGAAGTGAACCTATCCTCATGTGGATGAGACGGATCTGCTTCATCTGACTTTAAAGAAGTTAGACGTGTGCTAACATGCTGCAGGAGGCTCTGCTTAAGCCTATTTTACACACTGCCACAGGCTAGTTGATATTACATGTCTTCCACGTAGCTGCACATTGTATAGCTACAGTGTGCGTGTGTAAAAAAAAAAAACTTAATCTGTGCAAGCTGTGACTGTATGCACATACTGTGTGCGTGTGTGTAAGGACAAATCAAATGACTTATCTAATTAACACACCCACACGCTTCATTCCACAATCATACCAGTGATGATTTTAAAGCCACAACAATGTGTGAGCTCACGGCTGAGAGTGCCGGAGTCATTTGAGGTGTGATGATACATTTACAAAGTAGGTTTTATACCAGTTAATTGAAAGGCAGCAATTGATGGTCTCTATTGCCAAAACATTCAAATTCCAGGGCAGCATGTTCTGTGCTGCGGCTTCAGTTCATGTCGTGAGTCATAGGCCTGGGAAAGTCGTTCAACGCGAAACATATAATTTCAAAGAAATGCATGGGTGTCTTAAAATAAAGCTGGTTTGCATAAAGCTGACCTTAGTGTGCGACCAAAGATTCACCTGACCGCAGCGGTGTGCAAAAATAAACACACTCGCACAACAGTGACAATAATCAGCACACACACATATAGAGTCAGTGTAGTCGCGCTAACCTGGGTAATCACAGTGGTGGATCCGTCGTTTCTCCAAATCAGGGTTGTTCCTCCGGTTGTAGCGAACAGGCACGGTGGTCTGAGCTGTGTTTGGGGCTGGGGTTGTCGCAGGGGCTTGAGAAAGGACTGCAACTGGGCCTGGGACTGGTGCAGGGCCTGTGGTGTGGGGCATAGCTAAGCCACCTGGTCCTGGGATGGGTCCGAGTCCAGGGGTGCTACCTGCCAACTTGGAGGCAATAGTGGCTGCGTAAGAGGGAGGAGGGGACATGGTGTGGAGCAGCTCCTTCTGCCTGTCAGGGCTGCCGGGCTCAGAACTCGGCGGAGAGGGCGGCAAGTAGGGAACCTGCTGCTGGAGGAAGTGGGGGTGTGCCTGAGCATGAGGATGTGTGTATCCTCCACTGCCCAGGCCACAGTATGCAGGTTTGGCAGACTGCTCCTGTTGAGATGCAGAAGAAGCTACTGGCAAACTATGGAAAGGAGTGTGGACTGTGGAAGTCGAAGTGTGCTGTATCTGCTGCTGCTGATGATGATGATGATGTGGGGCATCCATACCATTACCATGGTGATGGTCCAAGTCGGAGCTCAGGAGCTGAAACAGCGAGCCGCTGTTGTCATGATGGTGGAGAGCATGCTGCTCGAACTGTGACGACATTTCCTGTTTGACAAACACTTCTGGCACTGAATCGCCGCCTCGGCCGCCTCCTGACTGATTGAAAACACTGGTGAAGTCCGGTAAGCCTGTTAACGTCATGTTTATGGCTGAAGTTTCCATGGCAATGCCACCAGGTCCGTGCCCCGATGTGCTGCAGCTACTTGTGGTCGGAGTGTTGGGGCAGTGCGGCTGTAGGCTGGGTGAGAAACACGGAGAGGCTGATTCTGTTTTGATTTGAGTGAGACCTGTGTGGCTGTGTTGCTGAATGGGCCGTGGCTGCTGACATAAGCCCATCTTCAGATAGGCGACGTCAGGGAGGTAAAGATTCATGTTGAGGGTGTAGGGAGCCCCAGTGTGATCGTCAGTAAAGAACTGATCCACGGCGGATGCCCCGTCTGTGTGTGACTTCTGCAGGCTGTCTGCAGGATGCGTTGGGGGAAGAGGCTGAGGGGAGAGGTACCTGTCCATTTCACACTTCGTCTGTTGCTAAAAAGACAAAACACACAAAGTGCTGTTTAGAAACGCATCGAGTTACGCTCTTAAAGTAAACTTGGGTTAAATAAAATCAAGTGCTTCTTATGAGTCACCATGAGGCTATTCTGGGACACTATTTTGGGAAGACAAAGGTTTGATAGGACAGTCACCACTAAAACATTTATCAAGTAGTTATCAATAGGCAGTTGCCACATTCCCTCTCTGCTTGCAAGGCTGAACTCACAAACCTACCAACCCGTGAGGCCATTTCTGGGACCAGATCTCATTTGCACATGGTGAGAAACTAAAAAAGCAGCGTATTTGCTGCCTGCGCTGGCACCACAGGTGAGCAACTTTATGAGAAACAACGCCATGTCCATTTTCTAATTGATGTGAGCATGAAATATCTAACTGGTCTAAAAGTTAGGGAAGCCCTGCAGCAGAGGATGAAGCAGCAGCATGAAAGGGAATGGGGAAACACCCATGCCTCCCTGTCCGCTGCTGCTGCAGCTCCTGCTGCAGCAGCAGTAGTCTGGGGATGGACTGCTATTTCTAGGCTCCAGCTGTTACATCCACCTCTCTCCTCTCCTGCACAAGTTTGCTGTTGGCTGGTGACAGAGTTGCCGGGACCTCTCTGTTTCAAAGCTGGAGTCAGTTGTTGTCCGAGTGGTATGATGGTGAGACTGGGGACGCCAAGAGGAGCCCAACAACTGGTGGCCAACTGGCTGGCACAGAAAACATGCGGCGAATGCGTTTGCAGGCGGAGCAGCTCGGCTTCGCGTCCAGCTGGTCGCAGCCTGTTCGCGCATCACCGCAAATAGTGCACGACTGATAATCATCACGCTGCAAGGCCGAGTGAAATTTAAAGGCCAGCATAAAAAAAAAAAAAAACAAACACAACCCCCCCCCCCCCCCAACAACCTGGATTTACAACCAATCTGCCACGCCCATTCAATGAAATACACCCGAAATGTGATCTCCAAGCGCGCGTACCTGTGTGTAGTCATTTAGTCCAGCCTTGTCCGTGTCCGGGATCTTGCAGTCCAGTCCGAACAACGCCGAGTCCTCCAGGGGGAATCCAGCGGGCAGAGTCGCCTTCTGCAGCGGGTAGAAGGGGTCCTCCTGCCCGCCGCCGCTCATCGTGAGTGTCGCGGCCATGAAGCTCCGACGCAGCAACGCCAATGATCAAAACGCACACACACACACACAAAAACCCCCCAACAACAACACACAGGAGGATGCTACAGCGGACTGGGGAAGGAGTTGAGCCGATGAGGTGGAGTTATTAACGCGTGCCTGTCTGCTCCATCTCCTTCCACTTGTTTCATCCCTCCACCGGCCCACAGACAGTTTTCTATCTCCTGGTGTTGGGCGGAGCGGTCCACTGTAAATACAGCACATGCACCGCCCTCCAAAACCTTTAAAAAGCCTTTGATCATTCATTCACCGGCCACCGCCCTACTCTCCATCTAAATACATTAACCAGGGTGTCGTAACGTGTGCACAGGAGCAGCCAGGCTGCACAGAGCTCTACAGAGAGTTAAAGTCATGTACCTGCTGTTTTAAACCACATATTCCTGCGATGGTTTTATAAAAATGTACAAATCTGCAGTGGGCAGTGAAGCCAACAATACCACAGTGTAGAAGTACTCTGTTGTATAAGTACTGCATTCATTGTTTTAACTCAAGTGCTGAAATATTAACATATAAATATAAGTATTGTACTTTTTTACCACTGGGAATGGGAACAATATTTCACAGACAATATTTCTATCACCAGATTCTGAACATTAAAATGTATTTCTTCCAAATATTTGCAACAATATACATTTTTCATTATGCCTTTAAACGAATAGTCCAACTATTTATATGACACATGAAGTTAAAGATCTCAACATCAGTAAGGTATTTTAAATATTTTACCAGGACTGTGTTGTACAGGGAAAGAGATGGAGTTTACCATTTGTACCGATTACCAAATGCACAGTGATCTATCCTCCTCCGCAGAATGAGGTCCTTTATTATTATTTGCATAGCACAGCACACATTTATCACACTCTATCAGTTTATTATGTAAAATTCCTTGTGCTATGTAAACTCCAAAATAATATGACACACAAATCACATAGTATGTTCTAGTTACTTCATAAATAGTGTGGTGTATTATAAAGTACTGGAGGAACATTTAGAAAAAACGCTGGAGTAAAATAAAGTGGCACAAAGGGACAAACACAGTTTGTCTTTACAGTATCCCCCTGTCCAAGTTTAATATGATATCAATGAGAACATGATCTGAATTGGAAAAACATATACATGTTTCTATGTATGTCTACAGCCACCAGTATCTGCAAACCTGGAAAAGATGAAGAAATAATGATAGACAGACCTAATAAAAGAGACCACTGCCAAGAAAGAGAGAATTTTTGGGCAGTCAGTTAGTTAGGAATGTGTGCCCTGTGGAAGGTAATACCTCTAGTTTTGGACCAGAGCAGCATTTATCCTCTCTGAACAATATGTAACCAGGGATGAGATCAACAAAACACTCGGACAACAGCAACAGTTTATATTTTAGAAGTTTAATATACAAACGCCTCGATGAAACACAACTATTAAAACCTTGAGAGCCGATGACTACCAGCAGTATTAACATAAATGGTCATTTAGGTTTCTGCTTTAGCTTCTGGTACCAATCAGGAACGTCTTTTTTGGTCTGCAAATGAAAGAGAGACAGAGAGAAAAATGAGGGTCAGATGATGAGCTACTCAACTCACTGCAGTGAAGCTTGAAGAAAGAAACAAAGCCAAATGACAGAAAAGCCGTTTATCTATTTATCATTTCCTGTCAACCTTTAGTGTTTCTTTGTCTGATCTTCTATCCAGGCAGGTTAAGGTGGTGTGACTCATATAAGGGTGTTGCCAACTCAGACACTTACAAACACAGTGGGTTTGGGTTTGTTTGGCGACTCTTCTTCTGTGGTCCTGTTGATACGCTTGGGCTGATGTTTTCCTGCACCAGAGGTCCTGATAGTCCCATTATCTGTTTCCAGCAGGTTTAGAGCGTCTCCTTGCCTGGACCGCATGCTGATCAGTACCTGCTTCATCACTGCCAACTCCTGGAGAATCACACAGTTCATAAAAATAGGGATATGAAAACAGTGGAGAACAATAAACAGGGATCTTTATGAGAAATAACCGGGAATGTAACTTAGCAAGCATTAGAAATCTCAACTAAAACAAGCAATTTTTATCAGGGATGAACAAAAACAATTCTTCTGGTGTGAATAGCATAATCCAAAATTGATAATATCTTTTAGTGTTATACTTTTTCAACATTTGGCTTTGAAGTATTTTTATTGCTGTTTTCTGGTGACATGCTTGTCCCGGATCACCAGCAACCACTTGCAGTTCAACTATAGACCGACCTGCAATAAGCTCAACAAGCTCAAGGGTCTGCAGGGGTGGCAGCAGGGCAGAGAGGAGGACTCCGGGCCATTTCACGGTTCTATTTATCACCCCTGAGGACATGAGCCCTGGCATGTCACAGCACACACACACATACACACACAAAAAACACTCGCACCCTGGTGGCATCCCAAACAGCCAAGCAGAGGAACAGCTGTCTATGACAGAGCACATAGCTCATACAGCAAACGGCTGGCTTGGGGGACACACTCCCACGTGCACGCGCACACAAACACATGCAATCTTGCAGGAAACATTGCAACACGGTGCAATAACTTGTCTGGTGTGAATATCAAAAGCCTGTTCATTTTTATTATGCAGTAGAAAGTGGAGCTGTCACAATTAGTTTGTTAATGACTTAAATTTAAACTTTAATGATGTTCAAACATGAAACATTATAGTTCCTTATCTTTGAAAAGGTATTTGATGTTGTCACCATGGGTCATTTTAGGTTTTATACCACTAATTTCAAGTGGTCATAATATTCTATTTTAGCCATGATTAAAACAAATTGTTATTATTTGAAAAATGGAGAAGAGACAACTGAATTTGTATAATTGTGTGTATTTTTACGGTAGTTAAAACATCAGAAACAGGACTCATGGCACGGCAGTAGCCATGTTCTGTTAAATTATATTTATTAACAAATGTTTATTGTTAAAGGAAGATTTTCTTGGAATTCATCATTTTAAAATAGTCCACTATATTGAAAGAGGGAGAGAGACTTTAAATGCACAACATAAATACAGAACACTTTAGTAGAAAACAGTTAATAAAATAAACAACTAACATCTAACAACAAACACGATCATCATGTGTACCTCTCGATGACTCAGGAGACGTTCCAGATCTGCTGCCATGTTGTTTTTCACCTGTTGCAGAGCAGTCCGTTCTTTCCTCAGAGAACTGGGGTCACACAAGATGTTGAGTTAATAGGGAGATTATATTACTTACTGTACTGCAAGAATGAATGTAATATTGAATAGTTTAATATTCTACTTAATTACAAGAGTCACGCTCAGTCCCGTTATTAACTGATGCTATTCTTCAAGTCAGGATATTTCAAGAGAGTAGGAAACGTGCAACACATCGTACACAGTGGAAGACTAGATAAGTTTTACTTAGCTTTGGGGCTGGGTCAGCTCAGATTCACTGAATGTTAAGGTGTGGTGTACAGTGTAATGTGAATTTCTGTGACTGTGTACTTAAGTATGATTTATTTAAAAATAGAAACAACAAATAAAATGTCTAGTAGTGCTAATTGTGGAAATCACTGATATAAAATAACCACAGCTGAAAAATGTATTAAACATAAGCCATGAATTTCTAAAATGAATAATGATTACTTTTAAATGCTTCCTTTCAAGCTCTTGAGTCTCATATCTTGTGAGAAAACTCATAATGTTCTACAGTATGGTTTGAGTGTTCTTTCCTGGGGCTGTGAAACATACAAGCAGGAGCTTGTAATGGGGGTTCTTTGAAACAAATCTTCTTGCAGAGTTCAGCTTGGTAGTCTCATCCCCTTTTTACTATGAAAAAAAAAAAAAAAGCTAGAGACCTGTCTGTGCTCAGACATTGACGTCACTGATTTGAGAAATACAAACCTTTAATATCTCCAAAAAATCTGAATGCAACTGTAACTCCTGAGAAACCTTCAGTGAACTGTCTTCTGTTAAACAGACAGCACTGGTCAAGGAAAGACTGTCAGATGGGAAGGTTTGAGAAGCTTGACATGATTTTAAAAGGCTTTTTTCCACTTGCCCCAGGTGAGTGCTCAATGGTAGCGAACAGCAAGAGAAAACCAGTTTGCATATTTCTCAACTTAAAATACAGAGAGGGACTAAGGGGAGTCCGTTCAGTACCAGGTAGCTGTTGATTTCCTGATGTGAAACACAACTAACTTATGTTCACATACAGGTTTGCACAAAAACAGACAGAACTCAATGTGGGAGGAACAGAAGAAGACAAAAGAGAAGAGAAATAGAAACAGAAGCCGCCCAAGGGTGGGGATGTGCGGCCTTCTGCTGCGATGAGTAACTTTAAAAATACAAAAAGAAACAAATGAAATTAACAAGAATGAAAACGTTTGGCAGCTGAGACAATAGATCTAATGGGCTTTGATTAAAATAATGTCAGGTGGTTCCATTTTCTTTTTGGCAAAGTACACTCTTGCATACAGAGGCGTGTTTCCTCTTTGTGAATGCATGTTTCTGCACATGTACCTGACGTCGTCCTCAAGTGAGGTGATACGATCCTTCAGCGTGCTGATCTGCGCATCCCTTTGTTTCACTGTTTCAATCAGGTAGCTATATGGCTGCTGTGCCTGCTGCAACAGTTCGTTGGCCGCAGACAACTGAGAAACAAAACAAATAAATGTACAGTATACCTGAGAAATATACAATTAACAACGTATAGATGCAACTTTTTTTCAAGACTCTAAAGTCAGCCTGCCCCATCTGTTGTTCTCTTGAACAAGACAAGAACCAGATTAGTGCTCTGAAAACTATAATTTAAGTACAAATAAATATACAAAATAAGTTACATTAAGTTATTACAGTTATTACTAAAATATTAATATATAATGAGGAACCAGGTATGAATGTAAAGGTTCTGCACAGTCATTCAGGTGTTAGTCATGATGACATTACATAAATAAGAATGTTGCTAAATATACTAATGAGATTGATCAGTGAAAAGGGCGAGCCACACTTCAAACTTGACTTACTTGACAGAACACTTAAGTACCTCATTACAAAATGGTTGCATACTGTAGTATTAACGAAGACGTTTTCCAGATTCTTTTCGTAAAAAAATGTTCTACAAAAGTTGCAGGAGGGAGTGAGAGAGCTAAACTTCTGTCACCTTTATGTTCATTATATTGAATGTTGACTCGTAAAAGCTGATCTCAGCAGTTAAGGAAAATTTTTACTTTAAAGCTAGTGTTTCATGTCATTAATGCTATAAAATAGGGCAATCCTGTCATATTCGTTAATGACTTTTAAAGCAACAACCATAGCTGAGATTTCTTTATCTCTGTGAGTGTCCATAAACATGAGCTCTTTGAAGGCCTAACTAATTTATATCCTTAGTAGTATACTTTAATTAGACACAAAGGCATAAAGTGGAAATGGAGTGAAAAAATCTTTTCAGTGTTATCTTAAAATGCATGTTAGAAAGGCACCTAAATAGTGTTATGATGATTACCACATATAATACATATAAGAGTCTGCCTGTACTATACATAGCACAATATGGCTCGGTATCATGCTTAAAATCTGTAAAAGCATAGATAAAGTTGTAGTGTTACACATTAAACCATTTTTACAGCCAGCCAGTAGTGAGTAGAACTGGGTGGGAGGCTAAGGACAATAGTTAGTTAGTCAGGGTATCTGTGTGGGTGGTTAAGTGGTTAACACCCTTGCCTTTTCTAGAAAATGTGAAGAGTAATTTTTCACCCTTTCTTTTCATACTCGATGAATCATGAGGTATTCCAGATGAGTGCCAGTCAGTCACAGCTGACAGTTGAATGGCTGGCTTATTTAGTCTCAAATCTACCCAACCTTTATATTCTGACTTGCACAATCTCTCCCAACATTTAGATTACAGTAAGAGTGGGAAAGAAGAAAGCACACTGGCTGCCGGCAGCACCATTGTCATAACATCAAACCTTACTGGATGATTTTTTTTATTTTTTGCATCACAACACGAGTGGTAGACACGTGCCTTCACACGCAGCATGCACAGGCAAAATACACACGCCCAAAATTATACTCTGAGAGTTGCACACACTTGCACCTAGTTTGCCAAAGACTACAAAAGCCTTGATGATTGTTGCAGTGAATTGTTTGTGTGAGTGAAGAGCATGGCCGTCATGGTTTTTGGCACTGTTTTCCCACTGTGTCAACAAGTGTGACAGATACTAAGACTTGAAGTTCTTGCTCTTCTCATGTACAGAGTACATGTGTCTACTGTCTGTTCTCAAACAACCTGTCATTATCCTGACAAGGTTTTAAATGAAATATTTGGCAGGACCATTGTTAAACTAGAATAAAAGGCAGGGGGCACTCCTGATGTGTGTTTGATATATGTGGCAACCAACCCAAGAGGCTGCTCATTTTCTTTTTTTCTGTTTGGTCATATTGTGAGATAAAGACCACCGTAAAGGTGGGGTCATGTCACAACTGTAGAGCCTTTAAAGATAATCATCAGATGTGCTCTCACCAAGGATTTTCACAGAATGTCAGTCAGTGATGTAAAAAAGGTAAATAGGAAGATAAGACCGAAATTGGCGGCTATGTTAGCAGAGAGACGTAAAAGCCAGCTGAAATAAATCATTATTATTTTCATAGAGGCCGTGAAATAACCCTTATCTGAGTTGATATGGGACGGTTGTGGTGGTGGGAAAACAAGTGCGTAGAACAGGTGCTGACTTGCAATGCTTTTTTTTTTCGACCACAAATTAAACTTGAACCCATTAACGGTGCTCCCCACGCAGACACACACCCGAATGTTGTGTATATTTGGATGTTTACGTGTGTTTACCTCCTCAGATATCTGTCCTGTTTGTGACTTGTGTCTTTCCAACTCTCTCCTCAGTGATGTATTCTGCCTCTCGAGCTGAAGCACCCTGCGGGCCAGGTGTACACTATTCGACAGCCACACAAACACAAACACATTTGCAGAAATTCCAAAACATGACAACACCAACAAGTTTATACTAGTGTGCCGTTTCTCCCGCAGTGTGTGGGGCCATAAATGTTGGAATTAATTTGGTTTTTTGGCTGCACAAGCATGCTTTAAATCTTCAAATCAAGACTTGTGTGTAAAGAGTTGCAAGTGACTTTAATGTCTTATCTTAAGTACATACAAAAACTACAAACCACTAATTAATAATTTTGAGCTGCAAAGCTAGAGTGAACATATTAAAGATTTTTCTAGGCAGATGTAAATGTTTCACCATTGAAACAACGGAAGATGCAAAATGTCACAAGCTGATAAAAACAGTGCATGTTTAAAAACATGTACAGCAAAATATTACAAAAATAATATTTGTTTTCTCTGCTGAGAAAACCAGAATTTAGCCAGTCGGCATTTACATTTTTGTGTAGTAAAGGCTCTAACAATGTATTCTGGCCTCATGTACAGTGACGTACCTCTGTTTTAATCTTCTTTTGGCCGTTGTAGGAACATTTGCTCCGTAGCCATACGAGAACAAAACCCTCTCCGCCTCCTCTTCATTCTCAACTGGTGACAGACAGAAACACAAATACTCTGTCAATACATCTGGCCATGGGAGGTTGATTTTATATGTCCTGCTCTTATAGTAGAATTTATACATTCACCTGTAGGATAATTCTGTAATTCTGTTATTACACTTAAACGTCTTGTTCATTCATTGTCACAAAGGCTGTACATTACACCTCCACAAAACAAATTACTTACATTACTGTCTCCTTTATTCAGTATGATGCTGCTGTGTTTTTATCTATATGAGTGTAATGTAGTTGCTAATACAGAGCTAACGCTTTGTTCTTACTTTCAGCTGCCTGCATGGTGATTTGGTCTAACTCCTGCTCCAGCTTTTCATACGTCTCTAATTGAGATGCCTTTTGGGCATTCTGAGCTTGCAGCTCTGTAACCCGCTTCTCGGATGACGTCTGCAGCCTGTAAAACTCCTGAGTAAGGAGCTGAAGGACAAGAGAGGACAGAAAGCATATGACAAATGTTGAACATTTTTTTCTGAGGTGGCCAGTATATATTTTTTTTTCAAAATGTATAAAATGATATCTCTGATGAATGCTGCTAATGTAAATATTACATTCTACCAGTGGAAAAAATTGAGGGCTAATGTTTTCATATTTTGAACTAGCTCTTGAATTATTGTGCTATTAAAAAGACAAAACAAAACCAATCTCTACAGTTCACTTCCTGTATTAATGGGTGTCAATACAGACAGAGATAAATATTGAGCCACTGGACAAATATGTAAATTATGTGACTAATTCTTGAGAAACAGTCTTCAAATATTACAGTTGTAACCATCAGTGGTACTCATTTACATGATATATGTAACAAAACCAAAAACATTACTGTTGCTTTTCCCTACTTTCATACTGTTAATTTTAATTAATAAAGAAGCTTCAGGAACACGGTCACACTGCTAAACACAATATTGCCTTTGTGACTGTGATTATCTATCTTTTCCTGGTATGTTCATCTATAAACACACTATACCAGTATGTCACTTTGTGCCATGTGTCCTAGACAAACTGACACCAACATTACTACTGGTGTAAAAACTGTTTATCTTTGGATTATGACTAGTGGTAGGGTTATTCCTTATTGTCTTTATGTTTAGAGTACCTCCAGTTTCTTCTGTTGCTTCTCACACTCCACCTGGCACTGGGCCAGGGCCTTGGCGGTTTCCTCCTTTACCATCTGAGCACGCTCAGCCTCGAAGGAGTGCAGTTTGGCCTGATTGGACAGTTCTGCTACCCGGCTGTCGGTACCCAGCTGGAGCTGACGAAACCTGCATAGATGGAGAGACACACACACACACACTCACATGAATAGGTGTGCTAAAAAGTGACATAATGGATTTTGGTGCAAAGAGATCATATGGACATATTTAGATGAACTAAACTCAGCTCACTGATCTTAGGTATAACTGCAAACAGATTCACTTATATTTCAAGATTTGTTTGTTTGTTTGTTTTCAAATTGTCAAGTATGAATAATTTAGCACAGCTTGTACAATTGTGTGTTTTATAAGTGTTTAAAGTGACCTTAAAAGAAGATAATTGCTGTATCATTTCAGGTCACCAAGCAGGAAATCCAAGTCTTAAAACATTTGGTTACAGTGCATATGTCATTAGCACTTGCAGCAGGTTTCGGCGGTGTTTAACTTTCATGATAGTATTTGGCAGCTGCAGAAAGGTGTTTTCTACTTGTGTGTAGTAATTAAGAAAGAGGACAAGGACAGAACACAGTTTCAGTTCTTACATGACACAATGTTGAATACAAGGTATTCATAATGTCAAAGCCTAGTCAAAAACAATAACACCTTGTCTTCAAGAAGAAAGAACACAGTGATCTAGATTTTAATCATAAACAAAAACATCCAAACCACAGAGACAAGGTGAACATAGGCAACGAATCAATTGCTAGAGATAACAAAGAGCAACAGTTTATTTATCCTTTTTGTGTATTATCCCTTTTGTGTTGTCATAAATTGAGTATCTTAGTTTTGTTGTTGGTGAAAATATACTGTAGTGTCATTTTTTTATGCTCTGGGACATTTTTAATTTTGATTACCATCAGGTATTTTACAGACTAATCAATTACCTGGTTAATTTAAACAATAAACATAATATTAAAAAAATATAAAATACTAAAATACGGAAAGGTAAAACAAGAGCAGGCAATAGCTTTCAAGCTTCCTGAGGCAGCACCCAGAGAGTCATGGTGGTTGGTTGGAAAATATTAATAACTCTCGATTACAGCTTAGCCGATAGGATTTCATCATCCATAGAGGACAAGCCTGAGCTCTCTGCTCACAGTGACAGACATGTACACATGGTTGACATTTTATGCCTTCTTTTATTAATGGTTGCTACAATCTAGAGACAAAGAGATTGAAGAAAAGTTAACTCATTTTTCCAGAAGAGTGAAGCCAGCTTTGTGCCCTTTCAAATGCCAAATTTAATGGCAGTATTTACAGCTACAGTAGGTAATAGTGCCTGGCTCGAGGGCTCCCCAGGGCAGTTTTGTTAAAGGAAGTTTAGCTCTGCGAGAGGCAAAAAATGGAAAACCACAGTCACACCTTTGTTTTGAAAAAGTTGATCACCATAACGGGCATACTCAAATAGAGCACTGAGATTCAAGCTGACTCTCTACGCTACAATCATCTGACACCATTTCAAGCTTGTCCGCCTCATTCTTTGCCCCAAAAATAGGGGCATGCCGGGGGTTAGGGGTTAAAGGCTTGTGGCTAGCATCTGTCGTTGCTGGCTTGCAATGGGACGCAGAGAGGGAATGTGATCGCAGCAGAGAGATAGTGTGCAAGGGAGAGTGAAATGTGTATGGAAATATCAACAACTGGCGCTTTGGATCTAGAGAAATGACTGGTATGTAGTAGTAACCCCGGACAGGGACGCTGCTGCTGCTGCTGTGCATGTGAAACTCTGTCTGTGGCAGATACAACTACATAAAATAGTCTTTAAAAAAAAGTATAAAAAAGTTTTTTTTAATGTTTAAACATACTGAAACATAAACTCACTTGTAATGTTTAGTCTTTTTGCTGTTTCACAAAAGTGTTGATTCAGTTGTATGATCATTTTGTTAAATGTAGTTTGTGCTGCTGCTGAACTGTACTATGTTACAGAGAGAGGTGTTTCTACTGTTCAAGCCTCATTGATATAAATGAGGTGGATAACAAGATAGAACAGCAATAGGTGTATGAGCCTATGCCCAATAGAAAACAATACAATTCAAAGGCAGCACAACCAGAAAAGTCTATTTTCCAAAACAATTGTACAGTTCAACCAACATCTCTCTAAAACAATAATAAAATAACATAAAAAAAAATAATAAATAAAAAAAAGGAACATTATCACCTTTACTGTTGTATTAGACGACCTTAGTTTTAGCTGGGCGGCAACAGAGAAGGAGTGGTTAGCACTCCTGCCTCACAATCAGAAGGTCATGGGTTTGAACCTTCCAGCCAGTTGTGGCTTTTGTGTGTGGAGGTATTCTTGCTTTGACTGTGTGGGTTTCCTCCAGGTACTCTGCTTTCCTCCCGCAACCCAAAGACACACACTTAGGTTAAATGATGACTCTAAATTGCCCCTTGGTGTGAATGTGAGTGGTAGTTTGTCTCTGTCAGCCTTGTGATAGACTGGTGGTCTGTCCAGGGTCACCAGTCTATCACAGCTGACAGCTGGGATTGACTCCAGCCGCCCTGAGACAGTTAACAGGATTAGGTAGGAAAAGTGATGAACTGTATATAATGGATTTAAACTTCCAATTGAGAGTAAATGTAAATGAAGCCATGCTGTGGAAAAAGCCGTTTCATAGAATTCCTATGAGCACACAAAACAAGTTGTTTGTTAAAAGATAAATCAGATACAAATACACATATTAATACTAATACTAATACTAATCATAATAATCCACCAAACCATCGATCCAGAGTTTTATGAACTACTACTTTACCAACCGAGTGACGGCCACTTGTTCATAGAAGCAACATAAATAAAGAACAGAAATAGAAATATACTGGTCAGGCTTAAACTGTGGTGTGTGTGTGTGTGTGTGTGTGTGTGTGTGTGTGTGCGTGTGTGTCAGGGCTCACAATATAACTGCTGAAATTTTCATGCAAGATTTGAAACCTCCAACAGGACCATGACCCAGAGGCACCTGTCCTGCAAATAATGACATAGGAATTGTTGCCTCAAGCGGAGATACAACAGAAACTAGCAACACTGACATTAATCACTAACAGTAAGTGTAGAAGTCACTAAAAAGCAACATAGCAAAGCCCTGTTAAGTTACAGAGATTTCCACTCAATACTATGTAATTTCTCTTCAGAACTGCAGAGTACCCTGTCTCTTACTTTGTATTTCGCTCCTGAAAGGCAGGCAGCCAGACCAGTGCCAACAATTGGTACTAAACTGACATCCAGCAAACTCTGACTTCTACGTGACCTAAGCTAAGTGATCGTGTGATCTTTAGCAAGACATGGTAAACCACAGCCACCAAAGTCCTGCCGCACCCACAACATGTGCTAATGACAGGCTGTTTCTGGCTCACACATCATCATCAGAGTGAGAACAAGCTCAGAGCTTTAAAGGAATAAGTGAAAAATTTAAGCTAAGTATAAACTTTTGTCATGATAACACACAAATTTAGAAGTTACACAAAGAACAATATGTCGGTTTTGTTAATCACTAGTTCTGCTTTGGCTAACCCCCCACATAAAGTGCTATCAATTTCCTGACAGAGTTTAAAAGTTCCCTGCAGTTGAAGTTCCTTAAACTTTTCCTGAAGAATTGCCTATTGACAGTGCACCCAGGAAGTGACCTATATTTATGTGTACTATGTAGCAGTTGTGCTTGGATTGCTTTCTGCTACATAACTTGTAAAATCTGAGCTATGAACAAAGCAGATACTCGTCTGTCAATGTATAATGATCGTAATGTAGTACAGCGACAACATATCAACAAAAAGTGTGATATTAAAACTCACTGTTCCAGCAGCTGGTCATATCTGGACTGACTGTCTCTTTCTGCAGCCACTGCTCTGTCCTTCTCCAGCACCGCATTGTCTCTGGCCTCACGCAAGTTCCTGGTGAAATACACAGAAAAAGGAAAAAAAGATTTCCAGATAGTGCAGCATGATAACAGGATAGAAACTATTTAAAGAACGAACAGTGTCAGAGGCTTCACCTGCTCCTAATTACCCAGAATCAGTTTGAAGGAATTGCAACTGTTAAGCATCAGTGTTAAATGGTCGTCTGAAAGTGGGTTAGCTAACTAATAGTTCATATGACATATAAGCAAAATGCTGAGTTTCTGGTTTGAACAGCTCCATATGTTTGTTAATATTTTCTTACAATACAATTTCTCAAGAATTACATTAAAATATGGGATACCTGTTCTCCCTCTCGTACATCTCTCTGGAGGTTCTCTGCAGGTTATCTATCTCCTGACTGGTTTTCAGTCTGATGTTCTCCAACTCCTCTCTCAACTTGGTCTCGTACTCTGACTTATAGTGGTCTCTGTAGATGAAGAGAGAAAAATGTGAATCTATCTTGACATTATGACTGGATCATAGGCTTAATCATGTTACCGGGCATATTACACCATCAGTGTCAGAACTTGGTGATTTTTACTAGCACTGATATTTGTGACTGGGGTAAAAGCCTAACCTGGATGCTACATATTTTTCATAGGCGTCCTCTCTTGCTCTCTTGGTGTCCTCTAATTGTACCTGAAACATATAAACAAAAAGGGTATGCTACATGATTCCTTTCAATTACTGAATGCCTTTTGCTTCAGATGAACCTCTAAGTTGGTCAAGTGTATGGACCTGCAGCCTCTCCAGGCGGTCTTCTTCATGTGCACAGCGGACGCTAAGCTCTGTGTTCTGCCTGTGTAAGTACTCCTTGTCTTTCTGCAGGAGGGTTACTGACTGCTGCAATGTTGCCACCTGGAGGATAATAAGAGAGGAAAACCCACACATCAGACACAGATTTTAATTAGCATTGTACAAACAAAACAGAGTGGAGGTGTGTCTAGGTGTGTGTGCTAAGCACCTCTTTGCTCAGTGTGTCCCTTTCCCTAGTCAGGGCAGAGTGACTCAAATCTAGCGTCTCAAATCTCCTCTTGAGGTCCTTTAGTTCAGCTTCAAAGTTGTCACGCTCACTGTAAAAAAAGAAATAGTACTTTAGCCTTCAAATAACTCAAAGCTAGCAGGCTGACCTCTTCTCACAAATTGAGCCTACACCTCTTGTTCTATCACACAAACACATACCGTTTAATGTTTGGATAGTTGTCTCGACGGTAGTCTCCTTCTTGGATATGTTGTTTGATATCAGCCAGTTCTAGGGTCAGTCTCTGACTCCTCAGCTCCAGCTCAGTACGTAGCCGACGCTCCTCCTCGTAGCTCTATGTATTCACATACATAGATAACATTTGTGTTACACGGATGATTCATATTACGTACACTGTGTAGACAAGCATTTAGGATTTTACCTCCAAAACACTTTACGTCATGAACAACACATTCTTTTCTTAAAATTATCTTGACCTGACAGGCAAATTCCCTGCTGGATGGATGAAAGTAAAAAATAAGAAACATCAAAGGCCGGCTCCGCCTGTGTCTAGGTGTCTACTCTGTGGCATTTAAAGTATGGTCATATTGTCAAATGTTTGTCAAGAAACTATTCTCTACAGCATTATATCACCAGTAGACTGTCTGTGACATCAGGTTATTTTTTGCTAAACTCTGACCCTGCCTACAGCATGTTGCATCATTATCTCATCAACATGTCACTTATGCCTACAGGGTGACTGCTGATGACTGGTGGTGTAAATAACACCACTTTCATTCAAGACACTGCAAGAGGTGAGAATGTCCTTTTCAAAGATGATGCAACTTAAGTGTGTGAGCATTAGCAGAAGGTTATGGTTGCTTAGACTGTGTCTTTTTCCAATTTTCACATTTTGTTTAAAGATAACTAAACTATGTCACTGTTCTGTCATGCAAAACCTCAAACAGTGCATGTTCTTTTGATTTATTCATTCAGGAAATTTGATTAAGCTCTAACAGGAAATACCTGGGAATAGATTACACACTGCCACAAATGATTAGAACAATACGCTTGCAGAGCTTTGATTTCCCTCAGAGAAATGACTGTCTCTGACATCAAGCTATGCATCAGCTCATTCCAGTATTAAGCTACACAGTACAATAAAAACAGTGTTCCTCGTCCACAGTTGGTATAAGATAACATGGGTTTAAGGTTAGCAGCAGCGGCACAAGCACAACTCAATGTAATGTGAACTAATGTGAGCACAGTGCAGTGTTATGTGAACTATAACCCATACATGAGCTAAACTTTGAACAGAGACAAAGGAAAAATTAGAAGCTCAGAAAAATGCCGAAATTCAACATGTGTGTAGTACCTCCATCAAAGACTTAATCTGGGCTCTGTACGCATCCAGGTCTTCAGTCAAACTTCCTCTCTTCACACTGAGCTCAGCCAGCTGAGCCCGCAGAGGAGTCACAACCTCATAGAAACGCATCTAAACACAGCACAGATAATTTAGTCACTATATTCTCTGAGTGGTTCAGGACTGAATGCCATAACATTGTGTCTGTGTTGTTAGGGAGAGCTCCCCTATACTCACAGCTACATATTCTTGTATGGAGAGTTTGTCCTCAGGGAGGTCGCGGAGCTCCTGGTACCTGTCCTGGGAGATGTCCAAATCCCTGAGAGACCGCCGCAGCTCTCCAGCCTTTTCACACAGATGTCGGTTAGTTTCTTCTAGCTGCTGCTGCCTGAGCAGGATGGCATCCATTTCCTGCTTTCGCAGAGCCTGCTGCTTTCTAGGAGGAAAAGATTTTGATAGCACAGTTCACATTTGTTCCTAACTAAATTAGATAGTTATGGTTAAAACATTTCTATGTATCCATAACATAACAAACGCAAATCTCTTCTATTAACCTTGACGGACGGTGTGCAGGTGCACTGACAACAATTTGCTTTTAAGGCAAAAAGGTGAATACAAGAAATAATGGGTAAGCAAAAACTATTCATGGCATTTGGTCCCATTACGTTTCATGACCTTATGCATGACTTCTTCTGAGACACAACTTCATCTCTCTCACCTGTTCTCTTCCTGAGTAAGTTTAAGCTGACTGTCCAGTCTCAGAGTCAACACCTGTTTCTGGTGTAGAGCATCATTTAGTCTCTCCTCCAGCTCCTCGATCTGAAATGCAGTTTACACACAAAGAAAAAGATGACAGAGCTATCAACCTGTGCTTCTTACAAATATATCTACATAAAAAGGTTTCTGTCCATCTTTCTTCTGCTCCGGACACTGAAACACCTCTGTCCTCTTACCTTAGACATATGGTCGGCCTTCATGTTGTCTATGATGAGGTTCTTTTGAGAAAGCTCAATTTTCAGCAGCTGGACACTGTGCAGCAGCTCCTTCCTCTCGATCAGCTGGCGGGTCACTTTCTGGGAACCGTCCCGCTGCTCGTCGGACGAGGAGACGTCCTCGGTCGTCGGCACGGTTGTCTCCAGGCTGATGTCCTCCGACTCCAGGTCCAGGGAGCTGGAGACGTTGGCTGTTGTCGGCTTCGGCTGGTGCTTCTTGGGAGGCATTTTGTACTGTTTGTGTCCTCCTTTTGTTAGATTACGAACGAGACTGGAGGACAAGTCACAGCAGTGCAGCAGAGATTACTTGAGATTAGAAACTTAATGAAGACTTCCAGGACATCGCGATATGTGACGCTCAGCGTCGAGAAACAAAAACAAACCCCAACCTAGCAACACTTTAGCTAACGCTAGCTAGCGCTGTGGCGTCTAAAGCAAAGTAGGAGTGTACTCATACTTAATGACAACAACAAATCACACCAGTAAACCATAAATACTGTTGTTTAAGCTGCGGCACCGAGCTGACGATGAAGCTGTTTTTATTTTCAAGACTCCCGCTTTGAAGCGCCTGCTAACCGCCGGTGACCTGACTGTAGCCACAGCGCCCCCTGTGGTCATTCATGTGCAATCCAGTCACAGTCTACTCGTGTAGTTACAATTCGTTACATCCAAGACTAATAATAATAAGATGGTCTAAAACATTTTACATTAAATGTGTGTTTGTTTTTACTTGAATGCTCTTTAAAAACTAAATATACTGTCTATAATTGCTAGTACGCCCATGTAGTATCACCTCCTAAACGTAGGGGTCGCTGTTACATTACGACGTCTTATGGAACAACTGTTCAGACCCTCTTCTCCCGTCTTCAGCATTGTTTTAATGAAGTATTAGATGGCCGACCAAAATTAAACATTTTAAACGTATTTAAATATTTATCACAATGACCATTTAAGGCATAACCTGTGTATTATATTATGTTAAAATATATTAAATAGATTTGGATATATATGAAGAAAGACACATTTAAAGACGAACCTCTGAATCATAGTCATTCAAGCGATTCTCTAACTCTGGGAAAGTTTTATCGACCCACTCGGTTTACACATGGGGAGCTAACAGCTTGCACCGAAGCAGATTCTGCATGTACAAAACAGGATTTAGAATATCTCAGAGGTTTCTTTTGTCATCATGCTAAAGTCTAAAACCTTCGTAAAGAAGACCCGGTCGGGCGGGGTGATGAAGATAGTCCGTGAGCATTATCTGAGAGATGATATTTGGTGCGGAAGCGAAGCGTGTACTGAATGCAAACAGGAGTCCACGGTGCTGCAGAAAGACACATGTATTGAGAGCAGTCTCTGTTCTTATCCACATTATCTTATCCCCGACACGAACGTGGTGCTGCATCAGGTAAAAAGATATAGATTTGTCCTTACACTTTTCAAAAGCTAAATTAAAAAGAGCTGTCGAGCAGGAGTGTGTTGTTGAATTATACATATTCACGTGTACTGTGTCATGTTAAGCGAATATACAGTAAACATGGATGTATGGAGAGTTTTAGCTCAAACTAAAACACTCTACCTTACTCTATTTTTTGTTTTGTTTTTTCCATAAGAGTTGCTGATAATTCTATTTCATATAAAATATCAAAATACATTTGTCATTCTCTTGAAACCTGCTTTGAACTTCTCTTATCTCCATATGTCCTGCAGATTGACGTGTTGGAAGATCCTGTGATTCGTAATGTGATTGTCCTTCAGACTGTGCTGCAGGAGGTACGCCACCGCAGTGCACCAATCTATAAACGCCTGAAGGACATGATACACGAGAAAGAGAAACACTTCTACACCTTTACTAATGAACACCACAGGTACAAAGATGCCGCAGATTTTTTTTTACTGCATCCTAACATCTTAATTGCATGTAAAAATTAAAAGCATGTGGATCTGTTACAAAATACACAGACTAGTTGCTTCACTCCTATTCCCCTTTATATAAACATCTACTTTTTAGGCCTTCCTCATGAAGTGCTACACCTTTATTTATGAGTAGCATGAAATAATGCTTTGTCTTTGTGCATGTAATCCTTATACACTGACCTTGACCATTTTATTTATCCAGAGATACATTCATTGAACGCGAACCAGGGGAAAGTGCCAATGACCGTAATGATCGTGCAATCCGCATGGCAGCCAAATGGTACAGTCAGCATCTGAAGACATCAGAGTCCAACCCGGATGGGCTCAAAGTGGTCCTTCTCACCAATGACCAAGGGAACAAACAGAAGGCAGAGGAGAGTGGACTGCTAGTACACAAATGTAAGTGGAGAAATAAAATGTTGCATATTGGTTGCAGACAAAAGGTAGCTTTGTTGATTCTGATTTCATTTAATTTTTCAGTGAGTACAAATCTCCTTGTTAAGTTTTATTGGATACGAGTATGCTTTTAGATGTGACCTGTATTTACTTCTTTTCCATAAGGTCTTATTTGTTTACATTTTAGGTGAAGAGTATATCAAGAGTCTGATAGCAAACCCTGAGCTTGTGGATCGCCTGGCTTTGTCCAGTGATGACAAGGTAAACACACAGAATTTTAAGCTATTAAAATACAGCAATCCCAGCCATTTTTTAAGACAAGAAAATATTTATGTAATTTTTATCCCTGTTCTTGTGCCCAAACTTTATGGTACATATTTTCTCTCTGTTCTGCAACTGATTTACTGATTTGTATTTCCTCCCTTAGAATGAGATCACTAGCAATAAGGTGCTATTCCCAGAGCACCTCCCTCTATCCAAAATCCAAGCAGGAATTAAGAGTGGCTCATTCCTCCAGGGCACATTTAGGGCCAGCAGAGACAACTATCTGGAGGCCACAGTCTTCGTCCAGGGAGAGGGGGAAGACACCACAGAGGTGTGTACACCTGCCTTTAAATGAAAAGTTCTGCTGTTAGTGTGAGACATTGCCATTCTGTATTTACAGTTAGAAGAATTAGTACAAGTGCTTGCACGCTGTATGTTAAAAGTTTTATGTACTGTTCCTTTGGCTTGCTGCAGGTTCTCATCCAGGGTCTTCAGAATCTCAACAGAGCAGTGCATCAGGATGTAGTTGCTTTGCAGCTTTTGCCACAGAATCAATGGGTGGCACCTTCTTCAGTCGTGCTGCAGGATGAAGGTGCAGCAAAAGATGATAATGTTGAAGAAGAGGAGGAGGAAAAAGTGGTAAGATGGACTTTAACTGGCATTAGATTGGTTGTCCACTCAACAGTTAAATGAGATACAGCTGTGCTCCAAAAAACACGTTCAATGACACCACTGTTACTACAGTATATTAAAGATCTCTCTGTCTGTGTGTCTGTGTGTCTGTGTGTCTGTGTGTGAGAGCAGTTAAGGATATCAGCAGCTGAAGCCGCCAGAAAACCCACAGGTAAAATAGTGGGAATCATTAAAAGGAATTGGAGGCCATTCTGTGGAATGCTCAATGTCTCGCAGATTAAAGAGGTGAGTCTAGACTATGTATTTTAGCACAGATTAATAATGTGAAGCTTTTCACACAATTGTAATGCATGTACACATTCATACTTACTACTTCATACATTATTTCTTAAATAGTTATTTAATATATGTTATATATCTGTATGTTGCTGTGTAGAATATGTACTCAATATAAAAATGTTCCTCTGGGGAAGTACAGATTGTCTTTGTATGATGTATTAACACCACCCTCATCGCTGACCACCCTTTCTTGATTCTTTTTGGTTCAGTCCACCCGCCACCTATTCACCCCAGCAGACCGACGTATTCCACGCATTAGAATTGAAACACGCCAGGCATCCACACTGGCCGGCCAGAGGATTATGGTGGCCATTGATGGTTGGCCCAAAGATTCCAGATATCCAAATGTGAGTTGATTCACAGATCAGATCTTTGAAAACCTAGATATCCCTTTGTGAGTGGTTACATTTCCACGTGCAATAGTTTAACAGGGAAATGAAGTGAAGTGTATGAATTGTTTCTTTGTCCTAGGGTCACTTTGTGCGCAGTCTGGGCAGTGCAGGAGAGAAGGAAACAGAGCAGGAGGTGTTGCTACTGGAACATGATGTCCCCCATCAGGCCTTCTCTCAGGCTGTGCTCAGTTTCCTTCCCAAGATGCCGTGGGCCATCACACCAGAGGTGACTGCTGCAATTGTTGAAATAAACACAACAGTATTTTAGCCACAGATTTGTCAAGTATTTATTTATTCATATGAATGTGTGGTACAGGACATGGTGAAGAGACAGGACCTCAGACAGTTGACAGTGTGCAGTGTGGATCCTCCAGGATGTACAGACATAGATGATGCCCTGCACTGCAGAGAGCTGGAAAATGGAAACCTTGAGGTACTACACATGTGCACACACTGATGCACATACTATTATATAGTAGTGGTCTGTTATTTGCACTTAAATTTCATATGAGTCATTTTGTTATTTGTATGGTGTAGGTAGGGGTCCACATTGCTGATGTCAGTCACTTCATCAGACCCGGCAATGCTTTGGACAAAGAGGCTGCAAACCGCGGCACCACTGTCTACTTGTGTGGCAAGGTAAGGACAGACACGTTCAGTCAAGTTCTGTTATCATCACACCATCAGAAAATAAACATTACTACCAGAATTAAATTGAAATTCACTGTATACAGATGCAAAAATAATATCTTGTTGCCTTCTTAAGCCTTGTGATTATTATCTTAATAACAATTATTAATCACTTGAGATTATTATAAGCAAAGATAAAGCAAGTTGCATGTGTTTGATGTTGCCTTCAACAGAGGATTGACATGGTTCCTGAGCTGCTCAGCTCCAATCTCTGTTCTCTACGCTCCAACGTGGACAGGTGAGAAATGCTCATGATACTCCATATTGTCAGTGCTCTATAAGCAGATCAATTGAGTTAATTTAATTAAAACTAAACTAAACTATTATCATGCATTAACATCAACCTAATTGTGAATGTTAAGGTGCTTGTCTCATCACTTTTCTTTCATAAGGCTGGCTTTCTCATGTATCTGGGAGATGAACCATGAGGCAGAAATTCTAAAGACACAGTTCACAAAAAGTGTCATTAACTCCAAGGTATATCAACACACAGACATTCAGCCTCAAACAAGCTACTTTCAAGCAGGATTTACCAGTTTAATGTTGACAGGTAACATAGTCTTATCATTTTTTCTTCTGTCTTTGCCTCTATCGTTCCATCTGATCCAGTCCTCTATGACCTATGCTGAGGCTCAGATGAGAATCGATGACACCACCAAGAATGATGATATCACCAAGAGCCTGCGGGGTCTCAACAAACTAGCCAAAATCCTCAAAAGGCAAAGGATACAGAAAGGGTAAGGACTACTGAATAATAGAAGCAGTACAGTGACATCCAAAAGCATTTGGAAAAAAGTGCAGAGTTTAGTTGAGCATTGAGGAGGCTGGATTTAATTATATAACATGAATTGTACTTGATCTTTTTCAGGGCATTGACGCTGTCTTCCCTAGAGGTTCGTTTTCACATGGACAGTGAAACTCATGACCCAATTGACCTCCAGACCAAAGAACTCATGTGGGTAGCTTCAGAAAGGAGCATTCTGCAGAATTGTTTTTGATTCATATTCTCCACAAAAGCTCCCTTTTTGTGCATCTCATGCTGTGTTTTGGACATATGTAGATAAATCTATCTCTTGTTTATTAGGGAGACAAACTCTATGGTAGAGGAGTTCATGTTGCTGGCCAATATTTCAGTTGCCCAGAAGATTTACGATGAATTTTCAGAGTGTGCTCTGTTGAGGAAGCATCCAGCGCCGCCTCCATCTAACTATGACATCCTGCTCAAGGCTGCAAAGTCCAAGGTGAGTGGAGAAATGGGTTGTGCAGAAAGAATTGCATAGGTTTTAGTTAGTTAGTTAGTTAATTCAGTGTGTCAACTTATTTTCCAACTCGTCAGGAAGTGGAGATTCACACAGATTCAGCCAAAGCACTGGCTGACTCCCTTGATGTGGCCAGAGTGGATGGTTTCCCATACTTCAACACGCTGCTGCGCATTTTGGCAACTCGCTGCATGATGCAGGCTGTCTATTTTTGTTCTGGCATGGACAGTGATTTCCACCACTATGGCCTTGCTTCACCCATTTATACACATTTCACGTCACCAATCAGAAGGTATGGAAACAGATATTCTTAATTATATATGTTTAGTCACGCTCTTATAGAAAATAATTAGCATAATTTTATGTGTTTCCCCTTTTTCCCGTTTTTCCATGTCTAATCGTCTTCTCCACTCTGTCTGCTCCTTCGCACAGATATGCTGATATTATAGTACACCGCCTGCTGGCGGTGGCCATAGGAGCAGATGGCACCTACCCAGATTTGATGGACAAACATAAGCAGTCAGCCCTCTGCAATAACCTTAACTACAGACATAAAATGGCTCAATATGCACAGAGGGCATCTGTGGCCTTCCACACACAGGTAAACACATTTGAACACACTGGTTTGAGTTGTGTAAACTGGTTGAAGGCCTCTGTGTAAATGCAACAATACTGCACAGTTTTATTCTGTGTCATGCTTTTAATACAAATCCTCTCTTTACAGTTGTTCTTCAAGAGCCGAGGCATACTGAACGAGGAGGGATTTGTTCTGTTTGTGAGGAAAAATGCAATCATTGTTCTCATCCCAAAGTTTGGCCTGGAGGGGACGGTCTTCTTTGACCCTAAAGACAAAACGGCCCCAAGCCTTGTTTTTGATGAAGAGGTATAAGTCATTCCTACCTAATTTTACATCTTTTTGATCAGAGAAGTAGTCTGAATGTTAATAACAAAATTACCTTATATACACACTTGTTTACTTTATATATAAAATATCTATTCTGTTTGCCTGTAGGGTCCCACTCTGAAGGTAGAGGAGCACACCTTCCACATATTTGACAAGGTGAAGGTCACCATCAGCTTAGACGACTCTAATATTCAGCACCAGAAGATCCGCATGGCTCTGACTGATCCTGTGGTAAGGACTGACCAAAATGAACATGAGTTTACATTTATTTATTTAACGTTTTTGCCTAAAAAATTATTTTTCTTCTATTTAGTTCTACAGCTGATCAGTTATTCAAAGTTTAGTGGGGATTGTTACCGTGCTGTTTTACAAATCTTGAATGAACCCGAATTCCTCCAAATATCTGCTTCAACATTGTGAACATGTAAATTGTCTTTATTTTAGATCCCTGGTGTGAGTGTTCCAGTCCCAGATACTGAGCCACAGACCAAGAAACCAAGACTGGACCGCTGACACAAAACCATCAGCAGACATTTCAGATAAAGAAATTGCAGTTTATAAAAGTACCAGTTTAGACATATAGATATATATATTACCAATTTTAATATGTTTACTACGATGAAGCTACACTGCTCTAAACTCCAACATACACCACTCTGCTCTTATACTTTTTATTTTATGATTTGAAATACTTGTGGGTATAAATACAAGAACAGCTTCATGTCAAATGCAATGGAACTTTTCCAATAACAGCAATGTTGGAGACTTTAATAATAAAGTTTTTCTTTTTTTAAGCAACTTGTCCTGAGAGTTTTCTTGATTCTAAATAATCACAATCACACATTCCAACAGATACATGAACTTTGTGATTTGGTCACTTATCAGAATGTAAATTGTAATTTTAATATTATTGTGAATCCCAATATTGAGAAAGGTTGGTTAGTACATTCTTGAGAGCTCCATTCTGAATATAAATTCTTATTTCTAAACCAAGCCATTAAGTGAAAAATACTATTGAAAACAAACAACTCATAACAAGAAACAATGTGTCGTCAAGCCAAACGAAGAATTCAAGTTAATTTAATGTGACAATGATCCAGCCCATGCTTTAAGTAAATAAATGGCTCCTTCAGCTTTTAATTCACTAGTGGCGTTATTCAGTGCGTCTTACTCTAAATAATAAGTAGAATAAATATTCTAACAATCCAGAGGTAACCTGAAATTCAACAAATCTTATTAATTCAATAGATGAAAAAAAAGCTCGTTATATAAAAACCATCATGATAAAGGGTTTTATAAAAACAAATACAGTACAAATATGATGCCATCTGAAAGTCAATCTCTGTTAGAACCAAATAAAATTGAAATGATAGCTTTAGCATCAGTTTAGCATTCATAGGGTACACGAGTCTGATACAGAATCACCATTGTTCCCTTTTATCGCACCAGTATACCAAGTCCAAACGAACTGTCCATCATACAGTGGGACTAAGACTGGCTACGAGTTACCTTTTGTCCTCCTAACTTGTGATAAAACACACTGTGGTAATGCACTTGCTTTCAGCTAGACAAGTAGAACTTTAGAGGAACTCAAAACTGTGAAATCCTAGTTCAGTTAACAGTTGACCCAATTCACCCTAACCAATTAATTAAACATAAATGATTTAAACATGTAAACATTCTTATATTTGATTGTAAAATAATCATTTTAAGCTTCCACTGGAAGAGGGCTCCTTTTAAATGCATCAATCAGATGGCTGAGTTGTGAGGATAATATACCTGGAAAAAAAAAAGAAACAGTTTACAAACTGGGATAAAAAGACTGACAAAGTAGTAAAGTCTGCAACATCTAATGTATTCAGGGAAGTGCTGACACTGTATTCAATCTAAAGATACAACATCTAAGCACAATGCAGTTAATGTGTATAAAGAGGTAACAGTACCTTTACTTTAGTGTGCTTAGTGAGTTGAAAGGCTTCCTCTGCCAGGTTTGAACTGAAGGACTCCTTGCTGTAGCCGTCTGAGTTGAGGCCATCTATTAGACTGGCGGTGCCTGCTGAGGTAGTGTTGTACCCACTGTCCACCTAAGCACACACAAAAAGAAGTCCATTGTAAATAATCCATTATAAATAATACATTAGACAGCTTATTGAAACTTCCGGCTGAGAAAATACTCGCACTCACCTGCATGCTAGAATCACAGCGTATGCTGCTTCCCTCTGCTAGGAGAGATACAAACATCTGAGAGTTTTCTATTGCTGACACACTGCCCATACGAGAGCTAGTAAACTGTTCCGAAGGTCCTCTACTTTCCTCTCCTGCGTCCTCCTCATCCAATTTCCGCTCCTTGCCCTCTTCCATTTTCACAGGTTCCATAGGATCCATGGTAACTCTCTCAGTAATGCTAGGGTGAGCGTCCTGGGCCAAGGGTGAGACTGTATCTAGCTCCATAGAGGGGAGAGAAGACGAGGACGACAACGAGGGGGATCGATCTTCAGCCTCATGATTGTCTTGCAGCTTAGGATTGAGGATGGGTGAGATAAGAGGAGGGGAGGCCCAGCAGCGGACTCTTGGCCTGGGCCTAGGCCTGGCATTGTGTGGGGGCTCATTGAGGTAATAAAGCTGGTGTGGGGAACAGATACGAATGGGAGAACAGCCCTCGACAAATGGACTCTCGTTGCACGAAGTGACATCTGTGTCCAGGGAAACACCATGTGGAGTCACATTGTTGGGTTGCTTCCTTTCAGCTTAAGCAACAACACAAATTCAGATTAAGTAAAAAAAATTGTTATGACCAGTGCCCTGCAACAATTAAACTGTTTATTATATCAGGATATTGCACATTTTAGTAATAGACACAAACAAATCAGCCTACCTGAAGCTATGGGTGTGAGTGCTGTACGTGCAACAATAGGAGAAACTGCAGGGGACACCAAATCAGCAGGAGACGAACCATCAGGAAACAGAGGACTGGTGATGCTGCCAAGACTGCAGTCCCGGAAGCAACCGTGCTGGATAGGGCTGGACGAGAACTGACCCTGTAGTTAAAACAAAATATATAAGTTTTTGTTTAACATTGTTAAAGTAACTTAACTCCTAAACTACACTACTAGCAAACATGTTATAGTTATTGCTTCCATTTTGACTTTTATCATACATGGTTTTTAAAAAGGAGAAGATTTTTAACTTGGAGATTTAAAATATGCATCACAGATTCCAATTTGACAGTATTTCACAGCAAAATTCAAAATGGCCAAAGAGTATGATGAACAACTCCACTCACCGTTGAAGGAGTTGGGGCCAACACGCCAGAGGACACGGGGGAGGAAAAGATAGATAATCTAGCTTCTCCCTCACACCCCTCAGTCACTAGAACTCCCTGTCCTCGTGTTAGAGAAGGCCTCTCCTGGCTAGCATGGTTTCGCTCTGGGCTTGGCGGGCTGGAGCTGTCTGAGCCACTATAACAGCCTTGGCCGTCGAGGAAAAGTTTTCGTCTCAAGGAAGATGAACTAAGACTCTCTTGCACAGCATCACACGCTTCCTCATTGCGGTAATATTCCCCTAAACAGAGGGAAGAAACAGACGCAGTGACTTGATGGTTATATGCTCTCACACTCTCTACTTTGATCATGCTGCCTCTTATTAGTAGCTTACCTAATACTTTCTCCAAATCAAAAGCCAAAGGTAATGAAAGAGTTGTCTGACAAGCAACTGTAAAACAAACAAAACAAATTAAGAAAAGAAGAATTAACCAGAAGAAATGAGGCACATAACAGAGGGTACACAAAGTTTCATAAAACTTTCCCAAATACTAACCTGAGATTTTTTCCGTTTCCTCTGCAATCATTGCAGACAGAGGACCTATAAGTGCAAGGGGACAATACATGAATTGACTGAACATGACTTTTATCCCAGTAGTGGGTGATTCATTTACTGTTGATGAACATGAATCATTTCAGTTCTAAACCTCAACATGAAATGTTGAATGTACAAAACCAAAATACAACATGAACCTTAGACTCCAGCTATTAAAATGTGACTATAAAATATAGATAAGAAATAAGATAATTTACTTTTCTTATAGAGCTGAGGGGCTTTACGTGAGTCTGGTGCTGCCCATGGAGAAGGCACAATGGCTCCTTTAGTAAAAAACTATAATAGGAGACAGAGAAATGACAATCAGAAATAACATCATGTCTAATCAGTATATCAACTGCTTAATTTTGATATCATCTGCATACCTGCTCGATAGCACTTTGACGTTTTTCTTCAATGTCAGAATCCATCCTAGATGTTTGAGAGGGGAAAAAGGTTACAGTCACTGATTAATTGGCAGTCCTGATTTAATAAATCAAGATGGACCGTTTTATTATACGTATCTCCTCAATTGAGTTTCAACTTTCAAACAGGGTATGCAAACAGACTCAGGAAATTGCATAACATGAGCTATGTATTACAAAAACTCCTTCAGTCAGCATGAAAGTCAAAATCATTCTTATTACACAACTACTGTGACTACTTGTGACTCAGTACATACCTTGTCTGGCTGAGGTAAAAAGACTGTCGCTGGATTTCTTCTGGGTCTATGTGTACTGGGAGCAGACTGGCCATTTCATCAATAGACCAGTTAAACTTAGGTGGAGTCTAGTAAAAAGAAGTTAATAAAAGACTTAACTCATAAGAAGAACAGCATGTATGTCGCATACAATAACAGCTCTAACAGATGCTGCAAACCTACAGATTTACAAGGCTTGGACTTGAACACAGATGGGCTTGGCACCACGGGTTCGTGGAGGTGGTGGTAATCATTTGGACTTTCAAAGGGGTTTCTGATGGAAGGCCTGCCTGGAGTCTCTGGTGTGATGTGTAGTTCAAAATGGTCTCCCATGTTAGCTAACAGGAATAAATACCACAGTCAGCATAAAGCAAGAAGACAAAGATTTTAAAAAATAAACCTAAAAAGATATAACTATTCAGTTAATCCAGTCACACGACAACTTAAAATTACTTATATAGTTAATTAAATGACTGACATATTATCGTTAACGAGCTTTCGAAGGAAACGACTGTAGGAAGCATTTGGTTGGTTAGTTTACGTTACACAAGTTTCCTCTATCTCTCCTTCCTGTAACACCACTTTAATGAAAAAGGTAAACGTGCATTTACACAGCAACTATAAGCGTTTTAAGGTTGGTACTTACAGCTATTAAATAACCAGGACTTTGAAGAAACAGCTTAAAAACAATCTTCATTGAAGGCTCAGCAAACAATCAGCGTTCAAACGTTTTTTTCAATTTCGCTCACAAAGCTCGGCAGCCAATAGAAATGACGCCGGACGTTCACGGGAACCAATCAATGAACACGTATTTGTCGTCACTTCCTCTGTCGATTTCTGTCAGTGCTCTTAGCAGCAGGCTAGCTAGCTAACTAAAGTTAGCTGCTAATATGGTCCCTTAATAATTTCATTCTGTTTGGTATATGTTGTCTAAAATGAATACGAAATGCTTACAGGCTGCTTGAGTTGTTGACAAAAAATTGTGTGGAGTTGTATCGCATAAGAGACGTCTTCAAGTCTTATTTGTTAGCCACCTGCTAGCAAGCGTTACTAAACTAGCTAGCTAGTGCTAGTTATATTAATTGAACACCATGGCAAGTGCAGCAAATGCTAACTTGAACGCAGTCCGGGAGACAATGGATGGTAAATATAAAAATGAAAGCACATGCAAAAGTTTTCTGGAGTATAAAACAACGTAAAATTAAGATGCAAGTAAACTGATATGTTTAATAAACCCTATCTTGTTTGTTGTTGCAGGGCTAACGAACTGTGTAGACTGTGCAGCAGTTAATTGTTTTTTCTTGTCAGTAGAAAATTAAATAGGATAAATTGTTACTTTCTTCCTTTAACAGTGCTGCTGGAGATCTCTAGGCTGCTGAACACCGGTCTGGACATGGAGTCCCTGTCTATATGTGTGAGACTGTGTGAGCAGGGTATCAACCCAGAAGCCCTGTCTGCAGTTATCAAAGAACTGCGGAAAGCATCTGAATCCCTAAAGGTACAGAAAGAAGCTTCTAAATAGGTCCAACTATGCATGAGAATAGTTTTAGAGCTCATTTAAACTCATGGGTTTTAGATAAGCTTTTCATTTGAGATCTGCTGATCAGACGATTGGTTTTAAGAAGTAATGAATTGAACAAATTAAAATGAATCTGTAAGTTGTTAATTCTCTTGATCTGTATTTATCTGACAAAAGTACAACAATAAGCTAATTTGGGAGTCTGCCACACTCAAACAATCAGAGACATTTATACTACTTTTTGAACAGATTGACAATTCAGTCTCATTATGTTTGTTGAAAAATCTGGGCTTTCAATAGCCTCCTCTGTTACCACCTACTATTTTTTTAGTCAGTGGTGTTAATCAGAATGGTGTTATTCAGATGTTTCTTGTCATGTTTTTGGCTAAACATAATACAGTATTACTATTATATGTATTGAGTGTGTAGCTAATCAGTCAACAGCAAGTCAGTGGAGAGGGAGAGTAGACTGGCTGCCATTCACTCTGTGGCAATTGCAATAATTTCCAATCAGTTAATCAACAAATTGTTTCTGCACTAATTATGATGTTGAATAAATACAGCATCAATAATGAAAGCTAGTGCAGTATCATGCTAAAAGTTGAGACGCCACAACGAGACAATAAAAGTCTTCAGACAACATCAGTTTGCACATATGTTACAGTAGTCTTCAAAACTCCCCCTGCCATTTTGTTGAAGTTTTGGTCTGGTCTCGCATATGACTATTTGTCAGATGTTTTTTTTTTTTTCATGAGGATATGCACTCATGCACTATAATTCCTGTTGTTGCATAAAAAGAAATGGTATGATAGCATTTGTGATATGGGGCTTGCATCTCTGACTAAATCATAAAGGGAACATATTAGTCACTACTGAGGTCAAATGATAACATCTCGGATGGAAATCATCCAGAGAAGGAAATGTTGTCAGTGCATGAACAAAATGAGAAGTATGCACAGAATGAGTTCCTAATAGTCTTTTTGGTTGTTTTCCATACACATTACCATCTAGATGTATTTTTTTCTCACATTTATTTAGTTTTTACTCAAAACTGGAGAACTGTTAATAAATCTTGATGATGGATTACTATTGAATGTATATTTTCTCTTTTAGGCTTCTGAAAACTCCACAAACTGAAGATAGAAACCACTCGCCTTTGTTAGGGCTCTTTAATAGGATTGTGACCCATTTCTGGATTCCGACCTACCCTGGGCTCTCCAGCAGACCAGATTTGTCTCTGTGTCCTCCACACCTCCTTAATGATTAACATGCTTATGTTCTTTTCTTTCACTTGTATCTGAGTTTTTGTGTAGATGTATTAACCTCAGTTCTCTTCCTATAAAAAAAAGTCTTGTGCTGGCATGAGGACAAATTCAGCCATTCTGTTTCTCCTGCCATTGTCAGAAAAGAGGGGGTTCATAGTGGCATCGACATCCTGCCTTAATTTAAGAGCATATGTCTAATTTCTGCTGAAATGTTTTTATGATGTTTTGAACTGTGTATTATCTGTTAAGAATTATTTTGTGTAATCATAAAGAATTTTTCAGCATAATCCATTTGCAATTTCCATTGTCCATTTACCTGTCGATGATAGAACAGTCTAAATTGAAGGGTTACAGTCACCTGCCACCAGGTGGTGTCGTGTCATTCTTTTTCTAATCTGGAGCATATTTCTTTCCTTGGACTGTCACTCTGCAAGTTCCGATCTTGAGTTTTCCTGCTATTGCTGTTTAAATCAATAATGATTTTGTTTTTTTAATCAGGTACATTTAAAAAAATCTAAATTTGTTAAACTGTTCTAAAATAGCAAACAATTTTTTTCACAGAGATACTTTTACAAGCCTGCATTAGTAGGAACTTTTCTGACGTGTTCTACAAAGGAAATGATCTTTCCTGTCACATTAGGTGAAAGGGACAAATGCATTGGTAGAACATAGTACAATACAAAAACAGACCATGCAGAAGTGATCACATCTACCACCGACGCACTTTACAAAACAGAAGACATGGACAATGGTCATTCTTTACAACAGGATGTCCTGTTGAACTGAAATCTTTGCTCCTTTATGTGCATGCTCTCTCCACAAGAAAGTGTAAGATATATTGCAAACATGACAAAAAAAAACATGTCTTTGATCAACCAGAAATGAAGCCCCTATATCATGTGTCTAACCACACAGAGCATTGTTTTGTTTCTGTACTGTCTGTAAAATAGCTCTATTCATCTTCTAGACGAGGGAAAATGCTGAGAGCACAGAACATTTCTCCACAGGCCAATATAAAGGCTAGAAGCGACCTCTCATCCATACAGGATTGTATCAGTAGCTTGTGAGTGTGTGTGTCCCACTCTGTGTGTGAGTTTAGGTGTTCATGCAGCCCTGTAGTTGTCTACAAATGAGTAGCCCCTAAGGCATCTGACAGTAACACTTCACCCCTCACAGGCTCACCACAGAGCAAGCCAGTGAGCGAGCAGGAGTGTGTGTAAGCATTTCTGTCTTCTTCTGCTTTGTCTCGCCATCTTGACTGACAGTCTGCGAGTCTAAATCTCCGTACTGCTGCTTTGATCTCTTAACACAGTATCTCTCTGTTCCTCAATACCAGCATCGTGTTAGCCACGTATGAGAGGCATACAGATACGGTGTAGTGGTTCTACTTGATGGTTCACAAGCCTGAACAACCCCTGGCCTCCGTGGGGGGTGAGCTGCATGGGATGTTGATGGAGGGAGACCCACATAGAGAATCCTTTTCTTTTAAAAAGAAAAAGAGTTACGGAGGGCTTGATTGGCTACTGCGGGCGTGGGATTCAGGATGCGTTGCTCTCTGTTTGATGTATTTGAAGGGTTTCTCCTGATTCAAGCCAACTACTTTGATCTCTGTAAAACAAAATATTCCCAAATCCCATCTTCCTGACTGAGAGATTAGTGTCCATATATGCATAAACATCTAAGAGGCGCTCAACTAGGGCATTGGTCAGGTCACATGACTGTATAAACTTAAGAGGCAAGCAGGTCCTCACAACAGAACTTCTGAAGGTGTTTATGTTTGTATGTCTTGATAATTATCCAGGCCGAAGATTATTTTTCTGATAAATGAGGGCAGTCTCATTTAAAAGTGAAAGATCTGTGTGTTGCAATTACAGTTCAGGTGCATGTCGAGGATATTACAAAAATAATTAGACTGGACTGATTAGAAATTCCTTACGTATAAAGAAAGATGGTCTGTTTGTTTGGCACAAATCTAAATTACAAACATAGTGTCTCATGAAAACAAATACCATATAGAGTCTTATGTGAAGCACAGTTTAATCAAAAGTCAAAGATCTCAATATGCACAGTTATGCTTAGCTTACTAATTATTAGCCAACATCGAGCTTTAATGGTCTCTCTGCAGAGGTAAGGCAGATTTAATGCTCATTATATGTTGATGTCAGGGAATTTTTAGTTGAAAGGCAGATGAGTTCTGAGAATTTTATATGTAAAATCAGGTTATAGGAAGGAAGGTTTGTGGCAGATTTTATTTGTAGAATGCATTAATATATCTAGAACTTGTTTGAATTATTTCAATATGCCGTCTGTGTGTTAACAATCTACAATATGCGTTCACAATAAACTTGTAAAAAGAAACTTAAGTACAATTTAGAGGTACTACTTAATTAGCTATTTTGTACTTTCAGTGGGGATTATAGTAACTTTGACATTGAATTAATCTGACAAGTGAAATAAAAAAAAAGAAATGCATATAAACATAATATGCATATTAATACAATTATTAAAATAAAAAAAAAAATAAAATAGAATTAGTTCAGCAGTAGACAGGTATGATATTAGATATGCGTGCAATAACAATAATAATTCAGTATCATGTACTAACAGGTCTTTTTTGCACAATGAGTACTTCTTATTCTTTAAGAACATTTTATACTGACATACTGTAAATTTAAGTTAAAACTTTTGGGGGGGGTTAAGTTAAATCTTTGTATTTCCTGTTGATCCTTAACTACAGGATAACAGGAAATACAATGTTTTTCCATATTTTCTGATTCTTTTTTTAGACTGTTACTTTAAAGACCTCATCATCGGAGACTTACAAACAGGAAACAAAAGTAATTCTGCATCCTATGGTTACTTCAATATTTAAGAGTGACTGGCTTGTTAAAGTCAGAAGTGTTCAACATTGTGTTTAACATTAGCTAACAAACTATTGATCATACCAGCTTTATTCAACTTAATGGAGTGATTATACTTTTTATTCTGAATCTGAATCATTTTTTATTTTTTTTATCACTGTGGTAATAGTAGAGAGCAGCTGTATGCCATCAAAGATAATTTTTGGCACCCCACAGCGATGTCTGTTCTGAAGAGTTCCTACTTCTAGATCTGTATACTGGCACTGAAGCGATTGATTTATGGATATCTGATCAATCTGGCCCTCATCCTTCAGCAGTGTGAAGCTTCGCTGACTGTGTTTGCCCTAAGAGGTGTTCTGTGACCTTGTTGGAGCTTACTCCAGTACACCACACGGGCCACACTTTTACACTGTGAGATTATACTATTTAGGTCCCAATTAAATTCATAGCAAGGAAATTGGATCATAAACTCTTTAAAGGATCGTTAACAATCATTAGACAGGATAATGGCATGGCAATCAAAATATGTTTTAAAAAAAAACTTCTAAAGTCTTTTAGTGACTTTGTTGTTTTTGGACATTTTCCAAGCTGATTAATGTAGAATTGATTGATTTACAGTTGTAATTAGCTGTCTTCTGCATAGATGCATAATAATCATATATCTCCCTGCTTGTTTTAAAGTATTAATTGGTTTCATTAACAAAAGCAGTTAATTGAATAACAATTAACAAAGTTGGTGATGGCATCTACACGGTGCATGCAAAACTCCCTTGTGTTTTCTCTATGATGATAATGAAACCACCTTTTTTATCAGATTGAAATTTTGTGTGTCGGACTATGTAATGACTAATATAATACTGGGCTTATTAGTTTATTTGAGTGGCTCAGTGAGGCGTTAAGCTGCTATCGAACACATTGTGTTTAACAGGTATGCACCATATGCTGCCTTAATCAGACATTGGAATCGCATTTGGTTGTTAAATTGTCTTCTAATAAAAGCAGGTAGTAAAACAACTTGAGCTAATTCAATTTCATGCGAGTTTGGGTGAAGTGAACAGCTGTTCATATTTGTTGAATTGTTTTAACATTTTTTTTTTTTTTTTTTTTTACGCTTTGCTCCAACAGCCTCAACTTTTCTGGAAGAAAATAGAGATGGAGGGTGGACTAGCTGTCCACTCTCCTTAAAAGAAGACAATACCAGGCATATTGTAGTGACAGCTTGTATTGTGTGTGTGTGTGTGTGTGTGTGAGAGAGAGAGAGAGAGAGAGAGAGAGCATGTATGTGTGTGTGTTAGAAAACAAAAATACAGAGAATGTGTGTAAGAGAGAGTGTGTGTGTGCGTGTGCATGTGTGTTACAGTGACAGCTTGTATTCTCCGTGATTAATGATGTGCTGTGTGACTTGATAAGTGCTTCGGAGGACCAACGCTTGTTTCAATTAGACCTTGTGAAGGTCGCGACGCCGCGCCGGCCTCTCATTATCATATCCATAATCAATCCACATTATCATAGGGGAATGTGGGATGGATGTGTGATATCTTGGTCATACACACACACACACACACACAGACACCTAATCACATACCAAAACACAATGACATACTCTCTTACTCACAAGAGCACACACACACACACACACACCCTTCACTCCAAGTTGATTTGAATCATAACGGTGGCTGTCGGAACGGATTGTCTGTTCAGATTAAGAGTGTGTTTCTGAGAATTAAGCGGCGTTGATGGTGGTGGCATTTCAGATCCCCTCTGCAGCTTCAAATGCCAAAACATCATTCTGTCAGCCCCCCCCCCCCTTCTTCTCTCTCACACAACCACATATACGACCGCATACGCACGCAGACACACACTTAACCGGGACCCTGGGGCATTTTTAATAGAGGCGAAGTGATTCGTATGTTTTTACTCCTCTAATGAGAACAGATTGAGTGGTATTTACACTTCATCGGCTGATCTAACCACCTACACATTTCCCTCATGCTTCTGCTGCTCACTGGCCAAAACAGACATGTGGAAAGGACCGGAGCTTGGCTTTCAAACAGCAACACAACATGAACATTATCTTTGTCTCTTTGGCTCATGATGGCACTACGGCAGGATAAAATACGAACTGTTAAAACAGGAAAACTGCAGGCGGATTTCGTTTCTTTAACAGAGTTGTGTGTATTTGTCTCATCTCAAGGGATGTGAAACTAGATTCAAATCTCCAGCAAGAGCTCTGACTGTTGTTTCATTTAACCAGTAAGTTTATCAGAGACAAAAAACGGACAGACATAAAGTTAGAATGATACAGGAAACATTAACTGTGGTAAAGTTTGAGGATTAATTTAAAAGAGTTTAAGAGTCTCAACTAGAGGAATTAAATTAGAACATATAAAACATTGTCAAATTCACAGTTATAAAGATTACAACCAGTGCTCCAGAGCCAGATTTAGAGCTTGTATCTTACTTATCCTTAACTCCACACCTCCATATTTCGCTCATTTGTAGTTGTCTTCTCCTGCCAATAATCTTTTCACTGCATTCATCAGACATAAGACTTTGTATAGCTTTTCTCATCGTACTCCAGAAAACCTGTAAATAGACTTTGACAGAGACACGGTTCAAACTTGAATTTCATATTTTTTAGTATCAGCCCATTGTTTTAATTCAGGGGAGTTCAAGCGCAATAGCTCCTGTGTGAATTAAACGTATGACCTTCTAGTTAGCAAGACAAAGTCACTCCCCACCAGGGAATCCAACTTACAGTGACAGGACGCTCTTAAACACTGTACCTCACCATGGATGGATGAACCAAAATGAGACATGAAACAAAACCTTGCACCTAAGGTTATAATCACAAATCATTTCTTTGGGCTGGCATATTACTCATCAGGCCCGTGTTTATGCCAGCTTTTATAGATTAGCTGGGTTCATGTAGTATATCAGTAAATCTGTTTTCAGATGCCACAAGCCTGAAAAGTTGCAAAGCACTGGCTTGGGAGGTTAAAACTGAACACTTCACTACTTATTAAACTCTTAAAGGTGGGAATTTACAACATGAATCAGCTCTGCTTAACACCAGTGGCTTTATCTGTGTATTTTCTACAGATGGAGAAAAAGAGTCGTGACATTTCTTTTTGGCAAGGAAAAGGCCATACTCAGCAGGAGTTATCAAAGGCAAAAAGTAAAAAGTTCGAGTTAGCTATCTCTCTCTCTCTCTCTCTCCCCCTCTCTCTCTCTTCCCCTGGAGATACTCATGTTAAGCATAATTAAGCAGATTTGATTAGCATCAAGCCTGGCTTCCTCTCTTGACTTTTAATGAATGTAAATCTACCATCTACATCCTAAAGATTAATTTCTGCCAATTAAAAAACACAAGAGGGCTTATTGGGGAGAGGGGGGTTGGGAGGAAAAGAGTGTTAAAGTCCTTTGAGTTGGAGTACAGTCAGAGTTTTATCCTCTTCCCCCTTGTCTTATGGTGAGATGGTCTCTGGAGATCTGTGTCTCTCTCTCTCTCTCTCTCCCTCACGACTAAGATCATTATCAGCACAATGTTCCGTGAAAGCCACTTTGAAAGGACTGCAAGCTCCATATGTAAATGATGGGAGAGTGTGTGTGAGTTAATGTGTGTGTGTGTGTGTGAGGAAGCAGTGCAGGGAACAGGTAAAGGGGTCAATTTGTCAAACCAAGGTTGCTGGCCCACTTTTAGACAGTCTCTCGTCTCTGGTTTGAGTCTTTGATTTTTTTGTTGCTTCAAGATCATGATGGTACAAACTAAGTTACAATAATGACAAAACAAGCAGGTAAATAATATAAAGGAGTTATATATAAAGATATTTATTTATATTATTTTGATGTCGTGACAAAATGTTACACATAAACATATTAGACACACTAACATTTGAGTGTGATACACAACACCTTCACAAACTAAACTGTGTTAATATTTGGGAGCCACAAATAACATTTGAATGTTTACTATACATGGGAGTTAGGCTATAATCACATTAATTTAAGTCTCTGATGGTATTTAAAATAGAGAATATGCTCTCATTAAATACTTATTTAAACTTTTTTTTTATCGTGTAGGTTTAAATTTGTCGTGAAGAACCCAGATTAAATGCCACAGATACATGTGTGTCCTGTGGTTAGGCGTTTATAAACAGGCTTATCCAAAGTTTATGTGGGCTCTGCTAATCTTTGCTCTCTCTCCCTCTCTATGAATGTGTCTCTCTCTCTCTAAGAATAGGCCCGGGCTCCTCCTCCTTATGATAATGTGACAGTAGCATCTCCAGCTCAAACCTCCTCTCATTCTGATTCAACTATGTGATCTGTTTTTCCACACACGGACCCTGTCTCCTCTCCTCTCCTCTCTTCTTCTTTTCACCCCCCTCTCCTCCTCGACGCGCTCAATGCGCACTTCTCTCGCTCTCAGATCAGCTGCGTTTGTTTGGCGAAGTTACTTTCTCCCATAGTTCAGTCTGAAGTTTACTTTTTATATCATTCTCGGACATGACCACCATGGCAACTGCGGCTGCTCCGACTCTACTCCCCGCCGCTCCACTTGGCCACCACCCGGCGCCGAGTTCCGTCTCTCCGGCCACCAACTCTCCGCCACCTGCGGCCACCTCCGCCGCTTCTTCCCCGGCTCCTCCGGTAGCGCACCCGGCGCTGCTGCACCAGTTCCGGGCGGACCTCTTATTACCGAACGGGACCCCGTTGAAGACCGGAGGAGCTCCGGTGTCCAGCAGCGCTAAGCCCGTGTACGCCACCCCGTCTCCGGTGGAGAGCACGCCGCAGAACAACGAGTGCAAGCTGGTGGAGGTGAGAGGTGCCAAGCTGGCGTCGTTCACGGTGAAAGACACGGAGCTCATCTGCCTTCCTCAGGCTTTCGACGTGTTTCTCAAGCACCTGGTCGGCGGGCTCCACACCGTGTACACCAAGCTGAAAAGGCTGGACATTTCCCCGGTGGTGTGCAACGTGGAGCAGGTCCGTGTGCTGCGGGGGCTCGGTGCTATCCAGCCCGGGGTGAACCGGTGCAAACTCATATCCAGACAAGACTTCGAGACGCTGTACAATGACTGTACCAACGCAAGGTGAGTCGGATGTAAGGGAGGCGGGGGAGGGGGGGACAGTGTGACCCGGCGGTGATGCTGATGTAGGGTTAGGGTTTGAGGGAGACGCATGCAGCAGGTGGGGTTAGTTTTGAAAACTGGGGATCCAGAGCCGCAGACAGTGGACATGTCGGATTTTAGAGACTTGCAGCCTACTGCCTGACTATATAATATTTATCTGATCGTTATCAGTCTGCTGCACATCAGGTGTCTCAGGATGCATCACAGAGATCTAAATATTATTGCACATTGCATGTCAGTGGCAAAGCATATGATAATATTTCTTCTGTGTTACAGGTCTTAGCTGTAGCTGTACTTTATCTGCAATTAGAAATGAATTTAAATGAAAAGTCTTCCATAAGCCACCAGTAAATAGCCTATGTAAAACTATGCATAAGGAGATATTCTCCATATTAATTTTGCAGAAAATTCTGTTCGTTTTTGTCTGTATTGGAGGTTGTAAACCACTGGATGATGACTGACTGGAGGTCCAGTTAGCTCCTTTTTCTCTGCCACATTACTGCTGCTAGGCCTGTTACTAATTACCATTTTAATGGGTGATAAATGCAGTGATGGTGATGATGGTGGTGTTGACGATAATGAATTTTAGTAATCCTAAGTCTTAAAAGTTTGTCATGTTATCATAGGGTACAATCTCCCTTGCTCTCGCTGACACACACACACACACACACACACAAACATACACTCGCTCTGTCTCTCTGACACACACACGTGCACATGCACACATTGAATCTGACACTGTCATTCTGAGAAATTGATTCTTCACAGAAATTAATTAATTTTCATTTGGCCCCAAGCGGCAGCTTAAATCAGGACAAGCTCACTCACTCACTCACTGATCCCTTTGCTCTCTCTCTCTCCTTCTCTTTGCCACTCTCTCTCTCTCCTTCCTTAATAACTTGCTGTCTTATCATATCAACACTCTTTAGCCCTGAGCATCAGAACAGAGGAGATGATTAAATGAATTCTCGGTATTTATGATGCGATTATGTAAATTAGCTGTTTTGCAGAACTCCGATGGTGACCAACTACATGGGTCATCAATCCAATGCGCCAGATAGATATTTGGATAAACGGGCTAAATTGGCTGGGATTTGTGGTTTCCTGGTGCCTCAGTCTGCTGTTGTGCAGACCACATGCTCATAACAGCATGGGTTTGAATCCAGAAGAGTGTGGATTAGCCTTAGTTTGGGGAATTTATATTGTTTGATAGTTAATCCCTGTTCCTCGGAGCATGAATGATCCAATTTGCACTACCCATTAAATGCAGATTGAGTTTGCATCAAGATGTGTAGAGATACACACCAAAAACTGATTTTGTCATGCATAAACCATTTTTATGTTTGTTGGTGGTGAGATAAGCCTGTTGTCATCGTCAAGTTGCATTTTAATTTTAATACCAGGTGTTAACTTTTGAGACATGCTTTAACTTGTTGAGTGAAACCAGAAACAGTTCAAAATGAAACAAACTATTGTGAGAACCTGCTTTCAGCTCCATGCGCGGATTAACACCTGCACTTAAGTTTTTGAAGCCCTCCAACCAAGACAAAAACCAGATGCATCTTCTGGCTGCTTTGGGATTTCTTCTATGTCAGGTGTTAATGGGAACGTTGTTATACAAGCCCTGAAAATACACAGCCTCCACCATCTCTAATTATCCGCACAACACTCAAACAGCCTTTAGTTAATGAGATCTGAAAACATCACTCGTCTGAAATCTTCAAACAACTTCCGTGATTCTTTGTCTGAAGGCTTCAAATGTGCTGTGGTGGCCATTAGTATCAACCCCCTTGCTTTAGATGTCTCTAAGTAATCCCTTGTGTGGCTGGAACAACATATAGCAGCAGGTAAAGAGTGGGACTAAAGATGTTTATCGTTAAAGAAGGCTAGACTGGCCAACTGAATCAAGTTCCGAGAACATCTCCAACGATATGATGTTACGGCTCCCTGACAGTGTCAGGGCTCAGTGAGGTTTTTGTTACTGATTAAGACAGCCGTCACTTATTATTTTCCAGACCAGTACAGTCAGACAGGCAGGAGGAGAAATAACAGCCAGTTTAACATGACTCGCAGAACACTTTGCACACATCCCTGTTGTTCCATCTTGTGGTCGTTTGTCTATTTATTGGTCCTTTTATGAGATTAAAATTAAATGTTATGTAACCGAGGTTACGGACATGTCCTGTTTATCTTTGTCATTCCTTCTCCTCTTTGTCTCATTCCTTTACTTGTGCTGTACAAACACACACCCTGACCACTGACTCATCAAACCATAAAGAAGGGCCGACTTCATCCGCAGTTTAAGCTCGGTTATAATTCATTCATAGGTGGCACACAAACACTCTCCCTGTCATATCCCAACACGCAAACTCACACGGTCACGCCTGTGTGTTTGCTGGCTTTGCTGCTAAATGACATTAGTTCCACAGAGAGAACATGGCATGTAGGAGGCAACCTGATCCTCCATCCTTTTCTTTCTCCCACACAAAGGAACAGTTTCATTCTCTGTGAGGAGCACACATCAAACAGCTCGCTCAGGTCAAACTATGTGTGTGTGCATATATTATACTTATGCATACTTTGTGTAGAGCGCAGAAATGCCACCACCCACATGTTTTATGAAAGCAGTGTAATGTGGCGATGTATAAGATCTCTTGTTACTTTTTAACAAAGCATCTATTAATAACAACCGTTGCGTTTTTCATCTGTATGTGACTTTTACACACAAGGACCTGAAAGGTAGAAATTGTTTAAGCAATGCAGATTTAAAGCTTTAGTTCTTTTAAATAACAAAAACATGATATCTATCAGACAGTTCTGGTTTGGTTGACCCTCATTTTGAGGTATCTCTGTATAGGATTCCTTTCCGCAGGCTAATAAAAAGGAAGTGAGTGGAGTTTTGTTTGCGGTACATTGTAAATGACAAAAATGTAACAACATGCATTTCCGCAGGCAATATCTTGACAGACAGATTATGTTTTCAGAGGAACTAGTTTGAGTTTAGACCTCCTTCTGAAGAAATAGAATCTATTAAAAAAAACAGTTGACATTGTGATTTGATGATTAGCCAGAACAATTAAAGCACTGATGTAGAAAATATAATTTGCTAATGTTTTAGGTACCACTGTTTGTATACAGAGAACTTAAAACATGTGAGTACCACTACGTAAAAGGATCTTTTTATTTTAATTTTTTTGTAATTAGGTAAACTGACAATTTAAGGGATATGTTGGGGGGAAAAAAGCTCTTTGCAGCTGCTACAACTGTAAATACTGCTGTTGATGCAGGTGTAGAATAAATATTAAATATGAAGAAAAAAAAAGTAGAAATAAAAGGATAAGTGATAAATGAGATGAAGTGGCCTGTGGAGTGCAACAAAAGCCCATTTTTGTTTTTCTCAGTGGCAAACTTAAGCCGTGCAAGTTGGCAGGGGCCAATGTTGTGTGTGCATGGGAAGGTAGACTTCTCAAAGCCGAGCCCCACTGCCATCCCATAACTCACTGTCAAAGTCAGCAGTGATAGGATGAAGGGGCTGCGCGCGCGCGCGTGTGTGTGTGTGTGTGTGCGTGCGTGCGTTAGGGTGGCTCAACTTTAACCTACTCGCTCTACTGATGTTTTAAAGAGAAGAACACTACGAGATAGAGAGGGCCTGCTTGTCTTTCATTATGACAGGTCTTAATGGAGTGCACACACACACACACACACACACACACACACACATACAGTCTTGACTTCGTCTTGACCCTGGAATGTGGGAAAGGAATGCAAGGCAGTATCAGTTTAGGAGATCAGATTCTTGCCATGATCAAACGTCCTGTGTGCGCGCGTGTGCGTGTGTGTGTGTGTGTGTGTGTGTGCGTGTGTGTGTTGTCCTGCCTGCTTCTTTCATGACATCATCACACAGACTCTCCTAATAACAATGGTGCATAAAGCTTTTTCAGGCCTCAATTCAAGAGGAAGATCACAACATCAATCTTTCCCTGCCTTCTCTAACCAGCAACATAACTCTTCCTGCGCGCAGCGACAACGATATGATTTATCAAACCGGACCGTGACGGCGAATACAAACCCGTGTGATAAACACAGATTGAAAGGATGAGAACATGGGAGCTGTAAACCGCTGCTAATATATTCCAAACAAAATCTTGTTTGAGCTAGTTCTCTGTTTTCCTGTGTCCCTCTCCTACACACACTCGCATAAACACACATAAACACACAGCTGCTACCTATCAGCACCTCAGTCCTTCCAAGCCAGTAGCTGTTCCACTGTTTTGACTGTAACACTTCCTCCTCTTTCATTACTTTTCTCTTTCCTCTCAGTCTGTGTGTGTGTGTGTGTGTGTGTTTGTGTGTTAGCGAGAAAGAGAGAGATCTGTCATCTTTGTTATGTTTTGTTTCTGTTCCACCTGTGCTAAGCTCCAGCTGCCATGTTTGGCGTTTCAAGTTTCAGGTAACACACACACACACACACACACACACACACACACACAGACGTTAAGCTTGGAGGACAGAACTCACTGTACAGAGTAGTTTTTAAAAAAATAAACGTGTGCGCTTGTGTTTGTGTGTGTGTGTCTGTGTGTGTGGCCAGAGTGTTGGCATGAGGGAGGACGTCTGGGTGAGATTTTAATTAAAGTTTGAGACAAAGAGGTCATATGCCATACACCCCCTCCTCTACACACACACCTTATACACACACACACATACATACACACAATACACTGTTTTCTCTCTTCCCCCCTCCTCTCTCTCATTCCATCCCCTCAGCTTGATGACTTTTCCATGAAAGGCTTTTTCATTAATCCTACCTCAGGGAACCGGTGCTCTCCAACCTCACACACAGACACACACACACACGCAAAACACACTCGTATGCACAACACGCACATAGACCTCCCTCTACGGGTCACTTTGATGTATCAACGCACTTGCACACTAAACACAAAATTAGGTTCCAGTTTTATATGACCCCTAAAATGCTACATATACAGTACAAAGGAACACACAGAGCCTACACGCACACACCATTGCACACACAAGCCATTAATTAGTGTGTGCAAATAAACAGTAGTAAGGGAAAGGGAAGCGGCTGCAGTAAAAACCAACCACAGCCTTTGGTCTCTGTGTATTTTATTTCCCCCAACTGGTGTTTGCTTCTGCAACGGTGTACGTGCGCATGCATGTTCAGTATGTGTAGCTATACCTTCAAACTTGAGACCTAAAAATACATATCCTGCTTTTGTTAAGCACAGTATGCTACTCTGTATGCCCTGCAAAAAAATGTTGTCTGCTGCGAAAGCACCCCCATCTCCAAAAGAACAATACACACTCGCACATGCACACCCACACACGGTCACACACACACATTCCCACTGTCTCTCTGTCATGTTGTGAACGTGAATATGTGTACACACCTGAGCGTGTCTCTTACTGTCTACATTCCTCTGTGTGTGTATGCGTGTGTGTGTGTGTCTCACTCTCACTCTCTACGTGAGTGTGTGTGTGTGTGTGATATCTGATGTCAGCTGTCACATCCCAGTCGGTCTGGGCCCATAATAAGAGACAATAATAACAACTCATTAAAACCGAGGGCAGGAACTGTGGAGCTCATCGGCTCATCAAATTAACCTTTGAACACTTCATACACACACAACACAGATGCCAGACACACACACACACACACACACACACACACAGGCTCACAAGCTACCTGTTTTTCTCCCACAGTTAGTGACTATACAATCTTTCTCTCTGTCTTTTTGTCTCTCTCCATCTTCCTCCCTCTCAGCCAGTGGGTGTGTCAACAGGGGATTGGTCCTTTCTGCTGGGTAATTGATGAATTATATGCAATATGCAAATGAGGCGCCATTAATCTCCTGACTGACAGCTTCGTTTATGGGGCCTTAATGACGGCTGGATTAGATTCTAATTAAAATCTGCTCAAAGACACCCCACGCTAGGAAGCTGCTGCTTCTGCTAGTCTGTGTCTACCTCTTTTTTCTCTTTCCCACCTTTTCTCACTCTCTCTCAGACTCTCCATCTATACGTTCCCTCTCATGTTTGTCAGTGTCTCCGTGTAAAGGGAGAGCCTCTTTACACTTCCTCATCTTTTCCTCTATCTCCCGTTCCACCTTTATTGTTCTTTCTGTTTCTTTTGCTCCCTGTCACACTTTCATCTCCTCTTTCCCCATCTCCTTTTGTTTTCTCTCTCACTCCCTCTGTCTTTTAAAATCACACACACATTTCAAATCAGACACACACTTCACAGACACATACACACACTTGCGCAGACTCATGTTATCCAGTGTCAGGCTGGTATGAAAGGAGATGAGCTGAGCTGGTTGTCATTAAGCCTGATGTGGCCCGTGTCATTTACCCTGTCAGGACATTCACACCGTTTAGTCAGAGCCAAAGTGATGCCTGACAGCTTTTCACAAAGTTCCTCCAGGATTGATTGAGCATGCCTGGCTCAATCAAACCATGTGAATCTGCTTGTGGTCACAGCCTTTATTGGGAAAATCTATGACATGGCGGGAAAAAAGGAATGAATGACCAAATGAGGACAGGATGGAGAGAGTAGGAGGCGAGTAAACACATTTAATAAGCAAACAAATGAATGAGTAAGCTGAACAGTAATGAGGTGCTTTATTGATGCCACAGGGAAACCACTTTTTTGCTTGCTCGTATCCAAAGGGAGGTCAGATTTGCTGCACAGCAGCCTTCCTGGAACCGGTCAGGTTTCAGTGTTTTGCGTGTTGACACTTCAGCAGGATCAGAGGTTTACAGACTGAAGGACAGTTTCTCTAACCAGACCACCCATCTCAGTCTCAGCATGAAAAACTGACTGACTGAGGGAGTAAAGGATTAAACTGCCTAATGACTAACGTTAGCCTGTGTGTTTTTTGTCCACAGTTCGAGGCCTGGACGACCGCCCAAGAGGCTGCAGAGTGTGACAGAGGGCGGGACTCACCACATGCTGTCCCACAGTGGTCTCATGCATGCTGGGATCATGCCTCCTGCAGGTAACCACCCAGGCCTCACCACGCACACATAATACATGTAGCCCTGTGCACACATCTACTGTAGAAACAATATCACACATGTACATAGACGTGTTAATTTACCTGATGTCATAAATGCATGATGTTCAATGCATATCACGACTTGACAATTCTGCCGTCGTGTTTAGGTACGTTTTTTTGCATTTATTTTAATTCTATTTTATTTTTTAATAATCACAATGTAGTTCTTTACTAGCTCCATAATAATCACAAAGGCACTAAAATATTCCCAATCAGGATCTCTACAGTCTAATCAGTAGGTTTTCCCCCATACTCTTAAAAAATTAAAATAACTTAAATGCACTAATAATACAGATGTCAGCGTCAGTTCTGGATCGCTCAGATATGTATCTGCTGCTATAGAGAGAGATCAGTGCAACATACGAATTAACTGATAATAATGTGTTTACGCCTTTAAAAAAACCTGTTGATTCAAAACCCAATGTGTTAAATTATTTTGTCAAAAATGTTGTCAGTAATTAATGATTACTGATGCAGCTAATACTGCTGTATGAAAACTACAACTAGTACCAGTACTGATACTTTTTAGCAATACATACAGCATCTATAGCTCAATGTAATGTGCAGCAATATTCACATAAACTAGTAAAGAAGAAATCAATTGAATGATTTTCATATAATAAGATTTCTAAATCTTGAAATTACAAATCTATCAGTGTATTCTGTATCGCAGCCTTGCTGAATGAGTGAATTAGTGACACACGTTGTTGCTTCAGCCCTCAGAGTAGCTGCTAGCAAATGTTGTTCTCTTTTCAGCTGGAAAGCAAAAGCATTGACCTAACAATGTGACAACCAGCTGAGTTATCCCATCAGTTTAAGAAAGAACAGGTTGCTCATGCAGAATAGATACACCATGAGCTATTTTTTTATTCACTACTTTTTGTGCAGATTCCCCACAATGACACATTTTACATATCATCAATAGTACAAGGAGGCGGGGTTCTGGGAGCTGGACTGTGTGTTGATTAATAAAATTAGCATAAACAGTGCTGACACACAAGAAACAACTCATAAGTTGCAACCTTGGTCTTTTTTCTTGAATTATTAAGTACAAAAGTCCTCTGTCCTCTTTTAGCAAGATATGTGAAACCACTTTGAAAGTTCTGCTTGTGTAAATGACACACGTTGCAGTGGAGAAATCCAACAAATCATTGATTTGGGTATGACTTTGTGTATTCTTGACCAGAGTGTGACCTCATTATCACATTTATCAGACAGTATGTCTAGAGGTTAGAAAATGTGTCAACGATGTGTGTTACTGTAAGCATGTTAAGAGGAAACTTTCTAATCAGGAACTGTGATAATGTAGAAAAGATGTGAGCAAATGGAGAAGTTGCTCTTTGTCTTTGTTAACAGAAGTCTCCATCACACATACACTCTCTCTCAATTAAATTGAAGTATTATTAATTAAAAATATACGATTTGTAATGTCACAATGCGTAGATCTGTGTGTTTTCTACTTTACTATATTTTGACTTTGTAAGAGCAGTCTTTGTTAACTGGCTGCTAAAGGCTATAGTGCTGCTTGTTCTTGTCACAAACAGTTGTGTGCTTGAGTCTCTATTGTGTTGTGTTTGTGCGCGTGTGCTTGTGTAGCACATAGAAAGGGAGAAAAGTAATTGCTGGCACCTCACCGCTCTCAAAGTTGCCCTTGGCTTTGTGCTCTTCACTGCAACCTGATCTTTTCATTCCCCGCCTCAAAAGAAGCCATTTTCTATTAGCCTCCGCTTCCTCTCACTGTTCAAAGGTGCTTGAGAGTGTGTGTATTTGCGCCTCTGTGTTGTGTATGCCTGAGCGTTCAAGAGCATCTTTCACAGTGGGAAAAGAGTCTTTTTCCACCAAAGGAGAGGGCACGGCGGCAATGTCAGCGCTACTGATTAGAACTGGCCACATGAGAGGGGAGAAAGAGACAGAGAGAGGGAGGACATTTGAGCGTAAAAGGCAGGAGAAATCTTTGATGTGATCCTCCTTAGTCTCTTTTTCTCGCCCTCGTGCACTCACACATACACACACACAACACGGTGGCTTATGTCCCGCTGTGATGCTGACATTTGAAAAGGTAAAGTAAGGAGAGGGGATGGGAGGAGAGCAGGAAGAAGGCAGGAGAGCGAAGGAGAGAAGATGAGGAAGAAAGGAACGATTTGTTGTGGTTGTCTCCGACAGACAGACCATTCACCCCAGACACCCATTGTGTGAGGAGGAAAAAAAAAAACACTCAGCTGTTCGGTTTGTTTCAAATGTTTAGATGTATCCGAGATCAGGAAATGAAGACTTATGGTTTGTTTGCATTTCCTCACTGGTGTTTGCACAGTTGCACAGTTTGTCCAACTTTAATAATTCACCCTGTTTGTCTGTATTAGAGCCAGAGATATTTAATTTTTTGTGGTATAAGATAGAGTTTTAAAGGCTGCCCTGTGGGTCAGACTACCTTTTGAGGCTCAAGCCACAAATTAAAATGTAGCTCAGGCCTCCTGCCATTTTTTTTTTTCACTCTCAATTACATATTATCCAAAAGTGCACAACCTCTATTAAAAAGTATCTTCTCTTTTTTCCCCCTAATGCTTCTAATTTGTACTGATAAAGACACAGTTTCTGGCTAAAAGGTGAAGCTGCTGCCAGCGCTGAGTGTCGTCCTGTGTGTTGTGCTGTGGGATGTGATGTCCCTGTGTGGGAGAGATGAATGTCTTGGCTTGTTCCTATCACTGCTGATTCCCTGGCAGACTAAATGGCCAGTGCAGCGGTGTAGTAAGAATGAATGACTGGCCTCTGTCTTCCCATGACAACTTCCTGCCTACCCACTGCTCTAATCCTCCACTGGGGCCATTGATCTGGCTCGTATTGATTCTTTCTTTCTTACCTTCTTTTTCTTTTTCTTCCTCTCTGTACCTGTCTCTCTCTCTCTCTCTCTCAGATCTGTCTACCCTGGCCAAGAAGATCAAACTCGAGGCAATGGCTGGTTACCACAGCAACCAACAACATGGCAGGCCAAATGGGGAGAACGGTGACCACAACCCCGGACTGGGTGAGTCTCATCCGTTTGTCCATCCACACACAGGCGTATGTGCCCACGAAATGTGTAATCACGGTCGTGTAACCCGTTGCGCGGCTGCTGTCTGTGATGCCAAGTCAATACGACTTGAGCAGCTGTGTTTGTGTGCAGCTGCTGAATCAAGCTGATTAAACCAGGACGTGACATCACCTCTTCTGCCTGCACATTTCCTCTGAGAGATGACAAATAAAAAACAAAATCGAACAATTAGAAATAGGTAATAAACACAGGGGTCAGGTAATCCACACTACACGGAGGTGATTTTTTTGTCTATTTATTTAAGCAGCTTTTTTTATAGTGTATTGTTTTTTATGTGTATTTTTTATGTGCACTTTTTTCCCCAGTTAAATTCCGGTAAGGGTGAATATTTCCTTTGTTTGCATATTTGTTGGATTCAGTGGGATTCAGGAAACAAATGAAAAACACGGTTAGTAATCCACTCTGTAGCCTCCAAATGTGGCCAGCTAATCATTAATATGTATTAGTCATCACATCAAAAGAGCTTAAAGCCAAACCAGCTCTATTACTCATGACATTGTTCTGTCATATCGAGTAACATTAGGTCAGGATTTACAGGAAAAAAGAGCTGAGTAAGCAGTCTGTTCTCATTTACAGTTAACTGTTCACTTTGTCCCATGAAAACACAGAATCACCTTGTTTTAGAAGTGAATCCCTTTGGTTACTGATTACACATGCAAATATCATTTATAGTCACATGTTATTCGAAGCTGTTCCCTTTCGCTGCACCGGTGCGTGGTATTGCAGCGAAGGAGAGCAGCCAGCAAAAGTGGAGCATCAGTGGATGAGCGTAAGCGTACCGGGATGATAGAGAGATGAATAAGATGAGAGGCTGAAGCCAGATCAATAGTCTTCTCTCTAATTCACTATCCTGAATGCAAACGACAAACGCTGGACAATCGATGGCGGAGCGGACACACGCACGCACACATGCTTTCACACAAACACATACACACGCGCAAACAAATTGGACACGCCACCCCCACTGTTATCGACAGGTTAAAGCGACATCAGTGTGTTTAGACAGATGACAGGGCTTATGGAGGCCTGTGTGGAATACTCTATCAACCTGGGGCACATACACTTAACATGTGGCGCATACTGCGAGGCTGTAGGACAGAAATGAAAAAGAAGAAATTGTCCTTGTGTCTTTCAGGATTTACAAGGAGACTTCGGTAAAGTCACCACATGGCCCAAGCTTGTTTTTGACTTTCTTTTGTGTGTGTGTGTGTGTGTGTGTGTGTGTAGTAAATATTTCTGTGTACATGTGTCTGTAAATACTCCCTGTCTTAAACGGTGTTTACCATTGTATACACTCAGTTACGACTGCCAGCATCTGTGCGCAGTTAGGTGGCATGGTTACCACCAGCCATTATAAACCTGTAAAGCTTAATCACTGTTAATGATAGAGTCAAGTGGAAACACACACACACACACACACAAACACACAGGCCTACATACACACATAAGCACGATGTGTTTTTTCCATACCGCCACCCACGGCCTTATGGGAAGGATAGGCCCCTACCAAAGCTTTAACCACTACAAAGGCAATCTCAGATTACACACACGCACACACTCACAAATGCTGAGTGTGACACCTTATGGGCTGGGGAAGACCGGGGAGCAGCCATTTCTGCATTTAACAAGATCTTCTGGGAAATTTACAGTAACTGTTTGTTTACAGTAATGGTTTGTTTGGATAAACATAAGAGAGGCACTTTGACTTTTGATGTTTTTTAATGAAACATAAGAGAGAGAGTGATGGGAGGGCAGAGTAAGTGAAGAGAGGGACAAACAGAGTTAAGAAGAAAGAGAGACCGAGAGTGAAAATGAAATTATAGAAGGGAACGGGGAGGGGGTGGCGGGGTGGGTTGACAAAAGTGGAGCGCTGGTTTCTAACTGAGGCTTAATATTTGGAGTTGGCTGCTGGTTGATTGTCGGAGCATCTGGTTATTTAGCTCCATTCAGACAGATCTTTTGTTTGGATTGGTTTCTGCTCTGGGCAAGTGAGAGACTAATCTGCCAAATGCACAAAGCACTGCACATATGTCCAGCGAGCCCGACTCATAAAGTCAACGCCTCGCTCTTTATTTCTTAGTTTGCCTTTTTCTTTCCCTCTCTTTTTCGTCTCTCTTTCCTTCCCCTGCTTTATTTGTTCTATTTCATCTCTCCTCTTTGGATAGTCTTTTTTTGTTTCCATGCACTCGTTCTATTATTTGTGACAATTTCGCGGAATAGAGTCCAAGATTTTTTCCTTTGTGTTTATAATTACCCAGCGTGCATTGCTGGCCCAGCACCAGGACTGCCATCAGCTTCTTTTGTTCCACTTCCTCCCTGTGTTTCTTTTGTTTTTGTTTTTCCTTTTATTAAATGATAAATATTTATGTCATTTTCTCCCTCCCTCCCCCCCAACAGGATTGTTTGTTTCATGAATAGAGGGACTGCAACAACCCGCTAGGGTGCTGTTGAGAGGAAGGATTTTCTTTAAAGATAGTGGATGCTTGTCTTGAAGAGAGAAGTGCGAACAACAGATTGTTCAAGATAATAAGAGTTTGGGTTGAACCACTAAAAACTCGGTTGGTTATCATCAAGAACACTGTGGAAGTGAAAGTGAAAACCGCAAGTTTTTGTCATCTCCAGAGCAGCTGAGTTTGGTGGGGTGTCACTCGTGAAAAGCATTTAAGAGCGTCTTGACGCTGTCACTTTACATCTTTACGCCTTTGTACGGTGTAAAGAGACAGACAAGTGCTTCTGTTTTCTTCTACTCTCCTCCTGCGCTCATGTTTTTCCTCACTCAATATCTCTTGACACGTATTTTTGAGTCATGCTTTAGAAGCAGAGCAGTCATCCAAATAATATTGACATCAGATAGGAATGACATCGATATCCTGCTTCAGTCCTGTCATCAGTGAACCAGAGGCGGTGTGAGCTCTCAGTTCAGTACGCGCCACAGGGCTGAGCAGAATCAGGCCTTTAAGTTGTGAAACTGAAGGAAAAATGAAAGAAGAGAGAGATGAGTCCTGTTTCATGTTGGGTCCATGTATAGTGCAGCTTTGATGGCCTTTAAACAGAGCTGCTGAACTGACCTTTGCCATATGAGAAGCAGCAGACACTTACTGTTCTCCACTGCTCTCTCTCACCTTCAGTCTTTTCTATTTTATTCTGTTCTCCTGCAGTTCTGGATCAGTTGCCCTTCATGATGATGTCACATCCTCTGATACCTGCTAGCCTGGCGCCGGCCTCCGTTTCCATGGCGATGGGCCAGATGAACCGACTGAGCACGCTGGCCAGCATTGCCAACGTGGCACAGCTTCACGCCAACCCCCCTGCCAGGGCTCCCACCTCCGTCATTAAGGTGAACTCAGATGCCCAGCAGCCCGGTGGATCTGACCACCAGCCAGTTATTGTCTGAGTCCATGTGACACATCGGAACTATGACTAGAGTTACATAGAAATGCTGCTTCAATATGGGATACACTAAAAGCAACAATCACTATTTTACAACTTTTGCCATCCAAGGATGTATTTCTTCTCTTTTGAACTTTGTGTGTTTCTATCTCCACGATTATGGCTAAAAAAGGGGTACAGTAATTGTCTGCTGGTGGATATCCAAATTCTGGATCACTACCAGAATGTAATCAGTGGTTCCTTGGCTTAGGGCCAGTTCCAAATCTATTTATACATTTTTAAGATATCATGCACACAGTCAGAAACTGTGACCTTCTTAAACAAGTTAGTCACTTTGCTTAAAAACTGTTTCATGGCTTTCACTCTTAGGACTAATTAAATGAGATTTGGCAGGATTATATATTGCCAAAATTTTCATACTGTAGGCGTCAGCCCTTCCAAAACATTATATCACATAATGTCTTCATCAGTAGCAGGAAGCAATGTGTCCGGTCATAATTTTAACGATGCAGACCATTGTTTTTCAAACACTGGGTTGGGTCCCAATGTTTGGTTTACAAGGATTGTTGCAAGCAGTGCAACACCAAAACAATACCATAATATGTTTTCAAGCCTTTGCATGTCCCCAAGAATGTAATTTGCTACATGTGATTCGTGGGTGACTCACAAATGCTGTCTTCTCAAGTCATTTTGTCTGCTTTTTGGCTATTGTCTCCGCAGTCTGAAAACTTTTACAGTGTTTAGTTCTCTGTCCTGCTGAGATGACTGTGGTCCCGGTCTCACTAGCCTTTTATACACCCCATTGCATTGGTAAGAAGGTCGCACCTTGTTTAAGAGGACTTTGCCTATTCATAGGCTTATATCTGACACGATCTCTAAAGGCAGCTTAAAGGAAAGTAAAAACATTAAATATATATTAAATATAGAAATATAAAGTGAGCCTTCGGAGAATCCTTGAGCTAAATGAGTTACACCTTTCAGTGGGAGTTTGAATGAGGTTTTATCACTTACACTCCACTATAATCATTTTTGGTGCTGTTTAGGAACGGATGCGTGATAGCCCCTCACCTTCTCCATCACTGGATGAAGCTCAGATGTCATCCAACCATAGCAGCAGTGTGTCAAGTTCACCGTCTCACCCAGAACGTGTTGCAGAAATAACACGTATGTACTTGAAAACTCAAAACTCATCTTAAGGATGTTTTAGCGGCAACGTTACCTGTGAGTGTTTTATTTTTTATTTTCTACTTTTTAGACCCACTTCATGATGGCCTGTCGAGTCACAGTGTGCTGGGACATTCCCCTGTTGTGGGGCAGGGACCCAGAGAAACAGATGTGACTTCAGTGGAATTCAGCAAGGAGAACAAGAGGAGCCACACAGACAGAGGTAAGATACGGTATATTATAGATACAGTGTTTGTATAGTCTTCAGATGTCTTTAGTTATCCTGTAAAATAAAATGCAAATTATCTTGTTTTGCTCCCAACGTGAAGTCATGGCTGTTTTCTGAGAATTTCTTGTTTGAATCATTAATCATTTAATGATTATTAATCAGTAGTGATTTTTTTCCCAGACAAATCAATTGCCTTTCAATAAAGTCTGTCATTCTAGTACTACAAGCATTCAGTTTCATTCCAGACAATTTATCTGTGTCATCATTCCTGCCCTGTGGCTTTAAACACTTGCGGCAACTGTGCAATAGCTTATTTAACACAGTTTTATTTACAAGATAAATGATTTCTAGCAGTTTTACAAGAGGAAATATCTCAGTAACAGGTCGATAAGGATTCACTGGCTCTCCTCCTTTTCTCCTTCTCCTCTCCTCCTCGCTGTCGGTGGCCTTCCTGGCTTCCCGTGGAGAGCAAAGACAAATAATTCTGCAAAACAGGACTCCATTAGACCAGGAAGCGGTGTTACATTAGCAAGCCATTTGCCGGGCCGCGGCCTAACGAGCCAGGCGGCCTCCCGCACTCTCAGCTGGACCTCATCTGCATAACGACCACCTCCCTGTCGTTAGGGCCCGCGTTGCCACGGCGCTGCAACGTCAGTTGTTTGGTTCTCTCTGTCAGGGAGGTTTGCATTAGTTTAATGAGGACTGCTCAAGGACAAACAGTCAGCAGAAATCTACAGCGAGAGAGAAAGAGAGAGAGAGAGAGAGCAGGAGAGAAACTGAGAGTTTGTATGTGTGTGCACGAGCCTGTGTAAATGTATTCTAATACTGAATCACATTATTCAGTAATCAAATCTAAAAATCACAAAGGCCTCCCAGGTAAGGTTTCAGACGCTGTCAGGTGTCTGTGAACATATTGACAAAACAGTGATGGCATCAACAACGTGAATGCCATGCATCACACATCACATTTATTCAATTGATTTTCAATTGATTTTCCTGCATGCAAATGAAACGCATGTACATTTGCTGGATTGCAGGCTTTTGTATTTGACCTACAACATCACAGGATAGGTTTATCATGGATTGAACAGAGTTTCAAAGAGCACTTCAGCGCTGTCATTCTGTCAATCCATTGTATGATAATCTCTAAGTGTGTGTGTATGTGAGTCCGTTTTGGCTGTGTGTGCTGTTTCAGTGGTCTTTGAACAACGTATCCATGCAGCAAAGATCAGAGGCCATCCCTGACACCTCACTCCCATTAACCAAACATCAGCAGAATTTTATTCTCTCTCTGTCTCTCTCTTTCTCTCCCTCCCTCCCTCCTGTTCTCTTCCGCTGACTGGCAGTCTTCACGTGGTGAAGTTCATTAGCCCTGGGGACGGGTGGGAGAGGAATAAGAGAGGGGGGAAAAAAGAGAGAGATGAAGTTGGGAGAAAAGAGAAAAACAGACAGTGACCTTGGTTAGAGAGATGGGTAAATGATCAAACGGGCTGGCACCCATGTGTATGTGTGTGTGTATTTATGCCAAACGTGTGTGTGAGTGTGAGGTAAAGTAGGCGTAAAACAGTAACTCAATAAAGGATCAGTCACATCCAAGGAGCCTGGGGAGCCCACGCTGCTGACTGCGCACTTCAGCGGCTACAAATGTGTGTGTGCGTCTGTATGCGAGCCACAGGAGTGTAGTTGGATGCCCTCCGCTGAGCTCGCCAGCACCTGCTAATTACCTTTCTCTACAGAGGAATGCTTTTAGCAAGAAAGAGGGAGAAAGAGTTGGAGGGGGGGGGAGTATTGCTTCTCATCTGTGAAACACCTTGAATGTGACAGTTGCCAAGACGTGAGGCCGAGGCGAAGTAGGGGAGGTGGGTGGATTTGGAGCAAAAGATGCTGTGGTCAGCTAAGTGGAGAAAACACTGTCATTTGTCACAGACAGAGAAAATTGCCAGATATCACGTCGCACGTTCACACTCATCCCTGCTCCAATAACTGCCGGACTCCTAGGACGGCTTCGTCCTCAGTGGTTCGGATGACAGTAAACGCATAAAGTGAGCAACTGCCTGATGTGAAAAAAAAAAAAAAATGCAGAAAATGGCTAATCTTCATCTCCCTCACTGTCACGAATTGAGAACATGGAGTTCTCAGGTTTACAAACAGATGGTCATCCATAATGCAGCTTCTTAGTTGTTTTATGGGAGATGTCAAGCTGTGATGCATTATCAATAGGCAGAGTGCCATCTAATAAAGGGTAACCACGTTTTCGAAAGCCCAAACCAGGACTTCTGTGCATGTGTACACACACTTGCTCACAAAATAATTAGTGTAAACACCTATTTGCTGGTGGGATTGATATGTTTACCAGAAATTAATGTAATGTATTACTAAGCTATAAATTAAACAAATTTGCATTCAACCTTGAATAACTGGTGTTGCTGGAGGGATGATCGGTTTGCAGATTTTAAATAAATATAACTAAATCCTTGGAAACAATATATTGAATTGAATGTGTACAGTCCTTTTAGTGGAACACACAGAACCTAACAAGCCAGTGAGTTTGCCCATTTTATATAAACCAAAGTAATCTAATAGATAAAAAAAAAAAAGGCAAGTAAATTGGTCTTGAGTGAAAAGGTGGTATTTCCAAGGTCAAGAATGGAGCTTCACACTCAATATCACAGTCTTTTATCATTTATAAAACATTATTAACAGTATGTTGCTCTTTAACAGTCTCTGCAGAGTGAATTGGATCAAGTCAAACATGAGCTCTGTGTTAATCTGATTTAGTCTTGTGTGTATTGGCTTTACCAACTAGACACCAAAATATCTCTCTGTCCCCCAGATAACAGCTCCTTGGCCACTCAGACAACTAGGGAGAGCTGTGATAGACAAGTCTACCAGAAACCCCCATCAAGCAGGGAGGGCTGCGAGAGAGTATCTTACCCCGCGGGACAGAAGATCTCAGCAGGTCTCCACCACACTCCCTTCATCTTTCCGGAAGGCTTGTCCTCCATAGAGACCCTGCTCACGAACATCCAGGTGAGGCTCTGACAGGGCTTTATTATTATTATCCTCTGAGATGAATAGGAGGGGAGATGAGCCACTCTTTGGGATTTCCTGAAATGGTAAATAGCAGACGAGGCAGACATTTAGGATATGCAGTAATTGGGATGGGCTTGTGTGAACTTGCTTCTCAGATTTTGCACATCTTTGTTATTACAGAGTCACAGTAAAAGCATTCACTGGTTAGAATTTCAAGAGAGTAAATGCAGGAATTTTTCATCTGACCTCTTTATCAAAATGTCATAAAAAAGAGGGACGATTTAGTTTATTTAGGACTTCTACTGGTTTCTGTTCAGTGTGTAACCTGTTGATTTGTGCCTGTGTGTCTCCAAGCAGGGTCTGCTGAGGGTTGCCATAGAGAATGCCAGGGCGCAAGAGAAGCAGGACCAACTGGAGAGGACGGAGCTGAAGATGGAGCTTGTCCGAGAGAGGGAGCTCCGAGAGACCCTGGAGAGACAGCTTAGCATGGAACAGAAAAACAGAGGTAGACCCCGACATCATAGCATAGAATTATTCTGTCAAATATTTTTCGAACCCCCTTATCTCCCCTATTTAAATTAAAGTGTGAAATTTTATCTGGTGAGTTTATAAAAGCTTGCAAGGCCGTATTTTTACATTTAAAAAAGTACATTTTGACATTTAAGCACTGAACATTCTGCTGACCTGCTAATCAAGGTTGATCTAATCCACTTCTAAGCTGATGGGATGTCCAGCAACTTCAAAATCAGATAAGGAAGTGAGGACACCTACTGTATATTACACCTAAAAGCGTCTGCAGAGGTGAAATTAGACTGAGGTTGGCACTCCACTACGAACCAAATCAAGTTTGGCATGTTCACAAAACCTGTTATACACAGCACAGTAAAAGTAATGCCAATCAAGGACAGTCTCCCTGATGAGGTCACACCAGAAGATGTAGAAGTTGTGGTGAAGGTGATTCAGACCAGCAGTGGTGTCTCAGTTTTGCCACAGGCCTGTAGACGTGATTTGATTTCATGCAGAGTACATTGTTCTTTTCAGTATTAGAAAGCTGGGAGCATACTGACCTCACTTACTGACTGTGAAATTAATATCTCATTCGAACTGCAACAGCACAACAAACACTCAAAGCTCACAATACCTTCAAAGCCCCTCAAATCTCTTGATGTAAAGGAGGTCAGGAAGCAGGGAGACCACACAGAAATATAATAAACAAATTCTTAACAACAATAGAAACAAATGATGTCAAGTATAAAAATGTTACAAGCAAATGAATAATATTACTTGTAAATTCGTGTTTGTCTGACATCCTTTGTCATCTGTCCTTGTTTGTCTTCACGTAGTTCTGATCCAGAAGCGTCTGAAAAAGGAAAAGAGGAGTAAGAGGAGACTACAGGAAGCACTGGAGGAGGAAGTCAAACTTCGTGATCAGGCAGAGCACAGCCTGCTACACACTGCCAACCCACACACTGGTACAACAGCAGACAAATTAACACATATCATTCAAAGAAATATGATCATGAATTTTCATGAACCATTTTACTGTATTGACTCCCTCACTTTTTTGTTATTTGGTGTATTTCTCATTTTCATATGAAATATCACTAACCTTTGGTGCAACATAGCCTTGACTGTTCATTAGCCTCTAATTCAGTGTCTTTATTCATGAATTACCAAACAACAGGCCATCAATCATCAGCAGCTCCTCCTCACACAGAATCTGTGACCCAGGACATGGATGGGAGCAAGCACGATGACAGCAGGCTGGACACCAAGGCAACAGTACAAGGTATGGCTTCGTCAGTGTGTAGCTGTGAAAACAGGTTCATACTCTGACTGGTAAAAATGTTGCAGTCATGCAGAAAAACCACTGTCAGTGCTGAAACATTCTGTCACCTAATGACAACTTAAAAGGAAATGAAGACAAACAACCTTATTACAGTGTTTTGAAATGTCATGTTTTTTTTTTAACCATATGATATGCTCTGTTACCTATAAACAAAAGCTAAAAAGTGGGAAAAAAAAAAATGTAATCGCTCTAGGAAATGAGGTGCACGGCCCTGTGATTCTTTGAGTCTAGTTCTTAAAGTAAGAAAGTATGAATTCAATAGTTTAAGAGCAGAGGTATGTGTGTCAAGGCACAAGGTTTGTGAGAATAATTTAATTATTAACAGTGTTAATAAGTGTAAGAATTGTGAGATAAACAGTGACACACCTGCTGGTGAGTATTCATCCAGCTCCTGTCAACTGAGCTAGGAAAACAGATTTCATTATTTCACCTACTCATTGCTTTTGATGCTTAACTGACCAGTCTCCTGGAAGGGTTTTCAAAGATTTCACAGGGAGACCGCTCCTGAGAAATTGAACAAAATTAAATGAAGCATGAGACAGTTCACTGGGGCGACCGTTTTAATGGAGACAGGCATTTAATATATTTATTTTGCCAAAGTTTTTGTCTTCACAGGGATAGATTAATAAGAAAATCCCACATGTAACATCCTAAACAGACAGAAATGACCGTGATCTCTAGCCCGGCCCCATCAAAAGAGTGCACGGTTCCAGCCCACCTCTGCTCTGTGCCGTGCCAGGACCGCCGTACCAGACAGCGTGCTTGTTCAAAGGCAATTTTTAATTGAATGTCAGTGAAGCAAGAAGAGAACTGGCCACTAATTAACGGCTGTCTTAATTGTCCTCATGACGAGTTTGTTTGGACATCATTTGCATAATTAACACCCAGTAATAAATCATTTAAAGGGGAATTGTCTGTCAGACAGCAGGGCAGGATGTGGTTCCTTTGTGCCAGGAAGTTTTATCGCCAAAAAACAGGGATCAGGGGCCAAAAAAACACTTTCAACTGAACCTTACTTAATAATAATCTTTTATTAATGATCTTTGGTCAAGCTTGTGCAGGCCCTTCTTCAATATGAACAAATGAATTACATACAGAGTTTGTCCTCTTTCTTTTTACTCTCATTGAACAATCAAACTACAACTTTAAATGGTTGAAACGTTGAGTATTTTCATTTTGTTTTATTAATCTAGGTTTTTGTCTGTGGATTTCAGAGGGCAGAGTTTTCCTGCAGACCACTGGGATGTACTGAAGAGAAAGTGGATGGCCGGATGAATGAATGGATGGATGAATGGATGGGTGGAAGACTAGTGATGAAGATTCCTCATTTTTGAGAAATTACAATCAACAAAAGAGCGTCATCTGAGATCCACACGTCCACCTCCTGAAAAGGACTCCTCTACATTTCAAGGGTGACATTTGAACTTTTCCACTGTTGTTTAATTTATTGCATTTATTACTGAATCTCAGCCCTAGAGGGAGCAGTACTTTATTCTGATGACGTGTTTGACTGTGTTTCTTTCAATCAAGGTTTTTAGATCCTAGATGATGACCATAGTTTGTTTGTTTGTTTTTTTGTTTTTTTGTCAGTGCTGTTTATCTGGACAAGTGATGAATATAACTTGTAACAGAGTTGTGTATATATATATAGTCATCATTTTTGTTATTATTATAAAAAAACATAATGGCATGTTGTACAGTCAGTACATGACTTGTATTGTGTATGTTATGCAGTAGTGCAGTTTGACAATACAAACAACACAAACCCTTTTTATGAAATTGTGTTATTGCTTTGTTCTTTATTTCTCTGAATGCATCATTCATCTAATTGTCTTTTATGTGAATAGATGTGGGTTTATAATGTAGTTTATTTGTTCTTTGTAGTGATTTAGTTTTGAGTGTGTGTGTGTGTCTGTGTGTGTGTGGCTAAGGTCCATGTACTTGCGTGTCTACACACACTCGAGGGTGTGGGGAATGAGTGCTCCATCTCCAAGACGTATATGTAAGCACAGACAGACAAACAGGTGGTGAGCAGGGTCACACGGAAGCCGGTTTGATTTAGTGAAACGTGTTGCCGATGTACTGAAACGTGTCTTTCTGTGGCTGCTCTCATGTTTCATCATGTTTCCCTCTCAAGACGGAGATAGAGAAGTGTGACTGACTTAAAATCTACATTTGCATCAATAAATAGTTAAGTAACACAACAATAGTAAAGATAACACAAGAAAGAGGCAAATAAGGATGTAAAAACAAAAGAACCCACATTTATGCTGTGTGAGAAACGATGGTCATTTCTTTTGCCAGATGTTAGCATTACAGGGTATGAAACTATGTCCAACTACTAATGACACATTTTGACCTAAAGCCTTGTAAATGTCTGGTAATATACTAAATAAGTATTATAGAATAGTTCTGGGGAAGTAAAAAAAAAAAGAGTATGTGGCTTTAAATACGAAGCTACATGTCTACAAGTGTTCCTCAACTAGTGCAGAGGGTAAAAGGGTGAATATCTAAAAACTGTGTGAGGGGTCAGTGATCAATGAAATGCTGCTGAATATATTTGAAGCAGATAATGTCCCCAGGGAGAGACAGTAGATGCTCAGGGTGCTCACTGACAAGCAATATTAAGTTACAGGAAGTCATAAATAACATATTTCACATTGTCCTGGACTCATTTGTTGTGACAAAACAATCTTTGGCCAGATTTTGCTCATACAACCTTGTTTAAATTTGCAGTGTGCCATTTCCTGGACACAGGCAGATAAGCTATGATGCAGGACTAAAACAATACCTCTGTTACAAGCAATTGTTCCTGAATGCAGAGTGGCTGACAAGTGAATAGCAATGACTCACGTAAATGAATGTGTGAATGAGTCATCAGCTTTTCAGATGACCACCTCAGAGACTGTCTTGACTAAAAAGGTTTGTGACTTCATTCAGCACCACTCTTTCTACTCTACTCTTTCACGCTCCCTTGTATGTCTCACACGCGCATACACACACGCGTCCCTCACCGAGTAGCATTGTCCTGCCGAGAGATGTGTAATGGAAAAGATAAATGGAGGATAAAGCTAAGGTGACAGGAGTGAACATGCGTGTGCGTATGTGCATTTGTGTGTGTCTGTGCAGTGTGTGCCTGCATGTGTGTACTGCACAACAGACCAGCAAACCATCTGCTCATCTCCTCTTAATGAACAAAGCAAACAGCAGGAGTCAAGGCTGTCTCCAAACCTGGAGTCTTTTTATTGGTAAGCACACACATACACAAACACATACACATACACACATCTCTGCGCTGTTTAATCTGATTATCTTTGATTGAGAACAGGGGCAAAGCAACCTTTTTAGACCTCACTCCTACATCAGTGACAGAGAAGGTCTGAAACACAATTAGCAAGCTGTTCCCGAGCTCTGTTTTGCAGTCACATCTGACCACGGGCAGCCAAATAAACCTAATGGGCGGGAACTAACCAATGGGAACTAACACACTACTGCATCTGCGGATGATGGGGAAACACTATTAGACAGCTGTTCACCATATCTTTTCAAATGTACTTGGATGTAACATAACCATTGGATCAATTGGCTCTGAAACAATCACAGCCAGGCATGAAGGTATACACCCCGTTTGATGTGAATAAAACTGGCAGCCTGTAGTGTAAGACAAAGCTGGGCCTCTGTGAAGGAAGTCTGGTCCTTGACAAGATATGACACCGTGTGCATAGAGCCAGAGGACCATAAGAAAAAGTCATTAATCTGGACTGTGCGCAGCCACATCCTGCTCAAGTCCCCAAGGATAATTAAAACTGGTAACACTTGGTCAGAAAGCTATGCACAAGACATGAGGCGCGGTTCATAAAAAAAAAAACTACACATATAAACTCGGGAACACATATAACACAGAGTGCAAATGGTCAGATGGCCCAGTCTGACAATCAAGATACCAGCAGGGTGTCATCGTGGAGGAGAAGACTGCCTTTTGTCACGAAGATCATCCGGATCCAGAGTCTGCAAGACACTAAATTCCAGCTGCAGAGGTGCAGCTGTCGTTACATCAGTGGTTCTCAACCTGAGGTACAGGCTCCTTAGTGATCAAAGGCCAGAAGAAATCGACAGAAGAAGATCCTGCTCTCACAGCTGTCGGTGTCGATGTACTGTCGTGGTGTCATAAAACGTGCTAAGTTATCCTAAAATAAATTGCGCGCATCCGTTTTCTTGTTGTTTTAATTTTTATGTAACAACACATTCTTTCTGTTAATGTTTTTTTTTATGTGCGTATTATGTGATGTGCTGACAATTGCTAAATTTGTTCACTGAAGTACTTTTTAGAGGCCGGTGTTGTCTACAGCAAATCACAATAAATAGTGAAACTGCTGTACAAAAAAGGCTTTATTAACGTTGGTAGGAATTTACAATTTACTTAGTTAGTGTATAAAGTAGTAATTCAAATTAGCCTCAAATGATGCACACATTAATTCATCAATATTATATTCAAATATTTTGAAATTAATAATATATAAATAATTACGCTAAAAAGGGGCTGTTTTGTAAAATTTGTTTTTTATGCACTTAACACTTAATTGTAAAAACTAAAATTGTAAAATTCTAAATGCTTGTCTTTTAATAACAACAACATATTTCTATACTGTGGTAAAAGTATTTTTACTCAAATAAAAGCATAGTGATAAGTAGCAGTCACTGTAGACTTTCACTTTTTTCTTCTGTTTTACTTAATTTTACTTAATTTGTAAAAACATTTGTTGACAAACACTTAAGCACTGTTACTGTTATTTGAATGGTTTTATTATTTAGTTTCATGAAGCAATTGGACACTACATATGGACACTCATCAAATAAATGCAGCAGAGTAAAAATTAAAACTCCTCATCCTCAACACAAAGGAACAGTGAGAGGGCAAAGGTCAAGTCCAGATTCCTTTTGAATTTCAGCTGAATAAAATAACGTAAAAGTTCGTTTTGCAGAATGACCTTTACAGAATAATGCATTTTTCTTTTTTATTAGATCATAATCATTAGTGTATTAAAACGTGTCATTTAATCTTGCAGGTAGTAAAGATGGGGCAAATTTAATTTACTTTATATCCGTAAGGTGTAACCTGTGAATTCCCCTACATATCAATAAAGCCTTACTGATATGGTAGTAACACAATTTAGGTACATGGAAAAAAGCAAATGAAAAGAGGCTAAACTTTCAAAATATATTTTACCACATAAACAAAACGTTTGGAGAGCCTCAGCAGAGCAACAGCGCCACCAGCAGGTCAGCTCTCGTCACATTTCAGCAAAGGGCGAACAAACACTTTTTGGGCTCGTCGGGCTTCTGTAGGCGATTCCCTTTGACCCCGACTCTTCCTCGTCACAGCATGGATCCTCGATCCAACTTTGTTTCGGTGTTTTACTGTTAGTTTTGTGTTTCCCTCCCTATAACGAACCCCTGTCGGATTCTGTCACTCATCTAGTCACCATGTTTACCACCACCGGTTCTCGGGGCCTCTGTAAGTATTCCCAACCCCCGGGCTGCCGCGGTCCTCCCTCCGCTTCGCCTGTCAGTTACAACGGTAGCAGCTAATTAGCTTAGCTACCTGGTGTTAGCATCGGACTGTCATTCATTTAGTCTTGGGCGTATCTGTAAACATCAGCCGTGCTTAGTTAATTAATAACCTACGTTTTGCGTTTCCATTTAGTCATTTGACTTAGCTATGGATATTGTAATAAAAAAAATAATCGAAGTTTACGGAAAGCACATTTTCTGAATATCCATCTAATGTCAAACGTAACTACGAGGATATGTGTCTGCCCACATCCTATTCACAAATAATTACCTTACCTTTCTTCCAATTAACGAAAATATTTTCTAATAACATTTAAAACACCTTAGCATGTGCAAAGTCAACAGTCTTGTCTTAAACTGCGTGTGGGTGTCCTTTGTGTTGATCCTGTATTCAAGTAAAAGTACTAATACCATTCTGCAAAATACTACATTACACCATAATACTTAAATAAAAAAACACCCTGTATTTAAATGTTATGTTTATCCATAATCAGACCAAAGTGTTAATCATATAATTTCTTAGACTTATGTATATATATTTTATTAGATATCCTGTTTGTGGAGGTTAATTTTAACTGCATCTAATAATTAGATTATTTTCTTAATTAGATGATTTGTGAAAATATGTAGTTTCAGAGCTGCAATGAACGGTAGTAATTTATTTGTGTCCGAAATAAAAGAAGTAATCTGCAGACATCACTGTAAGAAATGACATTATTTCACAAACGTAAGACAGTTTATAATCTGATAATTAACTGTGTTAATCAAGGAAATAATATGGCCTATGAATCATAAAAATAATTGCTACTTGCAGTCCTACTTGATTATTTGAAATTGAGCAGACAGAAAGGTTATCACAAGTGTGCAAAGTCACACTTTCTATTAATCATATTACCAAGTGTTATGGTCTAAATTGTACAAATTGCTAAAAGAATGAAAAGGAAAGGAGCAAATCTTTATACTTAATGTGTGGCAATTTTACCTGAAAACAGACTTTAACTGAATAATTCTCATTTATTTCTCTCAGCTAATTGACTAACCAGTTGCATCTCTGTTGTATTGTCGATTTGTTCTGCCATTTAATTTATAATAAAGTTGCATATTTTTCTAAACAATTCATGTGCTCTGAAGAAAAAATCTTGTGTGGTGTGAAAAGATTCTCAAATTTGTCCTTAATAATTTAACTCTTGACTTCAGGTACTTAATTTGCACTACTGTTGTTTGGCACAGATAAGGCTCCTCTGTCCAAAGGCCTCCTATTGGTGCTTAATGGGCTGACATTGATGCTCACCCTGCTGCCACAGTACCAAGAACTGTTTGTATACAACCTACAGGCCGTCATACAGCAGCATCAGGTATGTCTCCTGTATCCGGCTCAGTGTTTGTGACACACAAAAAACAACACCAAGTATACCAAGATAGCGTGTGTGTGTCCCTGGGTGCCACAGTCATCTACCTTTTGTGAAACTTCCCTGTTTTAAATGCAGACACGTTTTTTTTTTTCTTTGGTGAGAATATTATATATGTACCATCTTACGGAAAACAAAGGATTCACTTTGGCTTAGACTCAGAAAGAAAACAATATTTCAGAGCAATAGTTTATTCTGGACAAACAACAGTAGTTTCATAACAGAATTTAGTTTAGACAGTATATACTTTATGTCACACATCTCTTTGACAATTACACAAAGTCATGTTGTTGTGTATCTATAATATGATTGTATATTTGTGCTTTCTCTTGTGTTGTAGCTGTGGAGGTTGTTGTGTGGCAGGCTGGTCTGTCTAGATGTGAAAGACTCGTTTTGTAGCAGCCTGCTCATTTACAACTTCCGAATCTTTGAGAGGAGGTTTGGCACCAGGAAGTTTGCTGTAAGTACAACACTGCTGATAAAATGCTACATGCACAGATACACACAGTACAAAGTCCAAAGTTGCTGATATTCTAAGCTGAACTGCATTGCCCCAAAATTTGTAATGGATACATTTAGTGTGTTGAATGATTTCATAAACAAAAGGTGCATCAGCTTCATCTGTTAGGGAAGAGGATGTACAACTTCATCTGACACAAAGAATTTGACGAACTCAAGTGGCGACCATTTGTCACTGATTTTGTGATTATGTTTCTGTCTTTCTTCATTAGATTCATATTAGCAGCAGCCTAAGCGTTGTCTGTTCTTCCTGGTTGGTTGTTCTAACCATTATATATGGTGCTCTTCTTCATTGCAGTCCTTCCTGTTGGGCACTTGGTGTCTCTCTGCACTCACAGACTTTCTGCTAGCCAAGGCTTTCAAGTTTCTATTTGACTATGAGGTTGAGGAACTACCTGCTGGACTGTGAGTAGTGGTGTCAGTATTATAGTTAGTTTCTTGCATTTCTGAGAGTCTTTTCTCACTTTATCAGCACATAAATGCTGCAGTTTAACATGAATAACCTGATATTTGGTTACATTTATGATGTTGCAAAGCATTTGTTCAAACCATTTGCCACATAGTTTGATACCAAAATATTAATATTTTGCTTTTGAAAGCTGGTGAAATGATTTATTATCCAGAGAATGTCAGATTGTAAAGAAGCTATTTCTAGAAGCTTTGCACCCAATATTGTATTTTTTCTCCTTGTGTCTCTTCTGATCTCATTCCCATTCCTGATTCTATTTTTCTTTATCCTTCTCTCACAGGCTCGCTCCTGTCTTCTCTCTGTTTGTGCCTTTCTACCTGTCAATTCCCAGGATGCCGGTTACCCAGGTCCTGGGCCACATCCACATCACCAATAAATCTCTGGTCTACATAGTGGGGTTGCAGGTTAGTGTTTGGATAGTGTGGGCAGGTGTGTGTGTATTTTTGCATTGTCTTCTACTGGTTTTGAGAATACTTCCACTTGGTCTCATCTTGACTCTTTCTTTTTTTGTCCCTTTTCCACCAGTTATTGACTTCCAGCCCCTTTATGTGGCTCCTTGCACTCAGCGGTCTGGTGAGAAAATGAAGTCTTCATTTAATTTGTTGTTTATCATGGCACTGTATATGGTAGATATTTCAAACTGCAGTAAACTATTTCTGAATGTGCTATAGTGGGCTAAAAACATTGGTGTTGTCTGAGCTAACTTTTCTCACATTAAATATAATTCAATGGAAAGACAAAAATGTTCAGTACAAAACAAGACATTTGAAGTTAATCTAGGACCCTGTTTCAGTCAATAACGACAATAATAGTTAGTTCCAACCCTAATTAATATGATATGTTAACATGTTAACATATCTGGGTACACCAGGATCGTGTTGCTCACACAGCTGTGCACATCATGGATTTAATGGCAAAGTTTGATCTATACACATAAACCCTGTAATTTCCATATTTTTTGAATGTGCCTTTCAGATCTCGGGCGGACTGTACCACTCCAATGTTCTCCGGTTACAGAAGCTCCTCTTCATACCTGCCTGGGTGTCTCGTGTTGGACGGTATATTCTGGAGCCGCTCTTCTCAAGTGAGTCCAAGCATTAGTAATCACAGACACAAATCCAGTGTAAATCCTTTGCACTGACACTAGGGCATGAAATGGAGACATTGTCTCTCTCTGTCTAATTCAGGAATAACAATATATGAACATTTTTTGGTATTTGAACAGTGCACTGATGCATAGTGACTTACGTTATTAATACAGTATAAGCTATATTCTCTTTTCTGTTCTCCTTCCCTAAAAATAAAGAAGCAAATGTAAAGCAAAGGTTCAAATATCAGCTGTCTTCTTTTAAAAGCAGATTTTCTGCAAAGTCAGGTTTCACAGATTTGTTTAATGTAATCCAGCCAATGGATTTATAGGTGATGCTGTGATGCAGTCATTAAATAAAAAGCACGTAGTATTCATACAATATACAAATGAAAGTACATATATTAATAAAAGTAGTTTCTGAATGACTGAAGATGTTTTTTTCACATTAATGTACACACAACATTCACTTGAAGGTTGTTTACATGAAATATCCAGTCTCATCTAGCCCTTCCTCTCCAGTCTGTTATGTCCTGCACAGTCATTTAAAGCCTTTCAGCTGTGAAGGACTGTTTAGGCTTAAAATAGTCAGTGCTTACCAGTGTTCCATATTTTGTTCCATAACTGAAATATTACTGCAGTCAAAAATGTTTGTTAACCAACTCTGGAGAAATCTTCAACCTTTTCAAAAGACACATTTTTTCTTTATCACCATATACTGTGTTTTTTATGTTTTACGCAGTATTACGTTTGTTTTTGTTTTTTTGCCTATTATTGTCCCATCTGTCGTCATCAAGGCTCACAACCAACCAGTGAGACGCCCCTAGGGATGGGTGCCACTCTGGACATCCAGAGGCAACAGAGGATGGATTTGCTGGACCAACAGTTGCTGCTGGCTCAGTACAACGAGGCCAGGAGGAATGCCAGACAACAGCCACAGGTTAATGGACACACAGAGAGACTTAATGACACACTGATGCACGGCCTGCCTTCCTCACAAACTCACTCAACACATACACACAGTCATCCCTACATATATTACATGATGTAGAGTACACCAAGTCCTTTATTCTGCTTCCATGTCTATGTACAGGCTGGGTTGTTGCAGTGGACTAGATTGTTCCCCTCCCTCAGACACAGAGGACAGAACCGTCCACAGATGCAGCCTCGCCCCCAGGGTCAGACACACCCACCCACGCAACCACCGCTCCTGGACAATTCCCCTGTTGCAGAGGAGCAGGTGAGACTTCGCTGAAGTGCATCTGTTTATATTAATTCATGTTTCTCGATAACAATAGGTAGTTTTAATTTACTTTCTGGTATTTTTTAGATATTGATCGACAAAAAATGCACACTTTTACCTTTTATTACATTGCCTAACTGCTGTGGCAAATAACTCATCATCAACTAATCATCCATGCAGTAACTATTCAGTGGGAGGCTCTTACCTGTTTGCTGAGTTAAATTCAGGTGGTGACTTTTCTTTTTGGACGTGTATTTTATGAACTGGAGGACTGAGAATCTTGATAGTCAGACGACTTAACCTTTGCTTTTTTGGCCCACCTATGCTGCACTTTGTGCAGGGCACCCTTAGAAAATATTTCCAGGTGATGATTTATCTGCTGTTGATGCTTCCTAACTGATGTTTTTTTTGGCTCACAGGTTGCACGGCTCGTAGAAATGGGTTTTTCTAGGATTGATGCCCTTGAGGCCCTGAGAGCTTCAAACAACGATATCAACATGGCAACCAACTTCCTGTTGCAACACTGAGAGAGAGAGAGAGAGAGAGAGCACTCAGTGAGAAAACTAGAGGTGAAGGAGGACAAAGAAAGCAGGGAGGAAAGCAACCAAAACAGAGGAGACAACAAGTGAAGCAGGAAGAAAATGCTGGATAAAATGAATGACAGAAAATAGGAGAGAAGACAAGGAGAATTTGTACAGATAATCTAAAGGCTGTCACTGCTTCCTGAAGCAGTGTTGGGCTGACTTGACCTTAACTGAGCCCAACAGCAGTCTGATTAATGAAGAAGTGTGAAGCACAAAGTGAGAGACATTTGCGTCATAGCTTTCCGATGGTTGTTGTAGTGTGAAACAGGAGTCGTTGCTCAAGGCATATGAGTTAGACCTCAAAATCCAAGGGAACCTCTTTGAAAAATATACAGAAACCAAACAGCTCCCAGTTTCCTCACAGTGCATCTTAAAAGAACCGGTCTTTAGCCCAGTGAGGAAATGTAAAGTGGGAGATTTCTTCAAAAGTGAACTGGTGCTGAAGCACACAGATCAGCTGAGACCCCACACAGCCTCCACATGGACATCAACTTATAGCTATGTGAATTAGTTCTATATAACTCACTGTCATGTACTGCCGTTCTACTTCTAAAGTGGCTGCTCTGTAGACCAGCATCCTAGATGCTGATAACTGGTTAGAGATGATACGTGTGACATGCAAAAAAGGAAGGTTTTTAAAACTGCGGGTTGTAGAATGTTGTTATCTGTTGTATTTTTGCATTACATATTGGATAAAGTAAAGTACTTTTGTGAAGGATTTCAGGCGCTTTTCATTTATACAACAGCAGAGAAAACAGGAATACAGCACAGATTATATCTTAGTCCCCAAGGAGGTAAAGGGGTCATGATTAATTTATGAACAATATAGTCTGCTTTAACATGATTTTATTACACATTCATTGTTTCTTATGGAAATGGAAATTTCATAGAACAAGCAGGGCTCAACACATTTCCGCCTTAGAGGTTTTAACAAAGCAGCCTGACAGACAGCTACTGTAAGGATCAGTTCTTGAGCTGACTGGTTTATAACTCTACAAGTATATTAAAGACATGTCTGATGAGCTATCTCAGGGTCTGTGAGGTGACTTCTTCTGCTGATGACACAGTCATATTGACAGACATGAGTGCTCACGCACCGATGCAGAGGATCCCATGTTTTTTTTTTTGTTTGTTTTTTGTTTTTTGTTTCATGCTTTCACATGCACTTTCGCACATCCTGAACGTTTTATTTATTATGTCTTATTTGAGTATTTTCTCTTCCAGCACGTGTCTGAGTAATAGCAGACACGTCTTAAAAGTCTGATGATATTTATTATGCAATATCGTGATGAGAAATTTATGAGACTGTGCATTGCATAGTAACTACTTGGTGTAAATAAAAGTGCAACATTTTGTGCAAAAGAAGTAATATTGCAGCAACTATGTATTGATGTCAAAGACAGATGCTAGTTTTATATTTTGTGCATAATGATATTAATAATATATGACCACTGAGGCGGGTCTTGTCATTTGTGTGTATGATATAATAGTATATGGGTGTGAGGGAGTTGTTGCATGAACAACTTAATGATGAAGTGTAATGAAATATATTTGATCTGTGGAATAAATCAACTTGTTGACTAATTGTTTGCATCCTATAGGAGGTGTTCATTATAACAAGCATGTACTTAAATATTCTGTAGTGTTTTCTGTATTATTAATCATTAGTTTGACACAAATCATCAATATGTCACATTAACAGCAGTTTGTAACTGGTTTCTTTTGGGACTGCTACACTAATATTTTCACTCGCACACTGTACTTGCTGGCAAAACTGAAATTCAGCGGGACTGAAGTGATTTATTTTATTTACCAAATATGATTAAGTACATTTAAATAATCCTGAGCCTCTCAGAAGAGAGATAGTATAGTTTTGGATGAATTATTTAATCAGTATTGTTTTTTGTTACCCTACATACAAACATTGAGTCCTGAGTTTCTATAATGTGAAACTCAAGAAATGCATCAGTTGTCCTGGAAAATGATTCTGTGGATTAATATTATATTATTATTGTTGTTCAGTGAACGTTTCCTATGCAAACAGTTGTAAATAAAAGAGACGCTCCAATATGTAATTTCAATTTCAACAAAACTTTATCGAAATAATACAGCAGCTCCTGTCACTGTACAATGTTGTTGTGTTACGTTTCAACACATGATGGCGCTCTGGTGCTGAGACAAGATTTGGGCTCCTTTGTATCTAGAGAATTTTAAATCACAATACATATGAACAATGTACAGAGAATGTAAAATTACGTGTAATTTAGACTCTACACATTAAAATGATAGTAATGGTTTGTTCACATCTCTTGTTCGTGAAACTGCTGATGTGCATCACATTCAGATCTTTAGAATCAGATATATTTTGATTTATTTAACAGCTTAGTGATAGTGGTGCCACGTTTTTTTTTTCTTAATTTCTCTGCCTCAAATGGAACAGACTAAAACAGATTATCAAATCAATCAAACCAAATGTGGAATTGCTGTTTTTGGGCGATTGAGTGTCTTCCAGTGACTTTCCCTAAACTCCAAAGTACCTGTTATTGTTTTAAGGATTTATTGCTTCGCCTCCTTCTGGGTGATCTGTTTGCTGTCTCTAAAAATATCTGACATCAGCCTAATTCCTTTGGCAAAGAAACTAGTGTAAACGAAACAGGACATTTTTGTGCGTGAGTCTCGGCCTGCCTTTTCTCACTGCCTGTCCAAGTGTCTTGCTAGAGACTCTTCTATCTTCTCATTTTAGGATTTTAAAGGGAAATGACAAATGAAAACGCTTTCTTGTATGCGTTATTACAGAAAACCTAACTGCATCTTTAGTCAGCTGCATGCTCGTCAGAAAATTGAATGAAAAATGTAAGATTAAAGAGATTAAAGTTTAATTAATGCTAAAATACTAACATACCTACAAACAATAATAAAGACAAAAACTGTAATGTAAGAATAAACTCAACATCAACTCGAGAGAAGGAATCCACGTGTTCGTGGTGTTTGCTTTCATCACTAGATGGAGACATTGGGTCAGTAGATGTGTTGTTATTGCCAGTTAGCTCTCTGCCACACCCACCCACACGATTATTCCAGTGATCAGACAGCTCCAGCAGACAGTCTCGCTCCAGGGTGACTAAGTATCAGCGTAGAGCAATTATGTAGGCTGCATTTTTCAAATTTCAGAAGCATATGGTTTGCCAAATATTCTCTGAGACGCTAAGGACAAAGTCACACTTTGAGCAACATTCATATCTTATCTTGCACATGTTGCATTTGAAATCTCAGCTAACTCCCACAGACATCTTTTTATTTTTTTTTATTTTTTTAATAAAAGGTCTCCTGGGTTCACTGTGACACAGTTCCATCCACTCTCAGCTGGTATCGGACCCAGTCATGTGGTGCAGCTTTTAATGGCTGCTCGATTGAAAAGCAGCTTAAATCAGAGTGATTAATATCTCGGTCTTTGTGTTTCGGTGTTTAATTAAAGACAGTGATTAAAGAATAAAGCTTCAGCGAAAAAACCACCTCACAGAGGTTCTGCTGTGAAATGCTCACTTAATGTGTCATATTAATTAACCCTCTTTGTAATCATTTTTATTTTAAGAATTAGTGTCAATTATTTAACTTGATGGAAGTGTTTATAGATGGTTTATTGATGGTAACCTGTTTTCACTTCACAGGGGAGCAAACGTCTAAATCGGCATCAATAACAGAAACAGAATGATAAAAGATCTTGTTTAATGGGGAAACCGTTATTGTTTATTGTACAGCCTATACTGGGGCCTTTAATGGGGTATTTGTCATTGTGTGTCCAACTAAAGGTTAAATAAAGTACGTACTATTTTTAGATTAGGATAAGGGTCATACAAAGAGGAATGAAGTACATTTATTTGCTTCTATTTATTTATTTCCTATATCTTCTAGTTGTATTCCAATAGTCATAATTGCATTGCCTAAACAAGACGACTTTTGCACAGTGCTTTTGTGTTTTGGCTAGAAGCAGTATCAGACATTTCTGGCACCCTGACAAATACAAGTGCACTATTCATTCTTCTTTTAGGCTAATCAGCAGCTCCTGGGAAGAATATCAGGCTCTTCAGCTGCTACATCCTCCACAATGTTCACCAGAGAGAGTTGTTAATTCTGTCTGTGACTACTTGGTGCTGTGCAGGTAGTAAACACTGGGTTTATTTTGCTGAACACAGCTTACATATAGTCATTTGATCTTTTCCAATCTAAAAATACTGACTAATGCAGGTTCAAATCGTATCCTGTGTTATGTTTCATGTTTTTATATGTCCTCTCTCCATGTCAGTACCACTATTCATTCACAGATGTCTTATGTTGGTGTTTATGTTTTGGTTTGAGTGAATTATTTGCTGATGCTGTGCTGCTGACATGCATGTATCACTTCAAATAGCCAGAACCCAGCAACAGCGCCAACACTGTCTCTGTTATACTCCCTCACCCGCTCCGTTGCCATGGTGAGTGCATGCCGTTTTGTGTGGTTGCCATGGGGACCCCATATTACAGCCTTCCTCTTGCTCCCATCATGTTTGTGCGTGTTCATTTGTATGCCTCTTGTGCACTAATGCTTTAAAAAAAAAAAAAAAAAAAAACGTTAGCAGCACAGGGGAGTGCCCTGAGGGACTGCCTTCTGTAGGAACATGTCCAGGTATTCCTGACACTGTTTCGGTGGATGACAAAAATACCAAAGCCGGAGCACCACTTGCTCACTGTGACTTTGCATGTTTGACAGTGGAAATGTCAGACATATGAGGTTAATTCAGAACAATGAACTCTTTTTCCTTCTCACTAGCTAGTCTATAGCAATCGTCGGCAATGATGCCAAATGCCTCCCACTGATATGGTAATAATATTCAAGCTAGAGCGCTTTGAGATAATGACATCATTTGTTTGCTTTAGTCTTTCCAACAGTCACAGTCCGTCCATGTGTTTTACACGTAAAGGGTATTGTGTTATTGTGCTTGAACTGCATGCACATACATGTCTGCGTGTCTGTGTGCACCGTGCACCACATGTGGGAATGTTTATCTGATTCTCAGGGCAGAGAGCGAGCAGCAAAGGCCACTGATGTTTTCCCTCGTCATTTTCAGAGCAACTTCATAGTTAATGGGGCACAACAATGTACCTGCCTTCAGGCCATTCAGGGGTTTGGCATTTCACTTTGTGTGCTGGCTCCTGTGTGCCACTTGTGGTCTGTTTAGTCTGTGCTTGCTTCGGTGAAGTCAAAAGGAGAGCAATCTTCTTTAATCATTAGGGCTTGGCTTGGTTCATTTTAGAGTTTGTGGCTTTGCTCAACCTGTTTATCATCCTCTGGCGACAATGACAGCTTGTGGATGGGCGACTTGACTTTCTTTTTTCCCTTTCTTTACTTTAATTGACACCGCTTACTATACTTGCACCTGGACCTGTCAGGGCGTATTTATAGGAATCCCCACAAGATGCCCATGTACTTGTCAGTGATTTGTAACTCCAATATCTCCACTCTGTACTCCAAGTCTCTGATCAGTATTTCTGTGAGGTAAGCAGCCAATCCTCTTGACCATCAGCTGTCACTGACCTCTAGCTTTTGCTTGTCCATGTGTCTACAAATTATGAGAGCTTTGGGAGTAGCCGCCCTGCCCATTGAGATCACATGAACAGCACTTCGTTGTTATGACAAATACATGTTTACCACTTCTGTTTGTGCTCAAATTACAGCGAGAGGATTTATTTGAGGTCAATCCTAAACAACTAAAGGTAAACCCAGTTAAACAGCCTACATTAAAGTTATTTTTGGCATTATTATTATGTGACAACAGCAAAGCAAATCAGAACAGACATCAAATAGTCTTTGAAGGAAAGAATCTGAAAAAGCTGACACCAATCCAACAATGTGTCATGAACTAACGTGGCCTTTTCATTTTTTTAACTCTGCTTCCTGTTCTGTCACTCTACATGAAGATGCTCACAGTGAAATGTAAATATGCAGAATGTTGACAGGAGCCCAAGCGACCTTCTTTGCTCTCTCCTTCCTCCATAAACTATATCATGTTCTTTCATTTGCCTTGTATAGCACTCTTTTCACTGCCAGGAATCTCTCTATGTCCTCTGACCTTTACTGAGGTTCACTTCCTCTGTAATTGAACACACACACACACACACAGGATGGCCTAGACGCATGCTTCGTGTGAGGATGCGTTTATTTTTATGCATTTGTGCGTGCGTGTTCGTGTGTGTCTATTAATGTGATGAGCATAGAGTGCTCATTCAGACTTCTAGTTAAGATGAAGGTGTTAAGCTGATGAAAGCTTTGTCTTCCGTTGCTCCCCTAAGTGAACTTTACACACACGCATGGACCCTCCAACAGATCCATTACATCCTGTCTAAAACTGACTTCACTAAACACTTCCGACATTGTTCTGACTGTGGAAGCGTCCAGCTGTTACTGCATTTATCATGGAGGCTTAGAGCTGATTCTGGCCGTCTTTCTGCACAGCCGACACACAGCAGGAAGACGTTTTCTTGACTCAACAACCTGGGATGGAGGCTTTTTTAGCAGACCTGTGTTCTTTCTACACTCTCATTTGTTCTCTGCCTAATCATGGGATTACCCTAGAGTTTTATTTGGAGCAATAGATCTTATAAATAAAGGATAAATGCTCAGAAATGTTCAATGCTTTTAAAATGATCATTTTACACCTGCGTGAAACCATGTAACCAAATGCTACAGATAAAATAAAATATATGATTGAAAGTCAGCTATATGCATACAATAGTTAGATGCCCATTACTTTTGGTGCGTTCAGTTTCATTACTTCCTTCATACATTGCAGTGAGAACATTCTTTGACCTGATGAACCCCATGGATAAAAATTCAGTTCATCCCTTTAATTCACTCTGGATCAAAGTGGCTGATTGACCCACATACATTTGCATTCATAGTCGTGGCTTAAAGATTTTTTATTAAACAAATGCCAAGATCCTGTTAATAAAGCCATGCAATATGCTGTGGTAGAAGTCATCATAACAACAAAAGCAAAAAAAAAAAAAACATTCTCTCGCTACATTTTATGATGTGTTTCATGTACAAAGTCAGTGAGGTAAAGGAGAAATCACATTTAATGTGGCTGAAAATGAACAATGAGCAAAACCATCACCAGATGAAATGAATATTCTAGTATCCTAATTATGGATGGAAGAACAGTGTAGTGTTAGCTGAAGGATATTCATTACAACTATGTACAGAAACCTGCATCATGTGATCACCGTTGACTCCACTGATGACAACACACTATTTATATATAGACGTCTTTATCAGACTATTCCTGGTTCCTTTTCTTGTTTGGATGCATGAATGGTTGGACACTTTGATCACCTCACTGCTGGGACAAAGATATCACGCAGCTCACAGTGTTCTTTTAGTCATGTTTAAACACAAAGACCCCCCCCCCCCCCACACACACACACACACACTCATACACTCCCTCCCCTTCCCTTTTTAGTCTGTGCTGATTCACAGCGGTCTGCAACCAGCCAGCTCTGGAAGCTTGTCTCCATGGAGACAAGGGTGGGAAGGAGAGTGATGATGTTGCTGGCAGAACAGCGGATTCAAATCAACCATGTGTTTCACTGTGTGTTTGTGTGGATGTGTGGGTATACAGGAGACAAACAGAGAGAGGCAGAGAGATTATATTTTGCAAAAGAAGTGTAATTTAGTTGTCTAGCACTGTGCGCGAGCTAGTGTTTTGTCCGTCGAAGAGGATAACTGCGTGACCTGTCAATTCAGGGGAGAAAAACAAACAGCAAGAATTGATAAGGAGCACCATGCTCAACGCTGACTGATGTACAAGTCGTGACAAGCAGAGAATGCAGCCAGTTTTTTTTTTTTAGACATGCATATTCTCACATAGTCAGATTATAGATAACAACAGAGAAAAACAAAGCTGAAATGCCTGAATGAAAGCTTGGCTTAGCTTTGAGTGTTCAGTTCAAAGTGAGTATAGGTAGAGGTGATGACTGTGAGCACTATCATTTAGACATTTTTCACAGGGTCTGATTCCAGTGGAACTCGATAATTTACGTACATTGACGTAATTTGACAGTTAGACAGTTAATAGCAGTGTTCAGATACCTAAATGCTATATTAGAAACAAATTACATGTCTCCACATCAGGGAGCAGTTAAGGTGTAGTCTGGGAGCTGCACTGGATTTGATTCAGAAGTTTTGTGAATTCATGATAGTCTGTATTTGTCAGAGAACGAATACCTTGCTGTCACGGTGGCTTTTCTATTGAGGGCTAAACCACTAATTAAGAATTTCAAAATGCCACAAGTTAGCATTTGCACACAGGGAGGCAGCGATGCTGTACAATAAGCAGTCAACATTAAAAGAGGGACAGGCTCTGTACAGCACAGTACATACATATTGTTTTGTGAACTCCACCTCACTAAAATTAAGCTCAAAGCTTTATATCGCAATGGAAAGTGGTAATGGTAACTTTGAATGGGGTGGAGGTGGTAATAGGGGAGTGGAAGGGAGGGCCTGTTAGTCATTTTTATGGATGAGCTCTGGGAGTTGGAGATGAAGATGGAGCGTGCTTGATGGGTGTTGTAGTAGCCTTAAGGCTGTTTAAAACCCAATTTCAAATGTGAAATCTTTATTTATGAACACAAATTCCAGTGCTTTTTCCTCGCAGAGACATAATTATACATGTTTTGATTTTAAAATGTGGCCAAATAACAATAACAATATTATGAACTTACAATTTAGCCCAAAACACGTTACACCAAGAAGCATGTTTGGATTCATTGAGATGGTAACATGGTTACTCAGGAACAACTAACCGAAAACACAACTAAAGGTGAGGTGCTGTCTTTCAGGCTTCAGAGTAATAGGATGAAGTTGGAAGTTGTGCATGCAATATTTTACTCAGTCTTACTGTTAAATAAGGAATCCATTAATCTATGTATAATGTTGGATGCCACATCTTGGTTCTCATGTGTTCAAGAAGACTACGCCATCGTAACCAGGTCAACAGGCTCAAGGTTGGCTGAGTCGAGAGGAGCTGATTGGCTGCAAAACATTTGCTGCTTGACTGGGTGACTTAGCTCAATAGAGCTTGAGTTTTGTATTTAATAGGCTGCGAACACACACACTACACATTACCTGAAAGTGTTGCATTCAGGGCAGTGTAGCTGTGTTGACCAGGTGAGCAGAGTATCTGCAAAGAAAATTAAACATGCTGAAATGTGTTTGTGGCAGTTTTAGTTAAAACTAAAATACCTAGAGAGCTCATCCGTGACAGTGCAGACCACTTTCCACAGAATGAATACTCCAGGTGTACTAGTTGTTCCCATTATTCACACCTGTATTTTTCATGCTTTGACAGGTCAATTTGCCAAGATAATAGCAGCACTACTGACAGCTGTAGAACATTTAAATCATTTAGGGGCAGTGCTCAGACAACTCTGGAATTATCTGGGAAGGGTCAAAATGCAGGGAAAATGCCCCACCTGTCAGTGGCAGTTCAAACCATAAGCAGTTTTGTCATTTTCTGAGAGCACGAATGTGCATAATCTTAAATATTTTGTGTATTTACTGCAAAAACAGTGTACTATGACATTTAGTACATTACACAGTTAGCAGATAGTATTTTTTACAGCACTGTAAAAAGTAAATCACCTTCACAAAGTGTCGCTAGAAGCAACGTTATTTGATTGTGTGATATAAAAATACTACTGGATGCATATTTTATTGACTTATATAACCAGTGCTGCTTACAGTGCTGCTTTTTCCAGGCTTCATATGTAAAGTTTATACAAATCCACTTGTAAAAACTTATTTTTTCTTATTAGACCTCCTCTCAAGGCTGAGTTTGTACAGTCAGTGCTTGATTGACATCTTCAATTATTCCTCTGAATGTTGTTTACTCTTGTTGTTCCTTTTCCGCAAATGCTTGTATTTTTCTGAACATTCACAACATTCAACAGTAACACACTATTCTCTGTCTCTATCAAAACAGCCCTTTTTGTCCCTTTAACTGTTGGCTGTCCAGCATCAATAAGCTGCATCATGCATCGATCGTCCCTCCTTCCGACTGTGGCAAAACCAATACATTGGAGGCTTAATGGACATTAACGTTGTGCAAAGTTTCCTTAACAGCTAAAATGATGAACATGTTCATAACTTGTTTTTTCTGAAAGCAGCAACTTTGATTCCTGCAACTCTGTGTTTGCCAGAGTGAGCACATGTAGAGGGCTTAGCACAGCAAAAGAACTCTTTTGCCAGAGGGCTGCTAAAGGAGATAACATAGCAGAATATGATATGATGATATTAACCAAGACAACAGTGACTGACGTTCAAGGCTGGAAGGTTAACAGACTTCTAGCATAATCAAATTTCTTAAAACATCACTTCAACATGAAGACGCTGTGATGTAGTAGCAGGGCCTCAGGGGAAAACAAATGACATTTTAAGTAGAGTATAATAAGGCACATCTCAAATTTACCACACAGACATCCAAATTGGAGTCATTCAAGGGGATATAGGTAAATAAATGTGCTTTAATTACAAACTCTTTGAACCTTTATTTAAAAAAATCACTTTGTATCATGCCAGTTTCAGTTGATGTCCTGTTTTTCCTCTCATCACCTTGCCCACGAGTGCTGCATTTGTTTTCCACTCTCTCTGCACTTTAGAAAAAGAAGCTCTCTTATGCCAGTTCTCCATCTTCTGGGAATGCCAACCTGACGTTAATGGCCCATTTAAGCAGGTAAATTTAATCTGACTGTGTTTGAAACTAAGTTATGTCGAGCTGTAATGGTAGGTAATGGTGGAATCACAGGAATATGTTTAAATTGAATTCCCAGGATGAAATGGCACGATCTGAATGCTATCACAAAGAATGAAGAAACCTCAAAACAGCATTGATTGTCAACAATGTTTCCAGCAAGCGAAATAAATATTTATATGACAGTCGAGTGACAACAATGATAAAGCTAATAGCTGTAATTTTTTTACAAATATCTCAAGGGTTTTATCCCCAACAGCACATTTTTTGTCAATTATCCATAGGTTTTTATTCTTACATGTGAATTTGTGAAACGTTATATAACGCATTACTGCTTTACAAAACTTAATAATTATATATGTTTACAGTATAATTTTCTTTTGGATTTAAAAAAGGCATACAGTGGCAAGAAAAAGTATGTGAACCCTTTGGAATTTCATGGTTTTCTGCATTAATGTGTCTTAAAGTCAAGAGTATCATAACTAGCCTGAAATAATAAGACAAAAACAATTCTGATATTTTATGTCGTTATTGAGAACAACCATAAAAACCTTAGAGTGCTAGTGGAAAAAGTATGTGAACCCTAATGACCTCAAAAAAGCTAATTAGAGCCAGGTGTTAGCATACCTGTAGGTGTGGACTAGAGCTACCGACAAAAACCACTCTGTACAAGAAGAATCCGCTTACGTGAGCAATGCCTCGCTAAAAGGAGCTTTCAGAGGATCTACAATCAAGGAATTGTTGATTTACAAAACGCTGGAAAGGGTTACAGAGTGATGTCAAAGACTTTAACAGTTAGGTAAACAATCTACAAACGGAGACACTTTGGGACTGTGGCTATTCTACCAAGAAGTGGGCAGCCAGTCACAATGACCCCGAGAGCACAACAAACACTCATCAATGAGGTAAAGAAACAACCCAGAGTGACAGCAAGAAGTTGGGTGATGCTACAGGATAATGAATAAAAACACCAGTCCAGAATGGGTTTAGAAAGACAAAATCTGCCATTTGGAGTGGTCAGAGCCCGGAACCTCAAGGCTAAAATTCCTCCTGAACACTGTGCAGGTCCACAGCTACAGGAAGCTCCTGGTTGAGGTTATTGCTGTTGTTATTAATTCCAATCCAAATAAACCAGGAAAAGGAAGACAAGAAAAATAGGAACCAAATCCAGGTCATCACTATAAAAGCTTTGTCTGCACGTTCATCCTTCTAATAATACGTTTTTGCTGCCCATGTAAAGAGTATTGGTTTATCTATTGTTGAACTTGAACTGCAGTACTGCAGTAGACGATTGTTTGTTTGTTTTATTACCTGCAGTAAACAATTACTGTACATTAACACACAAACATGTCATGTAAATCACCACCTTCAAGTTTTAAGTGAACCAGCCCTCTGTAGTATTTATTTTGTGCAAGAGTTGACAGAGCCAGGGAGCACTGCTTAATCACAAGGCACTTGTTTCTTGCTGAAGCCCTCCAGTCCTTTTTAACATTTCAGTGATCTGTGTTTCGTCAGATTTTATCACCTGTCTGAAGAAGCTGCAGTGAAAAGAAAGTGTTTTAAAGCAGTAGAAGAAAGGTGCTTTTTCAGACAACTCTCATCGTATGTTAAGTCACTGCCTCATGTTTACTGCAAATGTCTGAATGAATATGGGTTTCTATGCACCATATCACCATCTTTGTGTAAAAACATAAAAACAGTTATTTCATAAAATGAGAGTAATTAAAGAAGGCAGTCTCTGGTGCACTGTCACAACTCAGTAAGTCTGATGTCTGCCTGCTCTTGTACTTTAAGTAACTCCCTTCGTCTGCTGCTCCCAGCAGCTGCAGCATAGTGAGACTGGATTGACTGGAGCAATCAGGCGGCCTCTGGACATTGCAGTGTCAGCAACAGAGAGGCAAGTGCAAGACTCTTCAGCACATCCAACATTCACACTGTGCTCACTATAAGCAGGCCAGTATTTCCTTCTGTCACATAGACAATAATAAATACATATACTTGCTTTACATTCATGCAGACATTAAAAAATAAAGATGTTTGCATTGCATGCTGCATTAAGTTTCATAATAAGCATCTAGTGGAAGTGCTTGCCACTAGGAACAATGCATTAAATAATACAGCAGCATTGATTTTTAAGAGCAGTGCTTCCTTCATATTCTATTGTGCCTTTGCCAATTAAAAGATGTCATATTTATTTGCTCTTGGTTGATGTGTCTGGACAAGCTTTACACTATTTGCAGAGTCGATTTACTGATAGTGAGCAAGCAAGTTATTGTGTCACAGTTCCACAGGAACTCTGTTTCTTTTTGGAGGAACAGAGATACAATTTCATGCATCTCAGTGTGTTTTTGTACATTTGGTTTTGTGAATCCTTGTAAGAACACCAGCAGCAGTTGTTTCAGCAAATCCCCAAAACAACAAATACCTTGAATCTTTGTAGGAGTTCTTATTGTTGTTTGTTGGAAGCAAAGGGAGGGAGGTGGTTTACGTGAAGAGGAGGTCAGTGAAGATTGATGGGTCGACAAAATATGAGACTTTAACTCAGGAGATCGTTTAACATTGACTACAGTCAATAACTGAACTCAATAAGTAATTACAGCTGTAATTAAAAAGCTCCCCTAACTTTAACAATGTAGTAACGTTTTTGGGTCTAAACCTATAATAATAGCTTTAAAACGGATTTTGTTTTCAACAGTAATCTGTGAGAATAATGGAAGGCACACATACATTATGATGGCCAAATGATAAAGGTACCAGATTTAAAAAAGATCAGAATGATAATTTGACTACATTCTCTCTACAGTCTCCGCTCCACAAGTCTTAATAAATCCTAATAGATCAAAGCTAAACAAAAGCTTCAGTGTGTTGTCTCCCTGGTGAAGATAATCAGATTAGCTGTTATGCCCATTTACGTGTTTATATAGGTTAGTAACATTAATGGCTCCCTAAACGTTAGAGGTACAGTTGGTCAGTAGAATGATGCCCTTCATGACTACAGCTCTTTATCAGTCAGGCAACACCTGTCTGGACCTGGCCTGATTACAGAGGAATGTAGGTCTGGAATTAACCCCAATTGTTGTCAGAATACCTGAAAGGACACCGCTGAAAATGAGCCGCTCGATCCTCTCTGAACAGGCTGAGTGCAGTTTAAAGTGTGTGGTAATTATTCCGTCTGTAAGAGACAGTGGACATTTGATCAATTCATTGCTATTTTCTCTGTTATTGACTTTATGGGTTAGGGTTTGACATGAGATAATGTAGGATCCTCAGGGTAGAAGTACAAAATGCAAATAATGTACTGTATCTGAGATTTTTCCATTTCATCTATGCATCTGTGCACTAATATGTAGGATAGCTTTTTATGTTTTGCTGTTCATAGGCTTGAGATGGGACATACCTGCTATATTGTCCCAAACCTTAATCCCATGCAGCATTCGACTGCACTCTGCATTTTATAGATTACTGCAATAAAATAAGAGCTACTGACACAGGCAAACTGATGGGGTAATAATACCATCACTTGGAATTATTGATTCCTCCTAAACATATTGGTCAACGTTTGAATGTGAATTTTTGTGAGATAGATGTACTAAAGCAGCAAAGCTTAACATCACTGAACTAATCTTAAGCTTGGTATGATTTATCAGTTTGTTTTCATGGAGGGGGCAGAATTTATCATACATAACGGGTGATTTCTAGTGAAGGGGCTGCTGGATTCGTATGGAGCCTCTCTCTTTGTGATGCTCGGATGGGAATCCCCTGTAGAGCTGTCTGACAGGCCCTATCTAGCCTTTGCACACAGCTCATTGATCAGACGTTCGATCCCGAGCATGATGGATGTGAGAAGACACTTCACTGCAGAGGCTTATAGGGTGGCTTTACTCACAGCCTGGGCAGGTGACATGTCTGATTTACAGCTGTGACAGACAGTCTTCCCAGGTTTACAGACACATTAGCAAAGCCATTTCATTGGAGGTTTCCTATTAGTGTTGGTCCTTTGATTCATGTGGACTGTTCACCACTCTAATCTGGACAGTTATTGTTTCTTTCAGTATTTTTAACCATGTTGCTGGTGGACTGGCTCTATAAGGATGGCATTGTATAGTCCCCTAACCATAGCAACCCCAGCGGTTTGACCTTTAATACATTATACCTATTAGATGGATCGTCATCAAATTAGATTCAGATATCGATGGTGTCTGGACAGTGAATCCTATGACTTACCCCAACCCCCAAGTGTTTATTGGTGGCTGTACAGCAATTTGATTGGATTGAACATGTCCTTAAGCACCTTTAACCTTTTCTGTAGTGTCACCTTCGAGTAGAAATTTAAATTTGTCAGATAATTTTGAATTTTGCCTACATGCCTGCAAAACGAACAGCATTGCCATCAGCCTTAACTGTTTTAGCTAATTAACAAATATTATCATGCTAAGATAATGAACATGTCCAACATAATGTCTTCTCAGCATCAGAATATTGTAATTGTGAGCATGCTAGCATTTAGCACTTTTTATGTGTCCTAATTAATTTTTCATACTCATCTCTACCTCTTGGGTTTCACTATAACCAATCCTCAAAACTTTGCCACCACTTCTATCTCTGGCTTTGGGGATGTGAAAGCGGTGACAGCACAATTAAGTTTCTGTGCATCACGTCATGTGTCTGACTGTGTTTCGATGATCAAAGTCACACTAATGGCAAACGTAACTGCAGCCAAAAGATCACAGTCCAATCCCATGTCATTGTCTGGTCCTTTCCTGAAGGACAGGACAGGATGGATTCTCAGGGCTGTAGACTTGTTTTATGCTTCTTTGTTGCTCAGTAAAAATGATTAGAGACTTAGTCACAGAATGCACATGTCCTGCACTGATGACTTGTGAAACCCCTTACCATATTTTGTGCATGCAGAAGAATGGCAAGATTTACAAGAGTATTCTTTCTTTCAGTAAATAAAGCAATTAGTTGAAAAAACAAATGTAAAAAATGTTAAAATGGCCAGCGAGCTAGTTTATGTATTCAGTCTGGTGAATGTGCATGGTGAATGTGCACACTCTACATGGCTGCTGCACTTGAGTAACAGCATGAGTAGAAATTAAAATTGGTGCACTTTGTTTTATCTTTTGACACTTGATTGAAGTTCATTAGATTCAGGTAGAGTAAACAAATAGAACAGTGGACTCAGTTGTGTGGCCAGCTTGCTTGCTGGTCTGTGCAGGAGGTGTTTGGGTTATTTACCTTCATCCATATAAGTGGGATTTATTGGACGTCTGTTTTATTACACTTCATTTGTTTTAAGTAGGTGTGCTTAATTAACTGGAATCTGAATGTTTCTTTTATTATTATAATGAGTAGCATTTCTCATTATAGCAGCAATATGTTGCCATAAACATTTTAAATGCTGTAGACGACTTTGTGATGTTTTTCCCATCACAAGGTGTGAAGCTTATAAATCGCCTTCTAATAAATGGTTGGTCCGATGGAGCTGTAAAAACCACTGTTGGCACAGACTCAGAGGGACCACACCCGGTAACACACACACACAAACACACACACACTCAGAGACCGAGCTACAAAATCAAATCTGTGCACACATCCCTGTCATTTTTGCTCCATACACACATTCTGTAACACAAAATGGAGAAAGGCTAATATATACAGCTGCAGATGAATGTGTGACAGCAAAGTGTAATCTGTCTGTGCTCTCGCTGTGAGAACTAGGTGTAGTAGATGGGGGAAGGTGGAGAGAAGAGAAGATGACAGAGAGTAGCATGATGGTCTTGACTGGAGGACATCATATGTCACTGGTACTAAAGCTAGTAATCTGTTGTGAGCTTTCACTGAGGTGGAGCACAGTGTTAGAGTGTGGAAACCTTATTGAAAGGAAATCCCGGTTCCAAATTCTGGTCCCTCTTTGAAAAGAGTTAAATAAATTAATACCTAAAAAGATACAAACTTTTAATGTGTACATATACTACTTGTTTTATCAGGTTATATTTTTAAGAGCATTAACAGGTCATTAGCTTGTTCCTTCTCTCACCATTGTTTGATCGTTGGGTATGATGACCTGTAATTAAATATAATTACATACACACCAATAAATCAACTACAACATCTATTATGTAATTGTTCAGTCTGATTTCATTTGCTGTTTTGAACTTGGACATGTGCCAGAAAGACTGCACAGAAGCAGAACAGTGTTTCCATACACACACACACACACAGGGCGGCAACGTAACTAAACTAAATTGAAGTAAATTAATCACACGGCCTCTATTTTCCTTCTCTAAGGAGATTTCCTGTTCGCTACGTAACAAGCTTGCAATCATTTCCCAAGTTGCTACATGGAAACAGTCACGTGATCACAGCTGTTGCTTCTTGTTGTTTATTTACCAGCTTTCTGGTGATGAAGAAGTCAGTAGCTGAGTGGATCTCCCCTTTATGCTGAAGATACATTCATGAATTTTTCAACAAGTAAATCCCTTTTCAGTGTCAGTGCAAAAAGATCATGAGCGACATATTGAAATGTTTGTTAGAGGGTGTCTCCAATCAGATTTAATTTTAAAATTGCGCTGCCAGTCATTGTTATGGACTGTGTGCAAGTGTCAGTATCGATTCAATCTAACTCCCAAAAAAATCACCACAGGCTAAATGTTTATTGATTATGATCAAAGGTGAATTAGTTAAAAATAAAATCTCATAATAAAATCAGTAATTATTTCTTCTGCATAAACACATAAAGAAAACTTAATTATTTATTTGGAGTAGTTTCACTGAGAGGCTAATTTGCTTTTGCAGGAATCACCACAGCCAGACATGCAGCATGTGAGATTGCTCAAGGGCACAACAGCTGTGGTGGGCGCTGATCGGGCAACCTCCTGGTCACAAACTTGCCTCTCCAAACATTAGGCCACTGCTGCTGCTGGGAGGCCAACGCCTAATTGACAGCAGACAGCTTGGTGGTGATGGCATACAGTTTGTCAGGAGTAGGACTGAGGGGGGGGGGGGTCGGTTATCAGAAATATACCCCCCAGAATAAAGAAGCTGTTGTTTACAGGGCAGTGACAGCAAACACTGACCGTCTGTGCCTCTGTCTGCTCCTCACCCGTTTCACTGATATCACATTGTTGTTGTCACCCTTGCTTCTGATCCCTCCTTCTGTGTCACCCAGGGCTTTTTGTCCCCATTTTGTCCCCCTCTCCCCCCCGATTGACTTGCACTCCTCCTGCCTCGTTAGCTTGATGTTTCATTGGTGGAGAAGCGGTATCTTGTTGAGGCTGGGAAGGCGTGGTCTCCTGCTGTCTGTTGAGCGGTCACAGACATTTTAATGGTTATTGGTTTGAGATTATTTGGATATTATCAGTCTCGTTTATCTTTCTTTTTTTTTGGTTTACATCTTCCAGTCTCACACAAACATTTTTACATGCGCACCTCAATCACCCCGCCAGTCAGTCACTGGCAGGTGCAGTTCTGTTCTGTTCCAGTTTCCAGTAAGCTGATCCTGCTGGCAGAGACTGGTGGGGAGACTTCCTTTTCTGGAAAGACCTGATGCATCGTGTTAATGATCCTCTCTCTCTCGCACTCGCACTCTCTCTCTCTCTCTCTCTCTTACTCCCTCTCTCTCTCTTTTTTCTGTCTCCACTGGGCTGTGTGAGGAGTGGAGAGTCTCATTTCATATCACAACGTCTGTGCAGAGAGCAACAGCAGAAATCACCCAGCCGGCAGAGTGAGGAGGCTGTGTGGCTCATGCTTTCATCTTCTCTGTCTCAGCCTTGCACTCTCTCTTTCACTAACATCAGTAACACCATTTCAAACTCTGTTCTCTCTTTTACTTTCTGTCTGATGCATCCATTCTCTTTCTTTTTCTCACTCATCTGTGTACAATCTTTGTGTCTTTGTCCCCTTTTGGGAGAGTGTCTCCAGGCTCCATCCTCAGGTAGGCAGCACCACATCCAGCTAGGAATACACTCCTTCATTCTTCCTCCGTCTATCTTTTCTGTTTTCTTTCAACAAACACATATCAACATCCTCCTCATCCTCCGCCTCTGTCTCTCTACTCTCCTCCTGCCTCCACACCCTGCCTCTGAGTGCGCTGGAGAGAGTCGCCACATGCGCACGGCAAAGACAGCAAGTGGGAGTGGACCTCTGTGAGCGTGTTTGCGAGTGGGTGTGAGTGTGTGTGTGTTTGTGAACGTGAAGAGGAGAGGAGGAGGAGGAGGAGGAGGAGGAGAAGAGAGAGCATCAGCACAGTCCTTCCAGTCTCTCCTCTTTTCACGCGCACACCCACTCTGCATGGAACAATCCTTCCTTCACTGCTTCCAAATGGACATTTCTGTGGCAACGTTTCACCAGTGAAGACAGCTGCTGCTGCCGCTCCACTCCACAAGCGCCTATATGCTGGATTTTAAAAAAAGTGAGGAGAGGAGAGGAACAGGCGGAGATCTCTAAACATGAGTGAGGAGGCTAAGGAGAAAGCAGGCGGCGGGAAAGCCGCCCATCGCAAGAAGAAAGGCAAGAAGGTATGAGAGGAAGAGCTTTCTTTGTCTTGGTGTGCTTCTCTTTTGCTCAGTTGTTGCCACGCTTAGCAAAATGATTTTTGTGTTTGTGTGGAAAGTCAGGAGTTGTTGGTTGAGCTGAGCTCAAAGGGCGAGGTTGATGAATCCTTTACAAAGTGACAGAAGGTGTGTTCAATCAGGTTTTTAAAGGTTTTAATAATAATTTTTTGTTTTATCATTTGGACTAATCACATATTGTTAAATCAAAATGCTTCAGATGTCTAAGAATCATTGGGTATTGTGTTGTCTTATATAAGAATCTTAGTACAGTCTGTGCACCTGGTTGTTTGTCTGTGAATGTTGCTGTGAAGCGTTTCCACATTTTTCTTTTTTTTTTTTTTGTCTTCCACAAACTCGCTTGTGACTCTTACCAGAAATGTTTGCTCAGTCTTACCTGGAATGCTTCCAAAGCTTATTGACATACCGCCTGTCAGTCATTAGTTATTAAGGTCCTGACGTTGCAACTGGTCGGTCTAGTTGTTTTGCTCTGGGTGATTGTTTGCTGGAGTGTTGGTATGTAAAGTATAATGTATAGAGCGAGGCAAAGGGATGTCCTCAGGGGTTAGGGTGGGGGCATCAGAATGCACGCACCGCATTTGTTGTACTGTTAAACCCCTCCGCAGCGGTGTGTGTGTGTATTGGAGACATGTACAGGTTTCCATAGCTGTCCTGTTTTCCTCAGAATCTCATAAGATGGTTTTTAATTGAAAGAGTTTGAAGCCGCAGAAACATGTTTTGACTTTTGAAGTGGAATGTTGGTTTGTATGTGCATGTGCTCACATACCTATAGGTGATTTTCTGTTTGTGGTTCATGGTAAAATATGAGTGTGTTTGTTTTTCGTACAATTATTATTAAAGCACATCTCTGGCCTGCTGCCTTCCATTCTTTTGTGTCAGTGAGGCTAGCCCATGATGAATGTGTTTTGGTGGTAAAGTCACTGATCATACAGAGTCTACAGTATAAAGTATATATGTTCACTTGCACACAAAGAGTATTTTCCAGGCCATTTGAGCTGGTTTAAGGGCTAAAACTACATTCAGTGGGGCCCCTGAGATCGGGGATTTTTAGGATGGGGAAAGACCAAAGCAGGGAGGCACACAGTAGAGAGCCTCTATGCATTTTACAAGGCTGAGCGGGTCTGTTATTGAGAAGGAAATGTATTCTGTGTTTCCCATTAAATAATTTATAGCTGCTGTGATATGGGCCGCCCTCGGTGGTGAAGCTGTCAGTCTGGGCCCTCAATGACAACAAGAGAAAAGATGTTCAAACTCCTGACGACAGCCATGAAATAATGGCACAGTGGAATGTGACACATTTAGTGGTGAAGAGGCTTTGGAAAATGAATAAATATGAGCAAACTGGATTTGGAACACAGTACACCAAATTAAAAACATGAAATACAGGATGATGGTGGTTTAATAAAGAAACATCAGGAATTTTTGAACATTGGTGTAAATGTATACAAATGTTTCAGAATGTAAATTTGAGTTATGTATTTAAGCTGCATCTTAAAAATCAGTTTGGAACTACTCAATATTATAAATATTCAATTCTCCATATTCCACTCCCTTTCCAAATGGATTAAGATAAAGGAAAATGGGTTAAATTCACCAGTAGGATTATCGCAGAGGCCCAAAGTTTTCTGTTGATCTGTATTCCCCAACAAGCCTCGACCCATTATCTCTCTCACACAAACTGCAGCTGTGAAAGTAGCGCAGCAAAATAATGCATATTGATGCTTTTTACATATGTATGTTGTTTGTTTGTTTGTTTGTTTGTGGGTGGACATGTGCAAATGTGGATCTGCATGTGTGTCTGTGCTTCGCTGTGTGCGCATGTGCGTGCCAGATAACTATGCCAGATGTGTTAATGATTGTAGCCATGGCAACTAGTTTCTGTTCTGAGCGAAAGATGTCGAGGGTGAGAGCAGGTAGAGAAGAGAGAGTGAAGAGGGGGTGGACTGGTGAACTATGTGGCCAGAACAGAAATATATTTTTCATGAGGCAGCTGCTGTGATGGGGGAAGCTCAAGGATACAATCAAATATCTTTTGACTCAAGGTCTCAGACCTCCGTCACGATTATGACGGAGGTTATAAATCAACAACAAACACAATGTCATGTTTGCTTCTTGTGTTTTTTTGTGTTTAATTGTGTGTGTGTGTGTGTGTGTGTGTGTGTGTGTTTAAATTTAGCATATCTGCTGTGTGTGTGCATTTGTGAGTGTTTGACAGGGAGTATGTGTAACACTTTGATGTTTCTCCAAATGCTCAGTGAGGCTTAATGATAAGAATTCGATGTAGTGATAGAGATAATGAGGTTTACATAACACACATACAAACACATACGCACACATAGCATTAGCAGGAATTTAGTTGCATGCACATAAGAGCTACTGCTGGGTCATCAGAAACCCTTTTATTGAATATATGCACATACTGTGTGAGATGTTGTAATTCTGTACTGTATAAAGTACACACTTGTCATTGGACATCTGTTTTGCTGTGGTCTGTTAGGTTTCCACGGTTAGTTTAGCTGCTTAAATTGCACATGGAAGTGTTTCTTTGCACAAAAGAAAACAGAAATGAGGGAGAAAACCTGCTAGCAAGATAAAAAGACCCCAGGGGATTTATACAGAAGTAACTCATTTCCAGAATCCTAATAGTTATAATTAAACTTAACAAAATGTACGTGCTTAAATAAAAGGAAGAAGAAGATGCTTATATTATCAGGACATAAAAATGACCCTACTACCCTTATTTCTATTAATATACTGCATTAGAGACTTGCATAACAGTATGTTTATATACAAAAGATGTAAATAGGTAGGAGGTTGTGGATTATAAAAGGATCTGGTGGGGGCTTGTGAATTTAATTGAAAATAAAACTGATATGATGGACAGGTATTGAGCAAAAAGAGAAATGATAACTAACTGACATCCAAACAAATCTACTCTGTAAAATAAAGAAATTGTTACATAAGATAATCTCACACACAACTGTCACCATACCATAGTTTTACCAGGTTTTTATCTTTCAAATATAAATCTGATCTGCCCTTAGAAATAAATGTGTGATGTATAACACTTGTGATGATTGTGTAAGGATTGCATAAGGAGCAAAGGTGCCTTTGTCAGGTACACATGCTGAGAAAGTTGAATCACCAAAAAGCCACTGCTTGCTGATCATATTTGTCTGCAGCCAGTACAGTCTGCTGCTACTCTTCACGGCATTTCTCACACTCACAACACACCTACAAGTGTCACAGAGAGTTCATTTACTTGGTGCTATATTTTGGCTATAAGTGAAAATGCAAACTCTCCTGCAGCCTGCATGTGAAAACCTTTATTGTAGCCTTTGATAAATCAGCAGAAAGAAATCACACATGACTTTAGCTAATTTTGCCGATCCTTTCATTTTTCACTGGGCTGTATGCATCTCTCTTTTGTTTTGCCTCTGTTGTCTTGTTCCTAATGAGACAGCCAGGCAGTCAGGCAGCAAGGCTCAGGCAGCTCTGTTCTTTGTCTTGGATGGAAAAACCCTGCCAGAGACACAGAGACCAGCGTCTGGAGGACTGGTGAAATAAGCCGTTCTGTGACAGTGCCTTCAAAGAGAAATGGCACATCACATCCCCCAGATAACAGCAGGGCACTAGCGAATGTGCTGATGGAAGATGTGAAGTGTCTGTGCATGCGTGTGTGTGTAGAGAAAGACTTAAGAGAGAGAGGAAACAAAGTGCTGCTTTTGTTTTTCAGATTAGGCTAATGGACTTGGCACAGATCAAATCCTTAAGAGGGGTAGGTTTTGCTTTATGGGCTGTTTGGGAGAGAGAGTAAGTGGACAAAATGTTTCAAAATGTTTAGGTGGAAATACAGTAAATATAGTGCACTGCTAAATAGAGCAGAAACTATTCATCAACTTGTTGATCAACAAAAAAAGAGCCAATTTATTGCTAATAGATTAATCATTTAAGTGTCACTCTGGACACCCTGATAATTTTATAAGCTACACAATTAACTGAGAAAATAACAGGCCAATTAGAGAGTGATTAATGAGGATATTGCAATAATTTTAAAGGACTGACACTTAAAAAAGCTTTTCAGATGTCAAACTAGGTTAAGATAAAATGTAGAATAATATTTAACTCTAAGCATCTTACTTCATGCCAAAGAAATTCTGTAACCTCCCTAATATTTGTTTTTTATGTACCATATCTTGGGTGCAGCATAGAAATGTGATAACTTATATAAAGCTGTACACACACACAGACACACACAGACACACACTATATCAGTTGGAGTGTGGAGGTGTGAGTAAGTGCACATGTGTGCTCCCTCAGCAGCTCTATAAATGTATGCATGCATGTGTGTAGGTGGGTGTATTCCTACAGTTTCGGCGTGGATGTGTGTTTGGGGAGGTAGGCATCACAGAGCCCAGGCACAGCTGCACGCCCTGAGGAGAGGGCAGAGGGATCAGCCTGTCAAAGCTCCATCACTCTCAGATGAGCTGTTTCTGTTCCTCCATTGAGATAGGGAGGGAGGAAGGAAGGAGGTGAAGAAGGAGGAGAGGAGTCAGGACAGAGAAGGATGTGAAACAAGGCGAGATAGAGAGGGTTTGAAAGGCTAAAGACAGAAGTGTAAGCTGGGGAGTGACGAAATGGAGAAGAAAGTGTAAAGGAAAAGTCAGTCACCCTATAGAACTGAAGCTCTCCCTTGATCTCCATGTTGCTGTAGGGAAGGTTTAAGGGACCTGGATGCTTCATTAGTGCCCTTTGGATTGCCAAATTGCTTCAGAACCCCCCAAGTTATTTGACTGATTTGCTGGTGGCTTTCTGCTTTGATCAGTCATCTTTCTGGATATAATCCTGAGGCAGCTGTTGTCAGTGCATTTATACACTTGAGCAGTCTTTAGTCCAAAGACAAGTGCCCAGTACACACAAACAGAAACACACAGCGTGGCCTCAGCCAACTAACAAGGCAGTTGGACCACACTTAATTAACAAAAAGGCCTAACAAGGGCTCGCCACTCTTTACTCTGCTTACTTCCTCCTCCGTCAACAGAAGAAAGCTATTTGAAAGAATGCTTTGAGTTTTTTATGTCGGTCATAATGAATCAATAGCAGTGAGAGCTCGGCACAATTTCAAATGATTTTCTGCCCTTGTGTTGTATGATCAGAATGCTGCTGTCTATGAAACAAATGGGAAATGCTGTGAACAATATTTTTGGACATGTGCTTTTTATCAAAATGTGTTTTTTGTTTTATAAAAACGCTGAATCACTATCAAAAAAGCATTTTCAACCCAGTCGGACTGGAGACCCACACTAGAGATGCTTTGAGCCATCTACAATATAATATTGTTCGCCTTCATATCTACTCTACTGGTATTTTCCTCTGCTGGCAATCTCTGCTACTTGAACCCCGCAGCCTCTTCCGTTTCCCACAGCTCCGTCCGGAAGGCTCTTTACATCTTGCTCTGTTGTGCTCCATCCACTGCTCTCCTCCTCTTTGCTCTCTCTCGGTGCAAGTCAGTGTTGGAAAAAGACTGTGTCAAATAGAGAGTTTCGCTGTCGGATTTAGAAACCCCTTCTATCGAGTTTGGGATCCTCCTTAAGCCTCTCCTGGCTCGGCGTCGCCATGGCAACCGTTTAATGCAACACAGCAGTATAACAAAAGCTTTTGTTCTTTAGCAGGAGCAGTAACAGTAGTTTGTGCTCACTGTGTTGTCTGTTGACCTTGTTGCGACCGCAGCATTATCTCACCTATTTCTCTATTATTTAACATCATTGAATTTACTATGGCTTGTATGAAAATATAAGAACTAAGCCTAACACCATATGCAAACAGATAATAATCGCTCGTTTATTTATAGCACATACTGAAATGAACTGAGCCACAGATGCACTAGCTGTTAATTGTTCACTCCACAAACAATTAGCACCAGAGACATGAATGTATGAGTTGTTAAAGCTTAGGTCGTGATGAAAGGAATCCAACATCCAAACGACTGGGTTAAACTTGACAAAGACAACACTATTCCCACACTAATTCCCACAGTAACGCAGCAGGGAAAAGACATGTTGTCATATGTTTGATGTGTAGGTGTAGGCTGATTGTGTTTATTCACAATAAATCCATACAGCGAGCTGTGGTGGGTGAAAACAGTCTAGATTTCAGTTTCAGATTTCAGAACAGTGGCACCACCAGAACCTGAATGGTGCCAGTAAAAGAAAGCCCAATGCTACTTGTAATCAAAAATGGCTTATTAAGCACAATTTAATGAACTAAAAACGAGGACAAATGGTCTGAATTCCTCATTGTTTGATTGGTTCACAGGTGGTGTATTGTGAGATCAGGAATACATCCACAGTGGAGTCAAGCCAGATGGCTCACCCCTGCTTCCTCCATGGGATGAAGAATGAAAGCTTGGCTTGTGAATAAAACAGGCAAATGAAATGAAACATGAACTGTGTAATCCCAGGCACAGGAGACGGCTGCAGTCTCTCTCAAACAGGCCATGTATTAAGACACTTCTGCTGGCTCTCAGCTTGAAGATGCACTTAACAGGAGGATCTGGCTTCCTCTGATATTCAAAATGTCTGACAGATCGACGCCAAGCTGGGACTGTGTTTTGAAATGCAGAGCCGAGTTTTTGATAATGCTGAACAGATTTAGCAGTAGCACTATTAGCGCTATTCATATCGCAGGAAAACCAGACGAGGGAGACATCCTGAAGACATCTCTACTAAGCCGTGTTTCTTCAGTGTCATTCACTGGTGCTTTTCATGGTGTGGTGTTAGATTAGCATGTTTCAAATCAACACTGGCTTGAAGAAATTACGTTTATACGTCTTTCTTCATTATATTTTGAGCATATCAATGTGCCATGAGTTTGCATTGTGCAACTTAATACTGTTAATAGACCAGTATAACTCTAGAGAAGCTAAATCATGCTTAAGTGCTGTAGTAGGGAAACACATAAAATCATGTTACTGATACATTCAGTATTATTGAAACTTGCAAAATACATTCATAAACTTTTCCTCGTTATGCTGATGTATTCTAAGCATTACTTACTGTTGCATATTACCAATAAATAAATGTAACTTGCAGAAGTGAGGAGACCTTTTTTAAATATTTTGGAAATTATAAGTTGCCTTAAAGGGTTCTTTTACCGCAAAAATACTAGGTCTTTGTTCCCGGCTTGTCAATCACTTGTCATGCTGTGCAAAGAGATTTTCATTTTGGGTAAAAATTGGTGTGGCACACTCTTATGTGCATAGAAAATTTAGCTGTTGGATTTTCATCCAGCCAGCAGCGGGTGTTTCGCAGAGTTATATTTTTCTTCATTTATGATTCTGTGGTTTTTTGCCAGGCTGTCTGGTGGCTTTCTACAGCACAGTAGACAGTTACAGAGGTAGAGGGAGGTTAAATGCTCACCTTCTTTGGATTTCAGCTCTGGGGTGACAGCAGTATAATGTGAGCCCTAAGGCAACATCACCTGAGCCAGACAGTACAGACGCTGGGGAAGAGGACTGGAAGGAATGAGTAGGCACATTAAGGCAAGATGGAATATGATGATGGATGAGAAATGGGAGACATCACATCTTGAAAAGAAAGCAAAGTGTGGAGGATCGTGACAGGTGAAACCACAAGGGATTGTGAGATGTAAAGCTAAGGAAAGAGTGGGAGGAGAGGAAGTGCAGGAGAAGTCGATGAGTATATGAATTCACGCAGGTGATTTCTCACATGTGCACTGAAAATAACCCCCTGCAGCATAAATGAGATCCCCATCCCTAGGGCCTTCAGTGACAGTGATGGTACAGTTTTCTCCATCACAGCGTTATGTAACTAAAGAAATCATCTCCTTGCTACCGTAGTGAAACTGTCAGGTTTCAGTGTAAGAACAATAACGTTCACCACATCTCTCCTGTAACACTGCTCCCTTTTTTGCTCTCACAGCTACAGAGCAGAGGAGCCAGATAAATGGGATTTGCTGGATATTGATATTGATAATACAATTTCTGTTGCAGACAGACCAATGTGGTTTTGATTCAATGATATTCCACGCTCCCTGTGGATGGACTGAAAGGTGCTTGTCTGCTTTCTATTTATCTTGCCATCCATTTACCCTGCGATTTTTTACTTTGTGTAATGATGCTACGAGCAAGGTTGAATTATTAATGATGAGAAGATCTTAGTCTTTATAGCCATGTTGAAAACTTTCAGTATACCTCTTACTACAGTCTCCAGCACACCAATCATTCCTCACATCATTGACTTTAATGAGCAGCCCGCAGTGCTAATATGTGCTTCGTCATTTTCCAAAACACCTGCTTCACTCAGCAACACATTCCCCAGATGTTACTGCTGTTGAGCCGAGGACCTCCCTCTATGATGTCCACTGTACAAACAACAGTGATGTAATGGGCCATTAAATGAAAACGCTGCATACCATTGGGCCATTATGCACTATCAGATAGCTGGGTGTATTTTCCCAAGCCATCACTTATTTTGTGTCTCAGTAAACACAGAACAAAGATGCTGTCAGTGACATATTTTTGCGATTGTTGGCAAATGGCAGCATGAGCATCAGATAATGATTTGACTGAAGGTGATAAATGTTTCCTGCAAACCACAGAGCAGTAATTCTTGAGCAGCTGTGTTTAAACCTTGACAGCAAGTTGGCATCATCATGCTTCTGTGGAAGTGCCCAGCTATGCCTGTGAAGCCTGACAATTATATCAGCATTTTTCAAAAGCTCTGCTCTATCTGTTGACACTACTGTACATAACACCAGCATTTTCTGTTCTGTCTCTTCTGTGGAGAGTGATTTTAAAGGTAATTTTTAGAGTTTACTATGGAAGTGAAAAAGTGGAAATGTTTCGTCATTTAAGACTGGTCATTAATCAGGTGTGCCTTCTAGCCACAGCTGCCGTTATTGTGTACACACACGATGTCTGAACTGTGTTTACTAGACTTGCAGTAAGCTGAAGTATGAAAGTAGCTTTGCCTGAGGCTCTGATGAGGCTTGTGGGAGTTGTACAGGGAAAGGATGGTGATTTTCACAGTATATACAGTATTGTTAGTGTGAGTCTGTGTGTGTGTGTGTTGTGGAATGACTGCAGAAGGCTGGTGTGTGGGTTGGTTTCTTCTAAAACAGTCACAGGGCTTCTCCTGCCCTGTGGTCAGTGACAGTGCACACAGAATGTGCCAACGTCCAGCTGTGAGGGTTTGTGTCTGCTGATGTGATTCATTATGCATTTGTAAAAACAAAACATCAGCAACAAACATCAAAATAAGATAAAATAAAAAGTAAGGGGCGAAACAGCACAGAAAAAGGATGATGTGTGGATGATGGTGTGCAGCTGGGGAAACAAGGAGCTGGGGGAGCAGGGAGGACGGAGGACAGAGGACAGAGGACAGTCTTCACCCACTTGTGTTATGAATAAATCACTACTGAGATTTACTTGCTGTCTAGTCCAGCGTGGACTAGGCATGCTCTTGTAGTTATAGCTCATCCCAGATGGCCTAGTTTACCCACAGAGAATAAGCCCAGTCATAATTTACCAGCTGGGGAGTCTTGGTGATTGCTTCATCCATCATCAATTACCCAGCATAACTGAAGTCAAACACTTCTACAGCACACAGAGGAAACCAATTTAACAATGTGGACATACCATGATATTAAATATAACCTGCAAGACCAGCAGAAAAAACATGTTTAGAGATTAAGATAGATGAAACTTTTATATATCAACAAATAATCATATAGAAATTGAGGCCATGTAATAACCACTGTGTGTTGTTGTGTCATTTCAGTAGATGTACCTGAACATTAAACACAATATGCCTGTCAAAAAAATCACAGCTCTCTTTATTAGAGCCGCAGAGGAGGGTGTTATATAAAAGTGAGTGGGAAGGCAAGATCAGCACCAAAAAAAAAGTCAAAATTACTAAATGATGTGGTCTTGTCAGCTCAGTACAGTACTGCACACCCCTACAGACAGTAATGGAGTTGTAAGGGAACAAAGAGAAACCATTTCCTCCCTCACTGTCATTAAACAATGGCAACATCCTCCTCGCTGGCCGAGACAGAGAAGGATTGAGTGGTTCTGGAAAAACCTGTGTTTCGCAGTGGCTGTGATTGATAATGTCATTTGTCAGGGATTGTGTGTCCGTGTGCGTCTGAATGTTTCTTTATTACGGAGGCATGTGAAAGGCACAGAGACGAAGAAGGTGGAAGAACGTACGGTAGTAGAAAGTCCAATTCAGAACCAGAGATGATGAATCGGTGTTTCTCTGCAGAAAAATGCTGAAGCTCTCACTAAATCATTTGTTTCTTGTAATGAGCACGATCCAGGATTCAGAATGTAATGTTAACATGCACTTCAACCACAAACCCCTTGAGTTCTGTGTAACATATGATTGTCTATTGATCAGTAACCACAGCACAAGCATCTGCAGGAGATTGCTTTTGTAATTCTACCACAAAGTAACAGTACAAAGTACTAAAAACAGTTCATCTGTGAAGACACAAATCTCTCCAATATCTCTGATATTTGTAATTCAACATGGCAACTCCCCAATGGAAGGAGAAGAGGGAAGTCGATGAGGTAGGCTGAGACGCTGTATTGTGCCTTTTTGTTTGTACAGTAATTGCAAGTTGTTTTTTGCAGAGAGTGTTGAGTTTCCTCATTCATCAGTAGAGAACACTAAAGCTATTATTAGGGCAGATAAATAGTAGTCAACCAGATAACAGGCAGGGACAGGTGAAACTACATTAGGTCTTAATTCAGAAGTGGTGGTCTTAGATTGTCTTTCACAACCAATCTGAACTTCAGTGGCTAAAGACCAATTTCAAACCAAAGCCCTGTAATTGGATTTGCTTCAATGACCCACTTTTACAAACCTCCCCATCACATACTACATGAAGACTCTTTTGGAGCTTTTTGGATGAGTAGCGTTAGGGTTAGGGTTAGTAAGTGTTAACACTGTGGCCAGAGATTGTTTATTACTTTGCTACAGAACTAGAGAAGCAGTAAATGGATGATGCAAGGTAAATTGCACCATCTGACATGTTTGAATACATACAGTATAATAACCAGCCTGACAAAACTTTACTAGATCTGTTGTGACATGCAGGATTTTTATCATGACAGCAGTTATTATCTTCAGGCACCTTCAGTCAACTGTGCTCATTCATGAACTTGTTTTGTTCTTGACTGACTGTCTTTGACTGCATCCCTGGATGTAAGACATGAAACCGTCTTCTTGAGCAACTGGCCGAGTTTCATCTGTTCTGCTTCATTCATTCGGATGGAAAAAAGTGTATTAGTTACCCAAAGAAGTATGGTCAGAAAGCTGCATATGTTGATTAGCCCATAATCATACATCAGTCGATCGCTGATGATTGTCATCCTCTGCAGCTCATATTTAACTCAGCAACATCAACACTCAGATAGTTTTCTAATTAGCATGATTGTAATAATGGATCTGCACAAGCCCCACTGTGTGTGCTAAAACTTCCAATGCATTTCGCAGAAAATATTATTTCCTAAGTGAAACTGGCAGCTAATTGTTTGCTTTCCCAGCAGAGTCACTGCTAGAATTGGAGAAAGACAGCATTAGTATTGACCCTACGTAGGCCTGTGACTGGGTAATGTGCTGAGCGCTTAAGAGATGTGGCCGCCAGTGTGGTGGACAGTTGCAAATGAAGTTAACGTGACTTCTGCTTCACTTTTGAAATCAGCCCCTAACTGGGTTTACACTCGAGTAGTTGAACTGTTTGGATCTTGACAAATCACCAGAAAAAAGCAAACGAGGGAAAGAAAGGGCCAGATGCATTTCAAACCAAGACACAGAGTTTCCCTTTTTGGTTTCTCCCTTGGTCGAAATATTCATATACATTTGCAGATTAGATTATTCTACTGAGCATGTCATGTGAAATGCTCAAGGGCTTTTCTCCAGTGGCATGGGGTGTGAGACTGGAGCGGAGTGATCTACGTTCTACATTGGGGCTTTACCTTATTATTCCATCCATAATAGCAGCTAATTGGAGCTGTCAAGATGCTGATAATCTGTGTTAGCGTGCCATTCAGAAAGGCACCACACAACCTCAACATTTTCTGAGAGACACGATTAGAGAGTGAGCGAGTGCGAAAATAAAAGAAAATCGTGCAGCTAGTGAGTGAAAAGGCCAAAACCAACAGCAGTTTGTGTGACAGAAAATGTAATGAAATAGATTGGCAATTCAAGAACTCTCCCCTGCTGTTGTTATTCATCTTCTGAACACTTTTGAAGTTTCTCTGCACATGAACAAACAAGTCTAACGATGACAGACTGGGGCTCAGACAATCAGATATTCTTGTAATATTGATATTTTTAAGTAGAAGTGGCCTAAATGATCTCCCGACACTGCCACTCATCCACCCACCCATCCATGTTCATCTACCTCTCACCCCAAAAGCGAACCTCGCTCCGTTCAGCATTCACACTCTGGCTCAGTGCAATAAGACATTATCCACTGTCTGACCTCCTTTTCTCCCTACGCTCACTGCCACCTTCTTGTCGCTGCCTCTTTCTCTCTCTCTCTCTTTTTGTCTCACTGTCTTCTTTCGTTTTTTCTTCTCTCTTCAGTTTCCTCCCTCGCTGTCAGCCTGCTCGTTTTCTTGCAGCTGCCTCAGAGTGATGGGAAGGAACTGTGAAAACCTCAAGGAGGGTAGAATTTTTGAAGAAACCTAGTAACACGCACACACAGATACACTGACACAACATTAAAGCGCCGTCATCCTCTGCCAGATCACTGGGCCGCCAAGGACAGACAGAGAGGTAGAAGGCGAGGTGATAGAGTAAGAGGTCGAGAAACAGACTCTGGACATCACCACAGTATGTGCATATGTGCTTGTTTGTGTTTAGCTGTGGTGGAAAATGTGTCTGTTATGCCAAGAGCTATACCTGTTTCCTTTTTTGCAACAGCCAGCAGCCACTCAGCCCAGCTTGTGGCATCTGGAACCTGCCTGCAAGCGCATGATAACAAGGCCATTAACAAGTGCATGTGTGTTTATATATTGCCTTACATATATATGATGGAGTATATGTTTGTCTGGGCTGTAAATGTGCACTTATGTGCATGGCTGGGTGATGGTAACACAGATAGCATTAGCAGTGGAGTCAGACGACAGAGTGTTTCCTGCTCTCTCTCGATGTCTGTGCCCCAGTCTCAGTTGCTCACCTCCTCTGTCTGGGTCAGAGATACAGTACTTCATCATCCGTTTCCTTCCCTAAATCAGCACGTGTGTCTCCAACTGAGAGAAGCTTAAAGCTAAATACACAATAAACTATGTTAGAGCTAACAAATAAAAATAATGAATCAGTGGGCCAGCTGTTTGTTTTTGTTGAACAGTTTAACAGTTTTTATCACTGGCGCCATGGACGGGTGGTTGTTGCGTATCAGTCTCTGTTAGCGCAGGCTTGACAGCAAAAGCCATATTGTTCGACTGCAAAGTTGAATAAACACTGTCTCAGTGTGCATGTGACAGCTTATAGATAGTCCTAGTAAAAACATAACGTTTTCTTAATGGGAGCACAGTATAACAGTTAAATGCACAGACTCAATAAACTGTGCCCTGTTGGAATAAAAAAAAAATCTATTTAATTTTCTCAACTGAGGCTAAAATGAGGCTAAAAACTGTTGTGTCAGACACTTTTTTCTGGCTGTAGACTGTTTTTTTTTTTTTTTTAAAGTACATGTGCAGGAGACAAACAGTGACAGGCAGGAGACATGAGGTATTTACTGGGATGGCCTACTTTGAATGTGCAGCATTATAATCGCCAGTCTTCATTCCAGGGGGCGTGAAAACGTCTGGGCTGGAGTCTGTGAAATACCAGGAGCACGATGTATGTTTCTCTCTTCCCTTATGATGGTCTATTCGTGGCTGCTGTGATCCTGCCCTTGTTTCCATGGAGACCAAAAGAGGTGTGGAGAATCCTGAAGCCGTTCTGTGGTCACTGGATTTGTCATACGCGCTGCCAGACGCTGCCACTTCCCTTTAACAGCCCTTCACAGCTGGACACTTTGCAAAGGCTTTATTATTATTATTTCTTTTTCAGATATTGCAAATTAGAAAGAACAGGTGGTTGTATTGTTTTTGACCACATCTAGTGGCTTCATATTTTTTAGTGGCTTAATATTTTAATAACTGACGAACTGAAACAAATTATATCCTTATATAACAATAGAAATCCCCACTAGCAGACACTACTTAATGCTACAGCTGTACACTTGACCCCCTTTGACCATAATTATGACAGTAATACCCTTCCTCCATCCTTCCTGTTGTTCTCCTATACAAAAGCACTGGCCCACCCTATTGTCTATGGGGTTATGTCCTCCTTTTCTGCACTGAGAGGCTCATTTGTTGATCTCCTAACTAGATTAGCACTTGTCTGATTAACTGCCAGTAACCCCTGCTGCTACTTGTAGCTCAAGTGGGTTGGGCAGAGCTTCACGCACTCGCTTACTGTTCTGTCTTTAACGATTCATGGCCTCTGATACACTTTCGCTTTTTGCACATGGTGCACTTGGGACCGGTGTCGGAGTCGGTCAGGATTAACTGAAGATGCGAAGAGCTGAAAGGGTGAGTTTAAAAGCAGAGTCACATGAACCTGAGCTTTTTCTTACATGTCAGTGATTATCTAAAGGAAGACCTACTTACAGTACACGCGTTGCCACAGAGTGGTTAGTACAAGGCTAGGGCTGTGGTTTTGCTATTTAAAATACACTTAACCTATTTATGCTCTAGTCATTGTGGATTCAAGTAAAGGTGAGGACACGTTATGCAGTGACAGCCTGATCTTTTTTCCCAGTTCCACATTTAAGTTTTAATGAAATACCTCATCAACTGAAGGGATTGCCATGAAATTGGTACATACATTTATGCCCCCAGCAGAATTAATTGTAATCACTTTGATGATCAAAATGTCCATAACCATCACTTATAGACAGACAGTGAACATGATAAACAGCTAACCAACAGCATGTTAGCGTTTTGTGATTCAGTAACACAGCTAGTGTAGATAAATAAGACTCAGCTGATTGAATTCCAATAGCTGAAGTCAATTTCCCAGTGTAACATTGCATTAACCTTTAAAGCATAGATTGATTTTTAAAAACAATCCCTTTTCCGATTTGACTCGTCACCTTTTCATTTTGGCCCCTGGCTGAGTTGCCATGACAGGTTGAACTCTAAGGACAAGGAGGTGAGGATAGCACACGAAGGGGTTGAGAGAGGTGAGTCATAGTGGGGTTTTGGGACAGAGACGTACACGCATGGCCGGACAAATGTTGACTCTAAGTGCTGACGATGGGGTGACAGCCATCATGTGGGGACCAGGGACGGTCAGCTGAGGGAGACTTGTGTGTATGTCTGTGCATAGCCTTCACTGCAATACTCTCCAACCAGTCCAGTCACTCACACAATCTACTGGAGTGACATTTCAAAAAATTTCCACTGATGTGGGACTGGGGCCCCAGCTGTCAAGATGGAGCAGTAAGGAGAGGGTTGGGTGGGGTGAAATGGGTAAGAGAGAAACAAGCGTTGGATGTTGCTTATCAGACTTGGCAAGATCTCAGCGCTTTGTGGCTTATGGGGGAGAACATTGATAAGTTCTCTCACTTTCATTCTTTCTCTGTCTCTGTACGTTATTGCTTTTAGCGATGGAGCGAATGATAGCCTCTGTTTGATGTTGGCAACATAAGACTTATCTCATAGGATGATATTAGTTTTATTTTGGCTTTTTTTTCTAGCTAGAGATAAGATAAATTATGCTTTTCAGCTTCACATTTATGAAACTGCAGTGGTGCATTTAACATACTATGGGGTTCTGGTCAGAAGAGAATCAACGTCTTCTATTCTATAGCTAAACATTTAATTATTTTGTGTCTAAACAATGTAACCTCATGTGTTGTATACGGTACATTATATGCAATGTAAACAGTCTTCCACTTTATGAGATCTATAGTGAGAGGACTTGACATTTACACCACCTCAACCTTGCCCTACCGTGATGCTTAGGAGTCAAACCATCCAGTGAATGCATTTGCACATGTATATCATTGCTAAGGTGTGAGAAAGCTGAGGTGATGGGATGCCTGCGTTTGCATGTACAGTATGTAGTCTGCTTGGTTTGCTGCTCTGCCCTCAGCGTGCAAATACAATTAGCTAATTTTCATCTAATTAAAACCACAGTATAGTCTTTGAAACCTCTTCGTGCTCTCTAGGTTCCAGATGCAATATTAGACCTTGACGTTTTGACCTTGTGGCCACACTAATAAGAGAAATGGAATAAGCTATGCATAGTAGCGCTACATTTCTATTACCAAGAGTCCGTCATACACACCAGCTGTCTGGATGGGTAACACTCTGCCTCCTATTTCCAGTGATTAAAGACGAAGCCTGCATGTGATCAAACGTCTGAGCTGTTACTACTACTAGGCCAGAGGTTACTACTGGAAAACTCAGGCTTATGTCCAGTTGGTGTGTTGATCTCTGCAGGAAGTGCAGCACTTGGAAGCAGGCATAAAATTATATTATAGCGTATATTTTACCTGTGTGACATATTAAATGGGGCAACTGTAACTGAGAAACTAATAGTAGTGAGTATTTATATGTCACCTTGCTTTGAGGATACTACTAAAAATAGAGAAACTGATCTCACAGTTGGTATTTTGAGTCTGACATGCATGTTCTGTATCTCATTGCAAAACCTGTTCATTGCAACTTAATGACTGACCATAGATGTCACTAGTGTGTGGTTGAATCACTGGTACGAAGCATTGACCAACAAGCCTACAGTGTAGTATGACAATATTTAGAGGCGCAGATTCTTGCATGTATTCCCCAACAGTTATAATTGCTAATTAAAATGAGCATTTTACCAGAGATTTGTGTCTGTGCTTGGATGTGTGTCCACTCATACAATACAACAAGACTTTGGAATTCTCTAGGTCCAGTAGTACTTTCCAGGTGGTTGCTTTGTGTGTTTTTATGTCTGTGTGATGATATTTTGATACGAACCTGGCGCACTGCAAGAGTAAGCAAGGCTCCCCAGCCACAGTGCTTCTTGGCACATCTCAATGATCCCATCATGACAGGGAAACTTGACACTGGGGAGTATATTCCACTGCTGGGGAGCTTAGGGAGGGTAACAAGGCTGCACAAACACTCAGCTCCTGCCATTCCAGTAACAGGGTCTGGTGAGGTTACGTCTGCACGAACCTAAAGGCTTTCTCGCACTCCTGTGCTCGGACACTTCAACACAGAACCTCATGAACAGTATCTCATTGCTCCTTCTTGCTGAAGTATGCAAAACTACACATTTACATCTTAACGCACACACACATACATGCTGTACATATCCAATCATGCACACACCGCCACTCCAGGACTGCACTAATGAAAACCCCCATTGCTGACCGGACAGCAAGATGATTGGCACAGAGAAAGCATTACACCAGCACATTCAGGCATATGGCATGTGGACCCACTGATGGGCACACACATATGGTGCTGGTGGCTTCTGCTGCTTCACATGGGAGAAAGGCACAGTGCTTGCCTTTGATCAGACTCCAAATCACAGTGCACAGCACACAAAGTACAGTCTGGAAATCTCTTACTGTTCGGGATACATCATTTTGTCTCATTATATAAAAAAGTACAATACAATACAATGCCTCATGAAGCATTCTTCAGTTTCTTTAATTAAGGACTGCACAAAAAATGAACAGTCTGAAAAACACGATGATAAGTGATAGAATAACAAACTTTCCCCATTTTAAACAAAATAATGTAAAATTTTATCAATTTTGCGAGAAAAGTGTTTTTTATAATTGGAAAGTGCTAAATGAGAAGCGTGTCTGTGACCATTAACAATAGCTACGCCTTCAGTTTAACAGTTCAGTGAAAATGGTACATGTAATATCTGAAATGCACTATATTCACCATAATCAGCAAAACATGAAAAACACAAAACAGCATGTTACTATTAAGATAACTTACCCAAAACCAGTGACACCTCTTTTTTAAACCATATTTGCATCCACTAAGGACGACAGTAGGCGTCTATGTCCTGTGTTTACAGAGAAGTTTATTGCACTTCGCAGTGTTTTAACAGCTTTCTAATTTCTAACATCAACCTCTTTCACCATGGTAACTTTTGTTTTCTTGTTGTTTCCTGTGTGTGAGTTTCCTGGAATATCTCACCACTCCGCCAACTGAGACTTGCTATTCAGGGACTGTTTTATAATATATAATAAGAAAACAGTCACCATGTTGACAAGTCAAACCCCAGAGATTTATATGTATATATGTGTACATATGGATCTGGTGTCTGTGATAGTTCGGAGTGACAGGGCCCTCAACAGGTTGCCTCTTCTTTCTCTGAAGTTGATCACCACTGTAATGTTTTCTCATTATCTTTCAATCCTTTAGCCATCAACCTTCCATTACATTCAGGATATCAATATAAAAGCACCACAGTTTCTTCCTTACATTCTCAATTAAAAACCACTCAGGCTGACTCATAATGGTTACCATCAGGAAATTGTGTTTTATTAATGCCCTTATTAAATTTTCCTCTGAAAGTCAAATATATTTTAACAGACTGCAAAGCAGGATTAGACTTACTGTAAATCAACAACATTTTGACAGTTAATATATACTTTTATTACTAAAGTACACATCACAACAATGGAACAATTTTATGATTTTTATAATGGAAACTTTGCATCACGTTTAAAGAATTGTCCTGCAGAGTTTAGACACTGGCAGCACCAAGGTGACTAGTTCTGCTTCATGCTCTTTTGTCCAACATTTTACTTACTCTTTAAAGCTGCTCAGCTGTATTAGGTTTTGATGAAATGACTTATTTTAATGAAGAATGTTGATATAAAGCAGTGAATAGGAGTGAATAGAAGACATTGGGTGTGATTGCGCAAGGCTTCGCATTACTGTTCCCAACAGACCGTGAAATTGTTTATTCTTCTGCTGCCATTTTCTGTGTAAAACAGAAAAGGGATCACTTCCCCCCACTGCACAGCCAGACCACCACTTGTTCCAGCCAAAAAATTAACTCCCCATGGATTTCTGGAAATTCTTAATAAACTGTGTTTGTTCTTGCTGTTATTTGGACACTGAATCATGTCAATGGACCGGAGATACTGTATTGTTGATTGTAATGATTGAGCCTATTAAAATAAGTAAGAACTCTAAGTGTCGTAAAGTTCTAAGTTATGTTTTCCAGCTTCTCATCATACACCCTTTTTATTTATGAAAAGTATAGATGATGGTGAAATGACAGAGGACACAACGCGAATATGTTGCTGTTCTTCTAGTATTGTTGCACTGCTTTCAGTTTGAACTGGTTCAAGATGAATTACATTGTAGGGAAACAAGACAGTTGTTTTAAAATGCTGAAAAATGTGGTTAATGTTCAAAAACTGTGGCTCTACAAAGTCATGAAAAACCTCGAGACCAAGCTCATTGGCTTTGAATGCACCATCCCATGTTATAAAAATCCTAAATTCAGTTGTTTATTATGTGCTGGTGATGAAAACGAGTTGGAGGTGAAGCATGCATAATTATGTTAAAAGCATGCTTGGATGTGGAAGTTAAAGTGAAATTAGACCTTGTTCGTTCCTACCCATCCTATAATCTTCTCCTTTTGCATCGTGGCCAGATTTTTAGTAACATTTATTCATTTAGTGTCTTCTACATGACCTACATAATGTGTGTACAGTGTGTATTGTGAGAAAAGTGTGAAGCTCTGCGTTATCTTTACGATTGCATATGAAAAAATATCATTTGCAATAAATGCTGACCAATTTCCTCCCTCTATAGTCGGTCCACACTTTAAGAAGCCCCTTCAAAGCCCGTGGTGTACACTCCGTCTGTGTGTATATATGTGTGTTAGTGTCCTCATCCCCTTAACTGTGAATGTCTGTCTGCCCCACAGTGGGGAAACCTTGGAAGGACATTTTGGTCTGGTTTGCAGCAACCGCTCGGTCGTGACACACATTTTGGTGGGTTATTGAAAGCTAACTGGGTTAAAGCGCACATCTCAGGGTACGTTTTGCTTGTCCGGAGGGGAGATGTTAGAATAATTTAGGTGATGGAGAAGAGGAATGAGGGGGGATAAGAAAAATAAAGGGTTCAGGAGAGAGATTGTGTATGTGTGTCACTGAGACCTAGTTTGCATTTGGTTGAGCCAGAGTGGGCATGTAGATGATGAAGAGAGTAAGAACAAACTCACCAATAGTATTTTTGCCTTCAGCTGTGGCTTTATTGTCCAGGCTGCAAACATCCTTGAACGGTTCACACACGGTCGGCTCCTCTAAAGCTGGCAGAGCTACAGTGGAACTGAAAATAAACTGATGCCTGGTGATTAATTTGTTTTACGTTTCCTGTGCTAGATGTCCTGAATTGATTTTTTTCTACATAGTTTTGCTCTTGTATTGCACGTCTTCTTTTTTGCAGGTAATTACTCCATCCACACTTTTCTATTTTTTATGCAGTTGTTTTCTGATATTAAGTTTAAAGCTCAATTCACCCCCGACCTTCTCTTCTCACCACATCCCCCTATGTTGATGCAGTAGCCCTCAGGCCAGGTTTGTGGCTGGTGGAGTAGTAGGATTCACTGTGCGGCTGGATCTATTTCCTGTAAATCTGAACCACTTTCCATTCGACCTTTCACCTTTCGTATGCCTCTTCCTCTGCTATTTTCTGTCTTCTTCCTAAAGGTTTTTCCACTCCAGTCACTTGGGTACTAGATGGGTGCTGGCAGAAAGGAAAGCAGGAGGTTTAGATTGTGACTTTATCTCACAGACAGTTGTGCCCTGGGGTAGCAGAAATATTGTTTCATGCAGACTTTGTGTTCTGTGAAATAGAAGTCTGGGATTTTAGGTGTGAAATAAGTAAACAGAGATCATTTAAAGAGTGAAGATATGGATTTGGAAAACAGTTGAAATATGTTTATATAAATAAACAGCGTGTAACACCATGTACTAAATATGCTAAGTGGGCTCTTTAGGACAGTCTGCACTGTTGATGATGTTGCGCACTAGAGGGCAGCAGAGTACAGACAATGACCAATCTCACTGGACCAAAGAAAACACACTGCTTATCTGCTCACTGCTTTTTCACAACCTAGAAACTAATAGTATACATGACAGCACATGCAGTGCAGTCTGCAGACCAGCAAAGCACGGTCAGGACAAGAAAAGGCGGAGCTATACTCTTTTTTATCAAACTCCAAAATGGACAACTCAACTGATCGGACACTGCGGTCAGAGGAAGAAGATGACACTGTAAACTCAGAGTGACCCTCCAGATGCTGTGTCTGCACACGCTGTTGGCTGTGGCTGTTACTGCAGAGGTCGAAAAGGCCAATGAGATTGATGCTGTGATTGGTCATGTTGCACCCACGGGAATTGCTGCACTGTAATACACAGACTCAGGTCAAGCCAGCTCAAAACAGATAGAAGACTGACCCAAACATCAGGGTCTCAGGGGCATGTGAGGACATCTGAGGATTTATAAAGATTGGCTTCTGATCCTTTATGCTTGTACAGTATATTATTGAATCAATGATTAAAAAGAAATAATAACATGAAATAGATATTAACATTAGTTTCTCTGTGACATGCTATTTACATAAGATGCAGTAATATTCATATTGTGTGGTTCTTCTTTTCTGGCTATACAGTGTGTGTATGGCATAGTGCCTGGAAAATGGTGGAAAACATCCAATAATCTAGAGTTCACCGGCCAACAGCCAACTGTGCTATGTCATGATTTCTGTGCCTGCAAAATGCTGCTGTTTAAAATATAGGACACCTTGGCAGTGTCTTCTCCTGCGAGTATGGCCACAGTCTTCTTTTGGCTATCGGACGGTGAATGAGTCTGTGAATGGGGTTTTATCAATGAAGTTAAAAAGACATCAGAACTGGCAGCTATGAAACTCTTGCACACATTTGCACTTATTCTTCATCTTTTCATTTACTGTAGCTGCAGAACAAAACATCTATTTTTCATGAAATCATTGTAGTTTCCTGCTCATTTATCCTGGCTCCTCTTTGCATTTCCTATTATTATCTTTTCAGAACAGCGGTTTGTTCATCATGTGTCATGAGTCATATGTACCGTCTCCTTCATGCATCCACTCGAACACTTGTACCCACCCCCCTGCTCTCCCCCTCCCACTCCCTCTTCTTACCTCTCCACGCTTCTTATCCATCTATCCTGTCCTCCCCAAAGCCAGTCCATTGGCCCTCGCCTAGCAACTGCATGATAATTTAGCATAATGTGACACCCCTGATGCATGATGGGGGCTGTAAGTTAGCTTCACCCCCCCACCCTATGCTATGCTATGGTGGCTTGTGTTTGGGGTTGGAAAGAAAGAAAAATTAATCATGGAGGACGACATTTGAGGGAAAGAAAAGAGAATTTCACGCTCATATCGTCACATTGCTGGTGTCCACCAGCTGAACCTGTCATCTGTCCCTGGAGGGTTTTTCTCCTCTTTCTCTAACAGCACTGTCCTATCATGTCCTTTTTTGTCATCAGCTTCTCTCCATATGGTTCCCAATTAGTCCATAAGTAGTGTTAGAGCCATGAACAAATACAGTAAAAGCAGACAGGCATGCAATGAGGCAGCCTCCCCGTATCGACAGGACCCAGACGCACTCATCGTGTAGGTGCCTCTGACACGCAGGCAGGGAAAGAAACACAAAGATGGCTGCTGTGTGCTCTGTCTGTCTCCATGCTGCCATGTCTGACATGGGCACGACTGATCTTAAAGGACATCCTAAATAAGACGCGTGGCACGTTTTTTTCTCTTGCTCTGTATTTCATCTCTCTTTTATTCAGTCATAGAAAACCAAATGAAATCTTTTGTTGTCCCCCCCCCCCCCACACACACACACACTCTTTCACTCTCTCTCTCACTCTCTCTCTCTCTGTGTATCCATTTTCTCCCCCTCCTCCTCCTCCTTCTCTTCCTCTGTCCCTCTGTTTTCAACAAAGACCCAAGTGATTTGGTGAAACAAAGGCTCCCCTGGTCCTGTTTGACCTCTTCATCTTGATGTCAATGAACCCAGATGGTGGGATGACCACACTGAGTTCAGAGAAGCACAGGATTAAGAATGCATTATTTCTCATAGTTTGGATTTGTACATTGTCCCATTATTTCATATATTAGGTATCTGGCTTGGTTTGTCATTGTTGTATGAGCATATTAATAAATTAACCATATTATCACAGTTGAAATTGGCCATACTGAATGTCATCAATTATATCTTTGTCTTTGTGTGTAAACGTGTGTGTGTGTGTGTGTGTGTGTGTGTGTGTGTGTGTGTGTGTGTGTGTGTGTGTGCGTGCGTGTGTGTGTGCTGTATTTGTGCACTGTTACCATCAGGATCCTCCCTCCCTTTTTGCCTTCACACATGCACACACACTTGCCGTTTCCTCCTTTGCCTTCTGCCATCATGTCGTTGCTTGTTGTTCATGCACTCACATTTTCACACACACACACACACAGACACACACACACACACACACACACACACACACACACACACACACACACACACACACACACGCACACACATCTGTTTGGTGGAGCACCAGGTGAGGTGCTGTACAGGAGCAGGTGCCAGAGTAGAGAGAAAGAAGAAGAGAGGAAGAGAAAGAGGACGGACTGAAACAGAACGTGGTTGCCGTGGTAACCGTTCCCTTCACACCCTCCCTCACTCCACCTCTATTCTCTCTCTCTCTCTCCTCCCTCCCTCCACTTCTGTGCTGGTGGTGCTCGTGTCTCTTTTCTCTCTATCCGGTTTGTCCTCACCTCTCCCGGACGCCCTCCTCTCACACTGCCAGCGGATGACACACGAGGAGGAGGACGAGGGGACGAAGAGAAGCTGCTTTCTCTTCTCTCCAGTCTTTCCATCACTTTAGAAAAAAAAAAGAGAGAGAGAGAGAGAGAGAGAAAAAGAGCAGACCAGACAAGAGCAACAACCCCAAGAAAGGACACACAGGATATACATACAAACATAAAAGAAACCCTACTCTTCTCCATTCTCCTTTTCAAGGAGGGCATTTTTCTTCCCTTTCCCCCCCTTTCCTTTTCTACCCCGATTTTTTCCTCTGAGATCCTGGTTTTGTCAATTACAGCCCCTGAACTTCTCTGGGATTTCAGGTGAGGCATGCGTGTGTAGTGTGTGGTGCTTCATTTTTTTCATTACCTATCATGGCTCACGCGGCCTCCCAATTGAAGAAGAATCGGGGGGAAGTGGATGTGAATGCAATAGAGGACGAGAAGGAGAAGCGGAGGAAGAGCAGGAGAACAACGTCCCGGGAACAAAAGAGAAAGGTAACAGACGAGGGCTGGCTGGTGGCTTCACCTGCTCCCCTCCGCTAGCACCAGTGGAGCGTGACTCTGTGTGCGTGCATCTCTACATCTCAGCCTCACTACCTAGATCAACCGGGCTTGGAGGTTGCCGGTTGCCTTGACTTGCATACATACTGTGAATTCATGTACATGTTCACATCTGCACATAAATCCAGACACACATGTGGAGACATGTTTTCTGTTGACATTGGTCATGCTGTGTATTTGAGCAAGAATTTTGTGCATGTGTGTGTGTGAGCAAGTGTTTGCATTTGTTTGTGTCTTTGTACACATGATAGATCAAAGTCAAAGATAGTATGATTTGTGCACAGTGATATTACAGTAGCTACCTGTGAACACTTGGTTAGTTTTCTTGCCACTGTATCTTCCCATGAATTCTAATGTTGCTTGTCTTTAGTAAAACTACGTCACACAGGGCTTTCTTAAATATTTGCGCATCCTTCATTGCTTTATTGAGAAACTAGGTGGATATCCTGTGTCCAGAGTATGGTTTGACTGTTTTTAAAATGGCAACACATGCTCCCAAATGGGATAGACTCGTCTTACACTCCTTTCACTGGACCATGGTTTTGGGAATGTGCGAGTGCTTTAGTGGGTTCTTGCTTGTGTATATGTGTGTCTGTGTGTGTGTGTGTGTGTGTGTGTGTGTGTGTGTGTGTGTGTGTGTGTGTGTGTGTGTGTGTGTGTGCTTGGATGCACAGACAGCCATGTATAATGCATACGCAACTGATTTATTGATGACAAAGCTTTTCATATGATGGAGAAGGACCTGAGATGCACGTGGGTCTCCCTCTTTATCCTCTGTAACATCTCAGCTCTTTACTTTTGACAGGCCGGTGGGAGGAAGTAAGAATAAGTTTATAGCTGAATAGCTACTAGTTACTGGAAACAGGACCTGAAACTAAGGTTTGCTTGTCATTTGTCAACAGATGTGTATTTAAATCTAGAATTTACAGAAAGCATTCAATGAGCCTTCAGTGTATTGAATGTGGGGAGATTTGACCGTGAGAGATCTATTCAATAACAGTGGCATTTACTGTTCTTTGCGCCCATGGGTGCCTGGTTTTGAATTATGCTGCTGGCAATGTTATTCGACCTTAGCATAAACAAGAGGCAAGATACGGCGGCCTAATCTTTTCTGAACCAAAAAAATCATATCACGCTGTCGAGTTAATTTATAGAGCTTCTTCCCTACACTGTCAGATATGTTGTAAATATTTCTTCTGTTTGTATGTATAGAAATTGGGACTGATCTGTAAAGTCGCTTATCTGTTTGTGAGGTTTTGTAGTTTTTATTAAGGGTCATGTTTCACAGCAGAGAACAGAAACATAGATGATGAGGAGAAGAGAGGAGAGGGTTATTTTGATTAGCCAGTGCACCTTCCCATCCACGAGGATCAGAAGTTTTCTCTTCTCACCTTAGCCTGCCATGCATCCTTCCCTCTGTCCTCACACCAATCTACAATATTCTTCTCTCCTTAATTCCCATCTCTGTCTTTGTGTCTCTTTTTCTGTCTTTGTCCCCCCCTTTTTTTTTCTTATTAATGCTGTTTTTGGCTCACGCTGCTGCCTTTTAACAATGTGCAGTCACAAAGTCAAATACTAGAGTTAATTTGTCACTTGAAGGACGTGACCTTTAGGTCATTCCTGTCACTCTCTCTCTCACACACACAAACATAGTCATATCTCTCAACACGCCAAGTGCCCTCTTGTCTTCATTCCTGTGGTTTTATTCCTTAGCTACCCTTGTTTGTTTGCTGTTTACCACTGTTGGTGGCCTTTCACCTCTCACTGTGTCCCTACAATACTTAGTGAAAGACTGACTGAGGGGAGCCACAGAGCACCAGACACCTAAAAAGAATAAAAAGGAGGTTACAGGTTTGAAACAGAGAGAGAAGGAATGACTAGGCAGATGTTTTGCAAAGTAAGAGAATATAAAACGATAAAGAACATGCAAATGATTGCATGAGCTTTCACATACATGTGCACTTTGTTGTTATTAAGATAATTTTCTCTGCTTGATGGTGATTGAGCTGTGGTGCCCATACGTTATTTTCTCTCCCTTATTCATCCTCAGCCCCTTTATATTCCTGCTGTGGTAAACTGCTACGGTTGTCTTGTTGCAAATTGTGTAACAAACTGCTTTGAGTCACACCTTTCACAGCTTTAAAACACTATATTTAGATGATAGTGCAGGTACTGAACAGAGAACACTCGTAAATGCTGAGTGGTGTGTGTGACTTTTGCATTAGTCACCAAACAAGTGGAGTATATGTCAAATGCTCCAAAATATTCTGAGCATCATAACTTAACTTGAAACACACTACATATTATTTTTATGGTTGGAAATATGAAATCATTGGGCTTCACCTTAAAGTTCAGTTTTGGCCAATTAGCCAGTCTGGGTGATGGCAGATTCCTGCCCTGTGCTGTTAGCATTAGTGGAGAGAAGAACAAGTGTTATTTCGTTGACAATTTGATCACAGATCATGTACCTACACTATAAGGTCACCAGAAAATAGTGTCTATTTTCTGTGGTGTTTGGGGTAACATTAGAATATAACATGATATGCAGTCCACTGAAATATTAGCTCTGCCTCAAATTACTACAACTACACTGGGTAACTGAGAGTTGGGATTGTTATTAGTCATTTGTCTGTGTCATCACTGTCAGCTGGTGAGTCACATAACAAAAACAAAAAGTTGTATACATCACATTTTTTATGCCCTTTTTGGAGTCTTTGACAATATTTTAAAGTAAAGACATTTTAAATTTTAAACTTGGTGATCAGGCACTTGAGTAAAATGGTGGAAGATGGATAGAGTGCATAACATAGTAAATAGGGAGGGATTCGTGAGGCTTGTAAGAGAGAGATGAAAATTTGTTAAGTTCAGTTTTGTACTCTTGGTGTTTGGGGAGGGATACTGGCTACACATGCCTAACAACTTAGTGTTATATGGTATGGTGTTTGTCATCAGGAAAGCAGCACAGAGGGAGATAAAGTTCCTACATTTGCACCCTGGGAATAGTGGGAGACCTGGGAGACCTGGGAGAATTAGAGAGTATTCATCTACTGTACAGTACCTGTGTCTTGTTTTAATGCATTTGCAACAAATAATATTCATATATAATTTATAAAAAACTAATAAGTGTATGAAAATAAGCAGTCAGTGGTCATTTGAATGGGAAACCCCTGTTACACTGTTACGTAAATTCTCAGAGCTGCTTTACTTCTAATGACATTATCTAGAGGCAGGAGCCCCCAATGGATTCCCTGAGAGAGAGAGAGAGAGAGAGAGAGAGAGAGAGAGAGAGAGAGAGAGAGAGAGAGAGAGAAAGAGAGAGCTAAGCATAGCATAGATTTTCTACTGCTGTGTCCTAGTTTTACTCATGGTTCTGGTACACATTATTTGCGCTGGTACAGTACCTACTGTTTCTCTCACAGGGCTTATATGGGAAACATGCTAGCATTTTTTTCCACTGGGTTTTTCTACAGTCTAATCCCAAGATGTTTCATCTTCCAAACAATTCTGTCCCAGAATTACCAGTTCTGTTTTCACTGTGTGAAACCTTTGCAATTGGCAGTGCCTTTGTGAAATCCGATCCACTTAATTAGAAATTCCCAAAATCGCTGGCACGTCCTGCACATTAGAGGCGAATGTCATCATCATTCATCACCATCACGGCTGTTCATTGGTATGTCTGAATACACATTGCAGTGGTGAATCTAAAGCGAGACTTTGGAATGACTGCTGGAAGGAGGATGGCGGTGCTGAAATTGGATTTTAGCCCTCTGTTTCCTTCAAAGCAAGCCTGTGGCAACAGTGGCGAGGCAAAAGTCTGCCAGGCTCGGAGAGGAAAGGAAACAGTGGGGGGAAAGAGTTATCAGGAAGCAGTGAGGAAGGAAGAAAATAGATTTCGCCTGCTTTTCTTTATCATTTTTTTTTCTAGCGGTCTCATTTTATTCTTTATTCTCTCATTTCTCTCCAATCACTTTCCGGTTTGGCTAAAACAAAGCCAGCATGCGTATTGCTTCCCTCCTCCTTCTTCCTTACTCCTTCACCTCCTCCTCCTCTTCCCACCAGCCAATAAAAAATGGAGGTTAATGAATTCGGCACTCATGCATGCCTCAGCTACAGTAATTGCATTGGCATTGGGAACTCCTCCCACTGTTACAAAATGTGTTCACCATCAAGATGGTGGCTGGATGTAGCATTTCTATATTACATTTTTTTTCATTCAGTGAGCGCAGGATGTGATTAAGTTAATACCTAAGCGGCTATTGTTCAGTTTGTCTAGTAACACCCTTTGTGTTAATGTGTGTGCATTATTCTTAGTGACCCTCATCAGTCAAAATAGCTTTATCAGTAAATGTCCGCTCATCAAAGAGAACTGAAAGTCAAACTGTTAGCCTGACACCACACACAGTTTGGATACATTACATTTATACACACTTACTGTAAATCGTGAAAGGGACAGATACATGCATGTCTTTTCTAACATCTGGGGCTTTCCTAGAGAATGATACTGGATTTTATTTTGGTCTCTGCTTCATAGAGAACGATAGCTCTTTACTCATTCTACAGACAGAACTTGCTTTTCCCGCATATTAAAGGACAGTGTTGCTATTTTCCCTATAACTTAAAACAGTAGCTGGATGCCCAGAGGTTTGTCTGAAGTTTAAGACATCAACAGCCTGAGTTGATCAAAGTTGCAAAGTTGAAGCCATTTTAGCACAAAATCGAATCTTAATGTCTGTATTCATCTAGTGCAGCTCAGCATGTCTGCACAACCAAAAAAGAGTGAATTTGAAAATAAACAGACTGTAGCTTCAGAAGCACGGTAAAAATGGATATAATGACGTTTAATATGAACTTGAAAATACTTGCTTACCGATCCTGTTTGCATTGCTTCTCAGTGCCTTTCATGTATTTGGTTCAGCTTGCCTCCCTAAGCACAAGTGAGTCACAGGAAAACATTGCAGCATATAATCCACCATCATTTTAAGTTTTGGTTCACATGTTCACACGAAGTGTCCTTCGGCAAGACACTGCGCCCCAATTAAGTGTCAATTATGTGTCCTACATTTCTCTAGTAAAGCATTTCATTCAGTTTTTTTAATCTCTCATTTGTTTAACCTCATATGTGGTATATAAACATCATTTTATTACTTACTTATTATGTCCTTCTTTACTTCAGCTGCTTTCTCATAAAGTCATGCCAGTAATGAAGCACACGTTGGCTTTTATTGTAATAAACAGCCACAAAAAATAGAGAGAATTTGCAACGTTTGGTCAAAAAAACATAAAAAAACAAGACAGTTTTGTCGAATGTAGGAGCTGGTGTTATTGGAGCATTTTCTGATGCAAAAAAGTAATTAATAATAATAATAAGATAGAATTTCTGAGCAGGAAAACTCAACTAAATCTTTATGATGCATGGTCTGTGACTTCATCATGGTGTCCTTTCACACAGACCCTATAATTCAAGCTAATCAGACCTTTTTAATCCACACGCTTGTGTTTCACGTGGCCACAAAATGTGCAGCGTCCTCTATCTGCTGTACGCTGATATTGTTCTACATTAGCTTCTGTCTCTAAGGGGAAATGAGAGCGTGTAATAAGGATTGTTCTAATTATTGATCCACCACTTCGAGGGTCCTCACTGAGAGCTGCTGCTGGGGGATGGTGGGTGTGTGGTAATGGAATTTCTTAGGGAACCTTTGTAACTGGAAACCAGTGTGTGTGGGAATTTGTTTGTCCTACTGCTGGGAGAAAAATCCATGTTGTCTACAGTAGTTGTGGTTCCTCGTCTGGTACATCTGACAGTGGTTGCCATTTTTTTATGCATCAGGTGATTTATTTTTCATTCAACACAAAATGTTCACTTTTTACCAGTCAAATAAGACGCTGTGTAAGTGTCAGAGAGTGAAAAGTGGTGAGACAGAGGGATGGAGGTTGAAATAGAGAGGAATAGATAAGTATTAATAGTTGGAGAGAGAGTGTGAGATAAGGAGAAATTGAGGCACAGAGTGAAAGACACGAGTGAGTGTGATCGTAAGCCTGAGAGGTCATTTGAAGGTGAGTGGCATCTTTATTGCCGCTCTTTGAATCCATGTGCAACTTCCCTGCTCTTTATCTCTCTGTAAGATATTCAAATTTCTGCCTTTTTAATGTTTGTTGTTGAATCTTTTTCATGTAAAAAGCCATAAACTCAGTGTACACTGCAGATAAGTGTGAGAGTGTGGACTGTATATTACATGTAAGAGAATTATTTCAACCCATAAAGGAGCCTTAAATCATATTGACATCAAATCAGTATCATTCATCTTGTATTGTACAAACAGGATATATGCATCAGAAATTGTAGATCTTGAACAATGGTGCATTGAATAGTTTTTACATTTGATGTCTCTCATTGTTCATATGAAAACTGAAAATCACTTCTGCTTTTGTAATGTTTTTCACATGTGAAATTATGTATTATACATGCTATTTGATGAGGAATGTGCTTTTGGATAAAGTGCAAAAATCACCACCATTACATTAGTTTTTTAGCAATGCTATGATTACCATGTACATTTATTTCTCAGTTTTCCATCTTGCTCATTGATACTACAGGCCTCTCAGCGAGATATAGCGTTGTGATTTGTAGTTGTTCTCACTGGAAATGTAAGCTAGTACTATCAGATGTCCAATAAGGATGCAGCATTATAGTTGAAGTTTGATACTAATACATATAGCGTTACAGCAGCAGCCAAACGAGATGAGAGGCACCGGACAGCACAAAAGCAGCAACCCTATGCTGTCATGAAGAGCACAACTAATCTCCACATCCTCCATTAAAGCCACTACTCTGATGCTCAAGTAGACAGAAATGAGTTTATGCGTAGTTACCTGAATATGCTGTGTAAGTGGGGGCAGGGCGTGGAGAGCAAAAGAAGAAGAGTAGGAAAGAGGTGATAAGGAGTGAAGTGATGATGAAAGGACAGAAAGAGAGCAGGTGTGGAGGAGATGCAGAAAGAAGAGAGGAGGAAAAGTGACGCAAAGGTGAAAACAGGAAATAAGATCGGTGAACATGGACACACAATATGGCAATGAACGATTAGCTCGCCCTTTATTTCCACTACAGCTACTACAAAGCCTAATTGTGCTTTAAAAGCAGAGTGTTCTTTTTTTTTTCTTCCTTTCCGTTTGATATGTAAGTCTGCCTGTAGGTCAGTCACAACTCACTGAGGCAGCAGTGTGTGTGTGTGTGTGTGTGTGTGTGTGTGTGTGTGCGCCCCTACTCCTACAACATCACACTCATTAATCCCCTACTGTGCATCAATGCCAGACCTCTTCCATCAGGCTCTTAAACGTGCCAAATGGTGTGTCACGGACATGTGTGCATGTTTGTGTGTGTGTGTGTGTGTGTGTGTGTGTGTGTGTGTGTGTGCGCGCCTTTATGCATATATGGCAGGTGTTCCACATACACTCACAAATAAAGCTTATCCTATTATGGTGAAATTGTGCTGTTTAGCTCTCTCTCTCTCTCTCTTTCTCTCACACACACACAGAGACCCACGCTCAACACTCTGTTGACCCTTGGGACTCACGTCTGTACGGCTTGATAATTACTTTCTTTTGCTCGCCCTCACCCCCACCACCACCACGCATACTCCCTGTTCTCCACTTAACCACCTGCCACTCCACCATCAAATGCAGTGATAACCAGAATCATGCGGCCATCAACTGTGGCGTCAGTTTCGATTTTGGCGCTTCAAGATCCCTGCATGGCTCTCCCTGCAAAAGGCATCATCGTTAACATTCAAAACTGTTTTTGCTTAATGTGGGGCCGTCACCCAGTCTTCTCACAATTTTTCCACCCAGAAAAAGACTCCCTGTCCCTGGGCAAGGACAGGATCGTGTGGTCTTGGCTATGCAGGCTGAAGCTTGGAGGCTCTGGAGCTGAGGAAATGGGCTGTGTTAGGACAGATCGATGGTAATCACACCTCTCCACGGTTAGCTCTCCTGCATGGGGGGAGGGAGAGAAAAGGAAGGCGAAAAGGAGAGTGAAAGAGGGGGTGTGGAGGAGGAGGAGGTGGCAGCAGGGTGTGTGTGTGTGTGTGTGTGTGTGCAGGGCTCCCTTGGGAACAGAAAAACGCCTTGATTCATAGTTGGAGAAGAAAATAGTCATCCCACCCCTGTTACTTCCATCTCATGTACCAATACTAGCTCCCATGAATGCACCCCTCTGAACATACAGTGCGTTAAATAATTATTTTAGCTTCTTCCACCCGAACTCCAATTCTATAAGGATTAAGCTGTTGTGGTTCTTGTGTGCTGGATTTCATCTTTACTGAAATGTGTATTATTACCCTCTGAAGCACAATAAAGCTCCTGCCATGTCCAGCTAATAGACTCAGCTACAACACAGGCTCTTAATACCACTTTGTCACAACATGTAGTGTGGGAGTGAATTTTTGCTTTTGGCCCTGAGGGAGCAACTCCATTGCACCTTAAAGGAGGTAATTTAGTGGGAAAAGGTTGCAGAGTGTTTGCAGCTCTGCACAAACACTCCAGTTTGTGCAGAGCTGGGTGTGCTGGGCAGTATGGTGGGAGATAAAACACAGAGTAGAATGATAACTTGTGATCTGCTGGCTAAAAGTGAACATTTTATAGTCTAGGAAGTCTGTGCAGCAAAATGGCAGCTGATGGAGAAAGGTTGATTGTAGCTCTAAGGTGGGATTGGTATTCCTTGACTCAGCTGGTTATGTGTCAGATCACTAGGAAAAAAATAAACTTTAAATAGTACAGCACAGCTGAGACATAGACACACACACACACACACACACACACACACACACACACACACACACACACACACACACACACACAAACACTAGAGAAATCTTTGGCTGCATTTCTTGTGTTTTTATTAACAGTTGTGTGGACAGCCAGAATAGAAGCAAAGCATTCTGTCTCTGTAACGTTTCATACTGAATTATTCACAAGCAGCTTTGCCAGACATGTTTGCACTGTGTTATTGGTGAGCACACAGCATATTGTGGGATAGAAGTGTATTTTGTCATCCCCATGAAGACTCTCCTGAGGGCTTAGTTTGCAATAGACAGACAGACTGTATGGTAGATGGAAAGACTGCCTGCAGCACTCTGATTGAATCAGAGTAAGAAATTGTTCAATGGCTGAAATTTAAGGATGAGGCTACGAATAGAGCAGAGTGGTAATTTATGTCAAGCCTGTTTTTTCCTCTTTTAGATTTTCTCCTCTGTCCTCCCCTCTTGTCCTCGTGCAGGTTCTCCTTGAGAGTTACCAAAGAAGGGAAAATCAATGCCTGGCTGGGAATTGTTAGCAAAGACGCTTATCGCTGTTCTGCCTTCTGATCCAAATCATAATTTTCTTCATCATCATGTCATTATATTGCAGTAACCCTCATTTACTTTGAGTGCGTAATAAAATTAAGTGTAATTAAACACATTGACTGATCCCTGGTTTTGAACCTAGTTGTTGCAAAAATAAAACATTAAACAAGAAGTGAAACAGAAATGAAGAGTAGTACATTAGAAGTCCCGGAAAAGATGTACTCGATGGCTGTGTAGTAGTATATATTACTAAATCTGAAATTACATTATATGTATTGTAAAGAGAAAAATGTCTTGTATTTAACATTACTCTATATAAATTCAATTCAATTCAATTCAATTTTATTTGTAGAGCGCTTTTTACAATTGACATTGTCACAAAGCAGCTTTACACAACCAAAGAACAGTACATGAACAGTGTATGTGTATGAGTCATAATAATGTGATTGTCCCTGATGAGCAAGCCCAGGGCGACAGTGGCAAGGAAAAACTCCCTGAGAAGGCAACAGGAAGAAACCTTGAGAGGAACCAGACTCAACAGGGAACCCATCCTCATATGGGTGATTACATGCTGTGTAGGCAGCAGTCCAGTATAACAGTTAAAGTATTTTAAGTTAATATGGAGTCCAGTTAGTTCTTGCAGGCAGACTAGTTCCATTCCTTGACTATCGAGCGTTGAGTCGAGAGCTCCAAGAAACAGCTTCCGACGTCCGCCGAGGCCGGGACCGACATCATAGTAGCTTGTGACCAATCCAGTCTCCAAACGCATCCCAAAGGGCAAACGGTGGATCCAGGCGACGAGATCTCCAGCCAGAAGTTGGGCATCAGGACGAGTCAGACAGGTCCAGAGGGCAAAGGGTGGAATGACGTGTAGCTCGACAGAGAGACAGGAAGAGGGAAAAGAGAGAGGGAGAGGGAAAGAGAGAGAAGAGGAGAGATTGCTGTTAGTTGTATTCACAGTCAGATAAAGTTTGAGGTGAATGTATATTTAGTGTAATGCAGCAGGGACTCCGGCAGGACTAATTATGACAGCCTAACTAAAAGGGTGGGTTCAGAAGAAAACACAGACATGAGGGCGCACTGGGATGTAGAGCAACCAAACACTTCACCATCAACAAACCCGAGTGATCAGTGAGAGTTGGGAAGACAGCATCTAAACATACCAGTTCACCATAATGCTCTACGTCCATGAGTCCTTCTCAGATCTATTTACTCAAATGCTTGACTAAATAGGTAGGTTTTCAGCCTAGACTTAAACACTGAGACTGTGTCTGAGTCCCGAACGCTATTTGGAAGGCTATTCCATAACTTTGGGGCTTTGTAAGAAAAAGCTCTGCCCCCAGCTGTAGTTTTTAGGATACGAGGTACTGACAGGCAGCCAGCATCCTTTGAGCGAAGTAGGCGTGGTGGATCATAAGACACTAGCAGTTCACTTAGATAATGCGGCGCAAGACCATTTAATGCTTTAAATGTCAAAAGTAGTATTTTAAAATCAATGCGAAATTTCACGGGGAGCCAATGAAGTGTAGATAAGATAGGCGTGATGTGATCGTATCTTCTGGTTCGAGTGAGGACTCTCGCTGCTGCATTCTGAACTAACTGAAGCTTGTTTATGCACCTGGCTGAACAGCCAGACAGTAAGGCATTACAGTAGTCCAACTTAGAGGTGATGAAAGCATGGACTAATTTTTCTGCATCATTTAGTGACAAAATATTCCTTATCTTGGCAATATTTCTGAGGTGAAAGAAAGCTGTCCTGGTGACATTATCTACATGAGCTTCAAATGAAAGACTGGAATCTAGAATTACACCAAGGTCTTTGACTGTTGCACTAGATGTAACGGAAAGGCCATCTAGAGTTACGGTGTGGTCTAACATCTTGCTTCTAGCTGCAGATGATCCTATAACTAGTACTTCTGTCTTATCAGGATTTAGCAGAAGGAAGTTAATTAGCATCCAGTCTCGTATATCCTTTACACATTGCTCAACTTTATTAAGCAGTTTGATCTCATCTGGTTTTGATGAAACATATAACTGTGTGTCGTCAGCATAACAATGAAAGTTAATACCATGTTTACGGATAATGTTGCCCAGAGGAAGCATGTAGAGGGAAAAAAGCAGGGGGCCTAAAACTGAACCCTGTGGAACACCAAACTCCACTGGAGAGCATGTGGAGTAATCGCCATTTAGATCTACATACTGATAACGATCAGTCAAATAGGACCTAAGCCAGGAGAGGGCCGTTCCCTTAATTCCAACAACATTTTCTAGTCTGTGAAGGAGAATACTATGGTCAATGGTGTCGAAAGCTGCACTGAGATCGAGTAGCACAAGCATAGAGACACTACCCTGATCAGAGGCCAATAGGAGGTCATTTACTACTTTAACAAGGGCCGTCTCTGTGCTGTGATGAGGCCTAAATCCTGACTGATAGAGTTCATGTATGTTATTTCTATGAAGATACGAGGATAGCTGCCCAGCTACTATCTTTTCGAGAATCTTTGAGATAAAGGGGAGGTTTGATATCGGCCTGTAATTTGACAGCTGACAAGGGTCGAGATCAGGTTTCTTGATTAGCGGTTTAATAACTGCTAATTTAAAACACTTTGGGACATACCCACAGCTGAGTGAGGAATTTATGATTGTCAGCAGGGGTTCTATTATTTCTGGCACTATCTGTTTTAGAAAGTGTGTCGGTATAGGGTCTAATGTACAGGTTGAAGATTTTGCAGAAGAGATGAGTGAAATTAGTTCATTCTCTTCAAGAGGAGTAAAGTAATCTAGGTACTGATCTGCTGAGGTTAGCTCGTCACCTGCGTCAACTAAATTGTCTGGTTTTAAAGCTTGAATTTTCTGCCTTATATTTACAATTTTGTTATTGAAAAAGTTCATGAAGTCCTCACTACTGCACAACGTTGTTGTGGAGATATCTGCAGTAGTTTTCTTTCTAGTTAATTTGGCTACTGTATTAAATAAAAATCTAGGGTTGTTTTTGTTGTTTTCTATGAGAGTGGAGAGATACGTTGATCTAGCTGCACTAAGAGCTTTTTTATAGTTCAGGATGCTCTCCTTCCACGCTATCTGGAATACTAACAGTTTAGTTTGGCGCCATTTACGTTCTAACTTTCGAGTAGTCTGTTTTAAGACGCGCGTGTCATCGTTATACCAAGGAGCAAGTTTCTTATCTCTAATGACTTTTCTTTTAACTGGAGCTACTTTATCTAAGGTATAATGTAATGACGACTCGAGATATTCAGTCGCCTGGTCTAGTTCTGTGGTGTCAGACGGTGATCCAATCAAAGTTGATAACTCTGGAAGATTACTAATAAAGCTCTGTGCGGTAGTTGATGTAAATGTACGTTTAATGCGATAGCGCGGCGCTGCATATAAATGAAGCCACCACTGTTGAACATGAAGCAAAAGATCAGTATGCTACTTCAGTGATGATGATTCATCTTTCTCCTCACTCAGTCATTTCATTACCAGCACATGAGCTCAGTCTCCCCAACATAACTGAGTCATGGAAACGTCTCTCATTCCCAATCAGATCAATAATTTTTTCTACACTGTCACAGGATGGATGGAAGGCAAATTATCTTCAGTATCATTTTTCCTTCCTTCCTCCTCTGGTGCTTTATTCTCCTCTGTTTGGTTACAGACACTTTCACAAACAATCCATTACATTGAAAATGCATTAGACTCCTATAATATGATTTTGTATGTGCCTCCTTAATGTGATGGACAAAACGAATGGAAGACACCACCTTAAACTTATACACATTTTAATAATTTTTCACATTTTAAACTTTATAAATTGAATGAAAAGTTACCATTGGCTTTAGAACGATATTGTAGGATTCAGTCCTGTGTTTTGAATCATCACTTTTTCTGTCTATATGAAGTTTTGTCTGGTTGCACACTTTGCTATCTGTCAGTGTCAGGCTTAATCTGATTAACTGAGATGCAGCAATATGAGTCAGGTTGTTGTTAGTGTTGCTGCTGACTAGATTTCTGTCACCATGTGTGTTTGTGTGTGTGTTGCTGACTGGGATGCTGTCAGCTGTGTGTCAGCCATCTTGACACCCACAGTGCACTTTTAACTTTACTGAGACCTTCCCTCCTGACAAACAAATGGCTGCACCAGCCGTTAGGAAAGACCATGGACTGACACACACACACACACACACACACACACACACACACAAGCTGCTGAAGTGACCAATTAGCAGAAGTGTTTGAACTAAGCAGAAACGACTCCCAGTCGACAAAAACAGAAAAAAGCTGTGCTTGTCTGCTTGTTCTTCGTCTGGTTCAGCGGAACATTTGTATCATTCAATTTTAACCATTAGAACTTGTTGAAATCTGTGACGCTAAATATTAGTTTACGATATTCATATTGTGTTGATTAGACTGTTTGGTGAGAGCCAACTGAATAAAATGGCTGCAAAGAGGCTCTCAGGCAGTATCACATTATGATGTGTTGGCAGAATTGAGACTGAGCAGTTTAATTCAATGTCGCCATGATGCCAGATATGTCATGAGTCAGATACAGACCACCAGCTGGTCTAGTGAGGGGCTAAGGAACAACTGCCTGATTGAATGTGTGAAGGGTACAGATGCATGTGTAGGTTACATACATGTTAACCTCATACGTAGGACATTTTTCAAGGTGAGCTGAGAGTCAGGGCACCATCATAGCTTCAAAGTGTTAGAAACATGTAAAGCTCATAACCTGGTAAACTAAACATCAGTTTCATTGTCATTGCTATGAAATGTATGCCTTACCGTCAGGGGGCACTTGTGTACATGCTTGTCAATTCTAGTTTCACTCCAGTCACCAAGTGAAATCACTTTAAGGACCTGGACAAACAGAAAATGACCCAGTTTCATTAAACTATTGCATTTTGTCTGCTGCTGGCCAGAGTTGAGTATAAAAAATAAACACAAAACAGAAACATTCAGTACAAATAAAGCAATAAGATGTGTGCATCACAAAAGATGAGGAAAAATTGTGTTGAAAATCAGCATCCACTTCAGCGAAGAGAGCAGATACAGCACGGTGATACTGAGGTGCATCAAGACAAGAGCAGTGTGTGTGTGTGTGTGTGGATGCTGGCCAAGCTTACTGACTGTCCCCATCAGTCAAGGTTGTGTCTTATTATAGGTCATTAGTCTCTCTGCTCAGCTGCGACCTTGACGCTACCTGCTAGAGCATGTACAGTGTACTGTATGTCTGATAGGCAAAATAAGTGTGTGTGTTTTTGTGTGTATTTACGTTGTTTTGTTTTTTATTGTGTTTTGTACTACATGTGTGTACAGCGACCCAAGAAAAGTATGTGCCTAAAATAATATATATAATCCAAGAAAATGTGTTTATTGAGAACAACTATAAAAATACTTTTTCTTGCCACTGTATGTATATGTTGTTTTTTTTAAGTGTGTGAAAGCACATGTGGTTTTGGTCTTGATTTGCAGTCAGCTCTTGCTTTGTGTGATGGATGGATGGACATAGGAGGTCAGAAAGGGTCAACGTGCCCTAATACAGTGGGGGTGGGGAAGGCTCACAAAGATGTCAGTCACAGATTTTAATGCTACACGAGTAACACTGGTTTAAAGTAAAAGTGCTGGCACCCACAATAAAAAATTGTCTGCCATGCAGGACGACAGGCTGAGTCCCAACTGCCAGCAGTCATTTACTGGTTGTTGCCTTTTACCTACCATGACAGTTACACCGGGATATGCATGTAATGCATTTAAGGATTTTTTTTGATGGGTTACAGTGAAAGCGTTTAACCTGAATGATTATGACTGTGAACAGGTCTGGCTGGTAATGTGTATGCTTCTTTGTTGGTCATCTAACTGCTCTTTGGGACTCTGTCAGTTTCATTTTTAACCTGCTCTGTTTGCTGAATAAGCTGCAGTGTTTACACCCACATATCTGTGCAGTGTAAGGCCAGGATTGTAAAGCAACGTCTAGGCTACTGTGTCACTCTATGCCAGTGGATCAAATTCATATTGCAGAAAGAAAATAGCAGCTCAAAATCAGCCCAGAGAGAATAAGGAGAGAGACATTCTGGATCATCCTGTACCCCTCCCTCTATCGATTTCCGTGTCTCGTGTCCTGTGCTAAACACAGCACAGTTGGTAGAGAGTCGCTGCTCATAAACATCTACTGCATTAAAGAAAATAGATGAGAAATGATATATGATATGATGCGACATTTGGGGCCATCCCACCCATAGTGTAGTGACTAGGATTGTTGCACTGACATCTGCTGGTGTTATTAATCTAAATGATTTGCTCTAAACAGACAGGCTGAATGGCCATTCCACTGCTCTGCCCCCTTAAATATATTGAAATCCTTCTTCAGGCCACGCTTGACCCAGCTGACCCCTTAAACTCTCATGACCTCAGGAATCAGTCATTGCATCATTATTCCTATAACGGGACTGATGTGGTGTAGTAGTTGAGTAAAATAGTGGAATTCAAACATGTTAAAAAATATTTCCAAATGCAGTTTTGCTATCCGACTGTAGTGGAGTGACTTTAGCGATATATTGATTATTTCATAGCATAACACAGGTGAATTTCTTCACTCTAACACTCTCATTGCCTGTCTTGTTGCCACATGTAGAGAGTCCTGCTCTTATGGATTCCAGCCTCACCATTCAACAGCCTATTACTTAGTGATGCCTGAGGGGCAGCTGGCTGTTTCAGCTTCGAATGGCCTTCGGTTTGCTGAGCGGAGCAACACTAGGGTCTGAAAAGATTTTACTCCAGAAAAGGAAGCTATAGCATGTGATAAACTTTATGTTATTGTGGAGGCAGATGCAAAGATTGGAGGCCTATAAATTAAAGATTATTGGTGAACATGTGGATAAAAACACTTTTCTCCTCTTCCATCCTCCTCTCCTTGTGTCTCAGACATCCTCTATGTCTGGATGGAGCATTTGGTCTGCTTGGCCTTGTGTCAAAGGATGATCATGGAGGATTAGAATACTGTCCCCTAATTTTAACATGTTTACTGAGCCATCCATGTGCGTGTGTATGTTTACTTTAGGTGCATGTGTGCATGTTCGTGACTTTGTCTGCCTGCATGCGTACGTGTGTGCGCGCGTGCTGCGTGGAGACTGAGGGGGTTTCAGGGGGAACAGATGGCTCGTGGTCTGCACTCGTCTGGTGCTCTCTGCCTGCCAAAGATCAGGCAAAAACAGTTACGGCACTCTGTACCTCATGCAGCCCTGCTTGAGAGGCCTAAATAACAGACCTCTGTTTGTTTTATACATCGCTTTATGGGCTATCAAAAAGTTATGGCAGAAATGGCATTTACAGCAGATTTGGTTTAGTTTCACTAACAGACTGTATTTGACATCGAATGCCTGGTTTTGTTCTTTGGGTCTTTGCTGTGGGACATTTGGAAGACAACATATTTTTAACTGGCACAGAGGCACTTGTTTATATGCCATCTTTTAAACTGCAAGTCTGGTCTTCAATAATTTACCAGGGGTATTTCTCTAACTGCTATGTCTGGTTCTCTCAGTTTAAAGGCAACGTGAGCAAATGTGTCCTGCATCACTATTTGATTAATTGTTTTTATATACAGGTGCATGTATTACTTCATAAAAAATTATATATACACTACTTAGATACAGTAGGTGTTTTCAGTTAGATAAAAGGTTTATTTTCATTTTTAAGTTATTGGTTTTTTGAATATTGGGAGTGGCGCTGCTAGGGCAGCTGCAGGTCTTTTCCTATGTGTTGCACAGAACGCCTTGTTGGAGTGTAGTGGGCAATCGGGTTCGTAGACCTGGATGAGGATGATTGAGCTAAATGTATTTCTGAGAAAATATAATGTGTACGAGAAGCTTTTAGACGTGGCTTTTTCCTCTCCATAAAGTCTGAGGAGAGCCTCGCTGTCTGCTGTAGGGGCCTCTGTGGACAGATAATTATCGTAACCACACACACTCACACACCTCCTGTCCATACAGAGCAGTGTATCTGTGATAGATGCTTACACATACACACACAAATTGTAATCTACTTACTTAAATTTACTGATGGACATTGCCAGCTAAGAGGGTACTGGGGATGAAAATCAACAGACGACTAAACGATGGGAGAGACACCTTGAAATGTAATTATATAACTCTGAAAGTCACCTTGACTGCAATTTAACCATGTCCCATTGAATTTAAGACCCAGATGGACATTTAGTCTTTCACTCTTAAAGTGGTCCTAAGCAAATTAGAACATGCACTGTATAAGCCCTGAATAAGCTAAAGTAACCTGCCAGTAACATGTTCAGAGCCACACTTGGATTAAGAAGAAAAATAAATTAAACAAGAAACAGATGCATATAGTAGTAGAGGCAGTGGAAAGTAGGGAGGGAGAAGAGATGAAAATTATTACAGTAGAGTAAAGAGTAGAGAAGACCATTGCTACCACTGCTTTTCCAGCCAGAAATCAATCTGAATGAGTTGAGGTGAGGAGTGGAGTGACAATCATGAGTAATGGATGTCTGCAGTTGATGAAGTGGTTTAATCATGCCCCTTTGCATACTGTTTATATAAAAAAAAAAACTTCTCTTGTCTTCTGCATTGCTAAAAGAGCACAAAGGAAAGGAAAGACAGGGGGAAGAACATCCTCCTGTTCTTCCCTCCCTGGATCAGTAGCTGATCTCGCCTCCTGGTAATAGATACCCTATGGCTCATACCGGCACAGGCCTCTTAAAAACTGAAGCAGAGGAAGAAGTCGATCTTGTGATTAAATGAACGATGTTGTATCAGTACAGGATGCTTACTGAACGGAATGGAACGGATCTATGTGTGCCATGCACATAATGCAGTGCCATTTCACCTACATTATAAGATCGGTCTTACAGTACAATACGTGCACTGTGCAGGCAAACACTAATGAGCCAGTGATGTTGGGTCAGACCCTCACTGAACACTTCTCTGTTTTGATAATGAACACAAAGTCTTATTAAGGCAAAAAATAAATTATGGACTATTGTATTATTGAATTTCAGGTGTATCTATGTATCACATCTATCACTCTCTCCTCTTATAGCCACACACACACACACACACACACACACACACCTCTTACACAAGCCATCTCCATTTCAGCTCCTGCAGCTCATATATGCTGCCTGCCACTTATTATTGGGAATAGCCATTTCAGTCCATTTTCTGGTGAGTCATTTGCATTTTAATGTGCAATTGTTGTATAACAAAGAGTGGAGACTCACTTGTAAGAAAATGTCTTTGTAGAGAACTGCCTTTTGAAGATGGTTTATGAACCTCCTCTTCAGTCATTACCCTGAAATAGTCTGACTTCTCTGCAGTGTGAACTATGGATTATTGAACTTTAACATGTTATTAAACAAACCTGGAGACCTGATTCAACCAGCCATGATATGTACCTTTATACTAACAAATGCGTTTTTAAAGGGGTCGCTTGTATTGACAGATGCACAAAGAATTAATTCAACTTTTAACTAATTTTTGTAGTTCTATACAAAATCTTCCCGCTTTCATCTCACACATGTTTAGGCAATTACAATTTCTGTTGTACTCTTTATTTTAAGTGGTCTAAAACATATAAATGCAGTTTCAGACATGTTATCGTAGAAGTGCTTTAAAAATAAGCTACCTATCAAGCGTAGGTCTTTGTTAGAGAGGGCCAGCCTACACTTCTCTATGAACCATAGTGAGCACTATGGCACAAAATATCTTATAGCTGAAGTGTGGGTGTTGGAACATGCAGCTCTGTAGTTTGTTATCTAACTGAAGAAGACAGTAATGTAAATTGTCTTTGTATAACTTTCTTTATACTCTATAACTTTCGCCCATGCTCTCTCGTGGTCACATGGTTCTTACTATTTAAACAGCCCCAGCTGTTGATGACTTTATGAGACTGTCACTGAGGACTGTGGTGTTTACTACAGTTGTCATGAGGGACACTGTCCAGCAGAGCCCAGTGTTTGACTGTTAAACAGAGTCTGCTGCAGGTCAGACTGAGGCTACATGGGGAAAATCAGAGGAAAAAGGAGGAGGAGACATTTAATGACTCTGATTTTGTGCCAGTTTTAAGTGAACTCTGGTGTTATGTTGAGATTTTCTTAAACTATGCTACTGTTTGGCCACATATCCTGTCCTCCTGCCTTCTAACTCTGTCAATGCCTCTCCTGCCATCTGTATCAGTATATCTTCCTCATTTGTTCTGTTTCTGTCTCAGACTTTGTCTCTCATATGTACAACCGTCCTGTTTCATTAGTCTCACAGAGCTGCAAGTGATTTTTCTAATTACAGATAAATTACAGATAGATTAAGGAGTAAGAAAAAAAACTACTGACATTGTCAAGTTTCTTCTTTTGATCAATTAACATTCTATAATATAGAGATTCAAGTGTTTCCTAACATTGAAACATTCCTCCACACTGTCTTTTTCTCTCATCTTTCTCCTTGTACCACTCCCACTGCCCTGCATTTATATTACTGTCCCGCCTTCTGGAGCCTGATTTAGGGTGACATTTTGGCGGGACTCCTATTGATCCAGCATGGTGCACTAGTGTGTAGATTTCACCTGTACAGCTGACGAGTCACTTGGATGAAATCCAATGCGAGATTCAAGGTCCCCTCACATCATCATTATCAGATTTTTTTGCCTCTGGTTCCAGACGGTAGAAGAGACAGAAGACAAAATGTGTACAGAAGTAGTAGAACTCAATCACTATATGGTAATAAAGACAGATGTTGGTGGTGCATGTGAGATTTGTTCCCTTTTCTCCTCCTCTTTCTCTCCTTTCTACCCTTCCTCTGCGCTCTCCCACTTCCTCGCCCTCTTGTCTCTCTCCCCGGTGGTTTCATGTCCCGGGTGATAGAGGGGAGCTGTGCCCTTGAGCGAGCTCTGTGCAGCAGGAGCAGGATGGATGCTTCAGCTGTGTGTTTGTGTGTGTGAGTGTATTTTCTCTCCAAATATCCTCAATATTTGAGCAAAATAACGAGAATGAGGATGGTGTGATATTTTACAGTTTCCTGAGATGACTGAGCACACCTCTTATATTTGTGAAACCAGGAAAAAAAATAGTAATTGATTATATAAAAATCTTTTTTAGAGTTGGATATGTCAAGGATTATACAGTTCAGAAGCAAATCTCTAAGAAATATCAGTGTTTTCAGTTTGTTCTCTGTGACTTAATTTATGGCACCCTGCTAATATTTAAGCAACTTGGTGAGAAATAGTCAGTTCTGAGAAGCTCTTAGTGCTTAATAAATACAATGTCAACTAGGATTTAGTTACTGCATCATCAAGATGTAGAAGTATATTTTAATTTTCTCAACAAATTAAACACAAATGACTGAACCAATCTGATAAATAATCATTAGACATATTTTCAAAGTGACTTTTAAAGGATCAATATTGATCAGTGGTAATATCACTTATTACTAATTCTGCCTGGGTTCTCAATTGAATTTCCAGATATTATAAAATTACATTGTTAAATAACCCCTCAAGGCAAATTTTTGATTTGTTGAACTGGACTGTTTAAATAAAACTTGATTGATTTAACTTCCCCAACTACTAACAAGTTGCAAAGTTCAGCTCAGATTTGGACAAAAACAACAATAGAAACAACAAAAAGGGGACTTTAAAGAGAAATACAAAGTCATGTATTTCCACCATAGATGTAAAATTTAGTATGTCTCAAGTATACTGTAGATGTATCTAATATGAGATGTTTCTTATCTTTCTTTTCATGTGATTTATCTTTGTTGTATAATAATGTTATTTCTTGCCACTAATATAATTTTAATTCTCAAATACCACTGTGCAAACAATAAGTACATAAATATCATGTAAAATAATACACCAATGCCACGATGAGACAAATGTATATTTGGCATCCACATCCAATAAAATCTAACTGCAAGATCATTGTCACAGTTAATGTATCAAGCCAAACTGTGTGTGTGTGTGTGTGTGTGTGTGTGCGTGTGATTGTTGACAGGCACTGAGATGTGTCAAAAGAGGTAATTTTCCATAAGTAGGCTTGACTCCCTCTATTTTTTGTTGTAACCTCCCCTGTAGCCATGGTAACCCCATCGTTTCCAAGGAGGGCTGTTCACTGCGGTGTTGGTGTGAAGGGGCCTATGATACACCAGTCACATGTTCAGCTCCCCTCTTCTGGTCCAGAGCATCTGTCAATCCCTCTGTCAGCTTCCACACACGCCGCTCTCTGTCTCAGTTGCTGATGGTTTCGAACTCTCTTTGTCTCTTATCTGAAAGTTGGAAAATACCCACTTCCTCTAGAATAGAGACCGAATGTGAAAACAGAAAGCTGAAGGATGGCTGCATGTGACTGTCTGTGCTGCCTGTGTGGATGTGCACATTAGAGGTAGTCATATTAGAGGCAGCATTGCCAAAACAGCAGCACCCTCTAAAAATAACATTTATGGGTGTGATGTTGATGAACGGTGCATATTATTTGTTATCACAATACCACAGACAGAAGGAAAGGGGTCTGATTTTTTACAGCATGGCTATAATGCCTTGTTTTTTTAGTTTAACTGAGATTTTCCCTAAACTTAATATTACTTGCATACTATATATATATATATATATATATAAACTAATACTCACTATGAATAATCCCATTCACATGTATTATTCATGTAGTCAAAACCTGATATGTTGTTCTGCTTTTTAAACATGAAAATAAAGGTTTCACCGTTGTGGGTCGTCCTCTAAGATAATAATCAGATAATTTTCCACCCACAGGTGTAATAACCTAAGATAAAACATATAACACACATGCAGTGGTTGTGCTTCATGTCACGCCTTAATGTAACGTAACCATTAAACTGTATTTAATTCGCTGCTATCTTCCTGCTCTGAGGATATGAAAGGAGATATCAGTGGGGGTGAGCTCCTGCTCAGCTGACTGCAATGGGGCATGTCTGCTGACGGGTGAGAAGTGGGGGAACAGAGGGTGTCCCTAATACGCAGGAAAACCCCTAATCCTCTGTCAAAGTGACCCCATTGATTGTTGGGGAGTGCCCCCGTTGGTCCACTCGCCCTAAAATAGTGTCTGGTGTTATTGTTGTTGTTCTGTGCTGTTAGTAGCTGTGTGAAACACCCCATGGAGACACACTTACTACTGCTAGCTCCCATGCACTGAGATGCCCCTGGTTGATTTAATGCACACACACACACACACACACACACACACACACACACACACACACTGGTCTTTGTTAGAGGCAAAAAAAACAAAAACAAACAAAAAAAAGCTGATAAGCAGGTTGACAATAAAGAGCGCGTGCTGGCAGAGATTGAGGGAGGCAGGGAGAGTGAACCAGAGAGAATGAGTGGGAGGGAAAGAGAGACAGTGGGTGGGATAACGAGAGAGGAGAGGATGGAGGGAGGGGGGTTGACATATCCCACTCCAGTCATTTTAGCCAAAGTATTTGTTTCAGCTGCTATTTTCAGTTTGGCCCGTCTCCCTGCTTGCCACCCTAACCTTGGATATCAAGATCATACAACACCCACTACACGTCTCAGAGTGAATGTAGGTGAGGAAGAAAAAGAAGGAGGCAGAAGGCAAGGGAGAAGCCTCAGCTGTTATGGTAAGTCGGGGTGCTTTTCCGGCACCCTCCCCATTCAAAGGTGCTTTCTGGGGCAGGGACCAGCTTCTGCAAGGCAAGAGGGATTTACCCTTGTTGACACATAAAAAAAAAAAAATCACAGAGATAGAGAGGGGAAAGGGAGGGAGCGAGGCAGCAGAGGAGATTTGGCATTTGTCCTTTCTGCAGCGTGAAAGACTGCCAGACGCGCAGCGCTTTGTTTACTCACCACTGGAGAATGAGATAGACCCCCTCTCACCTCCTCATCACCCAGCAGCCTCTTCTTTACTCCCCCTTGCTCATGTCTTATCCTCCCACCATCCGTCTTAGATGTGCACGGCAGAGGAAGGAGCTGTTGTATCCACTACCTCAATGGTAGCATTTCCTGGTGGGCTTTGATTTGTTCTTTTTACTCTGTTACCTGAGCCAGTGGCACCTTGCTCTTGCCTCTGAGTGGGATGGATACCCACGAGGTTAAGATAAGGGCTGCGCTGAGTGAGTGACTGGCTGACTGACTGAATAGATGACTGGTTGGCTGTTTGGCTGTGGGGCCGGGGAGCTCAGGTTTCACTCCTCTTCATAGAGAAGGGAGGAAGAAAGAGGGAAAGAAAGTGAACATGGCTGTGGAAGAGGGAGCTGTCTTTCTAACACAAGTGAGTAGTTGCAGTATTTGGATTTCTTCTTACACTTTCTGTATTTTGAATTCTGAAAATGATTTGTGAAATAATGTGAGAGAAGTTGTTGGCTGTCTCAGGGGTTTTCAATTCATCAATGCACCAAACCACTGGAATGACCTAGTCATACAAGCACTGGAAGTCAGCTGATCTGCTGCAATCGGATCAACAGCACTTGAAGCATGTGTGTTTATTGAAGTGTTAGTGTTAGTGTATAGCATATTTTCAGTATATGTATTAGGAACTTACATGCCCCTATATAAAATAGACAGTCTGCACTCACGTTGTTAATATTGAAGGGAATAATTGGAGACTTTGCAAAATGATTCTTTGCTTTGACAAACACAGATTTAACAAGATATTATTCAGCATCAGAGGTGCTCACAGGTGGACTTTTCCACTTCCCGTCAATTTTCCAGAATAAAAGCTGAACTGACAGCCTTTGTAAAGTTTCTCATTGCAGCTCTTTTTTCAGTGCTTTATGCTTGAAGAAGCATTAATTAACTTTAGTCCCTTTTAGGCGTAAAACACTTGATGGATCCAGAAATGATCGAACTCACTCGCTCATCCATTCATTCATTCATTTACTTCATCACACACATTGTCATCAGTCTTTCCACCTAGTGGCCAATAGGGGCAGGGCACCTAAAATTCTACTACTACAACTACTTGTTGTAGAGCAATGATCCTAAAACTGATAGTATATAGTATTTACAGTCTTCAGAGCTGGGAAGTAAACACAGGCTATTTGTACACTTGAAATTATTTAAAGACATCCATGGACATGGATTCATCAGCAGCATCGCTAAACTGGCCTTGGCAAAAGATCAGGGGAGCTGGATAGTTCATGGATGGATGTGGTGAATGGGGTGAGGTTCTTTGGCACTTCTGGGTGTTGTGGACAGCCACTGGATGCCTCTGGCTTTGTGTTCATAGAGCTCTGGAGTGATGTGTTTTGTGATGCTGGGAGAGCAGGGGATCAAGTGAAACAATACAGACGATACTGGTCTGAATCTCCTCTTCTAAGCGCTCTCAGTTCACTGGACATGCCTTGTGTGTCTGTGTTAGTGTGTACATGGTTATACCTGCCTGCCTTTAAGTAAACATTGCACTGAAGTGTCTGCAGACATGTATGTGTTTATGTAAGACTTTTTACTACAGTACTGCACGGCTGCTGTGCAAACATGTTGGGAGCAGAGAGCCAAACTGACATCATCGTAGTCTGGCGGCCTGGGGATATCGCTCTTTATACAAGTGAATATCCTCTATTCATTCAGACTATCACTGTGTTGATGTCATAAGGAGACGTGCCAAGTACAGGTTCAGCAAAATGAAAATAAATGCTCTGCAGCTCCAAAATGTCATTAATCCCCATACCTCCTGCAGAATGAAGGAACGCTGTGAACCACCTAAACACCTGTATGTTTGAAACAGAGCATGACAAATGAGGATTTTCATCTGCAAAATGTGCATTTACCAGAAGGCGTTTTTTTAATTAGAACTGTTAATTGTCATTTTTTCCACCCACTTACAAAAACATTTGCTAAGTTTGTGTAACACTATAACTTGGAGTGATGGTACAGTATAATTCCCCAGCTTTTCCAGTCATCACTTGTGTGTCAGATTTCTGTCTCTCTCTCGCTCATCCTCTCCCTTCTACTGTATCACACGTTAGATTATCTCTTTCCTTCTGGCTTAACCTAGTCTTTAATGGTTTCTTTGAACCTCTGATCTGCAGAGGCTTAATGATATTTCTCTTACTAATCTCTTGCCCCATCCTATGTAAAGCTCATTCACAAAGACTTCAAGATCCTTCGTGTTGGACATAGATGGGATGAGGATGTAGGGTTGGACATGTTGGTCACTGGTTTACACTGCAGGCATTAAAGGATAAGGGAGAAATGAATAGAGACTTATAGATGAAGACTTCTTAATGGTTGGCACTCGAGCTTGGGCAGATGCACAAGGAAAAGTAAAGAGGAGGAATATTAGAGATTACTGTGATTTAGCAAATGTGTAAACTTAAACAAATGCTCCATATCTTGTACTGTAACGTGGCGTAACACACGACACTAGTAGCTATGCATGCTGTCTATCTGCAGCTGTGTGACTAGTGTATTTCCTTGTATGTATTAATCCCGTCAAGCATTTAGTGACATTTGACAAAGCCTGAGAATCATGGTTCACACACGTGTTCATGTGTGTAGCCAGCATAGCACAGACTACTGTAAGCCTACAGTCCAGTTATGTAAGCTACAGGACAACTGTAGCATGCAGACGTGCACACAGACACACTCATGCTGCTCAGATATTCTATCATGTGGAGAGACCTGAATAATTGATGTTGACACTGGGAGTGATATTGATTTTCTACTGTATATTAAGATCATCTTGAAGTGTTGCAGAAAGTCAAGTAAATTCGAAGAGAGGAGAGAGGGAGAAAAGGAAGATGTAAAATATCTATGTTGATATAAGACGTGGGTGAGATTTGTCTTAGTTTGACCCCATGCTCTTGTTCTGTTTATATTTCTTTCATGCTAACATGGTTTCTCATCACAAAGACATTGCATTCATTCCTGCAAATCACCATTTGTAAACAGCAGTCACATTAAATCATGTTGATATCTTTTGACACGTAGACCCGACGTAGAAAACAGAGGAAGTATTGTAAAAGTGCAGAGAGTTTACCTCAGTGACTGTGTGGAGGTGGAACACAGAGCAGGTGGAGAGAGGCTGCAGGCTGCGTTTAGACTGGACGGGAGCCAATGGGTTTCTAACAGGTCATCATGAAGGACACTGGTTCACAGAGTAGAGACCTCAGTCTCAGAAGTTTGTCTTCTCAGCTAGTGTCTTTTTGATTTGCAACCTCTCTTGGATCATATTGGTTTGCTCTTCATTGCTGTTAGCTGTTTTATTTCCTTCTAGTCACCATCGCGGATGGTGGAAATACACACACAACATAGTGCACAAACAAAAGAGCTCTTTGCACAGCAGGTTTGCCTAATTACAAAAAGTTCAGACAACAGGAGTCAGGCCTCTGCATCATATGTTCATATCATCTGGACTTTTTTCTTCTTGTCCAGTTGCCATGATTTAACTTCACCTGGATCACTGCGAATCTTCACAGACATATGTTTATGACTTTTCACATTCACGTTTTACTGCTGCTGGCAGGGACAATTTTAGAACTCCACTATTTCTCTACAAGCATCTATTGAATGAAATGGCTGTATATTATTTTGTAATTGTTGACCTGTTGCTCATACTTGCTGTTCAGTGATCATGACGTTCAGTCTGTCTGACAGTTTTCTCAAGGCCACAACAACAAATGTATTCTCATTGGTTCAGTGCAAACAGTCCTCTGGAGGCTTGGAGTATGGTAAAAGGAAGACATTTCAAAACATTTCTGGCTAAAAACTGATTGGCTACAGAGATATGAGCTTTACTTTTCTGGTCTCTAGTAATCAGGAAATGACTTGGTTTCCATCTAACACTGTTATTTTGTTTGTCTACACACAAACATGCATGAACACACAGATATTTTTCTCCCACAGTTTTATGCATATCATATGGAACAATCTGATGCTGGATGTTTTGTTCACTCACATTTTGACTCAGGGTCAAATCCCTCTATGTTTTTCAGAGTTATTTTTAGAAAAGCGTGGTAGATGGAGGTGGGGGAGAGAGAGTACAATGTTGGATAACTCCTCATACTGTTTGGCCCTGCCGAGTTTATCCTAAATGTCTCTGGACACAAGGCTATATTTAGCACGTCTGGGCTTTTGATAATTCAGGGGAATTTGGTTTTTGAGCCTCTATTATGAGGCAGCATTTCACAGCTTCTCTCCCTTCTGCTCTCAGCAGATCCAGTGCTGAGTTTTACAAAATGCTCTGCAAGGCTGCTGCGAAGAAGGAAGACAAAATCTGCAGAGCTTGCCCTGTGTCATTTTATGTCAAACCTAATGTCCTAGAAGCTAACATGAACACAGGAAAGAAGCATAACCTCTCTTTCTACCTTTGTCTGCTTAGCTTTCTCAGTCTCTTCTTCTTTATTTACTGTCATCCTCCTTTTGATCTCTCCCCCTACCCTTCTCCTAGTCTGGCAAACACACGCCCATACACATGCACACCACATTTGTTATAGGGGCAAAAACATGCTTACCTCATCATTTTATTTCGGTGTGCAAAGCCCTATTTCTGTAGTGAAATAAAGGACAGCCAAGCAGAATAGAGGATGCTGTGCTTCTCATAGTACAGCGACACAGACTCGCAGCTGCTTTACTGGTGGATTCAGAATAGATTTCTGTGGAAGAGAGGAGGTCTCTGGCAGCTGTAAGGACCACCCGGTTAATGAACTTCCTACCTTTGGGAATCAAAGACATTTGGATTTAACAAAGCTGAAATAACAGTCTGGTGGGATCCGATGGATGACGGAGGATGACGTTAATTGTTGGGATGATATGCTGTGGATCTGTTGGCTTTCTCATGGATCTGATTTTTGAGATGTTAGCGACGACGAGCGTAGATGAGTGGATTTATTTGAATGTTAAAATGGTCCCGCTGTTTGTCTGGATATTGGCTTTGTTTTTTCCATTGTTGACATGTTTTTTGGATGTCTGAGAAACAATGACAGAGTTCTACCTGGTAGAGTAACATTTTGACTTTTGTATGTGCTTTTGTTCTCCTGTGTGCCTGATAGTAACAGTGTGATGATTTAATGCAGAGACATACTCATCTCCTCTCTCTTTGTCTTGTCTCCCTTCTTTCACTCTCCTTATGTTCCTCTCTCCAGTCTGACAGTAATGCCAGTTACCTGCGAGCTGCCCGGGCAGGGAACCTTGAAAAGGTCCTTGACTACCTCAAGTCTGGGGTTGAGATTAATATTTGCAATCAGGTAAGTTTTCTGAGTACCTCTCCTGATTGAAGCTGTAAAGTTATTATTTTCTATATACATAAACATACGCACACCAAACTGCTGCATCAGCCAAATTTCTAATAGAGGGCTCAGGGGCTCATGTCTAATTGACTAAGCAGGATTTGAATATTTTATTAATTTTAACCCATGCATTATGCACAATTAAGCATTATCCTTCAGTCATTTCTAGTGCACGAGATAGAATCAGTCTACTAAATATATTTCTTTTTCAGAATGGTCTAAACGCTCTTCACCTTGCCTCCAAAGAGGGGCATGTAGAGGTTGTTGCTGAGCTGCTGAAGCTCGGAGCCGCTGTGGATGCAGCCACAAAGGTAAGGCCCGTCACCTATCGCAGCTCACATGATGTTATAGAGAGCTATATTTGGATCCAGCACAAACTGGCTGCACTGTAGGATATAGGAGCATGCAGTTACAGTAGGTGTACTGATTTTAAGTGGAGAGACTTTGTTAGGGTGAGAATTAAGTTCAGAGATCATGAAAGTGTTAACAACATCATGTATTTATTTGAACTGCATATAATAAGGTAAAGAAAAGAGTGGTTGTCTACAGTATTTTATGTGCTGTACAGTGTAATTTGAGTGTGATACATCAGGGGAGGGCCACTTTCTTTGAAGTATCTTTACTCTGATGCTACATGGAGTTGGGAGGGGGTGCCACTGAAATCATTATCCAGATTTCTACCCAGAAGGCCCTCACTCCCATTTAGTCATCTTGTTCAGCCTCTCTGCCAAAGGCCACATGCCCAGTGCTGAAATAAACACGAGACACAATGAAATATTCAAGATTAGGGAGAAAATCTCCCCAATTAAAGCCTCTTTCTGTTGTGACCCTGAGGATACTGAGGAATTAACTTGGGATGTTGGGAATCCAGTGCCTGCACCATGGTGCCTATCAATGCCAGTTCCACAGGCTGATCACAGAGGCAGTGCTACTGAGGGTGTCTGGATGTAGTAGCACAGAGTGTTTCATTTAGGCTGTGTGTTTGTGTTTGTGCTTGACTCTAAAGTTAATTGTGTATCCGCCCCTTTAATGCTGTGTTTCTCTTGTTGTGGGAGAATTAGCCTTGTCTTTGGTTCATTAGCCCAATAGCAGTTCAGTGAGAACTACCATTATGAACCTTACAGCGCTGTCAGACAAACTGTAATTTCATGGGGCTCTAGTTTGTGGTGTTTCACTGGATTTCATGACGTTTGCGAAGCTTTCATGGGTCGTTTTGAAATGGAGAACATACTGTAAGTCCAACTTCAATGATATGTCTGTAGTCTGCACACAGTCACAGTCAGGGAGGTTATGTTGTGGATGACGGGTCTATGAAGCACAGATGGTGATTTTTGTATAAATGTTAATTAAGTAAATACGTATCTCATGTTTCAAATTACCGTTAACATTTTATAGTTATAATATTTAACACAGGCCATGATCTTACCCTTACTTACTAAGTGTTTTCAGTGTCTAAATGTATCAAAATAAAACTTTAATCATGCTTTAGTTGCTACAAGCACATCTGGTTTTGTCAGAGTGTATATGACTGGAAGAGCAATAAGCAGCTTGCAGATAAACACACAGTTTGTCCTAATGGATGTCTAGATGTTTAGAAGTGCGAAGTACAGCTGTCAAATGAATGAATGTGTCATTTGTGCTGCAAATTACAAAAATGTTCTGATTCTCTAATATTGTTTTTGAAAGGCTCTGGTGAGTACCATTGTACAATCTGTGAGGTAGCCTGTCATAACGTTATTTAAATGTTATGATTGTGATTATATACTAACTAGAACTGGTCTCACAGCTGTGTACTTCAGAGAGGCCTTTTGGCTCAGTAAAGATCACGTCTTCATCTGTGTTATACACTAAACAGTGTCTTGTGCTTCTGTGTATGAATGTAAATATCTGACTTCCCGGCAGCTGTATACAGCCATGTGACAGATGATCACTATTGTGCCACAGCACTTGTCGTGAATAATGGAACTCAGTATCACGCGGCTGTGGGTCAACTCTGCCTTCATAAGGATTTGTACAGGTTCATAAAAAGTCTCCTGTAGCCTTATTTATGGCCAGACTTCTGCAGGAGATCGTGTGGGACGTGGGGCTTCGGAAGTGACACATTGTTGGCAGTGCAGGCAGGGCCAGAGCTGGAACACCAGCGGTACAAAAGTGTGGTTGGTGTGAGGGGACTCACTGAGCCACATGAGTAGTGATATGGATATGTGCAGACTGTAGTGACAAACAGTCACGCGCACAAGCAATACAGTGAGACAGGTGGCACAGGGCTTAACACACATTCCTGTATTTGTTCCCTGTAATCCAGAAAGGAAACACTGCTCTCCACATAGCCTCGCTGGCCGGTCAAACGGAAGTCGTCAAAGAGCTGGTCACAAACGGAGCCAATGTCAACGCTCAGTCTCAGGTAGGAAAAACTTGATGCCCGCACACACAGCACAGTGACAGTAAGCTCTTATTCTTCCACATTAAGGAAGGAAAACATCTTAAGTGTAATTACACGCTGCTGGGACATTTGTTGACACATTGGTTTGGATGATATTGTATCACAAAGTCAATGACACTGAGGGACTCACTCAGTGGAAAGATCCCCACTGAGAGGATCTGGCATCACTCCAACTAGGCCTCTGCTTCTCAAGGAAACTGCTGTCCTTGCACTTTACATTTAACTCTAACACATCAATGGGAGAGGAAAGATTTGAAGCACTATCCTTTTTTCTAGTTCCATCAAATTGCAACATAATTTTGTTTCTCTACCAAAATCTATGTTAACCTTACTGTGTAATAATAAAAAATATTATTATAACTGTAATGATATAATGTTTGATGCAACCACTCGTGGTCTTTCTTAAACGTGTATGTAAATGTGCATGGGTGTGTTTTGTCTCTCTTTTGTGCAGAATGGCTTCACTCCTCTGTACATGGCAGCACAGGAGAATCACCTGGAGGTGGTACGGTTCCTTCTGGAGAACAATGCCAGCCAGAGTATGGCCACTGAGGTACTGTACGTGTGTGTGGTTTCGCTGTTTATACAGTACGTGCATGTCTGCCAGTCCTGTGTCCACCTCTCTGCTGTCATACCTATTATATTATTTGTCCATGCTTTTTCTCTGCCTCAGTTATGTGTGGTTGTTTAATCTGTTGTACTAACCACCTTCATCTCCTCTGTTTCCTTCCCTTCCTCCTTTCACCGTCCCGACCTCCACTCCCTTTGCCTCTGTATCTGTTTTTTCACCTCTCTGTTCTGTACCTCACTTCACTGTCTTTTTCTCACTCTCTCTGTCTCACATGATCACTTTTTCTACCTCTCTTGTCTTTTCTCTGACCCTCTTACCTGCCCCTCCTCCTCCCTCTCTCTCCCCATCTCTTCATGAGGGACAGGGCAGAGCCTCATTGATTGGTAGTGTGGTGGTGGAGGCAGAGTGACCTTGAGTTGGTCACAGACGAGGTCCGCTCCCCTCGCTGCCTCTCCTCCACGGCTGCTGCTGCCGATACCACTCTCGTTTACATTGCTCACCCTGTGAAACCCATACACACATATAATTAGCACCACATGTGCAGTATATACACACAAACACATAGGCACAAATGGAGATATACTTTATAAACATGATGTGAATAATGTAATACACAAACCAATCTACAGTTCACTGGTTTACATCTATCGGCTACATATTACAGCAGGACATACCATTCAGGACAAGCGCACATGCAAAATGATGGTTTTACTTGAACATGAATAAAACATTGTGTCTACAGCAAAATAACAATTCAGCCACATGTAATTTTGTGCCACAGTCTCTCCATAACGCTCTCTTCACCCACTCATCATCCATCCAGCCACACTTACTATACCATCCCTGTTTCATCACCAGTTATGCATTACAGCTACATCCAGTGTTAGTAACACTTCTCTATCTTCACATGCAGGATGGCTTCACCCCTCTGGCAGTGGCCCTTCAGCAGGGCCATGACCAGGTGGTCTCCTTGCTGTTGGAAAATGATACAAAGGGCAAGGTACGGCTGCCTGCCCTACACATCGCCGCCCGCAAGGATGACACCAAGGCCGCGGCCCTGCTCCTGCAGAACGACCACAACGCGGACGTCGAGTCCAAGGTGAGTGACAACACAGTAGCAGTCTGTCTCTGGTGGGTTTTCTGCTTTGTTTTTTATTCATTCATTCTGTCATTGTTTAAATGTTTCTTTGATTATTGATGCCTTTAATTTAGTTTTTTCTTTCTTTCTTTCCTGGGAGAATTTGTTTTTAATGGTCTTTTTTGGCAGAAAGGGGAAAGGTGCAGAAGTACATTTTTTGTTTTTGTGAAATTTTGTATATATTTCATTATATTATTGAACAGGACAACAATGTACTGTAATGTACTAATTTTAGTGCTGTTTAGTTACATTTATATAGAATATAGAACACACGAAAATGTGTGAATGTACTATATGATCATGCTAAATTAGGATTTCGTTTTCAAAATACATTATAAAATCTAGTTAAATATTAAACAACAACAGGAGTTTATGAGTTTTTTAACCATTTATTAGTACTGCGCTCCTTCTCCCCTCTCTCTGCTCCTCCACTTCATGTCAGTGGGGGCTTTTTCAGTTCTTTGCTCACTAATTGCTCGTTCTCTCCTCTCTTGGCTGACTCTGTAGATGATGGTGAATAGAACAACAGAGGTACACCTCTACTCTGTACATTACGCAGTCTCCATTGCAGCTCATAAAAACAAAAACTTCAGTGCCCCTGACTTAATGCAGTAGTGTTTCTGCAGCCCTTTGTCACCTCTCCTTTTCCATTATAAGTCAATTTTGACTTCCTCTTCATTGCTTCATTCATGTATTAGATATCTCCAGTCACAGAAGAAGTCAGAGTAGCGCATGTTTCCCTTATACTGATCTATTAAATAATGAGGCTGGGAGCTTGGGTATCAAGGTGTTCCTTGATTCAAATGGTTTCATGGTGTCCAAAGTTTAAGCTTCGGCTCTTCTTTTGGCAAATTCTTTGTAATTGTTGATAAAATGTTGTCCTGATGTGACCTGACAGTCTTTCCATGAAACTGGTCAGCATGATAACCAGTGTTAGCATGAATAGTGGTTATCATTCACTGAAAAAGCAGCGGTTTGTTAATAACCTGCATGGCAAGCAAATCCTCATTAAGCTGTAAAGGAACCCAGCCGTCTAGACAAACACCTAATATAGTTTCCTAGTCTACCCTGTATTGACTTTTATAATCCTCAACCCTTGCACCTAAAGAATTTGCATGGGACCAAAGCAAAAAGCTATATTGACACTGCTTCTATGGTAACACGTAGCCTTTGTGGCACCAAAGCCAGGTGGCCACCTTCTGTGTGTGTGCCTGTTTTGGTTGGCACTGGCAATGGTCCTGGTCCTGGCTTTGGCAGGCTGGTCAGTTATCTGCTATGATTCATCCAAATGACGTTGTTGATTATGTATTAAAGAAATGTGCTCAGCACTTTGGTGGATTTACACATTTTCTATAAAGAGTATCTATTGTATATCCATAAACTGACTACGAAAGAGCTGATTTTTAAGGTTCATTTTAATTGTTGGTGACTTTTATAATTGGGATTTCAGTGATTAGATATCATAATAGCAGATTAATTCAGCTGTTGGATAAATTGTTTCTATTGTCCTTTTGTTGCTTTGACAGCTGTGTCTCACTAAGCCAGGAAATGAATCTTATTTAAGATATACACAGATGGACATAAGGTTTATTTATACACACATAATACACAATAATCACCTATAATTAATATCTGTCAGAGCTAAGTTGTCTATTACACCCTACAAAATGTGAGTAGTTTGCCCAGTGTGTTAGTGTAATGATAAGTTATATATCAGTATCTTGAAAGCACACAGTATCCCTGTATGTAACCCACTGTAGTTTTCTGCATGCCACTGGCCCCATGTTTGATGCTTCTATTAAATGACTTTTTCTACCACTCTGAGAAAGTCAGGTGTAAGTGTAACACTGTACAGTCGAGTGTGTTCTTGTCTGATGGATCGTGTGATTGTACCTCGATGAGAGACTGTGCAGACAGCTGTGAAGCTTGAGATCTTTACTGAATTGTACACGTCCAGTGTGTTGCACTGTGTGTAATTTGATGTATGTGCCTTTCTCTTTGCTTATGTGTGTGTGTGTGTGTGTGTGTGTGTGTGTGACGTTGGGCTTTCGTCAACCCTCAGAGTGGTTTCACCCCCCTCCACATCGCGTCTCACTACGGCAACATCAATGTGGCCACGCTCCTCCTAAACCGTGGAGCTGCTGTGGACTTCATGGCTCGGGTGAGTTTATTCTGCCCTCTACTGTTGGGGAGGAGGTACTAACAACATTCAAGGAAAATAGTCAAAGATTTCCAAGGACTAACTGAGAAGTACTGGTCCCCATGACGTCATATTAAGCAGTCCCAGAGGGTGTATTGACCTTTTTCACATCATACAATTCGACTTTACGCCAAAACATCTTGTGTTAAAAAAGTATTTGTTACAAACAGAACACTCATTCTGCGGGTTCTTTTACTATGAGCGCTTCAGGGTTAAAGCATCAGATGTAGACACAAACACAAGATGTGAGAAGTGGGCAGGACAATTGTTATTGGTGCATGTTGCACGTCAAGACACATGCTGCTACTATTACAAGAGAGAAAAGCACTATAAAGCCAAGACGGCCACATGTCGGCTACATACATTGCTATATATTTACAGTCCAGAAAGTTGCGTATGTAATGATGAATTAGACTGAATTATAGCTGTAAAGAAAAATAATTTCTTCTATGTGCAGAATGACATCACACCGCTTCATGTCGCTGCAAAAAGGGGAAACAGCACCATGGTCAAGCTGCTGCTGGACAGAGGGTCTAAAATAGATGCAAAGACCAAGGTGAGACTGTGGACCTCAACCTCATCACTCATTCAGTAATAAAGAACATGTTGAATAAAACATGTTTTGGCAGATGCCATGTTCTACTCTAGTTGGATTGAATTATATGAATATGAAACAAGTTGGAAAAATGAAAATTCCACTGTTCGTGTACATGCAGTAATATTGCAAACATATATTTGCAATTAGTTTAACAGGAGAAGAAGAATCTCAGCTCAAAAGCCAATGACTAAGAGTTTTAATTTTCTAAGATATAGCAAAACCTTAACTGTCTGTCTTCTTTTGCAGGACGGTCTGACACCTCTTCACTGTGGGGCGAGGAGCGGACACGAGAAAGTGGTAGAAATCCTACTCGATCGAGGAGCTCCCATCCTGTCCAAGACCAAGGTAGCTACTGGAAAGCTCAATTCAGGAGACACTGCTTCATTCAGAATAGGAAAGGAAGGGTCATAAACGCATGTCACATGTTTTTTTTTACTTGATGTTATGAAATAGAACAGAATAGGTTGCACTTAACTTAAAACTGAACTTGCATTCTTAAAAGCACTGTGAACCAGCTTTTCTAACCACACAGAGCCATGTGAAATCTTTTATCCAGTCACATGGCACGTCTGTTGTTGTTGCTGTAGTGTTGTCGCATTGTCTCCGTAACATCTGTGCGACCTCTCCAGAACAGCCTGTCTCCGCTGCATAGCCCTACAGTTTGACCGCGCAGGACGACAAGTGTAACCAAATAGACATTGTTGTAATGACCTCGTTATAACAATGCTTCTGTAACCTTCTCAACAACTTCCTTCGCAGTCTTTCTGTGCAGCAGACGGCCACGCTCTAACTTACTATGTCTGTCTGTCCATCTTGTGTCCGTCTGCGTGTGTGTGTCTCTCTCTCTGTCTCGCTCTCTCCCTGTCTCTTTCATTTACACTGCCCCCCCTTTAGAACGGGCTATCACCACTACACATGGCCACTCAGGGGGACCACTTGAACTGTGTCCAGCTGCTGCTCCAGCATGACATGCCGGTGGACGACGTCACCAATGACTACCTTACGGCGCTGCACGTTGCTGCCCACTGTGGACACTACAAAGTGGCAAAGCTGATCGTGGACAAGAAGGCCAATCCAAATGCCAAGGCCCTGGTAATTTAAAAGGGTGGGAAAGGATGGAGGGGTTGAAGTGAAGTTAAAACTGACAAGATGTCAAAAGGAAGGGAGGCTGAGAGAGTGAGAAAGTTTAAATCCTCACTGTACTGCTTTGCTTATTACAGTGGGCTTTACATTGACTTCTTCTCTGTCTGTGTGCAGAATGGTTTCACTCCCCTTCACATCGCCTGCAAGAAGAATAGAGTCAAAGTGATGGAGCTGTTGCTAAAACATGGAGCATCTATCCAGGCTGTCACTGAGGTACTACACCAGGCTGGACCTGATTTACTCTGTTCTACTCAGCAGCCTTTTCAGTACTTGACACCACATGTGGTTTCTTTAAACTCTACTGACTTATAACTAAGCTGTTGCATTGTGACCTAGTTTGAATTTGATGTGAGAACATTTAGATTCAGAGTGTGAACTGACACTTGCGACTTGTTTAATTCATGATATTGATCATATCTGTTTCCTTGCAGTCTGGCCTAACACCAATCCATGTGGCAGCTTTTATGGGCCATGAGAACATTGTCCATGCCCTTACACACCACGGAGCATCACCCAACACCACCAACGTAGTAAGTAGATCATTTATAATCCTCTGTTATGTTACCACTACCTGTTTTGTCAAGTATATGTTTCTGTATAGAGTACAAATCTGACACCATTGAAAATCTCCCACTGACAACTATTTTGTTGCAGCGAGGTGAGACGGCTCTCCACATGGCAGCCAGGGCAGGCCAGGCCGATGTAGTCCGATATCTCCTCAAAAATGGAGCCAATGTGGACACAAAATCTAAGGTGAGAACACTGAGCCTTATCAATCACTGTTCAGGAGATAATAAAAACATGAGAAGCTACTGGGCCAGAAGTCACTTTGTCCTTCTCTGCAGGATGACCAGACAGCGTTGCACATTGCCAGTCGGCTGGGGAAAGTGGAAATCGTCCAACAGCTGCTGCACTGTGGCGCCTCTGCCAACGCTGCCACCACCTCAGGCTACACCCCCCTTCACCTGGCTGCCCGCGAAGGACACCAAGATGTTGCTGCCATGCTGCTGGAGAACAAAGCCTCACTCGAATCCTCAACTAAGGTCAGTCAGACAGAGGCTCTCAAAGGAGTGCACGAAACAAATGGAGTTGAATATTTCCCTTTTTCCACATCGTGCCACATACACATACCAAGCATCACATCTGTGCAGTGCCATGTACCTACACTAGTGGGCACCAGCTTCTCTTTCCAACACCATCCATTTTAGCATGTTCATTAGATTTTGTTGCTGCAGAAATATTTTTGTCCTCATCACCAAAGAAGTTTTCACAGTATTCCATCAGTCTAGAATGTGACTTCACATATTCACATTCAAGTCAGCTTTGCTACTAGTTTCACACGTTACTAAGTGCACATATGAAGGGTAACACATGTTATGTAAACTTCATTGGTTGGAAATTGGTTTGTGCCTGTGTGTGTCTTCAAAGTTGACCTCTGTCTTTCACTGTTTTTCACTTACTCATCCACACAAACAGCATCTTTTGCAGTCTGTCTCATTAAAAATGGTCATTTGCTGCAATGACTGTAACCGGTCACAGAAATTAGGTCATGTGTTTCAGAGCGTGGAGTGGGAATCTGTGGGAGTCCCACATTCCTCTGGAAAATATGACCCAATGTCTTTAAATATCTTCACATACACACAGGAAGAGAGGAAACATGATCACATTATACAACACTCGTACATTTGGAATACGTGGGAAAGTAAGGGCATTTGGTTTAGTTTCTCAGGCTGTAACATGCTTTAAAGCAGTTAATGTGTTGTTAACACTGTCAACACTCATTAATGTCAGATTTCTTTGGAACAATTGTAGTTGAGATGTACATTTGGATAAAACTGTTTATTTATTGTCTTGATGGGCTTTAAATGTGTTGAGAACCAAGTAGAGGGACATTATACTTACAAATCTTTAATATTTGTATCTTTGCAGTTATCTGAGAAACTGTTGCTTGAGCCAAGGTCAATACGGGCTGACCTAACACAATGCAAATATTCACTTCCTGTTTGATTATCCCTCTCTACTCCTCCTCTCCATCCTTGCCACAGTCTCCTTCTTTCCACTGCTGTGCATGTTGATGGTGTGTCCTATTCTGTGTGTCCACAGAAAGGGTTTACTCCTCTGCATGTTGCAGCAAAGTATGGCAAGATGGAGGTGGCCAGTCTTCTCCTACAGAAGAGAGCTGCACCTGATGCTGCTGGAAAGGTGAGATGTCTTAAAAGAAAGATGAGGACAGACCTGGTGCACAACACACAAGTGAATGTTAAGGAGGGTGAATGTTAGTCTTGGCCAAAATGTAAAAGGGGTTTCAGATGTGTTGCTGTTGGAAAACATGAGCTGTGTGGAGGGTGGGATCTGGCACAGAAATGACTGCACAGTCGACATGAGATGACACTCCTACACAGAGCAGAGAAAAATGAAGGCAACAAGAGTTTAAACCTAACTTTCTACCTCATTACTACAGACAAGCAGTAGGAAGGAGTGTCAGGGTCACAGCCAGATTTTAAAAATCCCTGTGATCATAAAAGATCAGTTGTGGATATTACTTGTGTCTTTGGGCCAACAAATGACCAAAATCAGGAAGTCGTTCAGATAACGTGAGCATTTATCATTCTACAAGTGGTCCTGTCGTCTGCTCTAATCCAACCTGTCTCTAAGAGAGTAAACAGAACCCTTTTGTAGCTGCATTTTCTTAAGCTGCAGCTGGATACGGGGTGGTGGTGGAGGTTGTGTGGAGGAGTCGCAGGTTTCGGACTGATCCCGGACAACACAACTAACAGATGCTTGTCCTGTTGCACAAACCTTCTGGCCACATTTGCTTTTATTCCCCTGATGACATGCACTCATTCCACCTCCATATGAACCCTTGTACACTCACATTTGGATACACATGCAAATGCATATTGGCACACTTACTTAGCACAGGCCTACTGGCACTGATTATAGTGCTAGTCAGTTGTGTGTGTGTGTGTGTGAGTGTGTTTGTGCCACCATCTGAGAGCATTTAACATAATGGCAGTAAGGTATGATAATGAGGCTTCCACACTGCTTGATGGTGTCATCATAGAATTATTTCCTCTGTAATACTGTAAGAATGAGACAAAATGCAGTTTATTTATCCTAATTTTTAGCACTGCAACTGCTAACACTTTTTTTAAGTAATGAGACGGTTTTAGTGAGTCAATCCTGTGCCTGAGTGGGTTATACATTGTGTGTTCTGTGCATTGAATGCTGTGGACAAACCACCATCTGTGAACCAGCACAACGAGGAAAAAGTAATAAAGACAGAGAAACTCATGTCACAAACAAAGATCATGTCAGCAGGGTATCTTCAAACCAGTCAAATTAAAAAAATATATTGACAACGCATCACTGTCCTACTAAAATGATGTATTTCCAATGTAGATTCTTATGATTTCTTTCAGATAAAATAAAACATTAAAAACACATCTGAAACAGCTTCAAGAAGTGCCAGATCTCTGTGGCTCAGGCTTTGGCCCCACTTGAGGCCAGCAGCTCATGGCAACCTCGGTTACCATTGGTATAATAATAACACCTTAATCTGTGGCATTGTCATAATGTAGGCACCAAATTTTGACCAAAGGGAGGTACAGCAGTTTTTTAAAAAGTGAAAACAATTGATGACATTTTGGAGAGAGAGAGTTTTCAGAGGACTGCTATTATATGCTTCTATATGTCCCTTTTGATTACCCTCTGTTACCCTTCCCTTGCTAATTCTTGTAGGTTCCTGAATGAAGTTGTTGCTCTGTATTATCCTCCATTAGTTTCATATTCATCTCCCTTCATGTCTTCATAATCTGTTGTTTTGATTATTTTATTTTACTTATCAATGTGTTTGTGCGCGATCTCCTAACATGGTGTTGTGCTGCATGACTGTGTGTGTGTGTGTGTGTATGTGTGTGTGTGTGTGTGTGTGTGTGTGTGTGTGTGTGTATGTGTGTGTGTGTGTGTGTCGTGGATGTGTTTCTGCATTTGTGTGTGTGGGTGTGTGTGCTGGTGTTTTAGAGTGGGCTAACTCCACTGCATGTAGCTGCTCACTACGATAATCAGAGAGTGGCACTGCTGCTGCTGGATCAGGGAGCTTCCCCACACGCTGCTGCCAAGGTATCTGCACAAACTCACATAAACACATATACTAAAAAGGATTCACCCGGCCTCTGCTCTCCATGTCATCTCGGACCAGTAACTGTGTTTTGTATGTGATGCATCTAATACTCGCCCATTTGCTCCCATTCCACCTTGACCAGTCTTTGACACTGTGAGTGAATGTGCTGCTTTTTCTTCCAGCTCAGGACAAGTCTTTAGCTCATACTGTCTGCATAATGGACTTAGTGGTTTATAGGATGCTATATGATACCAGTGAGAGCACATGTGAAAAGTCTGGGAAGTGCTCTACATACATAAATTGCTCCAGAGCCAGTCACTACTCAAAAACCACCCACTTTTGTGAAGTCTGTCCCACACTTATAAATCCTGTGCGTTCCCATCGACAAAGAAAACACACTTTATTTACTGCTCTTAACATTTCTGGCACACACACACACTTGGACAGTGACGCAGACTAACAGAACCCACAGAACAAGTATTAACAGAATAGCAGAACTGGCAATCAACATGAAAAACAGGCAGGAAAGGCCTGTTTTTGTAGACTGTCCAAAGACGCTGAAGATACAACAAGACAAGAGTGCAAAGCTTGTGAGGCCAAATTATCGTTGCTTGCTGTCTTCCCTTTTAGTCAGCAAGCACTCTCCTTATTAATCTGCTTTTGTTACTATTTATTCCTTCACATTACTTGCCTCCCTCCCACTCTCTTAGTCATTTCTCCCTTCCTTCCTCTCCTTCAGTTTCTTCCTCTATAAAGTGTTTTTTATTTGGCTGGGTGCTAAAGTTGCTGTGTTTGGTCTAATTTAAGTGCGTTTGGAAAAGGATCAATCTGTGAGTACTGGAGGAGTTGTCTGAGCAGGGAATGATCACAGAGTTGTGGCGCAAAATATGTTTTATGTCCGACATACAGACAGAAGATTTCAATTTGTAATTTTTTGACCCCTGAAATATGTTTCACTTTAATCAGTCCTATAAATAAATGCACTTTCCCAACCCTTGGACCTCTTTCGCCGCCTCAGAATGGTTACACACCACTCCACATTGCTGCCAAAAAGAACCAAATGGAAATTGGGACCACACTACTGGAGTACGGTGCAGACACCAACGCAGTCACGCGGCAAGGCATCAGCCCCATTCACCTGGCAGCGCAGGAGGGCAGCGTAGACCTGGTGTCACTGCTACTGGCCAAGAATGCTAACGTCAACATGTGCAATAAGGTGAAATCAGTTAGAAACTTGAAACAGACGGCACACAAAGACAAACATGAGCCTACATGCATGTGTTCTTTTCACACATACAGAACGGACTTACACCACTGCACCTAGCAGCTCAGGAGGACAAAGTCAATGTTGCAGAAGTCCTTCTCAACCACGGGGCTGATGTCAACACACAAACAAGGGTAAGACTTTCTCTTTTAGTAAACCCACAAAGACAAACACAATGTAAATACACAGTCTTGAAATCCTTTGATGCATATTTCTTCACTTTGTCTTTGTGTCTGTTTAATACAATGCAATAATGCACTCATGCACACGCTCACGTTCGTCCACGCTGATCTCATGTGCTGCATAAATAAAGGATTGATACCTGAGTGGAAGGTCTTCATGTCTTTATGGATGCACCACACAGTGGAGCGAAACACAGACACACACACACAAACACGTACACATGCTCTGTCACACTCTGTCAGCTACATTCACTTACACACAAAAAAAAAACACACTCCACATAAAAGAGTGCTCACATTCACTGAGACAAACCTGCAGCAGCTGAAGGTTGGGCTAACAAGGTTATATGGGGAGTGTGTGTGTGCGAGGGTGTGTGTGTGTGTGTGTGTGCGTGTCTGAGTTTATGCTGACAGGACAGTTGTTTACAGTGAATAGGTTATTCATTCACTGATCTTCTCCATTACCATTATGCACTACACACATAAATCAAAAGCAACGTGAGATATGTTGCAGTTTTGAAGTAGATACAATAAATCTTTCCCTTTTTCCTGAACATTAATTTGGAAATTCATAACATAACAACTATTCCTCTCAGAAACTGTGGTGTTATAACATGAGGCCTCTATCTTTTCCCCTTCTTTGCATCTACTGATATTTTCATGTCTGTGTCTCTCCCTCTGTGTCCCTTCATCATGCAGATGGGTTATACACCACTGCATGTGGCATGTCACTATGGCAACGCAAAGATGGCAAACTTCCTGCTGCAGAACCATGCTAAAATCAATGGCAAAACCAAGGTAGACAAATATCTGTTCCCGCTTCCTACTACGTGCACAGTCTTGTGTTACTGCTTTGTTTTATATCTAGTTTTACATCTAAATTTGATATTTCCTCTTTTGCTCTGACGGCATTTCTGCGTTTACATCTCTGACTAGAACGGATACACACCTCTACACCAGGCAGCTCAGCAGGGCCACACTCACATCATCAACCTGCTGCTTCAGCACGGGGCCTCTGCCAACGAGCTCACCATGGTCAGTGCACACACACACTAGCACAGATACACTAACAGGGCCCAAGCGCTGAATGCTCATTGTGTTTTCTGTGCGCTACTTGTGAATAACTTTCTGTTGGTCTGTCACTGGTCAGAATGGGAACACTGCCCTATCCATTGCCCGTCGCCTTGGGTACATCTCTGTGGTGGACACTTTGAGGCCTCTGACAGATGAAAACCTGAACACTATGGTGAGGAAATTACAAGTTTTTTAACTGAATGAAAGTCATCTTGAAACTAACTTAGGTGGTTTTACATTCAGCTTACATTTAACCACTCTTAATGTTTTGCAATCATGAGCTGCATATTTACTACTGGCTACAGTAATGTATTTGGCACTGTTGGACATGTATGCTGTATTGGCCAACTTCAGCCAGCATAATGTAAGTGGAGTCCATGCGTGAATCCTGCATATCAGCTTCTAAGTCACTCAGTAACGCTGCGTCAAGTGTGTGTGAAGTTGCCCTGATTAAGAGACAGAGGGCTTAGATAGTAGTTTAAGGTTTTTCCTCCTATAGCCCAGGTCACTATCAGCAATCTGATACACACATGTCAGGGAGGAAAAAGTGGAGATAGAGAAAAAGAAAGAGAAATAGTAAGAAAGGCGGTAGGACGACGAAGAGGTGACAAGTGTGTGACAGGGACAGTGAGAGAAGAGACAGAGGTCACTGAGGATCCTGCACATCAGCAGCAAAGTGCAGTAATGTAACTTAAAGATCAAGGTTGTTCCTCTCTGTTATGTGATTAATAATTCACTGTACGCACGCCTCCACTGCTGATTTATGTCTCTATTGAAGCTGCGCCTGCCATCAGTTGTGTCGCACTCAAACAGCCTTTTTTGAGAAATATTTTCGAATTTACTGAGTTTTAAAACAAGCAACAAAATATTTTATTTATATATATATATATACACTGTATATATTTGGGACAGGTGTAAAGTTCAGGAAGACATTAGTCATAATTGTTTCGGCAAAACTGAGTTGTTGAGTTGTTCAACTTTTTATATTTACAGAGCGCATCAGAAAAACACAAAATCAACGTCCCAGAGACTATGAACGAGTTCCTGGACATGTCAGATGATGAAGGTATGTGGAAAATCTTTATTCTTATCATTTTCCACCATTAAATCTCAAAATTAAATGGATGTATTTGAGTTATATTTTGTATTGATATACTGCATCATTTCCATACACTTGTGAGTGTCCCATGTGATTTCATTTTCACTAATCTGTGCATGTTTAATTGTATGTGCATGTAAATCACACAGTCCACGCCAATGTGCCAGAAATTCTCCATGAGGAGTCTTTTTCAGATGTTGAAGAAGGTATTTGTCACCAATTCGCCTCCACTGTTCTGTTGTTTGTTTTCACGTCTGTCTCACCATCAAGCCTTTGTCATGCTATTGTTGAGCATTGCTGTTTATTTCTACCAGAAAGCAAAATCTAAATGTACAGAGAGAATACACACACCTCCCACCGCTGTGGTTATGCAATTAAGTCATTATACAGTGTAAGGAACTATGAGGAGCTGAAATGTTCTAGACTTGAATGTGGTCTTGTTTTTTGCAGGTTTAAATGCTCACACACTGATGTTATTTTCAATGCACATTAAAAACACCTTTATTTTTTAACTCCTTACATTCAATATGTTATTAAATGACATGAATAACCACAGTCAGCAGTAGAATAACTGCCGTAATCCTGCAGAGCCAAATGGCTCAACCAAGTCCATGGTAAAAGTCACATTGTTGCAGGCTCCCCATTTTAGTTCTGTGTTCTTTGTTTTGGAACCACTGAGCCAACGGGCCTGTAAAATTGATGAGCTTGTTCATGGGCTGTTGCTTAGGGGACAGTCGGGCGGGAGTGTGGAGTTTCTGTTAGGTGATACAGCTAGACTCAACAAGGTATGCACACACACATATGAGATAATAACAGATAGGTTTACTGTAGCTGTATTATCAAAACTACTGTATAGGGACGTGTCCTCAACTGTTAAAGATACAGATGTAGGGACAAATACTTTGAAAGAGGCAGGAGCAATTTGACTATTATGCAAGATCCTATTCAAGTATTTTTGGCTTGTGTAATGCATATAAGTAAGAGTATCCATGGCCTCATGCTCAGTATAAACTGTTTATACTTTGTCTGTAATTTATCTGCATTGTACTTGTGCAGAGCAGCCACTTTGCCAAATGAGACCAGCACCACACTGGCTTCAGTTAGCAGATGCATTCAGGCCTGCACTTCTTCATCTTTGTGGAATGTTTTTGTTTGTGCATGTGTGTGTGTGTGTGTGTGTGTGTGTGTGTGTGTGTGTGTGTGTGTGTGTGTGTGTGTGAGAGTGAGAGAGAGAGAGAGTAAGAGACAGAGAGAGAGGGAAGGAGTTAAGAGTTTCCACATTCCCCTTTAATCCTACATGAGGGAAGCCCATCCTATTAAGCTGAAGGTTGGAGTGAGTGCGACGGGTCACTTCTGGCCTCTGTGCAATCACACGCTCACCTCCTGCTTTCAGTAGACAACTATAGCCACTAAATGATCAGCTTAACTCCTTGTTGTCCTCTGCTGTCATCACAGTGCCGAGTATCTCCATAATCCCTGCAGCAATGCCCTGAGAGGAAAGAATGACTTCACGTGGTGGTTGTTGTGACTTTCAAACACTTCTTGTGAAAGTTGTAGTGTTGTGTAGAACCAGACAGAGTCATGTTGCCCAAGAAGTTAAAATACGGCAAAGAACTGCATGATGTGGTTATTTCATCATTACTTCAGCCCCACTCCCAGTTTGACATGCAGCCAGAATCCCTCGGTTTCACCATAGAGGAAGAAAAAGCATGTGGCTCTCTCAGTGAGTTTTCCTCTTGTCTCCGTCACTGTCTCCTCCACTTGGGTTACCAAGCATTTGCTCGAACAGCCTGTCAGCTGACTGTGCTTTCAGACGAGCGGTAAACACTTCCACCTCGGCCACTGCTGACAGTCTGCAGCCGGAGTTTGTTGGAGATGCTTTTGAGCCTGGGACGCACCGAGACTTTCTCTCTTTAAATCCAATGAGATGAGCTTTTCTGAGCAGGAGAATTAACCCCGGTGTGGCCGCCGATCTCAGATGCTTTGCGCTTTTTTGCTGTTCCTACTTAGCAGTGCATTCAGTTTTTACAGCAGGGAATATTTAAAAAAAGGTTTATTTGAATTACTTTGCGGAGATATATCGCTGCAGAGATGTGCGCACCAGCAAACGCGCAAGTTGGTCTGAGTGGAGTTAAGTGCGTGGGGTGAAGAGAGGGGAACATTTTCCATCTGGCACCAGAAGCACTGAATGGACTACTTGATAGTCATCTCCTCTCTTTGGATCTACTTTGCCTCCTGGGAACGTTTTGTTGGGAGTTTTAGGAAAATAATTGAGGAAATATACGGAGAAAGGTGAACAACATGGCTGCGTTAGACAAAGGTAAAACACTGGAGCATCAAATAAGTTTTAATAGTGATGTTTTAAATGTTATGTTGTAGATAATTAGGAGAGTGTATTGATGGGAGTCGTTGTTTACTGCAAGTTCTTTAAAGTTCTCTTTAGTGGACATTATGGATGGATGTAGGGCAGCTCACAGTTTGATGATGTCACCTTGATGCTCAGAGGATGTTTCAGGTTTAAAACATACAGGTGTGTGTAGTTCAGGGTGGCGTATGCTTGGTGGGGTGCCAAGAGCCTGAATAGGAGGGTGACACACGATTACAGCAGCGGGGAGTCGATTGTTTTCCAGTTGTGTCAAGTCAGAAAGAAACAGGTAGAAAAAACACAGGAAGTTGGATGATAACCTGTGTCATCATAATAAAAGCACACCTGCTGGAAAAAGGAGGTGGTGGTGATAAAGTTGCATGAAGGCACCGGACTATTTCAACATAAGCTGCACAAGTAGTGTGGACAGTATAGTGGCAAGATCATTTATAAGTTTGGATACATGAAACGCCAAATTATTAAAAGTAATTTGGATACATATGGGATGTAAATCCAGGTGACGGCTGTACTGCCGGGATGTCACCACAACCTCAGTGTTTCCCTGCCTTTTTTTTTTTATTTCCCCGATGTAATCAGAGTTGGTCTGCTGACATAGAAAAAAAAAACACCTTTCCTGACAAGTGACGTTCACGCGCTACTGCTTTTATTTTGAAACTGGTCACCGGAAGCGCCTGGGTTTAATGTCATCACACTTGACGGTGGTGCTGGTGTCTGATCGGAGTGCGGCAGTGGTGAAGGCAGGAGGAGGGGCTGCGGTGAAGGAGCTGTGTGTTGCAGACAGGACAGAGTCGGACATGAGGGAGAAGCAGAAACACTGTAGCCGCTCTGCCGGCTTCGTTGACCGGCGTGTCATCGTCCACCGCTCCGCCGATCGAGGTGCGGTGCGCTTGTGCACTTTCTGCTTATTGTCTGCTTATTGTGCTCCGGCTTTATTAGCTGTGAAGCCCCCTGCTTTGAGTGTTGTGATAGTAGCTGCGTGTGGTTTTACAGGAGAGCTCCAGATAAACCGCAAAGTGGCTTCACAGCTGCATCTGATGGTGTTTTCTCTGTATGATCACTGACTGATGTCAGAGCACTTTACGCATCGCGCTGCGTATTGTTCCAGCTTTATGTCGTTGGGCCTCAGTCAAGTCATTAGACAGGAAGAAAAGTTGCAGTGGGCTATGCAGTTGCAGGGAGCAATGCTGGGTTTAACGACCGAGTGGTGCTGATGAATTGTCCGAGGCCTCCTCGAAGTCCTATAATGAAATAAGTGAGACTAGTCCAGCAGTGACAGCTTGTTTTTCCTTCCTGAGGTGCCGCATCGCCTGTTTTGCAAGGATTACATTTGCACAATTTGAAAATTAACCGGAGGAATTTTATAATTTCATCCTTCCACCAGGTGAGGATGCAATGACTGGGGACACAGACAAGTACCTGCGGCCTCAGGACCTCAAAGAGCTGGGGGATGATTCTCTCCCTCAGGAGGGGTACATGGGTTTCAGCATAGGAGCCCGGTCAGCCAGGTAAGGTTGTCATTTTTATTAAGTACCTTTGAAAATAATTGATGTGCTCTGATGCTGCGCTGTCAACAATGTGGTCCAACTTTGAATATTGAGGCCAAGTTAAGTTTAGGCTGTTAATTAATGAGGGACACTGTGCAGCAGCTGTTCATCCTTTACACACAGACTCATGATGTCGTATCTGATATGTTATGTAGTTTTTTAGATTATACAGGATATGTTGGACTGAAATATGTGCACACACACACAAACATAGGAAGGGAAATCACCAGAGAAAGCAGCTGGAAAGTTGCCATCTAATGGTTCAACCTGACAAAATGATTCAGCGTTTTGTGAGGCCTTCAAACCCAGACAGGGATTAGAAATGTCCCATAGTATAATTCGAGGGATTTAAGATGTATCTCTGGACTCTGATACTTTCAGAGAACAGATGCATCTCGGGATTCAGTACAGGCCTAGCTACAGTTACAAATAGTGGACAAAGTATGTAGTGGAAAACTGGCAGGCTTCAGTAAAAACACATCAGCAGCACACAGGACAAGAGCCGTGCAGCCCCACAGTGTATTGTAGCCGCACTGACAGATGGCAGACGCACTGTGATGTTTGGACTGATAAAAACAACTACCGGGACAGGAAGCTGCTAACACCAGCAGGGCACCGCACACAAGGGAAACGCTGAAATAAACGGAGAGATTCCACGTAAACAAGCTTGTTTGCCTCATGGAGGCAATACTGGAAAGAGTTTTGAGAGAGTTCCCGAACATAATGATGTGTAGCTCTGGTAGGAGACCCGTGCAGTCTCTTGTGATTCATCTGTTCATATAGATTTAGGATTAGTGTAAACGTGCAAAAGGGACAATTTGCAGTGCAAAGTTTGTTCAGTGCAGTAGATTTAAAATTTGTCGACGTGTTTCTTTTCCAGGGTGTGAATGTAACTAACACTGTAAAATACATCAAATGTTTTATTGATCAATGAATTTATGATGCTGAGCAAGTTCTTTTCTTTCCCTTACTTTTCTGTTTATGACATCGGCATTGCATGGTTTGCTTTTTGACTGGACTACATGAACCCAAACTTTCTCTCTCACACACACACACACACACACACACACACACACACACACACACACACACACACACACACACACACACACACACACACACACACACACACACATTCCTGTATGGCCAGCAGAGTGAGCTCCAGGACACTGTGCATTGGAAGTGAGGGCCACCATTTCTGCTGCACTTTGAAACAAATGCATATTATATTACAACACTAGGTGGCTCCCTAATTTCAGTTGTCACCTCAGCTTTTGGAAAATTCACAGCATTTAAGTTAGAATTTCACCACTTTAGTGAGGACCTTTTTGAAAGCAATCCATCGAGCACATTTCTGGCTAGATAATTTTGACTACTGTTCCTATTTTCATTAGCTTGCAGGTGAGCTTTCACACTATCAATTTTATTATCTTTTTTGCTTGTGTATATTTTGTTGACTACAAGTCCAGGTCACCACAGTGTTTGTAATAAATGCACCTAATAAATGTACACTTTAGCCAAACACAAAACTGCATGAGAGTGCAAATAGTATCCACAAATACCTTTATTTACACTGCTACTTTTACAAATAGTGTAATTGCAAAGCAATTTTTCTGTAACTGTCCTGACTGCAACCAAATGTTTGCTTTTCTGGTGCTACACCGCACATTTTTCTTGAAACTGTAACGATGCGGGTGCTTTCTGAAACTGCGAAGCTGCGCGCCTCCTCAAACTGGGAAGTTTCATGATTCCTGGAACTGCTAAGCTGCGCACTTCCTAGAGCTGCTAACTTATAACTGCAATTGCTGTGAAGCAGACCTTCTATTTAGGGTAACAATTCTATTATTGACAAAGTTTTTCACATCCTTCCACGATCGTTGCCCCAACACCTCTTCTTCAGTTAGGCATGTTGTGCACTGCTCCTTTCCTGGTACCCTTCGCTCAGCAATAAATCTTCCAAGGTGCTTCTTAACCGCTCTTCTTTCAGGTTCAGTCCACGGTCTTTTACCCTTTGCTGATGATTTTTTCTCTATAAATGAGAGAGAAGACTTATTTTACATTTCTGGCATTCATACTTTGTGGTCTTTGTGCAGCCAATCAGGAAAAGTTCTTCAGGCACACAGTTAGTGAAGTCAACCTGACTAGTGCCATTAAACTAATGTTAAAAGTCACACTGGAGGAGAAGTGAGAGAGAGAGTTTAACATTTGAGAAAAATGAAGGAGAAGAAATTTAGAACTACCATCTGACATCCATCTTAAACCCAAATGTCTTCAGTGTATAACAGTAAACTAACAAATCAGCCTCGTCTTTCCAGTACTTAGGGAGATGACTGCATGGGTTTTATGAGAGATATAGTGTGTAAACCCTTTAAATTCCAGTAAATAGTAGTTACAACATCCTATTTTTTTTTTAAAGTGTGTATTGCACACTTTGTTGAAAAAACATTTTAAGACATTATTTCAAAATGTAAGATTTTTCATGTATTATGTTTGATACATCAGAAGTTGATAATTATTTAATCAAAAGATTTTTGTGTATCAAATATGATACCATTGGCCTTATAGAGTTAACAACCTTACCTTCTGATTTCGCCATTTTCGACTGCTTTCCAATTTTTTTTTTCTTTTTCAGCAAGTGTCTCTCCATCATTCCTGGACTCTGGTCTAAAAAAGAAACCAATATTAGTGTCTCAAAAGCATTTTGAACTGCTCACATTGTACTATAAGAAAAGGAAATGATTTTAACCTTTATTATAATGTACACACTTCAGAGTTGAGTAGTACTGTACGTTTAACTGATTGGTAGTGGTATGAAATAGTATAGTCATTTACCAAAAGACAAGCAATTATGTAAAATATGTAAAATATAAAAACACAACAAAACTAACCATCTGTATCATAAGTCCCAGCATTATGTCCGTGAGATTTGCTTTTGGGGGAGCAGAGATCAGAACCCTCATCTGAAAAACAAGAACCAAAACAAATATGACACACAAACATATATTGTGTACAAAAGAAAAACATATTCAAAGCATGTAACTCTGCCCACAGTAAAGTACTGATACTTCAGAGTCATTGTCATAACTTACCTCCTGCGTTCATCATTTTCATCTGTTTTCCAGTTTTCTTTTTCTGCAAGGGTCTCTTGCCCAATTTTACTTCTGGACTCTGGTCTACAATAGCAAAAGACACAAACATCAGTATCTCAAAAGCAGTCTGAACTGCTCACAGTGTACTATAAGAAAAGGTAGTGATTTTTACCTTTACTATGATGTACACACATGAAAGTTACTAGTACTGTGCTTAAGACAGGAGATTCTATAAAATTCAAATGCAAAAACAAAACATTTACTAACCATCTGTATCAGATGGTCCCATCATGCCATCATCATCATCTTGACAGTGAGATTTGTTTTTGGGGGAGCAGAGATCAGAACCCTCATCTGAAAAACAAGAACCAAAACAAATGTGACACACAAAAATATATTGTGTACAAAAGAAAAACATATTCAAACTGCTCACATTGTACTATAAGAAAAGGAAATGATTTTAACCTTTATTATAATGTACACACTTCAGAGTTAAGTTATACTGTATGTTTAACTGATTGGTAGTGGTATGAAAATGTATAGTCATTTACCAAAAGACAAGCGATTATGTAAAATATAAAACACAACAAAACTAACCATCTGCATCATAAATGCCATCACCATGGCCGTGAGATTTGCTTTTGGGGGAGCAGAGATCAGAACCCTCATCTGAAAAACAAGAACCAAAACAAATATGACACACAAACATATATTGTGTACAAAAGAAAAACATATTTGTAGCATGTAACTGTGCCCACACAGAGACAGTAAATTACTGATACTAAAGAGTCATTGTCATAACTTACCTCCTGCTTTCATCATTTTCAACTGTTTTCCAATTTTCTTTTTCTGCAAAGGTCTCTTGCCCAAGTTCACTCCTGGACTCTGAAATGAAGAATCAAAGAATCAGTTCTGATGTACAAGGCCACGCCATACTGTCTCATGTTGTTTATGATATCCTGACATCCACTGGAAGAAGCTGCTATTGAAAGCAGCCGCACAGCACAACTTTGAACTGATGATCTAGACTTTACATTTACATTTTTACATAAGTTTACTGTACATTCCAAAACACTGTTATACTCTTGTAAGAAACTGATAACTGTTTTACCAAAGACGCATCATGTGGCAGGTGGTAAGTTTATTCAAGTACAATAGTGAAATGCAATTTTAAGGTACTTGTACTTAAGCTATTGCCATTTTATGTTACTTTAACCCCATTACATTACTTATACAGCATTAGTTAATAGGTACTTTTTTGCAGGTATAAAAGCTTCGTAAAGTACTAAAAGCTACTAAGTACTATAATGTACAATATAAATGTATCATTTATGGATTAACTGTCACTACATCAGCTCCACAGTTACTCACTGCTGTTCCTGTTCCAGTCTGTAAGTAACATCACATTTTACCATCAATAGTTACTAGTTACTGTAACATTTTAACTGATCTGGAACAGACTCTACATTTATGTTATCGACAGCAGCAAATTCTACACTGTTTAAGATACACTGTTTTCATAATAGAGTACTTCTACTTTTGTATTTTAAGTAAAATTAAGTACTTGAGTATAAAATGTACGATACTTGTAGTGGAGTGTTTTTTCTAGGCATTTGCACTTGATTAATGTGAACTTTATACACCTGTAAGCGTTTTTTTTTAATGCAACCTTTTTCTGCAAGGGAAATTTGTTACACGTTATCGATTTGTCATGTTCTGTACTATAAAATACTAATTTAAATTTAATGTGAATGGTAATGCTGTGAACAACAGTCTTGATCATAGAACTAAGAAAGCATGTCCTTTCTTAAATTTAAATTCAACTCAAATATAGGTCTTTAGTTGAGCCAAAACATATTTATAAACAAACAAATCATCATGGCTATAATTTCCTTCTATTTAAGGTCTAAAACTACCGTTTCATGTCTACTTGAGTGTAACTCACCTCGACATACTCTAGCTATAGTGCACATGCATTTGAACCTACATGCAACTTGCAATTAAACCAATCCATTAACATTTCGATTTCACAAAATTCTGCATTAATCCTTCATTATAACTACTATCAAATTTTAAAAGGCATGACAGTATAAACTTTGCACAAAGGCACATACCTGCGTTAGCCTCAAATCCATCTCTTCCTGGACCTGACACCACAAAGAAATAATTCCACGTTATGTCTTCAACACTATAAAGAGAAGTATACTTTTAAACATCTTATATTACATTTAATTCTCATCCAGAGAAAATAAAGATAATGATCTATTTTGCATTCATTAGAAAAAAAGTGTACAATCTTTTCCTGCTCTTTGACTTGTATGAAGCATTCAGTCATTTTTAGTTATACCCCTGCAAGTCCACTAAAATAGATTTACAGGTAATACTTTAATTTGTGTTTTTACCAGACCATGGACTTCTGGTTATGTGTAAAGTGGGCACCCAACTTCACAGCAGTATGTATATAACATCAAACCATACCAATCTCATTAATTATAAAGGGACCAATAGAAAAATCATTTTCTTTTTGCCATAAAGCGATTTCAACCATTTTTTCTGCCTAAATTTAGCTTAATTGTACTCTTGTGGGTATATTTAAAGAATTACAAATCATCTAGTTATCCTTATTAGTAGAAATAATGCTACTTTACCGGTATAACTGGTAATGTTTTCTCCTTGCAAAATTATTGATTAATTACAGCAAATTTCAATTTGACAAGGCGAACATCTACATTTAACATACATTTTATAGTAGATATTTTACCAGTTAAAACTGCTGAAATAGTTCATAATATTAATCTGGTTACAAAGTATTAGCTATAATAACTTGATTGCCATGGTTTTATATTGGTATTTAGGTATTTAATCTGATTGATGTTTCATGCACAGAGCAGATGAGGAAAAATACATTGACCAATTCCATCTATCTAATTAGATAGGAAGGCTTTACTGCAGTCTAACCTGCTTTAGCTTTCTTTGACTTTTACATTCACAAACAGTTACGTTTGACAGAATCATACCCTCACTTGGAGATGGCCGCTCTAACAAAAAAACAACAACAAACACCTTCCTTCCTTCCTTCCTTTCCCTGAACACCTGATGCAGCCTCGGCTGCTTTTTACACAAAATGGATGACACTGTGTAAAGGTTATGTAAAACTTTTAACACTAGCAGTAGTGTGGTCAAATGACCACCTGGCCCCTGTAAACAGCTGCTTTTATTATGTAAAGACGGTCGTTACCGGCACACGTCGGCGGTGTGGGCCGATGGGGGGGGGGGGGGGGGGGGGGGGCTGCTGACCCACCACAAGAGGAACGGAGACACGCAGCGACACCTCCCCCCACCCCCCCACACCGCCGACATGTGCCGCTACCGACCGACCTTTACATAATAAAAGCAGCTGTTTACAGGGGCCAGCTACAGTGAGCTGGTCATTTGACCACACTGCCAGAAAAGTCAGTAGTTCTAGTGTAAAGCTCCAGAATAACTTTATTAACCGTTTGTGATTAACATTGACACGTCTCCTGCCTATAGTGCCCCACCCGTACGAATTTAGCTAACGGCTAACGTAACGTTAGCTTGACCTTTAACACAAACACTGCATTTGTTAGTATTATATTAAAGACACTTGGTCGTGCAAAATGCAGGGCTATAATACTACTTTAAAATTAGAATGCATTTAGCTCCTATAACTTTAACTATTCCTGACAATAGTCTAAAGTGCAAAATTTAGCATGGCTAAATATAATTATTTCACAGACAGCTCAAATAAAAAAATAGAACATTTTTAATAACCTTACCTGTAGAGAAAAACGCTGTTCACACCTGTTGTGGTGACTTCTCAAACGCTCCAGTCTCTGTTTAAATCGCTCCAGCCGCTGTTTAAATCGCTCCAGTCTCTTCTCCATGCGCTCCACTCGACTCTGCTCAGTCAGACACAGTGAGCTGGTCACCGAGCAGGTGCAAGGGGGCGTGGCCTCCCCTCGATGGGCCATTAATTAAGGCTGTGCTGCAGGCAGCAGAAGTCCCCACAGTACTGAGGCCTTCTCAGCTCCAACTTGAACAAGTCACAGCACCTTTTTACAATAACTGTCGAAATATTAAGACTGTAGTATTATCACAGTGTATAAATACGTATTAAATCAATACAAAAAGTAAACTGTGGTTGGAGTACATACAATAAAAAGTAAATATACTCCACATTGTAAAAAAACAGTATAATGTATTTTAGACAATACTGGGCATACATGTCCAAGTATAGGAGATTTGTTTGAGAAATAATTAAAATAAGGGTCAAAGTTTTGTACAATTAGGTCCATAAATAATACGTTTTTGGCATCTGGCCTCTGTACACCAGCACATTTAATTGAAACAAGTGCCTGGTCACTTGTTTCAATTCAATTCCCCCCTAGTCAAGGTCCAGACAATGTATTTCTTTTATATAATATGTTGGTACATTTTATAGTTATAAAAATGTTTGATGAAAACATCCCTCTGTCTACTACAAGACAATTCTGAAGAATACATTTTTAGTGATGCATACATATTCTCAAAAAGCTATGATAAGTCCATCATTTTAGTAAAGTGGTGGCATAACAGTTAACATAATTTTCCCCTTTGTGTTGTTTTATTAGAAAAACTGTACCATGTGTCGTATTTCAAAAAAGTTTGAAATTGATTTCTATTTTAATGAGTGAAATACATTTGAAGCATGTGATCCCCTATCAAGCAGCAAGACCTCTGGCTCACAGGTCAGGTCACATAAAACCACCTAGATTAGAGCTCAGATGGATTTTAAGATGGAGCAAACCCCTTCAGTTGCAAGGGGGCGTGGCCTCCCCTCGATGGGCCATTAATTAAGGCTGTGCTGCAGGCAGCAGAAGTCCCCACAGTACTGAGGCCTTCTCAGCTCCAACTTGAACAAGTCACAGTGTTGGAAGTAAAAGCACCTTTTTACAATAACTGTCGAAATATTAAGACTGTAGTATTATCACAGTGTATAAATACGTATTAAATCAATACAAAAAGTAAACTGTGGTTGGAGTACATACACTAAAAAGTATATATACTCCACATTGTAAAAAACAGTACAATGTATTTTAGACAATACTGGGCATACATGTCCAAGTATAGGAGATTTGTTTGAGAAATAATTAAAATAAGGGTCAAAGTTTTGTACAATTAGGTCCATAAATAATACGTTTTTGGCATTTGGCCTCTGTACACCAGCACATTTAATTGAAACAAGTGCCTGGTCACTTGTTTCAATTCAATTCCCCCCTAGTCAAGGTCCAGACAATGTATTTCTTTTATATAATATGTTGGTACCTTTGATAGTTATAAAAATGTTTGATGAAAACATCCCTCTGTCTACTACAAGACAATTCTGAAGAATACATTTTTAGTGATGCATACATATTCTCAAACAGCTATGATAAGTCCATCATTTTAGTAAAGTGGTGGCATAACAGTTAACATAATTTTCCCCTTTGTGTTGTTTTATTAGAAAAACTGTACCATGTGTCGTATTTCAAAAAAGTTTGAAATTGATTTCTATTTTAATGAGTGAAATACATTTGAAGCATGTGATCCCCTATCAAGCAGCAAGACTTCTGGCTCACAGGTCACATAAAACCACCTAGATTAGAGCTCAGATGGATTTTAAGATGGAGCAAACCCCTTCAGGTGCAAGGGGGCGTGGCCCTCCCCTCGATGGGCCATTAATTAAGGCTGTGCTGCAGGCAGCAGCCACAGTACTGAGGCCTTCTCAGCTCCAACTTGAACAAGTCACAGCACCTTTTTACAATAACTGTCGAAATATTAAGACTGTAGTATTATCACAGTGTATAAATACGTATTAAATCAATACAAAAAGTAAAATGTGGTTGGAGTACATACACTAAAAAGTAAATATACTCCACATTGTAGTGACAGTTATAAGTCTTTACTTTAAGTATACAAGTATCTTAAAAGTTAATAAAACCCATAAGATCTTAGTAAAACAAACAAACAACAACAAAAACAGTACAATGTATTTTAGACAATACTGGGCATACATGTCCAAGTATAGGAGATTTGTTTGAGAAATAATTAAAATAAGTGTCAAAGTTTTGTACAATTAGGTCCATAAACAATACGTTTTTGGCATTTGGCCTTTGTGCATTTGGTCACTTGTTTCAATTCAATTCCCCCCTAGTCAAGGTCCAGACAATGCATTTCTTTTATATAATATGTTGGTACATTTTATAGTTTGATGAAAACATCCCTCTGTCTACTACAAGACAATTCTGAAGAATACATTTTTAGTGATGCATACATATTCTCAAAAAGCTATGATAAGTCCATCATTTTAGTAAAGTGGTGGCATAACAGTTAACATAATTTTCACATTTGGTTGTTTTATTAGAAAAACTGTACACAGGTGTCGTGTATTCTAAATACACTGAAGTACACATGGACAAAATTGTTGGTACCCCTCAGTTAATGAATGAAAAACCCACAATGGTTATGGAAATAATTTGAAACTGACAAAAGTAATAATAGATAAAAATTTGCTGAAAATTAATTAGGTTAATTGATTAATGTAATCTGAATCGTGAGCTTTTCTGCTTTCTAACACAGTATAGTTTGTCCTTTTGAATGTATCTTTTGTTAGGATAGATAGCGGTAATTGTGATATACTTTTGGTAATTGATTTACTACCCTGCAGGTGACCAACTGATTGTAAGGGAGTTAAAAATATAGTTTTGGTCTATCTGATCTGGTCATTATTTGAATGGTTGGAAGTGGATTTGTCATTTTTAAAGGAACAATATACAACATATTTACTACACTAAACAATGAATTACCAAACAATATTACCTTGTCAGACAACAACGGTGCAGCCTGTAAACTCTAATTTGAAATGTTTGTTTCCATGACTGACTTTCTGTTTCTGTCTGGACCTGTGTGATCCTGCCCCCTGCACATTATGTTACAGGACACCACAGGTTGCCTCACATAAAACCACCTAGATGGATTTTAAGATGGATGTAGAGTTGGCAGGCAAATTTAAGGCACACAATGATCGTGACTAGTCCAGCTAGCACCCTTATGCTAACGGCAGTGAGTATTTAAGATAAGATAAGATGAGAAAACCTTTATTAGTCCCACGATGGGGAAATTGCATTTTTACAACAGCTTAAAAACTAGAGCAGGGGTCACTAACAGGCGGACCGCGGTCCGGATCCGGACCCAGAAGCTGTCCCATACAGACCCGGAGCTACAGACCAAACCGAACGTTTTGATTCCAAATCTAGCGGGACACCTTAATTATAACCGCCGCAGCTATTGCGATCGTTACAGTAGTTATTTAGTGGACGCGAGTTAAGCCATCCCACGTGACTTCACATAGCCAATCGATTCTGTGGATCGTAGGCAGTAAAATTAGCGACTCAACAGTAGATGAGAGAAAGTTGGAGGTTGGAAAAAAATTAATAAACAGAGATGGTGATAACAGAGAGACAGAGAGGAGAGATACAGACGACAGAGAGGAGAGATACAGACGACAGAGAGGAGAGAGATACAGACCACAGAGAGGAGAGACACAGACCACAGAGAGGAGAGAGACAGACGACAGAGAGGAGAGATACAGAAGACAGAGAGGAGAGAGAGACAGACGACAGAGAGGAGAGAGACAGAAGACAGAGAGGAGAGATACAGAAGACAGAGAGGAGAGAGGGACAGACGACAGACAGGAGAGGGACAGACGACAGAGGGGAGAGATACAGACGACAGAGAGGAGAGAGACAGACGACAGAGAGGAGAGAGAGACAGACGACAGAGAGGAGAGAGAGACAGACGACAGAGAGGAGAGAGAGAGAGAGAGGAGAGACACACAGACGACAGAGAGGAGAGGGACAGGCGACAGACAGGAGAGGGACAGGCGACGGAGAGGAGAGATACAGAAGACAGAGAGGAGAGAGAGACAGACGACAGAGAGGAGAGAGATACAGACGACAGACAGGAGAGGGACAGACGACGGAGAGGAGAGATACAGACGACAGACAGGAGAGGGACAGGCGACGGAGAGGAGAGACACAGACGACAAAGAGGAGAGAGGGAGAGATACAGACGACAGAGAGGAGAGACACAGAAGACAGAGAGGAGAGAGAGACAGACGACAGAGGAGAGACACAGAAGACAGAGAGGAGAGAGAGACAGACGACAGAGAGGAGAGGGACAGACGACAGAGAGGAGAGAGAGACGACAGAGAGGAGAGAGACAGACGACAGAGAGGAGAGACACAGAAGACAGAGAGGAGAGAGAGACAGACGACAGACAGGAGAGGGACAGACGACAGAGAGGAGAGAGAGACGACAGAGAGGAGAGAGATACAGACGACAGACAGGAGAGACACAGAAGACAGAGAGGAGAGAGATACAGACGACAGACAGGAGAGGGACAGACGACAGAGAGGAGAGACACAGACGACAGAGAGGAGAGATACAGACGACAGACAGGAGAGGGACAGACGACGGAGAGGAGAGAGAGACAGACGACAGAGGAGAAAGTTGATAAAAGGACGGTGAGACTGAGAAAGGAAGAGATAAATATAAAAATGTCCAAAAAGAAAAATGTGCACAGTAAAGAGTTTTTAATCCACAATAGACAGACTCCTGTCTGGTCATATTACCACTGGGAGCAGTAAACCAGTATGTTTGATATGTTCAGAAACTGCAGCTCTTATTAAAAGTGCCAATGTCAAACGGCATTATGAGACAAAACACAAAGGTTTTGAACACACACACCCACTGAAATCTGAAGTGTGATCACAGAAAGTTGCTGGTCTCAGAGCCCAGTATGACCAGTCCACCAGGATCTGGAGCCACATGCTCAGTTTGATGTTACATAACAATAAATTTGTACTGAATTAATTTGATTTGACAGTCAAGTATTGATTACATTCAGGCTACTTAATAATATATCACAGTATATAGTTAAACATTATAATCTTCTGGACCTTTGCTTCCAAAAATAACCTCTTTCAATTTTTGTTGAATACCCCTGCACTAGAGTGTCAGAAAGATAGTCTGACCAAAGGAGACGAAAGACTTAACTGGCACAGTCCGAGATGAATAAACTACGAAACCTGATATTACAAAAAGTACAGTAATAAATAAAATATATACATGTAAGTACAGTATATGTATGTAGCCCCCAGAATAATATCTTGGGCTTCTAAATAGCATGCAAATAACTATGCATAACTAGTTCTTTTGATTTATAGAAATGTTACAGATGTGTTCAGTTTCTTTATTTCTTCATGTGATGTTGAGGTTGATAGAAATAATGTGCTTTGATGTTAAAGTGTGTATTGTAGTTTGGTTGCGATGTACTGTGTGCCATGTGCTTGTTCGTTGAACAACCAATGATGTTTAGCCCTGTTAATGTGATTGGAAAATTAAGTGTCATGCCAGTGGTTTTGTATTGTGATTGGCTAAGGGGCGGGAGTTAGAGAGTGAGAGAGGTGGAGAGGTGCAGCGGACGGACATGGACATTGATATTGACACTGGCTTTGTGTGAGTACTCCAACTTTTATTTCTGCTCGCTAGAATGAAAGGGCTTCAACGTTTTTGGCCACCATGTTCACAAGCGTCGACCAGGCCTGCAACAGGGGTTTGTTGTCATTTTTATTTTGCTTATCTGTTTCTATTTGGTCGCCGGCTGGTGTGTGTGTGGGCCCACAAAATTGATGTTAAAATAAGAAAGTGATATTAATAATTAATGTTTTCTTTTATTTCAGTACAGACTTTTGATACTGTGTTTTATGACTGTGAAATATATTAAGTATTGTACACCTATTTTATGTGACAGCAAGCTGCTGATATTTTATTTGGCTCAACCAAAAGTATTTTTATTTATTTTCTCTTTTAGTTAATAAATTTGGATATAATTGGCGGATATAGTTGTTTTGGTTATCTGTTTTATAGGTTGACACAGAATAATAGACAACTATAAGGAGTACTGTACTAATTCATTTCATTCTGTTCTTTACACTTAAGAGGTGTACATAAATTAACTTTGGGAGTAAAGTTTATGAGCTCAGGGCGCTGTCCTTCTGTTAAAGGGTGAAGGAAGCGTTACATGTAGTAGTGTGAGTATGTACAGTATACGGATATTACTGGTTAGCAGTGTTGAAAATGTACATTGTAAAGTTGGTTTATGATTATTTCACAGGTGTAATATGAGTATCAGCAGTGTTCATTGTACAGTCTGACTGCAGCAGGGAGAAAAGATCTACGTAATCTCTCCTTCGCACAGCGAGGGTGGATCAGTCTGTCACTGAAGCTGCTCCCCAGAGTACACAATTTAAGGCAAACAATGATCTTGACTAGTCCAGCTAGCACCCTTATGCTAACGTTAATTGTTGTCAGAGTAAATGGACCTGCTGACCAGCAAATTGTCATATTTACTGAGAAACTTTACATAGTGTGTAGGACTTGTCACAATTCAAAGTTTAATCATCTGCTTGTATCCCATTCACTCGTGTACTGTATGTTCAATGTCCTCTACCTGACATCTCACCTGACAAAGTAATCAAGAAGTCCAGCTCTGTCCTGGGCTGTCCCTTGGACTCAGTGCGAGAGGTGGGTGAGAGAAGGGTCCTGGCAAAACTGACATCCATGCTGGACCACGAGTCTCACCCACTGCAGGACGCCCTGTCTGCTCTGGGGAGCAGCTTCAGTGACAGACTGATCCACCTTCGCTGTGCGAAGGAGAGATTACGCAGATCTTTTCTCCCTGCTGCAGTCAGACTGTACAATGAACACTGCTGATACTCATATTACACCTGTGCAATAATCATAAACCAACTTTACAATGTACATTTTCAATACTGCCATCCAGTAATATCCATATACTGTGCATACTTACACTGCTACATATACTGTACTCATATGTATATATTTAATTTACTACTGTACTGTTTGTACTATCAGGTTTCATAGTCTATTTATCTCGGACTGTGCCAGTTTAGTCTTTCGTCTCCTTTGGTCAGACTATCTTTCTGACACTCTAGTGTTTAAGCTGTTGTAAAAATGCAATTTCCCCATTGTGGGACTAATAAAGGTTTTCTTATCTTATCTTATCTTATCTTATCTTACCTGGGCTTCATGTCTAGGGAGGAGGGGTGGTGGTAGACAGTGCTATCCAGTATTTGTATTTTAGGCTATGACTTTTAAATAGTGTTATAGTGTCATAAATAGTGTAAATTTAATACTGTCAGTGCTACATATCGTTCCTTTAAGAACTGTGATGCCTGGATTTTTTTTTAACATTGCAATACATTTACATTCAGTTATTTGGCAGACCATTTTATCCTAAACCACTTACAAGTGAGGTACAAGGCAAGCAAAAATTTAAGTTGAGGAGAAAAATTTATAGCATAGCAATGATGAGAAAAGGCATGTGAGTGGATGATAAAACCCAGAGATGTAGTATAGATTGAAAAAAGAAGAGGAGCAAGAACTGATCTCTGTGGCTCAATGGTAGAGAGGCTGTGAGAGTTATAAATAAAAGTAAGAATGAAGCCAGGCCAGAGCAACAGTAATAGAGTAATTGATTGGTTATAGGCATTTCATCTCTGTTATCTCTGTTACAGCAGTGTAATTGTAATACATGACAGGCACAAGAGGGGCCTACAAATCTGCAGTATCCAGATGTATTATTTTTATTGCCATAGTTAATATTAGTAACAAGCAGTGTATGTTACTGGTATAATATGTTTCACTTAAGAAGAATCAACCGCAGGATCACTTTAGAAATAAATTATGAGAGGCACCACCACATACATGAAATTATGACTACATGCATACACCCTTTAGTTGCAGTAATCAAATATAGCAGCACGTTTTCTTTCTTTCTTCACTGAATCTTACTGTAATTACTGGCACATTTACTCTTGTATCATAGTTTTCTTTACGTACAATTTTCAGGAATTTGTACTACTTACTTTAGTATTTCCATTATATGTTAGTATTTCTCTCCTATATTTTTTTCAACAACTTAGTAGGCTAAGTAAGCTCTATCTTTAGATAACAGAACTAATAACATTGAAAAGGCAGGGCATTTAAATTCATAAAAATATTTTCTTCTATTAAAAGTTGTTAGAACATCAACAGCAACATGAAATGAATAAAATGAACCATTATCAGACTTCATATAATAGCATATGTAAAGTGTAAAACCCTGTGACTGTGTTTCTGTAGTATAAGAAGTTTAGGTGAAGTGATTGTGGTGTTGGGAGGGGTCATGAGGGAGGAGTCAGGAGAAATTAGTACAGTAACCCTTCGAGGACGTTAGGTGGCGCTGGAGAGCATACATTTTGCGGTAATTATGGTATGCAATAGGTGGCGATAGAGAGCACAAAGTGTGTGTATGCAAGATATGGTTTACACATACACACAACTATTTTGACTCAGTTTACTATTTTTTTGAGGACCTCTCTGAAACTTTGAGGGAAGCATAAAAACAGCCTCTGGAAGTCATTATAGTGAAAAAAAAGTGAGGACCGGCCTAAATGTCCTCACTTTGTAAAAATGTCCTCACTCCAAAGGTTTAAATTTCACTATAGTCCTCACAACGATGGCCATACAAACACACACACACACACACACACACACACACACACACACACACACACACAGGCACACACACACTCATGTAAACCAAGAAACATTTGTGCCTAGTCATAGCAGGCAACCATGCAAAAGCAGAGCATCAATGTCATATGGATAAAAAGAAAGCCACATCATGCTTGAATGTCTTCAAAATGCTTTGCTTTTCACTCTTCTGTTTTGTTCTTTTCCTTGTTTCCCTGCACACTGTCCCTCCCTCTAGCCCTAGAATCAGGTAAGAAAAGAGTAGTAGCTGTAGTAGCATTAGGCAACATTAGCTGTGATTGGTGTACTGCCCCATGTTCCCCAACTACTGTTTAACCCCAACCCTACACCTTTAAAACTTCTAACCCAACCACAAGTCGTCCATTGTACGTTAACGTCCGGTGTTGCTGTTCCTCTGCTCGTGGTCACACATTTGTCCCTTTGTTGCTGTTCTGTGTTGTATTTTGAGATCACACCTCCATTTAAGCTGATCACCATGCAGGTCATTTTACTTTCTGTCTCACAAAAATCCTCATATCTGCAAAATGAAGGTGCATTTATTTTTTTGCTGCAGGTGTGGAAAAGAGGCTACATTGCTGGAAATGAGAAAATAAAAGGCAGCACTTTCCTTCAGTTTGAGCAAACTAATTCCCTCACTTTTTGATGTGGCTTGTTCTTAAGTGATACTTTATTTATTTATTTGTTTATTTATTGTGTCACCAAGTGTAACTTCCAGGGATCGAACACATCACTTTATTAAGTGACTGGATCATGGTTTGCAGAGATGGAAACTTTGCAACCTGAGATTACTCAGGAATTATGTCCAGCATTTAGAAATCCCTAATACATATCAAGAATAGACACTCAGTCACACATACACTGATGTGTATACACACACTCACACACGCTCACGTGGATGCACAGTGACTTAAACAATTGTCTCTTTGAGTCCACACAGATGCCTTCCTAGAAACATAGGACTGTTGGTAGATACATGGACAGCAGAGACAAAATGGCTCGTATGATTGATCAACATTAAAATAAATGCAACTGAGAAGGATAGGGAAACAGCATGACAAAGTGTTCCATAGAGTAAATAGTAGAATAAACTCTTCAGTAGAGTCAACATGACTCTGAAATGTCGATAGAGAGAGAAAGAGATATGGGAGGGTATTACCAAGAAGAATGCTGGGAAAGAAGATATACAGAAGCAAATGGAAAGTGTGTATGTTTGAGGAGAGGACGGTGGACAGAATGAGAAAGAGGAGCAAGCTGTGAAGAACAAATGGGGTCTTGGGTGAGAGCAGAGGGGAGGAAAGGTGGTGGGGGGGGGTCGTGCAATGCTGCCATGCCAGCAAGTTGATTCAGGCCGCGCAGAGTTGCTTGGTAACTTCGATGGTAGGATAGGCAGGCTGGGCTGAATAAAGGGCTTCTCTCTGTGCTGAATAGTGTGCCCATTCAAACACGCTGAGCTCTGCATTTTCTCACCCTCGCTCACCCGTCCTTCCCCCCCCCCTCTTCACATTTACACACACGCTACATCAATGCACATTTACAGTTCACTGAGAAAATAAGGCACAAAGTTAACTCATTTCCCCTCATAAAGTCCCTTTATGGTGCACCAACATATAGAAGCACGCTCATTGTATGCGTTAGTTACCCGCGTATGCACACAGGCGCACAGACTTTACACTGACATTTCGGATGGGATTTGATCATTCTGCATTCATCAGATCCCTCTGGCAAAAACAGCACAAGAAAGAAGCCTTGGGAGGAATCCACAGCACTGCATTGAGCTCGAGAGGCTGCAAAAATAGACACACATTGCTGTACGTGCAGCCATAAAGCAGACTGCAGCAGGGCAGACGGAGAAGACCAGTTTTCCTTTCGTACTTGTCTTCTCAGAGACAGATAGAAGGTCTAGGTCAGCTGTTAATCTTAGAATAAAGTCATCTTTGAGCTCAAATAGGATTGAACAGTGTGAAACTCTGATTCCTTTTGCTGTCATTAATACAAGATCTGCACAGAGACTTTTTGTGGTTTTCAGACACTCACCTGCCAGACAGGTGCACACGCACACAGTCCACTAACCTGTCATAATTCATCATCTAGACACACATAGCGTAGTTACATCTGTGCTCATGTTGTACACTAACTACACCTTCATATGGAAATGATGGAAACAGTCATCTTTCAGTGTTCTGCTCGTCCTCTTTCCTTCTATCTTTCAATGCAAACAAAGTGACCTCACTCTCATTTCCATCTCTGAATAACCTGCTGCAGTATCTTGTCCTTGCTCAACTGCAGACTCTTCCACCTCTCTCTATTTTCCACTGGACTTTCTTGTCCACTAAGTAAAAAAAGCTGGTTCCCTGGAGGTTGCATGTAGTAATGGATTCCTTGCCTTTTGCTTGTTGTGTTCCCCTGCCCGTCATTTGTTGTTGCCCGCGGCTCTGGGTTGCGTGGTAACATGTAGCCTCCGCTCCTTCAGTTCGGATAGGTCCAACACGCTCAACCGGAGCTCGTTTGCAAGGGACAGTATGATGATTGAGGAGATTCTGGCTCCCACAAAGGACACGGTAAGACCCTTTTTTTGGTATACTCATTATCTTTCTCCACAGTTTCTTTCCCTTCTCACCCTCTGTATCCAGCCCTTTATTCTTTATTCAGTCTGTGTTCACATTTTCCTTCCTTGATATTTTCAGCTGTTTGTTTTCAAGCTGTTCTTCATCGAATTCCCTGATGCATCTCTTATTGTCTTTGGCACTTGCCTCTCTTTCTGTCAGTGTTGAAAATACAGACTGTGTAGAACAGGGAGCAGGGTAGCTTTACTTGTCTTTCACAAAGGTCATAACAGAAACAGCATTAAGTATATCTCTGCTTTAGTGCTGAGGGTGAGTGTATAGTCTCTCGACTAAGAGTTTTTTCAAACCTAAGGGCTTTTCGAGGCCTCCCTTTGCTTTCTCATGGAAAACCACAGTGCTCTGCAGAACTCAACCTGCCTGTGCAGTGTTTGGTGGTCAGGTCAAAAACAGAAACTCTTACAGTATTTGTATTACAACCTGAAGATCACATATTATACTTAAAAATACACACGTACTTACTTTGGTTTTCTAAATGTGTATTAATCACGCAATCATTTTGCACCATTATACTATTATTTAGGTGAAGTTTCAGTTATAATTAGAGTGATCGCCTGAATTTTGATGCCTACATCATAGCTCCAACCCACCAGGATCATGTTTTCTTTTGGGGAAATTGGATTCTTTAGTGAAACAAAGCACCATAAATAAATTTGCTTGGATCACCCAGTGTGACTTCTGAAATGCCTCTCTTCTATCCATAAGCCTCAGAGTGTCTGCAAAGACATTTCCTACTTGGTTGATCCTCTTAATAAGGTATAAAATGTTCATGGATGTCTGACTCATTTGTCACTTATTAGTCAGTGTGTCACAGTAATTGAGCGCCCACTTCTCCTGAGTTTCGATCTGCATGTATTTGTTTGTTTTGGGTCCATGCCATTCTCATCTCATTCATTGGTGCTTGTCTGTGTTTAGCAAACGGACATTGCCATGCAACTTTCAGCACGCACAAGTATCCAGGATTCAGTGTTTACAAACAGTACATACTATTAAAGCTGATTGTCATTTTCTTAGTTTAAATTAGAGTTTGAAGTTGTGTTTAGAGGTTTTCATTGTATTGCAACTGCAAACTTACAGTATCACATTTGCTGCACGTTGTTTGCTATTTATTGTCATTTTGTCGTGATTGTGGCGAGAATGTGGATGGATATGGTAACAGATCCTCATCTTTGTTCATCTCACTCCTCTTTTACATTACTTTCTGTCACCTAAATCCTAATATCTTATCTCTTCTTCCTCGTATCTTCACCTGCATCTTTGAATCCTCTTCCGCCAGCATCTGGCTGTGACCAGAGACTACAGCTCAGAGTGTATGCGGCGCTACAGCTGGACTCCAGACACCATGGATCACAGCCACAACACTGTGTCCAGTCCCATTCACTCTGGGTAAGAACAACTGTACAGTTTCATCCAATATGTCAAGAATGGTTTAGGACACATTCACACACATAAACTATGTGTACACATGTGAACACTCACATATCTATAGCAAAAATCACACATTTTATATGCCCACTGCACAAAACTGTTCTATTGCCTTTTGTTCTCCCTCTAAGAGTCAATATTCAGCAAACCCTGCACCACTGATGCAGACAAGGTGCAGAGCTGTGGGATTCCTGCAGTGCTACTACAGTACACTTTACATTAATGCAACAAAAGACACAGTTCCTCCCCTAAAGCTCTCATATCATACCATAAATCTAGAGACACGGTCCAGAAGTCACCCCCACATGCTCTGTTTCTGTCATCGCAGAAACAAAGTGCAGTTCTGTGTGAGCTCATGTATTTCATTTGGATAAACTGATAAGATTTTACTTTCATGCCATTCACATACTTTGAATATATGATGTTATAAAATGTCTGCTATATATAAACAGGGCTCTCTTAGCCCAGAATGTTATTTCTAATTTCTTTGGTGTCATGCTCAGAAATTAAATCCTGGGATCTGTCGTGTTCACTTTTGGTCTTCATTTCTATTTTTGACTCACTGTTACACCTTTTGTGTTTGTCTGACTATTTATATATCATTTTATTCTTTGTAGCTGTGCCTTCAGTGTGTTTAGTTTGATTGTTCTTACATCTTCAGTAGTCATTACAGATCCCAACAGTGGTTGTGAAACTGTGATACTAAAACAAGGTTCTGGGGGTTTGCCTCCTGCATTGTCTCCATGTGTTTATTTTGCAGCTTCTCCTCCCCGCTCCCTCAGTATGACTCCAGGTGATGACTGAGTTCACTGCTTTCACCCATGATGCCGCAGTGATGTCACTCACTCCGCCACCTCTTTCTCGCTGTCCTCTCGCCACTCTCTCTCTCTCTCTCTCTCTCTCTCCTGTTCTTAGCCTCCTCTACTCTTCCAGTCTGTGCTCGTCTCATCCGTATGGTCTGGTGTTTCATTTGCACTGCCTAGATATTAGAAGTGTTCAACCAACATCTTTGGGAGTGTTTCATCGATCATTCTCTCATAGTACATAAACCTTCCTCAAAGGCTTCCAGGGGTTCAGCTATTTACAACATACAGTTTAGAAGATCAGACATACTGTACATAACACCAGAAATGTAAAGAGAAGACACACATTTGACTTTACACCTTTTATGCATACACCCTGCTCCAACCTCACTCTTTCCTTGCACCAACCAGTATATTAATGGATGCCAAAACCTGGGCTTAGTTTGAAGAATTGAACACATATATTATTCACATTTACCCTAAGTTGGTGAAACGTCTGTGGAGGTGTTTAATATTTGATCACTGAATGCTGCTTGAGAGAAGCTGAAACTTTGGCACCGATCTCACCTTCAGCCTCAGAACTGGAAACTAAACTTTCTGCAGCCTCATTAGCACCGTGTTTAGTTTCAGCCATTGTTTAATGTTCTAAATTCAGGTAGGTGAAGGTGAAAATTGCCAACTTTCAGATCTCAAAGCATCTTTTTTCTATTGTTCTGTCTCTTGGTCTTTATTTGTGTTATTTTATCTCTCTTCCTTACTTTGTTTGGGTGTACAGTGATCACAGCATGGGAATCGTCCTCCTCACTTGTGTCCGTGGTATGGCTTCTGTCTAGCTGTCTGTGTTTTTTTTTTTTTTCCTCCCCTAACTTTGTTCTTTTCTTTCTTGCAGGTTCTTGGTCAGCTTCATGGTGGATGCCCGTGGTGGCTCCATGAGAGGCAGCCGCCACAATGGCATGCGCATCATCATCCCTCCCAGAAAGTGCACAGCACCCACACGCATCACCTGTCGCCTGGCTAAAAGGCACAAGCTAGCCTACCCCCCACCCATGGTGGAGGGAGAGGGCCTTGTCAGCCGGCTGGTGGAGGTTGGACCGGCTGGTGCTCAGTTCCTTGGGTAGGATGTCTGGGACTTTCTTCATCCTTTGTTTATTAGATGCAGTGTTCTGCCTCTAAACAAATCAATGTTTTAATATTAATTTTGCTCTTTCAGCCCAGTGATTGTGGAGATCCCTCATTTTGGTTCCATGCGGGGGAAAGAGAGGGAGCTGATTGTTTTGAGGAGCGACAATGGTGATACATGGAAAGAGCACCAGTCTGATGTCAGACCAGAAGACCTCACTGATCTTCTCACTGGGATGGATGAAGGTAAAGGAAAGGTTATCAATCACAGCCCAAGACTACAAAGACAGATCATTTAAAACAAAATTCTTTGTTTAGGAAAAAGAAAACGACTATTAAATATTACTTCACATCACAAAACGATAATTTCTTTTAGAGCTGGACAGCCCTGCTGAGTTGGAGAAGAAGCGCATCTGCAGAATAGTCACCAGTGATTTCCCCCAGTATTTTGCTGTGGTGTCACGGATCAAGCAGGAGTCCAACCACATGGGACCTGATGGAGGTGTCCTGTCCTGCAGCACTGTGCACATGGTCCAGGCCTCATTCCCACAAGGGGCACTAACTAAGAAGATCCGTGTTGGCCTGCAGGTACAGGAGAACTCCGTGACTGTGATTTTTTTAAATTGCAAACATTTTCCACTTTTTATATAACAAACAAACATTAATTTTGTATCTTTGCTCTATTTGTTATCCATTGTTTCTGCTTAGGCTCAGCCTGTGCCAGATGACATGGTCAGGGCGGTCCTTGGGAACAGAGCCACTTTCAGCCCCATCGTCACAGTCGAGCCCAGGAGGAGGAAGTTCCACAAACCGATCACTATGACAATCCCTGTCCCACCTAGATCTGCAGAAGGCCACCCGAGTGGCCACAGAGGCGACTCTGCACCCTGTCTGCGTCTCCTGTGCAGCATCACGGGTAAGTAGACTTCTATTCAAATCGCCTCTGATAGTCTAGCAGCTAGACTCTAGCTTTTGGTTTATGTGGCATGTCATTGTAGGCATAGATGCAAATAAAATGTGATGTCAGATATATTTTTCAATACATGAAACAGAGTTGAGAAATCAGAGTCACAGTGAATTGAATAGCCGTGGGCACTTTAAGCCTCCTTTGATGTCAAAAGCCACTGGTCGATAGAGAGAAGATGAAGAACTGAGGAGATAAAAGGATAGGAATTATTAAAGCGAAAACACTGGCTCAGCTGTAAAGACTGTGAGCTCATCTTTTGGCCCTGTTTCATGCAGGAGGGACGTCCCCTGCCCAGTGGGAGGACATCACAGGGACCACACCACTGTCCTTTGTAACTGATTGTGTCTCCTTCACCACAAATGTGTCGGCCAGGTGAGTCACACATGTATACACACAGTGCACTAGCACACTATACACAGCTGAAGAGAATAAATACAAAGAAAACAGTTTTGAATGTTATAGTAAATTAATGCTCACATATCTTATTTGATACTCAGGCCTAAGTATATGAATTGTAGAATTACAATGTTAAAATGCAAACAAAAGAACTGCTAGTAAATTCAAAAGGCCTTTAATTTTCTATTTTGATTAATATAGCACTACTGTATATACTCAGTTATGTAGATAATCAAAAAGAAAATGTATATTTAACTATGTGGGTATGAAAGTAATAAATTATTTATTATGTGTTGCTGCTTTTTGTAGGATTTACAATTTATTACTATAGTTTTTTTTTACAGTTTTGTGACATTTGTGTCAACCAAATGATTAATAAAGAAAATAACTAAGAGATTAATTAATAATAAAACAAAATAGTTACTGGCAACAAGTAAATCCAAAGCCCTTTTATTTTGCTGCCACTTCTTTGTATGACATAAACACTTTTCTTTTTTGTCCATACACATACACACACCTAAGTTGATGGTCACCTAATTAAGTTGCTGAACTTACCTCAACCAGTTTCGTAGCCAAATTGCATGTGGTAACTTCTTTTTCCTCTCCTCTCCTCTCCCCCTTTCGATCTCCCCCCAGGTTCTGGCTCGCAGACTGTCACCAGATTCCTGAGACGGTGAGTCTAGCGTCTCAGTTATACCGGGAGCTGATCTGCGTGCCGTACCTGGCCAAGTTTGTGGTGTTCGCCAAGATGAACGATGCCGTCGAGGCTCGACTGCGTTGTTTCTGCATGACAGACGACAAAGTGGACAAGACCCTTGAGCAACAAGAGAACTTTGAGGAGGTGGCTCGGAGCAAAGACATTGAGGTGGGCTTGTATGTTCATGTGAACTGGCAAACACTGTACAGCTAGAAGAAAGTCTAATAATAAACAAACGGACGTGTAAATGAATTCACTCCATTTTATGTTGTTAAAACGCAATGTCTGTCAGTTTCATTAAGTCTGTTTAAGCCATGATGCTACATTTGGTCAATAAACTTCTCTAGGTTCTCGAGGGCAAGCCTATCCATGTGGACTGCTATGGCAACCTGTCCCCACTCACCAAAAGTGGCCAGCAGTTAGTCTTTAATTTCTACTCCTTCAAGGAAAACAGACTTCCGTTCAATGTGAAGGTATAATATTTTCGTCTTGTCTCTCCTCTCTCCTCTAACTATCTTGGCCTCCTTTGCTTTTGAGAATGTTTAATAGATTTATTTAGTAAAAAAAAAAGGTTTTTAAGGTCAACATATAATGTAATATTTTAACCTATAATGATTGCTCTCTACCACAGATCAGAGATTTGGGCCAGGAGCCATGTGGTCGTCTCTCCTTCCTGAAAGAGCCCAAAACTACCAAAGGCCTTCCACAAATGGCCATATGCAACTTGAATATCACACTGCCAACCCACAAGAAGGTAGGATCCACCATGTTTGGACAGTTCATTCCCTTAGGCCATATCATATCATCTACATTTAAATGACACAGGGAAACAGGAAGCAATGTGGTTCTGACATCAAGAGGAGCCAGTATGTTCATTTGGTATAGAGATGACTGCCTGTTGCTTGTGTCTTTTATTAGTGTTAAAGCCTGTGCCAGCCATAGGACCCCACAGCGTACACATGCAGCCACACATGCACATTGTTGTTTGTTATTTTGCTTGGCTCCCTGTGGGTACATAATGATATTGCAACAAATGACACTTGTCATTGGTTTGTTTGTTGTGGTGTTGATTGATCACAAAAACTGTAATTATTTTGCTTTTGCTTTTTTTTTTTTTTTTTTTTTATTAATCCCATAGATTTTTTCTGATGCCTTATGTTGTTTTTGCTGCTCCATTTTCATCCCCTGAATTTTATTTCCACCTCCCCCGCTCACTATAACTTCCCTGCTCTCCATTCTGTCATCTCTCTCCTCTCCTGCAATGCATCTTGGAATACCACAGGACATGGAGTCTGATCCTGATGATGAGGTAAACAGATTCTTCATCATCACATGGAACTGCTTCTTCTTTGTCGTCCTTTCTGTTTGCTTTACTGCAGATGCTGTAATAAGTACGCGCGTTGCAAATATTTTGTCTCTGCACAGTACATGTGTGTGAAAGATGCTTCTGGTTGCACTTTTTTTTACACAGCGAAGTCATTGCTGACGTTACTTCTTGCAGTGCATGAGTGGAAATGGCAATTGTTTTAATCAGCAAGGATTTATTTATTGTTGTCTTCATCCAAAATCCAGTGGTGCCAATTGCTGTGCCACACTTTGGCTTGTTTTTCATCTCTATCTTCCTATTCATACATGTTCAACAGGAAATCACCATGTCTCCATCCTTACTATTAACTCATAGGAAGCTTCTCACAGGACTATGGTATCTTCAGCTAAAATGAAACCTTAAGTCTTATCATTTGTCCACTTAATTGTTGTTTTGTTGTATTTGGGGTTTCCCCTTGTCCATTGTGTATATCCGAATACCAACACTCAGCTGCATGCCAAAACATTTATAAGAGTTCAGTCAAAAGAAGGTTAGGCTTTTATGTTTTAGTATTTACATTACAAGTTATTACCATGTATGTTATATTCACTCTACACTAAATAAATATAGCAACCCACCTGCCAGACAGAATGTTGAAAGTGGACAATTCAGCAGCCAGATTATTAAATACACCTTATGTTCAATAATGCCATTTTAGCGTTTTAGCATTTATATTTATTCTAACCATAAAGTGCCACGCAACACAAATACAGTACGATTACTGTAATACAGCATGGTTTAGTTTGTCATAGTTCCAAAACCCGCTAGTGATTGGCTGCGAAGAGAACAAACTCTGGTCACTGACATACATAGATATACTAGACAGATAGTCATCATACCGACTTCTCAACCGTTGCTTTTTACCTTGTTAGACAAAGGGCATACTAGTATTTACCTTAATGCTGTAAGATGGCAAATACTGAACATCACAAAATGTAGGATTTTCCAAGATGAACGGTATTCCTGGAGACAGTGCTAAATATCGTATCGCTGCCCTAATTTTTAAATTGACAAAATTACTACCACAGTGTCATTTTAATATGGTGTACGCTGATCTGAGGAAGTCCCCTTACAGTGGGACGAGATTCTCTGCGTGCTTACCACTTACTTTAATAGGCTAAACAGACAGTTGTGTGAGTGAAGATGTGCACAGAAACAGTCCAATACTCTCCAGGGTGCACGCAAAAGTAAACCTGCAGTTCCTTCTTGTGCCAGTACTAACAGCATGTACTGATTCACTAAAAACAGGACAGACCCATGCACTGCGGTATCTTAACATTTACTAGTTAATATTAATATTTAGACCAAATTCTAATAGAGTAGAGCCACATTTCATCATATTCTTTATGTTAAAGCATCTTTTGTTCTTTTTTGTTTGTTTCCAGACTGAAAAGCCAGAACGACGTCATACCTTTGCCTCCTTAGCTTTGCGTAAGCGCTACAGCTATTTGACCGACCCAGCAGCGAGTGAGTTTCCCATTTTTACTTACATGAGATTTTAGATACTTATGTAATTTTAATCGGTTTTACTGCATTAAGGTCCCTATATGCAGTGTACACTTTGCTTCATATAAATCATCAATCATTCTCTTGACACATATTCTTCTCAGCTGTCATTCATTAAACATTTGCATGGTTTACTGTGTGTTATGCTTTGCTTACCCATCCCATGTTGACAAAAGTCTCCCTGTTTCAACATTTTTATTTTTTTGTTATTTTGCATTTGTGGAAACACTGGGAATCTATGTCTGTCTGTTCATTTATCATTTGATCAAAAAAAAATGTTTCAATTCATGTTGAATAAAAGTATTCTTTTGAATTGTTCTCATTCTTAGTGGCCATTTCACTCTTATTGGCTTTATGATTGTGTGTGGCTGTGTATATTAATGTGATAACAGGTTGCACTTTACATTAACTCAATTTAGAAGTTATTTTAGAGCAAACATGATATTTTTGCAGCCATTATGTTTTTAGGTGCAGTTCTCATACTGTACTTCGTATGAGGGTGAGGCACAACGTTTGAGGTCTTTTCGTGGTTTGTTTTATTATTTAGTATTTGATGAGACTAAAAACAGAGACCATCCAAATATAACTTAAACAACAGTGCATACTGGATATATGGTCATGAATGGCTGTTATGTTTTTGTAAAGTGCAACCTCATATTTTGTTTTAGGTCATGACCAAACAAGTGATATTTTTTTCATTAATGGTATACACTTGTGGGGTCATCTCTGGCATTGAAAATGAGCCAAATGAAAGGATAAACACATGTCAATGAAACATGTACAGTAAAAGGCACTGTTGCAAGGAGGCACATAGATTAAGCACATCAAAAGTCAATGGAATTGTATAAACAGTTTATGTATTTTTTGTTATCATGCCATTTTTTGTCACCTCTGCCATATGTCAAACACTTTTGTTTTGTACATACTTCTTTATCAGGTGTACTGTATTTTGTCCATACTTACTGATTTTAGGCCATCACTTTGTCATATCATCCAGTGTTTTTGAATAGGAGTTTTTAATTACAAGTGAATGCATTATGTTTGATGGATAATGCAGTTTCTGACTGATTCAAATTTCTCTTTCTGGTTTTTATGTTTTATTTCAAATTATTTTATGTTACATTTTATGTTTATTTTCTTATTGTTTTTGGTTTAATTTATTGTTGAAGAAACAACTGATCGAAGTACACCGAGAACACAGCCTTCTAGCTACCCTCACAAACCTGTCTTTTCAACGAGATCTTATCAGGCGTGGTCGCCTGTTCCTGTCGCCGTCCCTGGCCAAGCCAAGTCTGGGTTTGGCTCCCTCTCCAGTTCGTCATCCAATACGCCCTCTACCTCTCCATTAAAGTCTGTCTGGTCCATCAACTCTGCCTCACCAATCAAGACCAACTTTCCTGGATCGCCTGGCTCTTCTGTTAAGTCAGTTAATGACATGGCCTCTCCCATCCGTTCTTACAGAACTATCTCCTCTCCTATAAAAACTGTAGTCCAGCAAGCCCAGTACCCAGTCCAGGTCAGTCCATTGGCCTCACCAGGAAAAAGTGCCGCAGACCCCATATCTATGAAAGGACTGGCAGCAATGTCTGCTAGGACCTCCCCTATAACTGTCTCTGGTGGAGGAAGTGCCCTTCTTGAGAGAACATCAATAGGCTTGACCCCACCAACCTCTCCCAAGTCTTCTTTGACTATGTTCAGTTCCCCTCTGCCATACAAGACCGTTATGGGCGGCTCCAGTGGCACAGCATCTTCCTCCTCACCCATAAAAACAGTCCCTGGTCTCTCCTCTGTGCGTTCCTTTGCATCAGATGTCACTGGCCCTGCAAGAAACTTGTTTTCCTCTCTCTCATCACCACTTAAATCTAACACTTCTCCAAGTGCTGCAGCTCTAATCAATGGAACTGTGTCACCTACACCATACAACTCACAATCTCCAACCTCTCTCCTTACCACCAGTCTACAAGAGAGAATACAAGCAACCACCAATGCTGCAACCACAAGTGTAAATGCAGCTTTTGATGAGGTTGAAAAAACATTTAATTCCTGTTCTGCAGGCTATGGCACCTTAAAGTCCTTGTCCTCCTCTGCATCCTCCTCGTATCAGTCCATTAGATCATCAGCTTCTAGTTCCCTTTATGCCTCTCTACGATCCCCTCCAAATGCCACCACTGCTGTAACATCCAGTACAATGACTGTTCCAGTATATTCTGTTATAAATGTGCTGCCAGAGCCCCAGTTTAAAAAGTTACCTGAGGTGTCGAAGTCAGCTGCTGCCCTTCTGTCCCCACGGAAGACTGGGCCTGTGGAGGTGAATGCTCAGATGCATTCCTCGTTTGCTAGAACTCTTTCCCCTATCAAGGCGCCCCTTTTTTCTGCTGGCCTAAAATCAAACAATACATCACCACTATCATCCAGCCAAGAGATTCTGAAGGATGTAGCTGAAATGAAAGAGGATTTGATAAGGATGTCAGCTATTTTGCAGACAGACCCAAATTCCACAGCCAATAAAGGATTTCAGTCTGATTCTCCTAAAGAGGCTAAGATGGAGGACGAGGAGCCATATAGGATTGTGGAAAAGGTGAAGCAGGATTTAGTAAAAGTGAGTGAAATCCTTACAAAAGATACTGGGAAGGACAGTAGGATTTCCCAAGCAAGGGATTGTTTGGATGATATACACTTCTCAAAAGTCCAAGTTGAACAACCACCAAGCAACTGGAGCTATCCTCCTAGATATGAGACTGTGGTTCCTCAAGCAAAAGCAAAAACAATACCAGATAGAGATTTCAATCTCTCCAAAGTGGTTGACTACCTTGCCAATGATGTGGGTAGCAGCTCTTTCTCCAAAATGCATGACACAAAGCATAAAGCTGAGGAGGGCAAGAAAGAAGGAGAGGGAAAGGAAAAGCAGAAACGTGTCCTAAAACCCACCATAGCTGTTCAGGAGCATAAACTCAAAATGCCTCCAACAAACATGCGTTCTTCACCTTCAGACAAAGAAATTAGTAAAGTTGCAGATGCACTTTTTGGAGTAGACACTGTCCTAGAATCTCCTGATGACATCTCACATGAACAGGATAAAAGTCCTCTCTCAGACAGTGGCTTTGAGACTAGGAGTGAACGGACACCCTCTGCCCCTCAGAGTGCAGAAGGCATGGGCCCCAAGGCCCTTTTTCAGGATATCCCAATCCCCCCTGTGATCACTGAGACAAGAACTGAAGTTGTCCATGTGATCAGGAGCTATGAACCCCCAGAGGATAGCAAACAATCCATAATGGAGGATGCAAATCCTGTCAGATATATTGATTCAGATTCTAAAGGACATCTGAATCAAGCTACATCAACTCCAGAACAGAATAAATGCTATTCAATAAAGGTCAGCCCTGATGAGGATCCAATGGGAAAAGGAATGAGGGTAAAGGAAGAGACTCATATTACTACTACTACAAGGATGGTCTACCACAAGCCAGGTAGCAAAGAAGCAGCTACAGAGAGGTGTGAAGAAACTATGTCTGTGCATGACATAATGAAAGCTTTTCAGTCAGGCAAGGACCCATCTAGGGAGCTTGCTGGATTGTTTGAACACAAGTCTGTCAATGAAGAAACCTCACAAAGAGTTCTTGAGGACATCAACTCCAAACCTAAGGTTGAAAGAATAATTGAGGTTCACATTGAAAAAGGCAATAAATCAGAACCAACAGAGGTCATCATTAGAGAGACAAAAAACCATGCAGAGAAGGAACTGTATTACTACCCAGGGAATAGACAGGAAGAAGAGGAGTCTGAGGAATCACTTCCAGTCTACCTGGATTCCCCTAGAGTGAACACACCGATGTCACAGGAGGAAGATAGTCGTCCTAGTTCAGCACAGCTAATGGGAGATGATTCTTACAAAACACTAAAGTTACTCAGCCAGCAATCTGTAGAGTACAATGAGGATGAATCATCAGACCTTAGGGGGGAATCTTATAATTTTGCAGAGAAAATGTTGCTCTCTGAGAAATTTGACCAGTCTCATTCCGACACTGAGGAATATCTGAGAGACAGGTCTCGCTTCCACTCACCAGACAGAAGCAGTCATAGTGAAGGTAGATCAGTTGGGCCAAGGACAGAATATGTCTTTAGGTCATCAAGAAATGTGTTTGATAAATCTGGAAGAATGGCCAATGTTGATGATAACTTTGACAAACTAACACTTTTGCAGTATTCTTCTGAGCCTGGTAGCCCAAAGCAGTCTGTTTGGATGCGTGTGCCAGATGACACACAGATAAAGGAGAGAGAGCAGATTATGTATGAGGACAGAGTGGATAGAACTGTAAAGGAGGCAGAGGAAAAGCTCAGTGAGGTATCTCAATTCTTTCGTGACAAAACAGAACAGCTAAATGATGAACTCTCATCTCCAGAAAAGAAATCTCGCAGGCCAGATTTCAGAGAATCACGATCAGGGCCAAGTTCTACACATAGTAGTCCAGAGAGGTCAGTTCATAGGAATGGGGGTAGTGGGGAAGAGTGGAGCAGGGACAGACTTAGAGATAGGTTCAGCTCCAGTGACAGGAAATGTGCCAGCTTACCTAGTAGTCCAGAGAGGAGAGTATTGCAGCAGTACAGTGATTCGGACCCAAGAAAACAAGAAAATCGGAAATCACAGGGAAGCACAGGTGAAAGTCCTAAACCTTTTCAAATGTCCTCCTCGAAAGTTAGTGCAGTAAGGCTAAAATTTGAGCAAGAGGCGCAAAGGCAAGATATGAGTTCTCAGAGTGGCCAAAATTCTAATCCTCCTATACGGAAACTTCAGGAAAGTAAGCTACCTGTGTATCAGATGTTTGGTGGTTCAGATATTCCCAAAACACCAGACAGTCCGGGAAATAAGAGGAGAGGTCTAGATGGTGAATCAAGTAAGTTCTCACCCAAACATGAGACCGGTGGAAAAGACCAGGAGGAGAAAAAGTTATTTAAAACATGGGACAGCCAAGGCTATGGAAGCTCTAAATCCCAGTCTCCTAAGCTATCTCATTCTTTAATCCATGAATCTATGAAAGATGGCAATACTAGTGATTCCCAAAGACAGGAAACGACCAAGAAAATAATCTACACAGAATTTGTTGTCCGAGAAGGTTCGGGTGGCAATGACAGTCTAAAAAAAAACTCGGAATCACAAATTCCTGTTAGAAAGCCATTTAATTTCTCAGAAAATCAAAAATCCACCTCTTTAAAATTAGATGCCTCTGTTGAACCACACGAGAAAGCAGGGTCTCATATACCTACTTTATCTAGGAACCGGTTACACAGTAGTTCTGAATCCAACAAGTCTACTCGTGGATCATCAATAGGAAAATCCACAGACTCATCAGACAGTAGCCAGTCAAATGTAGTGTGTAATGGTGTTGATATTGACCAACTAGAGTATTTGGATCAAGTCACTCCTGTAGTCGTCACGGAGGGTTTCAAAGATATTAAACCCTTACCTGTGTATGTTAGCATCCAAGTAGGAAAGCAATATGAGAAAGAAACAGCCTCAGGACAGCTGGGAACAACATACAAAAAAATTGTAAGCCATGAGAGTAGGACAGTGCATGAGACTAGGGGTGCATTTTACACTGTCAAACAAAAGCAGTCTCCATCTCCTCAAGGAAGTCCAGAAGATGACACTCTAGAACAAGTGACATTCATGGACAGCTCGGGGAAAAGTCCTGTTACTCCTGAGGCCCCCAGCTCAGAGGACGCGAGTTTGACCTCAAGAACACCAGACTCTGTGATAGGTTTCATGCCTAGCATGCCGAGCCCTATTCCAGAGGAGTCTGAGGAGGAAGAAGGGAAGACGTTCATTTATAGGGAGCCCTCAAAGGAAAAATCTAAGTCAGCTTCTTCAGAGAATTACACAAAAAAACATGAAGCAGAGAGGCAGAAGTCAAAGGAAAAAAGAGTGGCTTACATAGAGTTTCCACCTCCTCCTCCTTTAGAGGCAGAGCAGTCTGTCCCTGACAAAAGGGGGTCACACGTTTCTTCTGAGGCAGACACAGAGATGATGGAGGTGAACCTCCAGGAGGAGCATGATAGGCATCTCTTGGCTGAGCCAATCATCAGGGTACAGCCTCCATCTCCTATTCCTCCTGGAGCTGATAACAGTGACTCAAGTGATGATGAATCTGTCTTCCATCCGATCCCAGTCAAAAAGTACACATTTAAAATGAAAGAAGAAGGAGAGAAACGTTCCAAGCACAAAAAAGAGAAAAATGGAAATAATAAAGAAACGGGCATTAATGGTGTAGTAAAAGGGGAGGATGCTGACTTTGAACAAAATGGCAATGATCAGTCAATCACTGACTGCTCCATAGCAACCACTGCTGAGTTCTCCCATGACACAGATGCAACTGAAATAGACTCTTTAGATGGATATGACCTTCAGGATGAGGATGATGGACTGAGCGAGGACCCTAAAACTTCAAGTCTGTCTAATGATGGGAAAACAGCTGACCGCTCATTTAGTCAGTCCAAGCTTGAAGTGATAGAAGAAGAGAAATGCGAGGAAGGAGGGGATAATGCAAAGACTAAAACAAGCACATCGTCACTGAAAAACAGTGGAGATGAAAAAGATTATACTCTCGAAGGAAGACATCCAGATAGACAGGGCTTTGGAGACAATTACTTTGGCTACCAACTTGAAGAGGAGCTGAATTCAACCTTTAAAACTGTTGCTACTAAGGGCCTGGACTTTGACCCTTGGTCCACCAAAGCTGGAGATAATGAGGGCGTTTTTGAGTCCAAAACAAAAGAGGATGACCAAAAGCCCTTTGGTCTGTCGGTGGAAGACAAATCACAAGCTACAACACCTGACACAACCCCTGCTCGAACACCGACTGATGAGAGTACACCGACTAGTGAGCCTAACCCCTTCCCTTTCCACGAAGGGAAGATGTTTGAGATGACCCGCAGTGGTGCTATTGACATGAGCAAGCGGGACTTTGTTGAAGAGAGGCTTCAGTTTTTCCAGATTGGTGAGCATTCCTCTGACCCTAAAACAGGGGAAAAGGGGAGAGGGGGCAAGGTCCTTGGGGTAATTTCCTCTCAGTCAAAAACAGGGGAGATGGCCACAGTAGATGGCATGGTGAAGGTTATAGATACTACCACAAACAGCAGCACTACACCAACAACACCAGCAGCAAAAACAACAAAATGCAGCCCTGCACAGCCTGGCAGTGACACTGGCTATACCAGTACCGATGCCCTCGCCTGTGAAGCCATAGCTGAGACGGCCTCTTCATGCACAATCACAGCCTCTAAAGTTGATCCCAAATTACGCACTCCTATAAAAATGGGCATAGCGGCTTCCATTACTGTAAAAAAAGACTCAGGAGATCTCAGTGATTGTAAAGCTGAGATGTCAGCGGGTCAGATGGTGCCAGAATATATCAGTATAGAGGGTCAGTGTACAGAGAGTCAGTCTAGCAGCCACACTGAACCCAAGGTGGAAAGAAGAGATTACCCTTCAGAAAACTGCAACAACAACAATAATCTTGAATCCTCCAGTGTTCAGGCCAACTATATTCAGTGTGGTAGTGTGGTGTTTAATTTACAATCCTCCTCTGAGCCCACCCTCCAAAAAGCTAGTAGAATAGAAACACTAGGCTGTAGGGATTTAGAAGAGAAAGTGGATGTACACATCAGCAGTCAAGTACAAGAACAGAAAAGTGAAACAACTAAAGAAGGTGAAGTGAAACAGCCCAAGTCTAGGCTTCCAGTTAAAGCATCAGGGTGGTCATTTGCTGCACAGGGGACAGCAATAGGCAAACAGAAGCCTAAACAAGCAGTGAAAGTTGAGGTCAGAAAAAGAGGAGAGCCAGCCATAGCCAAAGTAGAGCCTAGGTCTAGAATACCAATAAAGGATGTTAAAAAGAGCAGCCCTGCAGCCACAGCTAGCTCAGTTGTTTCAGTTCGGGTTACCTCACAACCCACAAGGGCACTGGACACAGAGAGAGCCGCCATACAGTTGCCCTCAAGGTTACCACTAAAGGACAGGCATCAGGTCAGCAATGTCACAAGTGAAGCAGCAGGTAGACAGGAAAACCCTAGTGAGGTTTGTAAGCGCACCATTGAATATTTTAAAGGCATTAGCGGGGAGACGCTAAAGTTGGTGGACTACCTGTCAGACGAGGAGAAAAAGACGCAGACAGAGCAGTCGGAGGAAGACAGCACCTCCCGGAGCACCTCTCTGTCGGACGCCTCCCAGCCTTCCCAGCCCTCCCGCTCATCCAGGTCTGGTAGAGGTTCGAGGGCTGAGGCCGGGGCCGCGTCCGTAAGGGCAAAGGTGGCGGCGACGGACAGGGCCTCCGGCAGTGAGAGGAGCAGGAGGAGTAGGCGGACTGGTGGGAAGGAGGGCAGTCAGGGACTCACAGGGTCTCGAACGCCTCCCATCGCGGAGATCAAGCCTAGTTTGTAAAACTTTCACACTATGTTTAAAATACATCTCTATATTTCTATATTTCACTGTTAGTTGCATGACATCGTTGTGATCGTTTAATGGATTGACTGGAATGCCTGTGGCGTGTTTACATATTATCTTCAGAACAGTAGCTGTCATTTAAATTTATTTTTTGTCATTGATGTACTGTGTACTGTATTGTCCTTGTTGCAAGATTCTCTCTCCTCTCTTCCCTTCTTTCAACCCTTTTTAACCCTCAAATGGCAGTGTGAGCATGCCAGTAGTAGTGACTGGTCCACTGGCACAACCCTCCCTTGTTTGACAACTCCTTGATCTGTCTTGTCTGTCTGTGCAGGGTGGCTACTGAGTTATTTTAGTAGTCTGTTCTTACAGAGTTATTCATGCTATCTAATGTCATTTTAACTCACTAGTCTTAGTCAAAAACACACAAAAGTGCATGTTTGCATTTTTAGATTCTAACATAGATTTTTTTCCCACCTAGATTTGTAGAACTATAAGTCTGTTGTTAAGAGTCATGTTATGCTTTGTTTTGTGTGGTTCTCATGACAGTTGCTGCCTGCTTAGAGGATACATACCACAAACAGTCACAGAGCACCACATACTCTACGAACATATTTAAGTTGCCCATAATGTCTCAAGTGTGAAATATCCTTTTCTTGCCATGGCGGAGTAATAACATAATATTAACCCAAAATAACCCACACTATTTTACAACCACAGTAATATTGTGACCAATTTAATAAATATATCTTTGGTTGTAAGACTTTATTAATGTTGTTAATAATGTTGCTGTATAAATGGCCAGAAAAGGAAAATTAAGTACATGTTTGTTTTTCCTCTAAGATTAGTGTTAAGGGGAGAAAACAGTGAGTGGTATTGATAACTCATTGTCCTTTATTTTACCAGGTCCCCAAAGTCCTTGTGAGAGAACGGACTTGCGCATGGCCATTGTTGCAGATCACCTGGGACTCAGTTGGACTGGTAAGACAAATTATGTATTACGTTTTATCACAGTCCCTATTATACCTCACTATCTTCTTTGACAGTCTCAGCCCCAATCCCTGTTATTTACTGCCATCTTCAGGCTAAAAGAATACCTTACAAAGGGTCTAGTATATGCAGTCACAATATAAGCCATGAAGTAAGGAGCTTAAGATAACTTAATGAAAAAAATAATACAACAATCTCCCTGTTACACAGAAGCATTCACATCTAAAAATATTGATGAAGCAACTGAAGTTATAAGTTCATCACAGGGTTTTAATCATTTTGAAACACAGAAACATTAGATTTAATCTTGGGTCAGTTTTTGTATTTGTTCTATAATTAAAGTGACTGACTTGCTATTTGTGTCCCACTGTAGAATTGGCTCGGGAGATGAACTTCACAGTGGATGAGATCAACCACATCAGACTAGAGAACCCCAACTCTCTGACAGCACAGAGCTTCATGCTCCTTAAGAAATGGGTCAGTCGGGAAGGGAAAAATGCCACAAGTAAGACTATTTTTATATCTTTTTGTTCTGTCTCTATGTCTCCTGTCCTTCGTTATGCTTTCTGTCTCCTTGTCTTTTCAGTGTTTCTTCTCTTGAGTTGAAGTAAAAAAAGATCAACTTATGATAGCTCAAATTTTTTTCATAGGTATTTGTGTTCTTCTCTATCCCTCTCACTGCCTTATTGTCTGTTGCACATTTATCTTGCACCTGTTCAGAAATCCTGAAGTATCTGTCTGGACAAGCATGTGTTTATTGTTTGTTAATTTAAAGAGAATACCCAATTTTATCTAGATGTAATAATCATATTGCTTTAACATTTTAATATTTTTTTATTTAATATATTTTGCTCTAATCAATAAAACACCTGGATAAACATTTTAGCTCAAAGTTTTTCAGGAGACTTTATACCTTTTTTTTGTCATGTTCTATTCCACAGCGGATGCCTTAACTACAGTGCTGACCAAAGTCAATCGGATGGATATTGTGACTTTACTGGAAGGCCCAATATTTGACTATGGTAACATTTCAGGCACGAGATGTTTTGCCGATGATAACGCTGTTTTCCGGGATCAGGCTGATGGTAAAGTTTAGCTTCGTCTAGCTGACCTCTTACCTCTCCCTGCTACCTTCTTTGTTGTGCCAATGCATGGATCACCTAGTCCTAGTGCAAATCTGTAGAGAACTTTATTTACAATCAAATTTGGATTTTGTTTGGACAACTGGTTTCTACCATTCCCCACATGCACTACTGAGTTCTGTCTTTTACAGTTAATTTGCTCTCGAAATGATAGTGACAATTTACTACTAAAGTTGAGCCATATTAATAAAGCAATTTACCACTTGCACAAACTTGAATCCGTTTATTTTGAATGAATTACAATTTATGTCAAACGAGATCCTTCTCAGGGTGTATATTCATCCAATACTACAAAAGATCGAGTATCCAGTTGTCACAAATGAGCAAAATCCACTGTTAAAATCCCATTCTGAATGCATGTTGCAGACTACATGCTGCTTTAAATGTTTTGCATTTATGTCTGACTTAAGTAGGAATGCTATAACCCTGTAGAATCTGCTTTCCTCTGTTGATTTATTTTAGTTCTCCTAGTTCTCCTCCAGTTCCTCTGAGCCTTCCTTGGATTGATGAGAGAATCTCTTTTCTCTGTGAAACCAGACTGCCTCCTCATCCTCCTCCTGTTCTTACTGCCTCCCATCACCCTTCTCACAGCAGAAACCACTGCTGATAACTGCACGACAACTCTTAACAAGTTAAGAGTCATGTGTTGTGTCCAAACGTGCCCTCCTTTTATCCATCTGTGCTTACCCCTCCACACATTCCTTAGTCATTCATCTTTGTGCAAACTTGTTTCACATTAAACAATCTTTCAAGTGTTTTTTTCTCCAGTTCACTTGTTTGTTTTTGTCTCTTCTGCATATATCGTTCCTCATCCCTTACCCATAGTTTGTGTGATTATCCCCTTAACTCCAAGAAGCACTGAGGCTGCGTTCATCCTGCAGACACCCTGCCCCTTTTTTCCAACGCCAACCCCAACACCCCCACCCACTCCTCTCACACCTTCTACAGTAGTTGACTGCCGTCCCTTTTCCTTGCGCCGCTCTTCAAGTTATGAGTCCTCCATTTCACTCAAAGACTTGGCACCTCCAGCTGCATTTGAACCATCGCAGTTCAACTTCTTCTCCCCTCCTCCTCCATGTTGCATCCCTCAGTTCCCAACTGCTGGCCCTTGTCAATCCTCTACTTTCCCTTTCTCACCCCACCCATCGTCCCCCATCCCCCTCATCACCTCACCTTTACCTTCCTCACCAGCTGCCAACTCTTCGTTACCTGTTCCTCCATCAGCTACATCTGTTCCATCCTCTCCCACCTCTGTCCCAACCTCTCCCATATTCACCATGCCTCTTCCAAACCCCTCACAACCTTTAGATCCATACACCTCATCTCTCACAGTACCAAGGTCTACCTCTGACCTGCCGTGCCATATTACTGCTCCCCTCAAAACTGCAACCTTAACTACCATTATCCCTTTTGGACCCTCCTCTGATTCCATACCTGTTTTACCCATCCCCTCCTCACCCTCAGGCAGGGCCTCTCCTTCTGTTATCACTTCTCCAAGCAGGGAGTCTTTAGTGAACCAGCTGGCCTCTTCCTACCACCCTGTTTCCCCACTCTCCTTGTCTACACTCCCTCCCATCTCTCCATCTGGGTCCCGTTGTCCTAGCCCCAGTCCTTCTTCCCCCCCTCTTCGCTCCTTGTCTCCCTGTCCTGCTTGTCAATGTACTTGTGCACCCTCCATCTCTCCATCTCCCACTCAAACCAGCATTGACCCTTCTACATTGGAAATATTGATTTAGCATGTCCCTATCCTTTTTCTTTCTTCCTTTTCTTCTGTTCTGTCCCACATCTCTCATCTGCCAGCTATCTCATGTGAACATGTAACAAAACACCCTGGCAAATTTTAATATCTTACACTCATCACATCCTACGCTACATGATTAATATGGCCTTAAGCCACTAATGTGTTCCACTTTCACTATTTTACTTCACCCAAATCTTAAATGAACACTCAGTAGCAGTAGTTTGTATGCTTACTGTTACTCTGTTTATATACTGTATGAACATACTTCACTCTATATTGTTAATATGTTATTATTATTTTTACATTTTACTATTTGTGGTTGCCATATTACTGCCATCATCACCTAAGCTAGTGGTTGTCTGAATGCATGCTTTACACTTCCACTTCTGTGCCACTGTCCACATCATAAGGTGTATTTGTCAGTCTGTGTGTTTTTTGGGGGTATTACATTCTTTTGTGGCATGCTTTGGTGTGTACATATCTACATTTTTCATCCTGTCACCTACAGATTATCAGAGCATTCTAGCGGAGCTGCAGTCCCCTGCTGCACTGCACTCTGATCCTCACTTCCTGGAGCCTGAACTCCCCATCACCCCCAACCCTTCCCTTGCCCCCCAGCAACACCACCATTACCCAGAACCAGACACCCCATTGCTGGCTGAATCCCAGCCTCAGCCTATGCCCTGGAGCTTGGTGATAGAGTCTGGTAGTAGAGAGCCAGATAGCCCCCCTAGGAGCCCCCCAAAACCCTTTGAATTTAGCTTGTCTCTCCCAGCCTTTGAACTCTCTGATCCCGTTCCTTCCAAGGTCAGAAAGCCCCACATCGCACTTAACGATCAGCTGCTTTTGAGCGAGGAGGAGGACAGGAGTTGTCATGAAATGGAGCCGAGCCACAAGCCCAAGTCACACTCCTTTCCCACAATGTGCGAGTTAGACATCGACATGGCTTACTCCACATCTTCCCCTTCGTTTTCATCAGTATCATCAATAACCCCTTCATCGCCTGACAGAGCACAAATGGGAGATGCAGTACTGCAGATTGATGCCCACAGTGGGGTAAAGGAGGAGGTAGGCTTGAAAGGATGTGAAAAAGAAGGGATGGAAGACATAGAGAAGGTTGCATCCGAGCAAATAGATGGGAATGGATTAGTGGAAAAGTGGGTAGAACAGGATTTGATTAAAAATGTGGAAACAAAATGTGAAATGATAACAAAAGATAGGTTTAAGATGGAAGAGAACAGTAACATTTTGGTGGAACAGAATGAGGGTTCTGCAGAGGAAGAGAAAGATGTGTGGAATAAGCAGCACGTTCAAGATGTGAATAAGGGCACAGCTTGTGAGGTGGAGGAACTGACAGATGTTGAGAACCTGTCTGAAGAGCTGCATAATCTAAAAGAAATTGAGCATGAAGGGGACAAAGGTTATACCACGGTAGAAGCAGTGACTGTCAAAGAGGGTACTGAGGAAACAACAGAGGTACAAAAGGTTAATGTGGATAATGAGGAGGGGCTCAATGACAGAATGGACGGCACAGATGTTGTAGAACTGCAGTTTAAGGATGAAGAAGGGTTGTGTGGCAGTGAAGAAAATATTTGCAGGATATCAGAAGGCGACCAGACAGCTGAGCACCAGGACCAGGCTGCAGCTCGTCTCTCCCCTCAGGCCTGGGTCGAAGCGCTTGGGGAACTTCAGCCCAGTGAGTCTGGATCTAACGACGAAGAGGAGGAGGAAGACGGAGACAAAGAAACCACAGATGAGCCATTAGGATCTCTGTTGGAGGAGGTGAAGAAAGAGGAAGGCTCAGAGGAGAAGGAGGAGGAGGAAGAGATGACCAAGGCCAGGGTTCAGGAGATTCTTGATCAGGTCAAACAGGCAGAAAAAGACATGTGTTCACTTTCAGGTTGGCACAGTGATTCATCCAGCGTCAACGTGGAACCACCAACGCCGGGCCGCAGTGTCAGCTCAGACCTGCTTGACAGACGGGAAAGGTAAGAAATACTATACAGCTATAGTCTTCAAAATAGATTTAAAATAAGTTTTGTTTTGCAACTACAACTTTAAAGCTTTGTCTTTTACCCACCAGCCAAGAGAACTCAAGTGACTCCATCACTTCCTCATCTAGAGGCGAATCAGGGAGGTCCCGTCAGAATGGCGACAACTTGAAGCACTCACCTCAGGACGGCTCATCTGAGTCATCAAATGGCAGAAAGGAAGAGGGAAAACTCGTGTCTGAGAAAAAAGTTCAGGTAAGAATTAAATAAAAGTTGAACATATAGGTCTCTTTATTCTTTGTAGTTATTAAATAACCACATTTAACGATTATTTTTTTTACTGCAGGGTGAATATATCTGTTGTAAAAGCTGTGCTAAAGAAACATCAGCAATTTATTTCAGGTTTCAGGATTTCAGCTCCACATGGCGTTGAAGTGCATTAAAAGGCGTCAGAATGTCTCGACTAACTTGATGATGTTATAATACCTTCCTCAGCAGCGGGTTAGTGTAGATTCGGGTTCAGAGGAAGAACAGACTGTAACAACTAGAATCTTCAGACGGCGTCTCATTTTAAAGGTACCCTGAAAGCTTGGAGCAGAAGCCAGGCTGGGATTGGTTTTGGTTTGGGCTCATGTAGACTGGTCAGTTTGGTGTGCATCATATAGTCATCTCTCTTGGTGTACTGATAGCTCTACTCTCTTTGTGAGTGTGGATTTACATGTGCTTAGATTAGAGTGATGTGCACTACTGAGCCATTTACATTTCTTGGCTAAAGACTAACCTAGTGTTCAGCCTCTGTCTGGCTTGACATGTTCTCTCTTCCTCTCTCTTGAGGTGTTGTTTTGGTGTGGTGTTGGTCAAAAATGTTTTATTATGTCAGAATGTGTCTTGTGAGCTTTTCTTCATATGCTCACTGCAAACACTTGCAGGGAGAAGAAGCAAAAAATATCCCAGGCGAGTCCATGACAGAGGAACACTATATGGACCATGATGGTAACCTCGTCAGTAGAAAAGTAATGTATACCTTAATTTGCTCTGGAAACAATGAACTATTACAGGGAGGTGCCCCAGTGCTTTTATAAAAACAGACACTGTCATATCTTTTTTTTTCTTTTGTCGTCATTCCTCTGCCTCGGGCAGGTAATCAGGAAAGTTATTCGGCGGGTTTCTACTCCCACACCAGAAAACCAAAGAAGTGACAGGTGGCACAGAGACCTTCAGCAAAGTCCTGTTCTGCAGGAAGAGGTCGGCATGAAGAAACTCTCCAACTGTGTTCCTGGGTTTATATCTTATCAACAGTATCATGGGCGTTCTTATTCTCCTGTCAAAAAACATGATTTCCAAGAAAATAAGTGGTGGAAGGTTGATAGCTAATGCAAACATTAGACTTGAAGCTGCACTTGCATACAACAAAAACAAGATTGTATTTTATCTAAATGAGAAATGTGCATTAATGAGAACCCTCTTCAGTCTTGTGAGAATCACTGGTAGTTGCATCATTAGAAAGTAGCCAAGCATCATTCCATATTTAATAGAAATCCACTAGACAAAATATCTATAGAATATTTTTGTTGTAACCATTAGAACATAATGTCGAGAGTTCAAGTATTTTAGACCATTGTGTTTAAATAGGTTAAGAAATACATACTGTAATGTCTAATAATACCACATATTAATTGTAGATACAGAAGATTTTACATATCACTGCTCTTTAGTGCAGTTTTAAGTCAAACAGTTATGAAGGTATCGTTTAGATACATTTATGCTGTCCTTCTGTGGTGTAGGTGAATTTCTAATTAACACTGTACTTGCTGGTTTGAGAACAGGCCTTATTATCTCTTTCCTGGGCAATAATACCAAAAACAGAGAATTTGAAGTGCAACCTTGCATGTTGTGTTTAGACACTGTCTGGTGTGTATTGTGTTTGCATAACAAAGGGGATGCTGACGATGCTCCTCCTAACCGTGTGGGTTTTAACTGATTCGTCACCAGTATTACTAATGGATGCTGTGACTCTGCTGTGAAAATACACTGTGCCTCCTTTATGTCCAGCTCTTTATATAATAATATACACTGGAGATCAAAATTAGAGAACAATCTACAATTTCTGAAATGTCAAGGTCACTGCCTATTGAGCATTGAAGTGAAAGTCAAAGTTCACGTTTGTGATGACAGCAAGTTTAATTTATTTGGGTCCGTGTCACACAGCAGTTCCTTGAAACTGAAAACATTAATTTTGATCATTGTGTTTTTTGCTAAATAAATGTTTTTTGTTGACGTGCTTTAGTTATTTTGTAAAATACTTCCTTCAAATGTTGAGCAATGAAGATGAGATTATTTATGAAAAATCAAGTGTTTAGAAATTGTTCTCTAATTTTGATCTCCAGTGCACATTTACTTCTTCCAGATGTCCAGTTGGTGTGTTGTTTGGGTGCTAATTATATTCACAACAATAACGTTGGTACTAACATTTCCCTTTAGGTTTCAGATTGGTGTTCCTAAAGTGTGTGCTTTGCTTTCTCTTTTGCTTCAGTTTTCTGATTAGGTTTGCCTATTTGGGGTAATAATACAAAGACTTAACTACGTTTCTGTGTTTTTGTTTTTGTTTTTTTTTTCAGCAAGGAGAAGGGTCGAGGAATAGCAGGAGAAAGGATGAGAGAAGGTCGGGGGATAAAAAGCTCCACTCATAAGGATACTTGTGCTCTACCAGGTATGGTAGCTGTCATAAGGTTTCACTGTATCAGGATAGTTCCTTTGTCTTTGTTGTCCATTTGAATGTATCAGTGCAACTCTGCATGTATCTGTAAATTGTCATCCTCTCTATCTCTGTGTTGCATCCATTTCCTTTTTTCTTTCATTTCCAAATTTTCAAACTGTTCCTTTAATTTAAAACTCCCTAGATAGTTGCTGTGTGACACTATCTCACAGTGCACAGTGGAAAAGGCTGACTGATGTCTGAGCCTGGCAGCATTTCTGCACTGTGTTCACTGTGCGTTGTGAATAGGGAACAGTCACAAAGGCAACACTGCTGATGGGCAGTACACACCTCAGCATTATGTGGCCCCGCTGAGACCCAGTGCGCCTGTTTTTGTGAGCTAAATCCCCAACTCACAACAGCATTGTGGCATCCAGAAAGAGTCTGTCATCCCACCGGCCACCGTTAATCCCTTTTGCTGTTCTCCCTTATGTTATGTGTGGAGTGAATCACTCCATCTGTACAAAACAGACTTAGAAATAATATGGCACTGTTGTGAAGTCTAGCAAAGAGTTTCTATGGTAACATAGGTCACTATAACAACCCACAGACCTTGGTAAAATGTTGTCATTTAGTTGGATCGCCCCAGTGGCAACAATGGTTGCAGCATCAATGGTTTGAGTCCAGCTGTGGACCTTTGCTGTATCCCCCTCCTCTTCTTCCACATTTCCTCTCTGCCTCTCAACCTATGCCTATTAAATAAAGGCAAAAAAATCTTTTAAAAATTCATTTTGTCATGCAAAGGGATGGAAGATCATGACAGTGCCTTTTTAAAGAGGTTCTCTCACATAGGAAAATAGTCTTTTGAGAGAGACTTGTAAAAGTAAAGTTGTAAATGAAGGTAATATTTAATACTTCTACTGCAGATACTGTATAATTGCTTTAATATGTGACTATTTGTATGTACTATTTTGTGTCCTACAGAGATTCAGGCACCAAGTGACATGTTTCCTGGGAATAAGTGTTCAGAGGTGATGCTGTGTTCCAGTCTGAGCAGTTCAGGCAAGAGTCCAGTCTGCAACTGTCTGCTTCTAACAAACGGTTTTCACGTGAGGAGTCGACCCCTCTGACTTAAGCATGAGCATGAAAAACTCACTCCACGTCAATCAAAAGACCCGGGAGGTTGTCACTTTCTGACTGTGGTGGACCCATGGACAGTGATTCTGCTTCCTGTTTTGTGTGAGACAATACCTGCCATCAGTCCACTGGTGTTATGAGAGCTTTTGTAGGAGCATCATTTGTTGTGAAGACAAAAACAAAAAAAGAAAAAAGACTCCATTGCTGGCAACCACACAAGTGCAACTGTGACCAAAGATGGCACAAGAGCTCAGTCCACATTGTTGGTGGAAACGATGAAGTAGACACAATAACAAAGAAAAATCTGATGGAACACTTCTGATCCAACTTCAACACTCGCCTTATAGTTTTTTCTTAAACCCATTGTTGTCAGGATGTAAATTGTTTTGGGATTTTGTTTCTTCCTTTTTAAAACTTAAACTAACACAAAGCTTTTTTTTTTTTCCTGTATATAAATTTACAATGAAAATTCTTAAAGGGGGTACGTTACTGGTTGAGAATGCACTGAGGAGTGTAACCTTTTCAAGTGCTTTCAAACTTTATTGAAACTGTTCCACTTTTAAAGTTTTGAGTGTAACTTCACAAGTTCTTGTATAATTAATTATTAGAGCAGGTATAATGTTTGTACATGAAAAAAATAATTAACAGCTGGTTTGATTTTAACAGAGGAAATTTCCAGAAAATCAAATTGCAGTAATTCCCAAAGTGGGAATGGATCTAATCCTGCAAAAGCAGCCTTTCAGAGTTCTCATATTTTCATGCATGCTGTTCACATTATTTTAAGTACAATTTTTACAAGTTTGAAATCACTGTATTCAAACGACAAATAAAACCCTTTATCTGTGTACGCATATAGCCCTTACATTTGTCACTGATTTCATATTTTAAATTGAAAAGGGATACCATTATAGCATTTATCATGTTGGGGTGAGGATGGAAAAAAAAGTTCTATAGCTTTTTGAGGGTGTGACGTCTTGTCTATCTATGTAAAATTGGGGAGCAGCTTCTGCTACAAGAATGAAATAATCTGAATGTAAATGCTAGTAGGCTGGCTCGCTGTAAAATTATAACTGTATCGTGTGTATTGGCTATAATGTGTAGGAGTCTCTGTACACTGTTAGACTGTTTGTAATCATTTTAGCAGTGTGTCGAATTTGGTTTCCGGCTGCTGTGATATAAAGGAAAACTGGGGCATTTTCATTTTGGATTTTTTGGTGGAAGTATTTTATTTTATTTTATTTAAAACCTACTCACATTAAGGACACATAAAGACATTATTTGATTGTAGCTCTAAATAGCATACTGTATGACAAAACACTGGATGGTCAAAAACAATTATTTAAGCATTAAATAAATTGTGTTTAACTCTGAAATTGTGTGATCTTTTTTAGGCTTAAAAGTCTGTATATGCAGTGTCGAATAGAATTGTTATCACTAGCTCACTGGCAATTTTTTTTTTTAACATTACATTAGGGACTATCCTTGTATTGGTTTTCATTAGATGCCCATGTAGTTCAAGTGTGGTGTTCTACTGGTGCGATGGCTCAGTATGCTGATGTCTATGCTGAGGACATGAAAACTATGTAACTTTTTTGGGGGCGGGGGGTTGAATGAAGACAGGTAGGGTGCTGTACCACATCCCCTTATTACTACTATGTCAATCAGGGGGTAGAGGATCCTTTGATATGGTTGAACTATCAATTTTGCCAATTTTGTTTGATATGTGTTTTCACCTGAGCAGATTTTTTGATGTACAATTCTTACTAACAGAGTGAAGCCATTGAAATGTAACTATTCTAGCACTTTGGTTATTCAAGGTCTTTTAGAGACTATAGCAGCAATGATGCCACCACAAATGTTTCAGACGTCTTTAAAAAAAAACGATCTAAAAATAAAAAAAAAATAAAAATGCATTGATTTTGCAATACAGTTGTTTCTGTTTTTTTGTGTCCTTCAACATTTCTTATTATGCAATAATATAGTTGCAGCAGGGTTTATGCATTGACTCTCTTAGGAAGCTGGGAAACAAGAACACCTTATGAGGATATTTCTAGTTTCTGTTATGGCTCACAATTTATTCTCATATATGAACCATAACATGGAAATACTCTGCATTCTGCATTACCTTTATGTGACCAAGGGAAAGTTGTCCCTCTGATCTGTTGATCCCCAACAACACCCTGCTTAGTACTTTGATTAATCACAAATCCACTTGGGAATATCCAGTTATGGGTGGATTACTGAACCAGCCAACTGAGCACAGGCCCAGAGGCCTGAGAGGTCAGGGATACCCTGGGCCAGAGCTTCTTATGTAGCAGCTGTTTATATTTCTTGTTTGGAAGCTGCAAAAGCTCCGTTAAAAGGTGCAAAAAGGACAAAAGAAACCAAACAAACACCACATGGACAGAGGATGACAAACAAAACAGATGGACATGTGCTTAAAGGAGGTGAAATGTGCACAACATAAAAAAAAAGTGTTTATAGGAGTTTCAGCTGTCAAAGGTGTGGTACTGGAGACAGGCAGGTGGTGGCGCTATGCCGACACGCGTGAGCAAGGTCACGCCGTGCAGCAGCGCGCTGCGTGCGCTCAGACGCTGCAGCTGCCGTTGTCTTCCCGAGGACTCAGCACTGACGCACAACTATGGCGGACAGCGCAAGCGAGAGCGACACCGACGGAGCGGGGAGCAGCTCGGCCACCCCGATGTCGTCCTCGGCTTCAAATTCGGGAAAACCGAGCATAGTCATTTCACAGTTTCGTTTGGAGGAGCTGACGAACCGCCTGGCCTCCTTGCAACAAGAGAATAAAGTTCTTAAAATTGAGCTGGAGACGTTCAAACTTAAGTGCAAAGCCCTGCAGGAGGAGAATCGGGACCTCCGCAAAGCTAGCGTCACCATTGTGAGTAACGTTAGCTAGCTAGATGCTATCCTCACGCCTCTTATTATATTGCACTTGCCAACGCGTTAGCACTGCCTGGTGTTGTGTGTTTATTTTGGACGCCTTGAATGTGCTACACGAAAACGTTAACTGTATTTGGACACAATCATCTGATAATATGCTAGTTCTGTTAACATTAGCTGTGTGGGTATGTTGCTAAATTAGCCAGAGGGCTAACGTTAGGTGGCTGGGCAGAGAACGCTAGCTAGCCAACGTTAGTTAGCTTTGTTTTGTTTTGTGTTGCTAATGGTGGCTAACGTTAGCACGACTGCTCATGGTAAAAATCCGTTAAAGGTTCCCACCTCACGATGCAAGTTACCGGACTGATGTCAGCTGATTACTAACTGCTAGACATTGTCACCACGCTGGGTCCAATAAGGATACCATAACTGAGTGGAAATGAGTAGCCCAGCAGTAGAAATGGCATGATACGCCTTCGTGTTGTTAATGAACCTCATAAAAATGTGTAACCGATCTGTTAAGTAAATGGGAAGTATGTAGGCCAAACTTAGCAAGCTAGCTATATGCCAGGCTCACATGTAGGGAAGTCAGATACACTGCACCCTGTCTACTTTAAATGTGTGAACCACAAGTAACTATTGGGTTTTGTGTCACTTATTTTTTGAACAAGCCAGCTTTCAAAACACACTGTAGTGTTTCGGTCAATAAAGAATCAGGATGGAGAGTTTAAAGCTGGTGCCAACAAGGATAGATGTGTCATCATAGTGTAATGCTAGCTGTTGAGCTGGCCCAACACATTTCCATAGTGCTCCCATGTTTTTCCCCTCTGTGTAAGACACCCATTACTGCAATATCTCTTGAGTCATTAGGGAAAATTCTGCTTCCTCTTTGGCTGGCAGACTTCACTGCAGCAGAATTTGTTTGGTTGGTGCTTGTGTCTGTAATACGCCTCTATGCACTGTTTGTGGCAATTTAATCAGGGCGGATGTGAAAATCCCACTGTTTTATGTTCAATACAGCTAGCGTCTACTTCACTGATGTTTACCTCTGCCACTGTGTTTCATTTGTTTCCATTTCACAGCAAGCGAGAGCAGAGCAAGAGGAAGAATTTATCAGCAACACCTTGTTCAAGAAGATCCAGGCCCTTCAGAAGGAAAAGGAGACCTTGGCAGTAAACTATGAGAAAGAGGAGGAATTTCTCACCAATGAACTGTCAAGGAAGCTCATGCAAGTGAGTGGGATAAAGATTGTAACATACTTAATTAATTGTCAGGTTGTGTCTGGTTCAAACCCCTAACATCAGTGCTCCCTTTCAGTGTGTTTGACTTATATTATTAACAAATATCACAGTAGTACATAGATTTACATAGTTTTCTTAATGCATAGTTTTTTAGTACATTTATGGCTGCCATGTTGTGCAGTATGTTCATTGTGAGCTAAATTGGTGTGTGTCTGTATATGCAACCTTGTGTGAGCTTACAGTGGCTAGTGCATTATCATCAGCTGTATTGGTACTTGCCAAAAGCCTGTACAGGCGTTAGGTGATTTTACTGTGGCTGTTGGCTACCTTATATGACTCTCAAGTTACTCTCCTTGTCTGAAGGTTGTTTGGTTCATCTGTTTTCCAAGTTCTTCCATCTGGAAAGTGCACAGCATGTACTTTGAATGGCTAACTGTAGGCTCACTAATCTGTAAAAATTGTGAATCTGCAAAGGACAAATGAAAATGCCAAGTGTGCAGGTGTAGTGCTTTATTTTATAGGGTATCTTTAGTGTTTCTCTGCAGGAAATACTGTTATAAACAATTTTGTCTGACCTGAGCTGTACAGTGACCTGTAAAGACAGACATGTCACTGTCGTGTTTAAATATGAGTATTCAAATGATGCAAGTGCCTTGACTGGATTTGAATCACTGTCCCATTATGACCACACTTGTTCATCTTAACACTCTGTCTTGATGTACACAGTAATCTCAACCCCCTAATATCTTCTAATGTGCCACTATAGATTTTAGTTTTTAGAGAGGAAGCTGATAAAACACTACATAAGCTTTAGCATAGCTGCCATTCACCATGCAGTCTAGTGGCACTGGATTACAGTAGCTACTGGTTGTGTTGGCTAAAGAAAGGCATATTCAAAACAATTCCTATAATTGTTAATGTGTTAATTAGAAGAAAAATGTCTGCACTGAGTGTAGAAGAACTCGGTGGCCAATGTTTTTTCCAGCCGGGACACTACAGAGCACTCAGCTCAGTATGAATGCAGTCATTGTAAGTTAAAACTGCTTTGCTTTGAGGTGTTCTCGTTGTTTCTGCTAGCAACATAATGGAAATTGTTATTTTTCCCTATCCAGTTCTTTTCCCATAAATGAAAATGTATCCCTTTTCCCGTAATGAGTAATCACTTATATAATCCATCACACTGCCTCCCGTTTTGAATCAGTGTTGAGCCGCACCCTTTCTTTGTATTGGTGAGCTGCCAGAGGTGGTTACTTTGGTTGCCAAATCACTGTTTGACACTGTTCATTCCTATGGGAGGTTTAACCATTAATCTAGTAGAATTTATGGTTTCTTGTTGTACTGTACACTCTGTCTGTAAACTAAATGTGATGATCGGACACTAGCATGTTTATTTTTATGTGACTCACCACAAGTTTCTTCTTGTGATCTTGTTCCTCTCCCTCGTTTTTCATCTCCCTCCTAGCTCCAGCATGAAAAAGCGGAGTTGGAGCAACACTTGGAACAAGAGCAAGAGTTCCAGGTGAACAAGCTCATGAAAAAGATTAAGAAGATGGAGAATGAAACCATCTCAAAGCAACTAACCCTGGAGCAGGTATGCTTACCATGACAGAGCAAGAACAGTTCAGTATAGAACAACATGTCCCTAAATATGTGTGTCTGCTTCTTTATGTAGATGCCAGAATTTTTTCACCCTTGATTCTTCCCACTGAATTTTAGCTGTATTTAGTGTGTCTGTGACTTGGTCAAAGCTGGGTGAGCTGAAGCTACAGCAGTGTTTTTTATTATGACAGATGTTTTTAGACATGCATATCTGCATTGTTTCTGCTTAGTCATGAATGTATATGTGAGAGTGATACTTATGTAGTGTAATGTTACTGTGCATTTTGCTGTAACCACACGGCTTGTTTTCCAACACTGTAATCAAGTTAATATCACTTAATTTCACCCCATATCAATGTGAGCTGTTTATTTTAGCTTTATGGTAGTTTAACATCTGCTAGCAATCAATGCATCTCTATAAACTACCTTTATTGTTGTTTTTCTGTAACTGGTGCTTTCTCACAAGCTGGAATAGGAAGAAAAGCTCCATGAAAGAGAAGCTTATCTGGACAGAGACCTTGGCTTTGCAGTACAGTGTATTTGAATGCAGTCCTGTGAATTCTTTTCAACCTCAAGGTTTTTCTGTCTTTTGAAGTCACTTTCTGCTATTCCTTTTATTCTCCAGTTGAGGCGGGAGAAGATTGACCTTGAGAACACGTTAGAACAGGAACAAGAGGCTCTGGTCAACAGACTGTGGAAACGTATGGACAAACTGGAGGCTGAAAAAAGGTGTGAAAGTATTATGTTATTTGTTAAACATTTCAGTATGTAGACATGAACATTTTAGGAAACCTTGTTTTATATTCATTTCCCATCAGAGCTGTTTTCAGTCTGAAGATGTAATAAGACATTTTATAAAGAGTAAATTTTTTTCAGAAGTAAGTAAATTGTGTTATATTCAGATTATATCACAGTCCAAGTTTATGTTAAATTAGGTGGTTAAATCTCATTAAATCTCAAGGTGTTAAATCTCAGGTGGAGCTTGTCGTCATGCTTGTTATTTCTGTTAAGTTATAGCAACATGTGTTGTTTGTTCTCTAACCTAGAATCCTTCAGGAGAAGTTGGACCAGCCGATATCAGCTCCTCCCTCCCCAAGAGATGTTTCCATGGAGATAGACTCACCAGAGAACATGATGCGGCATATCCGCTTCCTGAAAAATGAGGTGGAGAGACTTAAGAAAAACTTGCGTACCACTGAGTTGCAGCGTAAGTGGCCTTTGAACCTGTCACATGATTTTGTAGGGATAAATGAGGCGGTAGAGGACATATGCCATCCAGTTTTGATTAAGGATGTGATTAGAAAAACAGATCCTCAGATAAGCAGTGAGGAGGAAATTTATCCTACACCCAGTCATGGCTTGTTTTACATAGACCCAAAAGAACAGGATACTATCTGGCCTTGTGTTGACACAGTTTACAGCCATATTACTTCTTGGTATTCACTTGTCATATTACACTTGAAGACCCTTAGGTAATCGTTGTAGTACTTCAGTGGTAAACAACAGGCCACTAAAGTACCACTTGACCTTAAACTACCTATTTCACATTATGTCCCTTTTATACCAGAATGCTTAACTGGATATTCATTTGCAAGAAGATGTTAACCACCTACAGATATTTTGTTCCAGTAAACAGAATCTTATTAGTGTTTTTATCTTGCCAGTAGTTTCCCCTACTTTGCATCACTCTTGCAAATATTTTATATATTTAATATAATTTGACTGGTTCTCTTTAGTGGCTGCTGTGATTTTTTTATTAACATGCCGTTCTACTCCTTCAGTCTCTCTGTGACCTAGAAACAAGGCACACAGATGTATATTGTGCTATAATTACGGCACCAAATTACTAGATAACATACTCATCTATAAAACATTAAGGGATCGACACTGCAATTGTCTTTTGCCAAAATGGTAATCAGGTCAAATTCAATTTCCCACCGTACTGTCCTCTATATGACATTAATACTGCATAAAAATGCAGATGCAAGCATGCACTTTTTATAGAGTCCTTGGTGTATTTAAGGACTCTTTTGGGGACTGTGAAATGTTATCTTCTTGGCAGATTCAAGACTGTTCCACCATCTGAGACTTTTTAAGAGTAGCCTTTTACTTAGTTATTGAACATTCATTAAATTCTTTCCACTTTCATGAACACTTATTCTCATAACTTCCGATAAATCTAGACCAGGGTTATTTCAAATCTCATCTCTAAAAGCCTTTAACACATTATATATGTTTGTAGACACCCTGTATAAATCCCAAGATTTAGGTTTGTCTCCCTAAAACATGATACTACTTAGGAGAAGTTCAGAAGGTGGTATCCAAAGTATGGGCAATTTATCTTGATGTCAGGTGCAGACACAGAATCAAAGATATGAAGTCAAGGGGGATACAGAGATAAAGAAAACAAAAATGTTACACAATAATAAAGTAAAAACAAATCCAGTACTGCTAGAGACCATGGTGCAAGATGCACATTCTACATATAAATACAAAATATGTAAACAGCAGGCAAGATAGAATAAAGTAGTTTACTTTATTCTAAACAAGCCTTCACCAGCTTCCTCACAGGGAGGTGGAACTTCTGCAGCTGCTGAAAGAGGTACAGCCTGTTCCGAGCCTTCTTGGTGAAGAGCTGATGTTCTGCTCCCACTTGAGCTCCTGGGTGATGGTCACCAGGAAGCAGAACAACCTGACAGAGGTCATCGGAGTGTTATGGAAGATGACCGTCTTGAGAGCATTAAGCTCCAGGTTGTTCATGCTGCACCATGACGCCAGACGGTCCATCTCAATTCTGTAAGCCGACTCGTCTCGATCAGAGATGAGGCAGATGAATGTGGTGTCATCTGCAAACTTCAGGCTTTCGACAGTCGGTGTCCAGATGTGCAGCTGTTGATATACAGGGAGAATAACAGAGGGGAAAGGAGGCAGCCTTGGGGGGATCTAGTGCTGACAGTCTGGGAATCCGAGACATGCTTCCCTAGCCTCACAAACTGCCGTCTCTCTGTTATGTTTTATGGATTCCATTAAAGCACATAGGGTGTGGCCAAAAAAAACAGAGGCATCTCACAGTGCAGCAGCAAGTACCATTTTGTTGAATCAAACAACACTGTGTTGGTCAGTTAGAAGCGTAGATTCAGTTTAATTAAATAAATGTTCCTGGCAATGTCTCAACAGTCTTATTTATAGTCAGTTTTGCCACTAGAGGGAGCTCTAATCTAATCTTTATTATGTTTAATATGTTTGATAAGCTGTTAGAAGTAACATGACAGCATTGCTACAGGTGAAAAAAAGACATATCATTACTAGCACTTAGATTTGTAATGTGGTGGTCTAGTAGAGAGCAGCATTGTCCCATTTTGACAAGAAAATGTTGTCATTAAAAATATGTTTGTTTTGTTTTTTTTGACATGCTATGCTTAAATGAAAAGTTGTATTGCATGTTAATATATAGCTTGACAATATCTCAACTCCCTTTTCAGACACAGAGAAGCGTGCCCAGTATATAGAGGAGGAACGACACATGAGGGAGGAGAACATACGACTGCAGAGAAAACTTCAAAGAGAAATGGAACGTAGGGAGGCCCTGTGTAGACAACTATCAGAGAGTGAATCCAGTCTGGAGATGGACGATGAGAGGTAAAGGATCAGACATTTGATAGGACTGATTGCAAACTTAACACTGGGGTGAAAAATCATAAATTAGGAAATTAAGGGAAATGAATGACAGACACTTCATCTTGGTAAATGACTTGGCCTGTGTAGAGGAGTCTGATGTTGCAAAGTGGGTGAAGAGGAATTTAGCTCCATTGGCCATTTATACTGCTGACACTGCTGATTAGATGAAGAAGGGCTTGAACCTGCAAGAATGAAAAGGCAAAAGAACGAGAGAGATGGAAAAAGGGCTGCAGGCATGTGTGCCACCTGTGCACGCAACAGTTCTTACGAATGCCAGTCTGACTTAGTAAGAACATAATAACATAATATTTATTAAGAATGGCTGCCTGAAACAGCTCCACACCACCTCTGTGTTTTTGTTTTGTTTTTCTTTCTAACAATGATAAAACATTTTTGAATATTTAGTACTGCCATGCAATTTTGATCCAGGCCATATTTGCCAAGATTTCTTCAGACACCACTGTTGAGGCAGACTAACATCAAAATAGTTACCAAATTAGTTTGATTTTGCCAGGTTGTTTTATCTCAATATGACTGAAAGGGATCCTAATTAGCGACTCCAAACACTTAAAGTTTGCTTTTTTCAAGCAAACATCATATGTGAACTCCTGTGGGTGATCCCATTTTATCAGTATCTTTTATACTGGCTATTCAAATTAAGTTATTGCCTGTAATGTTGTCTTTTATGTTGTCTGTGCTGTTTTTTAAAGCACCTTGTAATACTCCAGCATTTTGAATATTTTATACATCATAGGAATTAACTATAATACTCTAGGCATTCATACTGGTGATAAGTTCCAGTAGCTTTTTTTAATTTTGGTCAATTTCCAAGTTGGCAAAATATCAAATCATATCAAATCTTCAATTTCAAGTCTTTGTGTAGTTACGCTCTCTGTCTCTGACACAACAGGCGTCGGAAAAGGACTGATGACGTACACAAAAACACAATAGTAGAGTATACACAATGAAAGGATAACGATGAGTGCTTTAATTTTTTATTTATATATATTTTCAAATACTTTGACTACGAGTGCAACACTCTATTGCATGACACATTACGTTGTTTGTTAAGTGCTCAGTGCATGCACAATATCAGTGGGTTCCTATTTAATTATGATCAAGAGGAATTTATATAATTTATACTGTGTCCTTACTAGGTTAGTTTTCTCAGCTTTTGCAGCTGCAGCACAGTTCTACCAGGTAAATGTGAGTCAGGAAAGTGTTTATCGATATCACAGAGAAGTGATAAAATATGTGATCAAAGTCCTACAACCTTTCAGTTCAGCAGAATGTTGTATAGATTTGATAAGTGAAATACTGCTGCTTATATTGCACACTGTCAGGCGTGTTTGGTTAATATAGCCTCAATTAGAATTTATGAGAATGTTTCAAAACTGACATTAAGCAGAAGTAATAATAATAAATTATAAGTCAGGAAGGCGAGGCTCTCTCTCAAACATTTAGAAGGTAATATCTGACCTCTGGCCAGAGGTAGCATTGACAGCACCTCTCCACATAAAATATGTTTCAGACATTTCTAGCAAAATAAATCTTCATACACTGGTCATTTCATCCCCTCAGGTACTTCAATGAGATGTCTGCACAGGGCTTGCGAGCAAGGACTGTGTCCAGCCCCATCCCTTACACCCCCTCACCCAGCTCCAGCCGACCCATATCACCTGGTAGGTACAATTAAGATGGCCACTGTTCAGGTAGTATTTAGACACCTGTAATATCAGTTGATTTTACTTCTTGCAACAGGGAAAATGCAAGGTTTATCTTTGTTACAAAGTGCCATTAAAAGGGTTTGTATCTGCAATCTGTCTTTCAAATTTGGAATAAACTCTCATTCATTTGTATTTAAGCCTCTTAAAGGTCAGTAAAACTAGAATAAATCCCAATGGAAGATGGCACTGAAATAAATGTTAGGCCCCACTATGGCTAATAAATCTACTTCTTCCTGTCTGAGGCTGAGGTTAGGATATCTTTGAATCTACTGCATAATGGCGAATATGGTGTAGATCAAATTAAACCATTTCACATGCTAAAACACTAAACAAGTCATGTTTAGTGTGACTCAGCAAAATATCTGATTACAGCATAAATTTAGTATAATGTTTTTACATCTGTGCAGCCAGAGCACTGCTGTTCATTTAGTCAGAAAGTGTGGCATTCATCATACATACTGGGGCTAAATAATCCTGTAACTCGTTTGAAATAGCAGTACTTTATGTTTAATTTGTAGCTAAATATAATAACTTTGTACAAAAGTACATACAGTATGTACAACATTTTCTCCCTGTCTGCCCCCACTCTGTAAAGGTCTCTCATATGGCAGCCACACAGTTGGCTTCACCCCTCCAGCTACTCTGTCCAGAGCTGCCATCTCCCACTATAACACCCCTGCCCTGCACGTCCACGGAAGCTCCTCTCATGCCGTAGCGGTGAGTAGCATCCACCCATCGCTCCTTAACAAAACATCTTGTTGAGTTTGGCAACACAGCTCTTTAGCTGAAAGGGCTCTGAGGTTCAATCAAAGGTTTTAGTTGCACTCTAAATTGAAAATACAGGTATCAGTAAGTTATAGTTAAATTATTATGAAAAACTATTTTTAATGATATTATTTACATTTAATTATTACATTGCATTACCATGCAGTGTAGTTAGATTTTTGGGAACATGCACGTCACACGTCACATTAGTTTTACAATTGTTTCACATAAACACTACTTAATGTTTTGAGAAAAATAACACTTAGGGAAAACTTAGTCATGGGGCTGTCTGTTTTGTTAAGTTCTCTTTTTGACTGGATCTACTATACATGGTCATTACTCCAGAATTATGAAATCTCTCTTTCTCACTCACTCATTCTCATGGGAACTCTGCCAGTTCAGTACTTATCAGGTCACTGTGATCTGAGTCTTGACAAAAACCTTTTAGGATTTTGCTGTTTCATTCTATTAGGACCATGGGATGTTTTCTAGTATTTTGCCTCTCTGTTACTCTAAATTCATTTATTTTCTCCTAATGCATGTGGATGACACAGACCACATCCCTCCCATCACCACTCAGCCCACCCAGGAATTGAACTGGGCGACCAGAACCTCAGTCAGATTAATTTTTCTCTAAAGCCTTTTTTTCCCCTTTCCATTCGTCTGAGTGGTATTGCCATCATCAGGTGATGACCAGTAGCTTAGTAGGGGGAAACATGACTGAGACAAGTGACCCCACCTCTTGTAACCATTTTTTCTTTCTGTGGTTTGTAAACCTGGAAACACTGCTGCTGCAGTTAAAATTGTATTACAGTTTTCCGAATTGTATTATACATATTAGTTTCATTTATTTTTCTTCTCTTCACTCTCTCTCTCTCTGAAACAGAGGCCCTCTCCAAGAAGAAGCACCAGCCCCGACAAATTCAAACGTCCAACGCCCCCACCCTCCCCCAACACGCACTCAGGGGCGCAACAGGCTCAGCCTCCACTACCCCCACCAGCTCAGCCCATGGTCCAGTCCATGTCCTCCCCGGCAGCTATGTCGCAGCACGCAGCAGCACAGCAGCAGCCTCCCTCCCAGCCTTAACACCACACACACTCTCTGTCTTTGCACGTGAGTGCGCCCACTGAATGCCACGACGCTACCGCAACAGCAGCTTCCATCATTACCAGCTCTGGAAGTCAAGTTTCTTACTCTACCAACTCCACAAAAGAAGCAGCTTCAAAAGTTTTAGAGGGCAAAGAAACAAGATGGCGGCTCAGTGAAGCTGGCCTCCTGCCAAATCCACATGTGGCATTACTTAACTACTCTTAAAAGGAATGGATGGACTGAATAATAATCGCTTCTTGGATTTGTAGGCCAATAATCTGTTCCACCCTCTGTCTTGTACATGTATGTTTTTGTTTTCTTTGCTTGGAACTTTAGCTGGTTGGAATTGTTGTGGCGCTTCTAAGATAGCACAAACAGCACATACAGTATGTTTCATGGTGGTGTATTCTCATAGGTTGGATGTTTGGATCAACAAATGGATAAATGGCTAGAGAATTGGATGGATTGATAGTAGGTTGTGGTTGATTCTTTTCAAGCCTATAATATGACACTCGATTGCAGTAATGTCCTCCACTCCAGCTCACCCCCTTTGTCTCTGAAGCAGTGTCAACAGTTCACCCCAACCCCAAGACTAAATGGCTTTGGTTAGGTCAGCAAGAAGTGTCATAAAAGACTGCTAGGAGTTTATCCACTCAAACAGGGTTTGTGCCACAGTAATTTTAGTTTCTGAAAGCATTCAAGGCTCTGCTGCTCTTCAGTAAAAAAACAAAAATGAAAAACTGCATCAAGGAGGATGGACACTGGTACATAAGCCACAGATATATGTCGCCTTTTTAGGTGTTTAAAATGTAGTCTGAGGTGTTACAACTTAGTCATGTACTCTGTCTCTTCTCTGCTCTTCTCTCTCTGGTGTATTTCTGAAAGCTTCTATCATCCTTATGGATATTCCTCATCAGAAAAAGGAAAAAAAAACATAATGCTCTTTACACTAAATATACATACTGCTAAAACATTCTAAATGAATGGTACTGTTGAACAAAATTTCTATGTATGATTAAAGCTCTTGAGATGACCACTTCTGTTTTTGTCAGTTTTATGGTTAGCTTTTGCTACCCATTTGTAATATGAGTACACTGATAAAAGCTTATAGGCTTCACCGCTGTTGAAAGTAATCAATCTGTTCGTTATGATTTTTTTTTTTTTCCAGAAAGACGACTGCAGTTTTATGCACGCTGAATTTGAACTCTGAACTCTGAATTTGAATCTGAAAAGTTTCTAACAGTGGCATAGGTTCTGAAATGGATTCCACTTTTTGTGTATTTAGCTTCATTGAAACATGTCCTTGTGGAAATCATGATGTCTCATCCACTTCTACAGCAGTTAATGGAAAATGTTTGTGCCTTAAATAAATTTGGACCATAAACGTGCACAACCTGTCTGGAAAGACCAAGAATTTATATGTTAATATGTTAATATTTCTTATAATGGGGGAAGCCCCTTTCTGTACATTTAGTGATGATTTTTATGTGCACAGGACCAACTGAAGAGTTTAACCTCCAGCACAAAGGGAACTGCCTTTTGTGTATTAATTGGATGATCCCAGTCTTCTCTACACTTCAGCACTGGTAAGACTTAATATTTATTATCTTCATTCAATGGTCCATGACTTTGTCATGTCGAACTAAAACTCTGTATGTACTGTACCTCGATAACTGCATTGACAGGAAATCTGCCTATATTTTTATTGATTACTTGGGGTTAAATTGTAACTTTTGTGATCCCCTAGTTTTCTTGTATTACAACCAGTAGAACTCCAAAGTCTCTATGTATTGGATTGGCTATACAGAGAGGTTAGCAGATGATGTCATGACCTTGGTGAACCCCTGACTTTGGTATAGCGATGCATTGCAGATGGCAATGGAAATGATCTGTCTGTACCAGGATAAGAGCCTGGTTTCTTTTTTAATTAGTAAAATATTAACAACCCTGAATGTTTTGCAGAGTAGTATAGACATGGCCTCCATGAACTGAGACATTGATTCCCTGACCTCTCATCTACAGCACTTTACTCTTTTTTGGTGTTTGGTGTGGATCATGGCAAAACTAATTCCCTTCTGTCAGCTTCATTATTTTATTATATTGTGTCAATTACTAATGTTGGCATGCTAAAGATAAGCTGAGCAAAAACACTTTGCTTACTTCCTCAATAATATGACCCATAATCATGTTTTATGTGGCCTTAGTGCATAATGATATTTGTTCTATCCAAAATCCATTCAGTCACTGTGGGCCAAACAACACACTTTCTATTCATGCTGCTAGCATGGATGGAAAGTGAAATGTATAAACAGTTATCCTCTCATGGTAATTTGTTATACAAACATAACTACATTGTGTGACAAGCCATTTTCACAGAGCAGCTCCAGAGACTTGATTTTGTGCCACTATCTAACTGTAATTTCTTAGTCTACGTGGTTTTAACAGCTTCTAGCCGGCTGAAGGTCAGATGAGTGTTTCCCATGAATCATTCTAGGATCATTTAACATGGTAAACCTTTTCAATGCGGGTTCAGTAACCTGTGGTGGGAGGAGAACAGCCAGGATGGAAGTCTACACAACACATTAGGGCTTCCATCAGATCTGTACAGGTAATTGAAGCCCATTCACACATCAGTTCAAACTCACTAGAATCAAAATATACAGCCCCATTACAAGACTGACATGAGCATTGTCCAAAGATATGCTGAGAAGTTCTGATACAAATCAAGTGTATGCTCTGTTTTTGTTCTATGTTACAGTGTTCTCTCTTCCTGCTGAACCAGCAACCTGAACTAATCCAAGCAGGAATCTGGACTGGAGGCTCAGGGCAGCCATGCTGAGTGTTAAAATGGCCTTTCACCTGTGCGGCTTTACGGAGCTAGGTGGCCGGACAGAGAGATTTATTCACACTGCAGGGTGACTCTGTGTGTTTACACTTGCCAAACCTCTTACGAAAAAGAGCAGCAGGCTGCTGCTTCTCAAGTGTTGCAAGAGCACTTGCAAAAAAAAAAAAAAAAAAAGCTATATTAAAAATTATGTATGGGAACATGTATTTACTAATGGGCTAAAATAGCATTTTTATTTGCCTTTTTAAATTTTCATATTGACAATAAATTTTAATATGGCATCTTACGCTTAAGAAATACTAAAATACCAAATCCTTGTTTCAAGCTGCCTTTGGGTAGATTAGAAGGATTTACTTTTAATAGTGTTCTACCAAACATCACAGTAATGCGTAATACTGTATCACTGTCAAATAATAAATTTACCCACGTAAACAATTCACAGTTGTTGGTCAATTTGGTTGAACTGACCAGATATCAGAAAACCTAGTGTGTCCCTACCTATAGTGGACTCACTATTAAAAAAAGAGGACACAGATCCAGATGATCCTGTAGACTGTGCCCTTATGTGCTCTGTGCCATGTCAGTATTGAGGTATTGAAACTAGGAAATGTCTCAAATGTATTGAATAACTTGTGCAAGCAAGTGAAACTGGGCACCAACATTGATTCTAGCATTAGTCAGCAGTGTTAAAAGAGCTGTTCTATAATCCCCTCCTACTCTTAGACTCTTACACACTGCCCCCTACATGCACTATGTCTGGTTGAAACTGGTCTGGAGCAACATGTCAGTGTAATGCCATTGTAGAGTACAGTTAATTGTGCCTTGCTTGTTCATTTTTCCACTTATTTTCCAGGCAGAAGGGGATTATGGAGCCGAAATCTTTCTGTAAAACTCTTTCTGGCAGCGGACGCCAGATCTGAGAAAAGGCATCAAAGTTCCTGAAGAACTGAAGGTGCATTCAGTGGGAAAACCAGTTTGATTTGTGGACTGCTCTCCTTATCACCCCTTCATTATTATGCTCCCTGTTCTTTCATCTTTCATCTCCACTTTTCTTTGTGATCTTTTTTTCCATCACTTCTTTCCTCTGCTTTTACGACTAACTGGATTCCACACTGTTACTGATCTGGGATTATGAGAATGGGAGTGAATGGGTCACACATGGTGAAATACTTTTATGTTGCTATTGCAGTGTGATTAAAAGCAACTCTTCTCATTGCTCAATTACAAAATGAGTATTTTGTAAGTAAATGGCTGCCTGACCTCAGTTTTAAACTTTAAGAGCCAGCAAAACTCCACTAATTCAGATCTTATAAAACTCTTTAAAAGTAAAAAATGGAACAGTATATCCCAAAGGTGCTGGTCTTGAGATCCAAGTAGTTTTTTTCTAGCTTGTTAGTTGGACAAAGGAAGGGAGTGTGTAAGTAAAGGTAATAGTTACACCTCTTACAACTTCTCCTACTTGCGTTAAGGTGGGTCATGTCACCTTCCTGGTGGATGTGTGAGGTGGTCTTTATTTTCATGGGGATGGACTAAAGGGCAGCATAGTAAAAGGCCACAATTAACCCACTTTAATAGGGTTATGTTTACTTTAAAGGGCTTAACACTAACAATTGATAGATTAGAGGAGCACACTCTTAGCTACTCCTCTACTCTATCAACTATCCCCAATGCAGTTCTTTAATCACTCCCCCCGGCCGTGATCCCAAGAACACACAAAACCCAGGTGTAGTAACAACCCACAGATGACCATCAGGCCTGCTAATCAGTCACAACTGATGATGCCTTTCAAATGAGAGGTGAAACATCTTCAGGAACTAAAAGCAAGACTAGTTGCCACTGATACTATACGTAATAGGGCTGTAACTCAACCTGTGTTTTCTTGCCTGTATCTGCAAGATTTAATTTTATCTCTAAAGGTCACTCAAATATTTTATTGTCATTTACTGCAGCCTATTTTATGCCTGTAACATTCACATAAGGACTGTATGTATTAGTAAAACATGAAACATATCCTGCCCCCTCTAGATTTCCCTTGAGACAAATTGTAACTCTAGGTAGCTGCATGATATACAGGTATACATGTTGCCACCTATTTGTGTATCAGGCTGTATGTTGTTAATCAAGCTCTTGTTAGCTTTTAGTGATGCAAAGCCTGATTAAGCTTATTTAATCAGGCCTCACCAGGAAGAGGACTGTAGGCTGTGCAGCCTGCAGGTACAATGTACACTACTTTTTTTTTTTTTTTGGCTAACATATTATGCATTTGGTTTATATACATTAGTGCCATATGTGATTATTTTACATTTTGCAATTAATTTTAACATCAGATTGATAGGGTAAATTATTTAATTCAAGCCAATAATTAGTCCTTCTAAAAATGTTTTTAAAACCCAAAGCTACAAGCTGTCACCATGGCTCTTTGTTTTTTGCAGAATCTTTACTCTTTGCCTATATGTTCTAAAAATCAGTGAATCTCCTGACAAAAGACTCATTCTCACTGATAATTATAAAACAATGCAGAATTTGCAAAGAGTTGTTTACAGTAATTATTATTTAACACTGCTGTAAGTTATTTAATGAGAACATTGTTTAGAAAAATAGTGAGGTTTGGCTTTTTTGGCTTTCCATAGACAATGTAAAAATGACAAGAAGTAACAAGAAAAAGTATGTGAACCGTTTGAGAGATCAAGAGTATTAACAAATGTAATGTGAAAAAATCTAGTCTTTCATGTTTTTATTCAGAACTATAAAAACCTCACAGTGCGAGTGGAAATAGTGTCTGAAGCCTTTGAATAATGACCTAAAAAAGGCCAACTGGGGTCAGGTAAGTTAGGATCATTCGTTTGGGGGTATGGAGCAGACCTTTTTATTATTATTTCCAGGGTTCACATACTTTTTTTTTTTTACTTGCACAATGAGGTTATTGTGGTTGTCCTCAATGAAGACATGAAAGATCAGAATTGTTTTTGTAGTTTTATTTTAGACACATCATATTTGTTAATATGCCACCGTTTATCGTTGAATTTCTAATTTCATACATTTCCCAGAGGGAATGTTCAACCATAGGTTTAAGATGTGACCCACAAACCCTCCTCTGAGAGCGGATCTCGTCCTGTGGCTGTGGTGCGCTCCAGGTGCGCAGGAGGAGGAAGCAGCGGCGCTTTTTCCTCCGTCGCTGCGTTCAAGCTGCTGCTGGACCAGCAAGAACAGCTTTGAACCGGTTTGGTCGCCGGCTACAAAGAGGTATGAAACGGATACCCAGTAGGCATTGTTGAGGCAGGGTGCTGTCTTCATACGCGGACACCGCAGATTCCGGCTCTTATAGAGACGCGTCCGCGTACAATGCTGTTTTTATTTCCGTAATAGGGGATTTTTCTAGGGAAACATCCTACATGGAAAGTTCCCGTAGAGCGCGCAGCTCGATCTCTGCAGGCGCCTGCTGCTGTTTTTGTAGATGCTGTGGTGAGTGCCGCATTTGTCGTAAACAAGATATCATGTACTGTACTGACGTGGTAGAAGATGACAAAGTAACACTGTTGATAATGGCGAATGTGAAGTGTGTGTTATCTGGATCAATCATCAACCCGTGGGTATAAGTGATTTCTTTATCATATGATAGATAACGACTCGTGATGTGTCATGGATTGAAATTAAAAAACCTATTGGCTGCAAACATGCAAACAAATCAGGAATCTGGGAAGCGCTGCACCAACTTTTCCCCTATTGAGAAGCCTCATTGTAAACAAACTCATCCTGCCGCAGTGATGTATAAAGTTGCTGTGGGCTACAAATTATTAATGAAAGAAAAAAAAAAAAAAAAAAAACAGGAGACAGGAGAGAGGCTCTGCTGATGTGTCCAGCTAGGGTCACAGGATCCTGGAAGAGGCATGTTGAAGGTGCAGGGGGTGGGAGCATCCACAGCTTTTCTCCTCCTCAGAGGTGTGGTTATAGAGGAAGGAACAAAAGCAGAACAGCCCATGTGTTAGTTGCAGTCAGTGTGTGTTAACGACCTCGCACAGGTGACCTGCCTGCTTGGCCAGGCCAAGGGCTGCTGCAGCCTTCTCTACATCAAGGCTTTGTGTAAGTGTTTGAATCCGTTTTTCAAATATTGCACTAAGCAATATTTCCCATGTGCTCCACTGATCATCTTTTATATTCTTTTTGATGTCATCTTTACTTCTGTGGTTCTTGTTTTCTTCTTTTCAGGAACTCAACTTCTGTCAAAGCTGTAGCAGATTCCAGAGGGCAGCAGAAACTGCAGCACCATGGCTCCATCTTCTAAAGTGCAGGATGGAGGCTGGGGATGGGCAATTGTTGTGGCCTCCTTCATGGCCCAGCTCCTGGCCTATGGATCACCTCAGTCTATGGGAGTCCTCTACCCTGAATGGCTGCATGCTTTCCAGGAGGGCAAGGGCATGACAGCCTGGGTGGGCTCCCTTGTAGCTGGAGTGGGACTAATAGCCAGTGAGTAGCAGACAACTGTAACAATAATTCTTGACATGGTTCCATGTGAAATAGCCAAACAAAATGCCAGCTGAATTACATTAGCAAGACAGATCAGTGACTGAGAGTGAGATTGTGTATCTGCTCGGGGGTAAGGGCATAAAACCATCATAAAGGAATACATGCATGTTTACTGTAGCTACAGGTGTTTAGAGTTCAGAGTTCTCCTGACCATAATGTTTCCACAGCATGTAAAATATGAGCACTCTGTTGCTCCCGAGCAGTGCAACTGCAAGTCATTCATGCTATGAATGAAGGAGGATCACTTGGCCCTTAATCTAACTACAGAGGGAGGAAGTGACAGACAAATTGAAAACCAGTTAAGATCAAGTAGAGACATAAAGCATACTGCATTTGTTGTGCAAAATGATGCATATGAAAATAATTGAGCACAAAAAGTTGTCAAAGTTTGGCAGCATGACATTGAAACTCAGTAACCTTTGGAAGATATTATAAAGGTATTCTCCACAACTGTGTTGAGCAAACAGGATCAGTGATAGGTAGTGGCCTTGGTTAACATTTCCCTCTAAGGCAAAGCTGCCGGCCTGACTTCTTGCTGTCATCTTTCTCAAAGTGGAGAAGTAAAAACCATGACTGGGCAGATCTGGCCTGTGGCCTAACCAATGCCTGGACACGTGTCTCCGTTGTCAGGCAGCTGTAGCACTGCCTGTTGCACAACAGCGGGGTCCTCCCTCTGGTTAGAGGGGAAAAAATGCTAAATGTCAAATAATGTACAAGTTGAGCAACCTCAGAATATGACACTATTCAGCAAGCTTTGAAAAACCATTGTACCTTGGGTTGGAGTTAATAGCAGAAAAACCTCATAAATATATTTGATATTACCAGAAAATAAGAACTAAGCTTAATGTTAATTAAAGGAAACTAGATCTTGGAGACTATGAACCCAATTGGTTTGTGAAAGATGTTTAATTACAACACTACACGTTAAGATCCTCCTCAGTGATGTGACAACATCACTGGCAGGTTTGAACCTAATGTGATGTGGCAGTTTCATGTTCATGCACAGCAGGACTCTGTAAGAGGGGCTTTTATTTTCTCAAAAACTGAGTTTGTTAAGCAGAATATAGCAAATTAATCAACAGAATACCAACATGCTCCATGATTTCCATCCACTCTCTCTCTTGTATCTTTCCTGCCCCCTTTTTTTATTTCTAACTCTTCTCCATCAGGTCCTGTCTGCAGTGCCTGTGTTGACAACTTTGGAGCTCGTCCTGTGACCATCTTCAGTGGCGTGATGGTGGCGGGTGGCCTGATGCTCAGTGCCTTTGCTCCCAATGTCCAGTTCCTCATCTTTTCCTATGGAATTGTGGTTGGTAAGGAAACACGTGGCGTCACCTTCCTGTGTGTTTTATGATGTACTATTCGAAAGACAAGACTTTAAAGTTAACGCTGGAAACAGGCCAGAGACCTAATTTAACTGTACGTTTGAAAAAACTGACTGACGTTGCTTTGTTCATGGACGTTAACTAAGCTTCTTATCCCTTTACCATTTGAGCATCTTACAACACGTTATATAATCACTTCAAACAAGCATGGGAACATCTGAAGTCCAATTATTATGCAACATCAGTGGTTGACTCTACTCTACCAGTTAATGAATAGCTTTGCTACCGAAAGTAACTGGAACACTGAGACAAGATACATGTTTGAGTTCGGCACCATTTGTTTGACATGCTATTTGGGATGTTGACAGAAGAATAACATTATATCACCATGTGACTCTTCATTGCCTCTGCACTCACACCCGTCTGCCTGTGTGGGCCCAACACCACCTGTTAGCACACATTAGCTGACAGGCCAGCCATGATTAATCCTGGTAAACTCTTTAAAGTCAGTACTGCCTTCCACACAGGCAGCGGTAGACCGTGGAGGCCATGCATATTTGAAAACAGTCATTTATTTTTAGATATGGCTTTAGATGATGACTTTGGCTTTACATGCACATGCAATGTCTTTAGTGGTCATGGTAACCTTTTTTGTGTTTTGGCTTATTATTTTAATTCACTAGTAAATAAACAGTACCATCTGAACTTACACATTTGTGTGCATTATAAATAGATTTCTAATAATTTCTTGAAGAAGACTAATATACATAGTGTGTTTCTACAGTGGGGAAGGACTGAAATTGTCCTTTTTTCTTCAAACATTGCACATTTTTCTGGTATGCACTGTGCAGCTGAATTGACTCTTTCATCATCTTTCATCTCTTCTATTTATGTTTAGTTTTTTATTTGTCTTTGTCTTTCTTACCACAGGCCTGGGTTGTGGCCTAGTCTACGCAGCCACGTTGACAATCACCTGTCAGTATTTTGACAAGAGACGTGGCCTTGCCCTTGGCATTGTCACCACAGGTACTGCCGCCCTCCCTCTGCTCTGAGCTCTCTGGGTGCACACCAGTTCTCCATGCTAACTTCTTTCATGTATGAGCTGCTGGAAGTCTTGGGAAACCGAGGTAAACATCTGTAGGGTAGTAAAGGCGGAGTGGTCCGTTAGGTAGGGACGTGGACTAATGATTAGTGGCCAGACCTGGGTTGGCTGAGAATCAAAATCTTCATGGTAAATTTGTTTATATGTCCTGAAGGTATATCAGTCAGAATTGGCTTTAATGAGGATGGTTAGGAGCAACAAAGTTTAAGTGCATTATTAATATAGAACCAGTGAGTTATCTGACACAGTCAGTTAACATCCCATGAAAAGTGTGTGAGCTACTTGAGTGTAAGGCACCTATCCACACCTAACATTAATGCTGTCAGATTTCTGAAATACCATCTGAAAGCCATACAGCTCTACATTGTGGTTTTAATTTGTGTTAAATAATTTGTCACTTTTTTACACAACTGAATTTCTCTCTTCCTCTGGTCACCCAGGCACAAGTGTTGGAGCATTCATCTATGCCACTGCTCAGAACGAGCTGATAGTGTTGTACGGCCTGGATGGCTGCCTGCTAATAATTGGTGCTATAGCACTGAACCTCATGGCCTGCGCTGGTTTCATGAGACCCCTTAACATGCCGGGTTACTACCTCAAACAGAAGGCCGCGCTGGAGCGCAACACAGAGGAGCACCTTTTCGAGAAGCCCCCACTGGATGATTTGAAGGTCACTACAGGTTCCCCCAAAACGACTCCAGAAAAAACTGGAGTGGCAGTGAAGGAGTTGCTCATTACCATTGATGCCAAGGAATTGACCATTCAGACACAGAAGAAGAAAGGTAGCTTCGTGGCTGGATTGGCAATTGTGAAAGTTATCAAGAAGAAGCAGCAGGCTTACACTAAGTACATGCAATCCATGTATGAAATCCTGCAGGACCAAGCCATGGTGGCTTTCTGTATTGCCGTCTTCCTGTTCAGTCTAGGGGCCTTCCCTCCTGTGCTCTTTATAGAGGATGTGGCCCAGAGTGAAGGACTCGTTGAAGAAGTTAGTCTTATTCCTCTGGTGTCCATAGGGGCCATCGCTACATGCGTGGGTAAACTAGTGCTGGGTATTCTGGTGGACATCAGGTGGATGAACGGCATCTATCTATATGCCTTTACCATGTTTGCTGGAGGTGTAGCATTGCTCCTCATTCCCATCACCAAGAGTTACGTAGGACTGCAGATCCTGTCTGCCATCCTGGGATTCTTCTCTGGAAACTGGTCTCTCACCTCTTACATTACCACTAAGATTGTTGGTTTGGAGAGACTGACACAAGCCCATGGAATTCTCATGTTCTTTGGGGGATTTGGGATTATGCTTGGACCCCCTGTTGTAGGTAGGAAGGTTTGTCTTTGTCTACATCTGTACAGACTGCTACACTAGCAAATACTGATTAGCTAGATCATTTACAGATGATTTTAAAGTCAGGTCATCTTTTCAGAAACGTTTTTAAAGTTTAAGGTTTTTTAAAATGTAAATAATAAATCTGGCACACAGAGTAAGGCAAATGGCATGCCAACTTCAAGAGCTGTCTTTTTATTATTTACTTCTGTATCTGCCAGGAATCCCTGCTGACTATGCTCACTGTCTGTTTTCCTCCTCACTTTGCAGGGTGGTTCTTTGACTGGACACAGTCCTATGACCTGGCGTTCTACTTTAGTGGGAGCTGTGTGGTGCTTGGAGCATTCATTCTCTTTTTGCTCACCCTTCCCTGCTGGAACAGGAAACATTGTGAGAATGACAGACCAGACGTCCATTACACCAGCAACTGTGACAAAGTTGCCTCTGTAGCCTAAATATGAGCACCTTTCACAAGGACTAAAATCTCACCCTTATTGCCCAGCAACTGTTCACTGAACCTCCTCTAGCAAGCGCTTTCTTTCATTCATACAGGGGGTTTCCCCTTTATTTCTGCTGCCAGGTTTTAAAATGCCAAAACACCTGCCAGAGGTTTTGAAATACAGGCCTTTCTTCTGTACTTTGCCTATGTTTCTCAGGTTCAAACCGAACATTTCAGCTCTTTCAAAGGTTTGATTCTGATACCTTGATTTTTATAATTGCCTCATTTTACGAGGTCTACTGAACAATATTTTTCAACTCAAAAACCCAACTTCTACATTTTATTTATGTAAACAATAGTTTTCATTTCACTGTTTTAGTGCCATTCATCACACTTATATCTACACATTTGCTGGGTATTATTTTAACATAATAATAAAAACACCCTGCAAATGCAAAAAAAATCTCCCAAGAATCTTACTGGAACTGACGATACAGGGATAGGAATGAAGGAGGGAGACTTTTGATAGTTATTTTTGGAGCACATTTCTATTTTTTATTCTGTTCCCAGTTTATTATTTTATCTTAATTACACCACTACATATCTTACCAAAGCATCATAATGCCTGTTGGAATAACATAAAAGCCTTGTGTAACAGATACTATTTGTTTTCAATACCATTCACTGACTTTATACTTTATAAAATGATTTGACTAGGACATAACTCCTACATATATGTCACTTAGAGTAATTTATGCTGTAAAAACACTAAAGAGATTCTAGTGTATTTCCAACTTTAAGAGCATGTTAATTGTCTTTGTGGCATGATTATAATGACCTGTCATTTTCCATCTTGTGTGTATGTTTAAGTGTTTGGTGTGGGTGTGTGTGTGTGTTTACATGTCTGCACATACCCTGCACAGGTTTGCTTGTGCATTGTTTTATAAACTTTTGTAGTAGTACTAGATTGAAAAAATCCTCTGTTTGTGACTTTTATATGCACAGAATCTGTCATAGAGCTGTAAAAGTTGTTTTTAAGTTGGACGTTGACTGTTGTGATCATGTAATAAGTACATTGCAATGGGCTCTTAGGACCACTTGAGTTTGAAATACACCACTATTTTTATTTTTTTATACTTCCAGTTTTTCGTCGTTAGGGTTTATTTTACTTCAGTTGTGTTAGTTTGTGTTTTTCATTATTTGTAGTAAAATTGTAGGGCACATATACAGGGTGCAGGTGACGTACAATCGGTTTTGACGGTCTAGCTTTCTTGTTTTTATGCCAGTATTATAATATTTATGTCTGCATTTCTGTTCTGTTTTATTTAAAACGTGCCAATAAATGACATTTGAATCAACGATAGCATCAATGATTGGAACACAATTTTAGTAAACTGCGGTGCGGCCATGTTTGTTAGCAGTCAAGCAGGCAATACTCCTATGACGGCATGGAAAAACAGCGCGACCTGACGATATTATTTTATACTTGTGCCTCAATAAAACGATCAAACCTTTTCCTGGGGAATAGGACACGTACAGTTTTCACACACACTTAAAATAATAATATAATAAATAAAGTCGGTCCACCTTCGCTTCAGCATCCTGAGCCGCGCTGCTGCTGCTTCTTCTTCTCCTGGCAACCCGACCGCCGGTCGCCATGGTAACGGACATGTCACATGAACAGCAACATAAACAATTTTCCTGCTAACGTTGAGGAGTAGCTATGCTAACTCTACTCCTTTTTAACACACGCATTTTCACTCATTCTAAGCCTAAAGCTGGGATGTTGGAGCGAGGGGAGTAATTATTCCCCGTACGTCGGACTTGGTGATAGTTTCGAAAAGGAAAGCATCATGTCAAGGAAGGAAAAATACGTGTACCAGTGAGAAATGGAGAGCTGTCCCGGTCCGCTGAGCTGAGAAAATGGGAGCGAGCGCCTCGATATCACTCTGTGTAAGTTCAGCTGCGGTAGTAGATATTATTTTAATCTGTTCTTCTTAGTTTTTAAGCTAATTGCCGAATTTATTGTAATCTGTGGGGCGGCTGCACCCAATAATTTACCTCATTTTAGGTATGAGAAGCAGAGCATGTTTTTGATAGTTTGATTAGCCACACTAAAAATACAGTTCCGTTATTATAACATGAAAATGTGCAGTGCTGTAATTTAGTTAAAGTTAATTTAAAGTTATGACAATGTTATTGTCTTTCCCGGCTAAATGTAGCTACATTTCTTCTTGAAGGAAATGTGCATTTCCGTCCTGCTTGACTGTGTAATTAATTGTTTTTGCTAATGTTAGGATGTTTTCATATAGCTAATAATCAGATCAATGGAGTCCAGGTCAAGGATCGTGCAGATCACATGGACGAGGGTTCTGACCCTTACTACTAGATTAAAACAAATTGAATCATCTAGGAATCTCACTGTAGTAAGTTAATAATGGGACAATTTGATTAGCATATTTGAGTCAGCTGCAGCATGCCATCTTTCTATGCAGAGTAACCCGTCTTCTGTCCGGATCCTGAGGCCCAGCGCTAAGGTCAGCCCAGAGCCACTAACCCCCACACAGGTCTCCGAGTCTCAGCTGCCCACCAGGTGTGTGTTTGGTGTTGCCTTGGGAACACTGAAAGAGGACGGGCAGACAGTCTGTGGAATACCCACTGTGTTAAAAGACATGGTGGAATTCTTAAATAAGAAAGGTAATGTAAGCAAATCTGTTGTAGTTCTTCCATTTAGTGTTATTGAATACATACTCCGTACTCCAACGCCCATAACTAACTCAATACTAATACTTATGTCCTTATCACAGGAATGCACCATAGAGGTCTGTTTCGTCTGTGTAGCTCAGTGGTACGGACCAGGCAGCTGAAGCAAAGATGGGACAGTGGCGAGAGGGTGGACCTTGAGCGTGAAGGAGACGTCCCCACAGTGGCCTCACTCCTAAAGCTCTTCCTTCGGGAACTGCCAACCCCAATTGTTCCAGAACTCCAGCGCAAGCAGCTGGCTCTGAGCCTCGAAGGTAATAGGACAGGTACTAGAAAATCATGTTAGGGTGGCACAATTTGGATCAAATTTCACGATGTTTTCAGGGTAAATCAGTATACAGTGGCAAGAAAAAAGTATCTAAGTCTTTAATGTCTTTATTGAGAACAACCATAAAAACCTTATAGTGCTAGTGGAAAAAGTATGTGAACACTTGTAATAATGACATCAAAAAAGCTACCTGGAGTCTTGTTAAGACAATTAGTGTGGAGGTGTGGACTAAAACTACTTTGACTGATGAAAAACACACAAGAAGAATACGCTTATGCGAGCAATGCCTGGCCATAAGGAGCTTTCAGAAGATCTACGATCAAGAATAGTTGATTGTCATGAAGCTGGAAAGGGTTACAAAGTGATTTCAGCAACTTTAGAAATTCACCAGTCTACAGTTAGGCAAACAGTCTACAAATTGAGACACTTTGGGACTGTAGCTACTCTACCCAGAAGTGGACGACCAATCAAAATGACCCCAAGAGCAAACACTCATTAATGAGGTAAAAAAAGCAAGCCATGAGTGACAGCCAAAGATTTAAAGGCCTCATTGCATTAAACTAGCAAGATGTCTATGGCAGGACACCACAAAGGAAACCGTTAACCATTCATTAATTCTGAGGGTTCACATGCTCATTCCACTAGCACTATGAGGTTTTTTTATCATTGTTTTCTATAAAAACATGATTTTGTGGTGTTATTATTTTAGGCACATTGACTTAGATAAAGATCAGATCATGATTTATCACAAATTAATGCAGAAAAAAATCCAAAAGATTCACTTCATCTGTATGTGCTTATTATTTAATAATCATTATTAGTGCTCTAGCAGTCAGTATATCAGTGTACGTCCTGAGCTACAGTACAAGCAATAAACTGCTGAGACCAGAAAGTGGGATGGCAGGGAAACTCTTTGTGGTTGGCAAGCATCTTCTTGACTGAATGTCCTTTAGCAAGAGGCTGAACCTCTTATTCCCTTATTGCTCTGTAGCAAACATTGCTGTGAAAACTATGTGTGAATGATAGAAAAGAGAAGTGAGCAATAACATACAGTATTAATGTTGAAGTAATATTCAGTAGAGTGCAAGTAAGTCATTAAACTTTTTGAGACTAAGAAAACTTGTGTGTTTTGGATACGTTCTTTGGGCTGTGTGGTTAGACAGCCAAGAAGCTTTTAAGAGGGAGTAAACAAAACTTAATTATGTCAAATAGAGAAGGGTGTTAACTTTCATGGGACCCAACACATGGCATGGCCTAAGACAGCGATGGATCAGAACAACATTTAATCCATATCCATAGATGCAGCCTAGTAATTGAAGTGCATATTAATTAATACTGTTTTGGTGTTTTGTTTTGTTTTTCTTAATTTCAGGATACACAGACGAGGCAGAGATGAATCAGTTTTTCAGAGAACATCTTTGCCACCTTCCAGATGACAACTTCGCTATTTTGTCTTATCTCATTCACTTTCTGTCCAGAGTGGCTGCTCACAGCCAATCAAATCACATGCCTGTGGAAAATCTGGCAACCATCTTTGGACCTTGTATATTCCAGTAAGTTGCTGTTATTGCCACAAACTAACGCTCTCCAGACAAGTACTGGGGCACAATGTTGTGCCAATCAATTCAGTGTAGTTAGGGTATACTCTGACAATAAGATGGAGGAGACAGTTTATTGGCTCATTATTGAATAATTTTAAGAAAAATTGTCCTCTTGCACATATATTTTAAAATATTGGGTTTCACGCATAGGTTTGAAGAGAGATACAGTTAGAGAAGGTTCTAGAGAGTCCAGATGTTTTCTTCACAATAATAGAAGTGAATGGTTACGATCTCTCTTCAAGCTTGGTATTGGTACTAAAAAAAGAACTCTACTGTATGATGAATTGTAACAGACTCTGGTCCAGTTCATTAGCCTCAGTGTTTGTGTGTATTTTCCATATTTCCACAGCTCCACCACTAAGTTGGGGTGGAGTTGGGTTTGTTCCTCTTCAAGGAAATGGGTGTGGATTGTGGTTGATAACGTAGAGTATGACACATAAAAGACAGACAGATATAACAGAGGTCATCAGGATTTTGTTGGTTGCTTTCCACCTCCTGTTTACATCAGTCTGCCGGTACTGTAAACTAACACAGTCTCTAAGGAGACATATTTAGATGTGTGTTGTTTGACTTTCTGCCACTGTAGAAAGTACAGGACTTAGTATATTGGGTCGACACCCTTTCAACTGTTTTCCCCATCTCTTGATCTCTGCGATCTATCACACATCACCCCTGTTTTTTTTCTGAAAGTTACTGGTATGTTAGTGGAGTGTGGTGTTAATCATGCTTTAAAGTCCTTCATATGCATGCAAGATGTCAGATGATTGTAGCCAGAGGAAGATGAGTTGGTTAGGGGGTGTAGAATTGGCAGCAGACGCTTGGAAAAAAGTTAGGGTGGGTTTAGGTTATGGTAGGTGCAGAGAATGTCCTGCACTCTCTGCCTCTGGTTCTACTGCCATTAGAACAACAATAGAGCAAGAGAAAAACAGTATAATAACATTTTGAATGGAAAAGATTCATGAGTGGATGAGCACTACATGCTGCAAATAAAAAACAGATACCATTTTAATCAAAATAGTAGGTTTTAAAGTTTCTTTTTTTTGTTTGTTTGTTGTGGTTATTGCAGGATTTGGACAATAAGAAAGACTCATAGCACATGTTCTTACCATTCAGCATGTGTGACAGCTTCTTTGTCAATGTCCCACCCCCATAATACACGCCTTTGTCATGCAAGCCTGCCTCTACAAAGCCTGTTGCCCTTGTATGCATTTGTTATATAATCCATGTGACAGGCTGCACCTATCCTGTGATTACAATTGACGTGTCTGCCATGTAAACACGCATCTATTAATACCCACATTTTTCACATTCGCTTCTCTTGATGTGCGCTATTTTAACCTATTCCTGCTTTGTACACATTGGATAACACCTAAAAAAAGAATGGATGATGTCAGCTAGCCAAACATATAAAAAACAAATAATTATTTCCAGGTAAACCTATGAAGCCTTTTTTTCTGAGGTGGATTGTGAATGATAGAACCAGAGGCAGTCCCTGAAAGTTGTCAAGGGTCATAGTGAAGCTTTACAAGACTTTACTGCCTGGTTGTTTGTTTTTGATGAGAAATGTGTACGCGTTTTGAGTGACCTTATTCATCTGGACTAGTTCATTTCAGTTCACTGCTGTATATGCCTACTTCCACTAGGTGGAACCCTTTCCTTTATGTTTGTTACACTCCATTGATGGCCATTTTGAATTCTCAGTACACCTGACATGTGACATTGTATTGTTGTTGTCCTCCTATTTATCCTTGATGTAGTGTTCCAGCAGGACCCAGGATGCTAGAGGAGCAGAGTGTGTGTAATGCCCTGTTGCTCCATCTTCTCCGGCATCAGGAGGTGGTTCTTCCATTCCCAGCTGAGGAGAGAGTGGCCTCCTCACCACCTCCTCCAACTCTCTCTGCTCTCTCACACTTTCAGGTGAACCATGTTTTGTTTTTTGTACCATTTGACAGAAATATTAAAGTAAGCAGTGTAGGCAAAGCACTTACCCTCAAACCGAAATAGAACACATCAAATGCGTCTATGTGTGTATGCTCAACCCAGTTGTCCTTGATAGGTTTGGCCCAGCAGCTGCCAGTCAGAGCAGAGTGGTGTGGAGATAGTGGAGGGAGAGCAAGCAGTATGGGTGCAATCTCAACTCAACAGGTACTTTCATGCACTTTCAACCATGTCAGAAGACACATCCTGTGGTTGTGAAAAAAAAGATGTTAATCTGTTTCAGAAGGGTCAAATTATTGGCATGCATCACGCAAAGAAAACATCTAAGGATATTGGTGAAACTACTAAAACTGGGTTAAGAACGCATTATTAAAAACTGGAGGGATAATGGGGAACCATCATCATCTTGTATGATAGTGATCAACGTCCACTTAAACGTTCGGTGAAATCTGGGGTTGCTGCAGTTGGTCAGGTCTAGTTCAGCAGTGTTATGTGTCCAAAGAATAAGGTCAGCTGACTACCTGAATATACTGAATGACCAGGTTATTCCATGAATGGATGTCCTTTCATGAGAAAAGTGAAATTTTATTTAATATATTATCACTGCTGTTTAATTATATTCAGGACTGTAGATGTTTGATGTTTAACTATCACACAGGGTTATTAAATTATTAGGGCTCAATAGAACATAGAAACTCAACCAATAAATGATGCTTACTATTAGATTTACCTCCCACTACCCAATAACCAAAGAGATCAAAGATAGATTCTGGATTTCAGTGCTGAGAAGTGGGTTAAAGTTGAAATCAAAGGAGAACTGTACCAACTTTATTAATAGAAACATACTTTATACTATAATATGTGCAGTAGATATTAGACTACAGAACTTAGTCATTCAATTAATAGCTTAAGGCAGTTTAATCTTTGAAATTCCTAATGACAAACTTTGTTATATTGTATATCTATCTATCTATCTATGTCATGGTTTGTAGGGGCAGGGGCAGGTCAACTTTTATAGTCTTTTATAGTGTCAACATCTCCCTACAGCAACTGAAACCTAGTATCTGCAGCCATTAAATGAAAAAAGGTGCTGTTACTTATACAGCTCACTGACCTTTCAGTCTAATGGCAAGCTAAAATAGAATCACTTTTGCTGCTGGAAGGAGAAGTAGAACAACGGTAAAGTGGTCCTTCTAGACAGCATCTACAAACTGACAGCCATCTGCTCATGGGGAACTTTTCCTACTCAGAACTTGGAGGCTACTGTGCAGTTTTCTATTTTTAAATAAAGAATGTGGGTAGCCGCAAGGCTGCAGTCCAGACATTAAACATACATTTTCTGTTTTTCTCCGCCCCTGGTCAGCATGTCACATGGCATTCACATGCACTTGCTAATTAATTTTGTGGCTGTCAGCTATTTATGCCAGTACAGATGTGTGTCTGGCATAAATTTGAGTTCACGTGTGGATTGGAGTCCTACTTTCTTGTACTCTTTAGAGACATTATTCTGTTTTTGACAATATGTCTACGAACACACTGAACCACTTTTCCTCCACTCTTTTTAAATAAAACAATATTGAAGATAAAGTTTATCTTTGTAAAATGCATAATTCTCATTCAGGCATTGAACATTGTCTCAGTACATTTTATACAACATGTACACTTGTGCACAAACAGAGAATATTAGAGAGCACAGTCAAGTAGAAGCTGCAGTACATATGAAACTGGTTTGATATACTATGTCCAAGTGTCTATATCTCTGATATAGTTTTTAGCACCAACTAGGCACACAAATAGGAATATTTTTTCACCTTAACATCTACCCACTGTCATGTTTAGCTGGCATTAGATGCTGCGTCAATCAAACTACCTGAACTGTCATTTTAGCTGTTTATTATGTTGTATGAATGTAAGACACACAGCTTTCTTTTCTGTCCTTATTAGTCTTTTTGTTTTTTGGACTAATTTAGGGCGTCTACTTAAAATAACCACATTAAATGCTGATTTATTATAGTCATGGCAAAAGGATCGAGAACAAGTAACCGCATTGCTAAAAATATTTGACTTGGGCTTATTTGGAATAAACAAATATTAATGAGTCCTCCTTGGTTATCTGTTTCTACAGTCTTGGATTTGTCACTGAGATGTTGTGCTTTCTCCAAGCATGTCTGGCATTCACACACTGTTCAGTTTGGCTGTATTTAGACCTCTATGCCTCCCGCTATTATCACTTTGCATATTGAGTCTAGTCAAATTATACATACAAACGGTCTGATTTCTCTGTCTGGTTTCTATCTCCTATTTATGCAAGATATTTCAAAAATGTAGATTTATTTTTCTTATCAGCCATTTCATATGTTCCTAAAATAATTTGTTGATACACATGAATCATCTTTGTCACTTTTTTAAATTAGTGATGGATTTCTCATTAATAATTGATGGATTTAAGCAAGAATTTATGTAGCTGTGTGGGTCCTTGTATTCTTTTGTCTGTGATTTCACTGCCTCTTGCAATAACTTCCACCTATACTGTTCTTTAGCCCAAATAAGTGCTGCTGTTTGTGACTCTTCTGTGTTTGTGTACTGTACATGTGTGCGTGTGTGCAGGCATGGGTAATTGAATGGGTTGGGTCAGTACTCTGCCTCCGGGTGTCATTCATATTGTCGGCCATCAAGTACTCATCTGGGTTCTCATTTCTTTATGTCAGTTGCTTTCTTTGTCCTTCAAAAGCTGCACACTGTTAGCTGTCAGATGTAGTCTTTATGCTGGACTGTAGTGAGTTTTGTTAGGATGTTTTCTTGCCTTATCTGCTTCAGCTTCAGTGGCAACCATGGGTCAGTTCTCCGCAAGTGAGTAAGCTAATTTTCTTAGACCCAGTAGAGAAATGTGCAGTAAGAGTAAAAAAAAAACATAGTTATTTTTGCATGCTGGTTTCTTCCAACTTTGGTTTTCTTTATTGAGTATAGACATTGTAGCATTTACATTAGTCTGACCCTTATAATTAATGTAGTTTTTCTTTGTACATCCTGCCTGTTTTGAGTGGCTTCTGTTAAGATGAAATATATCTGAAAAAGGGAAACCTGAAGCAGAGAAGTAAATCATGTTCATAATACAGGCTGCTGTCTTCTTGCTGCTGCTGCTATGCTGACCCATCTTCTGTGGGTTACAGCTTTGGAGTCATTCACTGCTTTAAGCAAGTACAATGGGCTGTTTTTGGTCCATGTCTTGTTTTTGCTGGGAGCAGCTCGTTAGAGCTTCATAAGATATGTTATAGTGAAGGATCAGATCTGGTCCAGAGACCAGTAGGAATTAACTGTTGAGACCAGTCTTAACTTGTTTAAGCTGTGTGATATGCATATTCATATCCATATTTTAGATTTTACTCTTCTGTATTCCTGCTACTATAACATGGCTCTCTCCCTTTTATTCTAGTGCTGTTTTCAAGAGTTTAGAAATTGTGACATGTTGTTCTGCTAATTGTATGAAAGGTTTTTTACTAATGCTGCATAGGTCAGAAATAAACCATGGATAAAAAAATTGTTTTGGGTTTCCCTAAATACAGTAGACCTCCCCCTTCATAAAAGGCCCACAGAACATCAGCAGTAGCCTTAGTGATTCATTTATTATTATCAAACCACTAGTTACAATAGTGTAAAGGATGCCTCAGAAATTGTTATTTTGCTATTGTTTTTTTATCTCTTCCACCTCCTACCTACTGCCTCTGTGTCTCTACATAGTTCTGACACACTGGCGCAAGGCTGTGAAGCCACCTCTGACGTCAGCGCTGACATTCAGAAGCAGATTACAGACCAGGAGGATTCAGAGAAGAGCAGTGGAAGTATGGAGCCAGGCTATATGCAATCCTGCCCCACTGACCCAGGGCCAGAGCAACATCCGCACGAGAGCGCGTCATCTTTAAGTGTCCTGGGGGAGCTACTAGATGTGGAGTGTATCACACAAGGGTGAGTGTCCTCCCTTTTCCACACATAGATTATATTGTCTCCTTAAACTAAAAGGTGACAGCAGTGATCATTTTGTGGATAAGAAAGTTTTCCCTGTAGTTCGTCAATCCCATTTTCATTAATACAACATTTTGATATTGTGTAATTCCTATCCTATTATCAATAGGATTTTATCACAGATGTCCCTGTTCCCTTCTACACCAAATGAGAAAGAGGAAGAAGAAGTTGACAGTGTGGATGATGGGACACTTTCCTTACCCATCAAAGATAACAGTTCAGTGGTGTGTATGGTATTGTTGGTTTTCTCTTCTCCTTTTTATTTTCTTCATATTTGTGCCTTTATCTCACACTTTAAACTATCTCCAGCAACAATTGTTTTTATGTTCTTTCACAATTAAGCTGATGCCTCCTGCATATGCTAAAAGTGAATAGTGGAGTTGATGAATGAGTATGAAGCCGGACTGTGCTTTTAATGTTTAAAGTGGAAATCACTGAATATATTTAGGTGTCTGGAAGGTTATGACTTGTTTTTCAGGCGTCTATAGATGCAGGGCAGACATCACGTGTTTCAGACTGCCGCATTGAGAATGAAGCACAGGACAAAAACCAAAAGCAGACTGAGCACACAGAGAGGTGAGTTAAAAGCTTCTGCATGAAGACTACACAATTCTTTGCAGCTGCACTCTGCTTCCTTTGTTTCTACTTTGTAATGAGTTTATAATAGCATTTACTCATCTCTTGTCAAATAACATTTAAATAACAAAACATCAAAACAGAAATGTCAAGATTCAAACGCAACTACAAATCAAAGATAAGTTCTATTGCAAAGGTGGCAATATTAATAGTTTTAGTCATAAAGGCAGTTAAAGTGTATTAGATTAGATTTTATCTGATTGCTTTGGATGCTACAGTTGTTTGTATCCCACACCATTCTGCTTGGTTTCTCACATTTCAGCTCATCTCTCAGCCCTCCAGCATTTTGAGAAGTAGGTTATCAGAGCAATGTGCTGCTTCCAGTCATCATTTTATGATTCCAGTCCAGATAACATTGAATTGCCACAGGGGCTCACATGGAGCAGAACAACTAGCTGGATTTGGTCGACCTGGCTTGGTGGCACACTGACTTTTTGTCTGTGCTGTCTGCAGAGAGCCAGGGGACAGGTCATTTGAGTTATGCCTCATTAGTGTCAAACATGAATAAACCATAACCTCAATGGCAGAGCCAGATGACCGCCTGGCCACAAAGCTACATAGAGTTCTGGGAAGTCCTGCATGTGAGCAGAGTTAATGCAGCATTGATTATAAATACAGACAGAGCACAATGTGTATTAGACTCACATGTACGTGATGTTACCAAAGGGAGGAACAGTGTGATCATAAATATTTTACAAGTTGATGTGATTTCATTGTATTTGCCTGTTGATGACAGACTTTTGTTTTTCAGGCTGCTGTGCTACTCGGAGTACAAGACAGAAGACAAAAGTGAATTCAACAAGTATAAGGTAAATGGATCTTTGTGAAGCCTTTGGCCTACCTTCAAATCATTTCTAAATTCAAATACGGAAATTCTACTCATGCTGCGATAGCCAGGGTTAAAAGTTGATGTTAAAAATGTCATGCACAAATGCACCTAAAACCCCACCATGAGAGAGCCTTAATGTTAAGTCAGGACACTAAAATTCAATGTAATTTTATTGCGCAATGACATACAAAGGAGTTACCAGACGCCCAGGATACCTTTTTTTAGTTTTGTGGGTCACACAGCTGTGTTATGATGGCTTTAATTATTTTTCAATCTTGGTCAGTCTGATTTAATTTTAAAAATATTGCTATTGGCCTTTGTTAAAGAAACCATTCAAATGGGGTAACTTGGTCTAATTAAAAAGACACAAGGAATGAATTATCTGTCTGTGTGTGTCATTGTAACCTACATTTTAATGTGTGCGTGCATGTGTGCCTACGTCAGTATGCGTCAGTAAGTGGGCTTCAGCTTTATCAGTGCTTCTTTAGGGGAGAAGAAGAGAAGGAGGATATAGTGGTTCTCTTGACACACACAGTGATTGTAGAGGCAGGAACAACAGCTGTGACGTAAGTTGTTCATCCCCACAGTCTTTTTACAAAATTAAGATTTTTTTTTTTTTAGGATAAGGGTATCTATGACAACAGCACTGCTGATACCTCCACTGACTGTTTGTGTTAATGTGGACACCTCTATGTGTATTGCTAGGTGTTAGTTTGCCTGTCTTGCCTGTTCTGCAGTGATAAAGAGCCTCACTGCTTCCCCTCCCTTCCATCCTTCCACCTTTGTGTGACGCACAGCAAGTTTTTATTTATTTTTTTTTTATTTTTTTTTTTTTTATGAATGAACAGCTGAAGAGGGTGAGGAAAGAGCCAAGCCCTTATCTGCTGCTGTAGATGAGAATGATGTCAGAGGACCTAAATAAATAGCTTTGTATTCATTTGTGGAGCAACTAAATTAGAAATCCTTTCTCAGTCTACCTAGCACAATCAGAATTCATTTCATATACACCCACTCACAAACAGTTACGTGACTCCCCACAGCTCCATCACATAGACCCCTTACCTCAGTCTGACAACGTTGCTATGGAGACGGCTCGTCATATACAGTACCTCTCTCCTCCCTCGCACACACACCCACAGCACACGCACCAGCATGAGTGGTATTCCCGCCACCCCCTTCTTTCGCGCATGATGAACAGTCCTTGTGGAGGCAGTTCAGCAGCAGAAGTGCCGGGAATGCCTTTCAGGATGAAAACCATGTGGATTTAGGGATTCTCTTTAGGGGCCTGCTATATTCTCACACCCTTAAACACCCACAAATGTGCGGCTCAGCTGATCTGGGAATCAAAGCGATACTGTTAACAGAATTACGGCATGTTGCTCATCAGGGATCCCACACTAGATGCTGATGCACGCTAGGAATCTGACTCACTGACTGTCAAAAGTCAGCAGGATTTACGTCTAGCTGGTTGAATGCATTGCTGGCTGCTTCTCGTCACACAGAAACCTGAGGAGAGCTACAGAAGAGGAAGAACCATTTTTTGCCTTGTCCGTATCTGTCTGTTTTTGTAACTGACTGGGAACCTTGCAAAATCAGAGATTTGTGTATTTTGAGAATCTTGCTTCTCGTACTCCTTATATTTTGCCTTTTGACTCGTACCTGTCTCAGGAGGACAAGGCAAACATTAATCACAAGTCATCCTGCTTAACCACGCTTCAGCACCAGAGTATTTCTTTTTGCAGGTTTTGCAGGACTTGTCAAGATTTCACGACAATGTGAAGCGCTGAAGAATCCTTCCACAGAAACTACGACACATCTTTCGGACCTCCCCTACCTCTGCCCATCTGCATTCCTGAAAACATGTTTTGCTTTTGTTTCCAGAGCCCTTCCCTCAAGCTCCAAGCCCTCGAGGCTGACTTGGGACCTACACCAGCACAAGAAGACCCCCAAGTTCAGGTTAACCTACTTGCACAGCAACAGCCTCTTTCTTCGGATAACCAGAGCCTGTATTTGAACCAGAAACTGCCTCTTCACTCACCACCATCGTCACCTGCTCAGGATCAGCACAATGTTGAGTCGTCACAGCCTGGTAATGGTCACACTAAAATAATATTTAAGTATTTGAACTTCTTATGATAAACATTTTTCCTGTCCATGTAGGACCAAGAAAAAATTGATGTAAATGTTGTAATGGTGATGAAATTGATCTGATCTTCTCCATCTTTTTAGAGAATTATATTATTCATATCACCTGACAGTATAATATTTTCAGCTTCCAGTGTTCTCATTGTCTCTCTAACCTGTCAGTGCAAGAGCCATGATTACTGTAATAATCACACAGAGCCACATAACCTATACACTTAATTCTTTTTCCAAGCTGGCTATGCCCTTTTGATAAATTGTCTCATGATGAATATATTCAATGATATATATTTGATGATGATTTTTCTCTGCTCTGACTGTATTCAGCTATACATACAAAACATTGTTTTGTTCTGTTTACTCTTTCTTTAACAAACAACTTTCTTTCTTTCCTTTTTTTTGTATCTCTCCATTCTATCCTTCCTCTCTTCCCTCTCATCTGTCTTTTTGTTCCACCAATTCTTCTTTACTATTTCAAATAAAATTTTCTTCGAGCAGATACTCAAATGACAAAAATAATTTTAAATTTCAATTAATAATTTGTCTTTGCTCTCTTACAGTGCAGACTCCATCCCCTCATTCACCGGAGTCCAGTCCTGTCATCTCCACTCTTCCCGAGACTATTTCAGGAGATGCCGCCCTGCCAGGCTCACCAGGCCCAAACACCAGCCCACTGCTTTCTCATTTTACATCGACTGACTGCCCTGTTCCCTCACCACGCTGCCCTAACCTCACCCACAGCCTGCGCTACAACTTGGATCCTGATACAGCCCCTTCTCCACCGTGCTCACAGCATATCCGCATGTAAGGCAACCGTTACCTCACTAACTTTATTTTAGGAATTGTGGCCCACATATTGCATAGTCTCTTATGCTATGTTCTTTCCAGACTTGGAAAATGGTTTCCAAACATCACAAAGTTATTTCTGTACAGATGTAAAGTGTTTCTGAATAGCTACCATATCAGTTGATATTTAAATGCATATTAGTATGAGCCCTTATATGAATGTGAAGAGTTCAAGTGTATAGACATCTGCTGATCTGTGTCCAGGGCTCGCTGCAGCATCCATACAGAGTCAGAAGAGGGCTCTGTCTCCATTTCAATACTCAACAAACACATCCACTCACTGAGGAAGAGGATCAGACATTTTGAGGAGCGCTTTGAACAGGAGAAGCACTATAAGGTGAGGAAGGAAATAAGAGCAGCTTGGACAGCTGGGTTGTAATGATTCACGATTGGAGTTGAAGCTTAGTTCTGGCTTTCTCCTATTTATTAAACTCCGAGCAATAGAAGAGAATAATTATTGTCGTTATCTTGAATTAATCCCTGACTGGGTCTGTTAGAGATTTTCTAAACTGATGCTTTCCAAGTTAACCACAAGCGTCACACCAGAGTGAAATGCTCCCTCTGCTGGTATATTGTAAAAATAACAATTTGTTACACAATTGATCTTAGTGAACTTGTTGTTAGAGCTGCAGCAGGAAAAAGAAGAATTTGTAAACATGGAATTGACCTCCAGGTACTTAGTGCAAGTGATAAGCTCCTGTTCTGTTTTTGATGAGAGTTTGTTATCAATGTTTTTCAGCCCGCCCATAATGACAAGACAGCCCATCCAGAGGTGGCTAGACTCATGAAGGAGCTCATAAAGAGCTGCAAGCAGCTTAAAGGTCAGTAACATAACCATAAATATACTTAGGAATGAATGCTTTCAGTGGTGATGTAATGTAAATAAGAAAAAGAACAGAGCTAAATGTACTTAAGGTATCAAAAGTAAAAATACTGATAGAGCACAATTTAATGGTCCCTGTGACTGATGTACTGTAATATGACATTATTAGACATTACATTTCTGTCATCTTAGCCTTCTGTAAAAATAAACAATTTCTATGGTGGATTAAATTAATCCATCTGAGAGGTTTAAAGGAATAATCAATCCTTGGTAGCATTTGTAACAACGCAGAAATTTTAATTGTTTAAAAGTAGACACTGTTTTTTGGGGTCACAAGCCAAATGTTTTGGAAACAACTTGTTGTTTATTGGTGTTATGTTCATTAATCAGAGCTCTATAGCTGTCAAATACATCTGTAGTAGAGATACCTCTGAAATGTAGTAGATGTAATGTAATAAGAAGTAGCATAAAATGAAAATACAAAAGTACAAGTACAGTCATAAAAACTACACTTTAAAGTTAAAGCAAGACCAACATACAAACAATTCATTGTCATGGAAACTTACATCAACAACTTGATGAAAGCAATTTTGCAGTTGTGAACATGGAAAATGCACTTTGTGGGTTTCCACAGAACCACAGTCCACAATTTAGATTCACATGTTCGCTGTTCTCTTGTCGCCACATTTGTTTTGCACGGCTGGCCTTGCTTCAGAGCTCAAGCTGAAACAATCACAAGAAGGAGGACTGAGAGGGCAGGGAGGTTTCAACCCAGCAACTGAAACGCGTAGGAGCTATATTGACCAGAGGGTGGCAACACTAACTGGAACCGAGCTGCAGCAACTTAACAATAGCAACACTAAGCCAAATGTGGAGGAAACGGTCAACATCATAACCAACCGACTGAAGGAAAGACGACAAGAGCTGGGCCTTCCCGACAGCATTAAGGTTGGTGTTGCAAATATGCCTTCGCCACACACAAATGTTGTTATTGTGTATAACTGGCTGGCCGGCTGGGAAAATCAGTGTTACAGAACCTGGTTAAATGACGCAGAGAAAAGCATGAATGCTCGCTCATTTGCTAAAATAAACACTGAAACAGAACATAACAATTATTTATGAAATTTGTCCGTTGAATTGATTATGTGTTTTCCCTGTGGCTACATGTGCAGGACATGTCCCAATTCCAGATGACTATGGAGAAGACCAGCATGCAGAAGTGTTTGCTCTATTATGAGAGTCTGCACGGACGACCAGTAAGAGCAGCCTAGCCTATAAACCTTTACTCGGGTTTATCTCTTATGTCTTTTTTGATCTCACCTCCCTGTTCTTGCATTACTGGTTTCTATTTCTGTTTGCTTGCATACTATATAAAATGGCAAGGCCACCTCTTAATAGCTATTTCTCTCTGCATGTCTACAGAGTACCAGACAAGAGCGGACTCTGATGAAACCGTTCTACGATCGGTACCGTCTTCTCAAGCAGCTACTGTATTCTTCTGCTGCCTCAACTGTCATTACGACCATTGTGAGTAATAATTCATTACAAATCTTTTTAATAAGAGATGGTTCTCTTGTAGATAGGTAGGAGACGTCTAGAAATACACAAACCTCATGAAGACACAGTAAGACTCACCATGCAGAAGAAACTGCAAACTCTGCTGCCCTCTGGTGATAATTACATCAAACTGAAACACCTTGTTCATTATAACAGAATAGTCATAGTAGAATACCTCTGCATGTGTGTGTCAACATAGGAGGAGGAGGAGGGGTCTGATGAAGAGCGTCCCAAACAGCGAAACCCCAGGCAGCAGCCACTCTGGCTGAGACCTCCCAGATGTGTGTCTTTAGATGAGTCACAGCATTTTCCTTCCTGGGAAATGCCTGAAACACCTCTTGTGTCACCGCTGGAAGAGGTCAAGTGTTTCCAGCCACAGATCATCACTATGGCAACACTGCATGAAGCTTCGAGGTACAGTTTGGGTGTAGCATCATCAACAGTTCAATGCTGTGATTTCCAGTGTATCAGTGTACTTCTTGATTTATTAAGAATTACAGTATTGTTTTTTTTTTTTTTTTTGTAAGACACTACAACAAAAAGGTTGCTGTCAAATGAGATGCAGTAATCAATTAGGATAATTTACATTTTCGACAGTCTTCCTGAAAGGTGTAGTTTGTTCAATTGAAAAGTGTAAGAAGAAGTTGAGAAGACTGAAAGCTTTGAGAGATGAATTCAGAAAGTTAATTTTTGTTTTCCTCATGTCTGCAAAGCGAGTGTCAAGTTTCAGAGAGTTTCAAACGTTGTCAGATACAGCCACTCTGACATCAGTAATTTGAAGCATACTTGACACTTGGTAGCACAGATGCAGTACATTAATCTAAAAAAATCTTTAATTCTTTCTTCACAGGCAAGAATTATTGGATCACCTTAGGGTGGCTCGACTAGAGAAGCGCAGACTTCATCAGACACTCAGAGAGTTTGAAGACCGTTTCTACATGCAGACTGGCAGGTAAAAGTTACAAACGACACACACAACACATCGAAACTATTTGGCTTTTGAATTTTATTTTGTGTTTTAATAAACTTGGAACATTTGGTTTTCAACAATGCCTTGTGAAAAACAAAGAAAAAACATCCACAAAAGAAATCCCATCGTAATGGTACGACAGTGTAATGCACACTCACATAAAGTTAATACAGCGAGAGAGCTCAGGAAAAAGACGACGATAGACGTTTGCTCTGAACTGTACACATCCTTTGAACTGTACATGTTAGTCCTCCAAAGTAAATACTGTAAGTTTTTCATTACAATACACACTGTACAAAGCTATCTGAGTAAGGCAACATAGGGACTATCAACCAGTTATGGAAGCTGCTGCAGGTTGCTTAGAAACTACAAAAAAGGTTTTGCCTATAGTTTGCATCTTCTTCCCTCCGTTTTTTTTTATTTAACAGGGCTTGTGAGAAAGAGGACCGTGGACCAATGGCGGAGGAGTACTACCAGTATAAGAACCTCAAAGTGAAGCTCCGTCTACTGGAGGCCCTGCTCAGTAAACAACAGGACTCAACCAAAACCAGTTGAGTTAACTCACAGTGGGACTCGTATGTAACTTAACAGGACTTGTTCATACATGAACAATCAGGGTCAGGTGCCAGTGGTGGGTCCAGCTTTCTTTTTTTTTTTTCCCCTCGCCATGCTCATTACGTTGATGCATGTTACATGAGTGATGGAAATTGGTGACAATCAGAATAAAATGCAGAGCGCCTGCATTGAGTTTTTTTAAGTCCCCAAAACACTTCCCTCGTTGTTCGTGATGCATCTTATTATACACCTGATGTAGCAAGTGTATGTTATGTAGCACTAATTAATATCAAGGATGAAGAGCTGTAATAACTTGATATTAGTTACGTATTAGTAATGTCAAGATTACTGTAGGTATATTATGGCACTTTGTTACTTGTTTTTTTTTCCCCTTGCCAGAATACATTTTTGGATAGCTGTGTCCAGAGTTAAGGTGGAAACTGCATTTTTTAAATGTGCGCTCTTGGCAAAAAAAAACAAAACACTTAAGCTTAAATGCAATGAATGAAACCTATAGTGTTTGTGCATGTCAGTTTTTAGTCCTACATTGTGCTATGATATGCATTAAGAATTAAAATTGTGACCATTCAATTTACATGTTCACCTTGGAAAATACACTGCCCATCCAAAAAAAAAAAAAAAGTCACCACTTCGATTTAACTAAGCAAATAGGTAAGAGCCTCCCATTGGATAATTACTGCATGGATGATGATTTTTCAGCTAGCAACAAGTTATTTCAACCTAACTGATGCAGCGAGTAGGTTCTCATTTCTTAAACAACCATGTCGGAAGACGCATTCTGTGGTCATGGAAAAGATGTTAATCTGTTTTTGAAAGGTCAAATTATTTTATGCATCAAGCAAAGAAAACATCGAAACAATGCAGAGGCAAATGCGTGCTGTAATCAAAGCCTAAGGCAGTACAGTGTTAGTGTGTGACTTTTTTTGGACGGGCAGTGTATGTGAACGCATCGTAGTGCAAGTTATATCTGCTGTCAAATTTACCCACCCCCCTCCCCCATTTTGCCTGTATGAAGTTAATTCCCCTAAATGCCATTGTTGACAATGATCAGAGCTTTTAACATTGTGCACTTCTGGTTTATATAATTTTCTATATAGCTATATATATGAATGTATCAATAAAAATAAATATTTTTTCACATTTATTCTGCTAAACACAGTTTATGGTTCTACGTTCATTCTTTTCACTGACTACAATAAAATAAGAGCGAATGTTGAAGAAAGGTTGCTATGGTAGCGGTACTGACAGCTTTCATACTTATGCTTCACAGAATTGCATCATGCTATTTTTTTTTTTAAAGGTTAACGAGTAAATGAGTAGTTCACACTTGGCCATCGAAGACTTAGTGAATACACATTTTAGAGCCTGTTGCATTAATACTGTAAAGATTCCACAGCAGTTTGTCTGTTTTTTAATACCTTTGGTATAAAGAAAGATGACTATCGATGCTGCAGCCCTCAAAAATTGTAGTACCAGTCCACGCCACTGGTAAAAGGTGAAAAGCAGTCAGGTTTTGTCTACTGTGAAATGAGAACAAAACATTTCTAGAAAGACAAACAATCAAAGTAACTGGAAACAACTAAACACTTGTCCACACAGATAGTGGACACTTATTCAACAGCATATCAATAATAACAAGGCAAAGGTCATTAACAAAATGTTTAAAACAGGAAACCGAGTAGAAGCAACCTGTGTTTTTAGTACAGTTAAAGGGTTTGGTCAGTACGCCAGTGTTGACTTGCAGGATGGATGGATCTGTAATATTGGTGTCCTAGAATTTCTAAGTTGGCGGTCCCTTATGTAGATATCTTCATGTATGTAATTCAGCATGTAGAAGCAACCCCTTTCAGAGAAAAAGACAATGGTGCAGGTGTCAGAGTGTATGTACCTTCCTCTTTTTTTCTCTCCACTCTTCTTTGGGAATGGTGGTCTCTTGCTTTCGGAGCGGTGTCAGAGATGTGCATGTCAGGGAGCCTACTAAATCTGCTGCTTCATGCATGTGTTGGTCTGTTTCATCAGTACATGTTGACTTCCTGTGTGTGTAGAGTCAGTCACCTCTATTCCCTTCCCTTCCTCTCCGACATTGAGTTGTTTCTTAGCGTCCCACACTGATGTTGCAGGTCTTGCAGCTGGGGTCTTTCTTGGCGTTTACTGTGGACAGACTCATCAGCTGGTGCCCGCTGATCTCAGCCACCGTGCCCAACGCTAGGTCTAAAGGCTCTGTGTAGATCACCTCGAGGATGACATCCTGGGCATGATGAAACACCAGGCCAGCATCACCCTCTTCATTCTGCTTGCAGGTGAGGAAGCGGTTGTTGGTGATGTCAAGTGCAGGAAGCCTCTGCTTGCAGAACTCATCACCGATGGAGCCATTTGGTGCCAGGACAAGAATAACATAGTGGTAGGCTGTATACATGCAGTAGAAGTCTCCGAAGTACAGGTTGGTGTCGGGGTTGAAGAGTGCCTCGGCCTGAACTTCAAAACGGTGACGACCATAGGGGGAGTCCTGCGGAGGCTTGCCTGTGTTGAACTCTGTGTTGCAGCTGAAGAAGATGCCCTCCAGCTTGCCACTAATGGGTGAGCCATGGCTGCCACTGTTGTCCTTCACTGATGGCAGCATCCGGTTCCCCTGCACATCCCTGGAGTTGGGGGGGAGAGATAAAGAATGGACGGTGAAGAAACAGCAAACATTATCAGTTTCTCAGTTGCTCCAACGCAGTGGCCTCCCTGATCAAGTTTAATATCATTAAAAATGTCAAAAAACAAAAGTCAAAATACACTAAAGTGGGTAAACACTTCAAGATCTAGTTTCACCATTTCATTCAAGTTGTAATCACAGTCAGGTTGACTCACAGAAACCATGTGAAACAAAACTGTCCCACTGAAAAACTAAATATTTCTTTATCTGATCATTATGGCAAACTGGTAGAAAACTAAAGCGGCTTTCAGACAGCAAATGAACAGACGAAGAGTCAAATCTATGAATGCTTCTGTGGCGGCTGCATATCTTTCCCACAGATTAACTCTAAGCGCCAAAGCTCCAATTACGAATTGTAATCATACTGCTATGACTCCAGAGGTTGCCATTATATCCATAATTGATGCTTTGTTGTGGGAATTATGATATTATTCCGTTCCCACCATTGGTCGAGAGCAGGGACCTCATCAAGTAGTGTCAGTACTGGTATTTCCCACATGATGGCGCAGTATAACAGAAGGACTTTGTGTACTATGTAGCAGCTGCAACTCAGCAAGAGAGAGAAGACTATCCAGGTGACGTCATGCTGTAAAGCTGCAACAAAAGAGTGCTCACAAGCTGTGGCTTTAGCACAGAAACTGTGTGCTCTGTTAGGCAGTCTCTGAGGGAGAGGACAGAGAAGAGATGTGAGGAGAAAAGAAAAGACCATTAGAGAAGGAGCACTAGGCAAGAAGTTGGAGAAAATGCACTCACATCCACCCAGATCTGTAACTGCAGAACGCCTCAGTAAACAACGTGAATAGACGAATGGAGCTTTTACTACCACAAGCATGTACAGTATTTTCCCCTCTCCTCTCCCCCCCTCTCCCACTAACAACTGTCTGCTATTGTCTCACAGAGTTATAGCTTTGGCCTTTTCACATGAAATCACAAGGCCCAAAAAAGCAGGCAGTATTTTCTGCTGTACTCACACGTATAGTATTTGTGCAGGGGAAGTTACTGGAAGAACCAATATACTGACTCTTCACATTACTACAAGGCAGAGATGGTTGCTACAGGAAGATAAACTGTATTTATGGAGTCAACAAGTAAAACTATCAGCACAGTTTAATATACAGCTGTAGCTTAACACTTTATGCAGCACCACTATGTGCATAAAGCCTTTTTCTGTTTTAAATAGAAAAAGACTACGACACCTAATTTAGACACAAATAGGCATCTCGGGTCATTACATTTTCTCCCTTAAGAGAAAACTGAAGGTTGCATAAATCCAGATTTCACAATATAATTACATCCAATAGGAACAGAAAATATTGAAATAAAAAAGAAGTCAAAGAGCTGCTCATTAATAAGTTTAACTGATAGTGACTGACGTTTACTGTTTGTTGAAGATTGTGTTTACACAGTGGGACCCCGTGCCTTCTTCAGTGGAGGTAAATTGTCTTGATAGACCCAAAGAACCACTTTTAACCTACGGAAACCACAACAAAAGATCAAAATAACTGCAACTGTGTCTACCTACCTGGCGTGGTCGAAGTACTCTTTATTCTGGTTCCTGTAAAAGACAGAGAAAGGCAACATCCTGCCAGCGATGACCTCTGCCTTCTCCAGTAGCTGGTTTAGATGCACTATGGAATAATCTGCAAACACAACACAAATCATCATGAACTTTAATATGCACACACAAGAATCCACAGTTTCTTCCCTACTTATATTCTCTATATTCAGGCCGTAATGGACTCACATTTAAACCAAAACCATTTTCAGTCAGTCCTGTAATATCCTCTTACTTTCGTTCAACACTATGTAAGCTGCTCTGCCAAATGGGTGGAGTTCATCCAAAGCATATGAAAAAAAAATTAAGTGAATGATGAGGAATGTTCTAAATCCCACTTGTGCCACAAGCACTTAAACAATAAAAACAAAAAATTAAAAAAACAACAATGAACAAAAAGGAAGAAATACATTTTGGTCTGGTACAATATTACTGTAATGTCAATCAGGTTTCCGCAACATGTTGCAGCAATGTTGAAGAAAAGCTCTCTCAGCAGTGCAGCTGTCAAAACATACAACATGTTTTATAAGCCTATTTCTACAGCTATGGCAGCTCTTAACAGGTCCTTAGGCATCAGTTTCTTTCATTCCTCCACGGACACTCTCTCTCTCTTCACGTGCCTGTTGTAACTGTATTACTCACCAGCAGTGCAGAACTCAATGATTTCGCTCCACTCGGAGACAGAGTAGTCCCCATCAGTCTGCCTCGATGCGGTCTGGACAGCCACTGTGTACTCTGTGCGGGGGCTCAGGAACCAGTGGCCCCGAACTGTCATGGGCAGTGGCACTGCCTTGGCCACCAGCTTAGTAGGAACATCCTGGAGGGAGGGAGGGGAAAAGGAGGTGAGGTGACAAGAAGGACAGTGTTAGAAAGAAATATTCCCTTAATGGCTTTGCTTCAGCATCATGCAGCAATTTGCAGACATGCTTGTAAACACATGCATATATACATTTCATATATGTGATTCACATTCAGGTTCATACCCGTCGCTGCACTTTTGCTTATTTATGGACTGTACACTAGGTTGTACCTTACACTTTTCACCCGCCAAGTGTCTGGGGGCTTTAACAGCACATTGATTGGACCATTAGCCCCTGCCTAGCAACAGAGTCATCCTATTAATCCACCAACACTGTTGCTACACATCAAAATCTAAACACTAGTAGGAGTTCCCCACCACAACAGAGTAGAAAGAGCAGAGACACTTAGCTACACAGCACCCAGAAGCGACTGCAAGGAGGAAAGGAAAGACGGTGATGGAACACGTCTGTAAGATTTCCAAAAACAGATCACTGACTCTCCACTGAAGGAGCTGCAGTCATCCTGTTGCCCCTGCTGGTGCAATTACTCTCAGGCGGAGCACTTTTATATTGTTGAATGGATATGAAAATAAAGCGAAATATTTAAATTCGGCGTCGGTTAAAGAAAAAGAAAACACTCAGATGCTGGTATCTCCCACAACCACTGATGATATTGGAGCAAAAACAAAATGACTTCATCCATAGGTAACTTGAATGAATGGTTAAAATAAAAAATAAAGAAATATGGCCTAAGACATTATCCGGTGAACCCAGTATGAGCATATCAGACCACTAGGGACAGACTCATCAACATCATCAACATGCAGGCCTTCAATCTCTAAGTGTATTTACACATTAGAGATGACCAAAGACAATTTAGTGTAACAAAATCACCCAGTTCTACTATGTTATGGAGCACTCCACAGTACAATAATTAATTGTTATGTGATAACTAGATAACATTTATGTGCTATGATAATATATTGTATGCATTAATTTTTCTACTATGAGTTTTGCTGCCATTGTTACAAAAAGATATTTCTTGATTGATACTGGCACATTTTTTAATTTCAGTTTTCACACACACTGAATCCCAAATACAAAAACGTAAGAATCACCTTGTGTTTGAACTTGTTGGAGTTTTTGTTCTCCTTCTTGTTCAGGTCAATGAAGTAGTGTGTGATGCGCTCCTTGCTGCGCGCCTCCATGTCCCAGCAGATCTTGAAGGAGTCACAGGTGATGTTGCTGATCTTGATGTTCTGAGGGACAGGGAGCTCCTCCATCTCAGAGATGCTGCCGTCCTGGGATTTACTTCCTGTGTAGTTGAAAAAAGAAACACAAAACCGTGAGAAACATTGACAAAAAAAACCACTCATTGAGACCATATAAAGCTGTACACACCTTTAAACCCTGCATGTTTTTTGCTAAGCCTGAAAAGAAAGATAAAAATCCATCATCCTGCTGCACGTTCTCAGTAATTATTCCACAAACAACTCTCACAGTAGTATATCAACCATTTCACAGGAACTCTCTGCGTCGCTGACTACCATACTGTATATGTTGCCATGGAAACACATCAGTCCCCCAGCACACACACACACACACACACACACACACACACACACACACACACACACACACACACACACACACACACACACACACACACACACACACACACACACACACCTACCTATCTGCTTTCCAGAACATGCATGGCATTAAATATTTCTAACTCTGCTGATTGAATCTTCTCTTTTCTCGGCAGAGATGGACGCATTTAGAACCACTTACTGCACTGGTAGAAATGCACGTGAGCATGTGCTGGTTAAAGTTACGTTAAAGTTATTCGTTTAAACTGGGAAAAGTTTAACAGTGCCACAGTTTTTAGTCATTCCTAAGCCATTTAGCCTGGAAGGAAATATTTTAAATAACAGTTTTCTATCCGTTAGTCTGGTCTCTGTTCGTAAGACGTGTGGCAAAGACGCACAACCAAGAGTGCACACTGAGGCCAGTGAAAATGTCAAAACACAGCTGAATGAGAGCGTTGTAGGATTAGGATGAATATAGAGTTTACATCACACTGTGAGACGCCCACTTGGCATGACAACAATGTGTTTTCTGTGCAAACTCTGGGGTCTTAACACAAAAGAGGGAGTAAAATATAATAATGCAGAATTTGGGAGTAATGCACAGCGTGACTGAACTCGATAGAGAGTAAACAATGGCAGAAGCAGTGGAGCATGGAACATCCATCTCTGCTCATCAGCTGAGCGAGGCGGGATAAAAGAGTAATTCCATAATTGGGCTGTGTGGACTCTCCTGTCTCGCCTCCACACAACACTCTCACGGAGCAACGGTAGATTGATTCACTTTAGGAAACCAGAAGGTGATTTCTGCACCCAATCTTGCCCTTGAGAATTGAAAACGCCTAAAAGCAGACCGACCATGTGATTTGATCCTGGTCTGGCTGAAGCCACAACGTTAAAATAACAATTACAGTAGACAAATGTATGTTCTTTACCCCCATACCAGAGTAGACCAGACCCTCCACTTACTTTAGTCCTAATCATGACGAGGTGATTACTGAACATAATTATCTTTAACCTAAAAAGAATGTCTGCGACTGCTATGTGCTCAAACCTTACAGTTACCCATGATGAATGGAGTTTAATTTCCTTTTGAGATTGTGGGATTTACCATTTCAGTAATGAACAGACAAATCTTATTCATTAGAAATCTTTACATTACAGGAAGTCTAGTGTTTATATCTAGATGACCGCACATGGTTTGTACATAGAGATTCTTGATTATGTACAAAATGTAAATAAAGATCCTACAACCTTGCCATAACATTACTCTATGCTTGGCTTGCAGATCTCATGCATGTACTATACTTCTCTGCTCTGATTTGTGAAAACATCTCGTCCTGCTGCTAGTTCACATTTAAAGCCCATGTCATTATACTTAAATCCCACTGAGCTGATCAGTTTGGCTCAGACTGAGATGACAGAACAGACCTCTGTCAGAAAATGCGCCACCAAGTCAGCACAGACCAGACGTGATGTCAGCACTGCAAAGTCCCACCTGAGACTTTATGTTGCTGACCTTTAAAAAAAAAACAGAAAGACAAAGAGCCGTTGTCTTTTTTTGTGACATTTACATCAGATTAAACACAGCCGTGTAGAAGGAGGTGAAATATAGCCAAGGATGACTTCGTTTTCAAAGAGCCTGAGTTGAGACATAAAAATGCTGAGTAATAAAGGCCTTAAAGAACAGAGAGTGGACGTGTTTTAAATTTAGACATGAATGCATATTTAATAGGAATTACTAGCGCTACACTGCACCTTGAATCTTGCACACTTGGGACTTAAACAGCTGCATTGTGCTGATTCATTTACACGTTCAGGTTACAACCTTAGACAATCTGCTGTATGTAACTAAACATTACCCCTAATATTCAATGTAGAGTAAGATCTTAGTCCTCTGCTCGTTGAGATGTTCCCTTTAAAACTCTGCACAGACCCCATGCAGATCTTTGCCCTCCCAGCTCCTTACGACTCCACAATGCTGATTAAGTTCCTGTTTACTCTAATGATCTCCTAATTAACCTGCAAAGGGAGGCATTACACCAACGCAGTGAAGCTTTCAAAATGCAGTCAGATATTGCCCACATAACACTATTAAGGCTACTTAATCAAGCTAAAAGTGATGTTATAGAGGAAAAAGACCTTCGGAGGCTGCAGTTGACTGAGCAAAAAAAAAATCCAAGGAAATGCTCATTAGAGACTAACCTGCAAGCACCACCGATCACTCTGATCTCTATACAGAAGAGTCAAATATAAAACCTTAAAGACAATACAGAATTAAATTAAGGAATACGCTAACAAATTCATTCATCAAAAGTAGTCAGTATGCTTTGTTACAACTTGTGTGTACTGCGTGTGCATCTGAATGAGTACAGTGCGTATGAGGTAGACTTGCCTGCAGGTAAACACACCAGCTTTGAGAGATCCAGCGCTTAAGCTCTACTGTGAGTCGTCTGGGACTCTGAGAGCACAGGATGAAAGATGAAGAAGCTAAAGCCAAGCAGAATGAAGGTCAGGAGTTAAGGGAGTGAATAAAAGCTTTTACAATCTCACACGGGATGCATAAACCTCAGTCTGGCTTAAATTTATTTGCTAGAGTTTTACCTTGGCTCACTACCTTTGTACAGGTTGCTTTTTCATCTAATATTAATTTTGTTGAGTCATAATTTTACTACAGAAGGTAAAGTGTAATGCACTTGTCCTGAATTATTTCCTGTGTATTATGGTTTGCAGGAGGTGGCAGGTGGAGGATTTTTACCTGATCATAATCAAGCAAAATGACGACAGGATTTTTGAGGCTAGGAGCTTAAAGACAGGGCTGCGCTGTGCACACATGAACAGGGGGTAGAGCATTTCACACGCTTCAGCAGAGCACCAAATGGACCTGATTGTGTATTACTCAGTGTGTAGTCAAATAAAGAATAGCAAAAGGTAGAATAGCAATAGATGCAGTAAGATCAATACAAATCTTGTTAACATGCATACACAGAGTCATCCTAATGGCTCTCTGCGGTAGACTTTGTTCTAGTCACACCTGGCTTGATTCTAGGATTTACTTGCTACCACTCTTTACTGGTGAGAGGAAAGTGATTTGATTTCCATTTAGGTTATCTACATAATGTAAAAATGTTCTACCAGTGGTACTGTAGTAGTAGAAGTCCACAATGAGAGACTATGATTGTTTTAGTCAAAGCTGAAAATCTATCTGATGGGGGGTGTATGTGAAAGAAAAAATAAATCCTCTGGCAGGTGATAGTAGCACCGATTGTGTCTGACTGCACAAGTGGGCACTCAGCTCAGACAGACGGGCCTCCCACTTTTTAAGTTCCAGCATGTCTGAAATTGAACTGTAGACATGAACAGTGCAAGAGACACTCACTAGGCATGCTTGTAGGCCTTTGAAACATCACGGCTTTGTTCCTCTAAATGCACAGGCTTGAAACGGAGGCCATGCTGAGAGCTAGAGACGCTGCCAACGGAAAAGCAGCTTCCTCACCGAGTGAGATAAACAACGGCCTGCTCTTCAGGGTTACACTGTGTTCCACCCTACAGGTACAAAACTGACCCATCCATATTCTTGCAAATTAGAGAGGACAGATGTTTTTTGTAAACTTGTTAAAAAGACAAATGAGTCATAATTACTGATTTGCATAGAATTTGAATTTCCGTACAACAAACCGCTGTAAAATTGTTCAGCTGTGAGTTTGTTTTTGCAGTAAAAATAATTATTTCAGCAAAGAACTTTATGAATATCAGTAATATGGTCATAAAAAAAAGTCCTATCAACATCAAAAAAATGTTTTGCACTATTTAGCACGGTAACGTCAGTACACTACAATACCAGTAGCATAGTTTGGAGTCGGATTGATCAGGACAGTATAGGAACTGTTAATATTGTTAACGACTACTGTAGCTGGAAATTGATGTTTTGTTTTTCAATGTAATACCTACATAGAGAAACAGAGGCCCATTATCAGCAAACATCTGGTCTAAAGGCATGTCGTGTTTTCTAATGCAAGTTTATTGATCAATTTAAAAGGCCAACTGATCATTAGAAAACCATTTTGCAACCATTATGTTACCAAACAATAGGTGGCTACATAATGTGTACGTGCATCTCTTGCCAGCACAGTCATGGCGCACAACTGCTCACGCTGAGCACTGGCCAAACCAATATGCCTGCTTGCTCAAACGATGCTGTATGTCATAAGACGGACCTGCTGTTGTACCATGTTGGATAATACTGGATAAGCTCTACACAAGTCCACAGAGTAACAGTTATCATAAGAGTCTACTCTAACTATCCCTGCACTTACAGCTCCTGATTGGCTGAAGACAAGTAGGGTGGTGGCTCTCTGGGTCCAGAGTCGTTAATATGGTAAAAACATTTTTTCGTCTGATACGGAGCGTGTTCTCATTTTCAATGAGATTTTAAATACAGCCCCCTGCATAATCAGTTCTCCTACTGTCTATTTAATCTTGCAAAACTTCTTTTCATGGTGTTTCTCGGCTTCACTTTGTGGGGATTGAAAACAAAGCTTTTTGTTGCAGCATTACATTGAAGAAACAATACCACTGCTGACTTGTGGTTGGCGGGTTCAACACTGAGGGAGTTTTTTTTCTGCGACTTGACAAATTTGGTGTTTAAGCACCTTAAGCAGATGGTTCCCTATGCTCTGTATCTATCTGCTTGCAAACACACATTGCCAGGCTGAGGAGGTCACAGCTGGAGCAGCAGTATTTCAGGCAGAGAGATTTCACAGAGTGCAGACACAGTACTTGGTTGCATAAATGGCAGCCATCCATCATGGCAACTTAATTATGTCAGCGGCCACAGCACAAAGGCCTTCAGTGACATGCAGTGTGTATTTCATTACCCCCTGTAAGTAGACATTAACTGGGAATATAAAAATCAAAATGGTGGCCTGAGTCAGCCTTGAAGAGGTGGGTGACAAATTCAACATCACAGAAACCGGTCTGTGCGCCTGGACTGCCACACATGAGCAGCAGAGACGTCTTGACTTCTTATTCATAAAAACATATTGTGTCATTTTCCCAAAATTCATAACTCCTGGCAAAACATTCTTTACTAATTCATGTCGCAACCTCATCTCTAACTGAATCATCAGGCTGTCACACTGAGTACATACAAAAACAACTTGCGTTCGTTGTCTTGTGCATTGAAATATTGAAACAGTCCTCAGTGTGTGTGTTGGGGCTCTTTCCCAGACACCAGGCCTTCTGAAGCTGCATGCGTTTCCAGTAGCTGGGTCAGCATAGGCACATAAGCCTCTCACACTGGCAATTAAATATTAATGGATTTGAGAGATAAATTTAGAAAGCTATGTGAAAGTGAAATTAATACAGTCTTTGAGGAAAAACACATGTATTGACTGGATATTAAATCAGTCTATTTCCAAGAAAGCTAAAAGTGGGCTACGTAGTCGTCTGCAGGGTGTGGCAGGGACAGTGGAGTTCACTGAGTGAGAAATGCTACGTCAAAAGTCAAGTGTAGGTCATAATAACAGGAACAGTGACTAACACTAGTAACTAACTTTAAATCTTTCTCAATAGAACTGACCTATTTATTGAAGGACCAGTCTACTTAATTACATTTTATATCACACAGGCACTTTGTGTCTGTCAAATCTAAATCTTAGTGATCAGACTGACTAAAGCAGATCACCTGCATAGCAAGCTGTGTCTCACCCTTCATCACGAAGCTCAAGTATGTTGTCTAGAGGCAAAAGGCCAGAGGTCACACGTGGCACTACAGAGCACAGCACAAGTATTCTGAGGAAACTATTTACAGCACATGAATTACTGTATGCTGAACTACTCTGCTATACGACAACCACCAATTGTTCTGCAGAGTCTGCACAGAAGGTAGACATTGTGACTGTGTTGCTCCACAAACAGAGTATGTGGGTGTCTGAAGGACACAGAGACACTATTTACACTGGGTAATCTATGTGACAAATAAGAAAGTGACTGTTGTGCTGCAAGTACTGAATATATCAACATAAAAAGTGCCTTAGTAAACCTGCAGCAGGGTGCATTAGAAAAGTCCAGCCCCAGCCTATATACCATTATTAAAATGAAAGCTTTAGAATCAGGCTAGCAAAGCACTAAGAGGATAGAACTACATCCTGTTGCATTACATTATGAGGCGCAGCTCTGGCATTAACTGCACTGTGATACAGACACACCATGGATGTTCAAACTGGCCAATCCACATGCAGATCAAGAAAATATGGTAGATAAAGAAAAAACCAAACAGCAATTCTAACACATTCAGCTATGAACAGATGCTCTGGGTGTGAATTAATCTCCAGTCTTAATTAAAAGAGGGTCTTTGTGCCCACGAGTCTGGACTCAGATGTGGAATCAATTGCGCGTAATTGCGCTGATGGGTGTGTAGCGCTGCGCAGCCTGTGCACACACACATGTGGGTGCAGCCATGTTTGAGCCTCTCATTCTCTCCTGATGATGACTTGCTTTTTTTTTTTCCCTTCCCTAAATTCGCATCAGGGCTAAGACTGCGCAGGAAAAAGGCTTTGACACTATGAAACCGGCTTACAGAAGTCTTCTCCTCTGTGATAAATTCATATCAACTCTTTATTTGACGGTAAATATCCTGAAAACTTTTTAAATCGGAGAAGTCAACCACAGCACAGACTACAGATGCAGCTGGATGACTTGATGAATTAAACATTTAGAGGCAGGGGAAGAGTTTTGTGAGTTAAGGGTGAGCTGTAAGATTAAAAACCGACTCATGCGCAATCATACAGGGTTTCTCGCAATACGCGCAAATAAGTCAATTAAAGCAGCTCCTTCAGAAAAAGCCAAGAGCAGCGGTTCTAGGCGGGGTGGCTGCCGGCCTCTGTCCATGTCTGTGGTGCTGAAACTCACTCACCCACTCGCCCTTTAACGCTTTTGTTTTGCAGGAATGTGCATTTAATTAGAGCAGAGATCCTCCTGTTATGAATGAACACAAACCCTGTTGTCGAGGTGGACATTTAACTATTCCACACACGCACACGCATGGCGCATCCATTCATGTGAGGAGCCGGCGGAGCGGCTCGTCATACACACAATACGGGTGAAAGCATGCAGCACAAACCAATGACAAACACAGTGTGCGCGTTGCAGTGGCTCTGGGTCTTAACAATAAAAGGCCTGATGCAGGGGAAATTGTGCGCAAACGTCTCAACACTCTCGGGGGGGGGGAAAGGCAGACAAACCGCTCCTTACCATCGCGTTCGCATAGCTGTATGGCGTCCAAGCTCAGATCCTTGATCATCCCCTCACAGGGACTTAACGGACTGGTGATGTTGTGCGCCAAGCCTGGTACCTCCATCTCTACAAAAGACCCTGGGTGATGCTGCTGTCCGATCGCTGTGGCTCCTTAAATATCGTCCACGAGATGCACAACAGCGGCCGTCAGGGAAGGAGAACAGAAAGAGAAAGACGGAACGGGTTTCCTCTCAGTCCCCTCGCCGCTCTCCTCTCTGCGTCCTGGGTGGTGCGGCTAGTGGCGCGTCAGCTGCATCGTCACGGGCGCGAACAGCACAAGCCGCCAGTTCGGGTTCTCAACGTGAAGCTTGGCAGCTCCAGGAGCGACGCAAAGCTCTTTTTGAGGCGCGCAAACGTGCCGCTCGGTGCGTTTTTCCGTCTTTCGTGCGCTCACTACGCGCATGTGTGTTTTTTTTTTTTTTAAGAGCCACAAGTGTGCGTGCGTGCGCGCGTGTGCGTGTGCCCTGCGTGTTAGTCCGCCGCGGGACAGTTGAACACGAACAGTTCAGAGGATTAGTGCAGAGACGGTTCGGCCTCTTATGTAACAGGATTAGTTTGGTGTCCCCCCCCCCCCCACACTTCAGTTCAGGTCCCAACCAAAACCGAACACACGCGCACTCCGCGTCTTTCCTATTTCACGTTTAACGTCATCCCAACAACTGTCTCTCGCATGTCCGTGTTTTTTTTTTGGGGGGGGGGGGGGGGGGGGGTGCAGCCCTCTCTGGCAGGAGCGCAGGTGCAAATGGACCAGACAGTAATGAGCAGAGGGACCTCTCGGATGCGTTGCGCAACATAATGAATGAGACGACACACAATAAAATGTGAAACCCCGTCAGTTCACGGCTTTATGTTGGGCTGTGGGTGTGTCTGTCATTATCTCTCTTAGCCTACTACACCCTCTTTATCAGTGGCCCCCAGAAACAGAATTACCAAGGCATAAAAGATCAAGTGCATGCCCCCCCCACACACGTTTATTCTTAGACTTCCTGAAGCAGTCTCGTCTCTTCTTCATACTCCACAGAGGAGCATCACAGTCAGCCGGTGTCACTTTCTATTTGTTTTTGTCTCCTGTCAGTTGCTGTGTCTGTTCAGCGGACAACGGATCGTGCAGCTGCGCCAGGGGGACTCCTGAGTCATGCTGTTCAAAACGACAGAGGTGGAAAAGCCACACCAAAGGCTCCACTGCGAATTATGAGAGGGGGGGAGCCACTTGAACCCATCTCTGCGTCACCGCATCACCATCAAGCTGATACAGGCCAGGGGAAGAATAAATACTGCAGAATAAAAAGGATAAACGTGCACATTTTAATATTCCGATTCCTAATTTTCATTGTTCATGCAGATACTCTAAACTAGACGTTGAGCATTTTCACGCACATCGGAGGATTAGAAGATGGGGTTATGGGCAGGCAGGCGAATTAAAGTCCTGGTGAGCTCATAATCACCGTGGCATTCAAATTCAGTGGGAAACATATGAGACGCAGCACTAAAGGCCTGAATATATTCCACGCTCAGACTTCATGGAGGCAACGCTGCATCTGGCTCAAATGTCCTGTCTGGGAAACACAACTCATTAAAAGTGAAGGTCAGGATGCAAATCACTCCCTGCAAACACAGTCATCTGTGTCTGAGAAGATGCTGCAACATATGACAGAGTCTCTAATTTGATATCTGCTGTGCATTTCTACACATACAGAGATATGCTCTTTACGTTTATTATATAAGAACTATATCATCATGAATTCCCCCCTGTTGTCTAAGACGGCTTGATGACTAAATAGCTTTGCTCTAATATCCACAGATTAACTCAGCATCTGTGTAAATGACCGTTTCCACTATAATTCCATAAACCAATGGTTAAGCTGCTCACAAGTCTTTGGACAGAGATCAGAAACGAATTATTATTATATGAGTATGCCATCTTCTATTTCTCTTGGTCACCCTGTTGCCCTCCCCCCCCCTTTCTCATTTCCCCTGCTCTGTTTGCTGTGCTTGTCTGGTACGGGAGAGCAAAAAAAGGGGGGAGGTGGAGGACGAGAGTGACTGATTCTAGAGGGTTCCTTTCCATCCATCCTCCTTGGCATCTCGCTCTCCACCCGCCCGTGTCCCCTAAAGCGAGAGTCATCCCGCGTTAGTGTCAGTGTTTCCAGTAGAGCTGCAGGAGGACGACCGAGAGAGGCACTGTGTCCCAGCCAAGCTGATCCCCTCCCCCTCTTCCTCCTCCTTTATACACACACCTCTCCTCCTTCCTCCTCACCTCTTCTACCTTTATTCGCCTTCATATCGTCTTCCTTTAGTACCATCTTGTCTCCTTTTCTTACCTACAATCACTCATCCTTTGTACAAAATCTCTATGTTTTCACTCTGCACCGTCTGTGAGTGTGTGTGTGTGTGTGTGTGTGTGTGTGTACACTATATATCATAGTGTGCCCTGTATTGGCAGTCCACTCTGATTTGGTCGCTCTGCTGTGTTTAGAGCTCAGAGGCCACGTGAACACACAGTGCAGATGGAGGAATAGCAGGGAGAGAGGGACAGTACGACCAGGAGAAAACGTTCCAAAGAGGTTGGAAAGTTATGGAAGCGTGAAGAAAGAGAAGTGATCCTAGTCCAAATATCTCCCTTGCTATATTTACCACTCGTTTTTTGTGTGTTTTTCCATCTCTAACACACACACACACACACACACACCCTGCAATCACTACACATCACTTCGTATCCAAGAGGTCAGTCATGAACCAGTATCTAGAGCACAGGCCAACTACATTTTAGATTAGCAGAAAACACTACCTAGCCTCCAGGCCTCAATGTGTGTGTGAGTGTGTGTCAGTCACTGTGCCCCACAAACATTTGTTTTAGGGAAGCAAATGAAGCGCGTCATTGATTTGCAGTGTGAGCTTTTGCCTCGGCTTGATTGCGTTTTGACAGATACTGGTCATGCGTGTCTCTGGGTCTCCGAGTGGAACACCAGGATATTTGAGCTGCTCATGAGCTTTTCCATCCTCTTGTTACAGTCAAGTCTAATAAATAATGAAATCTTTATACAAATCTTTATCAGAAGAAGCTAATTAAAGTCAATTTTAACTGACAGAAGATGCTTACTGTAGCAATGAGCTGCAGGTGATAACCTCTTGATGGAGTCTAGACAGATGTAGAGGGAAGAGGCCTGGTGTGTGTTTACCTGGGGATCTGGTGGATGGAGTCGAAGATCTGTTCGTGGCTCTAATGAAAAGTAGAGACACAGGTTGGTCGCATCAGTCAAACGCTGAAATGATAGATGACAACAGCACAAAGAGGTTAGCTGTGACACTCGGCGCACAATCTGAATGAAAGAAAAAGCAGAAGGAGAGTTAATGAGATTATAAAAAGTCTATGTTGAACTAAGCTTCATGTGTTGATGGGTCATTTTAGTTATTTTTATGTTAATGAGCCATGTGCTTGTGTTGTTTTATGATAAGTAGCCACTCTCTCAGTTTGCCATATGTAAATGAGCCATGTGGAGCTGTTTAAAGGCACAAAGTAGTAACGAGGTGATTCTTTTAAATTGCATTTAAAACTTGTGCCAATACTGTGGAATTAAAGGGTGTGTAGTGTAGTGTGACAGGTTATATTACAGTGTGTTTTCTTTTTCTCTGTGAACCAGCTTTGAGTTACTGAAGGGAACTTCAATAAACCAGCCAAAAGCAGCTGAAAGCAGTTGTTCCCGCGTCCCTTGTTGTTGTTGGCTTAGGCCTTTTTCAAGTTTGGGCCGTTTTTGAAGCAGAAAACTTAACATCCGTATTTCAAAAGACTGTGCGAGGAAAATCAATAAGAGTAACACAAAGACAGTTTTGGGGTCTGACACTAAAAAAAAAAGCTTCACTTCTTAAAAATTTGGCCCCATTAAAAAGTTTTTGGGGAGTATTTTGATGATGCCACTGTGTGTAAAAAAAGTGCTAAATCAAACTGACGTGACCTAGAAACAAAACATTTAACAAACAGGACGAGTCCATGCACATCACACACTGAAATCATGTTTCTGAATTCATTAAGAGCTACACATGACAAAACACTAAGAGCATTTTCTGTTTTAGCAAGATCTGTTATTTTGCATTAAAAAGAAAGACGGGGAACATGTAGACAGACACAATGAGCCAGACTTACCAGATATTGGGAGCATATTGTCTGCTGGACCGGAGCCAGGTATTGTGAGGGAGCAACCAAATCACAGCTCCTCTAATTTACACCTTTCCTGCAGAGGCAAGCTGCCCATGAGAACAATATGTGAAGCTGTGGACTCTGGTCAAGTGGGGAGGCTGCCAGGATGCTGAATGAACGCATGGTTGGTTAGTGATAAATAGCCCGCCACTTCTTTTCTCTGAAATTTAGCCATCTTCCACTCTCCGTGTGTCTCTCACAATAGAACATAAAATCTAAATTAGTCATGCTTGGCGCTGGAAATGATTGCCAGCTGTGTCGTACACATAATTACCATGAGTTACGCAGAGATTTTGACATTCGTGATTGAATAGCTTTTCTCTGAAAGCATTATGCTTGATGCATGTGGAGCTGTGATCTTGTGGAAGCTGGATCAACTGTGAGATGAAAATATTTTCTTAAAGAGGAATAAGTAAGAAATTATATGATACTACAGCTCAGATTTATTTCTCATATGAGTAACTGGCAACATACGCTATTTTCAATGTTTTCCTAACATCCTTCCTACTCATTGCCCTCTAGCTTCTCAGGATAACATACCAGTATTTACATCGTACTCAGTGTTGTGGTGTTGTATAAACACGACAGTGTTCTGTGGGTTTTACCCTGTGAAGCTCCTGTGCAAAAATAATGACAGCGGCTGAGAGTGTGAGTGAGTCACAAGCTGCCACGGTGTAGTTCAGTGGCACCACCTGTTTTAGTTGAGGGCGCACGTTGGACTAGAGGCTCGCTCGATCTTTCTCTCACTCTCTATTCGTCATCTGAACATTAATTTGCTGCCATAAACTGAGAGGCCCGTAGGTGACGTTTGGAGCATTTAAATGTATTAATAATGAACTTTGAGAATGTAATAACCTTTCTTACCTTCGGAAAAATATAGATTGAAGAAACTGTTTTTGTATTTACAGTCAGACACAATCACACATACACACCAAAATAAAAAAAATGAATGGTGTTAGAAAAATGCACAATTTCCAAAAATGTCTCAAGCTTAAAATAAACAAAATAACATTTCCTTTTTTAAAAACACATTAAACCCCAAATTCAAACCACAAGTAACTGTATAATGCTTTTTAATTATTTGTGAATATGTGATGATTTGTTGCTGAGTAACTGTTGTTCTCGTTGTAAGTAATGTGACTACACTGCCCCCTTGAGGTTTTCAATAGAACTGCATGCATTTTGCAAGGCAGAGCACAGAACAAAGGTTTCAGTTTGGTTTTGTTTTTGGTCTCATTCTTTTATTTGACTGATCTGCTCATATTAAATAGGGAACACTGTGTCGTGGCTTAATGCAAATGTATCACATCCAAATAACAAAAACTAAATAATGACAAAAGCTGTGAAAATATTTCTCAAACTAATTTCGACATCTCTGATGGTCCAGCAGCCTGGTGAACATGACACAAGGACACAGTAACTTAAAAGCCACAGATTTAAGATTAATTTGTTCTTGTGCATTATAGTATATGCAGCTCCTGCTGGTCTCCATAAAGCGCAGCAGATTCATTCTGCTGGATTAAGCTGATCCTGGCTATGCAGATTAGGCCTCATGTACAGGAGGCGTGGCCTCAACCTGCAGATTATCTATCTGTTTTTGATTGTGTTTAGCTGTGAAGTAAAGAAACTAGGATAAGGTAAATGTGTGTCTAAACAAGAATTTTAAACATTTTTAAAGGTACCAGTCACCAAACTTTAAAATATATCGATTTCATAATACACCACTAGAGACATGCAGGAGCTTTTGCATCTGTGCTTTAGTGCAGCCATTTTAAGACCATTTGTTTTTCGCTGTATGTGAACATTCTGGGGGCAGCAGGGTTACAGCTCTTTGTCACTATAATCTATAAGCCTTGATTTCCAGATACTTTAAAGCTAATCTCCTCCTGCTACTCTGAAACTATAGAGGAGGCCACTGAAGTCTTAACATTTCTATAATATACAGAAGAGAAAACCAAAAAAAGGGTTGTTTATATACATTTATTACCTTCATTATATAATTTGAATGTTTGAACAAACTTTTTTTTGCCTGCTTGACAGTTTCTCCAAAAACTCGTGTTTATATCTTTACTATAATACTGTTACAATAACATCAACAGATGCCACAATGAACAGAGGTTTGGCCACATGGCAATGTTTATACACCAAATCTTTTTGTACCTTACTCACAGAAAAAGGTGGCTGTATAATATGAAAAGTACAAAAGTTATGTAATACGTCATTCCCTTAGTGGTTTACATTTATTATAAATGTACCATTTGATTGCAGTACAAAGACTCCTTCAAATAAATCCCTTTTGGGAACAATATGACTAACGCAACAAATCAAAGACATAATTGTGAAATGATCCTATGACTTGACAAGCTGGCAGTAAACTTTTTGACTTAACGAGTCCCTTCACTGATCCGTAATAAATCTGCAAAAACATGCAGCAATATTTTTTTAAACATTCACTTGATAAGACAAGAACCTCTACTTCCCTCCGAGCAAACGCATCCGAACAAGGTGAAGGATGAAAACAAATGTCTGCTAGGCAGGAACACGAGTCACAGCACTGAGACAATCAGTGCTCAATGTAGTACCATGATAAGCGGGCTCAAACTGGCCCCAGGTTTCCTCTTAGGATAAAGAATAACTTCTTTTATTTTTACATTTAGTTTTATAATCTATTTTTAGGCTTTTTTTCAGACAGTCAACAAGAGGCAGCTATGAGAGAGGGGGGCGTAATGTACAACACAGGACCCTTAAGACTTAATAATTACCTACATAATTACCTGGTTGGCATCAGCAACCATGTCAGATTATTAGTTAGTGTAGCATAGTGTTATTAACATGACAACCACGTTGAGAATGGCTCAAATCAGATGCGAGGGAGAGTGGAAAGTGGTTAACAGCGAACATGATAAACAACACGACACCTTAAAGGGAATCTTTGCAAATCAAAAAGAGGCAACAAATGCTCCGCTTCCTTCTCAAGTGATTTTGGGGACTGCTGTTACGTTTTTTTAGTTCAACATGTTGAGATCTATGCTGCAACTCAACAGTGTTCGTTTCTCACAAGCGTCCTCCACATGTCTACTAGATTTTCTACACTATACACTCATTTAAACCAAGATTAGAAATCCTTCAGTCTTAGATTTTATACTTGCTGCACTGCAAATATAAACACATTATTCTCTAAAGAAATTAAAAAAACAAACAAAAAGGACAGAAGAAAAAAATCTACAAAGACGCACTTAATTGCACTTGATACAAAATGCTCAGGAACTTGTAACATCGGCGTGTAGGTACGAACATCACACAAAACCACTCCACTTATCCAGTTTAATAATTTCCTCAGGGATGAGGCAAAATTACTAAACGGCTGAAAGGGATGTTCTTCTTTTTAAAACATGGTTGAATATAATACAGGCTGCCAGAACAAACACTGCATGCATATTCCTGCTCTTCATTAAGCACTGCTAGACCAGGTCTCTTGGATGTTAGACTGACACTAGAGCATTCCATGTTTTTATTTGTTTTTGCCCTAAATCTTACAGCACTCATGTGAATTCTCGTTCCTTATTTGTGTCTTGGAGAAATGCTGATATGAAACCAACTTGGCTGTGAATATACTGGTTCTTTGTGTGATGCTCCTCCTATCTAGAGGAGCAAGGACAGACCAAAATATTAGTGTTCAAATATCTCCCTGCTGAAAAACTAGTTATGTACATTGGCACGTTTCACTACAATCGACATGGCTTTCCTTTGGTCTCTCCTTGTTTTGAATGAGACAGCCACTGAATAGGAAGGCAAAAGAACGAACACATTCCTAGCATAGCAACTTGCATTCTGGATACATGCAGGAGTGCATTGTGAGATTTTTAAGCACACAACAGGGGCCACAGAAGGCCAACACTAACAAATAACAGATGAGACAAAGGACCATGTACTATAAACAGAAGGAAAACCACAGAAAGATGCCTGTTGACACAATCAGAGAGAGGCCTCTCTGGGTTGTCTAATGGCACAGCCATATTATGGTTCCACAGATTAAGGGGCAGAAAAAAAGAAAGATACTAATAATCTAATTACAAAATCATAGCAACTCATTCAATAATGTATAAAAAAATACATATGTAAACTGATTAGCATTAAACATCCCGCCCATTCCCCTAAAATGGTAATAAAAACAAAAAATAAAATCATAACGTATGATGAGTACAAAATACTTGATTTTTTTGGTTTTGTCTACACAGAAAGACACTTTAGTTGGACGCAAACACTGACCTCGGAGGAATGTCCACCAGTCAAAAACACGTAAGGCAGCTAAAGGTCAAAGGCCACAATCATACTCTCCTTTGGTGCATCTGTTAAAGTTGAGGAAGTCACCACTTCGTGCTGATGTTATTTCGCACTGCATTGGTTGGTGCCCTAATCTCACCGGCTAAGTGCTTACATTTAGTTTGGTACAAAATGCATCTGTGCTTTTAGTCAATAAAAAAATGCATAGTTATTATTTTAATCTAAGGACCTAGTCTCTCACAGGCAAAAGTCTAGTTTTATAAAGTGCATGTCACTGATACAACAGCATAATACAAATGCAGGTAGTATCAATGTGTAAAATGATTGTACTAATCATTCTGCCTGTTTCTTTGAACAAACAAATGGACAGAAATACTGGACAATACCCTTCTTCAGAACCAGAACAACAATCTTCATATATAAATGCTCCAGATAGACGGAATGGCTCTATAAGGAGTGAACACTGAACCTCAGATGTCTGAGAAATCCCTTTTTTTCTTATTGGCACTTCAGGTAAAACTATGGCTATATATATATAATTATATATATATATAATTTTTATACTATATGGCAACAATCTTAATTCAGCTCAGACTGAAAAAGGGTAAACAACCACTGAAACCTGGGCTGCTGAGGCACAGAAGGACACTGGAGGTTGGACGGCACGTGGACGGCCCTTTGATGGCCCGGAGGTCTACCATCTCCCGCTGACACTGGCCATGTCGGCATGAAATTGGCGTGAGAGGCGGCCACTTGCCCCCCCTTCCAGAAAGGAGGACCTGATGGGTGGCTCAAATAGCTTCCTCCGGTTCTTGTTTAGTTCTGTGTAAAAACAAAAAACACAGTAGCAGTAAAGTACCACAAAAACTGCAGTAGCATAGCTGTTTTTAATAAGAAATACTAAGGCTAGCAAATCCAATTCAGACTTTGGATCACTCTGCACTTCCTTAATAGCCTGAGCACTAGCCTCACCATTTCCCCATGTTAGCCCCGCTGTCAACACTGGTTCTGGCTTGGGGTTTATGGAAGCTCAAGATTCCAACAAGAGCATGATTATCTTATGCAGTCTAACAACCCAAGCTATTACAATGTCCAAAATATGACATCAGTAATGCAGTGTGACACCTATTAGATCCACTGTTATAACAGGACAGAGTCTTCATCAGTATCAGGGAGGCAGGTTGAGCAACTGAACAAACACCAAGATACTCATCGCAGAAGAATGTGCTGTAATCCCATTCACTTTTGCTGGTGGAACAATGACAACATGTCTTCTCCAGTATTTACAAGAGAAATAATTTAGAACAGCACTGTCCTGAACTTCTCTAGTGGAGTCTACCAACAAAAGGGGCCACTTATAGCTTCCAAATCGAATGTTTGGCAGTGAGGAGGATGTCTGTCAGATGGAGTACACATTTTGACTTATGCACAGCTGGGCTCCACTCAGGCTTTTTGCAGTGACAGACAGAAAAGAAAATATTAATGAAACACATAAACCAATGTGTGTGCACAGGCTTCAGCAGAAGCGAGCTGGCAGGATGGAGCTCCAGCTGGTATCAGTGATAACGAGCAGAGGAAATGACCAACTTGAGACCGATGTGCTTTCTGCCTGTGTTGTGCAGGTCGTAGCAGAGACAAGAAGTAGCTGTGAAAAAGAAAATGTGATCAGCACATGCGTTGTACCTGAGATGGCGAGCAGCATTTTTCTACGGGCTCCAAAGGTTGTGATGCCCAGTTCCTTCAGGTCCTGGTCTGTTAGAGTCAGGAATGTCTGTAGGTCAATCTGGGTGCAGACACAAGACTAGTTATCACTTTTATTATCCACAGCATCCTTAGCACCAGTGTTGTTTTGCCATTTATGAATGAAATAATATGATCACCACTGATATTGCCATCTATAGGACCACGCCACTAGCAAGAGCTTGCATTCTTTTTAAGGTCAGATGGTCCATCAGATAAAATCATGCTAGAGGAAGTGAGTTCACATTCTACAGTACCTCCTGTTGCTGAAAGACATCCGTGTACTTCCCCAAACCCAGCTTGCTGAAGAGCTCAGGCAGATCTGATCCTTTCAGAGACGAGCTCAGGCTGCAGCCGTTGCTGCCGGTTACTGAAGGGATGCAGTCCATGTAGTTGCTGCTGCTGAGGTAATGCTCTGCAGCTGTTTACAGAAAGGTTAAGTCAAAAATGAACGAACAAAGTAAACATTATCATTTAAAAGTAAGCAAAAAAGATAATCTTCATTTGCATCCTTAACCCAGTTTTTTAGGATCATCTTCACCTTTGTATTGCCCCCTATTCACTTCAGAGGGTCGTATGATTAAGGAGTTACATTTTATCCTTAAGTGAGAAAGCAGAACTGAGAAAATCTAATTTTTGATTCCGATTGGTGAGAAAGTTCAAACATTTTTGTTTAAATAAGCCTCAACAAAGTGTCTTAATGAAAATGATTTCTAAATCTCAGTGGGTCGAATATTGTATTTAGATCTTATACAAAGACAACAGAAATCCGGTCTGGGGGGCCTTTTCACATTCACAATGAAAACTAATTGTTTTCTGGTTAAACCTACTATAAAAACACATTAAACTGACCAGATTTGTTTTGTTTCCTCTTGGGGCTGCTGACAGTAGAGGGGAACTCTGCGTGACCCGCCAAACCGTTAGTGGTGCCATTTCTCTCCCGCCAGTTGTCCGAGTCGCTGCCGTTCCCCACGCCTTCGCGGCTGCTGGATCGAGATAAGGACAGTGGGGAACCCTGGGGAAAATGATCCAAACTTTTAACAAAGTGTTAAATAAACTATTTACATAAATAATGGGCCAAAACAAAAAAATCATGATATAATACTCTCCAGTTTACCACCCACTATGACTTCAATAATTAACATATAGTAGTACATATTTTTACACCTTTCTAGATTGTACTTAATAAAGTGGCCATTGGGTCTAGAGTCCAACAACACATTTTAACTATTGTATATGGAAAGGCAGAATGATGGTAAACTGAATGATAGCAACAGTGAATCCTTGTATGTCTGACCTCATAGGTGGTGGTCATGCTTGGCTTGTAGGAAACATGATTGGCTCTCCGCAGCTCCTTGATGGTCTCAGCTGGCATAGATTTTGAGAACCCCAGACCACTCCAAGTGTTAGTTGGGGTCCGCACCTCAGTTACCACAGGCTTCTTTAACATAGCTGTGTAAATACAGACACACAGTACAGTGATGCACATACACACAAACTGATCCACTAAAGACCCTTGTTCATACAAGCAGCACACAATCGAAGATAGTCCAGGTAAGATGAGGAGGTGATGAGGTACATCATTGCGTCTGCGTTCGTAGCACACTGAAGCAGAGCAAGTCGCATGATTAGAAATGATGTGTTATGTATATAACCCAGGCTTCCTGAAGGAGAGAAGTGTAATGCAACACCAGAGAGCATGTTAAATATTTCTTATACTTTCCAGTGTTGTGCTGAGTGTAGTGATGGAAAGGGAATGCCCATTCACTCACTGTGAATACTCCAGACCTGCTGTATTTACTCTTGCAGACATTACACAGACTTTGTACTGTGGGGCTCACGAGATAAAGGCCATTTAATATCTGGGCTGACTGACTTAAACCTTTGCTTCCTCACATGCAGCCCAGCTGGGTAATGCATAAAGAAGTTCAGGGTTCATGTCTAAAAAGCAGCTATACAGTAATTGCTGATTAACTCACTGGCTGTTGTGACCTTTCGCTCAAGTGTCCGTCATCACATGGGTGTAAATTATGGTCTACATCCACACACCACTAATAACACAGTAGTATTTGATCTGACACAAATGTCAACTTACCTTTGGTTGCCAATAGCTTTTTCTGTTCATAGTCAAATGCCTGAAAAGACGACAGACAGTTTTATTCTTTTATTCCTTAACACTAACAAAAGTGTATTTTGTTGTGTTGATTTGTGTGTGTGTGTGTGTGTGTGTGTGTGTGTGTGTGTGTGTGTGTGTGTGTGTGTACCTGCATATTTGCGAAGGAGGTCTGTGGTGCCAGCCTGATTCTCTCCCTCTCGTTCAGCTGTGCTGCCCTCTCAGCCGCCCGCTCGCTACCTGGTGCCCTCTTATCTGCCACAGGGCTGTCTGATGAGCTGGACTCGGTGTCCGAGAGAAGACAGTCAGAACTGTTGGGGTTATATAGAGATATTAATACTGTGAGCACAGAAAACTGTCTAAAAAAAAAAGGTAAAATGTACAGAGACACAAAGCATTGCATACGTTTTTTCCATCTCACTTTCTATTCACCTCAACACTGATGCTGTTAATGTTCCCGGCTCAGAGGGTTAGACTACACACAAGTTAATATTCAGTACCTACACTCTGGATTTCAGTGTAATCATCTAGTTGCATTGCCTGATTCCACTAAATGTAAGTTTCTGTGGCCATTCTCACTATTTCCATATCTAAAGAGATTTACAGAAGTCTGCCAAACAGTACCAGCATGAGCAATAAATGAGTTCAAAGGAATAAATGACAAAAGAAGCTGTAAATGATTCCAACATACTGCAGATGGGAGTTCTTAGTGCCCTGCAGGAGCTCCACAGCCTGTCGTTTCCCTGATGATGTCTTACACGAAGCCAGCATCTGTTTCAGTTCACTCCCATTGGCTGAATGAGAGGGGCTTCTGGGCATACCCACTTCCACAAATGTGTCCGAGCCTGAAGGAAACAAACACAAACATGTCTGGATCATATATTTTATTTCTTTCTTGCTGACCAGTTGTCATCTATAAAGAAAGGGTGAACTACTTATTGTTTCATAAAATTTTTCAGTTTCTACTATACATAGACGGTTTACGGCTATGGCTGGGTCACATGGTGTTAAGAGTGTAGCTTGGTGGGTATATGCATGTGTGCTTGCATTTGAGTGTGGCAAGTCTTCTGAATCCCGAGTTAATTACCAAAAGCTGTAATTATAGTCGTTTTCATCTGCTACTCTACTGTCAGCCTGACATGAACCTGCTCTGTGCATACAAACACTCATAAGTGTATGTTTATGTAATATTAAGAACATATGAATGTGTATAATGTACTCTATAGTGTAAAATAATATGTCGTCAGTAAGTATAATTAAGCTCCCTGGGGATTGAGGTTTGCACTCCCTCATTCCACTACGAAGAGTCGAGTCGGACTCAAGCCAGACCAAACACATTCTGGGATGCAAAAAGTGGTAAGAGAGTGAGAGGAAACCCTACTGGGTCGTACCGCATTGGGGGAGGACCACCTCAGAAAACAGCAGATAAAATGAGACGCGTGAGAGTGAAACTTTGAGGGGAAAACCGCAAGTGTAAGACACAGAGGAAATAAGGGCCTTTCTGAATCGCTAGGAGACCAGCAGTTAACGTGTCTCCGTTCCAACACAATAAATGTATTCAAGTGAGTATGAGGTTAGGAGGGCAGTATAGAGAAATAGAAAAAAAAGTTCATTCAAGGCACTTTTCCTCAAAGTGGGTTTAAGGGCTACATAAATCTCAAGTGGAAAAGCATAAAGTGGACATTTATGTTAAAGCCTGCAAGGCCAAGTTCCAGCAGAGTTGAAAATGTTAACAGCTCAAACATTTTTGTCTGTTCAAAGTAATAATCAAACATAAATCACAAGTGGGGCTTTAATATCACTGACTTACAAGAGAGTGAGACTCCTGCTACATCTACACTTTTACAATAACCTTTACATCCAACTTTTAACCAATATATAAAGAAAAACACTGACTGTGAATTCTTTAAAAAGTCACAGGCCCAAAGAAAATAGTTGGAAATAAAGAAAGTAATGTTAGATTATAATCCAAGTATAGGTAAGTAGGAATACATTCTGGAGGATAGGCATGAGGATGCTCAGCCTGCTCAATAACTAGCATATATTAACAGAGTAGGGTTTCGTTTTAGAAGAGAGATGACAAGTGAATAAACGAGGATATGCAGGTATCTTCACTGGCCTCTGAATTTATTAGAGCTGAATATAGTCGAGGAATATATTCAAAACAGATGGGCAAAGGGTTGTAGCTGTACCACGGATGTTTTACAATGTTTACAGCCTGTATAGTCATAAATTGTAGGCTGTACCTGGGTCTTCACAACCTTGATGATGCGATTTTTATCATTCAGCCCCTTGTGGCTATGTCAACATACAGTATACAGTATGCAAAATATTGCAGCAAACACAAACACTAGTATTTGCTAAAAAAGGCCAACAGTCAAAATCTACTACTGACGACAACCATATAAAACCACACTATAGGCTGAGTGGGTTACTTAGGAAGAATACCTTCATCTGGGCTGGATTTGCTGGACAGTGGCTCTGATGGATTGTGTCCGGAGGCCTCCTGGACAGTGTCACATGGGGTTTGACTCAAAACCGTTTCTGCTAGTGACACAGTTGCTATCCTCCCATAGACTGAGCCAGGATGCTATACATGTATACACACAAAGATACACATTGTATAAAACATATACATGTGAAATGAAAACTGGGAACTTGTGATACAGCATATAATAAACAAATAAGCCCACCTTGACATGTCCATTCAGAGTGCAGGGACCCTTAGTACAGTCAGGGACCCCGTTGGACTGCTTGTCTATGGGAGCGAGGCCGGGTGGAGGGGACGGTGTGCTTTGTGTGTAACCCTGTACGCCCGACAGCAGGATGCTGCTCAGGGTGGCCTGGGTTGCAGGGTGCAGCATCAGTGGAGATGAGAAGCCTGAAACAAATCAAGGAGATATTTGCAAATATCCACTGCACAAGTTCTGTAACCGAATACCAGTTTAACAAAAAAGATAACAGCAATACAGTATGTGGACCTTGGGTGCTGGTAAGTGAAGTGGGCCACAGAGAGGGGGATGGTGTGGGAGTGCTGGGACTTGGGGTCTGCAGAGGGCTCATGGATGAGTTTAAGCTGTTGAGGACAGCATTCGGGGCAGCAGAGTTGGCGAGTGAGTGGGGCGCCGTTGCACCCAGGAAACCTAAGGAGAACAGAAAGGAACGGGGACAGAAAAAACAAAAAACGGGAGGTGAATGGATCAGCGGTGGTCCCGTCAACGCACATATTCATTTTTCAGACTAATCACACGTTACATTAAAGCTCCCAGAAAATAATCTTGGTCTTCCAGCTATTTAACTGGAATTCCATCACACTGTCATCAACTAGACAGAAAATGAGAGGAAGAATTTCTTAAATTTCTACAAGGTCGTGGATGCAAAAGTACATATCTTGCGTTAACCATGTTATTGAGAGCACCAACAATGTGGTGCTTGGTGTCTTTACCCAAACAGTGTGTATGAAAACAGAAAGAAGCAGGTCTGTGGCTTTAACAAGGGGCTAGTTTGGCTCCAGGAATAAGGCCAGGGATTTTTCTGGCAGACTGGCCTGTAATCTAAGGAAGAGAAGCATGTAGCAATTACTAAAGGCAAGGATGTGGCCGTTCATCTCCGGGGCCCCTGGGTTTAAACAAGACAGCAAAACCATTTCTACTGTACTGGGACTTCATGGCACATTTTTACGACTAATTTTTTAAATGTATTTTTTTTCCGCAATGGGATAATTTAACAGAAAGACATAAAATCAACGTTATTTGAGTGAAAAACAAAAGTTTCCCAGCTAGATTTTTCCAAAATGAAAATCAACAATCAATCAATAACAATATTTTGTTATAAATTTGCAACAACAACAGACACAGCATCACCATTCACGTACCACATTTGTTCTGTATAGCTGTAATCATATGGCTACATGAAACAATTGATATGTTAGATGAGTTTCCTCCTCTTTCACATGAGCTTTATACATAAGATGTTCATTATACAATTTAATGTATAATGTAGTATTGCTGTAGTTAGCATTTGATAATCTAGATAGACAAAACTTGCTTTTATACAGTATATTCGTAGTTGTATTTAAACTTTTAACAGATAAAATGTGAAGGATCTACTGATAACATGCATTTTAAAGCAAACAACTCCTCCCTGTCAACTTATTCTATTACCTGCTTTTCCTACTGTCTTTGACATACTAGTTGTATCCTTAATTCTGCAATTTTTCCCCATCTGAACCATAACAACTGTATAAATTAATGCAAAAAGACGCAGGAAATATTTACAATGTATTACTGTTATTATCTTGGTACAACCAAAAGTCAATTGTGAAAGCAAAGTAAAAAAACAAAACAAAAAAAAACATCCTGACAAACGATCCAGGATGAACCCTGTGCCTCCATGTTGAGGTCAGCGCTGCAGACAAGCAAACTCCTACACGATTATAACTGTTCATCATCCGATGATTCAGAAGCTCATGATTCATTCAAAGTCGCACAATTCCGAATTCATATTGAGGTTATTTTCTGATGGTTGGCTGATCAAAGATGTGTACATGTGGGACTCATTTCTTGGCATGAAATTCGTACCACCATGGCAAGGTCAGTTCTGCAGACAAACAACTCCTACTGTAAAACGCATATAAAAGCACCATGACTCTCTGTCTATGATTTATGTGGATGTTAGAGAACGCTAGTATGTTATTCCAAAATCAACTGCACTTGGTAAACCCAGGTGATAACAGGCATTAAGGACATCTGGATCAGATATATCTTCAGTGGTTCTGTTGCCCAGACAGAATGTGTGTGACTGGTACCGAAGCAAATGAGGGCATTTGCTCCTCTACAAAGACATTTTCATCACTAATGCATTTTGTACAAGGTAAAAATTGTTTCGTCTTACCTTCCTTCCCCAATTTATTTCCCCCATTATAGAAAAAGTGAAAGTTTCTAAAATAGTTGGACAGTATTATTACCCAGGTTGCTCAGCCCCAGGCCAGCTGAGGCTAAGATTTCCAGGCCAACGGGACAGATGAGGGACGGGGATGGGCCGTTGGTAGCAGGATTCAAAGCCACAGAGGGTGAGGAGGATGACACCCCGTTGCTCTCCAAACCCAAGAGGAATTTTCGAGCTTCATACATGTTCACTGCATTCCTCTCCACGCTCTTAACTATCACAGACTGAAAGACATTGATGAAGAAAGAAGAGGTTATGAGAAACCAAGAAATAACAGGTGAAGTGGAAAATGGGAAGGTGGTGAAAAAGAGTAGTGGGGAAAAAAACTAAAAATAAACTGAGGAGGCAGCAGGGTAGACGATGTTGGCACCAGAAAGGGAGTGAAAGGGAGTTATGTGGAGGACACAAAGTGAAGAAGGAAGAGGGAATTAAGGGTAGATTAGACAAACATTAAGGCGGTGTGGGAGAGAGATGGAGACATGGGAGCAAAGTTTGAAAGAAGGTGTTTCACAATCAACTGCATAACATACGGATCTAACTCAATGATATGTGTGAGAAGAGAACATGAGGCCATATTAGTTAATGACTATTATACAGTAAGGCGCTAAATTAACAACACATTTTAAACAGAAAATCATTAAATCACTGAGAGAAATTAATTCTACACTTTCCACATCACCAAAAACCCAGCCTTCCATAAACATCACTTCAACATGAGCACAAATCATATCCTGCTTCGTTTGCCAGAGTTTTTGAAAAGTGGATTCCAATCCTGACCGGTTTCTCAAACACACACTCACACTCCTCTATGGCCCTGCCAAGTTCCAGGAGAAAAGAGGCTACGGCATGAGTTTGGACAGGTCTTCGGGATAACTGCTGTCACCTTGTTGAAATGTTTAAGTGAAGGGTTCTTAAGAGGATCTGGGCTGGGTCGGTGTTTACACTGGCACCTCTACACCAGTCCCCGCAGGCTTGTCTGGTTTGGGCATCGAGCCCTGGCTCAGGGTGGGACGTGGGCACTGTGATGAGACAGTCAGCACTGGGCCCAAGTGTGAAACACGTTGCAGTAAAGCATAGGTAACATTAGAGGTTGCCTTTAAAAATGGCACAGGTGCAAGAGGTTGCAAATCACGAATAAAAAAAATGTGGAGATAAAACAACACATTTAACTAATACGTGCTCCATTTAGAAATGAGCGCACCTCCAGTTTAATACTTAATTCACCAAGAACACATCAAGTCAGTTAGTTTTTTGTTTAAATAGCTGACACATAATAATAAAATGACTAAGTGTTCCCATCCATCAGGTGGAACATACGTGCCAGGGAGTGGTGAGTGCAGTGAGGAGAGAAGACTGTGATTCCCCACTGTGGCAGACGCTGATTTACCAAAACTGTTCACAGGGTTGGTATGGCACTAGTCCCTTTGGTATAAAGTTCCAGTTTTTCCCTTTTGGATTTCATCAAATAGTGATGAATTGTGACATGGAAATCTATAATTTATTTCAACATCATGATGTGGCATTTGACGAGCGAGACGTTCTCAGATGGAACATTGGCTTATTTGTTTCCTGGTTGCCTTTTTTCCTCTTTGCCTGACACAGATTGGAACAAGTACAACCACAGCTAACAACACTATCAAGCTTACATGTCATACTTAGCACTAAATACAGAGTTTATAGTAATGTATTCAAAAAACTCAGGCATTGCCATGTAGTACATCGACATGGGAATATGACTGCCTGGATCCAACTGTGTGCCAAAAAATGTGGAGACCTTTCACTCAAAACCACAGTTTTGAAACTTGTGGTTATGCGACAAGAAGAACTAGGGCATCATCCTCCTGTGCATCGTTACTGTACTAAATTCTTTTGCAATCGTATTTTAGTATGGATAAAAGTAATCTGACATTGCCATGTTTAAAGCCATGCCATCAGCACAGTTAAATATTCTCTGAACTGTAGCATGCTGTGTGAGTGCAAGCCTGGTGACATACCTTGCTGGGCTGTTTCGGCTTTGGTTTGATACTGATGAAGACATCCAGCTGTTCCATTAGAGCTGTGATACACTGAGGCTCCACCTCTATGTCCTCTTTAATGTCGAACATTAATACCAGAGGCAAGCAGCCCTGTGAGCAAGAAAATACATCAACAACATATTTCAGACTAATATATTTCACAGCATATCAGTATACTGTAACACATTCTGACATTAAAGGCCGTTTCTCATAACAGTAGTACATTTTTCTTTATTTTATCCCAATTGTAGAACTACTTTTTAGCTATACCAATAAATACAAGATTCACTGCTGGATTCATCCCACACAGTGCTTGGGAAATTCCGCCAAGAGCAATCTGTTTTGCATGATCACCACCGCAAGTGCCACAGACATCTATATTTTGGGTCAAGTGCTGGACAGCGCTCCTATTGTGAGTGGGTGTAATTAGCAGCCGAGTACAGGGCCAGCCTGGCTCTGACAGGGCTCAGAGACTGGAGCTGTAATCTACAGTCTGTCTGGAAGAGGCCAAATCAGACGGTACACTACTGCGGCCAGGACTCCTCTGCCCCTCCTGTATGTCCACTCTCAAATCCTACTTTCTTTATCCCTTCCTCTTCCTACTCAACCTCCTCTCCCATCCCTTGCTTTCTATGATTCTCCTCTACCCTCCAACTCTTCTCTCATAAATCAGCCGCTTTACACTCTCCCACAGACAGACTGCGAGAGGCTCCTTCTTGTGTGTCCTGTTTCCAGACCAAGAGAAAGTAATGTTTAGTCACTGCAACAACTTTGGCATTTGCTAAATGTCTTCGGGGCCAAATGGGAGACCGCAGACAAAGAGAAGGCAGCTCTGGCAGAATTACTGCCCCACATTATGGATCTCCAAAACAGAAAGCCAAAGCTGTTTACGCCTGAGACATCTTATACCAGCTCAGCAGAAGCTTTAAGCCAACAGTAATTAAACATCACTTTTACACATTTTTGAAACAGACTACTGATTATATTCCTCAGCAATTCAGATAAGGGTAGCCTCAACGGTCGCAGGCAACAAGACAAGAATGGCCACAGAGCATTTTTAACCCAGAGAAATCTAAATGGGAGGCGCTTCCTCGTGGTCCAAAAACACTAATGCTAACGCGCTGACCTCTGAATTACAAATTCCAATCCACCAAAATTTACTGCTCATGCAAGCCAAACCCTTAATTAACACCAATAAGCATAATCTATATACAGGCCATTAAGAATTCAGGTCAAGCTGATGCAAATGTGTGTGTGTCCATCTCTCATGCAGGTATGCGGCAGCAATAAATCACACTGAGTCGGCTACAGACTGTTGAAACACGGACGTTTCAGCAGTGTGAGCAGGGCCAAGCAAATCTCTCCCAAGGCTATTCAAACCTCAAAAGGCAATCATGGTTTAAGTCTTGAACCCCATCTCAAAACCCACGCATCATTCATACATACCGACATGATGTTAGTGGAACAGGGATATCCGTTATAGATACCACACAACATGTGGAATCTGTATATGTAAGGAATATATTGCCAATGCCATTGCTTAACCACAAAAACGAAGCTTAGCCGTTTAGAGCAATTCTTTTCAACAGGCGGATGTTAATAAACAAATCACGTGCATGTGCACGATGCTCACCATTAGGTACTGCCGTGCCAGGCAGACTGACTCGATGGTGCCTTGAATATAGACTGTGGATTTCTTCTGGGGACTGTTGGGGTCAGGAAAGTGGATCTGGGCACCTGTTCTCTGGGTGATGTGCTTAATATTGCTACCATTTCGGCCCTTCATGAAGAGGTGGTGCTGGGGAGCGATGTCCAGATGGGTGGTGACTGAGATGGTGCTTGCCAGGCTACCAGCCAGGTGCTCCAACAGCAGAGCTGTTCCCCTCTGGGGAGACGAGGATGACAAGACAATTGAGCAAATACAGCAACATTTAGAAAATGTGGGGAAACACAGGGCCTATAAAAAGTATTCACTCCCTCGGATGTTTCATCCTTTTATTGACATCATAAATCAATCATGTTCAATAAAAGTTGGAAACTTTGACAGAAAAATGTCAGAAAAATATTTTGTTAATGTCAAAGTGAAAACAGGTTTCTACAAATCAATTTCAATTTAATAATAATAAATATATATATTAATATAATATATACATTTCTTTTAACAAATCAAAATGTAAGTTTGTTTTCAAAGGTCATAGCACATTTTACATAAGAAACTAGTTTTATTAATATCCTATGCCTCCTAGCTACAATGATAAATTCTATCAACATTGTTTGAGTTTCACAAGAGTGTCTGTCAGTACAAATTAACCCACATAAAGAGCTGACAGAGAGCCATTACATTTTTTAAAAAGTTGGAACAATATTTCTTTTAGAGCAATATCCAGACCACATTACAAACTTATTAGTTAAAAAGGAGAAAGGTTGAGCTGTTTTGTCCATTTCCCAAAGTAAACACCAGCATTTTCTACAGTATATAACCAGTGGAAACTATTATATTTTCCACAGCATCTGCTGACCAGTTGAACACTTTCATTCCTTGCTTCCTCTTTAGTGCCTCTGCAAGCCATCACTTGGCCTTGTAAAATAAGTCATTTCCAGTGTTCAACAGGAATTCACACAGTGCAGCCCGCATAACACAACAGTCCACAGCGGTTTTGGAAATACTCCGAGTTGCTCCACGGGTCTCATGCCACCACATAATGTAACACATATTAATTCAATCGTCTAGCCTTAATCTGGCATGGTTCCCAATCCTGACTGACCCCTCAGACCTACCACACTTGGAAGCTGTGCCTCTGCATATTTACATATGCACACTTTAACTGTACACAGAACACTGGTGTGCAAACTTACTATAAATACAAATGGACAAGCATACGTGAATAAATAAATGCAGAGATTCATACATGCCAAATGTAGCTGCTGGCAAACTTAAGAGCTCTATATTCTCAACAGAGGCTGGCACGTGAAAATAATGCGAGTTGGTGGGTATGATTTGTTGGCCGAGATGATGGGAAGACTCCTTGGCAGGCTTTAGCTAGCCACAAATCAGATGCCATTTCAAGAAGTGCTGTCTGTGTGTGTGTATTTAAAAATGTCCAGTAGGCTTATAAAACATACACTAGCTACAGAGAAGAAAGAGAAAAGTCCAAGACATGTAAGAGAGAGATTTTTAGATGTGATGGTTCAGTAGTGAGCTTAGTTTGAAAGAGCAGTGTGGATCAGTGTCTCCCCCCCGAGTGGAGAGCTGAACCAGCAGCTGTCCAATTCAAGTGACCAAAGAGCTCTCAGCACTCTCTTGCTCCCGTGGCGCTGAAAAAGTAATGAGGTGGTTTATTTGAGAAGAGTGAGGAACGCCGACAGTGTTGGTGGGCTGCGACATGGTGTAGCTCTGAAAACCTTTTCTTGGTCTGTGGCTCGCCGTATAAGTGGGTGGAGAAGGGACTCTAACTCAAATATTGTTACACTCTTAAATGACTGACAAGAAGTGATCTGGTCAGGGTTCAACAAGCTACTAGATGATCTCTAAGAGGACACACTGGCTCAGGTTTGACCCTGGAATCTGCATAACTGCACTTTGAAAGGCAAATCTAAAACAGAATATATATTGTTGTGATTATTGTAAAATCAACATATATGATTTGATCATTTTAATCTGTAACATGACAGAGAAATAGTGATTGTTCGAGTTGAGCAGGTTGTGTTTTAATCTCCAGATTGGCAGTTCGATCCCCAGATTTTCCAGCTCACACAAGTGTCTAAAGAGAAGTGTCTGATCACTAAATCGCTCCTGAACAAGTTCCTCTGGTATTAGCGCTGCTGTCATCAGTATGACAGAGTGTGTATGTGGGTGTTCTCTATAAATGCAGGATTTATATTGATTCTTTTTCTGATTTTGTACAGAATTAAGTTATTTTTGCCTTTTGTGTCTCTTCTTTAATTTCTATCCACTCACCAGCTAACAGACCCTCCTCACCTTGACTGCATTGGCGTTGTTCTGTGAACCGCGAACCACGCCAGTAGCCCTATAGAGACGTGTTGGGGGCTTGAAGGAGACTGTGAGGTTGTAGGTCTGTGAGATGTGCTGCACGGTTGGAGAACTGGGGTCAGACTGCATGATGGCGGGAAGCTCGAAAGACAACACAAGAGGGAGCAGCTCCTGCAATATGGAGGGACAGAAAGAAGTGAGAAGTGAGTCTTGTATAATAGTTTTAGACCATTTGGAATCCAAGTAAAAACAAAACTAAGTCTTTTTATTTTTTTAACAAAGTGTTGGCATGTATGGATTAATGAAGAGACATAACAACCGTTCATTTAGCAGAAGGTGGTAGAACTTGGCGTGTAAATGTGTCAACTCAAATTAATCTGGACTTAATCAAAACAAGGTGATCTGTGCCAAAAATGATAGAGACGGCCTTTGTGACATGAAGTACGCTGCAGTGTTCTGTGGTGGTATGACTGGGGACACTAATTTAAACATTATGGCTGCACGTTTATTGTAGCTATGGTTTAAAATTTTGCAAACTATGGCCAGTTCATTCTTAAAACATCAATTTCAAGTCCCTGAACCAAACCGCAGGAACAGCTACACACATCAACTCTTGTCATTTGTATTACAGCAATCACTAACTTAAATAGATGTGGAACCACTTCATGAATATAAATACTTATGCATAAATGGGAGAGAAATCACACAGGCTCACACCCATACAGACACTGAGGGGAATGCACACGTACACTTTGACAAAGAGGAGAATGAACACACACACAAACACACACACTTACTCTCTCGCACTTGCACACATTGCTATCCAAACACTGGCTCTTGGGCAGAGTGCCACTATGGTTTTGGCTGCCAGTGAAGGGCAAGCAGCACGATTTGCTCTGACCAAAGAAATGCATCCCTGATCAGTCCCATATGTGCTCGACCTTACATTTATATCATGTTTCTGTGCTCTCTCTCCACGGGTTAAAGAAATTTAGGTCAGCACTGAGGGAAATGTAAGAGAGGACAAGCAGGACAGCAGGAGTCAGTCCTGAATGAAGAATAGGCTGATTTTTATGATGGAGCTGACCTCAGCTTTTTTAAAGAGGTCTACCTGGCAGTTATGAGTTTCAGATGTATTCAGTCTGAAGGTGGCGTAAAAAAAAAAAAAAAGGCCCAGTTCTCTTGACATAAAGGTGAGAGATGAAGAAAAATGAAAATAACTTAGAAGCAAGGCAACTGGCCAGAGCTTTCATCACCTGCCTGCCAGCTCCACCTCTAAACACTTCTAGAAATCCCCTGGGAATCCATCACCTCAGCAACCGACTTGTTATAGACTCAGATCTCCACACGAGAAGGATACAGTAGACCTGACAAATCCACCATAGTGTTTCTGAATTATTAAAGGCACATTACGTAGCTCATGAAGAAGGCACAATCCAGTCACGTCTGGTTTCGAGAGAGATGGAGGATGTGGTATAAAGGCCACCCAGAACACTCAACGCTGTGTGTTTGTGTGTGTGTATAGAAGGTGGGTTAAGAAACTGAGATAAACTCTCCTTGCAGGGCTCAATCCTGGCCCACTTCAATATTCCCCCTTTCCTGTTTTAAAATGGATGTAAAAGGAGCAGGTTCAACATTTTGGGAAATACGTTTATTCATTTTCCTGCTTGTTTACATAAACATAAAGCCAGAGGTAGGAGGCAGTTTGGCATGCTTAGGTAGATTTTTATATTTTATTTTATTTACTGTATGACAGGTTAGTTGTTTATTTGCTTTTACTACTACTACTACTACTTTTCTTCTGGCTCCTATTTAACAGATTTAAATGAGGCAGGTATCAGCCTGCACCAAATGTCAAACTATTGCTTCTGTTAGAAGAAGAAATTGAAACTTTCTAAAATTGGAAACCTTCTACATAGAAACAGTGGAATAAATACCGAAACACTCACTGCTTACATTTAGAAAGTAATCCTTTAGTTATCTTACTGTATACCATGTTTTACTTGAATAATACTGTAGTCGCTGCGAATTCCAGTAAAAGTTACATAACATAATTAAAGTTATATCACTGTCAAGTATTTTATGGAACAGCATACAAAGTATGTGGGTATCAGAGTATCAGTGCCTGGTTGGATGACAGAAATCAAGCTGACATCGAGGTAAACCACCTTTCCACACTCTTAATTGGCTCACAGTGTATTCTTTGGAGGTCAGAATAATGTGATTCCTTTCACTTTTATAATAAAACCCTTTGTACAACACTGATATGGCTGGAGTTTTCTTTTTTCCAGCCACTGGAAACAAGTATATGAATTGGGTTGTGGCTCGCTTCATATGAAAACAGTCATTGAGCACGGAGAAGTACTGGTATGCGTGCAAGCCGACATTTGCCAACACACACCGCCCAAATATCTAGCGTGACCTTCTCTTTTTCCTCCACACATGCACTTTACTCACACAGACATTCTCACGTGCACACACAGGCTTGTTAGTTTTGGTCAGTCCAAGGAACGTGTTCACAGGTCCTGCAGTGTTGAAATATAACAAAAGTTCAGGGATGTAACAGTTCACACGAGCACAGACGTCCTCCGCCCACAATTCTAAGTCTGGGGGTTGAGCTTCCAGTCAGACTGAAACTAAAGATTGACAGGAAGCTAGAAAATGGACTGGAGATGAGCCTACAGCCGGGGCTGAGGACCAAGCTTTGATTTTACAAGTGTTCCAGGGAAGTTGTCTGTGAATGAGTTAGAAATGCAGCTTGTGGTTGAACTGCCTACTGTAACCCTGGAGCGCATCCACTCATAGAATTAGGTAGAAAGCGGTCTTGAATTACATGTTTTGTTTATTCAGGAAGTCTGAGAGATGCGCCGGGAGCCAGTAAACGGCAGTAGGAGTTTAGACTAACACCTGGAAGGTAATTGAGGCTTGTTAATGAGTGAGCATGGATGGAGATGACCTCATGAACTGAAATTCAGGCAAAATATATTCGAGTGGCAAAGCTGGGGGTGGGAAACAGCGTGGTTTGGGTTGTAAACTTAAATTACGAGAGCTAGCATGGCCACAGTTGCAGGTTAAACTCTACAGGAAGGAAAGGAGATGGGTCAGGAGGTGCAACATAATCCATAAAACTAATCCACATGCCTGCTTCCAATATCAACAGGGTCATGTGTCCAAACTGAGATAGAAGCAGCCATGTGATTTTTGGGAAACATACTGAGCACAATGCAGAAAGGGTCAGAAAAGTTTCTTAATGTTTTGATTCTTTTCCCAGAAAAAGTAGAAAAAAGAAAAAAAGCAAACCTCAATACACAAAAGGTCAAAACTACAGAAGGCAAACTTTCTGACAGAGCATCCCTTTAAGACAAATCTGGCAGTGGTACAACTTACCCTTATTTTTACTCGAGCTGCCTCCACCCCTCCTGGCTGCCCTGCGATGGACACCTGTTCACAGTAAAACGTACAATATAAATCAGATAGCCAGTTCTAACCCAATCCAAGACAAACAATGTCTCAAATCACTGGATATTGTTGCACTTCATTTCAATGTTGAGAAAAAACAGAACAAACACTGAGAACAAAAGTTAAAGCCCTCCTCTAATTTTGAAACTCAATCACAAGTTCATGTTTTATATTCTGGAAACGCATCATGAGCGGCCAGATTAAGTTCATTTCCATACAAATGAAAAAAGGTGACAAATGGTCTCATTATATTTCCCCTCCTCATAAAAAACATAAAAAACACACAACAATGTCACTGCTCCAGACTTCATGAATAGGAAGCTTTCACACATCGTATTTCAGTACACGTACAATACACACAGTGTTTTGTATGCATGCATGCAGGTGGTTCTGTGAGCAGAAATTATAACTTTCTAAATGAAACCCATTGTTGAGCCCTGTTTCAGCAAACATTTGTCTTGCTTCAATAATATCCTGAATTCTATCAGCTCCAGTGAGAATAAAAAGTAACCGCTGTTGGAGTTGCACAACTGTCTGCTTTTCAACACTTTAGGCTCCTGCTACATATCAGCCCATGCATGCATCATCAGAGTAAGACTGGGTGAAATGGAGAGTGCTTAAAAGTTTAATGATGTGCTATGAAAAACCTGCAGAGGTAAGTACACCTTGGGAAAAAGAAAACAAACTCATCTGCACTAATTATCTCATGGTGTGCCTTACAGTGTGCTCTCCTTAATGCCACATACTATACTTTAACGGTCATTATAGTAGGATCCAACTCTCTGCAACTAGTCGAGACTGAGAATGCGTGACTATTAGTAAATAGACAGGAGTTGTGCATACAGAGATTAAAACCACTGTTTGAGGGAATATAGTACCCTAGTACCAAAGAAAGGCATTTGTGTGTGTACTGGGGAGTGATAGACTAAAGTCACAGTGTAAATCACCAGAAACGTGTAGTGTAAACGTGAAGTGTATCATATATCACAAACCTGGTTGCTTTTCTCCGCCTGGTTGTTCCTGTTAGAGTCTGGAAAGTGGATGTGACACCCCGTCTCCTCCATCACTCTCTTGATGTTGTTGCCGCCTTTGCCAATGACATGGGAATGCTCTGTATGGGAAACGTCCATCTTCAGAGTTACCCTGTTACTCTAATGAGCAGAAAAGAAAGGGTTGGGGTGGAATTATGATTGATAACACATTGTCAACACAAGAATAAGATGAATGTTACTATGCATTAAAAGGCACAAATATTAAACTTTATAAAGTCAACAATCGATGGTGTCACTGAGGCGTCACCGCAGACAGCTTCCAAACCTCACTATATGACAGCTGTCACCAGTCAAATCAAATCAAGTGTCTGCTTTGAGGGAACCCAGATAAAAAAAACGCACTGTGTGGTTTACACCCTGCTGCTTTGATTATAAATGTTACTCCTCAAAGCCCAGTGCAGCATCTGTCCCTTTTCCCCACATTTAAATACTTACACACGGTGCAGAAAAGAAGCAAATGAGCAACAAAATATGCAATACATCAAAAAGAGCCAAATTATAAAATAACTGTGACTAAACCATATGAAACGCAACAGTAAAAGCTGCTCGTGTTAGTCTTTTGTTGGTGACATGCATGGATGACTGACTGCCCCCAGGGGGTGCTATGGCACAGTCACCCAGGTAGGTGACTTTTTTTTGTGTGCGTGTTGCCATGGTAATAAAGGCTGCATGCACACATGGCAACCCATGACAAACTCTGGATGTGAGCATCTAGCTAAAGTAGATTACTACCAAGTTGTACCACACTGCTGTGTGCCATCTGTCTCTTGGACAGCGGGAGAGCTGGTATGAAATATATTTGAGAGAGAGAGGGTGAGAAAACACAACACAGAGTGCAATAAAGAGAATTAGACACAAACATGCAGCATATCTTCACTGTGATAAAGAGGTATACCATACCTTGGTGTCAAGAACAGACATAATTCTGTCTTTAGCTTCCCTCACGTTGTCCCTCTTCCCACACACCTTGATGTGCGGATCTGCAAGAAGTGACAAGATAAAAAAAAAAAAGAGACAATGAGAAAGAGACATATTAGAAGTGAGAGAGACAATATGTGTTTAGGGCCTGTGTATGATAAGTATGTGTGTGTAAGTGAATGGGTCAGTGCTCAAAAAGAGCAGATAAATGTGAAAGTAGGGCATAAGTTAAACCCATTTAACCAAACATGACACAGCAGCCTGCATTTGTCAACAAATTATAGCGCACCAGAGAAGAACTCTGCGACAGTAATTGGTGCTTTGATATCTGCCGAGTCTAGTTTAAGTCAGCAAGGAACCGCATCACACGGGGAGGGGGAGAGGAGCTATGCTCAGTCAATCTGTCAGTCTGCAGAGCCCACAGAAACACTATGAGCTGAAGATAACAGGAGACAGTCATGCGATGTATATCCTGAACCTCATTCTGTCAGCCAGTCACTGCAAAAACACACACATCTTTCTCAAACACTTTGCTGCATAAGTGTGTGTGTGCCCCGTTTCAGCTGTCACACACAGAACCAACACAGTCTCCTCAAATTCAATAAAAGATGAGATATCAACCCCACAACACAAACTGCAACATCCTAATTTTCTGTGTAAATACACAGAGTGCGTGTGCAGAAAATCATACAAGTCAGATGCTAACAGCTCAAGTAAACTTTGCTTCCTCAGACCTCCTCGGTCTCTAAATATTTCAGTTGAAATAACCAAACACGGCATGCCTAAACCATTCAAAACTAATGCTCGTTTGTAGCCTACATCTGGATCTGCTGCATGCCAGATCCCTAGAGAAGAGCCAATATGAAAACACGTGAACATACAAAATCAAATGTGCACTACACGCCCCCAGCCCCTCGCCCATGAGGGGCAGGAAGTCCAGTAAAACCCTTTCCAGGAATACCCCTCCCCATATACACATGTACTTACACCATCTCAGATTTACTGTACAGCCTTCAGACAGAACCCACGGATTCAAATTTATTGTTATAAAGTCACAAGGACTTTGTAACAACCTGACACGGCACGTTTAGATTTTCAAGACGTTTGTGTGTGAAGAATCCTTGAACGCTGCAGAAATGAGAGTACCTAGGAAAAAGGATGGTCAGAACATTTTCTGTGACGCCAAGGGAAGTTCTCAACTTGGAGAAAGGTTTTTCATGACATTTAATTACTAACTGCTGGCAAATGCCAAACTAACAAGCTCTTCATGGATCTGCAAAATATGATCTCAGCCTTGTTGAGAAAGCAGCAGAACATCAGTTGGCTAGAATAAAGCTCTCTGTAGCTATTTGTGTCTGAAAGAGCTTCAGCTCACTGCTTAATGGCCACTGGGAACTATGAGAACTAAGGAGTGCCAGTAAACAAGCACTGATCTTGTTAGAGTCTTACAATGGTCAGACAACCTCAACATGCTCCTCAGGAGACACCGCATCACACGAGGGAGTAAAAACAGCTCATAGAAGGTTCGAGAGGTGAGAACTAAACAAAAGTCAAGCTGCAGTCTGAGACAGGAAAACAAAACAAAGGAAAATAGCAGAAAGAATGGTTAGAGACCTATCACAGTCTCAGAACTGGCTCCAGGGCATTTTCCCATCATACAGCTGTTTCTGTGAACAATAGAGTTATATCAACTTCCTCCTGTGGCATCTAGTGTGACCATTAGAGGGAGTATGGCTCTTTCAGTGTTTAACCTGCACAGCACATCTGGCAAACATTAGCTAGTCTAAACGACTGCTGCAGTTGTGATGCAGAACACCCCCGCATTTTTTAAGTTGAGTGTGCTGCATGCTCTTTTCAGCTGATTGATTGTGGAATAAAAAAAAAATAAAAAAAAGGAACACCTTAGGCTTTAATTTGGCACATGCAACACCTATAAAAACAAAAACAAAAGCAAACTTACTGCTGTAAACAAGTGAGCATTTTCAGTCGCACAGATTTTACACTGTTCCAGTTGACAGGGAAGAAACCTTTCTGACAGAGCTCTCTACTGGCAAAGCTAGAGCATTTTTCCAGCTACGGACTACACTCTCAAATACCACACAAATGAAGGGAATTAAGTTCTTTTGGCTTGGCGTTTCTCATTCAAAACATCTGTAGAAACACTGAAACACACGATTGGCAAACGGGAACAGTATTGAGATATTTACCACATCAAAACAAAGCAAACAGTCTTTTAGAAATAAAGCAAGGACTGGCCCACATAATTGACCACTCGGTCGTCCACTTCTGAAGCTGCCGGGTACAGTATTAAATCACTGACAGTGTGCCGATGACGGCTTGCACCAGAGGCGAACAACTGGTCTTATCACACTTATGCAGGTGGCAGCGTTATCTAGCCGCAGGTGATAATAAAATAGAGGAGTTGGCATTTTGATGGAGTGTGGCCCCTCTACGGGGACGGGGTCACAAATATACAAATCTCCTCACATCTGCCGCTATCCAGCTGAGTGTAACTGATTCCAGACTGCAAGAGAACAACAATGCAAATTCCTGGGAAAAAAAAAAAAAAAAAGCAAACCTAACACCCTTGAAGAGTAGGACTTTGAGTATAATCTGTTGTCTGAACCAACATAACGGTCATTGGCTATTTTAAAAGGCGGATGATGACTTCTGTGCGGTTTTAACCTCCATATCATACATCTTCACTTGTCACAAACAACAAACCCTTTGGGCTGAAGTAGTAGAATATTTGCATTCGACCCCGTCTCTACCCCTCACTCCCTCCCATGAGCCCATGCTGCGATTATCTAACATTCTTCATCTCATCCCCTCTCGATTTACACATCATGGAGGGAAAAACCTGACATGCAACAGCTCATGAGTCAAAATTGATATATCTCTATATTCTCACTGAACACAGAACATCATTCCCAGGTGGTGCTGGACGTGGGTTTTGTGAATCAACTGAGGCCTGGAAGAGATGATTGTATATGAATGGATTGTCAGGAATTACAGTTGATTGTAACCCTCCCTCCCCCCAATATCAATAATGATGTGCACAGACTGAGAGGGGAAGTTACATAATGTCACTGGATTCCACATCTGGCTCAAAGACGCATACTGGCAATTCTCCTGAGGACAACAAAGTGGGCAAAACTACACCTACTCCTTACCCCCCCCCCCCCCCCCCCCCCCGTTCTCTGAAACCTTGCCTCACCCCTCCCGGAAGAGCTTTAAATAACCATGGTAATCTTTAGTCGGCAACAAAGTGCTGGAACAAGTTGGACAATAAATGAGAGAGCTTCGGTACAAGCAACTCCCATTCCTCCACCTCCATACAAAAAATTAAATAAATGAAAAACCACAAATTCCTCAGTGTAGATGAAGTTATTGGCTTGTGAGGAATGGAAAACATGAAAGCCTTCATTTTATTTGAAACTTCTCAATTAACTTTCTAATAATTAATGTTATAGAATGAATGAATAAAAGTTAATAATGAATGAACACTTGTTGTTTACAGGAAAGTCCAACGAGTTTCCTGAGAACAGCAACACATTTATGGTTAAAACAAAACAGATTGATAATTATAAAACTATGCTGTTACTTAAGATCCACACATACTGCTCAGTTTAATTCTTAAACTTGCTGCCAGGCATCAAATAACTTTCTCTTATTCCTGAAAAATTAACTTTCATTTGATGCATCAAAGAAGTTTAGTCTTGAAATATTCATATTTTATGTGCCCTCACCATTCACCTGACACTCAAATCACACAAAGTAAACGTGAAGATAGCAGTACATGGATCTGACGTAAGAAGCTGAGAAGAGATTCAAGTGAAAAACAAATCACCTTTTTTGGACTTGGCTCCGATTTTCAGTTTGGACGGCCAGGCTATCTGTGTTTGGGTTTCATCCATGATCTGAAACAGAGTGAAAGAGGACTGACATCAGCTCATCACAGATATGAGTATTTGAAGATAATGTGTGTTTGCAGGTGAAAAAACAAGCAAACATACATGAGACAATCTTGATTCTGTAGTTTTGTAGCAGATCACACGACTGTATGACAAAAATGTAGTATCCATTGGTGGTCAGCGTTATATAGGACGTTTATAGACATGCACAACTTTTCAATGCTCCACCGTTTAGTAAACATTTTGTTCACGAGAGAATATATGAATCCACATTTTAGCAGACAGTGACCATAAAGGGAAGCCTTAAACCCTGAAAAGTAGGAGACATTAAAAAACAAAAAAAGAAAAAAACATTTTAAATACACTTGGCTTTGTAACATGAGAAAAACGCCAAAAACAATCTACGTGAGAGGTCTTTGACAAGTCTAGTCATCGTAACCAGAAGCACAACTATGATGTGGGGAAAGAAAAAACCCTGTTGGCAGCACAATAAGAGTAAGGAGGTGGTCAATATGCTGTCAGCATTCCAATCAGGGGAAATTCACTCGTGTTTTCAACCCCAAAAAAAGCTCACCTAGCTTGGCTTTCTGGATACACATCCACAAACAAACCCTTTGAGAAATGCCCGCCATGACGAGTGGTTGATGTTAGTGGAAGAAAAAACAAACAAGGGGAAAAACTGTCAAACCTTCCAAAAAATGAGAAGCTGAAACGTTCTCTCCTAGTGGCTCTGTCCTCAGTGTGCCCCATCGCTGTTTTCACAAAGGTCCTGCAGTCTTCTTGTTTGTTTTAATACTTTCCAGGGGTTTGTGTTTTCAAGGTGGAGAAGATACGGCTTTCTCAAAGTTCTCAAAGCCACGTGATCGAGAACCCGAAGACATCTTCAGCCCCATTACATGAGCACCAACGGCCACTTTGTGTTCTTGGTGGTCCAGTGCACTGAGCATGAGTCACATACTGTATGTAACTCCAGAGGGAGGCTGCATTAAGGCCCATTAGTGCTCCCAGATTAGATAGTAGGCCTAGACTGCAGAGCAATATAAACCTTTGATATTTCTTCTGCTAATATTTTAATTATACCTTCTATTTTGCCTTCCAGAAGTACTATATTAACAGCAGTCTCTATGCCTAAGGGGAAAACATCCTTGGGGTGCTTTACTCTATACTCTGCAGCTCTATGCTCAAGAGACCATGATGGTGGAACTGGAAGCTCCGTCAAGACTCAGGGATTTTCTATAATATCCTTTCATCGCATAAAAAAAAAAAAATCGACAGAATAGATTTTTTACCGTTCTGCCAATAGAAAACCAAAATTATAACTTGTTTGCGTTTGATTTATCAAAGCCATCTGTGAAAACTAAGTTCTCCCCCATCAAAAGCAAGTTTGTCCGTTCTTTAGCAAAACAGGATCCTACACTACTCAGAAAAACTCTTAAAACAGATTTTTGTAAGTCAATAAAATCTTTAAGACAAATTCGTACAGCAAGTGTCTTTACTGATGTCGTGTTACATTCGTTTTACGTAACACTAATTATAAAATGCTAAGAAACACTCTTCCAGTAATGCTTCCTGCCTGTAGCTCTTCATTTATTTCCATACTTCCTTACATTTCTACTGAGTGAATCACAGAACTAAAAGGAATTTTATTGTCGTTTTGTGCTATGAAAATAAGGATTCCTTTCAGATGATCTCACTCAGCTATTTTTGGAAGTTGTCGATGGTTTCATTTAACTGTAAGCAGTTCCAGCTTTAGCATGTAGCATGCTAATGATCCCACCGTTAATGCCTTCTGACTGGAAACCTTCCCGTTACTCATCTGCGCAATATTATCTAAAGTGTAATTTAATCACTCTATTCACTCTGAATGATTTACACACAATGAAACGAAAATACAATGAGTCGTCTGGTAATGTGCGTTATACTAGCCGGAGGCATTAGCATCTCTAATCTACAACATGGCAAAGCTCTTGTTGTGATTTATTGTTTTTGAGACAAGTATTCTCCTTTAACTCTTGTCATGTGCTCACAGCAACAGATGGATTCACCACAAACATTAGAGAACATTTTGTTCACAGTGATAAGGAGAAATTAGCTTACTTTTGCCTCTAGCGTTTCCTTTTTTTTTTTGTCTTTTGTTCAGAAAATGAGTCTCCTGGGACAATAGCACATGTCTGGTGTCATGGAGCGGCTCGATTTGAAAACACTAACTAAGGTAATGTAGCAGTACCAATGTTTGGAAGGACAACACGCCACCCAGCAGAGCGATGTGTCTCAATGATGCATTTCTAATCACTTTTGGACAACAGGGCCTTTGGCATCAACAAATAAGTGAATCTAGGTTAGTGTCTGTGACTAAAAATGTTGTTTATATAAAAATGTCCCTTTCTATGTAAAACATTTAATTTCATGCATAAAGGATGCCCAGTAAAAATAACATTCAACATCATACTACTGTCATCATATCAGCGTTAACTCCAATTATACTTTCCTAAAATTATCAAGTTTTATGGTGTATGCCTCATCGACTTTCTCTCTAAAAAGGCCCTTGTTCTGAGAGACCTGTTTCCTGTCCAGCCTTGCTGTTCTTGGCAGCGTCCTGCAGATGGGACTGATTTCTGACAGACCACACACCATTTTTAAAGGGTGGATGGGGTTTATTTTTACGAAGGTGCTGGTGAATGCCTTTCAAATGGGTCAAGATATTGGCACAAATTAAGTTACCTATGCATTTGGCATTCCACCCTTTCTTCTCTGCAGACACACTTTTTGAAATGAATGAAAACGCATTAAAAAAAAAAACTGGTTGTGATCAATTTTATAACTTGACTTTGACATGATGATTGGTTCTGTTGCAGATGGTATATGCAAAGCTGTTCATGAAATCAAACAGGATATCATTAAGGCAATGTCCTGAAAGAAAGCATATGTGTTCAACACACGTGAATGTGTGTGTGTGTGTATGTGTACACGTATAGCACAGCAGCAATTACCATGGCAGGGGCATGTTTCCTGGCCGTCACTGCAATAGTGCAGCTGTTGATTCAGCTGGAATATGTGTATGTGTGTGTTTGGGAGGGAACATTGTAAGCTGTAGCTGTTGGTGAGGGGGGGTGTAAAGAGGTTGGGAGCAGAGTTAAGAGACTGACCGAAGGAACCGCAGAGCTAGAACTAGCTGACAGCAGGGTCTAAAGAATCCCCATGAGACTTAACAATCATAACTGGGTTCATGTTCAAAATCCAAGTGCTAATTTGCAGCTGAAGCCCCATTAACTTTGGGGCTAATACCAATATACGTATGGTTATGAAAGAACAACACACATTTTAGAGAGGACACTTCTGCAGAAACACTACTGTTGAAATACATCAAGTTGTTTTGGTTGGAAGAATGTTTAATATTGTTCCTGTATAAGTTGCTTGACAAAAGCATCAATGTATACTATATATGTTTTGTTTTCATGGCACTAATACTGACCTAGTTATTTTACAATCTCACAATTATATGCCAACCAAATCCTCAAAATGTCATCCTGGCAGTCGCAAGTTTAACCATTTGCCCTGTGTCAGCGCTGTGAAATACAAAACGCTTCATGCTGTACACCAAAAGAAATGAATTACGTCTGGCCTGAGATCTGACTGCATTGGCATTTACATGTCACGCCTGGCATTATTTACAGAACCACAGCTCCTGGGAAGGAGGGATGGAAGGGGGTGGGGGGGATTAAGGGTGAACTGGCTTGGGGTTCAAAGGCATCTCTCAACTCAGATCCACTCGAAGCTCTTCTGTGGTGCAGTTATCGGCTCAACCAGCTGAGCTTCTCGGCCCTCGTCTGTCCCACGACTCAACTTCTGTAAAGCTCTCCAAAAAGTGTTTCATCTGTGCCACGATTTGAAGCCCCAGCCGTCCAGCCCAAAACTTTCATGCACAACAGTGTGTTGAACTGACGCACGATTTCAGTTAAACAATGAAGTATGTCATTATGCAGAGAAATCCCCTTGCTATCCTTGACTGACCGTGACGCAGCAGTAGTGTAATATAGCGAAATGATGAAATAACACTAAAACAGCAGGAGGAAAAAGGAGAAACGAGGGAAGAGCAGGAGGGAAAACATGAGACGGAGATAAGAGACCAAAACAAAGACTGAAGAGAGAGACATTTTGTCTGCCACCCTCTTTTTTCCATTGACTACATGGACTGTTTGTTCTCCATTAGAAAATGTTTTTGTAAACTTGAAGTCCAGCAGACAGTGAGTAAAAGGGTTTCATCAACCACACCAACTGGGCCTGAGAAGAAAGTACAGGGGTGGACCATTTCACGTTGCTTTTGGTTGAAACAGAACTGTAAATCTCATTGCTGAGGAAACTATGAAATCTGATACTATGAGTATGTAAAAAAGTGCGTCAAAAATGACCATATGCTTTATGCAAGGAAGAAGAGTTGTTACGCATGCACTTAGTTTATTAGCCTCACTTATTGTGTGTGGGGACATGGGTGTGCTGGACAGGAGGACGGCAGGAAACAGTCCAACTAAGAGTTTCCACTTTTCATCGACTTTAAGGTATTTCACACACCTCATCCATTTTCTTTCAACAATACCATTCCACAGTCGCCCTCTGTGTTTATTTTCCCAACGTTAATTGGGCATGTATGGTGATCACGCTATCAGAGGGAAGCTATACAGAGTTTTCCAAATGGAAATTCTACAATAAAAACATGACTTCAGCACTCCTTCTTTACTGTTCATCGCCAGCCTGCCAACCGAAACAGCTGCACGCTCATTTCTAATTCACAATTTAACCTCTAGTAACCGCAGTTTCTTTGAACGAGCTGTGACAATACTGGAGCCAGAGACTTTAAAAACCATGACTGACAAAGTCAATACACCAGCAGTCAGACTTTGTCAGGATAGCTTTGTGGGGTAACACCTTCACTGGATATCTTAAACATTGTAGTTATATCCAAACCAAAATAGGGATTGGATATAACAGAACTACAGCATATTTGGAGTCCTTGTTAAAATTCCAAGTAGGGGAATCTCAAGGCGCCTGGTTTGCATTACTTGGTTTTTGAAAACTGCTTCAGGGACAGTTAAATTGCCTCCTTTGACATTTAACTCAGCTTCCTAACCTCCAAAACCAAATACGGAAAATAGACAAAAGCGGAATGCTAAAACAAACCGCTGTCCATCATTTATTTCATTTCAGACCATTAACATACTATAGAGGGAGTTTAACATATTCAGGAAACTGAATTTTAAACATGAACAAATCCACTTGAGACATGTAAGGAGGGCCACATATTTAACGAGATACCTTCATAATAACTGCTATCATAATCAAATCATGTGTTCAAGCTGTTATTCGTCACTGTTTTCATCGTAATTCATTTCAACACATTAATTCATTTATGTCAATACTGAAATCGAACACCACTCACACATCAGTAGTTTGGGTTTAAATTTAACAAATGGGGCGTAGCAGCATAATCTGTTTGCCAGTTCATTAGACACGTGTATTCAACTAATGTGAACGATATGTCTTCTGAGTAATAAGGCCAGTCGAGGTACTTAAATTAAATTTTGCTGTACAAACTCAATGAACTGTGTCAGGAGTAGGTTGGGATGACAAGACGTTTTGTCTTGTTGTGACTGTTATCACAATAATGTGCGTTTGTATCATTTTGTAGATTTACTGTACAAAATGTCATCAATTAAATGCATGATCTTACACAGAAAATGTTAAACAAGTTATATACGTACAAATAAATTTCCATCTTGTCAGAAGAAAGTCTGAAGATTACATAATGAAGCAATTCATTTTTCCCCACACATATCCATCACTTTATATTCCTAATTTTCCACAGCATCTCTGCCTTTAAAAAAGCAACAGTGCGTGTGATGCATCCATTAATAAAGAGGATTCACATGGTGATAATAAATTTTTGGGTTTTTTTTGCCGAGTTTTGTCTGAGGCTCTTGCTTCTGATTCCAGCTGATGGGTCCAATTACTGGTGTTTGAGAGGACAAGGGCTTGTAAATCTGCAAGCTTTATTGTGTGGCAAGGCGTCAGGTTATAAGCTCATTTTGTGGTGTTTGCCATTTTTGTTGGCGCAGGAGTTTGGCTTCTGCATCCACATTACCTACTGTATATGTTTCAAGTAGGACTTTAGCCAAACAGAACTTTCAGTAGCCAAAGTATCTTCATACTACCGGCATGTTCTTACCTAGTGCATCTACAACAATACTTTATTATTTCAACTGATGAGCTGTCATTTTCTGTGCCACAACTATTTGACTTTGGTACTAAAACAATAAAATTACAAAAAGAAATATTTTTGGCAACAAAAGGTTCTTTAGTAGGCCCACTTTCTATCACAATCAGTGCTTTATAAAGTTTGTATTGCCCATCACTAATCAGGACTAGCTGTATAAATAAAATCACTGTAACATGACTAATGAATATTTGGAGATTGTTTGACATTGTGAGAGACATACAGCTTTAATAGGACATGCACTAATCATTGTAGTTAAAACTTAAATGAAAGATCATTAATTGATTAAAAAACAATGACAAAGAACTATTGAAATTCTACAGTTAGAGTTCAAAACCAGGCAGGTTCACACCTGACTGATCAACCTGCACCAGTAAAAGATGTGAATGAATAATCCTTCTATTTAAGACCACTGAGGCAAATCCTTGTTTTATTGTGTTTAATGAAGCTTCAGAACATTAATTAAAATCTGTGTCAAAGGAAAGTTAATGAGGCAGTGCTGGTGTGATTAGACCTGTGTTAGCACGCTCTCATTTTTAAACCCTGAATATGATCGTGAATATTATGGTGAAACGCATTATGTAAGAGAGAAAGGCCCACAGTGTTGTGTCAGCTGTGTCATAGGATCAGAGTCCTGCCGAGTTTTAACGTCAGTGTTGCTCCACTGTTTTTTGCTTGTTTTGATTTGTAATTATGGGCGACTGGAGGTGCACCTGACATCTGCTCCCCTACCATGAACAGTGCTGATCACTGGGCTTGATCACAACCCAAAGACAAAGCAAACATGAGCCAAGTACAGACTACACACTCACCTTCTGAAAGAAATCCTCCCCACCATTGACTCTCCCTTCAGAGGCAGCTAAAGTGAGACAGAGAAAAAGAGAAATAAATCACAAAACCACACAGAACCACTCAGTTTTTAAACAGACAATGTAACCTTAGCCCAGCCAAATCACACACAGATTATCCAGTCTCCTCGAAATACTATGGTATCTTCACTAAGTGCAGTGTTTATGGTGGATTTCCATTTCTCTGGATATTGTGTCTGGCACATCTACTGCTCTTTTGCAGGGATGGAGTAAAATGTTCCAAGTAATTTTCTATAATCCCGGAGATCGGATACGACTTCCGTGGAACAAATTGATGGATACAGTAAAAATATTTGGGCATTTTACAGTAGCTGTTAATGGACTATTTCATGCCACACTTGGGTCAGCTAGTGTCAGTTCTGCACTTCTTAAGAATACGCCTGGAATGCATCTGTCAGCATACTGTACACTTCTGGCCTTTGGGAACTAGAGTATATAAAACCTTGTCAACAACCTGTAAACAACATGAGAGGTGCCCTGATGCTTTAAAAGTACTTTCCAAGCAGGTGAAAAAGCCAAAAACTCTCAGCTGATTCAGTAAGCAACACAGAAACAGTGGAACCACCACAGTAAGTCAGGCTTGTAGTCACTCCAACACATCTGCAAGTCCTTCAAACTGTGGCAGCTCTGTTAATGCAAAATACATATCTACTCCCCAATGAGAGTTCTCATGTTCTTCTGTCATTTGGGAGTACAGGGAAAAGTTAAATGATGCATTTCAGCCAGTGTTCTCAAGGTGGATCAGTTTCTCTCTAAGCAAATCTGGGTCAGGAGCAGAAGCAGAGTCGATGTGAGTTACACATTTCAGTCATAAAAGCTGACCTTGCTGCACTAAAAATAATGTTATTATTAAAAGACAACCAAAGTCCTGATAAGTTTCAATTGTAGAACTCAACTATTATTCACAGAGCCATTTTGAAATTAAAAGTGATGGAGTTTTTATTTCTTAAAGAATTATTAGTTTAGGGAAAGATGATAATGTAATCACTTATTTTTTATGTGGACTACTGGTAACTAACTAACTATGATAAGTAATTTGGAAACATACTGTATCACAAGTAATGAGCTAAGATTTAATGCACAATTTCTTTAAACACACATTTTTAAAAAACGTTTTGCTTATGAGGCATGCAATGCCTGCCAGGGCATCACCAGGCAAAACCTGGGTGTGAAAAACATTGCCTGACTTCCCACCATCAACACTTTCAGAGCACAAACACGGAAAATGAAAACCCCCACTAAACTCATTTCATTTTGAACCAGACCCCACATTATGGCCTTTGGTGATGTAGTTAAGCCAACATCATGAGCATTTAACACGTGTTTAAACTTACGTAGGCTGCCCAGTAAACAAGGCCAGGCCACAGTTTATGAAGACATGGAGGCTGGTCTGCTTTGGCCAAACAGCCAAGTCAATTTCTGATGTAATTTGCCGTACATGAAAAGCTCATCATACCAGTACACTGACAACAGTTTGACTACATCCTAGTTCATCATTAAAACAGAAGAACAAAAATGTCAATTTAAAATAATGATATCCTAAAATAAGAAGAGAGTTTTCATCCTCATAATCTACTGTGCAGCCTGGATTGAAATGCCCACTTCAATAGTTCATCCACAAAGTAAAGTCAAGAAACAGACTGCCAAACTGAGCTCTGACACAACCAATTATGTCAATGTTTTAATCACATTACCTGCTTTGGAAAAACTGTTGTAAAAGAAAATTTCTACTGTTGTGACTCCCATGGAAGACTAACATTAACAGATGGAAACTATCACAGAAGGGGAAGTAGCAAATTGTTGGACACCTCTTCAGCTGCTTCAAGGGGCCCCGTCTTTAGTTTAAGGATACAGTGAGTTGAGCTGATGCTCATGCTTATGCTGTGGATAATGAGATGATAGATAAGAATTAAAACCAGCACACAACTAGCCATAAGCACATGAAATGTTATTGAGCTAGGACTCTAGCATTTAGTCAGAACTAATTGACCAATTTGATTTAATCAATAACTAACTAGATGTTTTTCTTCATTTGTCAAACAAATACTAGTAAAACTTGATTTTATGATTGGGAATTTAAAGTGGACAGAGAATGACATTTACAGGATAATACAGTTCCAGCAGATAAACTAAAGCAAACATATTCAGTTCATCTTGATAACAGAAGGTTTAAGAGTTTACATCCGATATTATATTACAACCACTCTGCTCAGTGCTTACAGTAGGTGGCCTGTTGTTATCTAGGTTACTGGCAGGGTTTCCAGTAAGAACAAAAACAAACAAGCATCCAAAAAAAAAAAAAAAAAAAAAATAGAGAAACATCCAAGACTGTTTTTCCTCCCAACTCGTCAACTGAAAAACAGAAAGCGCAGAGCACATCGATGCTGTTTTTCTCCTTGGCCTCCTTTTTCCACTAACTCCTTCCAAAGAAAATCTAGGGTAGTGGCAAGTAAATAAAAAAGCCAGATTACCTGTAGTAGTCTACACTGACCATTACTCACTTGTTTTCCCTGCAAGAATGTAATGTAATCACAGCCAGCGGCACATGCTGTGGGCTTTATCCCATATTTTACAATACAGTACCAGTCGGTTGGTATCATGGTCCTCAAAACTTTGGTGCAGATCTTGCCACCTTCCCTTGCTCCACCTGCTCCTCATCTCCCACTTGGACTGATGTTGACTACATCTACCAATCAGAGGGCAGCAAACAACACACACCTCCTGGGTGTATAAAGGAAGCTCCCAAGCATTTCGGGGCTGCGATTGTTTGTGAGCAGCTCGTCTTCATCATCACTCCATTAAACTTGCTTTGTCTTTTACTGTGTTGAAGAAGCTCCGTCGTTAGTTAGACTGCACATTGGATCGTGGATGGGGACTGCATGGAGACCTGATGGTACCAATATTCTAAGAGTTTATGCCTGTTTAACAAGTGTTTCGATAAATTGCTTTTAGTTTATGGCGGTTTACTCACTTTTATTGCGTGTGTACAGTAACAAGTCAGGTATAATGAACTAAAGTTTCAGCTCACCTGGGCGCTGTTTTCCTGCCTGCTGCCCACTGAGTGGAGGAGCTCAGCTCTGCCCTCAATCACAGAGGCACAGACAAAGAAAGGAGAGGCTGCTGCACAAACATCATAATGCTAAATTCACTCACTGCTCTCTCAAGTGCTAGCAAAATGCATCCAGATGAGTCCCTCACACCTACACGCCCAAAATCATTTGCAGGCTGCAGGTGTGGCTGCCAGCAGTTTTTATTATTCTGTCTGTTGTAACAGATACAAATTCAACATTTGTCTGTCAAACAGCTCACTTTTAGTAAGAGAATAACACTCTTAGTAGTGATGCTGAACTCATTTACTCATACAGTATTATACATTTAATTTGAACTGGTACTAATTTGTTAATTTTGTGAATATGCAAAAAAGGTCTTGATAGCGAAAAAACAACTGTCTATCTGAGCAGCATGCTGTTAGGCAAAGTGAAGATCTTAAGCTCCCATATATCGTTGGCATGACAGTAAAATAACTAGGTTAGGTATTGAAACAATAGTAGGATGCAAGAATTTAAGGTTTATCTTAATATTATCATTACATTTAGTTTTAAGCTCAACAACGTGAATTTTACACAATTTTCACAAAATGTGAAAAAAAAAAAAAAAAATAAAAAAATCAATGCACACATTGATGAATGAGGATAAAAATAAAAGCTCACCATAAAACTAGTGCATACTGTGCAACAGGACTTTTGACATGAGAGCAGGGAGCTAAAAGGAATACGATACGGAACATGAGTGAAAACATGAGCCGTGTGCTGAGAGCAAAACATCCTGTTGGCACATGTGTGCTGTGTAAACAGGCCGTGGGAGAAACAAGAGCAGCGACAGGCGACATACATACATATATATACATATACATATATATACACATATACATATCTATCTATCTATCTATCTATCTATCTATCTATCTATCTATCTATATATATCTCATATCTATATATAAGTCAAAATTGTCTTGAGGGATTTGTATCTACTTCTGGGAGCGTCTCAATACAGACAAACTCTCCTCCTTACCCCTAAGCCTAAAACTAGCCTGGTTCTCAGAAAAGACTTGTGTATTTTCCCCTGTGCCACATTTTCCTGTACCACAACCAGAGAAATGTTGACAAGTGTAGATGGAACATTGCATCTTTACAGGTGAAAACAGCGTTTGATTCAGCATGTTTCATCATAACATCAATTCTGCAAATCAAAGTATGTTTACAGGACGTGAGAAGCACTGCTGCAAATTTTAAAAGCAGCTGTATGAAGCATTTTGTGCAGCCAGAGCACTAATAAAGTGCCTCAAATGACTTCACTTGTTTAAAAAAAAGATATAAAACATCTGTAGGTGTGGCATTCAAAAGATATGAACTGTTGAGACTTGAGATGCATTTTGGGTAATGTAGGTAAAGAAGGTTTTGATAAGAAAGAGGAATTATTGAAATGGAAAATGCACCATCTCTGCCTCTGCTTCTTACATTATAATCTATGACAACACTACAGCAGATTTCCACTAAAACTGATGTTGACTGGCTGGTTTGACACCGATTTCTGTATTGCCGTATTTCAGCATAGAATTTAGAAAAGAGACATGATGATTTTAGATGTTTTAGTCAACAAACCACAACCTTTTTTCAAATCACTGCAGACCATTTTATTGCAGTTGAGGGTACAGCTGCTGACTGGCAACTTTCTCAACACACAAACCAACAAGTTCAATATGGTGGCCAAAACATTTACATATTCCTCCGCACAAATTTGCTTGTAGATGTCATGTGTCTACAAAATAACAATAATGGAAGAAATAGAGATCCTTCACTTTTGTCTTTGCCCCATTTCCCAAAGAATTAGGACATTTTACCACAAACATGCATCACTCAGGCCTCATCACTTAGATCACCAGGAAACCTATTATTTCTTCTACTAACCACAAACCGACTTTAAATTGTAGGCCTTCCTTAGGACAATTCTGACGACTACATCCCTTGCTTAAAGTATATTTTTCAGCATTAACTAGCTCTGATTTATATTAAACACACAATTGTTTATTTTTTACCCAGGTTATACAAGGACATTGCAGTGCTCCTCCATTCCAGTAAAGCAGACTGTAAAGGCATCTCAGATGAAAAATGAAGAGAGCCTGGAGATCGTGTGGCGCAAACAAGTCTGTCCTCGCGTTCTTTTATATAAAAATACTGGGCAAATAACGTGATAGTAATTCAAAGCCGTTATCTTGTCTATTAACTTGACAAAATAAGCATTATGGCTGCAGTTAATCAAATCCACACCCTCTAATTCTCCATTTATAGTTATTTAATGTACCTAATTACTGTCACTGCATGTAACTGACAAACAGAGAGGCTGCAGTGAAGGGCATATAGGGACTTTACGCTGGCAGATAGATGTGGGTCTGGTAACCATTATTTTGTGGAGGGGCCGACATTCTGGGAGATTCCGCAGTTTTGACACTGAAGGAATGTAAACAGCATTGATTTCTACAGTTATGGCTTGAATCCACACACAACTATCAAACAAACAATAGAGGCGCAGGCCCTAATAATTTCAATCCAAAGACATTTTTGACGTGAATCTTTTCCCTAATGTGTTTAACAAGTTTCAGCAGCTTTAATGAAAAGGTTCAGAGAGAGAACATGTAGAAAAAGCCCAATTCTGACTTGTACAGTAACAAGACCATTATTTCAAACACTATATCAGTCATTCAATAACCACCAAATAATAACCCAATTATTTGTGCTGTGCCAGAATTATCAAGCTTAATCTTACATGTCACAGAATCTCAGTGAAGACGGGAGTTTTTTTTTTTTTTTTAGATTCCAAGAAGCAAAGACCGCCCCCCAGATAAATGTCTAAACTCCACAGCTGCTTCAGACCAAATCCTCTCCACAGGCAATAATCACAAGAGAACTTGAGGTGAAACTTGGGACATTCACAAAGTGTACGTAAGCATTAAACTTCTATTTCCTGTGGGATCTCATGACAACTCCAATCTAGGAGAAGTTTGGCATCTCAGTCCACTGTCAACTCACATGCTTTTAACAACATGAAATAGTTTATTAAAGCCAGATTTATGAGCAGCGTTAGCAGAGTGATCTACGACGACTAGTATGAAAGAACTACATTTCCCATATTTTATGAAAAAGGCCGCACAGCATGAGGTTTTCACGGCAGCTTTCCAACATCCCCTCCCTCTGTGTGCACACAGCAGTTATCAGCTGATTCAACATGGAGCTAATGAGCGGGCCTCAGGGAACTGAAGCAAAACATGAAAACACATGAAATGCAACAAATACAGTTGAAAGGCCACATGCTCATTAATTACATATATTTTTACAGTATTGTTCAGCTAGGAAGTCTTCAGGCCTGACTAACCTAAATTCAGATCATTAGTATATAAATGAGCTATTATGAAATTATAATTTTTTGCATATTTATGTTTAGCTTCAAGAGGTGTATCCATGCAAAAGCCATTTTTGGGAGATAAAATGTGTTTAAATTAATTTGTTTTGTTTTTTTGTTTAATAAAAAAATATAATATGCATAAAGAAAATTCAAAACGCCATTTTAAAAGGTTGAAAGATTGAAACTCTGCACATTCAGCACAGTCAATAGCATTCAGTCATAGAGGCTGTTCTCATCAATCAAATCTAAATACCTCACTTCAAGGACAGGATGTTTCTACAAGTGTATCACCTTGCGGCTGACAAGTACTTCAGATGACAGCAACAGGGTTGAGATCTAAATGAAAAACAGACAGAAGCCAACTCCCGTGTTTCTCTGCAAACTGCTCTGGCATGCGTTTTACAAGTTGGCATCTAAACAAAAGACTCCAGGGCCTGAGAGATAATTTAACTGCTTCTCCAAGACAACAGTGGCATCACATCACAAATAAGAACTGGTGAAGTGTAAAATTACAGCAGACGGGATTGTATGCTTTGTGATTTTTCATAACACTGTCAGAGAAGTAACCTGAGCTTTCAACGCTGTCTTTATCTTTGTTAAAAGGAAAATTGAGTTTATTCATATTTTCAAACAAGTATTCCTCCTGCATTTAGGTCAAAACTGTTTTGCCATTTAGTTATTATGTGAAATAATTTACATCTTAGGATAAACTCTGCTCTTGTTATAGTTGCTTGGAAAGTGTGTGAATATAGATGCTGGGGTTGAGCATTAAAATATAGATTTAATATCCTAAAGATATGGAAATTTACAAAATTTGCAGCATGTTTCGGTGCAGAGCAGAAGACACCCTCTATACTCGAAACTCCTGCAGAGTTGCTATGAAACAAATGCATTAAGACCCATTTGTTGCTTTCCGACAGATAAAATCCTGCCAGAGAAACTAGACTCACTGACCCCGAGGTCACATGGATGAGACAGTGTAGAAATAATAGAAACATACTTAAGTTTGTAGTGACATTTAATGACCTAAACTGTTTTTCGCAGTTTCCATGAACAACAAGTCCATTATGACCTCACAGGAAGTTTATTTACATAGACGCATGCGGTCCAGGAAATAAGACATCTCACATTAAGTTGTTGTTGCGAACATGTTTGGGTTATCATCTCCTCCTTCATCTCTCATGTGTGAATGTTGCCAAGTGATTACACAACGCTGTACATTCCTGGTGCCTGGTATCTACCGAGTTAGATCCCCCGCAGAGTTTAGGGAGTCAGTCACTCTTAACCGGTCAGAAGTTGCACTGTAAACATTACATTATACTATTGGGAAATCACTGATAGTTCAAACTCATCTGAACATGTACATATTTCCTTTAAAGGCACGAGGAATCTGTGAAGGATTATAGTGAGGAAACATATTTCCTCAATTATTGTACATGATTTCTCAACCTCTGATGTATCTCCACTCATACGGCAAATCAGATGCAGTTCATGCCGAACAGAAGAGCTCTAAGGACGTTAACTTAATACACTTAGGGTATTATATGACATCCCTGTCCCTGGACTAACTAAAAATGATTACCTTTTCTTCTTTTTGTCCCCACCCTGTCTTTTTAGTTCATGTGCAGAATATTCTAGCAACAGCCAGGACTAGATCCAAATGTGCTCTTATAACAATCCTTTCTCTCCAATCAAGGCAAGTGGAGAAAAGGCAGATTGTACTGGATGTTGAATGAGGAGAGAGAACAACAAACCCAAAACCTGAGGCTCTCCAAAGATAAACACAGAAAGCTCTTGAAGGGGGGGGGGGTGGTTAAGGGCTGGGTGGTGTGCATGCATGTGTGTTTCAGCATTTGTGTGTGAGCGGCGAGTGTGCACGAGTGCAGGATAAGTCAGTGGTGCCCCCCCAAAGAAACGTTTCTAAAATAGCAACCGCAAACCAGACAGAATGTAAATCTGCACTTTGAAAAGAGTTGAAGAAAAAAGAGCATTGAGGGATGTAGAAAAACAGGTATTCATTTCAGCCCATTTACAGTTCCAGAAGCATAGAAATGGGTCACAGCACTGCAGCTTCACTCGGGCTGTTGAAATAGGACTCCTGGTTTTATTTTCTTGAGTAATGAATTACAGGTTTTTCTGCCGACTGAAGCGCAATTATATTACGGCTCCTGAAAGCTTCATCATGCCCAGGATGAAGGAATTCAATGTGTAAGCAAAGTTGAACAGAATTGTTTAATTGAATCAACATGTTTCAGTAAAATCTCAAAAGAAAAGAGAAAAAAGGAGTGGGAGGGGGTGGAAAGAGGCAGCTGAGTAAAGGCCAGCGAGGAGCGTAATTCAGCTGTTAAATCAACTGATGCAACAAAATTAGACACTGGTTGTTCTCATGCTTGTTTGCTTTTCGTGCAGATTGGACTCTTTATTGGAGTGTTGCAATATGTACTTTACATAACCACAACTAGACTTTATCAGTGTAATTGTTCCCAATTTGTTTTGGAACACTTTAGGCTGCAGGTAGAAATTACTCTGCTTAGCATTCAGCTATGCCATTTTTTGGTAAAGATGTATGATAGCGTGAGTTAATGTTGTGCTGCGTTGTTGCTCTCCAGTAAAAAAACACACATCTGCATATTTGTAATTCAGTAAAAACACTAAGCTATTCAGGCTCCTCCCTACTCTGCTGCATGTTTAAATTCAGCATGATCCATCCTTCCATTTCCCTCAAATTGACAGCTGGAGAATTTCATGAGTCAATGTTCAATGAGACTGAACTCTGCGTGAGGTAAATGAGGCAGAACCTGCTCCAGACAGAAGCGAATGTGTCTCTACTTTGTTGAAACGAACGGGAAGCATTTCTTCATTGTGGTGCACATCAACAGAATGAGATCAACTCCTGCTCTGGCACAGCCACAGCTACAGCTCATATTTTGCATGAAATCCAGTCAGAATGCGGTTAAACAAAACTCAAAAATGACAACCCCATCACGGATTTTCACATGTAGACATCAAAGAAGGATTTTCCTTTCTAGCATTGGCTCTATTCATTGTTTTTTGCTCTTTACTGAAAATTTTCCACAGGAAAAATAGTTTTCTCTTCATATTTACAGGTTCTCCTTAAACATAAAAAAACCCAAACCTTTATAACTTTTCAGTGATATTTTTGCTTGGGTTTGGTTAGTTTAGAAGGTTAAAGTGAGGGCCGACTTGTAGTGTAAGGATAAAAGACCCTGGAAAGTCCAATGACTCCACAGAGGATCTGATGGAAGCTGGAACAACAACATTTGAATACTTAAGATGGAGCAACAGAGGGGGAAAAAAGAGAGAGAAGAGAAAGCCTAGAGCGCATTCCGTAAAGGACACTCACTTCCTGTCTGCGAGTCTTACTCAGCAACCCAGGCGGAAGAGGAGGATGAGGCGCTCACACATACTCCACTCATTATGTGGGTGTGGAGGCGAGAGAAATCGTTTTCTAAACAATTAGAAGAAAAAAAAAAAAAACAATGCAATGGAAAACATAATAATCACATTTTTACTATAGGACCAGACTCCACTGTCAAATGGAAAGATTGTTATTAAGTGTTATTTTGTGCACAATCTGTAGCCAACATAGATATTTAAAACAACTCCAAGCATTAGCATGTTCCACACAGAGGCTATCAGGTGATGTACTGTGTACCACTATGCTGACGAAATTACAACTACATAATGAAAATACTAGTGAAAACCTTGCACTTTCTCATTTCCATGTGCAACAGTATTTTCCGTTCTAAGACAAAGCTACCCAATAATAGTCTGTGGTTCCGAGCCGGAAAACAAATTAGTTCAATGAAGAAAATGATTCACTTGGCCTAATTGTAGGTTGTTGTCGCAGTTACTCAGCAAACATGTTGTTACAATGTGTGCACACACTGGCCCACCAGGAGGCTATGCTCAGTCGCAAGCACCACAAAAGTCTCATCACTAGCCTGAGCAGGGAAACATACAGCAAGAGCTCTTCAAATCGACCTACAAACTGTGAAATACATAGGTGATGTGTGCTTACAGAACCTTGTTGCACATGCAGACAAGCTACTTTTGTTTAATCAAAAAAAGAGAAGATGGTAGCGCTTTCCCACGCTTGTGTCTGGTGTCTTAATATGTTTTTTAATGAAAAAAGGTACAAAAGTTCTCTTGCACTGTTCCCTATATACACATAAAACTATCTTTGAAGCTTTTATGTCTGTGTCAAGATCCTGAGCCATTCCACGGTGCCAACAGTACAACAGTAAACCCAGATGGCCGTCAGGGTGAGATTTTGTTGTCACTTTACACTCTATTGACTGATCTAAGCCTGGGAGCCTGCTTCCCTGCCAACATGAAAGACAGTAAATTTGTAATTGCCAAGCAAGAATTTCCATTTTCTCCTCATGCGGGTTGTGCCAAAGTGAGTGAATAAAATATGGCTGATTCAAAGTAGTGGGAAGTTTAAGTGTGCATGCTGGAATTTTCCTCAGTGTTGAGTGAGACATAGCACATGATGCTTCTGGGTCATCTTTAATTTCAAGACTTGATACAACTCTTGACTATATGCCTCTATACCACTTCATCCCACTCTGACCCCTTTCCTGCAGCTTATGAGTGCTGGCAGGTTTATTATTAGGAAAACACCTCACACTGATTAAAAGCCAATATACCTGCTGGTCTGGCCATAAACTCCATACACTCAACAGAAAGACCACAGCTGGTCTGTCTGGCACATCATTCAGTTACTGCAGTTTACCTGGTGCCACACAAAACACTTTCAGCACAAAGGTCATAGTTAATGGTGGACTAAACAGAGCCGTTTCCAATATTCTGATCCTCTCGTGTATGAAAACAATGAAGATGAAAAGAAACACAAAGACCCCAAAATAACTAACTGAATTAACATATGTATAAAAATGTCAACTAAAATATGACCAGTTTCATAAAAAGTAAATCATATAGCAGAGCGCTACATGTACATCATCCTTCTGAAACTGAGCCTGAAAAATGTTCTACTGTAGGTATTATAGTGATTTATCAGTTGTCATCTCTCATACGGTCTAAGCCAGTGATTTAATATTTTAAAACTCGATTCTGTTTCTGAAGAAGTGACAACTTCCTGAATCCTTTCAAATGGCAGTATCTTGCAGCCAGACGGGGGGAAACTGGGAGCAGAGAGATTTCACTGTACTGTCACAACTGTTCCATGAGGCAACACAGCTCACAAAGGCCAGTGCACATCTCAAATGAGGGCTGACTTCTTATTGCCCCTGTAGTAGCAGAGAGGCCTCCATAATTCATTGTAAAAGTTCAACTAGCCAAACTCTCAGCCAGGAATTCCACGAGAAAAGCGCAGAACCTGGTAAACACACAAGCAGCAGACTCATTTACAGGAGCATACGTTCTAGCTACCGTTTACCAGCATCACACCATCATCATCAAAAATCAGTTTCTTAACAATGTACTGAGATTAAAAAAAAACAAAAAGGTAAAACATAAAAGGACTGATCAATATAGTCTGATTATCGTTTACTGAATCAAATTGAACTGGAGCGGTTTAACTGAATCAGTGCACCAAAAATAAAACATGACAACTCAATGTAATATTTCTCAACTCTAGTATACATCGGTTTCGTGAGTGTTTATAGACTAAGGGGGTTAATCCATTAATCAAGAAAGTAGGTGTCAGATTATTTGATGATGAAAATTATCAGTTGTAGCCATTTAACTGTCCATATTAATATTTTTTATAATGTTTATGTCTCTATTTAGTTGCTTAAATGGTTGTTCACAATTGAAAAAATAAATAAATGTTCCTGTGTTTTATACCAAACCCCGGTTGTACATGGAGTAAAGTACAAGGCAGGAATGTGTTATCCATAAGAGAGAGAATAAATAAGAGAATTTACAAACACACAATCTACAAGTAACTGTACAAATAACAGTAATCTGTAGTAATCTGAGTTTTAAATGGCCAGTCTGTCAAATGTCTGTGTCTCTAAAATACACATGTAATGTGTAGTCGCACATACAACGTACAACCTGGATCTAACACGAAGCTGAGACACTCAGATGTGCTGTCTGGGAGGTAATCACCGTGGGATTTGACCTGTGGCTCTTTGCTAAGGGGTCAAGCACACCTAATCTACCAGGAAACAAGAGAAGCTGGAGATATCGTGTCAGGTAATAAAACACTGACTAAGAATACATTGGAGTTGACATTAAATTATTTCATTCTGGTCCCAACTCTGGCTTTCCAGAACACCCTGTACCATGTCAAAATCTACAGCTCGTCCAATCCAAACACAGCCAGATGTTACAGATCTTTGACCAAAGTGGATGAGACTAAAAGAGCTATTTTATTAGGATCTGAATTTACACCTACAGCTACAGAGCAAAACAGAGATGTGGATGTCTGATCCAATGAGTTCTAATAAATCTAGACCATGACTGTAGCTTTTTCTACTTATAAGTGCATCATGTGCAAAAGTCAACAGCTGCTAGAATTGTCCACCAAGAGAAAAGCAAGCTAAATAAGATGGAACCAGGCATCCAGGATTCCTTCTGAAGACTGAGGACGATAGCCAAATGACATACATGAGCAATGTCATCCGTGATGTCATGAAGCAGCAACTGAGAAACAAGATGACGGCATAGATGAGACCAAAATATCCAAGTGTGAAGCGCAATAAACTGGATAAATTAGGCATGACACTGAGGAACACTGCATGACGTGGCGTATGGTATGTCTGGGATATTCAGATTTCGGGCTGGCCTCTGGTTAAGTTGTTTTCCTGGAAGGGTTGGGGATGACATGCAGCTTTAAGGAATGTACTTTGGAGCAAGAGAGAGCAACCAGGACATTCTCTAGGGGAACTACATGCGTGCGTGCGCCTGTGTGTATAGGATGAAAGATAAATATACTCCAACACCAGCTGCTCACCGAGGATTCCTCCAAAAGCGAGTCACAATCTTCAAGCACGACTTAAATGTTACCGATAAGCAGGTTTCACTGTAATAAAATTTAATGCCAGATGCAGTGCGATTACCCCCCCATAAGATTCCTCCTAAGGGTCTGTTTGGCTGCGTCTCAGCTCTGACGGTTCATCTGTGGAGCTGATGGAGCATCCAGCCCACTTACCTAATGCTATATTATTCCACACTCACGTGGTCCTAGGAGTGTGATAAATGACCTCAACCGAGGTTTCCAGAGACCTCTCAGCAGAGACTGGCCTGGCCTGGCCTCCCTTTATGAGCCTGTCATCGCTTGTTCAACTGTTCAGTGCCATTTGAACGTCACCAGAGAGGAGATCACACGCTGAATCAATTTGATCATCAAAACCAAACACGCACACAGGAAACACCAACGCGATTGTGTCCAGCAAATGAAAAAAGGACATTTGATGGATGAGATAAGGGGAGTTATGAGGCAGAATGCAATGAGAAAGTAAATAAGGTCGTTTTCTAATAAACCTTATTCTTATTCGTGTATTGTGGAGCAGCTTATTTTTTCATTTCATTATTTGTCAACTCTCAGATTCTTTTCAAAACATTTTTGTTCAAGTCTGCCAAAGCTGTTGCATCAGTTGTTTCTGCAGACTGTTTAACTGAGAAGTAAGTAAACTGCATGTTCAGGTCAATTTCAGTTTAGTCTACAAACAATAGACGCCATGGGAGTTTATGTAGCGCCAGCTGGTGGTCGGTGCGTGTTACTACCTCCACATCACGACGGGACATCACTGATCGTTCACCCACAGCACTGACCTCTCCGACCTTCTGTTCAAACTTTACTTTTGCCAACCTGTACGCCCATGTTACTGTAAACTCGACAACGTATTTCCGCCGTCAACACAGCAGTTTGACTAACTTCACTTGACGCTAATTGAAAGTCCACGCTGACTTGGCTTAATTGCCCCTAATTGATTTGTTCCGGATCACGCACATGGCACGGCCAGGTTTCCTGACCATTCCCACAAAGAGCCCCGAAGTTTTAAGTTACACATTTACATAAAATATGTGCTAAAGAGTCATTTTATACGTCCAAGATAAACAAAAGGCCGTCGAAAGGCTGCTGAAGCCTCAGAAACGACAGACGTGGACTGGATAAAGCTGGAAACCCACTATAAAGTACAAATACTCAAAAAATATCACTCATTCCCACTTAATTACTCTTTTTTACCTAATAACATAACTTCCAGCTTCTTGCGGTCCACTCGAAATCTCTCCTCAGTCCACTCCGGATCTGGCAGCGGATGTGGTCCGCTCAGATCCTCCTCTGATCCCGGGAGAGGAGAGTCGGCGCTGCGCTCGCTGTTGGATCCCTGGTCCGACTGCTGCAAGTATCCGCTTAAAGTGTCGCACTGGGCAGCCATTGCGCTGCACAGCAACTTCTCCAGTGGCCACTGCGTTAGGTTCAGAGTGAGAGTGAGCTGAAACAAAAGCCTTCAACGTTTGGGAACTTTATCCTCCGTTTTCCCCCATTAGGCGCACGTCTAACAACAGCCGGGCGCGCACTGGTCCACTCGCTGGAAGGACTTTGCCGAGTTAACGGAGCAACACAGCGCGCACGGCCAACATCCCAAGCAACTCCTCGGGAAAGTTTCACGTGTCATACTACAAAAAAAAAAAACGGGACTCCTCCCAGAAACACTTTTTTTTTTTTTTTTTTTGGAGCATCTACTTCCCCCTGGGTTCCTGACAAGTTCTCCACAATCCACTGGTTTCAGTTGGTGTTTCTGTGTCACCCCATGAGTACACAGTTTATCTGTCTCACCCATAGCAAACAAAATCAAATATTTGTTGTTATGAGCTGAAAATTATATTTAAGAATCAATGTAAAAACACTAGATGTAGTCTCCCAGTGTGGCTGCCAGTTTATAATAAAGCTCCATGTAACCGGTTTATAGGTTTATAAAGGAAACACTACACATCCTGAGTGTGTGTAGAAGGAAGCAATACAGGAAATGGAAACCAAAACAATGTGGGGCAAGTCTGCATCAAGAAAAAACACAGAGCTGTAACCACCTTAAAATAAAAGATGCTGTGTACATGCTGATACTGAATAAAGTAAATCAGATACAGGAGGTCGTCTATGGTAAAGTATGACTTGGTAAAATATACAACAAAAGGTTTGCAAACCACTGAGGACACGTGACTCTGGTTATTCTCAGGATCTGGCACATGTCACAGCTAAAGGCAGTTTTCTGTATATACATTTTTAGTTTTAGCCCAAATGGTTTCCAGAATTTTTCACATTTTACATTTGTTCACATTTGTTCCAGTGTGTTTGTGATTTGTGCTCCGCGCCAAGAGGCCGGCGGACCAGTGATGTTTTACCACCATCATTATCTTTACTCTTCAGGAGACCCCATGTTGACAGATGGCGCTGTCATTACCATACAAAATAACCACAGAGCTGCAGGGTAATGTTTCCCTCTCACTCCATTTCTTGCTGATTTGCAATGAAAAACTGCATCATTTGAAAATCTGGGATTAAAGATGGAAATTACCATGTAACTTAAAACTTTCAGCTATCAACAATCTAACTATGTAAGTACTGTAACATAGTTGATGTTGGTGACAGCTGAAAAGCCAAGGGCCAACATTTCAGCTTCTACATGGACAAGAAAAGTGATCACTTTAGTCGGCACCAAAACAAGGTCTCATCACAGGAAGACCTGCACAGATTAAATACGTGTATATCTGTCTTTGCATTAATATCAGGTGGCAGAGAGTGTTTGCAATTTTATCTGAAGGAGAAATAAGCTGCTGTAAAAAAAAAAAAAAACTACTTTCCCCATTTAAAGCAACTGTGCTGCAACAACCAGAGGTGATTAATAGGTGGTTGGATATTAGTGGACAGGATTTTTCTTCTCAGCTTCCTTTCTTTGTTAAAGCAAGACACTATTTAGCAACCCAGTCTGAATTAAATGTAACAAATATTAAGTGGATCCAGGAGAGAAAATGTCTTATGTAAAAAGATTGGACAGTAAAAGTAAAGGCTACCATCTAGTGGCCACGTGAATAATAAAAGCCTCTGATTTGTTAACTTGTAGGAAACAACACTGACCCAAACATTCATAAGTAACAGAGATAGTTCATATTTTCGTTCATATTTTCAGTTTGACCAAATAGTGCAAAGAAACACACTGAAATTCACTTGTTGATTAATAATTTTAATGCAAAACAATGCAAAATAAATTTAGTACAGTCTTGTACAGTATAAATATCTTAGAAGCAAAATACAATCAAGCCCTCTCACCACTGCTAATATCTCAATAATAACAATGCAGATTTCAGGAAAAATAAAATACAGTAAATGCAGCTTATTCAAGTCTGAGTAGAGAAAGTGCTTCAAGCGTAAAAAATACCTCAACTATAATCAGTGTGGATGAGCAGCTGAAACAGAACTCTCACATTCTGAGGTGTTCAGAGATGCATCATAGTTTTTGAAACCCCCAGTCCTTCACATTGCATACCTCTGAGTCCATTCCCTGGCTAACTTATTGTACCTAAAAAAAAAAAAGAAGAAAAGAAAAACCAGGGTTCCTGAAGAATAGTTGACTCATTGATGTTTTTCCCATCTGGCAAATTCTTTTGCTTTCATACTCACTTTTGCCTGTCTGCTTTGTAGATGTGTGCGATATCTGGGACCAGTGGGTCATCTGGATTTGGGTCACACAGCAAAGAGCATATGGACAATAACACTAAAAAAAACAAAAAAAAACAAATTAAGATGTGAATAAAATTATCAACCTTCTTTCATCATGCATTAAAAAAGTTAAAAACAAATGGATGTGCTTTGACTCTGACTCAACAAACCTTTATATCATAGTGCATTAAGGTGCATGAAAAAAAAGTGTATTTTTAACTTTTATTACAGATGCTTGAAAGCCACACCTTCCCTGGCCGCTCCTACAATTATACTGAACAAAACCTACAATTTTCAAGGTAACAAAAGCACATGGGGTGCAGAGGTTTATTTTTCCATAGTGAGTCATTAAACTCCAATTACCCATGTTCCTGGAATGTTTAGAAGAATCCAGACACAATGACCGTAACTTTACTACAACGCTACCTTTGGTATTTTGTGACATACCCATCTTTGACATATGACATTTGTCAAAACATATATGTCCCCAATTGGGTCTTTAAAGTAAATGTTAATTAGAAACCAGATCATAGTGCCACTGTAATTTTGTACACTGTGCAGTCAACATGTAAATGTTAGTTACCTTTCGACACTGTAAGTGCAGGCGACCACTGTGACCTCAAGATGTCAAGGCAGATGCTACCATTGCTGTTTATGTTTGGGTGATAAATTTTCGTTGTGAAGGCAACCTGTGGAAATGAAAGGGAGAATTGTTCAAATATTTAAAATTTGGTTAGATCTTCTGTGTAACACTGTATTTAACAACTGTTTTCACTACTGAATGTCTAATATACAGAGTATAAGAACTGGACAACATAAATATAACAAGGTGATGTACATTTGAGCTAATCAACCTCTACAATAAACTTACCTTTGGTGGTTTAAAAGGATAGTCAGTCGGGAAATGAACAGAAAGGAAGAATACTCCTCCATGATATGGGCTGTCATTCTGAAATGGGTAAATTATTGTTACTTTTTTCCTACTGGCTAGTTGTGGAGAGAACAACTGTACATTTATATTATAATTATTTGCCTTTAATTTGTTTACAATTTCCTTTGTGTGTATTGAGACATTATGATATTTCCTTGTTTCAATAGTGCCATTGACTTCAGTGAATAACACTGCACTAGAGTGTGCCAGTCTCAGGTCTCCATACAGAATAGAAAGGGCAGTAAAGTCAACATAAAACACTATTGTCTAGAGATCCAGAAGCAGCTTGGTTTAAAAAAAAAAAACATCCAGGAAACTAGTCCAGAAAATACTCACTGGTCCTGTGATGGTAGCTTGCCAGTGAAACACTAAAAGAAACAAAGATGAAGACACAATCTGTGAGACAGCAGTGGCAGATTACAGAATAAAAACAAAATAAAGTAAATTATGAGATTATAATATTCTCATACTTACTGTCCTCCCCTACAGGTCCAGCTGAACATGAAGCTGGTGGGTCCCTCTGCAAGTCATTTAACTCCTGTAAAAACAAACAATTTAAGAACACTGTAGTCCCATGACTATAAGAAAACCAACATTTACTTTCATTTAAAACCGTAAATTATTCCCAAAATAGTGAAAAGTAGCCAGAACTGACTGTGAAGTGCTTTCGCTTGTTAATGATATAGGTCAATATTAGCTGGCAGCGAAGTTAGCTAATTTAAGTGTTCATCTAACGCTAATCCTCTGTGAAATGTCGTTGGCATTAGCATTAACAATGGACTTGCTGGCTGAAAAGCTGAATTTATTACCGAGAGTAAAGTTATGTACTAAATGCTGTTGACCTAATCGAGCATGCTAGCTAGGTTAGCAAACATGCTATCAAACTATGGTAACGCTAGCTAACGTTAAGGACACATTTCCGTAGTTTTCTGTTGAATTAAACCGAGGATTACGATTACTCTTACCTTCTGTATTCTTTTCAAAGCCATAGCAGATCTTTCGGGCGAGGTGACAGAAGCTGCGGTGTTAACTTTGACAGCTGTGAGCTACAACTCCTCTCACTTTATCTCGACTCGGTGGTATTTGTTTTGAAAAACGGATTTTCTTTTGTTTCCGTGTTTTTTGTTCGACGACGAAGAACGGGCCGGTGCATTGTGGGAGTTGAAGTTTTTAAGCAACCCACTTAAAGGGACAGTACACATTAAAAAAAAAAACAATAAAAAAAGAAAAACAAAATGGGCACAGCTAAGTTTGTGAAAATAACTCTGTTAAGAAAACCCATAAAAGAAAAAATGTATTAATGGGTTGTGATATAATGTTGCGGTTCATGACATCCATTTAATATCGCACCTTACACCTACTTCACATATCTAAGCAGAGACTTGCTATAATATCTGCAAGTCTCTGCAAATCTGTGGGTATAAGTTAGACATTACACCAGACAAACAACAACTAATTAAAATAAAAATTAAAACTGCAGATGTTAAAACTGCATGCCTTTAGTCTGTTGCTGTGGCTTGAATCACTTAGATATGAGCTTGACTATTTAGGCCTACAGCATTTGAGATAATGTCATTCTGTTTGCCCAATCACTCTTCTGACTGCTGTTTGACCTTTAATTAACAGATGGGACTTGAATTGGACGAACCTTGACAAATTATATGTTGATGGTTGGAGCCCAGGTTATTACAGTCAGACAGTGAAATACTGGGTAACCCGACCTTATGTTGCATTGCATTGTTCTTTCTGGTGTATGACAGCTGTAATTGTCATTCTGTAAACAGGGGAGCCTTTAGAGGGGTCAGGGTGAGGGAAGATGGGTGGGTGGCATCATCATGAGGCTAAATTATTGGCATATAATAACAAGGTAAAGCAATTTTGTCTGTATTATATCTTTCCAAAATCCCCAAATAATAATAAAGGAAATAGAAGTGCAGCAGTGAATATAATCAGCAAAGGGCACAAGAGACTAAGGACGATTGTTTAATTTAGATTTCAAAGTGGCTAATGTTGGGATGTATGTAGGTTCAGTCTATGTGCAGCACAATCACTAAATCCAACATGTTGTTTGACTTGAGACACTGACTGCTTCTAAAACCTCTAAGGGGCATTAGGGTTTATATTGTTCAAGCATATCAAAGCTGTATTTGATGCCTGTGTAAAGATGTAAGAATGGCTTTTGCAGTAGCATCCTGAATAGATTTGCTGGGGTCTAGTGGTCTGCTGGGAAAACCACGGACCCACTGCTAAAGTCCACTCAGTTGAGATTAAGACATGAATGAGTTTCTTTAAAAATGTCTTTGGGCATGAAACGTTTAATTGTTGCTACTTGTAGATGATAAAAGGCTGATGCAAGTATTGCCTCGATGTGGCTGCTGAGGCCCAGATCTGAACCCATTATGACACCAACATTTCCAGTTCTGTTTTTAGTCTTGTAATCCAGTTGCATCCATGAAGTAAATCTACAGTAGTTTCCAGGATTAAAGCATTGTAGTGATTGACTGTCATGACTGAAAACCTTCTACACAACCTAAACCCATGGGAAACTTCAGTGGACAGCCATATTCCTAGAAGTATTTTAGGTGTAGTGATATCAGATGTTGCGTTAGTTTGTCACAGCAGAGCCAGATACCGTTCCCAAACCTTGAATCTGCTAAAAGTAAATTAGGAAAATACCTTTGAGTTGTTGATTTCATTAAATTAAATTGATCTATTACCAATATATTTATTTTTTATTATCTTTCTATTTTAGTATGAAACGTTGAATGTTTTGAAGACCGGTTTACACATTCAGCTAAAAAACTACAGATGATGATGAAAGTTAAATAACACAAAGACCAGCTGAAATATGAGCATTAGCCATCACCCATTATCCCCAAAGGCTGTAACATGTATTGCTGTTTCACTTGGTAATTCATTATTCTTACAAGTTGTTATAGAGCACTTCCACGATGGTTGGACACTACTGTAATTAGGACGCCGTATCTCAGAAACCGTATGAACTGTAGTCATTGCAGAGCAAATAATATAAACATATAGAAACATACAGTACAAAGGGAGAAGCGTCACATCTGTCATCTTTCACGCCTGTAATGCTTCATACCTCACAGACAAACATGACAGCAAATTAAGAAATGTTATTTATAATTTCATTAACTTATCTCTGCAGCACTGATCTCGTGTCATTTGGAAGAAATGTTTATAAAATACAAGTCCAGAATTTAAATTAAATGCAGCTGAACTAATAAATAAATAAAACGATTGTATTTCATTTATTCACAATGCAGCTGTCTAACACTGAGGTTTGTTTATTATAAAGCAACGTTTCAGTTGCAGTTTTGCACTTGTTTGAGTTGATAACAACAACTGTGCCTCAGTAGCATATTCATGTTAATGATTACGTTCTGATCATTTGAGTTAAAATGGAAACTCTGCCACCTCAATGAACTAACAAGGCACATGTAAACTAAGAAATAATTCTGAAAATATGTCAGGACTGCTCTAATGAGAGTGGCCTGGCAACCAGATCCTCATATACTGTAACACTACAGAGTCTACAGAGTTTGGTATGTCATTAGTGGTCATGGAGAACCAGCATTGTGTCAATTTATTCATCATCAGGAGAGTTTTTACTCAGAGAAGATTTGGGGGTCGTCCATAGGTTTTCAAAAATAATGTCACATGAATTCTGTAAAATGAGAGTGATGTGAGGACCAATCAGACCATTTACTAGTAGAATTATAAGTAAGAAATATTCTCTGTCACAAGTTAAAGTCCTGCATTTAACTTTTAACTTTAAAGCTTGTAAGCATTAACAGCAAAATGCTCGCAAATGCTTACATTACAACTATTATTACTAATTTATTAGGAGTATAGCTTTTTAATGTGTGCTGGTGCATTTTACAGCACAACAGTGCAAGTATAGTTTTTAGTGGAGTGAAATGAAAGGCAAAATAAAAATAAAATACTCATGTAAAGTGTAAGTACATCAGAGCTGAAGTTACTATAAACTGCTGATTAGGGCACATTGAGCACGTTAAATGCTTGTTATAGGTTCAACATTCAGTATCAACATACTGCAAGTCTGCTCCATCCCGTATAGCAGCACCAGCAGTAAACCAGCATATACATCACTGCAGTACAATTTGAGCTGAAAAAAAAAAAAAAAAGCTGCATGTCTCCAAAACGGGTTGTAATTTATTCCTTACACACGATTGGCCATAGATCGATGCGCGTACTCGGCGCTCGGAGGAGGCGCGCTCGGGCTTCTGAGCATCGCTTGGAGAAGAGGAGAGGAGAGATAGAGACAGATAGCTGAACCACACCAAGTCTCCGCCGAATGCCTGCCTCTTCACTCCGCCAATGAATAATCCTCGCATTCCTATGTCTGCCAGTTGACACGCTGAAGGCGAAGGACCACGCTTTCACCTCTGCACGGATTCAGGAGTCCTACAGCGGGCTGCGCGCTTTTTCAGGTGAGCCCCCCTCCCCTCCCCTCTCTCCTCCGGTGACCGATGCCGCTGTGTTGTCTGTGTGTTTACGCGCTACGCGTGATTAAAGAAGAGAGACGATAACGGGCGCGGACGGTTTTCGGTAGCTGTCCAAGGTGCTGAATCGGGAAGTGCATAGTGGTAAGAAAAACAGTGTAGTAGAGCTGACGGCCTCGTGTTAAGAGCAGGTTACATGACTTCGCTGTTTGCATGCTATGAGCTATGTAGTGTGCACACTCAACCTCCCAAGGATGTCGTGTGGATGCCACAATGGGACTCAGATGATTAAGCTGTAACGTGCACACGGTGTCCGTGACATTCGCACAGTCTTGCACGTTTTGACAATGGCTGCTGTAGCCGAGTGGATGTGTCTAAGCTTCATTGTAGAGTAGCCTACCTCCTCCGGGGACAGTGTGTTTTACTGCATTTACTGTTGACAGTGCCCGGGTCCTCACCTCACTTTATCTCGCTGTTGCAATCCTACTATGCTTTTATCCTGGGTGCCACGCAGGACGGGAGAATTGCGGCTGAATAGTCGGATGTCAACAAACACTAAACGGTTACCACTGTTTCAGACATTGATTTTTGGACACAATTAATCCATCTGAGAACGAGTGATAGCAGTCCTGCAAGGTAGCTCCGTGGAATAATGCTCTTCAAGTTGAACTTTTGGCTCCTTCACTGGGAAATTCACATTTTACCAGTAAACACACACTGTGCAAAATCAGCCCCTTTCCTAAAAAATGTCCTTGTGAGACCTTGTGAAATGTGAAAATATCCATTCTAGCCAAATAGGAGCTCTGTGCATCTGCTCCATGTAGGAAATGTCAAATATTTTGAAAAATGATCCAGGCCAAAAGTTATGTAAATTGTTCTCTTCTCTTGGCAAGGTAGGGGCAAAGCACGTTCAGGCTCCATTGTTCTTTTGATGGACCAAAATATCAATTCTGTCCACAACAGGAGCACCTGACATTTCCTGTGGCAGATTTACTTGACTGGATCATGGCACAGACAAACAGCAGCGGGCAGGGGACCAACGGGGTAGCGGATGAGTCCCCCAACATGATAGTGTATCGAAAGGTAAGGCAGCTGCTATTTTTAGTCTGCACGTGTATGTGTGGATTTGTGAGCGTGAGCGTGTGTGTTTCTCCTCTTGCATCAATTTACTTGACGACGAGCTGTGCCATGCAAATTGCTAATCCTAATGGCAAGACAGTGTTCTTGTGCTATGGTTGATTTAGGCTCTTAATGCTACATCGGTTTAATGACAGAATGAGGAGAACGTGCATTTTTCTCTGTCAAAACATCTGTGACATGTAACGTAGATTCAGCACATACTTGCACGCACACGTTCAGACACCCTGCTACACACAAACAGTGAAACATGCTGACGTGCGGCACATGCATTTTCTAGTTAAACCATCAGCTGTTATTGATGATATACTGGATTTTAAATTACTGACATTAATGTAACCAAAAGGAAGCCAAAGGCTTTTAAAGCATTGCTCATTACCCTGGAAGTGGTGTACTTCTTCACCATTAAATCTGTTACTACATTAGAGAATTAGAGAAAGGGAGGGGAGTGAAATGTCCCACTGCTGAGGCACCTTTATCCCGCACTGCTCCAAACATGAAACAGATTCATGAAACAACTATCCGTGGGGAAGTTAACATTTGTTTACTTTGACGCTTGAGGTCCAATTATAGTTATCTTATAGAAGCTTTAACACCTGTTGTGTGAAATATAGATATACTGCACGAGGGTGTGGGCACTGATTTGGCTGTTATCCTTTTTATCTCACTGAACAAAAACAGACAAATTTAAGATTAACCTACAACTGAGCCATTTTGAAAATTTGCTTCTGGTGCCATCAGGAGAGGCTTCTGTTACTTGGTGACACTGTTATTGTGTAATACTACTTTTTTCCTGATCTGTTTTAGTATAAACCAGCTTGTATGTGCATGTGATTTCTTGGGCACATAAAATCCAGTGTTGAAATCACTTAGCCCAGGTTTTATTCTCCTTTAATAAAGTCCAGGCCTATAGTGTATCACAACAGAGCAACAGCAGCCATATGAACATGAATGTCTCGTTGCTTGATATGAAGTGTAACGCTTTGCTTCGCTCTCACATGTGCCGATGAAGCGATCATTTTCTCATCTTACTTGTGGATGACTCAAGCATTGAGTGAATTTCTTCATTTCATTCTCTTCACCCCTCAGCGAATGCTCCCATTCCATCTGCGACAGCTTCTGCACACCAGGAAGCGGATACGCTTAGCATGATATCATAGATTGATGGTCTTTTATAGCACTCAGTGTGTTAGGTAATATTACTGCCAGTGTGGGACAAGATTTGCTGGAAGTGCAGCAGAAAGAAGCGTTCGCTATTTTCTAAGACACAATTTCCAGGATCTTCCAAGCACAAGACAACAAGCTTTGTAAACTAGAAAGTAGGCCAGATACCGAGGACAATGGAGATGGATGGATGTTATTGGTTTTGTCATTCCTTGTAAGTTTTATTGATGGAGACAGTGGAGGAAGTAATGTCTTTTATTTAATTACATTTTAATATGAAACTGTATCAACTATGCTAAGGCATGAAAACTAGTTGCATCCTGTATAAAATATTGACTTGAGGTCTTTCCAGCTATTCAGTTACACATGATGGCTCTTCCTTTCTCCTGCTATTGATCTAACAGTCCTGTTTCCTTAAACCAAGTATGCAATTTAGGAAGAAGTTGTATATATATTTTGTAGCATTCACCTAAAGCAATCAACAAAACAATAAATGTTGTTTTTTGTTTTTTTAAATTGAAGAGTTTGCTGTTTTTAGACTTGCAGCACTGTTTGGTCATATTAATATGTTAATATCCACTTCTTCACTTTTCTCCACACATCACACACAGCTTGGGTCTGTGCACTGACTGACCTAGATACACTGCAATATGACAGTTAAGGCAACAAGGATGAAATTGGAGTGAGTTTCTGAATTGGGTTTAATTCAAACTGCAATAGTAAGAGCATTGTCTGAGCTGAAAGAGTAAAACATTTTATGCATTGCATCTCTTGTACATCAATATCGTAAATACACAGTGGAAAAGCTTTTAAAATGTTAATATTACGCTATCATATCTAGTCAAGAGTTAACAATGTGTCAGCAGTGTAGAAGTAGAAGGATCATATAATGTCAACATAAGGAGTTTTAAAGTTGAGGGCAGCAGATAGTGGTTGGATAGCCTTTCCACTGGGAGCGTAACTATATCCTTATGCTCTCAATCTCTCTGACCCATCCACCCCTCCAGTCCTGTCATTAAGGCCTAATGAAAATGGATGGTTGAGCTGAGGTGTTGACTTGCTGGAGAGAAGTCTGTTCTCCTCAAGGACATATGCACACAAGCACCTTCTTTGAATGCACGTATAGATGTTTCGAAAATGGAAACTCACCAGTACATCACACACTTCAAAAAGCCATGCAACATGTGCAGAAACTCATGTACAGTACAAACACACACAGCTGGATTTGTGATGACTGATTTAGTGACACAGTCGGTTGAGAAACCTGGAAATTTCATCACTTACTACATGAATCCAGAGAGTGTATCCCACCTCTCGCAACAATGTCAGTTGAGAACGGCGGCTTCGGCACTGCTGCAACCCTTTAAAAGATTAAGAGCTATAGCTAATGGATGGATGCATGAATGGAGGATGTGAATACAGGGAAGACACTAACACGTCTTGTCAGGACTCATCCAGTTCATCAAGAAATGCCAATAAAATGTTCAGTGGATAGATTGAATGAATAGCCATAAAAAGGCTTTATGATGTCTCAGTGTTCACACATGAACCATGTCAGGCTTCTATCATCATGTGTAGCAGAGTGTTCTACATTGTATGTGAGTTTTTTTTATGCACCGCAAATGATGCTGTGATGCATGTGTGAGCTTGTGTGTATGCTGTATGTAGGGCGAATGTTGCTAAAAGAGAGTCCTGAATTTTTTATGGAAGCCTGAAACACTTCTGGTGAAGTTCACAGTCACTCTGCACGAGAAGAGAACATCTTCTCTCATCAGCCACTGTTTTATGTGCGATTTTATGTGTTGATTGTGTTTCTGTCTGTGTGTGCATGTACGCATCTGCGTGTCAGCATGCAGACACAAGTCAGCGGGAAGGGAAAGAAAAGAAAACTAACATATGTTAAAATGATCAGATATAATATTCACTATACTGTAGATGGACAGTAAAATATTGATGTGTTCTCCATGTTCACTTCATCCACAGAAAGCGAAAAACTACACTACTCACCAGTCTTTTACAATTTGATTTAGTCAGTAAAAAATCTAACAGAGATGTAGACACAGTTACCAGTCTCCCAAATGAAAATCTGTCTCTTAACAGACACCTCATTCTCATATCTCTGACACACTTACCCTTAGAAATGGCAGTGATTTGGCTGTTCTCCATTGCAGGTTTTGTGTTGTGACAGAGAAACAGTGACGTATGTCTTGATTGGAAATTTTCATTTGTTTCTCTCACCACATAAAACTGAGGAAGCTTTTCAAAACAGTGTTCACCTCCACCAGTTGTTTAACAAAGTGAAAAGAGTTCAGGACTGAAAAAATTCCAATACATTTCAAGAAAACAACATACATTTTAAAACACAAGAAAATAAATAATTAGAATTCACTTTTATGCAGTATAATGTAACGTCTTCTTTGGTGTTGAATCTGACAGCTGAGGCTCCGGCCCATTTTTATTTACATCTGTGCAGCTGACAAGCATCCAGTAATTGTTCTTCCAGCAGCCAGTTTGGCTCTATGTCTGTATAGGGCCATCAATCCTATACTGTATGTTTACTGTTTTTTCTGCACTGGTTTTTCCATTACACACACACAGCATTCTGTCACACTGTTATTATCTTTAGTCAATGTAGGAGAGTAATGTTTTATACTCTAATGCATTATGCCAATGTCAATACTGTGCATCTTTGAGGGATTTGTTCTCCGGTGAAGCTTGGTCTTTTCTGTTTTAACACAAGATGCATAAAGAGTGTATGTTGATGTTGTTGTTCTTGCGCGGGGCCAATGTCAGACAATGGGGAGACACAACCTCACATTAATAACATATAATAATAAGTAATAATAATAATAATAAGTGTAATTATTGTCACTTTTGTGTTGTTACTTCACAGTAGGCATACAACTAACACAGTAACTGAAATGTATTTTAACTGTATTGTATATGTAACTGGAAGTTTGTTTATAAAAAAAGTTTTTGGATAAATATATTCAACAAATAAACAAATATTACACGATAGGTCATAGTTAAAACTTTGACTACATTTAGTCTGTTATCATATTCCAATATTTATGTATCAGCTAACAAAGTTTTTTAGCCTGCTCTCGCTGTAAAATAGCTTTTCCTTACAGTATAAAAGGAACTAGGAGCTAAGCTTTGAGAATATGAATGGTCACACCAGTCAAAAACATGGAATTATTATTATTTTGTGTTATAGTTTGTGTTAGTGTACACTGTGTGTTTTCAGCTCTGGGGAACTCTGTCCTTCACACTTGATGTTGCACTGAGATTTGACTCAGTAATGAAGTAATGAACAAACAGAAATAACAAACAGGGCAAAGGTATTAGTGCGTGCTATTGATTTGTCAATTGATTAAATGGTTGTGTACAAGAGATCATTTTGCAGGAACAAGACTTTCACTCTCCTCTGCATGACTGTAACACAACAGTAATACAGCATTGTTAGATGATGCAGAACTGCGGCCATTATTAATACAGAGAGTCGTGTTTGACACTACCACAAATTCAGCAGGGATCTTTTCACTGGAGAGCATTTTCCAATGTAGGCCTAATCTGCATTTGTTAAATCTACCCTATACCAGTCTGGCCTGGTATCAGAACAATTTCCCAACCATCCTACATTGTTCATGAGTCATAAAGCAGAGGGAACTGAATACATATTCCGCTTTTTCTCAGTTAAGAGCCAGATTGAAGGGTTCTTGTACTGCCTGTCTCCCTCAATCTGCAATCAGAAGATCAGTAAGACCGAGAGAAAGAGGGGACGAGGGGGTGAGGTGGGATGGTCTATAATTGCCAGATCAGAGAGAAATCTTTGTGTGTGAAGTATGGCTCTTTGTATGTCAGCCTGCCAGCCAGGCAATTTCTCTTCTGTGTGTATGAAAACATGCGTGTTCTTCTCTGTACACAGTGTTGAGGGAAAGTGTGGGTGTTTGGCAGACAATTTGGAAAATTGGCATTTATGGCTTTGTTCTAATCCATTTTGCTTGTATTTGCTGACGTCAATACCTAAACACCAATTAGAGGGGCTGACAGTGGTGACACATGCTATGTTCAATGTTATAGTTCTGGTATCTCATCATGCTACTGGGGGCTACAATAATGCACCATGGCATAGTATAAGTGACACGTTACACAAATACAATGAGCAACTGGAGGCGTTCTACTAATCTATAGGTCAGATTAGTAGTTAGTCAGCATTAGTGGCATTTAATGTTGACGTTCAGATAATATGCATTTAAATCCTGTAGCTTTTTCTGCTATACAGTAGATGATCTTAGGCTGAGTGCTAGAGCCATTAAAATGACAGTCTGCAGCTGCATAGCGATGAAACATGCATCCTGAACTTATCTCTAACACATTCGCTGTCAAAGTTCAGCTATGTTCGTAGTTCTGCAGGAAACTGTAGAGTGGATCCATGCTTTGGAAAATACGTTTATTCTCTTTCTCAAGGACAGATAAGAGTAAGATATCCAAACCAATCTGGACCTCGGAGATGTTTAGCTTGTTCTAGCCATAAAAAACCGGAATCAGTGCAAAAAACTTTTCCAATATAATGAAATCAACCTACCAGCACCTCTAAAGTTCACTTATTAATATGAACTGTAACATAAGACTTTACAGAATAAAAGTTAATGTGTTCATTATTAAGCTTTAGTGGTGCTGCTAGATTTTGGTACCTTTGTACAGAGTCATACTAACTGTTTCTCCCTGCTTTCCGTCATATGCTAAGTTAAACAGTCTCCTGACACAGGCTTCATATTGAACAGACAGACTTGAGAGCGGTATCGATCTTCTCATCTAACTCTTGGCAAGAGAGCAAATGGGTATATTTCCCAAACTGACAAAGTTTTCCTTTAAAATAAGGTTCATTTTAAGCACCCTGGCTAAGGGCACTGAATGATCAGCCACAATATTGCTACACATTATTGCATATGATCAGAATCACAACTGTAATTTAGGTTAACATTAGTTTGGTTCTTAACTTAAAACTGATTTAATGATTTAAATAATGTAGCTTGGCCTTCACTGTAAACTAAATGATTTAACACTGGAGTTCACTGTGTGATGCGTTGGGCAGCTCTGTGAAAACAGTGAAAAGATATTTAGGCCTGTTTTGCTCTAAGCTCTCCCCTCTGTATATGTCTGCTGTCGTCTTTAGTCCTGTCTGTTAGGGTTATATAAGGGTCTAAGGAAGCCTGGGCATTAAGATAGAGGCTGACTCAGGTCTCATTTCTGTCTGGTCATTTAACTCCAGCTCATCCTTTAGCTAAAGATTCAAGGAGAATGGCAGCCAGAGTTGTGAATGAACCTGCCATCAGAGTGACAGCTTTAATGAGGACATAGTTAGGACTAAAGAGAAAATGGCATGTAGAGCTACGCTGTTATCTGCATCCTTTGTTGCATCATTCTGTATTCACCGCACACTGTGGATGTGTGTGTGTGTGTGTGTGTGTGTGTGTGTGTGTGTGTGTGTGTCTGTGCATCTTTCCAAAACATCTCTGTGTCCTTATTCTCACCTTGTGTATATCTCCATTCACTCTCACCTGACCCTCTACAAACACCATCTACATCTTAAGTGTGTCCATGCAGTCCCTACTTCTAATGCACTCCTAAGTTGTTGCTGGTGACGCTTTGTTCCTTCCTACACACAGTCCATCTGTGTTGTATAAATTCCGACTTGTCTGCTTGTCTCGAAGTGCTAGATGCTCAGTTTCTGGTTATTGTACAAACCTCTTATCTACATTTACATTTAGCCTCTCATAAGATACTCAGATACTTTGATACATATACTGCACTTGAGTCTTTAGCATTTTCTTTCTTGTCTATTGTGGTGAAGACGAATCAGATGAACTGTAAACGTGGTTATTGTAACATGTACAGGTGTATTATTTGCAATGTAAATACAATTTTGGTGGTGAGGAGTAAAGACATCAGATCCATTGTGTGAAACATGAGCTAAGACACAACCACCTAATTTTGCATAATTGCAAAATTAACCTTTTTGAAAATGTCACTGCTTCTCAAATCTATGACTACATCCACTAAAGCATTCTGCCAAAGGAAGATACAATAATTGGAGGAATGCCGTTTTTGAAAACTACATTTCGTAGCGGCCTCACATCATTGCCAGCGCTAAAATCATATTTGCACTTCAAGATCCTTCAAAAATAAACAGAAGTAAGAAACCTTGTTATCTTCTTTGCAGAGTATTTCATGCATTACCTCCTTTTTCTGTATTTTGGCAGGTTGAAGCAAGAGTAAAGTCTTTCTGCAAAACATCCTTTCACTTTTCTCTCCCCCTCTGTCTGTCTGTCTCTGCTTCTCCCCCTCTCGCTCTCTGTCTAGACATGTAAAAACATTTCTCAGTCCCAAGACTTTTTCATCCCAGTTTCCCTCTCTGCCTGCCTCTCACTCTGGTGTTCACACTTTGCCCTGTCTCTGTCTTTCTCTTTTATTTCCCTCTCTCCCCTCACTCTCCCATGTCCTCTTTTGTTCAGATCCAGGCCTTTGATGTTTCTCCTGTACTGGCAATATCACACTAACTTTCTGTCTTTGTCTTTCGCGCACTCACCCTGACACATGTGCACTCACTTTGACTCTCCCCTCCTCCCTGCCTCCAGTGTTTGGTCCAACACCATTGAAGCATCCATCTACCTCTGTCTCCCTGTCCCCTCCTCTCACATCCCTCGCCTCTCTTTGAAGTCATCACAGCCCTAGTCAGAGCCTATGCCACTCCAGTAAGCTTTTATCCTCAAACAGAGAAAAAGAGAGGAATGTATTTAGACCCAGCTAGAGCACAGTCATCTCTCCTCCTGTGTGAAATGATTCACTTGTGACTCATAGCTTTATTGGGAACTCTCTCTAAACAAACAACCAATGGATGTGGCATTTTCCATCCAAATTGACTGGAACTGTAACTGAGAGTGTTGGCCTGATTGTCCCCCTGCAGCTCGGTGCCTCTCCGAACAATGAGGAGTCATTCTCCCTGAAGCAATCATGTCTTGGTGATTAGCCTGCCATGACTGAGTGCCATCAGGCAAATCCAATACCGGCTAAATAATAAAAGTCAAACAACAATTGTTCCTGAGGGTACATTTTCATATGTTTGAGACATATATTTTCATTTGCCAAACAGACGGAGGCTCACCTTTGTCTGAAACAGTGCATTTCTCAACGCAAACTGTTGCCGACAGACGCGCACACTGTCAGCTTGCAGGTTGTATTGAGCCGAGCAGCTTCAACCTGCAGCCTACTGAGGCTCACAGCTTCACACCATTAGTTAGGCTTAGCAAGCACAGCCATCCGCGCTACAGCCTAGTCTATAAACCTCAGGCGCCATCTTGACTCAGTCTGTTTCTGCCTCTTCCTCTTAACTGTTAAAAGGTTGCAAAATAATGATTTACCGCCATAAACAAAATATATACAGCTGTGTTGTGAGTTTCCTAAATAGTGAGTTTAAAGTTATATTTAAATACAGGAAGGTAAAGAATGATGTTTGGTTTAAAATGTGAGGTTAAATTTTTTTTCAGTATTTTGTTCAATAGCCAAATACCTCCAAAACCTTCCCATCAGCCTCTGCTATACTTAGTGTTTAATGATAATTTGCTAATAAGAGCAGGCTCTCACTCTCAAATCTAAAACGATTAACGCGTGCTGACAACTGCTACCACAGGCTCCTAGTGAGGCTTAAAGTTTACTTTTAAACAATGTTATGCATGATCTTCTCAGAAATAACCATTACATAAAATAAAAAACACGCTGCCAGACACACTAGCATTTCTTATCCTGGCAACCATTGTTTTATTCATCTTGATTTTCAGACACCGACTCTTAGTAACGGCGTCCTATCTGTTAATTGAGAGATGACATTCCTGTGGCCCGTGCTGTCTAGGATGGATGTGCTTTCTCCTGCCCTCTGGTTTGTTTCTGCCGTGGTGGCTGGTGGCTGTTCTGTTGGCATCCCCATGACAACCACATCAGCAGTCTGTCAAATGCGATTATCTCTTCTGTTCTCTTAACACTTCAACAACGTGTCCAGCACACTCTTAGCTGGCCAAATAACACAACACGAGTGTGTTTATCTGTGCATGTGTGTTTCTGTATTTCTGTGCTGGTGAGTGAGCAAACATTCACACACTTTGAAGAGTGCTGCTCAGCCCATGAATGCCTGCAGTGCAGAAGCTTAGTTTAAGCGATTGTCACCAACAACTTTCACTTACAAATACACAAATAAAGTGGCAAAAAGAAATGGTGAGTAAATTACTATACTTGAGAACAAATATTTGCTACTTGTCACTTCTTTTTCATTGTTGTGCTTCTTACTTCATTACTATTATTTGACAGGAATAGCTACATGGTAAGGAATTTTAGCTATTATTGATATTTTTAAGCAGTGAGATTTGTCTTAACATTAGAGTAACCTGAATATATTTGGGTTTTAGAACATGGATAAGACCAAACAGGAAACTGAGAATAATATCCCAGCACTTTGTGCCTGTTTTCATAACAGTTACCCACCTTTACAGGTAGTTTTAAAACTTAAAGAGTAACTAAACACCAGGCTGAAAGCAGTGTGTCGATGCCCTCTCTTGCTGAAAGCCTGTTGCATCTGTAACACCCATCAGTGTTTTCACAGTGTGCTGGCACTCTCTGGGTTACACTTCTATATCTATGCTGCAAGGTGAGAATTGAAACCACAGGTCAGCAGAAATAGGCTTTTCAGCTGGTGTTAAGTTGCTTGTTGAATACATTTAGCTGCTAACACAAATGTACCTTTTCTCAAGTAGCACATTTGCTCTTTTTTACTGTTTGCAGCTACGGAAGGATTAAATTACATATTCCACCACGCACATCTAGAACATACTGTATTCAGATTGTCTATCTCTTCTCTGCCCAGCCTATAAATCAGTGAGTGGACATTGTTAACAGTGTTTCTCATCTCCCAATAAAGCTCCACCATATATCTCAGGGACATGTGTATTGGCAGCGTTGCTTCTTCTTTTTTGCTGCCTGTGCTGGACAAATGATAAAATGTGTTATCTAAGCCTGAGCAGAGTGGAAAAAGATAAGGTGAGGTTTAACAATGCATTAGGACATGGTGGGAAGGGTCTCTCTATTCCTTGCAACAGACTAATTTGATTTGTTGATATTAGCTTCTCTTGCCTGTAATGTCAGCAGAGCAGTGTATAGAGTTGGAAAAGCTTGTGATGGAGCAAGTCCGAGAGGATATTTAGGGTGAGGATGGATGTCTATAATTTGACAAATACTGCTATTAATGAAGCTGCTCTGCATGAATGGTTTCATTCATTTTTCCAGTGGCCTCATTTGCTACACTGTAATCATTGATATTGAGTGCAGTACATCAAATGTGTATCTGCAGTGATAAAGTTTTAATGTGACGGCTTTTTAATTCCATGTGCTGTAGGTGGTAGGTGCTGTAGCTTTGCACCTGTCTGTGTGAAGCATCACTAAATTAACGGTTTCTACCTGATGATCACTTCACGAATGACTGCTGTTCTGAAACGTTCAATAAAGACTATAATCCATCATCTTCACTGCTCCGCAGTTCAAGTGTCACTTGCATCAAAGTCTCTGTCCTTATCACTTTATTGTCTGTCCTGACTGTTGTGTCCTCTGAAGTGTGCATGTGTGCGCCTCCTGTCCTTGTCTCATCTCTGTTCTGCAGACAGGCGAAGGCAGAAGAATGTCAGCCTGCCAGTATCCAGCTGCTTCTCTCTTATTGGTATTCGGGGCACACAGAACCATCCTGAGTGTCTGTTGCACGTGCCAAGGAGGAATGTGGGAAATGAAGGGATGGAGAGAAAAGGAGGAGAGGAGTGAGCCCCCCCACCCTTCTCTCTCATGTTATCTGAATCTAAAAATAGACCACATCCTCCCTTCTTCTCTATTCCTCATGCATCTCTGTTTCCATACACAGCCTCCCTTCCTGTTGCTCCCTCTGTTTTCCCTCATCCTTTCCCTTTTCCTCCTCATTTCTCTGTTTGGTCTAAGTAAACATAGCTATCTGGTGCTCAATGATAAGACTCCTCAAGTGTAATGCAAGGCAGTGTGGACAGTGCTCACAGACTTCTTTGGATGAAGGATTAGCTGCAGAGGTGATTAAATTTAACACCATGGTATTCCCATGGCCAGACTGCATTGTTTATCCTCCAAAAATAAAAGCATGATTATTAAGTGCTCTTAAGTACAAATCCCAGTGGTATTGACAACTGCTGATTGCTAATCATGAATAACCACTTATACAGTACCAGAGTCTGTTTTGGTTTTATTAAATTATAAATGAGAATATGTAATTAGCTGTGCATGGCTGATCAATTGAGTGTGTGTGTTTAGGTTGTGCATCTGTAACCAAAAACCATTAAAAACTAACTGTAGAAAACTTTTGCACAGTATTTCTGACAATGCAGCTTTCTCCCTTCTTTGTCTACTAATTTATGATAGCATGCAGTTTCAGTGATGAAAACATGGTAGGTGGGCAGAAGGGATATTGGCTTTCAGTGGATTATGTTCTGGCACATGGCCAACCTTGGCTTAGTCATCGCGCCCACTGCCCGCCCACCTAGAAGATGAGAGTGAGACAGAGTGCAAGAGAGAGAGAGGCCTTGCCCTGGGAACACTATCCCATCACCAGCCAGGAACACCAGATCATAGTAGGTGTAGAAATAGACAGAAAACCGTGTCTATAAAACAGAGTCATCTAAAGGTAAAGACAAGACTTTACAATGTTTTGCCCCAAGTGTTCTATCCCAACATGAACCAGAAACTGAAAACAGAAGTAATACAGGACAAATTAGTGTGTCTGACCCTGTAGATGCTGCAGCTTACTATCAAAAATGACAAATACTCCTAATACTATTACATACAGACTATTAGAATTACTACTGTTCCTGATACTGTTATCAGATATGTCACTTATATTTGACATCAGTAGCTTTTGCGTGCACCGCCTTGTACTGTGTGCAATATGGTGCTCAGTGTGAAAGTGTGGACTAAAAGTCCATATTAATTGAACTTTGACCCAGGTTGTGCTGATCTTTGTATGTGCAGTTAATCTCATTTCATTACTATTTAAACTGAAAGATGGATGGAAAATGAGTTTCAGAGTGGTAATACAGTGTTAGGCTAATTTATAGTAGTTGCAAGAGCGAGACAAAGTGCTCTGTTTGGTGTATTTGACTGAACAATGTAAAAAAGTGAAAAAAGCTAAATACAGCAGCATGTGTAGCTGCTTCACAAGAACTGGCTTTTAGTCTATAAACAGGCTTCACACATTAGGTATGGGCAAATTCTGAAGAGTCTAATATTAAGTCTAAGTTGTGTGTCTTACTGTTAGACACAACTACAACAGTAGTAAAAATTAAACAGCATCACAAAGAGCTTTAACTTGCACTACAACATACAACATATCCTGCTGTACATTACTCTGAAATGTGCTGTGGTTGCATAACACATGAAATGGCAGAAACTGACTGGCTGGCAAATCTGGAACAAGAACTGCATCAACCATAGCAATGTCAAATGAGGATAAATGCCAGTGTTTTTTCAGGGAGCAGGCATAGCCGGCTGACTACCTCTTATCCATGATTCAACGCTTGCCTCTTTCTCTTTAGTAGAGGGCTGTCCCTTGGGGAAGGAGGAGCTGAAGAGTCAGGGGATATACTGAACATCCTTTTGCAGCCCACACCAGGGACAGTGATCCTCTGGGAATGAGAGGAGAAAGGAGCCTGCGTGTTCTAAAAAGCTGTAAAAGTTGATGAAAATACTGTGAAGAAGGGTGTTGAAGAGGCAGGAATCTGTTAATAACCATCTGGAAAGCAGTCTAAATGAACTTTGATAATAACATCTGTCTGTCAAACCAGTTGACAATAATGCAGCTTATGCTGTTGTACACAGGAATGCTGTACTAATGTTTTGATTACTTGTCTTCCAGCATGGAAAAGGGTAGAAACAAAAATGATGCACTACCATGTAAGTAGTATATTCTGAAAGGCATTCAATGACAGTGAATATGGAAGTGGAGAAGTATTACTATTATTAGAAAATACACTTTCCTGCAAAGTTAATTTGGGGATGTGAAAGGATCAGGCAAGAAAATACAACATCGTTATCCAGCTAAAGTCATTCACAGATGCTTAATGAAGCTAATAAGGCTAAATCTGTTTAAATTAATTTAGACTCAATCTAATTATGGAACTTCGACCTCTCTAGGAGCATTATAAAGCAATTTTTCAAACGCTGGATTTGACTTTTAATTACCTTATATATGCATGTGCAGGTGATATGGAACATAGTCCTGCCAGCGGTTTCACAATTACAATGATTCACAGGTTGATTTCATTTATTTCAAATCATTTAATGTATTATTCACATTTTTATCCTTTCACACAAACTCTGGCTTACAAATAGTGTTTCGAACAAAAGGATGCTATATTCAGGTGCACAGAAAATAACACAACATGCCACTGTTGTGACCTTAAGTCAGTAACACCACATGGGGGATCAAAGATCTACTTGTTTGCCTGTAAACATCAGTCTCACTTTCATCCATTAGCGAATCAGACTAAATCAGATTAAGCCATTAAAAGGCTCCCAGTCACACCTTGAGCAGCATTTCAAAGCTGAGGAGGCATCACGGCTGACAGCATCCATTTGTAATCATCCCAATAAACCAAAGTCTGTAGTAAAAGAAAACATCTGTCCTTCGCTGTCTGTCATAGCTTGCTTATGATAATAGTACTGCTGCTGCATGCAACAGTGTTTTACAGTGGCATCGGATTTTTCTTGGCACACATCTCCATTATGGAAATAATGGGCAAAGCAGTGCAATACCAACTGGTACATTATGAAACACGCTAATGATATTAGGCGTGAGGAGAGCGAGGAGGCATGAAGAATGAACAATTCATAGATCTTTGCAGTTTTCTGGAAAGATAAAGACGTGCACCACGAAGCATGCTACTGCATCGGATTTCTTTATAACTGAACCTTTTAGGCTGTGATGTTATTTAAAATGACATATAGTGAAGAAGAAAAGAAACAGTGTGTGAAACAGTGAAGAGCCATTCTAAGAAACAGATGCTCAGATTTACCTGATGGCTCAGTGGAGCCTGATTGTGTACACAGACACAGAACTGTATTGATGAATACAACTGAAAGCAAGGCTTATCAAGCACAAAACTGCAGATGTTGTTAAATGGCTAATTACTGGTTTGCAGAATCTGCTTCACGGTATCCAGAAGTAAAGCCTTCCGTTTCGATGGAGTAATCGCCGTCACTCCTGGCAGTATTATCACCTGGACATCTGTTCCTCATATTCTGTGATGCTGGCCTGCTGTGAAACAGACTGCTGTCCATTCTCCATCTCATATCTCCAGTTAGCGTACCTATGAGAATTGAAGAAATGCATGAATAGAAAGACACAATAAAAATGCAAAATAAGCGAAAAAAAAAAAAAGTAAAACAGAGAGCTAGAGCAGAGAAATTCATTTAAAATAGAATGGATTATTAATCAGGATGGTTCATGCAAGATTAAATGTGAGCAAAGGAAACAAAACAGGCCCATCTGTTGCCAAGGCTAAGCGAAGAGTTTGTGTTTCCCTATTTTACTCTTCTTACATATTAGATCTTCCTTCATTATATAACCCTGGATGTTTGATGGTTGACATACTCTTGTTAGTCGGGGCTATAGTTGATTAATAGCAATAAGGCAATTAGTTAATTAACAGAACATTACATACTGTTTCAATGAATTGTTTAATATTTCTTAAGCAAAGAATCTCTCAAATGTGGAATGAGCTGCTCTTTCTATTTTATTTGTTTGTTGTTCAGGCAAAAAATACATCTGTAGATGTTATATTGACGTGGAAAATTGTCCTTTTTTTTGGCATTTTGTTCTGCTTTCAGCGTGAAAGTAATCAAAGAATTGATCCCTAGTGCTTGAATAGCAGCAAGAGCAGCAATTTGCTCATATAATCAAGTATAAAAAAAAAACAAAAGACAGAGAACAGTGAAAATAATGTTAGCTGTATTCTTACTGATAAATGTGATAATGTAGTTTAGCTGCAACCCTCCCATTTTTATCCAGGCTCGGGCAACACCGGGTGGGTTGGGTGCAGACCTTCTGTCTCCCAACCCACCGCTCTACCACACAGGCCACACCAGGGCCTCTGTAAATGTGATAATGTAGTATTATTAGTATATTTAACACAAACATCACTACAAGCAATTCTCCTATTTTACTCATGACTGATATTAAAACAAACAAAAACAAAAACTACAACAAATATTACACATACAATTATGTAATTACTGTTAATGATTATTACGTTATATGTCCTGGAGTAATAATTATACTCTTAATATGCAACCTGTCTAGTAACTGGTAAAGCCCAAACATAAGAGGGTGGAATTATACCAACAGAAATATTTTACAATGTACATAAAATACACCCTAGTTAGAGTGTGTTAGTTTAATTATCAAACTAAGTAAATAATAAAATAGAGTAAACTACATGTTCTGGTAACAAAGGAAGAGAAACAAACCAAAAAGGCTTTCCCTTTTTTCCCATATGCCCTAAAATTAGACAAGACAATATCTGTCTTTCTCAGTCTCCATGCATCCACCCTCTGCCCCCTACAACCACTTTCTTTTTTGTTTCTGTCTTTTTTTCTTGTGAATGAGTGATGGCGAGCTGCCAAAGATGCCCTTGCGATAGTGGTTGCAGACTGTGTTGCTGTGGTAACTTGGAAACGTATGGTAACCTCAGAGACACTTAAGATTCATGACATCTACTCAACAACCTTGTCAGTGTGAGCTCAATAACTTTCCCCACCTAGCTGCAGGGTCATTTCATTGTGAATGCACAAGTGGTGCAGTGCTGCACAGGTGAAAATTACACACAAATTACAGTTTGTATCTAACTGGCAACGTAATAAAATTTTGTTTATATTAGCAAACAGCAGTGGGTTAGTTGAGCTAATATGTTCATTGTTTTTGACCTTTCCCAGTCCCACAAAAATGCAGGTTTCTGTAGAGGTGTTCTAACAGTACATGCAGGTAGGTAGAGTCTTTATTTGAGCACAAAAAGTGTCTTTTCCTGCTGGTTGGTTGTTGCTGTGTGATGTTATGGATGTCAAATGCACTGAAGACAATTGAAACAATTGAAAGATTGTATTTAATCTTTCGATTTTGGGGTGTAAAGATTTTTGGCTACACATCTTTTACAGAGGTACATTAACGATTGACAATATATCCACAACACTGACTTTAAATATCTCTTTTATCTCTGCATTGTGTCTTTCACTCATCACAAAGTGTCAAACAAATAAATATTGCAATACACAAACACCCATGCACTCTGAATATCATATGCAGAATAACTGATTCCTTTTTGTTGTAAACTAACCCGTCTTATTTGTGTAAAGTTATGTTAGGATTATTAAATGCTTTCATTTCGTGTTCTGCTTATTACTTATTAATGTTCTACTTCAGAAATAATACTGATTATACTGCAGATTGAGGCATATATACTATATAATTTGTATTCTACTAATTCCACTGATTATTGTGAGAGTTTCCACTGTGCTATATTATACAGTATCTACTTTACATTGATATTTTTTCCTGCTGCACTGTACATTACAAGTTCTATTATACAAAGTGCACTTGTCCACCAAAAGCCATTACACGAAAAGCCTTTGGTCAGCATTTCTCCTCTGTATTTAGTAATAAATGAGCAGTTGACCTCGAATGCCCTGAGTGCAGCCTAGGCAAAGTTATCCTTCACTTGATTGTGTATGTTTAATGTGTCTTGATGGGTAGAGAAAGAAAGGCCCCCAGACAGGGATAAACACCAGTCTGTCTTCAGAGAACTTACATAAGAAGTGATCATCTAATTAAAGCTGTTTGAAAAATGTGTTTTGAGTTCAAGTGCTGAGATTTCTCCTCTTTACCAAAATCTAGGTCACGGCTGAAAAGGAACAGCATCATTTGAATATGTCACCTTTGTAGAGAGATACACAAGACAAAGGGTACGGAGGCAGGGGACCCTGTCTATCAAAGAGATTAATACCGGGCAAAATAATATAGCTCATAATATGTAACTATCAAAAACAGCACTGATAATGCAATTCTTTGACAAATTATTAACAATATGCTTTGTCTGTAATGTGTCCTACCCCTATTCCCCAAAGTATGGCACAAAGAACATTTTGTTTTTGAATATGCTCCACATGCAAATGCACCAGCCTGTGTAGAAGAGATGAGTGATTCATTTGTGGCAACATTTCACCGTGCTTTAATGTGTCTCTACATACTGTAGAGCTAAAAGCGCTTATGTTAATCGACTGATCCTAAATAAAACTACTGACCCTGGCTAATATGCATGTTGTGTATATTTGTAAACCACCACTAGTTTTTGAGAGCAAACTAAATGTGAACTATTACTGCTCAGCCTCCACCACAGGTTGTGCCTCATTATTGGAGCTAAGTACTGCAGTTCTGGAGGAAATGAGATCAACCAACTGCAAAGACGGTTTTATCTAGTAGAGCTGTCATGCTATATAGCCACCGGTTCTATTCAGACTGCTCTCGCGGTGCCTAAGGCAGCCAGATTTGAGCTGGGTTGCTCACCTATTTTGATGTTGCGCTTTTTACAATATAATAATCCCCACCTTCTGGGATCATAAGCTTTTATAATATATGGGTGTGTATTTGTGTGTCTGTGTGTGTGTGCAGTTCTGCTTTTCTGCCAGAGTGCATATGCTCTACTTGCAATGTGACTGATAATTGCTGTATATTCGTCTGTCAAGTAATAATGGGAATATCTGTGCTGTGTGCATGTGTGTGTATGTGTATGCATGTGCTGCTCTGTAATGTGTATTTGTGTATTTCTGTGGTTCAGAGATGTAAGGAATATCTCTTCTCCTCATGTAGAGAGACTTGTCCTCAGATAACACTATCAAAGTAATACCATTCTCCCTGCACATCTGATGCAGTAACATTCACCCATTACGGTGCAGGCAATGCGACCAAGAAAAAGGGGGAGAGGAAATAGCTGGAGGTGAAAGAGAAGAAGGAGAATAGGAAAGCTTTTAATTTCCTCAGCAGCAGTCACTGAGGTTTTTACATCTGCTCAGACAAACAGAAAGTGGAACGAGGTCTAGATAAGTTTCCAATTCAATGACAAGCCGAGCTGCGTCGGATGGTGTGTGCTAAGAAAGACCTACAATTTCTTTAAAAAATTGTTTTTGAGGTTAGTGTCACCTTTAAAGCATGTCAAGAGGATAAGAACATGTTTCTGGGTTTTTTTTAAAAATGCATCTAGATGGGTCATTCAGCGTACACCTGTAAACACTGGTCTATCTTACAGGATTTAAAGCTTATGTAAGTAATGATGTTCTGATTAAAATATGCCTGAGTTCATTGAGCACTGACGATTTTTTCCATTGCTTAAATTTAGGTCAGCACTAGAAACGAAGAACATCATTTATCAAGGAAGAAGTTTTAGGCAATATTGCAGGCAATCAACAAATGAATGCCCTATAACTTGAATCTATTAACTCACTGAATCTATTACTGCAGTTTTGATCCATATTTCACTGTCACTTTGAGCATGCATCTGCCTCAGTTAGTCCACAAAGGTGTCTATCATCCCTCAACTCTAATCCATCCTTCAACACTACAGTCACTAAGCACTAAATGAATAAAAAAAACTATATCTAAGCCACATTTTTTTCATTTGTACATAGTTTACAGTTCAGAGAAACAGGTTGGAAAAGACTATTTACATGGTACACACTTGAAAACACTGACGTAACATAACCACAGTTCCACGTTTTCACAGTCTGACATAACTTCTTTTTTGCTGGCGTTACTAATTAACGTCACTTTAAAGTGATATATCTAAGGACATACAATTAAATAGCAAAAATCTCCACCCAAAAACCTCCCATACCCCTGGTGTGGTGTGCTTAATATAAATTCTGTCTAGTAACTGATGCTTCTATCATCTTGCTTTTCTTAGAAACAGCCTGTCAAATAAGTGGACTTATGGTGCACTTAACAATGGCTAAAAAGAAATCTAAGAGGCCAGCATTGATTTACAAACCCAGTTTGAAATGTTTTTTTTTTTTTTTTTGGGCCAAATGGTGCTTCAGAACATTCTGATTGCACCCTGAGTGCCCTCACTGATAGTCTTTGAAGTGCTTGGAGCTGTGTGCTGAAGCTCAGTATGTGCTTATATCCGGAGCTTTTGTTAGTCACTTCATACGTACCGAGTCCTGTGCCATCATTATTCAATGATTCACACTGTGCAGCCAAAACACTCACTCTTATCTGTTAAGAGGCTGCAGAGACGCAGTCAGACAGCTCTGGGTGGGTGGATGGGTGGGGGACAGAGAAAGAGAGAGAGAGAGAGACAGAGAGACTGTTGCTCTCTTGTGGGAAAACGACTTTCCTCTCTTCCTCACAACATGAAGCCAGAGAGCATCCCTACTTCAAGAGCTTTAGATCCTGAATATTCACGCTGGTGGCATTTTACCATGTGTAGGCGGTGAGGGTTTGCAGAGATAGGAGAGAGTGTGTGAAGTATTGATCACTGTTGCTGCTGTCCTTGTTTGCTCTGTGTCTCACAGTCAGAGAAAAAAGTGAGACGTACGAAGATACAGAGAGAAGGTTGGCATTACAGGCCACACTTTTTTAAAAGGGGATAAGCCGAACATAAGGATTAATTTAGAGAGATGTGTTTAAAAACAACAAAAAGAGAGAGGCAAAACGGACGTGGGTTTCTCTGGATCAATCCAAACTAACAATCACACAACAAAACAGAAGCAGGAAATTTAAGTTGTTCTCACAAGGGCATCAAATTCACACAGGGGAACTAGCAAGCAAACATTTTGCAGATCAAATAAACTGCATTAAGCAGTGTACACAGGAGAAACCGACTGACTAATAGACAATAATAATCACATCGCATGTCTCCCTCTCTCAGTTTGCCCCAGCAACTTTTACTTACAGTGGTCCATCAGTGTCAGTGAGGCTCCAATCACTAACTGGGATGAGTTTAGCTCAAGGATCTTTGAATAGCTATGAGCTTTCATTATATCACATACAGTATATCGCTACAGTATTAGCTCATGAACTACTAAACCAAGTAGTTACAGATTGTCATAATCAGAACTGCTTCTTCTTCACCATTTACGTCACAGAAATTCATTTGAACCCCTACAAAATCTTAATTCTGTGGGCAGGCCCTCTCTACGTGTACCTTGGCCTTGTACCTTGTATCTAACTTGGATAACAGCCAAATGACTAAATGTAAATGTAAGAACATCATCAATCTCATGCAAAAGAGTTGAGCTAATTCTACTTAATTCCAGTGAAAATGGCACCCTTGTTATACACCATATGTACTGAATGTTTAGTGATGAAAATCATCGGAAGGGACTGGAGGGTGTGCTCCAATTACTGCGATATTACAGTGCTCAGCACCCCTGAAAAAGCTTAAAGCAGAGTGCCGGAAACATCAGATCCAGGGAGAGCAATGTTGATTCTGACTTCTTCGTGGAGCAGCGTCCCACTCTTCACCCTCACAGGAGTTCATGTAGACTGGGAATTTGCCCATGATGTCTACATGTGCTTTGTGGAAGACTGCATCCCTTGTGGAGTCTTACCGAGAGTACTGGTGGGAGTAAAGGACACTGATGTCATTGCTACAAGCCATCTGGTCCTTATATAACCGAAGTGAGAACTGTGACTGTATTCTTGGCAGGAAGTCAAACACATTTCCAGGTGGTGTTGGTCTCCATCAGAATTGTCCCTCTTCACTGGTCCTGTTCCTAAGTTTAATGGACATTATATCAACACATAGCAAGAGTGGCGAGAGTGTCTGTTTTCTGTTTGGTGGTCTTTACAGACAGTTCAGTTCTCTTTCTCGGCCTTATCAGACCGTGATTTTCAACATGCCTTAGAGCCAAATTGAGAGTTGCTGCCTCATCTATCTTAGGGTCTTATTCAGAAGTGAAGCTGGAGTGGAGCATGGGGTGTGAGATTGACAAGTTGATCGATGATGTGTTAGCAGTAGTGTTGGTGGTGTTATGGTAAGGGGACTGAGCCAAAAGGCAAAGCTTTCCATTTACCAGTTGATCTATGTTTCACCAATGGTTATGCGCTTGGGTAGTGACTGAAATGGTGGCAGGGCTTGCACTTAGAGAGAGGATGAGCAACTCAGATTACCAGAGGGAGAGACTATATAGCTCATCTGGGAATGCCTTGGGATCTCCCAACTTTTCTTAGCCTGCTGCTGCCACAAGCCAAGCCTGTATAAGCATAAAATTGATGGATGGATGTTTGTGTAGCACATATTATTGTGCTGCCAGACCATTGAACTCTGTACATATTTTCCATGTGTGTATTTTTACACCGAGGGAGGAGTTTGGGGAGAGCTCTTGGCATCCATTCAGGCTGACATATCGGGGCCATGCTCCACTCTCTGCCTTGCTCCCTTCTGTGTGTTCTTGGAAACGTGACCGCCTTGTGTTGCCCTGCCAGACCCTTGAGAGAACTCCCAGTACATTACCGTCTCAGTGATGTGCACTAGTGTTTTTGTGTTTGCATGTGTGCCTGTCTGCGTCTATTCGCATGTGCATGTAATTTTTCATTTCAGCTTTTGGTTCAAATACAAAACATTTGTATTTTAAATGGCTTCTGAATGACATCATACGTTTTGTATGCTCTGGAAAGTTTGAATATGTGGCTGTTTATGGACACAAATATACTGTGATGGATAATAACAAGAAGCTTCATTGCTGGACTTCCAAGATTCAATAGCTCTTGCAGAATTCAATAAGTGCAGCTTACTGGCAGTTTTATGTGACAAATAACACAAGTCAGTGAGATTTTTTAAAGGACAGGCATAAATCTGACAACAGTGATTGTTAGTCACCAACTTTCTCACCTCACTCTCCGTCCCCTGAGGACCTGGCTGAACCACTCAGCAACTTGCTCATATCTGTTTACTGCTTTACTCACACATATTCTCCACTTACTACGACAAGATCATGAAAACGCTCACTGTTTCTCTCTCCTGTCCTGGTTCTCTCCCACTGCCCCTGTGTTGTCTAGATGGAAGAAGTAATAGCACGCATGCAGGACGAGAAAAATGGCATCCCAATCCGAACAGTGAAAAGTTTTCTAACCAAGATCCCCAGTGTATTTTCAGGTAAGGCTCTTCTCTTTCTGCTCAGTTCTGTTGTGCTCTTCACTTTTCCTCCACTTGGCTCCCACCCACAAGGTACCTAACCAGAAATCTGTTTTTGCCAAACAAAACAATAAAAGTATTTAGAGAGTTGTCCATTTTGCATTTAACAGCAGCTGCACCAGAATGTCAGAAGGACAAAATTGGATTTTCAAGCTGTGCACTTTAATAGATAAGAATCCATGTTGGAGTGATGTTCAATGGCAAATTTGTTTAGTTGCACTACTAGTAGTTAAATTGAGTTACACTATATTTTATGGCTAAGAGTAGTGAGGCCATTGTCACTCCAATTTATTTCTATAGATAAAAAATTAACAACACAATATAAACTGAATTAAAATGACAGTAGTAGATTACACCCAATAAAATTAAATTATAACCCTATACCAGCCTTACAATGCGTAATAAACCCTATGACTACAAATCAATGAAATATAAAAACCCTGAAACTATTTATGAAACTCTACTGACAATCCAAACCCTTGGGTCTAAGGTATTCCTATAAATCTTCCAATATGTGCTTATTCCTGTGAATTTTGGTCACTATCGCTGCTAAAAAAGGACACAAGCACAATGCTAAGGGTCCTTTGACATGGATGGCTATGATGGACAAGAGATTCAAAAAAGTTTGGCAGTGAACACCAACATGTGAGCGCAGTCACATTTAAAGAGCTCACTTTATCCTTAGTGACGTTAGTGAAACAAATGCTTTGGGCATTTAGAGGACAGCTGAAGGACTGTTCTTTTTTTGTTTCTGCTACACAGTGTTTTTGTTTTTTGGCAAACTATATTGATTAAACATTTTACACCTGCCTGACAACATCAGCTCAGCTGTTTTGTTTGTCAGATATTATACAATCTGTGGCTACATTGACTGCATCAGCTGAAATATAACATTATTGTAATTGCATTGTATAATTGATGTTGTGCTTTTACCTTTTCTGTACTTTACCTAATTAAAGAGAAATGCATTATAATCATTAGCGTTACAGTGACACCATAGTGTCAATAAGCTATGTTTTTTAAGTGAATCAAGACTACAGTAAGTGTAATGTTCAGACTTCGTGTGATGTTCCCCATAAACACTACTCTCCTGGCAGTTTCTAAGGCTGCAACAGGGACACAGTCCGTCTGTAGCTCCCCCTCTGTGAACACTGCCACTTGTGTTCATTAGAGCACTCGGCCAAGCTGTAAGCACAACAGCCAAGAATGCAACCCCGGTTGCTGCAGTGTGTTTTTCCACCACACCACTTAGACCCTCAATTTTTTACCAGAAAACATTGATTTCCTCACAGACTATTCAGTGGCTACTGTAACAACACTTACTGTTGAATTACTATTGGTTTATCTATACAATCTGCAAATCACTTGCAAGAAAAAAGACAACCTGGCTAAAATGAGTGGTGTACAGTACTGCATTTGTCATTGCAGTGACAGCATCACTCACCTACATACAGCTCACCACAGGCATATTACTCATGGATGGAGTTTGTGCAGCATAAACAACAACTCAGCAAGATAGTAAACTGTGAAAAAATCAACTAACTAACTAGATTTTAATGGCTCAGAATTATAAGTTTACAGAAGGCTAAAGTCCCCTTTGAGTTTTCAATAGCTTCACTTTTCTTCTCTGAATTTCTGCACTTATGCCTTTTAAAACATAAAAAAACTGCATTTTCATTTTAAATCATAATTTCTAAATATAACTGTGGCAAGAAAAAGTGTGAACCTTTAGGTTTCTCTCTATAATAGATACAGAGGTTTTCTGCATTAATTTGTCATAAAGTGTGTTTTGATCTTCAGTTGTATTTACAAATATAATGTGCCTAAAATAATAACACAAAAAAATTCAGATCTTTTATGTCTTTATTGAGACAAACCATGAAAACCTCACAGTGATAGTGCTCTTTTGCAAATTTCAGGCCTACAGCAATGTTTTTTGTTTGGTAAACAGTGGCTTCCTTCTTGGTCACCTGCCTTGTTCAATGTTTTACCTACAGTAGACTCATGAACACAGATGTTAGCCAGTTCCAATGATGCCTTCAAATCTTTGGTTGTCTCTCTGGGTGGTTTCTTTAATCATTAATCAGTGTTTGTTGTGCTCTTGGGGCCATTTTGACTGATAGCCACAGTCCCAAAGTGTCTCCAGCTTCTACACGTTTTTTTTATTTTATATTATATTTACTACTACAATTTTGGCCTATGGTTACCTGCATCCAACATTTGCCATCACTGGGATCATTAATTGTTGATTTTATCATTTATCACTCTGTTTATATTATTGTCACATTCTGATGTGCGCATATCCTTACATCCACGCACACACACACACACACACAGACACACATACACACACGCGCAACCCAATTTATGGGAAGAGATTAATCAATTTAGAGAACAGCCTGTTAGAAGATTACCTTACACATCTTATTTGAGCTCTGTCATCGAAAGTGGGTCAAGTTTGATAGTGTGCAAATGGAGTTGTTATTAATGATGTTAATCCATGGAAAATCTCATCTGGTTGGGGGGCGCCGAAAAACAAGGGTGTGTGGTGATAGAGAAATGGAGAGAAAAACACAGACAGATGAAAGGGGAGCTTGATGGACAGACAGAAAGCAACAGGGGCCGACTGTCTCACGGCATGAATTCCCTCATGTGTCCATTTCACACCTTTTCTCAGCCTCCTGTAGCTCTAGTCCCCTCAACACACCTTCACCTGTCAGTATGACAGACCGTAATAATAGCCTAGAAAATATATATTTAGCCAAAGTGCCAAAGTCACATGTCGTGGTAGGGTGTGAATATGACCAGGGGGGCAGAGGATACTGTTATGTTCTTCTGAGATGTGAAAATGGTTTGGTAGCATTCTCAGAGGGAAATGCAAAATGACATCCACCGTATCGTGCAAAAGAATCAGAATCAGATTTTTTCCAAATGATACTTGTACATCTTGTCTCGCCTTCAGCTCAGTTTTACATTATGATTTTCTCCACTCTGACCTGTTTACATCTTAGACAGTTGGAAATGCCTGTTGTGATGCATTACTTATTAAATAAAACTGTTGCAGCTACACCTTCTGCTACGGCTGAGTCAGACTAATTGTGTTGTTACTGTACACAATAGATGCTTCATTATGCTATTGTGCCTCTCTGTTCATTTGTATTAATGGATTACTGCCAAAGAGAGGTGGCTTGGAGAGGGTGTCAGAAAAGAATATTTGGTAATGGATGGCCTATTACCCACCCACATGGTGCAAGGCGAGAGGAATTGGTATGCACTGCGATGATGAGGGGAGGTGGGTAGGGTTAAGAGCGTCATTGTTTTCCTTTCATTTGTATCTATATGCAAAAAGGTGTTTGAGCACACTGTGAATACATTAGATGTGTCAGTAATTGATATTAACGTGCCTTCTCTCATTTCAGGTTCTGATATTGTACAGTGGATGATCAAGAATCTGGACATTGAAGATCCAGGTAAAGGAACAAATTAATATTGATCTCATGTTAGAGTTTCTCAAAAGGTCAAAGTTAGTCATTGTAGTTTAGTTTTCTTTTAAGATCACAAATAACTCGAGCAGTGGAATGACCCAGCTCATGGAGGCAATTAAGGTAGTAGGCTTACTTCATGAACATGAACTTGACTGACAATTGTTTTCTTCAGAGTCAAAATGTTCCTGTAATAGATGAATATATTTAAAACATACTGCTAACTAAATTTAGCATATTTTAATGGTGCTACTTTTCCTATTTTTAAACAAATACAGGCAAAAGCCTTCAAATAAACTAAACATTATTAGAGGAACCACAGTGTAAGACATTGAAACCCCACGAATGGTCTTTTCTTAATTAAAGTTAATGTTGGTGTAAAGTCTAAATTGTAGAATCGCAGCTGTTTGGTTCTCACTTGTAAGATGATGAGCGCTGACTGATAGAGAAGCGCTTATCTGTAGCCTCTGTAGCCCACAGCTTTTTGAATTTAGAAGTTTCCATTAGTCTGCACAAAAAGAAACATGAATGTGCCTTTGTGGAAGGAATTATTGTATGTAAACGTCCACAGTTATGCTTTTTTCTTTGATCTGTCTTATTGTGTCCTGAAGCTACAGCAGACACTGCACTTCTTGTTCTTCCAGTTTCTTTTTTAGTACTTGTGTGTATACATGGGAAGTTTTTATTTGTGTGTTTGTGCATCCCAGTCTGTATTCTCTAGTGTGTGCCTAGATATTGTGTGGCGTGCCCATAGTTATCTTAATGGTCATCAATTGTTCACATACAATATTTATGTGTGTGAGTGTGATTTTAAGAGCACTAGGAAGCAGTTAGATAATAGTGAAACATCTCTGCAAAGTTTAAGACAAGAACCTATGAACCTATTTTTTTCAGAACTGCGATTAATAATGTATTTGTATCTTGACAACTCTAATATAGAGAAAACATTCTAAAAAATCAACTACAAAAATGTCTGACAAATCAGTTATACTTAATGTGTTGTGTAAACTAGGCCAAAAATGTTTTTGTTGCACTTTTACTATCTGTGAGCTCTGGCCAAAACACCTACAGTATGTCATTCCCTTAAGCCAATTATCATTTATAGTATTTCCTTTCATCTGCACTATTGAAAATACCTATCCATACCAGTACCACAGAAATTTTATAAGATAGAAGAGTCAGAGAATGTGTCAACAAACATATGTTCTTTGTCATAGACTAATTTTTTAATCTGAGCACTTCTTTACTAACCGGCACTAGACATGTCATCTACTTCCCTGCAGTGGTGAGTAGAGTATTGTGCAAAACTAAGTAACCTCAGCACAGAACAACTCCTGGCGGGGCTGACAAACACAACAAAGTGAAATGCAATTAATTTGGCTCACAGCACGACATCCGCATGCTTATTATGGAAAGGAAGATGAGCCTATATCAAAGTTGACTGGGGACTTAGAGTTTCTTTTGCTAAATGAATGCCACAGATAATATATGGCACACTCAGACAAACTCATTATCATCCTATTTGGTAATCTCTGTCATCCCCAATCTTATTTTCATTCAATACTGCATTTGATTAGATGACACAATCCCTGCCTCCAAAGTTCTCAAAAGTTATGATATTATTCCTCAGTTAAATGTTTCAGTCACACATCAGCAATCTCAAACTTGACCAAGGGCTTTCTCTTAAATGAATATCGGATTCTACCTATTACACATTAATACACTGGGAATATATAGGTAAAGACACTCTTTCAACTCGGTTACAGAACAGGAACTGCTTGCAGCTACTCGGCATGACCCCATTCTGCAGAAGTAACAAAATCCAAAAATATAAACCCTTTGTGCTTTACACTATCAACTTACTGTATGGCGTAAGTAGCGAGGATATATTAACTATTCCATAAATAATATACTGAAAAATTAGCAAGAGCAGCCAACGGACCAAAGAATTTAATAGACCATGGATCAATTCATTCACAGGATCACTTACAGTATGAAGTACTTTTGCTATCATTGTGATTACACCAGGAGGGTTATAAATCTGCTCTAGCGTTAGTGGTCTCAGGCGCTCCTGGCCTCTGACCTACATGACAATAAATCCCTTCAGGTGAATCAATAAGATCATAGTATTGTCATAGAATACATTTTATGACACTACGATTCTCTTACAAATACATCACATCTGTCTATAAATGTAGTTCAAACTCATAACTAATAACTTTAATGCAAATATAATAATAATACTGTAATTCAGAATCTTTCAAGTTGTGGCTTTATGCCCTTGGTCTTGATTTATTGACATATGAACATTTGAACTAGGAAATTGTGAAACTGATGCAAAATCAACTGATGTTTTTATCAGAAAAGACAGTGACGTACTTTGAGAGTTTTTGGACCGAGATTACAGAGATATCCAGTCCTCTGTGACAGTTCAGAGAGTGATACCTCTTATCTCATGCAGACAAAGCTAAGTACTGCTGTGTTGTATAGAAGCCCACGACTTGTGGAATGCACGCACACTAACATCGGTTTAAATCATGGCATTGACGTTAGTTAGTGACAGCTGCCGTTTTACATTTCAAGCTGCAAACAAGAAGCCCACAGGCACGTCAGAGAACAGGGGAAAGGTCTAGTCAGAGCATCATGGATAAGAGTTTTTGGCTAGCTTATAAAAACATATAAATAAAGTCTTAGTTGGGGAAACACTGCATCACCTCAATATCTTTCAAGAGAACATATATTACTCTATAGTGTTAAGTACTTAAAACATGACTAGAAATGCAGAATCTATTTCCCTTGTCTTTAGAAAAAGCTCAACTTGAAGAATACACCCACACTCCACTTGGCAGAACTCCAGGCGGCTGTTTTTTTGGCACAAAGCTGGTAATATGATGAAATCAAAGGGCGTTTTCCCCCTGGACTTTGAGGCCGGCCTTTCTTGACAACTTGACTAATTCCAGTCCAAGGTTTAGTCAGCTATAAAGCTTATGGAAAGCTTATGCAATATGTTAAATGGAACCCAGAAACTCCCCTGTTACCAGAAATCGATCCCCACAGAGTCCTACTATAAAAGCAACAACAGAGAAATCTTGGTTAATCTTTTATTTATCCCATAAAAATCCCTCCTTCACATTAGTCGGATTTAGCATTAACAGAAATTAGCACTTCGCTGCTTACCTGTATCAAAAGTTATGTTATACATTTTAATTAGTGCTAAAGAATTGCTTACTACATGACATGTAAATAATATAGCAGGGTATGCTGATAATTCAATGCCAGAAGGATTAAAAAAAGAGGCATAAAAAAAAAGGAGAGTCCCTAAAATGCCAGCAGAAGAACCCTCAGCATCACTTTAATGAAAAAAGAGAGACTGGGCAAACCATCACAGGTGACAGAGGCACTCAAACACAAAATGAGAACAGATCAGCCCTGTGGTTTAAGAAAAGGAGACAGCAAGCTCTAACTGCACTGTCATTTTTCATACTTTGTTGACTTCACTTTCATCAGAGGTATCCTGTCTGAGGTAACAACGCAGAAAATTAAATTTTTGAAAGGATAAAAAGTAAAAAGGTACACAGATTAGTGGACTTTTGGGCCTCAGTATCTATTATAGAGAGATGCCGATGACATAAACAGGCCTTGTCCCTTTCTTGAGCTCTCAGAGAGAAATGACTCTTTCTCTTTCTGACACAACAAAATGTGTATAGTAAATTATAAATATACACGTGGGACAACATCGCGGGAAGAAATAGCACAGTGGATAAGAAGGAGGTGACGTGTTTATAGGTAAACAGGTTTAAATAACTTATGAGTCATAATTTATTAATAACTGGAGCCCAGTCTCTCTCTCTCTCACTTTCACACACACGCATTCACACACACACCCTGACCTCTCAAAGCTGTGACTGTCACCTCGGTGGTAAAGGAAAAGCCAATCTATAATAATCTCACACTGGGTGCATATGGATGTGTGTGAGAGTGAGAGATTTGTGCATGCAGACAATGAGCTCCTGTTATAACATTCACAACTCTACCTATTTACATCACGTCATGTCTTTATATTCTTTATGTGCCTCTTGGTGTGTTGTTAGCCCTCTCTGAAATGTATGCAAACATCCAATAAATCAAACTGCATGGCAGAAATAGGTAAACTACCACTGTAGAGAAGATATAATTTACTATATTGTTTATAATGAACAGAAAGTGGTAATATTAACAAAGAGCCATCACTTTATACAAAAAATTAATAATAGATCATCAAGAAGAGGTTACAGGTTGAAAACAGCAGGGAAAAACTGGTAGCAGACGCGGCCCATAGTTGATGATGATTGCATGTTTTCATTATCTGATGGTTTTAAATCAGGGACAGTCAGCCCTGATGACTGCTCCACAGTCCTCTGTGTGCTGTGGAGCACCAGAGGGAAGCAGGTTTTCTCTCCAACCAAGCACAGCACCAGGTGATTTGACTGATGAGTTCCGCCTCTCTGGCTGAAGGTGGGCTAATCAGCAAGACCTCCTGCTGGGCTGTTTGCTTAGGATGGAGACCTGCCTATCCTCCTGTCAAAGCATTTTCACAGCCTATTAAAGTGGCAGCTCCTCATTCATGCACTTGTGTTCATCCTAGCCATTTTGTCAAAGATGAGTTTATATCAGGGGATGAAAGGTGAATTAAGGTTGCTGGATTAAAAAAAAAAGTGATTATCCAGAATCTGTGATGAGGAACTACTGTGTGGAAATCAGGGAATCATCCTTTTAAGAACAAGAGAGATTTATTTTTAACCCTTGAAGTAAATGGAATAACAAGTGTTTATGTAAAGAAGATATTTGAATTTAAATGAACAAAAAACATCATCTTACAAATCCTGATTGCAAATTTTGGACACAAAGATAAGCTTATTCATTTTCTGCTGTATTGGATAGCATGATTGATACCTCTCATATATTTTGCTATAGCCAGAAGTCAGTGAGCTAGACAGGAGTACTGAAAACAGGTGAAGCTGCATCTGTCAAATTGTAAAAAAAACAAAATAATCTACCCATCAGCACCAGCAAAGCTCACAAATTTACCGTGATATATCTTGAAGAAAGTGAAACTATTTGCTATTCCATTGGCTGCTATGTATTGAGCTATTTCTGGCTCTGTGCAATTGGCAGGCAACAGTAGACTCCTGGAAATTACTGGTTGTGGCCAAGAAGCAGTTACTTCTAGATATATTGGCAAATTGTTGTTTTCATTTCAGTTTTTGTGCAGATTACACAAAGACGACATAAAATGGAGGCTTGTTAATTTTAGACGTGCTAATAGGTCTAAGTCTTAGTTACCACTATAAATTAATTTATTCATTATTCATTTAGGATTTTAATGCAAATTTTAAAGCAGAGATTTTTCCTTCAGTATGGTAAAAATAAAATCTGCACAACTTACACAACTGAGCTGCTACCTAAGATGTGTGTGTGTTGATGTACAATATTACTGAGGAAACAGAAAACAGAAGCACGCTACGATGTAAACTCACTTTTTGTCTGTGTTTTCTCAGTGGAGGCTCTTCACCTAGGAACTCTGATGGCTGCGCATGGTTACTTCTTCCCCATCTCAGACCACGTCCTCACTCTCAAAGATGATGGCACTTTCTATAGGTTTCAGGTGAGCATAATAAATGATCTTAGCTTCTAATGATCTTATTACACATTATTAAGATTTAGATTAATAAATTATTCAAGTGGAAAATCTTTACAACAACATCAACAACGATACAACAATCAATTAGAACTAAAACCCATTACCTATTGTTTATGTGGGATCTCCTCCCAGACCAGGATCAGCGAGGTCCTGGACAGTCTGTGGTGGTACTTGGTAGCGTCAGATGCACTGTTACATAATGTCCCATAGGTGCTCAGTTAGATTTAGGTCAGGGGACTATGAGGGCCAGTCAGTGGCATCAGTGCTTTTGTAATCCAGGAACCGCTTACACAGTGTCCTGCAAGAGGACAAAAAAACATTTTAAGGATTGATAAACTGTAATTAGTATTTATTATGAATGTGACAGCACAAATGTCCACCTATACTCTAAAAGCTACTGGTATGAGTATTCTGCAAACTATAAGTTGGTGACTGATCAGAGAAAAGGTGGAAAAACATGTTAAGTGCCTCTGTGTGATATTGATCAGTTTTCATATAGTCATATGATACAATTCTGACGGGTTCATGAAAAACCAAATCAGTGCTTAAGCCTGTTTGTGTTCGTAGCAAGCCTCGCTTTACTCTTTACACTTAGGTGTTTACATCTGAAGCTGGTCCATACGAACGTTGCCCAGGGAGGGCCAGGATCCATGCGGATGTCTGCTCTCAGCGCTCACTAAAAGGAGCTTATGTGCTTTAGATGTTAGCCGAGCTCATTATACAACAAAATGTCCCATTATAACAGACCTCACATGACAGTGCATACTTTGATTCAGAACACCATGTGGTTAGTTGTACGCTGTCAAAGATGCAAGGTTTCTTTTAGAATTGTTCCTTAATGACCTGTTTTTCTCTTCAGACTCCTTACTTTTGGCCATCAAACTGCTGGGAACCAGAAAACACAGACTATGGTGAGAGAACTGTTCTCTTGTACCCCTAATTTGTGCTTTGTGCACTGTGCAGTATATACTGAAGAAGCTACAGACGGTATCTGTAAGGTATAAAATATGATTGTCCAGTGGACATGTTATTGTTGCTGATGCTACAAAAAGTTTCATGTTTAAGATGAAAAACAATATTTTATGTTTTTTATGGCTGCACATTCAGTTCTACTCAAATACTCACTGGTTATAGCACAGTGAGCTAACACTACCTTTAAGTGTTTTCAACCTTATTTTAAATATATTTAAAATGTTTTTCAACCTCAATCTTTCTGACTGATGCAGGCTGTGAAGGAAGTGTGTTTGTATGTGTGCATCTGTGGTGCACATTTGGCTAAATTGTGATACAGGGATGAGCTTTTAATTGCTTTCAGTGGAGCGCAGTGCAGATAAACATTTCATAATGCCAAAAATAGTGAAGGTGAATAGCCGCAGCCTTGCAGGTCTTTCATTTGTTATTTGAGTTGTAGGGCAGAAAAAGGACTAATGCTCACCATGGGAATAATCCTGTGAGCGTTAGGGGAAGTTAGAGTGTCTCAGATGTAACAACTGATTCACGTGAATGATGCCTTTAATGAAAACAGTCTAATGACATAATGAAGCTTCCACATAATGGTCAGTTAACAGAGGGATGAAGGGATGATGTGCAGTACAGGAAGACATCAAAAGTCAGGCGTGTGCACACGCACACAAGCACACACTGTAACAGACGCTCACACCATGCGCAGCCAATGACCTTTGTGATTTGCAGGCCAGTTTAAATGTGCAGTTGAGAGGATTAAATGAGTAAACGCAGGGCCACTTAAGGCTGTTAAAACCAAGCTGAGATCCCATTTTGCCTCTGTTACAAATCTCTCTGTCTGCCTCTCTCTCAGCTGTTTACCTCTGCAAAAGAACAATGCAAAATAAAGCACGTCTGGAGCTTGCAGACTATGAAGCGGTAAGTGAAAGAGGTCTTTTAGTGTCAGCCCTTTTGACATGTCTTTAGAAACTTGTCTTTTGTTCATACTGACAATGAAAACAATTGTCTATATATCATTGTCATGTGTAACTTTCCTTTCACCCAAGCTATTAAATTAATCACTAGGTTAGTTTTTACTTAGAAAGGACACAATATACTGTAACGTACTCAGCCCAGATCCCTTAAAAGCATTTCTTTTCCACCTTAATGTCTTTCAGGAGAGCTTAGCAAGGCTACAGAGAGCTTTCGCCAGGAAATGGGAGTTCATTTTTATGCAAGCAGAAGCACAAGCGAAGTAGGTTTCTATAAGAACCACACACGCATTGAGCCACTAAGTGAGTCCTCTTACACCTTCATTACGACATGATAAAACTTAGTGGTTTACTACAACTTCCCTGTAATTTCCAGCACACAACGTCACAGATAAACTGCACATTAAACATGTAAAGCAATGGACATGTGTGCCTTGGAATGAGCTACATGCATGGTTTTGAACTTTTGTTTGACAGAGTGGACAAGAAAAGAGACAAAATTGAGAGGAAAATCCTCGACAGTCAGGAAAGAGCATTCTGGGACGTGCACAGACCAGTGGTGAGTGAAATTACCGATGCTGCTGTCACTGTCACATTTGCTAACCGATATCATTGCTGACATTATCGTCATTTTAATTATTCCTACAGAAGTGAATACACACACACACACACGCACACACTAATCCACCCGGTTCACATACAGTCAAAAGAATAATTATATAGACAAGGTAACTCATTTACACCATGGGTTATTTTATTCTATTCCACACATTTCACAGGCAGCAGGGATGATGCATCGAACAGTGCAAAAAAAACAATTAAAATTTAAAGTGTTACGCAGAAACAAGCACTTCATATATCATGTAAATTACATAGGGGCTATACATGATTTATGTGACATATGAATGATGAAAAGAAGTGAACACACCTTAAATCCTCCATTGTGTATTTCTCTGCCACAGACATGAAATGCCACATCAATAACTGTCACAACTCATCAGCTTCGCTGCTGCTTTGTACCTGTTCATACACACTTGTTTAGCATTAGCATTTAGTTTCTCTCCGAGGTTAAAGGGTCTCCTCTGCTGCATTTCTCCAAAAGCTACTGCTCCATGCTTAATTGGAAAATAACAAGTTCAATTTCTGCGTCCTTGGAGCAACATAATCAATATTAATTCAAATTTCACAGTGACTGTGTCAAGCTACCTCACTCTCTTCTTAGGGAAGAGACCTAGATTAGAGCTCTTGTTCAATCAGCCAGAATTTGCACACTAAGACTGATTTCCCGCTTGTTTTGCTAGAACTGGCACATTCCATGTTTAATTAACCAGCATCTAACACATTGTTCTGGAGACTTCTCAGAATCACTTCACATCCCAGCAATGCATATTGGATTTGATTAACTGAAACTCATACAATGGTGGTGAAATTGGACATTCACCATTTGTAGCATCCTTCTAGAGGGCAAATCATACATAGCCGAAGTAATAACGATAGAATTTAAGCTGAATTACCTCATGATTTTCTCCTGGATCCTCGTTTTACAGCCTGGATGTGTGAATACAACAGAGGTCGACATAAAGAAGTCCTCCAGAATGAAAAACCCCCACAAAACCAGAAAGGTACAGTACATCTTCCAGCTGATACAGATTTTTTAAGGGTCAGTGTTGATAAAATGTCCTTGCAGTGCCCGTCTGCAGGTGCACTATTGATAATTAGTTATCAATAATTTATTTTTTATATATTTTGCTGTTTTAGTCTGTGTATGGGCTGCAGAATGATATCCGTACTCACAGCCCAACTCACACCCCTGCCCCAGAGGCCAAGCAGCCTACAGAGGAGGAGCTGCAGGAACAGGTTAGACCTGAAGGTGGTGCTCTACTATTGAAGATAGAATCTTCAATAACAGTCTGACGCCAAGTACAGCAAAGTATAAGATCTTAAAATTAGCATGCAGCTGATAAGCAGCTAAATTTGAAACAACATTCTTTCTAAACACGTGAAACTTTAACGTGTATGCTAATTGTTCATTATTATGATTTCAGATCACCTTTTGGCAATTGCAACTAGACAGACATCGACTGAAAATGTCCAAAGTGGCAGAGAGGTGAGCGGTGTTCTTTGTAACCTTTATTCAGTTTAGCCATCGATCTGTTTACTGAACCTTTAAACGGGCCAACATGGCATGGAAGTAAGAGCTCCGACGACCTTGAGGAGTGATTGGCTCCAGACATTACCTTCAGTTGGTGTTGGAGCCAGATAGTAGATGGCACAGTGTCAATTTAACCACTTCAGACAAAAAACTGATGCCGAAATATGTCCCTGAACGTTCTCTACTGTTCTCTGACTCACTCGCTAACTGTGCTCAATATGTGGGTGGCAGAGTGATCATTTATCCCACAGCTTATCCCTGTAAACTCCTTCTGCCTGGTTTTTGTTAAACTTCAGTTTATTTAAGTTTAATTTTGTTTTCTCAAAACACACAGAGCTTAGTAGTGTAAACTAATGTTTTTCCAATGTTTGGATTCACTGTATTCATGATAGTTCATATTAAATGTCATTAATATGTGTATTTTCTTTATAATCAGGGAAGTCTCATTATATTGTTTATTAAATTACAATCACTAATTGCGATATTATCCACGATAATTGCAATATAAAATTTTCACCAAATCGTGATAGGCAACAATTATATTGCTAACATTGAGATTTAAATCTCTGTTCCCACTTCATATTAAAGACAAACCTGTACTCACCCACAAAGTTCATCCTCGTTACTACAACTACTACAGTCTAAGTGCCTTGTTCTGCTGTTGTTGGAGAGTACAGCCAGTCCTCCGAGTCCTGTTTTTATGTTTGGGCTTGCTTATCGTTATTTATGCTGATGCTGCAAACTAGCTCTATTTATCCAAGAGCACCTGCTTCTTGATTGAACATTAAACTGTTGGGAAAAATAAAAGCAAAGACGTCATGATGTTAACAGAAGTGATTACAAATAACTGAAAGCAGGTCAACAGAGAAACAAATAAGCATTTCCTTGCATGCGTTCCTACTTCATAACTGTTAATTGTTGATATATATAAAATAAAATGATTTACACTTTTAAATAGGCTAATACATTAACAAATCATTTATATTACTCACAGAAACTAATGCCATTACTCTCTCGAAACAGTTTGCTGGGCTACACAGAGCAGTATGTTGAATACGACCCCTTCCTCACGCCTCCAGATCCATCCAACCCCTGGATCTCAGATGACACCACACTCTGGGAGCTTGAAGCCAGGTGGGTACATCTCTAGAAAATTAACAATATACAATATATTCTTAGCTGGATAAACCCATTAGTTGATATATTTTGCACACATAATGTAAATGTTGCATTTTTCTGTGTGTTCCTCTAGTAAGGAACCAGGCCAGCAGAGGGTAAAGAGGTGGGCTTTTGGTATTGATGAGGTTCTCAAAGATCCTGTGGGGAGAGAGCAGTTCCTCAAGTTCTTGGAGTCTGAGTTCAGCTCAGAGAATCTCAGGTACACAATGAAATACTTTCCAACACGCCTCAGAAATGTAATAAAGTGCAGCACTGGAGAACTTAATCACTTTTTACCACTGCCTGCCAATCAATGCAGCAGGATCCAATCAGGTGTTTTTGGATTATGAACTGTGCTTTTCACTAAAACTGCTACAGCTGTATTCCTGAACCTAAAAAAACCTGAAATTGTCAGGGTTGTGCATTTTGTTCCCCAGACAGGTCCCCGCAGTGTGATTTCGTTTTTCACCACAACCTAATTAACACATGAACACACACGTGAGATTGTGGCCGGTTTACATTTAGCAAGTAAACACACCTGAAATGTTCGCCTACACCTGTATGCTTGGACTCAGTTGTCTGTGAGAGACATGATGAATAAGACAGTACCTCAATCTCACTTGAATGGATTTTATTTTCCACACAGTAACGTGTAGGCTCCCAATCATCACTATTATTGCTGGGGTCACTGCCTCTTTTCATGTATGATAAGTAAGCTACAGTAGAATGGTTTAATCAAAACAACGGTGGCTGGTGGGTGCAGCTTTTTCAAAATAGTCACATCTGTAGCTGGGGCTAGAATAACACAGGTGGAGTGGAATATTATGTTAATCTGTTTATTCATGGTAACAGGAATAGTGCAGAACATCAAAGATGCATGCAAACAGTTAAATATATGCATAGAGTAGCTGCTGTGCAGGTGGCTCCTCTGCTCCCTCTGATGGTACGTGGCGGTATTTTTAATGCTCAAAACTGATAATGTGGTTGGTTTAATGAAATCATTTAACCTCAGTCAATTATGCAGACATAGTAACTCGATCAAACAAAATCTTCCTAACCTCTGTAATGATAGAAGATTTGTATTTCATACAGGAATTTGATCCAGATCTAACTTAAACTTTGGTCTGCAGGTTTTGGCTAGCGGTCCAGGAACTTAAGAAGCGTCCTATCAGAGAAGTTCCAACTCGGGTTCAGGAGATCTGGCAGGAGTTTCTAGCACCTGGAGCACCCAGTGCTATCAATGTGGACTCTAAGAGCTACGACAAAACCACCCAGAATGTCAAAGATCCTGGGCGCTATGCCTTTGAAGATGCACAGGTGTGTGAGTAATCATTAAGAAATTAATTCACATCCATAGATAATTTCTGTGGTGTTTTAACAGTTTCACGCTGTAGATTCAGGACATTGGCAGTAAAAACCCAACATAATGCAACTGATACAACAACATGTTTCATTTATGAATCTCTCTCTGTTTTGTTCATCCAATGAATATGAAATTGTATTACTTCTATTCAGCACGATGTGTTACTCGTGTCTAATGTATTGTGTGATTGTTGTGTGTTTCTGCAACAGGAACACATCTACAAGTTGATGAAGAGTGATTCTTACAGCCGTTTCATCCGTTCCAGTGCCTATCAGGAGTTATTACAGGCCAAGAAAAAGGTGAAAAATACAACACAGACACATTAATTACCTGGTGCAAACACTGGATAAATGTCTTACAGGAAAGTACATGTACAGTATATGACAAAGCAACCTCAGCTTTATTTGTACATACACTACCTCTTCTCTCTTGGTGATGCTGAAAACTTCCCTGCTAGTCCCACCACCTCCCACAAGCAAGCATGGGAATAAAGCTGCTTGCACTGACAGTAAAAATTGTCTAATTTATTTTTTATAATTGGCTCATAATGTAATGCTGTGATAGCTGTTTCCTCAGATGATTTGTGCCATTCCTTGAAATGCAACTACTTGACATTATATGCACTCATTTCTGTTAATGCCAAAAATATTCTAATAATATCATAAAATTATTTAATGTAGTTTTAAGTTTATGTCTTTTACAATAAAAGTACTATAGAATAGATACAAGATTCCTGAATAAAGCAGCATGTGTGTTGTTTTGTAAAAGTGCAAACCAGGTAATAACCAAAGAATACGTCAAACAAAATGGCACCTTCAAACCTGCAATACCTGTGAGGGGCAGAGAGTGTGAATTCAGCGTATTAACAGAGACTGCTTCATGTGTGGATGATGGAGTATCTGATCAGGACTCCTGTCAGGCTCACAGAAGCCACTTTGAACAGCAGAGACACAAAGGCTGTCATAACACGATGAATAATTCTGAATTACACAGGTGTATTTATGTGCTTAAATCCTGCTCAGTCTCACACCTCCTACACTTGTCATTCTGGCAAAGAAGATTGTATTATGGCTAGGGTTTTTTAAAACAGCCTACATAATCTACAACAGTTTTTGGGTGTATGTTTTTTCTTTGATAAAATATGCAAATATAATACAATATTTATACATGTGTCTGACTCAGTATTAGTGGATATACAATAATGCAAACTGTTATAAATGCAATACAATGTAAAAACTGAACCTCTTAAACCTTTATGAGATCAGACTCATATCATTGGCCAACTGTTGAGTTTGATGCCGGCAACACTCAACAACAAAGCTGACTGTAAAGTTTATAAAACACTCCAAGATTCAAGATGACTTTAATTCTTGGGAAGTCTGTGTATATTTCAGCAGGGCAATGCCAGGCCTCACTGTGCACATGCTGTAACTGATTGAAGAAATGAAAAGATTTTAGTTTGTATTTCTGAAAATAGGGTCAGTACATATCGACCCCTGGATCCTCCGTGTGGTGATATTACTTCACTAATTGTCTTTTTTGTGCTTACAGAAAAGTAAGAACTTGTTCTGAAGGCTCTTGCTTCCAGGTAATGTCCAGTCATTGTCATTAAGTTGTTCTCTCAGTGATACTGCTACTGTGGGTATCTCATGATAGCTACGGAGGGTTTTAAATGTACATATTACAAGTAATGTTACCTTTACATTGAGTTCAAACCCTAAATTTCCATAGTGTGTTCATTACAAAATGGGCATATTTACCTTGTTCTCTTTTCCACTTCTCTGTTCTCCCTTCCTTCCTTGTCTCCCAGCACAGGGGAAACCACTAGCATCCAAGAGGCTGACCAGTTGTGTGCCATCATGCTAAAATCAATGCCATCTCTCTCTGGGACATGGAGGGGGACCATCTCATCTCTTTGTCATCATTGTCTATCCATCCGCTCTTGGCTCAGCTGGGTAATGAGCCAGGCCATCTGTTCGTCTGTTGTCCACTGGATGTTGCATGTCCATGGAGAGGATGTTCCTCCTTCTCTCTCCTCTTACAGTACCTGATATATTTCCAATATTCTCAGAAAGGACGCACTGCTGGACTTGTGAGGACACTGACGCACTGGCAAAATGAAAGATATTGCTGAAGAAAGTCAGCAATATGTTCCAGTTTTTTCCACCATAACTGCTGGATTGGAGCCCCTTCTCTCACTTCCAGCTGAAACAAATGATGTCAGAGAAAAAAAAAAACACAAGAATACAAGAATATAAAATGACAGCTTCAGCTGATAAATCTAACCAATGTCATCGCTTTACATGATCTGAGGTCACGCTATGGGAAGTGTTGTGCAGAATGAATATACAATATATATACATATATATATTATGATTATTATTATCATTATTTATAGTGAATTTATTTTGCTTTGCATTATTTTATTGCACTACAATAATTAGCACATATGGTTTTCATTGCACTTGTAAAGTCACAGTTCGAAATGACAAAAATGCTGTCTCCTGTCCTATGTAGAACATAAGTCTTTGTTATTCTCTCCTGCATTTATTTTTATACCATATTTAAAGACACTTTTACTTACTTGTATTATTAAAGTTGGCCCTCTATCTGTTACTAAGGCCTTGACTCGGGTTTTTCTCTTTGACTTTCTGGCCACACAAAACATTAGGAGTATGTGCAGCATTCAGTCTGTGTGAACGATGCATTTCTGCTTTCTACCACTAGAGGGTGATAAATTGTTTCCTACCGCAGGAACATGCTTTGTTTCCACAACCAGCACAGCTCAGCAAAATGCGCCACGGTACTCCACAGACAAATGAAGTTTTGTCATGCAAAAGCGTCATCATCCCCTGGTCTGCTGAAGGGGTTTTTGTTCAGGCCGTACCCATCTGAGGTTTTGCGGGGTCTGTTGATGTTTCAGTTCTTTGATGGCAGGAGCGACAGTCAGGGTTTTCCATCTCTGTGCCCAGTGGTCAGCCTAGTAAGAGCCACAAAACAGACAAACATTATTGTCTCAGTTGCATCAAGGAATGTCAATTGTGGCATTTTTCAAAGCATTCGTCTTGGTACATGCATACAGTGATTTATGGATTGGGGGATTATGGGTTGTAATGGTGGTGTGGTTACAGTACCAATGACAGAGTATAATTTAGGAGGTTTGTAGGAGCCAGTTGATTCTTTACAAGCTTGTCCTTTATTGTCCATGGTGACAAAATGTCACTTACTTCCTGAAAATGTAAATGCAAATGTCAAACACAGGGGGAGCAGAAAAAAATATTAAAATGGAAAAAAAGAAGTCAAAGAAAAAGACACACTTTTGTTATATATACTGTAGGTAGTTTTGCTATATTATGGATGAGTGGGCATATTATAATCAAATGTATATCACAAAATATACAGTATATGTATGTCATATATACATCAATGAACAAGGAGATGAACAAGTGAAAGAAAGCTTGGTTTGATTCACACAGTGCACCGGTCCAATAGGAAAAACCCTCCCAGTCTTGAGGAGGGAAGGGGGTGGTGGGGATTCTAAGTAAGGCAGGCTTTACAGTGAGTCAAGCGCTCTTACAGACAGACCACAGACAGTCTCCACAGCAATAAGATATGGACTTCTTGTGACTGAAACTTGGAGTTTCACTCCAAAACCTGAAAACAAAGAGACAAAAAAAAAAAGAAAGTGAGTGAGGAAGTGAGAAAGAGATAGAAGGAAAACGGATCGCTTCCACTACTTTGAATGTTTAGTGGGGAAAGAAGACGAGCAAGGACAAACCTGAGGATACTACAGATTGTGTTGCCATGGAAACCGAAAGCTGGAAGCGGACACAAGGACCAGTGAAGGTGGACGACCTCCCTTGACTGAATCCTCGTAACATCACTGTCACGCTGCACCTGTGGTGAAAGGTATATAAACCATACTTTACACTTCACTGTGATAACACTTAACACTTGAAGAGTCAATGAACCTATTTAAGGATTTGCAAGTTTTACAAGACACGCAGGCTATTAAAAAGACAACGACCATAATTCCAGTTTCTAGTATTAATCTTATTTCATATAAGATTATAATTAGCCCACTTCATTTAACAAAATTCAACGCTTAGACAAATCTATTACAAATAGAGAGCAAACATGAGGAAACTGTGATTGTCCGTGTGAATGTCTCATACATCATTCTGATTTACTGAGAATAATTTAGATCAGCGATTGTGAGCTCAACACATTGTATCCCACATGAGCGTAAGACTGAGTGACTCAGTGAGTCTTTGAATGACTAAGCGTTGAACCACGTACTTCGAACAGCAGTATTTAATATTTCCTCCAGCAGTTATGGTTTGATTCCCACCGGGGCCACCCATAATAAAAATGTACACCTTCGAGGTACTGTCAGGTGTTCTAGGTAAGAGTGTCTACTAAATTACTATAATTAGTGGCTGGAGATTCCAGAGAATTAGTGTTGTGATGATAGAATTTCTGAGTGATTATAGCATGTTTTACTGTGCGTCTCAGTGAGATTAAGTGTCACTTTAGTCTTTCCAGAAAGAAAAAGAAAGAATGAGGCAGAAATATGTAAATGCGCATAGTAAAACTATGTATTCTTCTCTCTCTGCCAGTGTGTACAGGTGTTTATTCTTCTGTATGTGTGTGTACATGTGTATACTGTATCCCAACTGGTGTGTGTGTGTTCTGAGTGTAAGCATGTGGTGGATGGTGGGGAGTTTGCCTTCTGATCCTTCTTACAGCTCTGGTGACTGCACCTCCTTGTACAGTCCACTCTGATGTCAAAGAGGATTTAGCACACAGACACACTAGTTTCTTTAGCAACAGAAAACACTTACTGTAAGTTTCTAGAGATAGTAAAACTGGAATTTGATAGAAGCCTTAACGACCTCTAAACATGTGATATTTACACTCTAGTCAGCAGATTAAACCAAATGCTGAATTCTGCTATTGCTGGCAACTTCCTGATACAATAAGACTTTCACTAACAGACTATTTACTGTGCTAGTGAACAATACATGGTTTTGAACTCCTTAACATGGAGTGGCTGTTGCTCATTCTGTGCAGCTCAATATTGTTCAAACCCAAAGAACATCATTTTAAATTCTAGTGGCGATCGTAGAGTTTCCAAAAAAGACACCAAACGTATTTAAATTCATCCTTACAAGAGCTAGAATATTTTTTTTTTCTTTGAGTGGCAAACACATTTCACACAAAAATAATGAGCTGGAACAAAAACAGGTTAAAGTTATAATGACGGTGAAATAAGGCCATTTTAGCACCACTGGGAAAACAGTAGGAGAAAACTGTATGTTAAGGGATCAAATAAACAAACTTTAAATGCAAGTGTTAATCACTTTAGCTAAGTAGTGTCATCCTGATCTGCACTGTGAAACCTTTTGTACCACCTCTAATTGCCCTGCATCGTCCACCAAAGCATGTAATGTTGCTGAGGCGAAGGAGTTGCCTTACATTCTTGCCAGTACTTAACTTGGAAAGCATTATATCTAGGCTGCTAGTCATTATCGAGATGGATTGTGGTGACAAATGGCTGCCCAAACTGCCTAAAGCAGCCTCCTGGCACTGTTGGCATTAGACACATTTACACAGCAAAGCCCCCGAAAGGAGCCCCCGCCAATCCCCCAACTGTTAATGAGCCAACAGCCGAGTGTAGTTTGGGAAAATACAATCCACAAATGCAGATAATGACATGGTTCCTCTTTGTGTAATTGACTCCAAGTGAAAACATTTCATTTACCTTTCTTTCCTTTCTCTTTATATCCTGTGTATGTGAGTCTGTGTGTGTGTGTGTGTGTGTGTGTGTGTGTGTGTCTGTGCATGTGTGTGGTTACAAATGAGTGTGCGTCTGCATGTGTGTGATTGAGGTTTGAGCTGCACGGTGAATTAAATGCAGTTCTACTGTAATTAACTGCACTTACCAGTCTGTGTATGAGACTTTCTGACGCACCAATAATTGAGGCATCAGGTTTTGTTTGTTTTAACCTGCCTTTGAAGGCATGCTGGGAAGATGTTTCACATCGTTCAGTGGAAGTACATCTGTTTGTACAAATTAGAAAGTCTTGAAAGGATTCTTGTTGCTTTTTTTCAGTCATATAACTGGATGGATGTGAAATATTATGATATTTAGCAGCGAGGTTGTAGATTTTCATAACCATTTTTGTTTTTCATTGCACTTTGAGATTCAAAAAACAAACAACAAAAAAAAAGACCCATTGTTGTGCAGACAGAAAACATTACCATGGTATTATAATGTCATTCTGAGAAACAAAACATAACAAGTTCCCACTGATGATAATAGTTGTTTTCAAAAAGGCTTGTGTCTAGCTCAGCAGCCTCTCTGGTATTTGTTTCTGGTATTTGTAATTTCATTAGAGGTCTGAATTTTGGAACCAAGGTCTGCCACAGTTCAGTGAAGCATGTCCCCCAACTATTTGTGGTTCTGGTAAAACATAAAACTGTGTTTTTGGACAATATTAGTGTTTAGCAGACAGAAAGGTCCGGTTCAGTTCTGTCTCACTATTAACACACCAAACCACAGACTCCTTCCGTCTCCGGGACTCTGTTGATTAGTGTTGTTCGTAAAGGAGAGACAGACATTTATATTTAGTCACTTGGCAGACGCTTTTATCCAAAGCAACTTACAAGTGAGGTACACGGGGTAAGTATAAGGACGTCTTGCCCAAGGACCCCTACTGGAGGTAAGCCACAGCCGGGACTCAAACTCTGGTGTCCCACATGGAGGGCGGCGATGTTACCACCACACTATCCAGCCGCTCACAGACATAGTGACAGAGAGAGACAGATGGGGAGAGAAAGAAATGAAGAGACAAACAGCTTGAGGAGAGATATACAGCTGGAGGGAGGAGGAGGAGGGCATGAAGGTGGTTTTGTTTCCCAGTGGGTCATTTGTCCCCAGTCCCACCATCTCTACAACCATGGTCAACCCCCACCACCACTCCTCCCATATCCATAATTTGCAAAGATAGATGAGGATAACTTGGGAGGGCCGGCACCATCGTACTTACACTGAGTTTGGGAGTGGAGAGTATGCGCTGCTGGTGACTGCGTAGCCCATCTGTCATGGCCTATGTACACAGTCAGTCAGGTCATCCCTCCAAAGTCCCTGGGGCTTTACAGACTGTAGCTCACCAGAGTCCCAGCGTACTTCTTTGAGCGATGAATAGCACTCAAAGAAGGAGAACAGAGAAACAGAGAACAGGAGCCTACACAGAGGAGCAGAGCCCGTTCTGACCGGTGGTTCATCTGTGAACATAGACAGTCAGCAGGAATAAGACGCTGCAGCGGGAACACATAAGAATATGTTGTACAGGGAAGGTAGATCACTAGAAGATAGAGTGGGGTCGTGACTCCTTGATGAGGTAGGTGGTGGAAGGACCCAGCAGGAGTTTTGTTCAGTTGTTCTAAGCTTTTGATGGATGTGAGTGGGTGTGTATGCTGGCATGTGTTGTGTGTATGCAAACATGTATCTACACGAGAAGCACAGATCGAAGCTGCTAAATTTTAGAGAAAAAAGAAAAACATTTGTTGCTGTGATTGAAAATTTATTTCTGGACAAATCAACAATAAACCTTAAATCTGATTTCTTGGCAGTGTGAACAGAATCCAAATTACTTCTGTCTCATATTTGATCTCTTAAGGATGAAAAAAATAAACAAGGAAAGCATAAAATAAAGAAGATCTTCTGTGTCTATACAACTCCAATATAACCTAATAATACTCTGGTTTTGGTCTGGTTTGAATTCATACTACATTTCTGCAAGACAGACAAATGACTGCTGTCTAGCTTTAGGGAAGTGCTACTGGGACAGTGATATACAGACTCATACAGCTCGGACAGGGTGCCATGGCCTCAGGGTCAAGGGTAGAAAAAGAAGACAAAAAACAAAGTGGATTATGATAAAGTAATTTGTTCCATGTCAGAGTGAGTTACGGGCCCAGAAAAGGAAGAAAGAGAACTTAGAAATTTGCACAGCAAAGAAGAGACTGTGAATAGAAGCAGCCAGTGGCCTTGAGGCAGCTTGGTTCTCTGTCAGAATTTCTGACTTAATGTCATGCAATGCTTGTCAAGAGCAACATCTGCTGAAAAGATGCTTGAGTGATAGTCAAAAATGTACTGGCACAAATACTGACAGCATACACACGGGCGGACACTCGTGTCATGAGTGGAGGAGAAATCATTTCTCTAAATCACACTGTTCCTGGTGTTAGCATGTTATAGAAGACACTATGGTTGTCTATGGGTCATGCTCAGTTCAGTTTGTCCATAGCATATTACCAATGAGTAGAAGAGTGGACTCCCAAAGGGTAACGCAGAGTTCCCCAACTCTTCCCTAATAACATGCAGATGGGCCTCTCTAATGCCTGTTTACATATCTGTGGCATAGTTCATGACTAAAGTAAGCAAAGCCCTAATTATTTTACCCGCCGACGGGACCAATAAAATCAACTTCCCCTTCTCGTTATGGGCGTTTAAGTGTATCCTTTGATGGCAGGACTTTGTTTATTTTTGGAAGAGTTGCGTAGCTGAGAGGAAAGCAAATAGAAGTAATGACACAGAGATGCTGACAAATGGAGGCCCGGTGATGGATTCATTTCCTCAATGATGCCTGGAAGGCTAGGATGCGAAGGTAGTTCGACATGAATGCACCTTCATACATTCGCAAACATGATTGGCAATATAAAAATGTTATGTTAGTCACGTGACATTTGTGTATCATGACATACTCTCAGAATATTACACCAGCTTCAGCGTTAATTGCTGTAAGATTCTGTTGATGTGACTGCAGAAACAATCTTTTCTGTTCAGAAACAGTACTGGTGACACTAATAATAATGTCTGTCTCTTTTTGTAGCATGCTGTGGCGAATAACTATCCCAGTCATCCTGGCTGGGGTGCTCTGCATCACTGCTGAGACCAAAAAGCCCCGACCCCAGGGATCTATTCCGTCCCCATACAAGACCAAAGGGAATCTGTCTTCAGAGCGTCACCACCGGCTATTGCAGCAGAAACCAGAGGTGTTATCCTCCAGCCGAGAGGCCTTGGTGGTGACAGAGCGCCGCTACCTCCGCAGAGACTGGTGTAAGACCCAACCTCTCCGTCAGACGATCAGTGAGGAGGGCTGCCGCAGCCGCACTGTGGTCAACCGTTTTTGCTATGGCCAGTGCAACTCCTTCTACATCCCTCGCCATATGGGTCCCAGCTCAGGTCAGGGCCAGAATCGAGGCCAAGCTTCAGGTTCTGGAAGGAAAAACCACAACAAGGCACAGGAGCCATTCCAGTCCTGCTCCTTTTGCAGGCCACACCGCATCACACAGCTCACAGTGCAGCTAGACTGCCCAGACCTGCAGCCGCCTTTTAAACATCGCAAGGTGCAGAGGGTCAAACAGTGCCGCTGCATGTCTGTGGATGTGAGCGGCCATGGGAAACTGTGAAGGAGGACTTGACAAGTCTTTTAAAACTCAAAAGAAATCAGATGACTGTCATCAAAGGCAGAAATAAACAAACTTAACCAAACAAGGACTGGCTTCAAGTTCAACTACTCTGCACTGTTAAATAATGGCCTGTAAAATGAAACATGGTGATCTAATCAGAGACTATCAGCCATGTTGGCAAGCAAACTCTGTTAATAGAGACTGAATCAAGTGCAAGACAACGAAGCAGCCAGTTTTTCTTTATTTCGCATGTCCCTGGACATTTGTACACTTTTATAAGTAGTATATATAAAAAGATGGACATTGGGAGCGACCAGATAATGCAGGGTCCTAAAGAACAAAACTGTATCCTGTGACCTGTGACCACTTCAAAAGGTTTCTGTAAAATGTGTTTTTCTGCAGAAGGATCTACGATACAGTAATCTTAGTTTGCCGGCAACACGAGGTGGGATGAATTGGTGGCATTTTAGAAGCATTGTATCCGTCATCCTGTATCTATTCCTTAACTTATATGACACCCAAAGTGATACACAAGTTGATGTCAAGGAAAGGATTTCAAGAAGCATTAATTGACAATGCAATGGCCAGTGGCATCCACCAGCTTGGACACAAGTCTGCTGTATACTGTACATTTGCCATAAATATACTAGATGAGTAGGGAAAAAAAAAAAAAACATACTGCAGCATGTGTAATGGAGGTGTGATGCAATATATACAGTATATATATATTTTATGTATGTGTGTAAGTATGTATGTGAAAAGTATATTAAATCTATTTCCTGTACAAAACAACTGTGGTGTTCAAAGTGCTGTACTCTGCATAATCACAGACAAATAACACAATCAGCAACAGCACACTTTCTTTTAAAAATTGTGTTACTTCTTTTATTTAATAAATATATTTTTTCCTGGTCAAGGGTATTCAGTCAAAACATACTGTTGGTATTGCACATGATCATATTACAAGATTCTATTGCTTAAATATATGGGAGCTCACACACACACACACACACACACACACACACACACACACACACACACACACACACACACACACACACACACACACACACACACACACACACACACACGGAAAGGCATCTACTGCATAGGATTTTGCTTAAACGTAAAGAAAATTGACATTGTGGAATAAAACATACATGACCTTTTCAAATGAAGAAAACATCTAAAAACACAATGAGGTTCTGTATCTAAAACATGTATAATTACCACTATGATATAATTTTTGTTTCAGTCTATGCAAAATTGAGTTTTCTTCTTTCCGTATAACATTTAATTACAGATGATGTCTCAAATATAGTTCTCTTCCACAGCACTTATTTGACCACTTCACTGTGCGATTAAGGCACTTTCCGTCTGGCAGGTGGATCCATACCTACCGTATAGAAATGTGATAAAATTCTGTGCTTTTCACTATTAAGGGAGATATAAAGAGGAAGTATTTATGCCTTCCTAGTAAACGAGGCTTGGGAACTGCACTAAAAACAAAACGGGCTACATATGGCTTATAAAATACTCCGAAAGCTTGGATAGAGTTTTGTTACAAATGTCAGACTCCAGAGCAAATTTCTGACGTGTGACTCAGCTACATTTATTCCCAGCTTAAGGATGTCTTTTAGTAGCTATATATTTATTTAATTGTATGAGTGCTATGAAAGGCTGGCTGAGTGTGTAGTGTTTCATTCCACTTTTAAACAATATAATATCCTTGTAATATCCACTTTGAACCAACGCACAATAAGCAACAGCTCTAAATCACTTGAAAAAACACTGGAAGTAAATAAATGGTAAATATTAAAAAAATGACTGATGAGTCATGTCAGATTGTACAAACAGTGCTTGTGCAATAGGCTGGGTGATTATAATTTTCCACTCTCTGCTTCAGATCTTCTGACCCAGCTTTGCTTTCTGTGGAAGAAAATAACACATCAGAGTTATTTACAGCTGGCAACATTGGCACTCATCTCAGTCAGGAGTATTGTTTCTTCAACACCCTGACAAGTGTTTGTAAGGATCACAGTCTGTTAGGCGATGATTTAATTTGCACCAAGGAAAAGGAAAAAAAAACATCAGAGATCTAACTGAATCCACAGATCAATCTATCTGAGCTGAGCTGAGTGTAAAGACGTACTATTCCAGTTGCATGTTTGGGTTTCACATTGTAGGAAGCCTTCTCCCTGGCCTGTTTGAAGCACTCTTCAGCCATTTTGACCCTGAAAAAAAGACCAGTAATGACCATTAGTCATCCCTTGGAGATCTCAATACCAAATAACTAGGTAGAAATACACTGACATTACTGAAATTCATTGCTTCACTAAAAAAAGGGGGAGAAAAGTACACAAAAATCCAGCTTGGACAGTCCAGACTATGGTCATGTGGTATTTGAACACAATGATCTTGGTTTGTCAAAGGGCCAGTACTCCTACTGTGAAATGACTCACCCTAGTTTACTACTGCACGGAGAGAGCCAGCAGTGTCACTACTCATCTGTGCTTTAAAAAGACAAATGATCACCATACTGGCATTGACCGACTACAACAGCCTCTATTCATTTCCTGGATATTGTGTGTATCAGCACAGCATTTCTGCTTGTCTGTACTGCACAGGTGAGGATTCATATCTATACATCCAGGGGAGTCAAAAGGAAAGACCAGCAGAGAGAGAATTGTGATGATCGCCTATGGCAAAGGGCATAGAGTTAATGCTTTCAAATTTGTTTTATTCTTTCCTACTGAACAAGCAAAGCATGTGACGTTTTGCTTCTCGTACAAATACATATCACAATTCAATCTTCATTTGGCATAATGGACCAATTTGCTATTTGTTGACACAGTCAGCAGTATCTTTATAGTCATCAAACCACTGGAAGCTAACTGTGTTCTTTTCATTAGTGGGGTGAGGACATAGATTTGGGTCATTTAACCTCTTTTCCCTTCATGAATTTGAATGAATCTGATAGGATCTTTGGTGAACACGAGATGTGCAGGATGTTATTGAATAACCCGTACATTTCAGCAGCATAGGGTTTTAGGACAAGACATTCTAGTGTCTTCTCTGAATGATCCTATAAGAAAAATGTGAATCATGAAATCTTTCCATATTCTTCTCACCGTTTCTGTAAAATGAGCTTATTCTGCTTCTTCCACTGGTCTTTGAAATCAGAGGAAAACTCGTGCCAAATGGAGAAGAAAGTGTTGAGGGAAACCTCTTTCTCTCCTGCCTTTGGTTTCACTGAGAAGGACGTGCTCAAATCCAAGAAGCTGATGGCAGAAAAAAACACATTACTGCAAGACCAAACTAATATAACATGAGATTACAGAGACCTACGCTCACTGTTGCAAAATACAGAAGTTAATCTTAGTATAATATGACTTTTCAGAGATGGTAAAGTACCATACAAAAAAAACTAACTGATCTTGACTGTATGTCAGAGAATAGTGATTACTAAGGCAAAATCTTATCTCACACATATTATTTTCAGGGTTTAGCTTTGTCAGTCCTCCCTCTGGTGTGTATAAGTCTCTTTGTGTGCAGCATATACAGTATATACACACACACACACACGCATATGCTGTCTATACATGTAAGCATAAGTGGGGAAAAAAAGATGCACAAAGAGGAGACAAAGAAAGATCCAGCAAAAGAGGCAGGGGAGGACATGTAAAAGTGTTAAATGTGGTGGCCATTCGCAGTGGATCAATATGATCAACAGTGGACAGGTTGGGGTCTCTTTGTTTGGAGTGTGCTATAGGAACACATTCCTAGCCAGCAGTAACAGAAGCCTGGAGCCAAGGCTGTCTACTCTTGGTCCACTTAGATAAACAACACAGACACCGCACAGGGGGCCTCCCGTCTACTGAAGGCCTGGCATGACAGCCTGCACCTTCAATGTGACTGAAGGAACCAGAAGTCCTAAATATTGACAAAGCAGTATGATTATATTTCTTCACTGCAATGAGAATGTATCACTTCAAACTATTGGGCTCCATTATCCCGTGTTGCCTTTCCTTTCAAATTCTATCACTGCTATGACACTTGTAAAAAGACCAAATATAAAACCTGTGAAGTGTAACTGAGAAAACTGCATTTATTTTTTAGGTGAAGGAGCAGGAAGAAAATGTTTCACTTACATCTTCTGAGTATTAGCCAGATGCTTCTCCTGCGTTTCCAGTTCAGTTTTTGCTAAAAAAGGAGGGAAAATCGAAAGTAAACGGAGTAAATTAGTGAATCGCAGAGTTCCTGCTAAATATATCTTTCACCTATAGTGTGACTTGCATATACGGGAGGATTCCACATGTCACAATTACTTAAAACAACAGTCATCTTCAAGGTCAGTGCTGTGTCACCAGGTTATTAAGTGTTGGATTGTTCACTGTTGCAGAACTGACAAATGAGCACTGCAGATCACACAACAAGTGCTTCTTTGTGCAGAGTTACTTCGGATGGAGACAGATGAGTGAATGTGTGTGTGTGTGTGTATGTGAGAGAGAGAGAGAGAGGGAGGTGTCAGAGTGTAAAAGGGAGTTGGACACCAAGGTACACATTAGTAGATATTCTCAGCGGGCCACAACACTTATCTCAGTGGGCCATCAGGATCATTGGGACTGTGTTACGGATTATGATATAAGTGAAAAGCAGTGAAATGTGACAGCCTCAGTCAGGAAAAAGCCGCAGGTTAGCACTTATCAAATTTCACATAAAAAGGCTCATTTTCAGCCCATTTTCAAACATTACAGAATAGTAGTAGAATCAACCCAGCTCCATTTTTCACTAGTCTACATCTTCACTGGATTTCTCTCTGACTGTCAGGAGGCTACACATTAAATTCTCTCCTAGATAGCATCTCTGTCCTCTCAAGGGCAATGGTTTCTAAGCAGCTGGAGCTGTAAACTGTCAAATGATCAGAAATTACCTATGGACTCCTCCTGGCTTTCCGAGAAAGATGTGACAGTAGATGGGACAGAGAATCATTGCTGGCATAAGTCTGTGTTCTGATCTTATCTGGGTTATATCTGGCTGCTACGTGGAATTAAAGCCAGAGTCGCATCTAAAGATCTCAGACAAGCTCAAGTCCAGTACTATGCTTTACCATTCTGCTCTAATCACTCTGTAGCCAACACTTGCCTTACTCTGCTTATGGTTGACAAGTAAATGGTGACACATTGATAAATAATATGAAGGTGGTTGACAAAAGCATCTTAAATTAACACCGTTCTGTTTTCTAAGCAAAGGTGATTTCAACCAATCAATTTTTAGAGAGACTAGGAACGCATACATAAACCTTTTCTGATGTTAAATTATTAAAATTTAATTCAATATGAGCCATTATCTACTTCTTCTGATGATATGAAGATAACGTGATATCGTTGAGCAAGATGACTAAACTGACAATTATATTTATACCGTAGAAAAGTTTTATTTAAAGATGTCACTTTTGTTATTGCATCAACACCATGATGTGGCCCAGTGTTACTATTTTTATGATTTTACTTATCCTGTTAATGAACACTGAATGACAGGGGGGTGCACCCTGGACTGACTGCCAGTCCATTGCAGGATAATGTGTTGCGCAATGTGAGAAACTGTAGTTTGATGTTTATTTTAACCAGATTGGCCTACAGGAAGCAGCAAAGTTGTAGTTGGTAGAAAAGAAAAGTCTAGCTAATCTTTACGTCCATCAGAAACAGATTATCACATGGCCACTGCTCTCTCCTGCAAGTCACAGGGACTCCATCAAAGGCCTGCATGCATGAGAATTTGTGAAGCAAGCGGGGAAAATCGAGCTAGACCAAACAGCCGAGCTCCAACAAGTCCGCTCCCACTGTTATTCTGTGGTTAGTTTCATGGTCAGAAAATAAACAAAAGTGGTTTAAACTGTGGAGCCAGAAACAGTTTAACCCCAGGCTTTTTAGAAATTACAGAAATAACAAAAATAAGACATTTGGCTGTTGCCTTTTTTTTTTTTTTTTTTTTTTTTTACCGCCACAGTGGAGGAACCCCAAGAATCCTGTCTGGAGCCTTCTGAGTCACATGTCCATGTTACGGTGCTTACATTCTGCTCTCAGAGGAAAAACCTAGTCATTTGCATCAAAGAGAGGGCTCCCATATTTCTCTCAAACACAGAGAGAAAGGAAGAGAGAAGAAAAGAGAGGGGGAGAGATGGAAGTGCAAGAGATGCTTTCATCTGTAGACTTCCTTTAAAATGGACAGTGAGCATTACCGCAGAGGAACATATGCTATATATTATCCTCTCATTTGAATACAAAAGCAGTTGGAGAGAGGCCTGTGAGCTGGGTCCTTCAGAAAGATTGGTCACAGTCAACTGAATGTGGCCAGGGTCAAAGGCAAAAGTACATAAAGAATGACATTTGGCTTGTTATGTTACAAAGAAGAATAACAACGTCAGTGTTACACCTTTGAAGTGGACCACAATGTCCCAGTATTGTTGTAGATGTCAGATTATGGAGATAAAAGCTTGACTGTATGACATCTGGTGGACACGACAGACAATTATATTTTCAGTAGATATTGCCATAAAATGTCCAGAACAAAAAGTAGTAGCAGCAGCTGTTAGCCTGCTTTAGAACATAAGAATTTTATTCTCATGGTGTCTACTGGAAATGTATCGCCACTGTAGCAACATGGCACTAGAAATGGCAGATTCCACTGCTTGAAAGGGAAATATCTCGGCGTCTGTTGGATAGATTTCCATCAAATTTAGTAGAGATATTCATAGTGTCAAGACGATGAATCGTATTGACTTTGTTGAGCTCCTGATTTTTAAAACAGTAAATGAAGCTTCATCCATCCAATGAAATAGTCTGAGACTGAATATCTGATTGATAACTGGGAAAAAAATCCTCAGTTAGCACCACTGTGAGGCTAACAAAGGGTTCTAAGCAAAATGTAGAACAGCTGTTGGTTTCCTCCAGGGTGAATGATAACTATGGTACCTTCATCCATCACCAACCTAAGGTAAAATCCCAGGTTCTTTGGTTTATGTCAAAATGCTGCACATGAGAAACTAATAATCCTAATTATAAATAATATTATAATAAAACTAATTATCTTTGTCTTGTACATTTCCAAAGGTCGGCATGCTAACACAGTAAACTAATATAGTGAACACTAAATATTAGAATGCAAGCATAGTGCCTGTGAGCATACTAGCATGACTATATAGCCATTCAGCTCATCACTGAGGGGGCTAAGAGACCTACTAACAAGGCTGTAGACTCTTAGGATTAAAAGGGCAACGGAAGAGGAAGTGCTCATCGCTTACAATCAATTCATCATCATTTTAATAGTCCTCTAAGTAAACACCTCACTGCAAGGGGTTATTTGATTGTCTAATAGGACTGAAGGAGTAACAGGAATAGAAAAGTCAAGCAGGCAACAGTGCTTCTGAACCCTGTCGCTCCTGTGATACAGCAAAGAAAAAAGGAAGACAGGAAGTGACGGAACATTTACAGTAACTTTAAGCAGTAGAAAAGGCTCACACAAGTGAAAGTCCGTTTTGTTTCAGCCTTTTCAGGCATCCAATTCTGTCCCCCAAACTGAATTTAACAGGCTCCATGGTTGACCATCAGCCATTCTGAATCTGCCTTTGAGGCAGAGCAAGATATATTCTGTTTTGTAAAAGGTAGAGATCAAGATAAAGGGCCCAGCTACCAAGTACAGTCATAATGCGTCAAAGCAGATAAGCAAACCTGAAACAATAGCTGTGAGTTATTCAATACACATGGAATAAACAGACGTCCCTATGGATACGACACACACACACACGAGTGAACCTGTGTGTGTGTGTATATGAACCCAGAAGCAACATGAAACTGAATTGGAAATGTGTCTGGAGACAGAAAAAAGACCTCAGTGTAACTGATGAGCAGCTTCACATGCTTCCACAACAAAGAGGAGTTTTCAGCTCAGCTATACCAAGGGTCTGCTGGTGGAGAATAGAATAGAATCAGGAGGGATAAATAATTTACCCTTTGAGTTTTAATCCACTGTCTGGTGGTAACACAGAAAAGCAAACCTTATGTTTAAGCAGACCAACTATTATCTGTTTCATCATAATGAAATGTCTGGCAATATTTTTTTTTTATTACTAACCTTCACATCCTGTTGAAGGTGCTTAGCCCCCAAGCTAATTTATTCCCACTGAACACATAATGAATTATCAAAAAATGGTTTCAAATATACAAGCACATACTTTAATTCTTAAAAGGTAAAAATAATTTATTTAAAATTTGGAAAGTAAGTTTTGAAAAATGTTATTGTGTATTTATGGGTAAATGCTAAAGGGCTGAGAATGCACTACAGTGCCCACATTAGCATCATAAAGGAGTGGATGTCACGGTATAGCTTACTGATCTGGTTTCAATATTTTCTGGACAACAATGGAACTCTATGGCACAGAGCAACAGCTAAATCAGGTTTTAGTTGTACAAATAACATATGTTAGTGGGATCAGTTCAGTGTTGGTTTAGGTGTTTTATGGGATCCTTTGACACAAACAACTAATGAGTTAATCAATTAATGAGTCTAGTGAAAATCTTATCAATCATCAGTTTCATATGATTTGGAACACAAGCTCACCTTGACTAAGAAAGTCATCCATCTTCTCCTTAAAGGGCTGCAGGTTCTCTTCAGAGGACAATTTACAAACTTTCTCTGTCTCAGCTGAGCAGGCTGAAACAAAAAGAGGTGATCGTGAAGAGGAGGGAAAAAAAAAAGTCTTTCAGAGTAATAATATCTTATCCAGCATTTGTGTGTAATTACTAACTCTACTGTGCACTTCACCCTAGTTGAGCTTGCTTGATAAATCTCTTCTAAATTTCTGCTGAATAAGTGTGTGCAAAGACATAATGACCCATAATGACTAATAAGGCACCCCCAGGAACCAGGAAAGTCTGTGCGTTGATCCCGGGAGAAACTTATCGTCACGCTCTATCTGCAACCATAACGGATACACAAACTCAGCTTAAGGCCTTAGAGGTGGAGAGGCCATGAGACGCCGAAGGGAATGGGAAGGTCAGGACTGGGCAAGTGGTAATTCATAAACCATATGGTGCCTCAACCAAAAAGGTACACAGCAAACTCTCTGCACTGTGCTGCTCGGTGATGTCCTTCAGGAAAGCCAAGGCCATTTCTGCGCCGCCCACCTATCAGAACCCCCCTCTGGGAACTGTCATCGAAGCCCGTGTCTGTTAGAGCACTCAGCTGGCTCTGCTAGGTAATGAAGAGGTCTGCAGGTATAGCATGTGATGATGTATTTATGTACGGCCAGCATGTGCCACTTCCACAGGGGTCGAAGCAGACGCAAGTCCATTTCCCCCGCGAGAAACTCCATCTTTACGAATTGCAAATAACGAACAGCCTAAAGAATCATTATGGCAGAGGAAAAACAATATTTGGCAACACGGATCAGGAACCTGATTGGTTTAGCAGCAAAGGTACATAAAACATGATAGAGGACAGACCAAGTTTGGGGAATCGTCGATCGAGCTTCTAGCACACATGCAGTACAAGTATGCACACAAATGTTTGTACAAAAATCCATAGTCATTTTTTATCACACGTAGGCACTTCAGTCCTTGGAAAGTGTTCCGAGTGCTGATTGACTTGAGACAGAACAATGAAAGAGTTCATTTCCCAACTGGCTCGTTCATTGGGACTTTTTGTACTCAATCAAGTTTGGCTTGTCAACCACAATCCAATTACCTTATGTTTATCCTGGGGTCTTGACGCAATAACATAATACATTCATTCTTGTGCAGATGTTTTTGTATGTGTCTTATACATTTTAAAATTTTATATACCAGTAATTTACAAGATTCCTACCGTATATGTAAATACTAAAATGCAACAATTACTGTCATCACATGCAACTAATAATACAATGCTTTCCTCTTCTTCTTGACATAAAAGCTGGGACATAATGTAAGAGTTTAACCATGTGTACAGGTAAAGGAATAGATGAACAACCGACTGATAAATTAATGAATGAAATAAAGAGACAGAGTCATCCATTATCCAAATGAGTCCAGCCATGAATCATATTTAGGACCCCTCTGGGCAACGTGTTGAAGGACAACGTGCACAGAAATATGCAGGAATATTCTGAACCCTTATTTTTGTGTGTGGGAGGTTTGAGGCAGCCTGGGTCAGGAAGGTTTTTCAAAGCTCGAGGAAAGCCTCTTCCAGTTCAGTGACTAGCTGATGAACCTTTGATAGTCTACACAGGTAGTGGAAATTCGTTGACCTGGCCCCCACTATTTTTTGATCTCTATTTCATGAGGACAGTTAAGGCACACCAGGTCCAACAGGAGTCTACATCTGACAAGTCACATCTGCTTCTGGTTACCTTTTCTGTATGACAAACAGATGCTATCTCCCTGTTGACCCGCCTCTACGATCTGCACATAACCATAGCTGGTCAGGTTTAGGAAATTATTTTCCATTGTGCCATGAGATGTGTCAATAGATTAAAACATAATTGACTGTCTTATAAACTTGCATGTGACGGTATTTTAAACAGGACATTACACCTGTCATAGATACTACCTTATAAATGTGCAGTTTAAAGATTTTGGATGTGCCTAAACAGAGGGAAAGCGGAACGTAGGCTGATAACCATACCATTGAGGTCTTTCCTCAGCTTGCGCAAATCTCTTTGAAAGTCCTCAAACTTCATCTGAGAGGCCTGAAAAAGGTCCTGAGGTTCCGGCAATGGGTAGACACACGACTCTTTGCCAGCATCCTGGTGAAGCACAACACGCATCCAGGACAAAAAAAAAACACACACACCAAAGTCAAAGTCAATCTTCCTCAAATGGAAGAGGGCCTCTCTAGTATATACTACACACACCAGAAAAGATTGAAATAAATGTCTTCAGAGCTCGACATGCACTTATCAACAGTCCAAACATCCCAGAGAAGATATGGCTGAAACTACAGCAGATAATGACCATTAAGGCTGGTGCAAAAAGTACGCTGCAATTCTATCTATTAGTTACTACAAGGCCATTATGAGTGCTAGAACCATGTCATGCAGGTTGATTTTGGCAAGCAGCACTCTACTGAGTTCATCTCATCTGGAGAACCCTAATTATTTACACTAGCGCTCCTTTGGATGCTGTGCCAATGAACAGACTGCAGGTTTGAATGAAGCCAGGCCAAAGCAGAGCAAGAGTAGGAGATGAAGAGTGAAAGACAGAAAGAGAATTATAAGAGAGAGCCAGAAAAGGAGAGAGATTTGTTTCTGCCGTAAATGAGGAAAGGGAAAATAAATAATTTGATAAAGGATAAGCCATGGTATCCTCTGGCAAGAGGGGAGATGAAAAGAGAGCTCTGGAAGGATTTCTAAGCAAATCAGACTAAAACAGAAAAGTGATTCAAATAAACAGGAACCAAAACATACCTCATCAAAGTGCCTTAGATAGTAAGCAACAATGTAGGACAAAAGACTCTGGGAGTTATCCTGAAAGAAAGAAAAAGATCTAAATAAATAAACCATAATCCCTTTATTTATTAATTTAATCATTTTGGAGCAGGACGTTTTAATTTGTGCGGAGCAAACAAGAATAGAGACAGCAGTCTTAGAAGTTGAGGATAAATCATGACACTGGAAGAGCAATACAACAAAACACAACTGTACTAGGCTGGCTGTCATAACTCAGGGTTAGTGGAAGGTTTGATGTTCTTTATGGATACCTTACTCGATCCACCACCACAAAAACACAAACCACTGTGTCCATATATGGCAGTGCCAAGGGCACACTGAGCCCGTTGTGATATTGAATAAGAAAAGTAAACAGAACGGTCTCCCCTCTAAATATGCACAGCTACAGTCCTTCTTGTGTAGCAGCAACTCCCGGGCTCTCAGTTCTAGACTCAACCATAGACGGACTGTTGGATCCAGTCCAGATCAACATTTATAGTAACCATTATCCTGAACCATACTTTTTATTCCTGGTGCCATTCGAGTTGCTGAAAGTTGTGTTTCTGTGTGTAACTGACTTAAGTTTACTTTACCTTTTTTAGTGCAGCAAATCTGCCCCCCCTCTACCCCACACACATAAACACACACACACACTTCCAGTCTCCTGTTTGCTTGTGAATAACAACTGAGCGTCAGCTCTCGACACCCAGACTCACACTGTAACACTCACACTGCTCTTAACGTCCTTCAATTTTGGCAAAATGTCCAAGGTGAAGCCGTCAGCCTGCCCTCGAGACCGATTACCTCCATTCATGAAGTTACCAAAAGCCAGCACCAGGCCAAGCACCTGCAGTACACAGCTACCACTCTGGAGAGTCTGGTGCAAAAATAGATATGAATTAGATGCAGACAGGAGGGTTAAATTGACTGACAGAAGATAAAATTACATGAAAAGGCCAGTTACTCACCTTGCATACTCTTTGAAGGATTTCCATTTTACGGAGAATTGAGGTGATACATTCATGGAAAGTTGACTGAAACAGGATGCAGAAAACCCGTTCAGTGAAGTTGGGGATTTGAGATAACTGGTACAGAAACCTGGAGAAGGGACCAGGATCAGTCACCATAACAATCAGTATCTGTTTAATGGCACACCTCTCAGGCAATGTGTTTGTTTTAGAAAGTGCTGTAGGTGCTGCTCTTACTGTTCAGGCTTGTCCAGTGGTTTGGCATCCTGTTTGTCTTTGGAGGATTTAATGTGCTTTTTGATGCTATCCATCTCATCATCTTGAGCTCGCTGTCAAATTTAAGTGTGGAGTCAGTTAGATGGAAACCTACTGTTTGAGTTGACACAGTATAAGCAGGGAAACATCAGGAGCAGTAAAACCAAAACAAACATTGTACCAAACACTTTGGTACACTTTGTATTAAACAGGAATTATGCTAAACATATACTGGTAATGTTCAGATACACTTGTATGAGTTTATTTTATCCTTGTATGATTTAGGAGTGTAATGTACACTATGTTGCAAACCACAATTTAAAGAGTTTAGGAAACAAATATTAATTTCATTCTCATCAGCGATTAAAAAAGACATTTGAAGATACATATTTCTCCACAGAAAATGGAGATAAGGGATATTGGATGTTACCACTAAGTCAGTAGTGTCACAGAAACCAATCAAATATGCAGCACTAACACTAAATAACATACAGTGCCTATAAAAGGTATTCAGCACCTTGGATGTTTCATCCTTTTGACAAATCAATCATGGTCAGTAAAAGTTGGCGACTAAAAAAATCCCAGAAAATAACAGGTTTCTACAAAGTAATGACAAATAAAATTATATAAGGTGAAATCAGTGTTTGCATTAATATTCACCCCCTCCAGGTCAGTATTTAGAAGACGCACCTTTGGCTGCAATCACATCATGGAGTCTGTGTGGATAGGTCTAAATTAGGCTTAGACATCTAGACACTGGAATTTTTTCTCCCCATTCGTCTTTGCAAAACTGCAGAAGCTGTCAGGTTGCACTGGGATGGGGTGTGAAGTCCATCTACAAATTCTTTTTTAGATAGAGGTCTGGGCTTTGACTCCAGAACATTCATCTTGTTGTTGGTAAACTATTTCTGTGTAGTTTTTGTTTTATTCTTCAGGTCGAAAAAACAAACCCCCAAAATCTTCCATCTGTAGTTGTCTTGCCAACTCAAAAATATTGTCCCCCAGGATTGTCCTTTTTTTTTGCCGGATTCATCTTACCCTCTACCTTTAGAAGCCTTTCAGGGCCGCCTGGCGAAAAGCATCCCCACAGCATGATGCTGCCACCACCGTGTTTCTGGTGGATGGTGTGTTTGTGGTGATGTGCAGCGTTTTGTGTGTGCCAAACATAGTGTCTTCTCTGATGGGCAAAAAGCACCATTTTGGTCTCATCAGACCAAAGAACTCTCTTCCACTTGACCATGGAGTCTTTCACATGCCTAACAGTGGCTTTCTCATTGCCACTCTCCCATAAAGCTTTGACTGGTGAAGAACCCGGGCAACCCCGGCATTGCTGAAGCTTGTAACTCCCTCAGACTAGTTAGTAGTAGGTGTGTTAGTGGCCTCTCTCACTAGTCTCCTTGTTGCACGGTCAGTCAGTTTGTGTGGACGGCCTGTTCTAGGCAGATTTAGACATGTGCCATATTCTGAGTTGCTATGAGTGTTCTTTTGTCTTCATGGTGTAATGGTAGCCAGAAATACTGCATAACCAGTGACTGGACCTTCCAGACACAAGTGTCTTTATACTGCAATCACTTGAGACACATTTACTGCACTCAGGTGATCCCCATTTCACTAATAGTGGGACTACTAGCACCAAATATCTAGACCTCTATTGGATTAGGTCAGTCATTTTAAAAAGGGGATGAATATTAATGTAAACACTGATTTTGCCTTACATATTTTTATTTAATTGACATTACTTTCTAGAAACCTGGAGAGGTTTATTTGTCAAAGTTGCCAACCTTTATCAACTATGACTGATTTATAATGTCTATAAAAAGGATGAAGCATCCAAGGGGGTGAAAACCTTTTATAGGCACTGCAGGTAGACCTTTCACCGAGAAAAATCATTTAATTACAGTCCTAAAACACTTAAAATAGTGTGTTTATAAAGAAATAAAATTCAAAATTTGCAACATCTCCAAATTCCTTGATAACTGACAAAACCTGTTGATAAAGATCATATGTGAGCAAAAACTGCAGAGCAGCTACCAAATAGAACTTGAGATGGATTTGTTTTATTAGTCTAGTTGTCCTTTTCTTTAAGTCGACAAACTTTACCTCAAGTTTAAACAAAAACTGTACTGTTTTGTACTTAAACTCAACCATATGCCAGTCTATACAGTATAGGTTTCATAAACGCTAAATTGTTGCTTTCAGCTAGATTACATTCCTGACCATTATCCTGCTGTCAGGCTCTGCACCACAGTTTTATACAAGGTGGTTTTAAAAAAGCAGGCCAGAAATGCCCCTTCATTTCACAAGACAATAGATGTTAATGTGTCTCATGCAGACGGACAAAAAAAATAAAACCATCTCCAGGAAGAGAATGTAAACTTTCTCTCCATTCGTCCAAAGCCCAAAGACCCCTCAAATCTGAGTCTCAGCAGTCTGGTCTCTCCTTCTGTTTCTCTCCATCTTTCTCTCTGGGGTTTGGCCTCGGCATGGATCCTTGGAAAACATCAAACACCAGCATCAAACGCACTGAGAGCCCGATTAGTATTCTACACACCGCTGCCTTCTGTCGACGAGGGCAAGCTTCTCTTTTGCCTTCTCTTGAGATGTTTTCAAGTGTAAATATATTTAACACAAAGCAGATTCTTTTCAAAGGGCATCAGCAGAGCCCAGCAGTGTTTGGTGTAATTGGGGACAAGTAGGCATTAGCGTGTGATCTTTCAATTGCTAGGGCATGTTGCAGTGGTTGTTAGCATAAGGAATACAGTCCCATGTGAAATATCAAATGCAAAGGAAAGTACAAGTAGGATGAGATCTGTGATGCCAGAATTCTAGCGGTAGCCAAGTGGTATTCATTAGTCAGGTTTCTAGTACAGAGCTAGAGCCAGCAGAGCCAAGCCAGCAAAGACTTAATCACCATTTATGTCACTCAATTTTCAATGAAACAACAAAATGGCAGAATGCATCATGTAATAAAGATGTAAAATATATTTAGACTTCACAAGCCATGAGAATGAAATGATCATCTGTAGTGTAAAAGTTCATGAGAGGGACTATTATTGTAACTGACCTCCATGACATTTAGCCAGTGTCAGCTGAAAAGAGTCTGAACTTCAGACAACCAGTCTGGGCCCACATTATGGCTTGTGATATTAGAGGGGAGGGAGTGGTGTCCCACTATCACAGTGACCCCTTTAATAGTGGTGGCTTATTGTTCAAAGAACAGGAGTGGCTATAATCTGCAGAGCATAGATTGAGCAACCCCGTCCCTGCCTGAGTGTTTTCTCCGTGTGAATACAGTACACTATGTGCACATTTGTGTCAGCCAACGTGTTTGTTTGTCAGCATGTTTGTGTGAGAGAAGAAAAAGAGTAAGGGAGAGCAGTGTGTGATCTAGCTCCTAGCACAGTGAGTAAGGGTGTAACCATTAGAAGCCCCTCGCATTCCTCAACACAGGCCGACTTTGCTGCCAACTGTGGTTTAGGGGGCTGGAGACCCACAGACAGGATGGAGTCTTGCAATACAAAAGAGAAACAATTTGGCTCCTCCACTCAATAACATAGCCTAAGGCCAGAAGGGGGAGAAGGAGAGAGAGGGAGAGTGAGAGGGCTTGAAGTCTTGGGGTGAGTAGAGAGGTTAGAAGACTTTTGATCCTCAGTTATGACACATTGGTTCATAACTGCAGCTTGTCTCGAGCCTCCGTCTCATTCCCATGATCAACATTATTAATATGCCTCTGGCAGCCAAAGGTCCAGGCCTCTCCTGTGTAGTTGTGCCAGAAAGCAATTCATAGGAATTTCACAGCATCTTAAAACTCTATCACAGTTGAAATGTGGAAAACATGGACGTTTTCATGTTCCATTATTTACTGACCTGACTTCGAACGGGTCCTGAACCGTTTCCATTAGACGGGGGAGATTTCCTATCAGTGAAGGTTGATGAATATGTATTTACTGTACACAAGGAGCCGTTCATAGCCAAAATGGAGTCATATTGGAAAGCAGTGATGACAGCTCCTTAACTCTTTTTAGCCCAATATTAAACAATACAATGTGGTCAATTCACTTGGCAAAACTCAGCTGGAGTTTCTCAACCATAATTTCCTTTTCACAGGGGCATTATAAAAGTGGAGTCAATCAGATCCAGTGTGAAGAAAACTTGTTTACTATGTAAAAGCATTGGTCCCCGTCCAGGCCAGCAGACAGACCTACACAAGATTGACTCTGTCACCGAACAGCGCACATACCAGTATGGTTTGTGGCTCGTCTGTTTGTTTTGGTATCTAATGCACACTTCCTTCAGAACACTCTTTCAAGAGGAACATGGAATAAGAACGCCACATACAGAGGAAAAATATGTTTGCAGTAATGGTATATCTGTTTGACCATTTTTCATAATTTTATAGACACACAAATTGAATTAAAAGGTGGATTTTCTTTTTTATTTGCCTGCTTACACTGTACACAGAAGTTCTGCTTTTGATAATCTTGGAAAGGTATCTTTTGATGGATCGCAATTGGTGTATTGCGGCTTACCCTCAGTCAAGTGCCAAATAAAACAATACTAACAACTGATGAATGATCTTTTTGCCATTTTGTTGATATCATAGCTTCCATAATAAAATGATTGCCTGTTATTTATATATGGCATGAAATGTCTAACCATAAATCATTCTATTTGTCACAAGCAAACTATTCCAAAATAATACTTTTACTGCAAACCACAAAGGAAAAGAGAGAAAAAAAAAAAAACAGACCAAGGTTTTCACATACTAACTACTGAAGTCCAGATCAGCATGAGTTGTCAGTGGTGTTACTTTGTATAATTGCATTGGGTTTGTTACTCAACACTGTGTATTTATATGATTCAGCATTGGCAGGAAAATGCAGAAATGGATTTCAGTTCAGGATATTGTCTTTTCACTAGTCTATTGACTTTACTGAAACCACTATCCATATTGCCCACATGGAGGCTTGATCGACCCCCCTTCACAGTCAAAAAAAATTGCAAAGATTAAAAATGTTGATTACTGTTGTAACCATAAAGAAATTCCAAGTAGCACTACAGCATGCTATACTCACATTTTCATAAAGGGCTTGCAGAGTCTCCAGGTCAACGACAGTGTTGTCCACATTTAGGACAGCTGTGGATGAGAGAAGGGAATGATTTGGTTAATGTAACTATGGCATTTCTCTGCTACGTTTGAGGAAGACCATTAACAAGTCAGAAATCAAACTAACACAAACAGGCATCTCTAGATTACAACATTTTTCTTTGGCTGCATTAACAATCACAAACAGTGGAGGAGTTTCTTTTTTGCTATGCTGAGTTGAAATAAAGGCAATATTTTCCATGTCGTGTCGTATGCTGTCAGTTGCATAGTTATCAGCTCTCATCACGATAACGCACACGGGGCCACAAACTAAAACATAAATACAGAGGTCTCAGAAATCTGTCAAAGGTACAAAGATCTTTGTTTGAACTGTTTGAATTCCTGGTGTCGCCTTTTTGTCTCGGCGCGAGGACCTGGCGCCCGCAAGCATTAATCCTTTGAAAGTAAATGTTTAAAGACAAACAGAGCCCGGGGGTCTGCAGTGTTGAGGCTGAGGTGTTGCTATATGCACAATCACCCAGTGAAGCACTCGACACCTATATCTGTATTTCACTGTGCTGTGGGTGTCCAAATTACTCACATTGTTTTGATCTGCTGATTTGCTGTTGAGGTGAAAGGGGAAAAACTAATGTTGGGGGATAAAAGAACTTGGAATAAAGGACCCCGTGCACAATATTCACTTTGTGTCACATCTTACACTTGGACACTGAATGTGGCTGGACTTTCCACAGACAAACTTTAGAAAGAAGAATAAACAAGATCATGAGAAACAAAATTAGGCAGACAAGTGGAAGAAGAATCCCTCAGGTGACTCTTGTGCCGTTTCTATTCAGCAGTTTGTCCTGTTTTTAGCCATGATAATGCTTTTTCTCCCTTTATGGGATCTTGTAGCCTTTGTAATCACTACCCTTGATGCCACAAAGCAAAATCCACTCCTGCTTCCCTAGTTTTTTGCCGTCATTCTCTAAACTCTTCACACCGTCTCGTCTTCCAAAGCCACCACAGAAATAATTTCCTTCTCTCTGACTCTCCCTTTTTCTGTTTCTCGCACTCTTCTCTTGTGACCATTTGGTTTCTATTACAATCCGAACCAGAGTCTGGCTGGCTGGGTTGATTGGAGACAGGTTTTAAAAAGACACAGAAGAAAGCCATATCATCACTCTGACACAGACTTCTCATGACCAAGCCAGACCCATCTGCCTGGGTCTACCCCGACTACCACAGTCAACCATAGCATTGCGACGGTAACCACTATCTAATACTGTGACTGTGGCGCTGAAAAGCCTCACAGGAAGCAGACACCACATGGAAATGTCCTATGAAACATGCAGAGTGTCAGCCAAATCTGAGAACAAACAACAACAGCTGTGAAGAAAAGAAAAATGTGTTGACTTCTCATTCTCACTGAGCAATTGGGCCGTCATAAAACAGACACGATCAAATTCAGTGATTCAGAAGTCAGAGATATCTAACTGATGAGGGCTTTGCAAGTCACAGTCTCCAGCATAAAACCAAGAGGAAATAAAACAATGATTCACTACACTGCAAGGGACAATTACAAAGTTTTGATGGATGAATCCTTTTCTTTGGTAAACAAATGGTTCTTTGATTCTTTAATAACTTAAACCTCTAATGGCACAAGGGAACATGAGATCATTTGAGGAATAGGAAAACAATGGCAGCATAATGCTATTATACAGTATCATCTTTTGTGTTTTATGTGAAATAATGGGCATTTTAAGGCTGTAATTATTCATGCCCAATAATCATTCAATTAAAGTGCATCACAGAGTAAATAAACACTTTCTACCGCACTGTTTTGGGGGAACAACAGGCACAGAGTATTACACCAAGATAGCTTCTCTCCGTTTCATGATGTACTGAAGTTTCCAATCAGCACTAATTATTTACTATGCCAAAAACTGTCCTAACATACGAGATGAATAACAGTGCTGATGAGAGTGGCCCTTGCTTGGCCTCTCACTCTGACCTGAGATGGATGCACCGAGGACTGACATTTAGGCCCTAGACGAAGCTTTGAAGACAAAACAGCACAGCAGAGTAGCTGTTTTCTGCTACAAGTGTACAACATGTACCAGTCATTGTTTTTGTGGTACCCATTTATTTTTGACGTAATCTACCCAGCTGAGGTAAACATCTTAAGCTGTAATAAAGACGCTATGATTGAATAGGCTGGGGAGATGAGGAAAAGTGTTTAGACACATGGATGAGCCAAGATTGGAGAGCAATCAGAGAGTAACTAAAACAGGAAGACAGTCTGTTCCCATCAACATCTCCTGAATGACTTCACTTTAACAAAGCCGTTTAGACAAGATGGTGACACCTCATCAGAGAAAGAAAGACAGGCGCTGAGAAACATGATGTGGATGTTAGATGGGGAGAGATAATGCAAAATGAGAGCAAAGAAAAACAGAAGAGTAACAAAAGGAAAACATTTCAGATTCCTTTCAACATCCCAGCTTGTGATAAAGTTAACTACTACAGCTAGTTTTAGGCAAATGATCACAACAAATGCTCCATGTTACAGACTTGCATTGTATGAAGTTATGAACAGCATTAACACAAAGAGAAGCTTTAGTGTGTGTGTGTGTGTGTGTGTGTGTGTGTGTGTGTATGTGTGTGTGTGTGTGTGTGTGTGTGTGTGTGTGCTTATTGAGTGCTGCCATAAGATTTTAATAAGAGATTTTAAAGGCTACAAAGATCTTAAAGAAAAGAGAAATAAGGTGACATGCACAACCACGTGATGACACTTACCATTGTGGATGTCCTTCATGTCAAGATGAATGCTGGACATAAGAATACCCACGGCCTGTGAACGCTTGTTGCTCAAAAGTTTCACCACCTAAAAGATGATGATACAAAGAGATGTGAACAACAGAACTTATACCAGGCCAGAGAAAACAACGATGGCAAAGTTTTAAATGCACGGTTAATAACCAACTTGAGACAAAAGGCAAAAAAACCCATTCCTCTTTGTCTGTTTCCTTCTGTGGGTGGAAAACCTGAGATTATTCACCACTAATATTAGGAAAATTATAAGGCTGTCTAGCTGAAATATGGGAATTAATTATTCCCCTCCCTTTATCCGCCAATGATCTACATCCATCTTTCAGTCAGGTGATTAAAAATGTACAGAACATTTAGACAACAAGAAGATATTTTTACTAAGCAGAGCATGATCTCATGGATTTCAATCCCGTAACTGATTGAGCAAACAGATAATCATGTTATCTGGTTGCATTATGGTTTATGGAATTGTATAATGCAAATATAGCGAGCACCAGTACATTAAAACCAAAAACTTGTAGTTAAAATTGTTCAAAAGCTGCAATTTTAACTAAACTTAGCTGAATAATATTAGCTACCATGAGTTGTTATGCATGGAAAACGACATCCCTTATGAACCACAGCTCGCCTGGGAAAGCACAAGTGTGTGCTGGGTACCAATGTCGTGAAGGGATAGAACAGGAAACTCGTAGCCTACTGCGATCCAGACAGAACTCTTCCATCTGAACCAGATCACACAGACCACAGACCTCTCAAACACACAGGAAGTTATATCACCAGTCCCCAACTGTCTGTTTTCCTGGCTTAGCCACAGCTTTAGGGGACAGGGCATTGGATATGATATGATGCCGAGTGGCTTCCACAGTGAGCTTGTGGTAGTTTGGTGTTGCTGTGCAAAAAGAATCCAAGTATAAACCATTTTCACCGTTTCATCAGCTGACCTGACACTGAAAATGGACAACTAGGTATAAATTACATTAGAGTTTAGTAGATTATCACCTAACAGGGCTCTGTTACAGAGGTTCACTTTATTATATATAATGTAATACAGCTGGATCCATAATCCATCATAGTTACTGAAATTATTTTCATCACAAAAACTTACAACAACAGCTTTTCAGCATAACAAGACAACCCTGAAAATTCCTTTTAATACAAAGTTTACCAAACAATCTTATTAGATCCATGTGTCTGAGCTTTTGGATTAAAGAAATTCTTTAAGTCAAGGCAATTACTGTGCTGATCTTTTGATCTATTTATCATTTCTGGATTTGGCCAAAATTGAATCCTATACAGAATCACATGTGAGAAACAGATCCCTGAGGTACAACTTGTTCTCTTAGAAAAAGCTGAAAGTGACTTGAAATTACATTTAAAGCATGCCATCTTGGTTTATAGCCTACAGTACAATTGTCTTACTTTCATTAGTGACATAAAAAGATATTAATGTGATAAACCAACAATTTATTCATATTTAAATTTATATTATTTATATTTACATTTTCTCGAAACTGTTGGTTGTAAAAGGGCTCTAAATACAGTATATTTTAAATAGGCGATGTCTGTGTCTTATCTGGTAGTCTGAACCGAACACCAAGTACACTAAAGTATTGATCAATAAATAGTCTCCACAAAAGCCAACAACTCCATGGTAATATACTTTTTATGGCACTCAAAGAATTATCAGAATTGAAGTTCCAATACTTAAGTGGCTGATCACCTAAACGGATAAAATAAGTTGTAGAAGTTGGGCATGGTGGGAAAAAGGTGTGTTGATTATCTGATGGCCAGAAAAATGATCAGTAATTTTTCAGTCTTAAATGCTTTAAAAAAATAATGTTTTAGCCATTTAACTGAGAATTTGTGAGGACAGACTGATTGGTTTTATCTATACCTGGGTTACTGATAACTTGGAAAAAAAAAAAAAAAAACACACCACTTTAAAGCATTCTCCTTTTAACCTGTTGCTCCAGGATGGGAAGTGGCATCCTGTTTAGATGTACACTACTACTCAAAAGTTGGGGATCCCTTACTTTATATTCTATTGTGAAAACACATGACATTAGCCTGAATAGGAAATATGGCGAAAGAACAGACAGGCCATGCCGACATTGTCAGAGTTGGAAATAAAGATTTTGATGGAAATTTTTCCTTCTTAAAAAAAACAAAACATACACCTTTTGCAGCAATGTACCCTGGCAGACCTGAAGCATTCTAGCCGTCAATGTTTTTAAATGGCTTTCCTTCCTCCATGTCTCTTCTACTCTGTACAAATCTCCTATTTTACCACCTCCAAGGCGCACCCAGAGCATCATACTGCCTCCACCATGCTTGACTAAAGGTACTAAGCACCGTTTTAGCTCTTTCAGTTGTTCGTCTCAAAAATGTTCTTCTGTTTGATCTGAAGACCTCAAACTTGGACTGTTCTGTGGTCTTTTGCCCATCTCAGTCTTTTGATTTATTAGTCAATATGTTTTTTTCTTGGCAGTTCTGCCATGAAGTCCAGCATCTTGAAATCTCCTCCTCATTGTTGATACTGACACTGGTGTTTGACATTTACCATTTAGTGCATCTGCCAGTTGAGGACCCATGAGGCGTCTTTGTCTTAAGTTAACAGCATGTTAAGAAGTTTTAAGTTTCCTCCAATTTCTTGCATTGAGTAGCTTTCCTTTTCTAAGGACAACAATAGACTAGCGAGTCTCTAATGAAAGTTCTTTCTTTCTGGCTATTGGTACCTATAGGAACCTGTAAAACAGCCACTGCTAATGTTCAGATACTAAACTTGTTTGCTCCATTAGTACAACAGTTCTCAGCTGTTCAATAACAAAAGGGTTTTCTTATAATCAATCAGCCTTATAAAATGACTAACTTAAATTAGCAAAGCCGTGCCAGGAGATTGATGCAGAGTTCTGACAATTGCTTTTTAACAGATGATTTTTAAGTCTGATTAATTTTAATTGTTTGTGATCCCAAACATTTGAGCAGTAGTGTGTATTCTTATTCATTAAAAACAGTTAAAACAATTCATATATAAAAAAAAAACAAACAAAAAAAACGAAGAATTGCAATAAAATTTCATGAAACTAAAGCCCAAAAATGATCATTATCAAACAGAGGTACATCACATAATTCAGCTCAGTATTCAGTAAATACTGTGTCTCTATATGAAATGGACAACAACATAGACTTGAAGACAGCTCCTCTTTTAAACCTTTCTGCTGCAGACAGCAGGGTCAACACTTGACACTGGTTGATGATAGCAGTTCTTCACATCTGATACTGATGTCAGCAGAGGCCTCTAAACTGGCTGAGTACTGACGTCAAAGCTGCTCTCTAGTGGTAGCTCTGGAGAGGATGCTTGTCCCCTCTCATCAGCAGTTGAACTCACAACACACAGGCAAATGGAAAGAGCTGCAAGTACTGTAGTAGGAGATGTTATCGAACATCTTGGGGCCAGTTCTCATGAGCTGGAAATGTTAGAGGTTGGCTGGGTTCAGTCAGGTTCTACTTATGTTTTTTATTTTGTTATTGACTTAGTATCTTCAGCACCGTAGTTTTGTTGGAGAACATGAACAAGGGAATTCAGCCCACATCCACCTACATTTGTCTCATAATTTAACATTTAACATGCACGGTTTCAGGATCTAGTAAAAAAAAAAAAAGTAAAAAAAAAAAATTTAGAGGTCCATCAATCTGATTAAATCAGTAAGTCAGTTTAAATAAAATAAAAAAATAAAAAATTACACTAGTTGTTTCCCAGTCTTACTGCTCTGTGACAGATCAAACCAATACCACTGTGTACGCTGTAGAGAAGTGAATTTCTTGTGGATTACTGTGTCTCTAGGTGTCAAAGCAATAATAGTAATTTGACAGCTCCTGGAGTGCCAACATACTTGACGATGGCTATGTTTGTGTGTTTGAAAAGGAATACCTGTGCGAAACAGATTTTCTTTAGAAGGGCAAACTCACTTAGCTTATCTCCCGTTTCCCCATCGCTGTTGACTTTCCTTCTCTAGTGGATAAAAGTAGCAAGGTGAGCGTTTTCCCTCCCCTTAAGGCTGCTTTGCCTGGTAACTATTTTATACTGGTAACTATTCTACACCATCTATTCAACTTCAATCTGCTTAAGTTAGCAGCATTCATGACTATTTCTGTGTGGCAGTCCGATTTCTGTGGTATTTGATGGACAAAAGAAAACTAATGCTTTAAAATAGTGATTACATAAGCAGGGTGACTTGGCATTAAGGACTGGACTTGAGGCTTACTTTGTTTTTTCTTATTTTGTTAGGGGTAGATGGAGTTCCACCATTTTTTGCAAGTCAAACTTTTATTCAAGTGAAACCTTGGTTGGAAAAGATTTTATATTGTGGTGTTCAATTCAACACTTCCCATAAACTATGAAGATTTCCCACCAATGCGCACAGCTGAGGCCATTTCATCTGAGGAACTGCTAGGGGTTTCTACTGGGTCTCAATTAGAGGAGAGAAACCACCTTCCCTGGTGCAATATTATTTGTGATTTAGGCACATTATTTGGAGTAATGGTACATTATCATAAAAACCTTCACTAGAGCAGCTTTAAAATGTAGATCAAATGTTTGACTTGCTGATTGATGGAGTGACATAAAGGGCATTGGAGAGGGAAACAGTCTGACTATTAAACTAAGTCATACAGAAAGCACAATGGGAGGAGCACATCATGAAATATAGCTCCCAGGCTTCTTGCTCTTTCCCTCCAACCCCTTCCCTCCCCTCTCTCTCCCTCTTAACAGTCGTGAGGTTTCCTCACCACACGCGAGACATTGGCTCGGTGCCACTAGTTGGTCACGGGAGAGTCAAGTGGGAGCCAGCGCTCGCACCACATAATAACTGTCTGGCTTTAGCAGTTCCTCCTGTCACTCAAAGCAACTCTGACAGCGATAGCAAGGGGAAATGGAAAAGAACAGGCCATCAGGGGAGTGAAAGTAAAGATGAGAAAAGCCCTAAAGATACAGTATCTGGTAGCCCAGGGGGATATGCAAACACACGTTTATAGTCGTAAACAAATCAGCACAGACATAGTATAATCTACAGAAGGACAAAAGACAGATGCACTAAAACACATAGCCATAGAACATACTGTACCTGCTTGGCCTTGGACTTGCTGATCGTGTCTGAGATTGGCTTTTTCTTTTCCTTAACAGTACTTTTGGAGAATAGTTCCACAAACTCTTCAAAGTTCACAGTTGGTTCCTCGACTTTCTCCCACACCAGCGAGTCAGTGTGTCTAAACACAAGGGGAAAGAGAATTTATTTACAGTGCAAGCAGGTGAATCTTAATCTGCTACGTTATTGTTTGAAATGTATTATCCATATAAATAATAGATCTTGCGCATTTGTTTTATGAGTACGCACTAGTCATCTTTTGCAGTAAAAATTTATGTTTTGCACTTGTCAAATCCATCGGTCAAACAAATTACATTTAGAATTCAGTTTCAAGTTTCCCCACTTGCAAACAAATCATCCATCTCTAGAGATTTATCCAACTACAATTTTCCAGTCCTTATTAAGACTGCAAGAAAAGAAAACCTAGTTCGAGTCGATTCACTGCTGCCGCAATGGCTGGACTGCATCACTTTTATTTTCCACAAGGTTAGCATCTCTACTGCCATCACAGCATGTGTCCGATCTTTATCTTAAGTGGACAAGCTTCCTCTCAATTCTCTACTGTTCAGAGAATACCTTAGTGCAAATGTTCCGTGTCTATCTTTGCTTCATACTGCATATCCTTACTTTTTAGCATGCAGCTGTATGCGTGTCCAATAGAGGGGCTTCATTGGCTTGGGGGGCTCTATCACAGCCTTGGCAGGGGCAGCTTCCTGGACCATCATGGAGGGCATGGGGCCTGGTGGAGGTGGAGGCCCAAACCCTGGGGGTGGAGGTGGAGGTGGTGGGCCCAATCCAGGCAGAGGGGGAGGTGGAGGAGGGCCCATACCTGGCAGTGGAGGAGGTGGGGGTGCAAGTCCGAAACCTGGTGGCGGAGGAGGAGGTGGCGGAGGAGGTGCTGGTACGCATAGTCCAAGCCCAGGTATGGGTGGTGGAGGAGGAGGTGGTGGTGGTGGGGCAACACCCCCAGGTAAAGGTGGTGGTAAAGGTGGTGGAGGAGGTGGGGGCATACCTCCGGAAAGCGACGGGGGAGGTGGGGGAGGAGGACCTGGATGGGTGCTGCTCTGTTGTCTCTGCTGGCACGTGCAGACAAAGCCGTCTGCAAATTTGAGGGTGGAGGATGAAACAGAGGACGACGTGCCGCATGAGCCTCTGTTGAAAGGCACGTCAAACTTAAACCCTCCTTCCACAGGTGAGGTCTGGACAGACACCTCCTGGCTCATCTTTCCCAGTCTTTCTCCTCTTATCTGTGTAGCTTTGTGGTGGGCATCACCCAAAGCTTCCGTATTATCCCCACTGCCCTTTGCCAAGGAGGCCTGCTGGCCCTGTAACACAGCGATCTTAATCCTGAGGTCATCGATGGTCTTCTCGAGCTGAGGGATGAGACAGCTTTCATCCTCTGAGCATGACTGACCTGATTTTAACCTGCTGGATTCTGTCTGTCAGTAAACCAAAAAGAAAATTTACTTACAACACGCAACTACATCGAGTTTGCAAATAGACACTGGACAATAAAACCAGTGCGTTGTATTTTTCTTACATTAAACATTCTCTTTCAATAATGCATGTACTCAAACCTATTTTGTACTGAAAGGAGTGCTACATGTTAGATACATTACCATTCAATAAATTACACTTTACAAATATGAAAACACCAACAACAGAGGAAGCTTAGTGACTGAGCTATGAGCCAAAGAAGGGTCAACAAAGTCCATTATGTCTAGACTCCAGCAGACCTCTGGCTCCAGACTGGTTAGAAAAGGGATGAGGGGATGCTGAGAGATTCGACCCCAGAGACAGCGAGTCTCGTAGGGCCTCACATGGGGAGGGTTTGTGTCTGTTAGTACAGATTTCCCAGTTGTGGTCACTTTGCTAGATCTTAGGGATAATGTTCAGAGAGTATAGCCTTGCTAATTTATTAACTCTTCTAGGAAACAGGGTTCAATATGACTAAGTCTTACAAGACAAGACTGACCTCTGCTGGACAAAAAACTATTTACAATTGAAGCATTTAGCCAATGCAGCTTGTCCAGAGGATGAGGTTTACCATATTATGTAACACTTTTACAGGTCACACAGATCATGTTTAAAATCTCTTCAGACTATTGTGTATATTTGGATTATTATTCATAGATTAGGAGAGGATTTAACCAACCTGAGAGTGTACAGCTCGTGGCGTATTGGTTGTTGATTGAGTCAAAGAGGATCTCAAGCTCTGTACTCTGCCTGTGGTTCGCCCCCCATAGAGTTCCCACAGGTGAGAAGACACAGGCAAGCCTATAGATGCCCAGGTGTACAGCTGCTCTTCCTGCACACAGTTTAGAAAACAGGTAAATGCATACAGTAAATAAGATCAGAAGTACTGTGATTAGCGCTCACAGTATATGTCAGATTATGTGTAAATAATGTAAATGTTCACAGATTAATAACATCCCCCTGTGACAATTGTTAAGCGATTCGTCTTTCTGTAAGCATGAAGTGTAGCAACACTAGAAAATAAGTAGTGCTAAAAGGTTTTTCTCTCAGCATAGACAATGTAGAACAAACATGAGATTGAAAGCCAGCTAATGTCATTTGGAAGTCCAAAGTTACAATAACCAATAACACTACTTTGTGCGCTGAGCTGAATTTCACAGTTAACTATCCTGCTTGTTCTTGTTTTCAACAAAGACTCCAGTTTTATCATGAAAAATGACATCACTACTTAGTTATTAGTAAATGATTCAGGACGATCAGCGGTAAGAGATAAAACCTACAGCAGGAACACATTGGAAGAATTACTCCTGCATTCCTGATCCACCTCCCCCATTCTTCAAATTATCTACCCCATAACCTCTTTGACATTTGTATGAAATACTCCCCCTTCAAGATACCTTGATAAAGTAGGTAACCACAGACTTTCTTTGACATGAGGTTTCTCAACATTTCACACGTTAAAAAGAGACTCCACAAACAAGATGTAGGTCTGATGTGTCTGTTGGCCTCTGTGGCAATGCTTAATCCTTTTAATGTACAGTAAGGCACGTTAAATAGTACCCTTTAAAATCACCCCAAACAAGCATCTAACTACAGTATATCTCAGAATTAGTGCATGAGTTCACACTACGTATTTTATAGGCTAAAAGACAACAGACACAAAACACTACAACAAGTCACTGAAAGGTTCGATTCTGGTGAGAATCTGTGTAAAGATACAAAATGTGGGCAAATTGAGCCCAAGCAATAACTACTTGTTTGCAGAAACCTGCGCTCTGCAATTCCCAATCAGAATTGACCTGCAATGATGTTTTCTGAGTGTTTCTCTGAGGACACAATCCATTAGTCAGACTGTGGTAACCTGACCAACTGCCAGAAACACACACACAAGGCCCAAAGCATGCCAGATTGATGCAAGCCTTTGCCATTCATTAGCATTTGCCCACTCGACAATGTTTTGCCAAGTATAACAGGGATGACACTTGATTTATACAGAGTTCATAGATACTCATCCTCCCTAAACCCCATTTTTGGACTGAATGAGTATTTAATTTCATACTGTAGGCAGAACAAGAAATGAAACATTCATTCACTTGGGCAAACATTAATGAAATTGGATACAATGCCATATTTAGGTCGCAAAGTGTAGGACAAATAGAAGATGAGGGATGGAAATAAAATAAAGAGGAAATGATGAGAAAGATGACAGAGGTGATGCAGCAAGCAATTCATTACAAGACAGGATTTAACTGTAAAAGTAAACAACTGTAAAGATTTAAGATATTAAAAAGGTTTCAGAGAGCCAAAGACAGACTATGGTGATTTATTTTAAAAAAAGAGATTAGCTGTAAGTCTGAAAGCAATAACAATGAGACATGTGCTCTCAGTAGCAACAGGAAAGGTTGTTCTTGCTTAAGCAGAATAATGCTGTACTGTAGGCCAAGTCAAGTGAGTGGGGTAGAAAAAAAAAAAAAAAAAAACGGAAAAAAGGTTTCTGTCCAATCCTGAAATAGTGATCTTTTAGCTGGGGAAGTGCAGCCTGAGCCCAAGGCACGTGGAGTCGTTACATAACATTGTCAGCAGATGGTCTACGCAAGCACAGATTTGTGTGTATGCATTTGTGTGTGACTGAGTGAGTGTCAGAGAAACTGCTATTAATCCAGCCGTGCAAGGAAATGCCTGAACATGTATGGGTGTCTCAGGCTGTCCTTTTGCATTTGCATGAGCGCACATGTGTCTTCAACATACTCCTGCAGCTATGTACTGTAGACAGATCTGTAGCTACATAAAAAGAAAGTGCACTTTATCTGTGACTGCACAAGCAGAAGACGATTTAACTGTATTTGACAAATTGGTATAAAGCCAACTTTAGACTATACTTGGTCTGGTGAATAATCTGCCTTCTAGTTGTTTGTGTTTAGGTATGCATGTTTCATGTGCAGCCTGTGAGCAACCATGAGCATATACATCTGTGGGGGAGGTGTATTGTGCAGCTAGAGACTAACACTAATCCGTTCACCTTCTTTAGTATTCAACAAACGCCCACTGGCATCAGTGCTTTGAGCTAAATATGAGCTAAGCATAAAATACTGCTGACCTGTTCATGTTTGGTAATGGAATATGGATAAAGTCATGTTTACCTTGATCACTGTTTTAGTTTAGTATGTTTGCACGCTAATCCTTTCACATTTTTAGCAATTATAGCGAAACATGAAGTTCAGTTGAGGCCAATGGGAATGTCATTATGATTCCTCTCTCCAGGAGGCATGAATGAAATATTTCGGTCTAGACCACATAAGTGGAGCGACAGACATTGTCATCTGTAGAGCCACACAGTTAGCGTGGGTAAAAATTAACAACAATGATCAAAGAATGGGAGCGTGATGCACATGAGATTAGGTTTTAGCAAAGCATTAATGAAATGAAGAATTAGGAATTTATAAAATTAACTTCCATATGCTCCCCCTGACCCCTTACATGCACCACTGAGCTTCACATAATGAAATGTCTATGTAGTAGACAGTAACACAGCAACAAATATAGAAACACAGATTGAATAAGCTTCCCATGACTACAGCGTATACTGTAATATCCATCAGCTGCTGACTGCAAATCGCTCTGAGCTACATTCTTTGAATAGGTCATCCGATTAGCACACGCTCTCTTTTGCATACAGTAACAATGCATGTAGCTCTATCATCAGGCGGCGAATGGTATGAAAAAGGAATATGAGCAAGGTAAATTACTTTGGACAATCACTAACGAGATGGATGCTGCAGTAGATGTGAAAGTGTGAAATATTGAACTAAAATATCTCCTGAAGTTGTGAAAACACTAATGCTGTCTGAGAACGCCACCTACACTTTCCCTCAGCAAAGTCAATTCAGCTTTAGGCCAAGCTGATGTAGGGCAGCCTCTGTCTTTTTTGGAAACCAAGTGCGATGACAGACAGCGAAGAGAAAGCTCTTACATTGAAGACTGCTGAAACAGCACTGTCATCTCGCAGCTCACTGAAGGGCTGCAGCAGACCCTGGACCAGCATTTGGTGACACAGTTCCTTCGCCTTCTCTTCAGTTGACCCATCTCCATGATGCACACACACCCTGTCCAACAGGGTGCGACCTGAAAACAGAAGATAGATTAAATCCAAGTATAAAACTGGCCTAGACACTACAGAGCCCTCTATGCTGAAAGAGGATGCTGCGAAAAATGTATTCCGATTATAAATGCTTAATTGTATTTTAATACATCTTATTTTTAGATGTTAAAGAGTTGGGGAAAAGTCTCAGTTTCAGATGTGATAATTAAACACCTACACACGTAAACGATGTTCACACCATATACATGTGGGTGACGAGACGTGTTCGTCAACTGTTATTTTGGTCTTAGTGGAAAAAAATTAGTGTGTTTGATGCGTGTGAAGAGAAAACAATTATTGTTTAACGTCATAGGACTGGTTCAATCTATATCCGTATACACTGACTTAAAAAACACAGTAGAATATCTGTCCTGGTAGCAGGTAAAAAAATAGAAACTTGCTTTTCACTGAACCAAAGTAAGAAATAGATGAAAGCGGAAACAAGAAATCCCAGTACAGGACTGGGTCACTGGGAAAGAAAACTCCTGTATTTTTTTTATGAGTGCAGGAGCAGATGAAATCATTAGAGCTTGGAAATGATATCGACTATGTGACATAATCATAGAGCCTAAAAGTAAATGTTGCTGTAGTATTTGACAAAGTCCAGCCCTGACACACTGTGCAGTTGTTAGACTAGCTTAATATTTTTTTTAAGCCTTTTGATTCAGGGGACAGCACCAAATGAATGAATGAATAAAGGTCCCATGACTCATGGTGCTGTAGAGCTGTGTGGGACAAACACTAACGAAGGCTAATGTTGAAAAATTGCGTTTCATAAATTGTGTGATATAATTCACAAAGCAAGGCACAAACATTAAGACAAAAACTTACACGTGATCTAAATCCAATGTGAAATCAGTTTAATTTTAAGCATTTATGTAAATTTGGAATTTGTGCAGTAAGTCTCAAGAATCGTTTTGTCAGATTGTTTGGCTCTTAAATAATTCTTTTCCCCTCCGTCTTCCACTCCTCTTCCCTAGGGGCTGAATGTGGCCTGAAAAACCAAACTATGACATGCAGTGCTGAATTTGTGAGCGACTGAGGGGTGAAATAAACAGTTTGTGAATAAAAACAGGACAGTATGTATCCTTTAGGCTAGATACGCCAAATGCTGATAATGAGTTTTGGGATCCAGTGTACATTTATTTTTTTTGGCTACAGTAAATTCACCTGACAAAATGCAAATGGATCTCATATCATGAGTCATTTTTGTCATGCAGATAAACTGTCACTTGGGTTTAGCATCCACAAGCGTACACTGTGCAAAAGTGTGTGTGTGTGTGTGTGTGTGTGTTGTCCATGCCAGTGAAATCAGAGGATGGCATCGCCATGGGTGGGTGGCAGCATTGTCATTCGGTTCTCTGATTTATTAGCTCAGACAGTAGAGAGCAGCTGAGCTCATGAAAGGCACAGTAACACAAAAGGCGACAGTGTGGCATTGTTTTCTGAGAAGGAGGCATTTGTTCTGGAAACACTACTCAGTAAAGAACCCCCACTGTCTCACCATGGATTTTCATGTGCTATTGTAATTTTAAATCATGCCTTTAGTATGCCCACTGTGATAAATTGTAAGTCACAACTGTTTAAAATACTAAGCTATCTCCATAATCATTTCTTGATACTGGTAATGATAATTGAATAAAGTGTGGTATGAGGTCTGAAGCCAAGCAGGACTCACCTAAGACCATTTGGCTATTGATGGATTATTTGTTTTGTTGGGAGAAAGGTTACTTTTGCGAGAGCAAACAAATCAATTAAATGACTAATGACAGTCTACTACTACAACTTACTGATCCCACTATCCTACTAACATGTATGACTTATATTAACTAAAGCCTGATGTAGATCACATGTCTTTGCTGTAAATCTTCACTGTATAAAAAAAAAATGTTGGCATTTATGTCTGAGCTATATAAAAAAAGGAAATATACTGAAATAGAATATGGGCTTCATCTTCATCTTCAGTATTTACTAAATCTTCACTCCATATTATAAGTGTGCTGTTAATATACTGGATATACTCAGTCGTGAGGATTATTTAATTCCTAATCCTTCATCCCTGCCTCTTCATTACCTTTTGACTCACCTGGTTCCTTTATGATTCAGAATTCAAAAGGCTTCTAACCACTCGTTTACACAGTCCAACTAAGTCAAGTATCATGTTTGTGAAGATTATCAGCCATACAGGTGAGGTCACCAGGACGTTTAGTTATGTGAGTGGACTTCCTGAATTGACTGGTTAGTTTACATAATCAAATATATAACACCAAATGTCTAATTTATATTTCTTTTATAGTCCTGATTGAAGTTTATTTATGGCAACAGTTTAGTTTCCCGTTTCATATGTGACTCACCGGAGAAGACATCCAGGTAGGGTGCTGTAGTGGTGGAGGCCTGGCGTCCGTACTGTGCTCTCCTGGAGCCCAGCGTCCAATATGTTCCACCTGTGTAACTCTTCTGTGGTGTCTCTTGCTCTAGGAATCTGGATCCATCATCATTCCTTTTTCTTATTTCATTCAGCTCTGGGGACCAGTCTGCAGACCCACTAAGGGGCCCAGCAATAGAGGAGGACCTCTGCTTTCGCACCCTAAATCCTTTGGCCCCACTGAGTTCCAATGGAGGAACAATGGCATCCGTTTTCCTGGGTACATGGGGACTAGTAAGGGGTGAGCCAATTGGAGAGGTAAGCTGCCTGGTGGTGGTTTTCACATAGGATGGATGGACTGGAGGGTAGAGTTTGACAGTGGAGGATGAGCTGGAGGACGTCCTCCTAGGCTGAGAAAATGGGGTGTTTTCTGTTGTTAGCTGGCTATTGGAAATACTACTCTTCCTCCTTTTCAGGGACAAGAAGTCCCATTTCCCAGTTTCTTTTTCCTCCTCCCTCTCTATAGACAGGTCCATGCTGCTTGCACTTTTTTGAACCCCCAATGGCCCCGCCCCTGCCGCCACAGGATCTATGCGAACGCATGGTACACATGTATTTTTGCTCTGTGCAGTCAGAATTCCTTCATTATCCTCAGGAAGAAGAACTGGGCTCTCCAGGTCCTCCAGGAGCTCCTCAGCACTCTCATATGAGGGGGTGGTGGCTGCAGTATCAGGGAAGCTATACGTGCTGTTAGTCTTTGGTAAAAGGCTACCACTGCTTCTCTCTGTGTCAGCAGCTGAAGACTGTGGACCAGTCTCGCTGTGGGACTCTGAATCTGATGAATTTCCTGACTTGGGCTTGTTGTGGCTTTCGTTCTCTAATTTCTTATAATCAGTAATTAGCTCTTCAGCTACACAAAAAACTTCTTTATCAAGATTAAATAATTCTTGAGATGTTACCTGCTTGGGAGCTTTATTCCCCTCAGAGCGCAGCCCTTGTGAAAAATGGCCAGTTACCATTTCCAGGACTCTATCGCTGGCCTCACATTGATCTTTTATGGCCTGCTGGATGTCAGAGAGCAGGTCTTCATTTTCTTCTGTGGCTGAGTGAAAACTGTAGAGGTCAGCGTCCGACCCTGAGCTCGTCTTCCGGCCAGTCTCATCCACCAGAGATTGGTGACTGTCTGCAGTGAAGCGGCTTATGTCTCCCTCGACATCTGATAGCATGCCCACCTCATCAGCTGACAGACTCGCCTCTGCACTGGACTTGAGCCCTGCTTGGCCAAGGCGTGATCTCCCATCTTCCAGCATGTCATCCTTAGACAACCCTTTTGCCTTGGACAAACTCTTCCTGATTCTTATTCCAGAAAACACAGAACCCTTTGACTCTGACTTTGATTTCTTTTTACCACCATGCTCTCCTCCTCCTTTACTTATCTTATTGTGAGATTTCTTTAACTTCCCTTCATCAGCATCACCATCACAGGAGACATCCCCTGCTGCTCCACCACTTCCTCCTCCTTTCTTCTGTTTGGTCTCCTGGTTCCCCATACTCTTAAGCAGGCGGACACCCTTGGCTAACAGGCCGTGCTGCCGGGGCCGAGATTGGTCATGATTGGCTTCCTCCTGGGCTGCTACTGATGCTGTTGCTCTGTCGGTCAGAGCCCTTTCAGAGCCGTCTAATCCCTGCTGTCTATCCACCACAGTTGAAAGCAGCTGTGAGGATGATGCTGCCTCCCCCAGCGCCACTGATGCTGATGATGAAAGGAGGAGGAGACTGGCACTGACAGCCTCGGGCTCACTACCACTCACTCCTCGCTCCCCCACCCTCCCCTGCACAGCCTCTCTCGCTCTCTGATCCTTCCTCTGTTTTTGCCCCTCCTTTCTATCCCCATCTGCTCCTGCACACTCTGCTGTCTTGCATAACGGGCTGCTGGTTGAGCGAGCAAGGCGCTGATGCTCCAGAGTGTGCTGCCCTGGTCCATTTTCTACTGAAGGGGAATGAAATTGCATTGGATTCTGCTGCTGATGCTCTAAAATGCATTGTTGCTGCTGCTGATTGAGTAGTGAGTGCTGTTGTTTACGGAGGAGGTTGGTAACACTGCTCTTCCTCCTTCCTTTGAAAGTGGTAGTGAAGAAACTCTCTTTCAGAAAAGGCACTTGGGTCTCCACTGTCTTAATAGTCTGCATCTTGACCACTGTGGCTTCATCCAGAGCCGAGAGGATATAGACAGACTGAATTAAAGAGGAAAAAACATAAATATCACACTGATTTTGGAAATAGTACAGTTAGGCAGTTACAAATTGAAATCAGATGACCAAAACAGTTCTGAAGAGAAAGTTTAGTTTCACTATTGACAACTTGTTCAAACTACCATTTACTTTTTAGGTGATACAAAATGCACCCATGCTTAAGACACAATAACATCATTACAAAACATTACATTTATAAAAATGTCTTACAGTTAATCGTGCACCAAGACATGCCCGTTCAGTGATACCTCTGGGTGTGGTGCAGTCCCAAGTTGAACCTTTTAATACTAATTGATACTAGATTGCGTTTCTAACTTAAAAACTCAAATGTAAAGTATATAAAGAATTAATGTACAAAGTAGCTACAACTAATTAGCAGAAATAAATAAAAATAAAAGTTCCTAAAGAAACTAAATTAGCTTACACATGTACTGAAGTTTCTTCCTACTGAGTGAAAGCATCAAACATTACATAATTACTTTAAAACATAAGTCAAATGTATTAAATGTGGAGGCAAATCAAAGAATCCATGTTTAGAAACATAGGAAATATGTGTACGTACTTGCCTGACTGGTTGTTTCTCCTCAGTGGTTCAGCACTAAGTGGAGAAAACAACACAAATGGATGTTTGTCTTCATCTATGAGCCACTCCTTAGCCATGGGTCACATGAAGCTGGTATTTTCCTCATCACATGTCTGGTGTCCTTGGCTATCTCTCATTAGCACTGTCTAAGACTCCCCTCACTAACTTCATCAGGCCTCATCATGGGAGCATACAAAACTGTGCAACAGTCAAAGACCACTCTTGTTTATCCAGTTTCTTATTAAAATCAGATACTTTGTGCTAATGTTGTATTTGCAGGATCACATTTAATCAGCAAAATAAATATATAATCCAGAACCACACACAATATCAAATTGATCAGTATTTTCCACTTTTGCTTTGGTGTACCCTGGAGCCACTTTTAGGCCCATCCTTCTAATCAGCAAACGGGAGTCAGCTGTGTCCTTCCAACAAAAGCTGCTGCCAGACGGGTCCGTGAGCAACATCTCTAATTCAAACAGCAGCATTTGAAAGTGGAATAAAAATGTAATTGGTTAAAACTGAAAGATTATAACAAGGCTGAGAAAAAAGTGAAGTTCTATTAATAATGCCAGTAGTGTTAGGTCTTTCTACCGAAAAAGAAAAAGAGATCAAGTTCCACACTTCACAGTAGAAACACACAGGTGTTTTTGTCAACTGTTTCCCTGAGTATTGTTAGTGCATCAACATTAGGGACCATATGAAGCTGTTTAATTTAAGGGCACAATCTGAAGTGTTGAAGAAAGGTTCCTATAACTGTTCATACTACAGACTTAAGGTTGTTCTAGGTGTAATATAAATTTTAAAGAGGTAACAAGATTTGATTTTCAAATATTAGTGATATATGTTGGAAAATCAAACATTTTTCTATAATAAAGGAATTTGACAGTGAGTGACAGGAAATTCATTGTACAGCAGAACAACAGCACAGTATATTGGCAGCTGGCAGAATATTGAATTGTAAAGGTTGGTGTATAATTTTCTAGCTGTACAAATAATATAAAAATAATTAAGTTTTGTCAATAACAAATAATAATTAAGATCTGGAAGATCTCTGGTCTCTGACTTATGCACATTTTGACAATGAAATAAAGTATCAATATTCCCTTTGAATATCCATAGCTGATGTAGAATAAATAAAAACAAATGCCTCACAACAAATTCAAATTTGCAGAGTAAATTACTAAAATATTAATTAAAAGTTATTTGTTAAAATATAATAAATAACATACACCTGGTTAAATTAAGATTATACACATAGAAAATAGATATAATATATATAGATAAAATAAAAATAACACAATCCTGTCTTTTGGCACAAAAAACAGATCATGTCTACCAATGTTTGTTTTGTTTTGTTTATTAACTTAAAATATGAGTATGAATGGCATACTTGAAATTTAACAAAATGTTTGTGTTCACCATTTTTTACATTCCCAATATTTAAGTACAAAAATCTTATATTTCCATGAAGAATGTATTATGACACTGAAGCACGTTGTCTTTAAAGCAGATATGGGGTTTTAAAAAATACCTTTTGCATACAGCACGTCAGTCATACTGTTATATATGACAATTGCATCCAACATAAAATTCAACTAATTCTTCAATATGCCACTTGTCATAATACATGTTATCCTTTGCCTTCAATGTCTTTCATACAATATTCATATTAAAAAACATGGGTGTCACAACAATGTAAAAAAACACAAAAAAACAAAAACACAATCTACCTAAAATAAGAATAGTATAATGTGCATTACAGAGAAAAAAATAAAATAAATTCTTTCCTTAGGTGTCATATGTAGTGCTCATCCACTTTGTATAGAATATAAAAACCTGATGTAATGTAGACCAAGACAGCTATCAGTTCTATTTACAAATCCACTGCTTTAAGTCACAATAATACTATAAAATAGGAAATACTCCACTCATAAATCATATTAATTTCTCATACAACGTTAAATTGTATTTTTTGAATGATTGTGTCCATTCAATTTTACGCGACTGTAAGAGAAGTCAATCCATTTAATAAAACAGGATTAGAATGAAATAATCGCCACACCATTCTGATAAAAATTGTCATTTTTGTCTTCATACAGTGTATTAGCAGATGAGACTGTGATGCCGCATTGTAAAAGTTAGACTCACAGTGAACCACCCTGGACAACAGATCTTTCTCAAGCCACTAGAGGCTGCCATTGCTCTACTATATTAAAGATGTCTAGCTTCTTGCAAAACGTTCCTTTGATGTGTCATTTTGTAGAAATGTAAAAGATAGTGTAAAACCAAAAAACACATTTTATAAATGAGCATATTTGTGTGTGCAATAAATCATTGTGTATCAAGTCAGAAATATCCAAATGTTCACAAACAGTATATTTTCATTGTATAATCATTACTCTGGACAAAAAAAAAAAAGAAAAGTCAAAAACGCAAATACATAAATCACAACCAATGTACTTATCGTCTCCACCATTAAAACCACAACAATCACACACAAACACAACAGCAGTTCACTGACTGTGGTGCCACACATAATATTCACAACTCAGTTCATTAAAATAATCATTTGAATCATTTTCAGACTGGCTCAAAATCTCAGGAATATCTATAAAACCAAAGATGAATATCACAAAATAACAGATCTCTTTTGACTGAAAGTAAGGACACAATTCAAGAACTTTTTTATATTCCGTCAGACACAGGAAAGCTTGTAGCCATGTAGAAAGGCCATGTACTACAATGTAATAAAAACACAAGCCAATAAAGAGAATGGCAGGTTAGATCAGTACAACGTAGAAGCCCATGAACACAAAATTGTTTTTGTCTTGGCTTTCCATGACATATTACAGATACATAGTTTTGTTTTAAATGCAAAACCACTCTGCACATTACAAATTTAGCTACCCACAGAGAAATGATAAGAAATGTAAATCCCCAACCCGTGACAAAGATATCCTTTCCCCTAGTGTCAACTGCACTTCAATAATTCTCTTGCAACGCATTTTAAAGCCCTTTTCTATTATTTTCTATCATATCATTTTCTCTCAGTTGTAACAGTGTGAAATGGTGAGAAGTTCTTCAAGGACAGAGGGAAAATTTTCATCTCTGCACCTCAACTTACACAACCCTTCAAGTACATACACAGCTTTGCTAAATGAATGCACCAATACAGACACATACCTCAAGATCACCACAAGGGATTGCTGTGTTTGACATACCAGCAGAGGAACCCATTAAGGATCTGTAGGAAAAGAAACTCCACACAAACAACTATGTAGGTGCTTTTTCCTTTCCTTGTTCTGTGTTAAAGTTTCAGTTCTCTGATAGCAACCATCCAAACTTCATCTCCTTTACGTGGACTCCTTGGGAACCCTCCTGTGGAAGACCACTGACTGCTTCTGCTGGAACTGCTGCTTTCTCCTTTTTTTCTGGTCCCAACGGCACAGCAATATCATCTTAAAGGTTGTACGAAATGTCTTGTTGCACAGGGCGTAGCACATGGGGTTGACTGTGCTGTTGACGTAGCATAGCCAGTACCCTACTGCCCAGAGGGTCTCTGGGATACAGTCTTTACAGAAGGCATTGATCAGCACCATGATGTTGTAAGGTGTCCATGTGATGATGAAAGCAAAAAGGATGGCACTGAGAGTTTGAGCTGCCTTCTTTTCCTTCACTAATGACATGCGCTTTCTCTTGGTGATCTGAGTCCGAGCCCGGGCTGCAAAACGTTTTGCCAGAGCTGCCTCTTTGAAGGACATTGGGACAGACGGAGACTTTGAGGACATGCTGGTGGTACTGTCGGTGGCAGTGTTGGTTGATGGCGCACCATCCAGAGAGCCTTGGTTAGAGGTATCCTGGATGGCAGGCATTGACTGAAGCTTGCGTGAACAGAAACGTTGGTGGTAGCTATTTTCTGAACTGTTTGCTCCATCAGGAGTAGTGGCAGCAGTGTTGTTGGTGGCGATCGCTGAGACGCTGTCTCGGTTAAAATCTGCTGGCCTAAGGGGATCCTCCTCTGAGGCTGCATCCAGATCCTCACATGAAGTGAGCTGGGAATTTACTGCAGCTTTTATACCAGGCAGGCTGAGAACAATGGAGAAAATAGCATGACTCTGGGAAATCATCTCTCTCCCCCCACAGTCCTCATCCTCTGAAGACCCAGACTGGTCCAACGAAACTGCAGCGTCATTGTTGTTCCAGCTGTCGCTACTGCTCTGGTCTGGATCCTTTTCCCCCTGCCTGGTACTACCAGGTCTCCAAGAACGAACCCCTGGCCAGCAGTGGAAGCGGCCAACTAACTCCTGACATGTGCTCTTTCTCTTGGACAGCCTGGTCAGCTCATAGCTGCTGCAGCTTCTTGAACTTCCTGTCTGATGGACAAAACGGGATCTCTCGCCCCCACTATTTCCACCTCTTCCCCCTATCCCACCACGACCCTCTGAACCCTGCAGCCCTGCTAACTCTTTAGAACGGTTCTGGGTCTCTTTGTAAATGCGCCAGTAGAGAACACTCATTATTGTCACAGGCAGGTAGAAAGCCGCGATGGCTGTGCAGAAGGTTATAGTGGGTTCTGAGAGAAACTGAATATAGCATTGATTTGAGGGTACCGTCCTTTCACCCTCAAAATACTGCCATAGCAGGATGGCCGGGGCCCACAGAACAAGAGAAACAAACCAGGCAAGGCTGATCATGATCACAGCTCGCTTTGTGGTCCGTTTGGCCCGGTAGGTCAAAGGCCTGGTGATGGAAAAGTAGCGATCAAAGCTGATGACCAGTAGGTTCATAACTGATGCATTGCTGGCCACATAGTCTATAGCTAGCCATAGGTCACAGGCCCAGTTGCCCATAGCCCAGTAGCCCATCACAAGATATGTTGTGTACAGGTTCATGGAGATGACCCCTATGATGAGGTCAGCCACAGCCAGACTCAACAAAAAGTAGTTATTGACTGTCTTTAGCTGGCGATTAACCTTGAAGGATACCACTACCAGGATGTTGCCGATGATTGTGACCAGTGACAGCATGCCTGTCAGCAAGACAATAAGAACAACTTGCCACACTTGGTGGCCCCCCAAGGGATTGAGGGGTGTAGTGTTGTTCCTAGTTTGGGATTCTGGGGTAAAGTTTAAGAGTGGGCTGGTTGAAGAGGAGTTATTGTCTAGTGTATTCCCATGAAAACCTGCCCAGGAGGGTCCTCCAGTTCCTCCTTGGTGAAGAGCATTGGACTGTGGGTAGTCTCCAGCCACCGTAGGTAATGTGTTGGCAGTCAGGAAGAGACCAGGGTCTGTGCTGTTGGAGCTCATTGTTATGTCCTGGCATATTCTGCAGACAGAGAAAGGAGGGGGTAGAACAGGCAGAGAAAATGAAATGGAGAAAGAACACATGAGTAGTCATTCCTATCTGTATCCAGCAGGTGACACTAGAAACCTATTCTACAAAGCCGGGTGTCTAGACGTATGGGTCTAATTTGTCTTTCCTGTTAAAAAAAAATCACTCAACTTCACATGTAGATGATCAGTATGCACAAAGTAAATGCATTTCGAGCCACATATTAAATTACTACTTGACATCTGAAGCAACATGTATCGACAGCCAACACTTTCACTGAGAGGGAATGATTGCAATCAAGACTGGTTTCTTACGACACTCAGCGAATTGCGGCCTTTCACTTACACTTTCCCCACATGGCCTAGTTTGTAAAGATGACTGTGTTTGGATTTCACCTTGCACAACATTAGGCTTTGACCAGGTGAGGTTTTCTGTCCTCAGATCAGGTGGTGTGGTGTTGATTAAAAATTTAAGCCTGGTGTCTATTGTCAACTGAGGTGTCTGCTGTGGTGTCAGTCTGTCACTAAAACACTATTGCCACTCAAACTCTGCTGATGTTTTTCTAAAATATGAACATGACAAAAGCAGTTACCTGTCTGTAATGTGACACTGATTACTTTATTAGCTACAGTTAGTGTATAATATTATGTAGGCATCAAGTACGAGGTTGGAAAAACTGCATTGTTTGGTAAAAACAATGAAGGGAAAAAGGAAATAATTGAACTGAAGAAGCACTTTATAACCTTGGGAGGTATTCTGACACTTGGTTCTGTCTGAATCCAGAGGTCGAATCCACAGAATGGCTTATAAAGCAAATTGATGGTAATAATTAATTTGTTACCAGATTAGACCATGTGTTCTACAAGTCCTTAAAGAAAGAGACGGTTGACGATTTTAAGCAGAGAAAACTGTGCAGAGACAAAAACTAATGGTGAAACAGATAAAGAGAAAAGAGAAAATAACACCATAAGTGTTAATAACAGCATGATGCCGAAGAGAATGAATTAACTTTTGTATGATTGGGGATCACTTCACAACACAAATGCAAACAATAAACAGGAGTTCCCGCTGTTTGTGTCAAAACAGTTCTTCGTGAAATGGATAATAAGATGAGGAACTGCCATTTTAAAGCAGCATGGCCTGTCCAATTTAGATTTTGATATGCAATCATTTCTAATTGCAATGGTGTTTTGCATTCATACGTATGTGTGCATGGAAATGTGAGTTGCAAGCATAAAATAGATGAAATAGAAGAAAATTTGTTGTATAAGTGTTTCTCTGGTTAAAATGTATAGTCATGTAGAAAGCAGAATTATATAAAGACACTGTAACAGACATTATATATTGTCTTTGGAATATAATAAAACTAAATGAAGTGGATGGGTGTAGCTTAATGGGGGTAATTTAACTCTGGGTGACTGTGTAGAGCAGAGCATGCCACCCTGTGCCTTCCCTTTACTGTAAAAGCAATTAACATGATGTTGTTCCACTGATATGTCAGACAATAGTTCATTTTAAACCTGAACCATCCTGTGTTACGGGAACAAATAACAACCAGTTACCATGGGAGACAACAAAAACAACTAACCCACCCAAACTGCTGCACATACTCCATTTACACAAGTATGCTGGCAAATACACATAAGCACAGCCATAGCAGGACAAAACTGTATAAAACCACAATCGCATACACACCATTTCATTCCACTGGGAAAAGGTATTTGACGCATAGTGTTACACCTGTGCCTTCCCATAATCTCAAACCTCCCGCAGAGCTGTTAAAGAACCCCAGTAGCCAGCAGCGATAGCCATTTCTGACACTGAGTGTGCACTGCTACTACAATTATCAGGAGGCTCTCTGCTATCTCTACTGCAGACACATATCTCTGCGTCGATGCAAATGCAAGAAAGTTTAAAGAAGATGCATGAAGAAGTATATGAAAAAAAAAACAGAAACAGAGAATTGTAGAGTACAAAAATGCATTTAGATAAAAAAAAAACAAAAGAAAAATTAAACAACTTAAAATTGGGTATGAGAACAACAATGCCTGCAAGAATAAATGTAAAGAACATTTATGACAAAACGTTCAAAGGCTTTAAGAAAAGAAAGTCTACTTTTAACTCTTCAAAGCCAATTCTACTGCACATTTAAGACAGCAATGTGTTGCTAATGAGTGTTAAACATCTTTTAATTGGCTTACAAGGGCAAAATGTGTCTGTGTGAAGATAAGGGCTTAAACAGTAGGGAAATCAGTCTTTCATCTGCTACCTTGACTTGCTGAAAAATAAAATTAGAAAAACAAATTAGCAAAGCAAAATTATACAAATAAAAGCATGGTGCTTAAGTGTCTTGTCTAGGGAACATAGCCATGGGAGGCTTGTAGAACAGTGAAGGAAGACCTTCAGGGAAAAGACCAAATGTCAGAGTCCCTGTACCTATTCAAGAGTCGTACAGGATTGCAAACACTGAGCTTAAATAATATACAATATGCAATATGTAAGATGTAAGTCTACATGTTTATACTGTTTACTCATGAACAACATTGATTTGACCACACAGACACAAATATTTATACATGGAACATAAAAGCCCTGCTGTTGCTTCAGATTGCAATTGTGAACTGCCATAAATTTACATCTGTAATCCCCTGGGAGCAGAAACTAGCTTCACAGCAGAGCTAGAGCTTTTTTTGTATTGTTTGTTTTGCCCTAAAACTGAACTGATCAAGCTTTTGCAGATGAAAACCGTATGAAGCAGATGACAACATCCTTTTCCAACAAGGGAAGGTTAGCTAGACCTTTGACAACCAGCTGTTATTACAGTGAAGCCCGTACAGTGTCTATTTCTCTCTCCACGTTAAGCCTTATATCTTAACTTTGATTCCCAGGCACGTAGGTGTGATAGTTTCAGGTATACTGCGAGAAAGATCGATACTCGTTTTCTGTGTTGCAACACAAAGTGTTCACTGACATTTTGAAGCATTTGTCCCAGCAGGTTTGGACAGTGCAAGTTGGGTGCAAGGATCCATCTAAATGAGTGGGTGACTAATACCTGACCATTTTAGGTTTCTATTTTCAGTAATTAAATTAGTAGAACATTGATACAGCCAGATGAAGTCCAGCAAGAATAATTCATGTTGAAAAGTACATTTTAATAAAGGTTAAAGCTGCTAGAATTTGAATCTTGGTCTGCAGCTCTTTGAATACCACAGCATACCATCAGCTACACAGATGTTGTTACATTTGTCTAACAACAACACAAAAAATGTAATTTTTATGATTATTTGCATACATATAGTCTGTCCTGTCTCGTCTAAAACCTTGCTATTGTAGCACCTGCTGGATCTGAGACAGACATCTGGGGACAGACAGGGGTGTAAGCAGTTTTACATAACAATAATTTGTTGTAAAAACATTTCGGGCATAAGCAACTTGAACACTAAAAAAGCTTCTGCCAAACAAGACAAAACCAGATTCAACCATGAACACAAACAAATGACATCTGGCCTCTACAGGCGGAGAAAAACTAATTAACAATTGGAGAGCTGGATTGAACTGGCAAAACTAAAGTTATCAGGCATTGGCAATCCCAAGAGAAGTACTACACACTGAATGCATGAATATTTAGTTAACCCAGCAAAGCTGCAGCAGTGACTGTGAACACTATCACTAGCTGGGTCGTGCAGCATTGTCATACAGTCGGAAGATTTCTGCCTTGTGGCAAGAAAAGAGACAGCAACTTTAGGAGCAACTCAGGACTTCAAACAATGATACAATGACCATGTTCTAAAAGCCTTCTGCTAAATCTCATAAAGATGTGTTATTTAGAAAACAATCCACTAGACTGTGGCAGTTGAGCCTCTGCTATTCTTCAAAGCAGAATGATATGGTCTTACATTGTAGGCAAAAACAATCAAAGACACCTAATGCCATGCCTAATCTAGGTTTTACTGAGTGTATAAGGTGGTGAGAGGGCTTGTTTCAGGGTGAAATGTGATCAGGCAAGTAATGCTACAACACCGACTGCTGGAGGAGTTATCGATTTCCATCTATTGAGTGATGCAGCCTAGCTGATAAACAAAACCTGGAGCAGACCAACTCTGACCCAGAAGTTTTATCTTACATTTGCAAACGCTACACCAACAGATGATGTAATCTGCATCTGCAGCAACATTTGCTAAAAACAGACCTAAAGAAGTCATTTCTAGAATATCACAGACAATGGACAGTCTGTCCCATAGATATATATCCAGTAGCATACTGATAGTAATCACAAAGTCATTACTACAGCTCTGCACCAATGATTCCCAGCTCAGTAAATATGCATGTGTTCAGTCTCCATGTCAGCATAGATTAGATAGAGTCCATATATACACTAATTTATCGTTACATTGCTTCAGAGGCATAAAAGTAATGCCTGTTTAAAGTAAGCACTTCAAAAAGTTTATTGAATGTGTGAGAATTTTCTCACACGTTACACATCTTCCAGTATACTGAGCATGAGATGGTAGTAGTAACTATAGTCTGTTGCTCTTTCCCCACCACATCTGACATCTGGTGCAGTGAAATATCAGAGCCAGCTTGACAATGCATTTTGTAGACTCCTAAATATGTCAAGTTCTATTTTTCCCTGGGCCCTTGCACGGGACGTTTTTGCTGTGAACATTAGAGTTATTTAATTATGTTACTTTAAGTCAACACAAAGCTCTTTATGACAAAAAAAACTTGAATACAGGCAGGATATTGATAAAACTACATAGGATGGCTGTTTAAAAGCAGTTAAAAATAATAATAAATTTCCTTTTTACTGATTTGTTCTCTCTATAGCTAGATGTGATATAATAAATGGCTAATTATTTATTATTTATAATTACACCAGGTAGAGGGTCTGAAGTGGTAGTGAAGCCCTGTCCTTCATAAAAGAAAAGGGACTGTAGTTGCACAGGATGAGCTAAATCTATCACAAGCTGGTGATGATGAGGCTGCTGCCAGAAGATGGTGGCAAGTGTTGTGATACAGCACAAGGCCATCTGTCAGGTACTCACTGCTGACAAGAACAAGCATTTAGTGCCTACTTGGCAGGAGATGGACTTACTAAAGTCCCTGAGTGATGCTCTAAGTCGACTTTTAAAGTTCAAAGATTTTCAGTCAGGCAAATGTTAAGCGAGTTTCATAATGTGAAGCCTTTACCGCACTTCCTCCTAACAAACCTTGAGATGATGACTCGACAGTTCATAAAAGACGTGCACCATCGTGGTCTGTCTCCATGAGAAATATGACAAAACAAAAGATGAGTTACTGGACAAGCAATGTACTTGCTGGTGGAGACACGCTGATGCCAGCAAAATGAGAGGGTGTGTGTTGGTAGGAGGTCGACAATGATCCAAAAACTGTGAAGGAGGAAATAGAGGCAGCTGCTGCAGCTCTACCTGCTATTCAGCTTATTCAAAAAGCAATTAGCTTTAAGTGCTTTCAATCTGTGCATCCCTGCCATCTTTTTAACTACTTTATTGATCATCATGGAGGAATTCAGGACACACAGATGAAGGTGTCGCTGCCTCTTACTCCCCCAAGGATGCTTTGATGTGAACTGGGTCTTGAACCGCCGACCCTGTAACCACCCTATTAATAACTTCATCTGTTATCTTGAACTGTATGAGACGTCAGCAGGCACAGGAGTTGTGATGCTTTCTCTTTGACTGCCTTCTTCCTCCAGTCTTTAGTAAGAAAACTACATTGTTACTTCACAGTAAAGAAGAAGGTATGAGAGAGATTCTAAATAGCACCATGAAGCGTTCTGAGTGTGGTTTAAGAAAGTAGCTTCTTGATATTAACAAACCAACAGTAATAAAGAAGTTTTGACAGAGCGAGCCCTCTAGCACTTTTTCGTTTTTATAATTGAGAAGTAGGAAGCTTAGCGTTTTTGCCAGTTCTAATAAAGAATCTAATCACCCAGTCAGATAGTTTAAAATAACCTTTGGGTATAAACACAGGAATGTACTAAAATATCTTAAAGTAATTCTGAACTTCATTCATTTTAATTGCGTTGTCTCTGCCTATCAAGGTTAGAGGTAGCCACTTTCTGAAAATCTGATTTTATGTAACAAAGAGGTTTAAACTTGGCTGAGAACATCTTGGTAAGTAAGCAACATGCAGTGCATAATGTTCCTCAGCCATCTCCAGGTACAGCATGACTGGAAGAGATGAAGAGGTATGAAGAGGTAGGCTGCCTGATCTTTACGTCAGCTGGGTTAGTCAGAAAACATGCAGCCAGAAAATGACCCAAAATTATCTAGTATATTTATAATAATGGGAATTTTGGTTACTGAACATATAAAGAAGTAGGTCATCTGCATAAAAAGCCAGTTTGAGTTCCATCTTATTATATAATATAGAGAATGTACTTATGTACAATACATGTACATGAGTGGGAGGGTATTAAAAATATAAACACACAAAACAAACATTGACACCCCACCTTTCCTGGAAGTTGTGGGAGTCACTTGCATATTAATAGCAATTCCCTGAGGCCTACAAATTATAAACACAGAAATTAATAAAAAGTAATTAATATATCCTCTCTTTTTGTTGGAAGGGGATCTATGATTTGTGCAGTGCCCCTTTAAGAAAGTGACACTGTGGCTACATCGAAGACATAGTGTGAGCTGTCTGTCAGCAGCAGCTCTGATGCTTCGGACGAGCTTAGAGCCCAAAAATAGCATTTCCAATCATGTGAAGTGTTGGAAAACTCATATGTAAGCAGGAAATCATTATAGACTCAGTATTCATTCAAAAATTAAAGCAAGTCTATGGTATTTACAATAACTATTGAATATACTACAAAGTGCCTGTCATGAATGGACTATTTCAACATGCTGCCAATAAATTAATCAAACAGCATGAATAGGAAACTCTGTTTTTATCATCTTGAGTTTTATTGTGCATGACAGGATATTTAGGGAACAAAAAACTAAACCTCAACTTCAGTTAAATGACAAAAACCCATGAAGTTATTCATCATATGTCCACTAATACTGGGAAAATTATGGATCAAATGTATTTGTTTTGACACGTTTGTTTTGTTCTCCAAACTAACATGGCATTAATTTTTACTTATCTTCCATCTGCTAACAACGTGCTTGTATTTCAGTCATGCTGATCCACACAAATGTTTCTAAATAATACCAGTGCAAACTTGGGTTTTGCTACAAATACAATCCATGTGGTATTATTATTTTAATATACAGTTCATATAATTTAGATTCCTCACATAGAAAGTGAGAGACTTTGCATTTAGTGCAATTAATGCTCTTTGTGTTCTTACCCATGCCAGCGTAAGGACACATTTCACACATCATCTTTTATTCTGTAAGTTCAAATGATAAAAAAAAACCCTCTCAGAAGAATTCAACCATTCATCCCTTATCACAAACAGTGTGTGAGAGGTTCTCTGCACCCAAGTAGTAAACAGAGGATGTGCTGAGGAGATAAGTTAAACTAAAAGGGCAGAAAAATAAAGATGAGTTTATTGCACTGATGAACAGGCCGTCCCTGTGATGGACAACATTTAGGGTGAATCTGCTGAATTTGATTAGGAGACAAATCAGAATCTCCATTAAACTAAACAGTAGAGAAGAGACTGTGAAACAGGTTTTTACAGGTGATGTGCACTAAGTCTCTTTTGACTTGTGAGGATTTTTTATATTAATTAAGTTGTTAAAAATGTGTCAATGCATTTGAATTATGTTATTCTCCATTTTATTATGTTGATGTGGCAAGAAGTAAAATTTAATCTAACAAACTTTAGGCCTTTTGAAATAAGGTTTTAATGATAATCTGAAAACTCACATGAAGAAATGTTACAAATGTGTTAAAAGAACATCCTGTATTTATCATTCAGGTGGTCATTGTTACATGTCTAATTTGCAAAAGACTTAACAGAAATTCCTCTTGTCAGCGAGTGACTTTGCACCATTGCTCTAATCACTGTCACTTCTTGTCTCCCAGTACTAATTTGACATGAAATGAATGACAACAACAACAATTTAGCTTTTGCATCGCTGCTAATGTGAGTCACTTATCTATGGGTTTCGTAATTCAGAGACAGTCACAGAGCGCTGGTGCTAGCTGGTCAAATGAGTCAAAGGTTGCTGAGGTTAAAAGCGGTTCTTGAATCGAGTCAATTTACTCCAAAGTACAAACAACAATATAATGTGACAATGCAGTAAGATCAGCTTGTAAATAATAATCAAAACACCAGATTCAAATACTGATCTATTGATGGTAATAAATGAAAATGTCATTCCATCATCGCATCACAACCACACTGATAGTGTAGCCTAAATAAACTGTAATAAAAAAGGACTTCAGAGGCCCGGTGCCACAGTAGATCTATTTTTTAATGCATGTTCACACTTTAGGTTCCAAGCCATCTGAATGAAAGGAAAGCATTGTTTGCATAAATGTGCGAGAAAACTACATTCTCACACTCATAGCTATAGTCAAAATAGATTATAGTCTGAAAAAGACTGAAAGGAGCTTTCAGCAGAAAAGCATACATGTTGTCTTTCAATAATTAAAATGGTTTTAGGTATACAGTATAAAGTATGTACAGTACCTCAGCTGAAATATCAACTACTTGTGCCATGAAGAGCCAGAAAGTCAGGACTTGCATCTATTCTATGTAAGAAGTCCCGTCAGTCCGTTAATACCAGGAAGCAACTCAACATAATTATTCTGCCCTAACCTTGTTTATTCTCCTTTATGACCGTGGGCAGCCAGGAGATCTGCTTTTATTGAGGTGTTTTTGCTGCCATCCAGATTACTGCAGCAGAGTGGCTGAGTATTGCTTACACTGGCACCACAAGTCATAAACAGATGGCAGTTTGGCGGGAACTTAGTCTGATAAAATAACAATGCAAGGAAGTGAAATAATAATCCGTGTGAGAGGTTATGCAGGGTACCATGAATGCCTGTGCATGGGATCAAGCCAAAACCTGGCACAAATTCTGTTGTTTCAAAGGCATGTAGTAGAGGGGCCGTGCAACGTTTTGCAGCTTTTAGTTTTCATCACAACAGTTCTGTTTTGTTTCTCTAAATTTGAACATACTGCAATATATTTCCCAACACTGCGCAGCTAATTGCATTGCATAAATGTTCCAGTGATTTACATTCACTGGAACATTTAGTTCCAATACAGGAAGAACATTCTTACAAAGGCACAGAGAGGAGGATGAGTGAATGGATGGTTTGACGTGCCTCATGTCACTTCTGAAGGTTTTAATATTTAACCATGATCTTATACAAACCTAACCAAGTGTTTTTAATAGGTCAAAACTAATCATAAGAGCGTGACTCACAGTTTACCAACATGGCATACAGGGTTCAATGGAGCAACAAATGTAAAATATTGCCAGTGAACATACAGTATTTCTGATATGTTCAGTGAAACGTGAGACTGTCAGCAGCACGTTTCAGTAATTACCTAAACGTATGCAGAGAGAGGAGGTTGGTGTGACTGTATGTGTTCAACACAGCAGCATAACATTTTTGGATGTTGTTGCTGAGTTTGAGGATGAAGCCATGTTCATTTTTTGGGATGGACCAGGATACCGTGATTAAAGATTTCTGTTTTGCTTGTGTGGCTGATATTTATACTCTGAAAAGTTACATTGGTTTCTTTTAACCGTGGCCATGATCATGTCCTAGCCTTAATGAAGTAATTTTAACTCCAACCCTAACCAAGTCATTTTTGTGCTAAAACCTAACCAAACCTTAATCACTACTGCAACAGATAATAGAGCACTTATACTTCTGAAAGCAATGGCACATTAGATCAGACGTTCACACTGTGTTGCGTTAGGCTACTAGAGGACAATTACAGTAGATAAAGCACATTTTGTCATATAGACCGAGCTTCATAGATCTATTTATTCTTCTTGTCACTGTTTGTTGTATTAGAACAGCTAGATGGAAAGAAAAACTGAATGTTGTTCTGCTACTGACCAGTGTTAGAGGCTCATGGGATTTCATACACATCCTCACCTCTGTGGTGGGTCTCCATGCTTTTTGACAGTCTCAGTAACAAGCTGTTGGAACTCTTTCGACATGCCACAAGACACTTAGACATGCCTGTGTAGCATGTGTGTATGTGGGAGCAAGAGACAGGAAGAAAAATAGAGAGGTAAAATAGAGACAGTGGAAGAATAGCTCAGGAATATGTCAAACCAAAAGGCGGCAGCCACTTGTGGATGACTGCACAGAGAGCACAGATTGACCTTTCTTGTATTCTCACTGTAAAGCTAAACCTGGATGAAGTCCAGTGCATACCTTGTGTGTGTTTTACAACAAAAACAAAGTTGCTGTCACTGAAATTAAGCTGAATTTATGTTAGGGGGGAATCTACTTGTCCATTAAATTTGCTACAGTGACAGTTAGTTCCTAACAATTCCTACAATCCAAACTATGACATACCATGCTTTGAAAAAACAATGTCTTTTTGTTTGAGGTACATTCCTGGCCTGACCCTTTGCCTCGCTCCTCATGCTTGCACTTCAATATAACCGTACACAGATGCTATACAGATGTAAGTGATAGGCTATTGCGATCAATCCTTAAAAGGAAGTGCAACCATCTGCGTATTGAACAGGCACTCGAAAGAGACAGAGAGGGAGAAAAAGCACACACTCACTCCTGTGTAAACATGCTTCAACCGGAGGAGAGGGTCTTTAAATGCTGCAGGCAGAGATGCGGGGTTGCGCAGGGGGTACAGGAGAGTGAGGGAGGGAGTTGAAAGGATATTGCAGGGAGGCTTGGAGCGTGTGAGGAGATGTTAGTAGTCACACCTCCTGCTTGGGGAGTGTTATCCAGCAGTGGGATATTATGTGTTCATGTGAGAGAGGAGAAACAAAACAGACTTCTCATCTCAGGACAGACAAACTGTCAGATGATAAATACCATATCTACTACTCTGCTGTATTGTGCCCATCTATACCACACAACGAATATGCATTACATAAGGCTGGTATGCATGAACTGAAACACACCCATGCAAACGTAGACTATAACGCACGTTCTGCCTTCCTTTAACTTACACATTTACACGCACGCAAACATGTACATCAAAGCGTGCCAAAGCTCAAACACTTGAGAGGGCAGTGAGTCAACAAGCTGATTACACAAAGACTTGAAAATGATCCAAGTACCGTATCACCACAAAGCAAGGTGGCAGTGACAGGGCTGCTTATAATACAGTCCAAACACTTCTCCTGGCGGATGTACTGTAGACAAGCTTACATACACTGTTAACAAAGCAGTAACTGTATTACAAACATGAACACTTGCAGGAGCAGGGAAACACACACAGACACAGACACACACACACACACACAATTGTACCGACTGCCCTATGTCTCATTCACTCAAACATTGCTACCACAGCTGCCCCACCCCTTTGCCTTTTCACTGGCTGCTTCTTTCCTCACACGCACAGGCAAACACACACCAGCTTGGCAGAGGGTGTAGCCTATTTCATCCAATGGTTTCGACCCAGGTGACGTGACTGTACCTGGCACTGGAGCCTAAAATAGCTTTTAAATTCGATTGCCTAAATTCTCTGGGGGAAGTCACCGTGGTCTCATCTGTCTTTCTCTGTATCAAAAGCTCATTATCTGTTAACCAGCTCCAGATGAACCCAACCCCAATGTGTAGGTCTGAAAAGACAGGCCTCATTTAAAAGTAGAAAAAAAAATTACCTGCTCAGACACGAATGCACAGAAGCATCATGGGTGGGATTGCACGTATGGTTATTTCACACATGCATGCACACACAACTGAGCAGAAAATGCTGATGAAGAGAATGTGATTTCTTTCAATACTACTCAATACTACAGTCTGAGCTGTCCCAGTGGTGGAGAGTATCATAACATTGCAGATTTCACTGGAAAAGGTTGCAGTGCACTTGGTGAAGTAGATTCAGCCTACCTGAATTGATTGCATCTCATTTTCTTTTTATCAATATTTAATGGTCTTGCCACTGTTTTGTTGGCTGAGCTACTTTATTTGTGTTTACCTCTCTCTGCTCCACTGACACTATAACTGTGATATACCTAATTCACTGAGCTCAAAACTAAATTGGATTGGGTAGTGACTGGTAATTAAACAAAAACACTGAAAATAAAAAGTGATGAAGATGAAGACATATTAAATATTTATGTATACATTTAGATATGGTGTTTTTCCCTATAAAGTGTCAGCACACTAACAACAACAGAAGAGAATCCACTCTTTGCAATGGGGATGTTAGAGATGTATGCAAGTGAGTGGAAAACATTTCAAAATAGCCAAAAAAAACTTACACTTATACGAAGGCTTTAAACCCAACTGAACACACAAAGGAGAAAAGGAAGAATAAGAGCCCAGAGGACAAAAACAGAAACAACTGGAGATCTTGACAACTTTTAACAGCAGCCTGTGTCTGAGCTGTCGCACAAGTACAGATGACACTCTGTTTTCAAGAAGTCCACCAAGGCAAAAATTCACTTCACATTCTGCCTGCACTTGCAATGCATTGCCAGTCAGCTGTTACATATTAGAAAACACAAAGAAAGAAACAAAAAAGGTTCACAAAGATTTTGGTCAAATATAATATCACAAACCTGAACTGCAGAACCTGAGGATAAAGGCATTTTTAGGGGCTCTGATTCTGAAACATGTCCAAAGAGTGCCAGTGTTTGAGTGGCACAACACCATTTATAGCCTACAATTATTTTTTATATTGGGTATTTGGTGGCTAATGAACCTTGAATGCCAATGGCGACAAACAAGTGATAGATCAGCCACGCTGACAACTGGCTTTTGCTGCCGAGGCTTGTTGTTATTGGTCTGTCAGAAAACATCCAACACAGGAGAGAGACATGGAGAAAAGACTCCAGTCGTAGCCGAAGGCTTTGCATGGCTGAGATTACAATGGAGCTGTTCTAAAAAGAAGCCAGAGATCAAAAACTGACATATTGTCAAATAAATCTGAATAGTGGAGAAATGTAATCCTTTTGACAAGAGCTTCTTGTCCTCTGCCATCCCCAGAACTAACTACAAAGCATGAGATGCAGCTCAAAATGAACATGACGAGACAAACCACTGTGCTAATACACAAATGGACTAATATCTTGCATAATAAAACTGCCAGCATTTATGGGGGCCCCTGCATCTAGTGAATGATGATCTGTGGCATGTAATAGTTCCCATCCGGCACACTGACAGGAACATTATGAGGATAGAGAGTGATGAGATCCTCATAAGCCCCTGTTACTGTATGGAGCCATGCTGAGTGGAAAAAGACTCTCTTTGACTCTTATTGCACTTACAACACGGCTAATATGAGTGGGAGCACTCACTTCAAGAGACAATGCAGACCAGAACATTATGTGGGTGGTTCAGCCATAAAAACTCTTCTCAGGCTATAAAGGAATTATACAACCAAATTACATTTGGCTGTAATGACTATGAATATTCACCTGTTGTTGATTTTCTTCCTCAGGTGTCATCAGTTTAAGTGTTTTAGTACAGTTTTCAAAACCTTCTATTAGTTTCCTGTAGAATACACCACATATAATATAACTTACACAACTGTGTAAAGGGCAACACAGGCACAGCAAGTAAAAACATTCATTCTTATTCTGTCGGTAACCGCCTGCTATTTTTCAAAAAAAATTACCCACAACTTGTGAACTTTCATTTGTCATAATCACATTACACCTGCAGTGTTGTGTAATCTCGAACGCTTTGTGTCTGAGTGCTTGCTGTGTAAATCACAATGTTTATTGATACTTCCCTGCTGGACTCTCATAATAACACTGTACTGTATGTACTAAAAGCAGCGAAACATCAGTAACTGGGTTGATATTTAGCAGAAAGCACAGAACAGGGAAGGTTTTAAATTTCCATTAAATTAGTCCTTGTCCTTGCATTCACTGCCAGAAAATATCTTTCCTTTCCTGCGTACCAAAATACAAAGAGTAAAGTTTTCCAGGTTTTAGTCTTTGAACTACCACTCTCTCAATCAACTGAACCATTTCTCTCACCCTATGGGATATTGCCTGTCTCTCTCCTCGGCTGTCAAAACCGAACTGGGAGCCTCTGAGGCCCTTAAACTTATTTAAACAGTGCTGAGAGTGAGCATATTACTCAATGCAGATAATAGTGGATGAAGATAAACACCATATCCACTCCAAGTGTCTCAGTCATTCCCGAGGGCTAAGATCCAAAGGTTGCAACCATTTAGCAGCTGTAAAACAATAATATACAATCATACCAATCAGAGAAGCGCTACAGAAATCCAGTTCCCGTCTTTATCTTATTCGATGTACAGAATTCTTACCTATGGGCTGATGGCTTTATCTCCTGAATTCGAATGGATTTGTGTGTTTAGACTGAGACGGACAAGAAAAGCAGTAAGACAGAGGAAAGCAGAAGTAAGACTGACACAGCAGGAAGGAAAATCTCCAAATGGCCTGAATTTGACTGATATTATTCTATAATCTCTCTTTCTGGTTTCCCCTAGGTGCCCTTAAGCAATACTGTGTAGGAATTAATGTTTCACTGTGTTGTCATCCATGAACAAAGTGCCTGATGAAGCTCAAATATAAAGTGGTGTAAAGTAGCACCAACTGTTTTCTTGAATAGAGGCTCTTGAACATTTAGTTCCTACGAGCATCTCTGAATCATTTGGTAAAAGGTGACCTGCTGATCACTCCATATTAGCATTAATGTGAAAAGACTCAGCTGTGACAGGAAAGGGTTGTCTTACTGAAAAATGGAGGTCATTAAGCTCTGTAAATATTGAACAAACACGCACGTTAAGGATCAACGTGATGACGCACAGAAAGAAAAATGAGTCCACTGTACATAGTGCTGTCGTTAATCCGGTGTCAAATCAAAAGGTTGGGTTTGAGTCAGAATCTTTTAAATCGTTTCTCAGAAAGCGACGTCAGAACATTAATTTGGCAATTTTTAAAGTGTCCTCAAATGAATAAATGGTGGACTCATTAACTGTAAACTAATTATTAAGTAAAGAGTTTTGTATTACCAACATATAAGAGCTGGAAGATGAGAACTGGATGCTTGAATGAAGAGCTGACAGCTTGAGCATACTGTACAATCGGCTTCTTTGAAAGCGATTGAAGTTGTTGATGTTGGATCAGCTGATAATCAGCTGCCGGGCACACATGACTTACAAAAGATGTCGTGCCTGAACAAACACAATGCTTCATTGACTGAGTTCATCTATTCTTCTTCCAAGTCTCCAAATGGCCAGAACAATTCACATCGCAGACGTCGAAGTGCTGGATGCCTCTTAAGCACAAACCTTCATATGCAAATGATAATTACTGCAGAAATAAGCACCAATGTCAGTATTCATCAGCGAAATGCAGATCAGAGAGGTTTTCAAAGACTTTTCAAGCTCCTGTAGAAACCTGAACCAACTCAATAGGCAATAGATTGTTTCACTCTGTTGCTGAGTGACTAAATTACTGTACAATAAAAGGTTTAGCTGTCGGCAAACAAATGCTCTTCATTGTTAGGTTTTCAAGGCACGCATAGAGTGTGAACCAGGAATTTCAGAGCAAATCCATATCCGGGACCTGTCATATTAATGGATACATATTGGCCTGCTGTCTTGTTTGTCTATGTAACACAATGTAACTGTGCCTTTCGGGCCTCATGTTTCGACGGCAACCCTCTCTGTAAACATTACATAAAAGCGCAATACAATGAGAATCACGTTTCACAATATACACCTCTCCTGAGCTCATACCAGCAGCAAATAACAGTAGCTTTCCCGCGATGCCTTTCATTTCAGCATTGATTTTAAGATCTTCCAGTTAGTTATGTAGAGCTCAGTGAAGCCTGACCTCAAGTTAATTACGGAGCTTGTGACCTCTAAAGTGCTTGAGCAGCAAAAATGTTCTTCGACCTAAAGGTGACAAGGCTTTCACTGTCGGCCAGGATTTTAACAATCTGCTTTAATCCTGTTATGATTCCTTTTAGAAACAGTTATGCTGCTTTTAGGCCTCAGATTCCTTGAAATGAACATTTGCCAGGGTTACAGAGGTGGTAATTTTGGAGCCTGTTAAATGTACACTTTCCAAAAATACAACATTGGGGCTTGTATGACTGTCAGCGCTGTGGACACTTAATGAACACAGTACTTTTTGAAAAGCACTGCCTCTGGGGGTGGACAGAATAAGGGTATTTTGGAAATGCAGTTGGTGTTGTTGACGCTTCACAGATCTACGTTCACATTGTTAATGTTCTGATTTGCCACCGATGCAGACAGATAACAGATGCTGCACAACAGAGGGGTATTTGCTCCTACCAAGATAAGACACAAATGGGAACTTTCTTTTCTGACATAGCCAAACTGTGATGAGTGTGACTCAGGCTTACAGGACATGCCCTTTTTTTATAATGCGGTTGGTAAGATGGAGAATTTGATATTTTAATTGTCTATAACTTTCTTAAATCAGTTCTCTGACATTTGGGCAGCTGAGCAGGCTGTGTTGACTGTGTGGAATAAAGTGGGGAACAGTGACAGGTTGCCTTGGTGGACAACAAGAGAAACGTAGGCTGGTGTGAAGTGACAATAATGCTGTGATTTACACTTTCTCACTTCTCTCCGTCTCTTGAGCATGCATATTATTATTATTAGACTAAATATAAATGCCTTCTGTGCCTTGTGTTTGTCAGGAGTTTTGACATGTAACATCTGAAATATGTAATTATCATCACAGTGGGCAATTACTTTCAACAGAAATGAACTGACCTTACTTTCAGCATAATGCAGATGGTGCTAAGCAGGCTGACGGAACAACACAGACCAACTTAGTGTGAAATGCCTGAGAAGGAGCCACAATAGCTTTTCCTGACTGAACTCTTTGTATTTCCCTGTGGTTCTAAAATAAATACTTAGTAATAACTGCTTAGAAGCGGCCCTCAGAGAGGAGAGTGCTTACTACATATGAGTAGCCCACAGATAATTAAGCACTTTGATACAGTGCAAGTGGTGTTTCTCTGTTTCATTTGGAGGCTGTCACCTCTGCACACAGCCTCCACTGAATATCAAGGATCTAACTCACAGACTATTACCATTAACTGACTGTTTGGTTCTCTTACAAAATGTTAGTAATTTGTCCCTGAGGTTGTAAAAGAATATTAGATGATAATTTATTTTTATGTTGGGGTGGCATGGTGGTGTAGTGGTTTGCACTGTCGCCTCACAACAATAAGGACCGAGGTCTGTGGGTTTTATCTGGGTACTTCCTCCAATCATCATCATCACAGTTAGGGTTATTTGGAGACTCTAAATTGTCCATAGGTGAGAATGGTTGTCTGTCTCTGAATGTCAGCCCTGTGATAGACAGGCGACCTGTCACCGTTAGAATAGTGGATGGATCATTTTTACCTTACTGACTGCAGTCAACAGTATAACAAGAACTGTCATCTTTATGCTCACATCGTTTTACATACAGTAAATTATATGGTGTATTTATCAGTAGAGTTGTTATTAACTTAACACTACACACTCTAGTGGAAAGTATGAGGGAATGATTGCACGATGGACACATCCTGCACTGTAGCTTTGCTTTTCTTGGACTGTTTCCAGAATAATGTGAATAAAAGAGTCTTTGGTCCCCAGATGATGATGACTCATCCATCAAGTAGACACTATATTAGCCTGCAGGCAGCATACATTAAAGGTGATGTGGAAATTACCATTGAAATATGAATGCACCGAGGGTGGGGGTGTTGGACCCAGGTAGTCTCACAGGATGTTATGTAATTAGAGGTCAACCAACACAACTACTGTTGCCTTTCGGTGGTCTCCTGCTGTGTCAGCCATCCATGCTCCATGCTTTCCAAGCTCACTGGAGAGATAAAACCAAAGAAATCAATGAGTGAACTATATTTTCTCTTCATGTGCGTTAAGTGTGACTTAACTTGATGCCTGTCGTGTTAACTTCGGTTAGGATTACATATTTACGTGTTTGCAAACAAGAGCTTTTTTCCCTGTCTGTGAAACCTGATGGAGCGTTTTCATCTCATTAGTTGTTTTATTTCTAAGAGGAAACATATTACAGAACATTTAATGGTATTAATCTGCCTTAATTTTTAGCAGTGCTCTTGGCACTGGCTTGCGTGTATACTGTTTGTCAGAATGACAAATTACTAAATATGAGACATATTAGCAGCCATTAACATTATATTGAACATTCTGAATTGCACTAATGAATCTATTACTTAAAGAAATTAATTTATTTAACATTCTTGTTACCAGGCTGTATACCTGGCTATATTGATATTTTTATTTACATCTAATTTGTTAACTGTTCAGGCTTCTGGAGTTATATTAAAGCTACAGATATTGCAGGTGAAGGGCAGCAGGTAAGAGAGTAGAGAGATGGAGGGGTGGGATGAGCGATATGATTTGCTTTTCAGTCTCATACGAGTTCTAGTCTAGGCTGATTTTCTGAACTTGCATCTTGTACAGTAGCTTGAATATTAACATTAGCATTTAAATTTAAGTCACAATTTCTCCCACATTTAATGAGAGCATCTATTTTATCAGAGGAGTCAGCATGGATGGCTTTACAAAGCCCCAAGGAGTCAAAGCACTCTTTCATAAAAAAATAGTCCTCAAAACTGACTTTAAAGATATCACAAAAAAGAAACCATCATCACAGCTCCATTGGCAGTGTTTGTCCCCTCAGGTTTTCTGTTGGACTTTAAAGCTCTGTGCAATATGGGCCCTGTGACTCCCAGGAGGGGAGCTGCTAGGTGGGAGGTCTCTGTGGTATCTGTACCCAGGGGCAAATAATTTCCTAATCTATCATGGAGCATTGACAAGAAGTATTTCTGTCAAGTTATGAATTCCTGTTAAACCAGAGAATATAGTACCCATGCACATGTTGATAGCCTACTATCTGAGACCTCGAGGAATAATCAATGTGGGAACTGAGAGTTCACATCCCACATCCCACAGTTTCAGGAAACTGTGAAAATTGGTTGTTATTGGGTTTTTATTACTGATATCTGAGTTTGTTTCTGTGTAACTGTAACAATGCATTCATGCAATGAGCATGCACAAGCGCCAGAACATTATTACTGTGCTATAGTGTGTTTGCCCTTACTGTAACAGCTCTGCACAGGTTTGTCGGTCTAACATTCAGCCATATCTAATGGTCTCCATGTATATTATGTATCAGTGTATTACTTGACACTCTTCTCTGAAACTGTGATGAACATGTGAACCAGTCTTTTCTCTTGAAATGACTATTTTCCAAACAGAATTTCACTTCCTTCTGTTAATACTGACATAATCAAACAAACAAAGTCAAACATTGCAATTAAAACAATGATATTTACTAAGTAAACTGCAGCTGGTGCGTAAAAGTACACATCATGCCCGTTCTTCTAATATTCCAACAAATGTGTATTTAGTTGCAAAGTAAAAATAACTACAGCTGTTACATACAATATCAATAAAACAAAGAAAAAGCAGGGTGACCATCTTGAAATAGAAATTACATTTTTATAATTTGTTTTAAATTTTATAAATATTTATATATTATGTCAATTTTGTCAAAAAAATATATTTTTTATTTCGTTCAGTGTCTTATTATTTTGCATTTAGCTCCCTCTCCTTTATTGCATCTTGTGAAAATTTGCTAAAGTAAGTTGGCCATAAAATATTAGTACGCCTTTCTAATTACAGATAGTTATGCTGCAGTTCATAAAAAGGGCAAGCGTCTTTTGCAGGCATTGTAAACTGTTTATTTAATCCTTTAGCAGCTTTTCTTCTGCCTGTGCCTCAATCACCCTTTTCCTGCTTCTCTTGCCTTCAGTTGAAGGATTTGTGCAGTGATATTGCTGCTCTTACAGGGGTTAGATGGAGGAGAGACAAAGCTGGATGAGATTTCATTGATCAGATGCAACTGGCTATAGTGGATTCCTCTGAATCCTGTCAGTCTGTGCTTGACATTCCCCATTGCATTTTTCAAGCATTCCCTGTATAGCTCTCCCTCGTCTTCTCCATTATCACAGGTCTGCAGAGCTTTTGTTTTGAGTCACAAGTTGAGAAAGCTTGGAGATTTAGCTTGGAGAAATCCTAATGTTGTTTATGCACACAATAAATATCACTCAAGATTTCCAGAATTGATCCTTTTCAGGGATGTTACAGAATATTTATTTGGTGCTTTTTACAGTCCCAAGGACATCCTCAATATCCAAGTGTCAATCTGTCCTGGTTGAAAAATAATTCCTGTCTTGGGGATGCACAATAGGACTTTATCCTGGTAAACATAAAGCACACAGAGGACAGCTTTAGCCTCAAACAACCTCTATACAGCATGGTGGAGCAAAGACAAATCTTAGTCCTGCAATGGAAGTTTCAGTTCAAGACATTTTAGTGTATTTTGTAGCAATAAAAGGTATGGCCTTTGATCAGTAGATTGGCATTTACCTTGCAAGGCTGGGTTTCTTTACTATAACTGTTACTTTAGTATGCACTGCATTGCTGTTTGAATAAATTACACTGGGAGCAATTTTAAATTTAAAAAGAACTGTCTGCAAAGCCCACCACAAAAAAGGTGTCTGCACTGCAGCGATAAAATCATGTGAAGGGAAATTAATTAACTTCCACTGACCCAACCAGAAAATGACACGAGAAAAGCAAAGTAAGACAAATGTTCAGTGGACCGCGGTTCCAATGTTTGGTCAGTGTTCGGTGACAGTCACTGTTGTCTTGTTTATCTGGGCAGTCAATCCTTGTTGCAGGGTTTTCTTCTGCTAGATTTTGTTACAGATGACAGAGACCCTTCCGATTGACCTCACTCCTCCTCACCATCTACAAATGGGCGAGGTAGAAGTCAATGGAGCAGCAGCAGCTCCCTCCTGGATACCGCTGCATTGCAAGATTTTATCTCCAAATCCAATCTCAGACATCTTTTGTCCTCTTTTATCTGTGGTAAGAAAGCTGGAATGACATCTCTTATATGTTGCTCACTCAATTCTTCCAAAGAAAGGGAGGTGAATAACAGTTTCCTATTGCCTCTGAGTTATTAAATAATATATTTGTTTTAAAATAGTAAACATACATGACATGAACCAAGTTTTTATCCAGTACCTTGGTGCTGAAGTCAATAGTTTTTTGAATTAATGCCACACATCAAATTGAGTAACACCAGCCAAGATCTGCCGAAACCATTTTCTCTATTTTTTGAATGTGTCTCCTTTGTGCTTTTGTCACACTCCAACACACACACAGACAGGTCCCAGCTTGCCACAAAACCTAACCGGATGAAACAAACTCTGTTAAATGCCCAAATCAGCACAACTCAGATGTTTGTTAACAAGCTATTTAATTGATAAAGGCAAGAAGAGTTTGTTCCAGTATGTGCTATTCTGACTCGAGGACAAAAACACCAGCTATTGGTGTGTGTCACAATTTCAAGCAGAGTTGTGGAGAAAACAACTCTCCCAGTTTAGAGAATATGCCATTTTATAAGAAGAGTACACAGTCAGTTTTGGCAGGTGACATGTTACACATGTTCAGTATAACTGCAATAGATTTGTCACTAAATGTGTGCATTTATCAGCAGTCACGAGAGGACATTACAGTCTAACTCTATAGTAGCTTTTTCTCCCCAACGAAACACAACAATGTGATGGCGTGCTTCTGGTGGTGAGTTCCACAGTTTGTTTTCTTTTTGCAGGGAACAAAAAACAGGAAATTACTTTCCTCTTGTTGGTGTACTGTTGTACCTGAACTGCTGAAATGTTCAAACTCTTGGAAAACTTCCACTGACTTGAGGAGGATGCATGTTGGCACATTGCTGAATGAAAGCAGCAAAGTCTGTCTTTTTCAATCTCCATCTGCTAAAAAAGGTTCATGCTAACACTGAACGTGGAACATAATGTGTAAAAGTGAAATTAAAGGCTACTTTGGTAAAAACTAATTTGACAATGCTTTCAAGATGATGCAATTTGGATGCAATTCTTTATACAGTGGGGTAAATGGGGAGTAAGGAGAGAGGAAATGAACCTAATTGTGTTGTTGAGAATCTCTTTCATAAAGTCAAAAAAGAGATCTCAGTTCAGTGGGCCTTATTAAATACAGTAACTGCCTTTCAAAAATAAAAAATATATAATTTAGACTTCATTTATCTACCTAGAATTTCAGAGTTAGGATGTTTTCTTTTTAACCAAATGGCAGTATCAGCACAGTAATTTCCAGTGGGATGACAAATCAACTCTTCCCTAGAGACAGACAAACATGGCATGTGTGATGGATAGCCAAGCTGTTAAAATGTGAAAATGCACAGTTTGGAAGGAGACAAGACAACGGCACAGTCTATGCCAAGAGGCATTTTGCCAGTATGAAACTACCCATTATCATGACAAATAATCTTTAGGGGAAAAGATGATTTAAAACTATGTTGCTTAGGGTTACAGTGATAATAGTACCATGAGTGAAAAAAATCACAGCTGCACACAGTGTGTGACATAAACACATAACAGGCAAACTATGGGTAAACACAATCTATTCAACTGAATGTCAAGAGTAAAGATAAATGATAAAGAAGTGGGAAGATGCAAACAGGCTGCAACTGCTGAAAACTGAGATGTTACAAAAGACAATGCCAGGAAAAAAAGGGAGGTGAAGAGGCGTGATATTCAGATGCGAGAGTCGAGAAAAAGGCAGGTCAAGGTAAGAGGAAAAAATACAAGCACATAAAAACTAGCTATGACCTGTAATGGAGTGATTATGTAGTTTCAACAGCTGACTGAGCTGGTGGAGTTATGGGAGGCTGCAGTGCAACAAGGGGGTGTTGGGGCGGAAGAGGCAGGGAATGTATCTTCTCTTCTGGGGTAAATTGTGTGTGACTGCTTTGCGTGTCCATCATTGCTCTCTACGGTCTAATTACAGTCTGTTCCACCTGGCTACACCGCTCTGTCCTTCTCGGTTCACAATGATGGTAATGTACAACTGCTCTGAGATTCAGAGATGAGCAGTTGAAGCTGGAAATAATTGCTGTTTGGAGCCGAACAGCATTTAGGTGTTTTTCTCTGTCTCTCTCTCTTTACATCTTAGATCGCACTTAGATGCAAAACAAAGCAAAAATGTGATTTGTACCAGCAACTTTACTTTTCAATTACTGCTAAATCTCTAAGAAGTGTGCTTTTTTTCTTATTAAATTCAGTGGGACAAACATTACAATGGAATAAAAATGACTAACCAAAGCTTGGTAATTGTAACTGGGTCAACTAGGTCTGTCAACGTTTGGATTTCACCACACGATGAAGTATCAATGGGGCTGCAGGAGAGAAGCTCTGCTTCCAAAGCATTTGGAGGGAGACAGCTTTCAGAATGATGAGAGTAGAAGAGTCAGGAATTTGTGCTTATTTAGTTCTCATATAAACTGCACACATTATTAACTAACTACTGTACATCTTGCCTCGGGCAGCTTGATTGCAGCTGTAGCCTCAGTGTGTTAGTTTAGGATTATGCCTGTAGCCTAAAGTGCAGATGTGCAGCACAGTCAGGCCCCTTTACAAATATATTTATTTAAAAACAAAGACACGTACTGTTAAAGGTCCGCTAAGGACTGAAAACAGCTACAGCTGATAGCTAATTACAGGTGGTAAATCCGCCATCATTATCATTGTACAGTCTCAGAATAGGGTTGATAAACTCACTGTAGCTGCAGGACAAAACTGACTCTAAACTTCCAGCAGCTACATCTTCATCTGGTCACATTTTCTTGCATCGTGCATCATTATTTCAGGGCTCATGTGCAGCAGAAGGATCTGAATGCAGACTTTTTTTTTTTTTTTCAAAGATCAACATCTCCCATAAAAAAAAACTTTTTGAGATCTATCAGGACTGCTCCTAAGATGCGTCACAATGAGAAGACCTTGCCTTCGCCGTCTAATAAAAGGAACAGTCTTTTCTTTTTCTGTCAAAATAATGACGGTGACAGAACCTGAATAATACAAGTATGAGACTCCATTAAGCAAAAGATTCCTGCCTTCAACCTTGTGTTATCATTATCAGGAAACTATTTTTAAAACTGTCGTTTAGAATGATCCAGAATTAATTTAGAAAAATACATTTTACAAAAGTGATGGATGGAACAAATAAAAACCAAAACTCACTATTAACAAATTCAGGTGTTAATGCTCAGTATGGTCACATATTCACAGAGGCTGAAATGAGAAAAATACCTGAGGTAGACATCAGGCATCAGCCAGCAAATGAGAAATACTGGCTCACACTTTCACATACAAACACTGTGGAAAATAATTAGTCATTACAATGGCTTATTATTTTCAGACTTTAAGCCTAATTGTGCAACAGGGGATGATTACTCGAATTGCCCTGTCTTTTGTGGGCTCATTAGCAAGAAAAGGTATTCAATTTAGGTGTCAATGAAGTGCCTGCCACCGCAGTTGAATGACAAGTGGTCCATATCAAAATGCACGGTGAGTATTTGCTTGACATTACAGAGGCTTTGGCAATCACCCTTCAAAATCATAATCACCACATTACAAATCCTGACAGTTATGACTGAGTACCCCAATGAAAGCAGTAACAGCTGACTGCCTTTTAGAATTAAGCAAAAATTAAGAGACCTACAACATGTAAATCGTATCCTTGATAATCCATCTAATTTGCTTTGTCGGTTATAATTATCTGCATAAAATCCATTGGTAAAGCAAACTGTGTTCTGGGGTGCTCTCAAGATACAGCTTCAAGATAATCTCTGAAGAGGATAGGATATAAATGAAGACTGACAAGCGTGAAGCCTTCCGACTGTAGCTACCACACCCGTCTATCAGAGTGGGCACATGCCAATAATTTTAACAGCATCCTCTTCGAGTCACAGGCAGCTATTCAATAAGGAGACAAAATTACTTGCAACTCAGACAAACACCCATCTACCCGCAGACATATCTGTGACGGGCAAAGCTGTGTTGAAGATTTGGACAAACAGGTTCTCGAACTGAACAGCACAAAACTCAGCTATCCCGGTGACTGAAGGAGAACAAACGAGGAACCCCCCCCAAAAGTCAGCCAGTCTTCACAACACTGTGTCTCCTTAAATCCAGACCATTCCAAGTCACTAGATTGAAAGCTACTTTCATAAAAGTGGAAATCCATTAAGGAAGCTAGGCTCTTCCTCTGAGGACGCATCAGTCATCCCAGGCAGAGCTGCAGAATAAGAAGACTATGCACGCTGCACTGAAAGGAAATACCACTTAATACCACTACAGTTAATATTATGTCTCTTTTATACTCTGCTTACAGTGCTGACAATCACCGTCACACCAAGTGAGTTTCTCATGTGGTGTTTCGTGCAGCACTTCATGCTGAGTCATTATAAATTCAGCTGAGGTGAACATGCATTTACACTAAAGCATGGAGGACAGCCTGAGATAATGTTTAATGTGAAGGATGAAAGAGTGGTCTTACTGTGGGAGGCGAGGCAACAGAATCAACTGAGCATTTTATAAACCGAGCACCTCACCTAATGAAATACTACCATGTGAGACATTTATTGCTGTCAACCTTAAATTATCTGTGGAACCATTTAGTCAGTTTTCCAGCCTGTGTGAGTAAGGACATGTTTATGGCCTTCTCCTCCACTTTCCCTGTTGAGGATTGAGTTTGGTATATTACACAGCACACGTGACTTGTATTAAGTTTATGAACAAACAAATGACAGGCTATTATTGGCTACTAGGTCGGGCGTTGGTTACACCACTGTCCTCGTGCTGTGATCGTGTTAGCACACTGAGTCACTGAGTGTATTAGGCAATGATCTGTAGAGACAGAGGACAGAAAAGCTAAGTTTGTTATGAAGCAAACTACTGACTTATGCCACAGTCACCCAAACACTGGGCAATAGCATGGTGTTGTAATATCAGAGGATTGAAAAGAAAGATTTCTTTTTGCTCAAACTGTCAGAAAGGTGATCATTCTTATTGTGGATGGTAAAGTTGTACTGGAGTGCATCTGGAGGTGTTCCTAAAGGTCAGTTCATACAACATTTAAACAAACTAAACCCACAACAATAAAAAACAGCTGATAGGTCAAGTTTCTGGTCGTTTGAATCTCATTTTAAATCTGGAAGCGTTGTGTAAAATTTCACGCTCTGGGTCTTGAGTCGTGCATGTTTTTACATATTATGTGTGATGTGGAGGATATGACCTCCAAGTCCAGGGAGTGTGGCGGCGGGGGGGTCATACAAACAAATTGGTGTTCATTACTATGTCAGGCATGTCATACTGCAGTAATACTGAGCTGCAACTAACGCGACTATTCAATCATCTTTCCAATCAAGTCCAATTAATTCCCTTCCATTTGTAGCTGCTTAATAAGATGTATTTTCTGTCAGCTTCCACTCTTACCCTGAATGTGACACAGTTCTTGTCACAGAAAGAGTATAACTCCAGAACAGACGACTATAGATGTGATTAAGTGTGCATACCAATCAGGCACTGGGACTAGGGACAGCTGCTTCTCCTTTGACAGTACTACATGCTTTCCTGCTGGCCTTTTTCTTCCTATACTCTATGATGAACCCACATATTGTCTTCCTTTAACTACCCTCCTCCCTTTTTTACTTCAAAGGTCTCTGTTCTTTTCTTTTACCACCACCAATCTCCATCTTTCAACTTGAGTTTTCTCTTCATCCTCCTCTGCCTTTTCCACATCGCCTCTTGTTCTTTGCCTTATATTTTCTCTCGTCCTGAACCATATCCATAGAGGATGTGTAAATGCATTTGATTTCAGACATGCTGAAATTATGAATTAAAACACAGATGGGTTGAAGCTGAGGGAGATACTTTGACTATTAGGGACTCATTGCTGCATCGTCATGCTGTAGGTTTGATTAGAGCAGCCGGGTGAAAACTGGCGTTACCATACATCATCACAGGCCGAGTGTTAAATACCGTTTGTCATTTACGCGCCTCTCTGCTGCATCTTTGCAAGGTCATATTTATAAGCATGGTTCAGCAGGCGCCATGAGGCATTGGCTTTTGCATTATCTTGTCCTAGTGAAGCCATTAACACCGTGTCACCAGGGCGTTTCTCTGTCAGTGGTTACACACAGAGGTGGCTATCAGAATTCACATCAGATCAAAGCTCATTGCCTCTGCCTTTGTCTCCATCAGCAGCAGGTGCAGCAGTGGAATCAGCCAGACACTTCTCATTGCTGCTGGTCTCGCTGAAAAAGAGATTTAGGAGATTTTCCATCTTATTGGCTTCACTTGCGTAGAGAGACACATCACAGTGAAAGCGAGGTGCATGCACAGATAAACCAATACAACCTGGAAACTGGGCGAGACAGGAAATCAACACAGAAATCCATTAATCAGTTAGTCGTACGGGTTGTTTCATTGATAGTAAGTTGGATTGATTGCATTGTGCAGGTGAACGTGTTTGCGGTTGTGTGCTTTATAAAGATGAATATACTTTTTATAAGGCAATTTGTCTTGCCCCTGAGCTATAACCAATTTCTTTTACAAGAGCCAGAAGGAAAGACGGCCTTTCCCAGAAGGAAAGATTATACTTTCATTTTATCAGTGATTGCAGATAAAATGTGCAAATTAAGCTTAGGGAAATTAAGGCAAACTCTGACCTTCTGTTCACACAGAGCGCAACATGATCAACGAGGCATTCATTTCCTAAAGAACTGATAAACCAGGGAAACCCAGCAGATGAGCCGATGCCCAGCAAGTTTATCAGCTGTGAAAAGTGAGTCATCGGCCATCTCCACTGCAAATCAGATTTTCATCCTTCCTTCTGTAGCTGTTATATAAGACTAGCTGCAGTTCTCTAAAATGTTCATTTAAAAGAATTCATATATATATATATGCATTATTATGATTATTGATTATCACAGTTTAGTAAACGGGTCATTTTCTTGCAGTGGTACAGAAGTACTAAGAAACATACAATTCTTAGTAATAGTTAGTAATTTTAAGAAATGAGTCCCTGCCACTTGATATCATACTGTACAAAAGACAAAGCAACACTAGTGTGCTGAATCTCACTTAAACATAACATTGCCACATAACATAAACACATTTTTTCTTTACATTTCACAGCTGCATGAGACCTATCATAACCTCTCGGAGCATGAACACGTTCATCCAAGTTAGAGAGGTGCGAAAAATCCATTTGGGCTTCAATCAAGGTAAATCTGTCATGCTCTATGCCACAACCCTGTAAAGTTAGCAATTTTATAACTATTCTGCATTCTGCTCTACCTTTATCACACATACATATGAGAGCTCCTAATTTCTTATCAATAGCTTTTGCCTCTGCTTCATACTGAGGGATTCTGCATCCCCCAGTATTGGATGCTGACCAATACCACAGTCCCTCACCCTGTAATGCTGATGGAAAGCTTTCTGTACCATCTGCCTGCCATGTGGTATTGTGACTGTGGATTGCAACTGTAAGGTTATTTCTAGCTAAATAGGCCATACAGTATGCTCGGTAAAGGCAGGATGGAGAAGGAAGACAGAAGAGGAACAGTAACGGACAGAAAAAGGTACCACGAATGAGAGCGTGAGCAAGAAATGGTGGAGGAAAATGATCTTTTTTTACCAGCTGCCATTCTTCAAAGTAACAATAGGGGAAAATATCATGAGATGTCAGAGACTGGTTTCAGCCTTAAGGCTGAAATCCACTAGGTTGAAAAATAATCCTCACAGCTTTTTAAATCTTTGGCTTTCAAATCAAATCATATGAGTTGCTAAATGAGCTGAATTCCGCTGGTGAAAATTAATTTTTATCTGATCCCAAAAGCATTTCGAACTCATCATGAATATTCAGACCTTAGCTAATTTAAACTGACCTGAGTCTCACTGGGTGAAGTGAAATGTTAAAAAGTAGATATGTTTGACTGCACATAAAAATCCACTTTAACACAATATTAGCCTCTGCAAACAAACCAGGAGGCGCTTGCCTGCAAATCACAAGCTGAGTGGACTTTTGGTTGAAGGTATGTTGAGGTTCATATTTTGGCCAAGCTCTGGTAGATGTGTTCCTAGAGGAAAATTAATGTATTAAGCTGTGACTAAGCATTGTCAGGGAAGAGCAACTCTCTAGAGAGCTTTTTTTCCTGCCATAAGGGAACAGACCAAATCGATGGAGTGTCATTAATTACAGGACAGGGTGGTATTCTTGGCTTCAATATTCACAGAGGAAATGACCATGAGCATTATTGCACTGCACAAATCACACTGGCAGCTAGCTTAGTTGATGACAAGGGGCAGCTGGGCTTGAATGTTCCAGACAGATGAACAAGAAATTGTACATTAGAATACATTAGAACTCCATTAATGTCAGACTGTATGAATCTGGCCAAAAATGTGAAAAGCACCTCCCACCCTGTATTCATCCCTCTGTCATGCTTATATATTCTGGTTAAGGGCAGGTAAACAGTCTATTTAGTTATTTGGCAGATGCTTTTATCCAAAGTGAGTGATGTTAGATACAAGGCACAGGCAAGATAAGCATAGGGACCCCTACTGGAGGTAGGTCACAGCTGGAATTTGAACTCCTGTCTCCCCAGTGTAGGGCGGTGATCTTACCACTACACTATCCAGCTGCTGATACGGAGAATAGCGGCATAAAGGAAAAGAAGTGAAAGTGCAAAATCTGGTTCAATATCAACAAAGAGTAAGAACAAGATTAGATTCTTCAAGGAGCTATCAGCATGTCTGTCTATCATGACGTATGTCATTTTCTAACTGCAACATCAAAATCTATCATAATATAGAGGTTTCATCAACATGTTGATTTGGGCTGAGGCTAATAATCATTTTTGCTATTGATCAGACACCTGGTTACCTTCTTGATTAATAAGCTGTTTACACAGAAGAATGTCCACTGCAATTTGTTAAAGCCTATAGGACTGTGTTCAAATAGCTTATTTAAATAATTGATTATTCAATAAAGGAATAAAGGAAAATAAGGTTCTACTATAATTACATGGTTAGTTCAATAAATATCACATTAAAATAACTGTTTTACAGAAACTCAAAACATCTGACCGAAAATGAGACAGCTTCACATTCACATAATCAAATTCAAATCTAACATTGCAATAAAAAAAAGGCCTGCTTATTTATTGGAACATTATCTACATTTTAATGTTTACTATGTATAGTACAAATATGTGTACATAAACAAGTAGTTGTTAAACACAGCTGAAGGTAAAATATACTCCATACCTTCTGCATACTGCTCCCAATAGGGTTAGGGTTACTCACTCTTTATTTTCCCTTAATGCAAAGGCAAATTACTGAGATTTCAATTACTTATCGTGTGTTCTCATGTTGATTTGCTGTAAATGAAAAGTGAAAATTGAACTCCTGGCTATGATGCAAAATAGAGAAACTCTCCCTCCCTGAGTCTTATCAATGTTGGGAGACAGAAGGAAAAATGCTCAGCACTTGCAATCACTCATGTACCCCCACACATAGCGGGTGCCTCGTAAAGTAAGGCCGCTAGAGCACCTATAGCTGGTCAGCTATAACACTTTCCATGCATACAGTTTGGAGAGGAGGGAGCTAATGAGTCAAATTACATTGCTAAATGGAGGAGCCTGGTGATCTGGAGTATAACACTGTGCAGAGGTGACCTCGGGAGGCCCTGCACTTTACTCTCTCTACGCTGAAGGGCATTCAGCTGGGATTTTATCAGCAAGGTAAAACTGGGTCTACTGGCAGTGACTGATGGATTACAGGTAACACACAGAGGAAGGACGGAAGAATTAAATGTCAGTACTGCCAGACATGGGATTTTAAAACATTACAGAGGGATATTCACCAATGTGTGATCCAATTATTTATTTTTATATGTACAAAATAAAACTACAGAAATTTAGTTGTAGCAACTACTTCAAGTTTCCAATTACCCAGAGAAAAAAGAACCTTATTCCCATTGATGAGATGATTGAGGAGACAGAAGACAGACAGGGATAAAAGCCTGACTGGGGAGTAGATAATTGAGAGCATTAACTCTATTGGGACTAAGTTGATGTAAGGGTGGGGAGTAATGCAATCATTGGCTTTCTGTAAAGTTGAGTGCTCTGTGGGTCTGATTTAAGCACCAACATTAGGGTTTTAAACACAGTTGGGCTGATGGATGGGATCTTAAACATGGAAGCTAATTGCAGTTAGCCATAAAAGGCAGATGATTCATCAACAAAGATGTAGATAACATGACACAGTGGGCTGTAGACCAATAAACCTAATACCAAAATCAATCACCTTGAGTCCCAAAGCATGTTGCAGTTTTCAGAGTAAATTGCATGTTTGAGTGAAAGAGATGACGAGACTGTAAAACCTATGTCCCTCATGTAAGTTAAATAATGACTAATGGGAAATCATTTAAAATATGAAATTGTAAAGGTCGTACACGAGAAACACTCTGGTTGTGATTATGTTAATGTGAGCACACTTTTCTTTCTCTGCTGCTTCAAAGTGAAGTCTGCACAGGTGGATTGATATTCCTACTCAGAGAAGACAAAACAAAGATGGCTGCAGGGAGCGTTTGATGCCAGTTGTACTCAGTTCATGTGTGTGTGTGTGTGTGTGTGTGTTAACATGTGTTTATCCATCCGTCTCTGTGTCTGTGCGTGTCTGCATTTTTTATCAGGGTCTGATCCAAGTGCCTCCAGATGCTGTCGCCATTTGCTCCCCTGCCAATCAAAAGCCACAGCAGAATGCCAGTCCCTGGTGTACAGGCAGCTTACCTGTATGTCAGTATTACTCGAATGCATACTTTGCTCTATCCCCCTAGCAGTACAATGTGGACTTTCCTACAGTTAAAGACCAATTTATTATTACTGAGCAATTGTTTTGGTGACATCTATGTATATTTGAAATAGTTTATAATCATAACTGCGAGGAAAAGTACAATTGAATCCTTTAGATTTCTGGTTGTTTTTAATATCTTAATAGTTTCTGGACTGTTGTTTAATGGTTTGTTACACCGTGACTATGCTACATTCACTTTGAAAATTCAACCATTTACCACTGTACAGTAGCTAAAGTAGTATCAAAGCAAATATGTGTCCTTCTCAGTATGACTGGGATAAGCTGTTTGACGCTTACAGCTAACATCATTAATGATCTACTGGATGCCAATGCACACAAATTATGTGTAGTAATTGTGCAGGTGAAGCTGACGACTATATGGAGAGATAACTAATGACTATAAATCCATATAATGGCTATTGCAAAAGAAATGGGCACCATAAACAACATTAAAACTGAGGTTGATGTGTTGAAAATCTTAAGAACTAGAACAGTTCCCACATTTATCTAAAGATAAAATTAAATATGAAACTGATAAAATTAAGTCTTATCAGTTTTTCCCCACGGGAAATATGTTCTCCACATGTGCAATAAGAACAAGATATATGATTATGCATTTATCACCAGAGAGGTCAAGTGTGCTTTTGCAGAAATAATGTTTTTTTAAAGGACTGGCATGCTGCTAAATTGAGTGTCTACAGGTTACAACTCTAACAATGCAGGCTAATGGAAAACACTGAATATGTTAGCTGCTACAGGACCCAGTGTTGTTTGTACATTTTTACACCACTGATCCACCTTATCCAACAGCAAAGTAGAAATTAAAAAAACAAGTGGGATGAGATAATGACATCATCTTTGACATTTACACTAATTGAGGTACAGTGTGTGTATGTGTCAGAAAACACCATTTGATTGCAGCATATACAACATATAAACCCATTGTACAGTTGGTATTTTCCATTCATCATACCCCGTCTGCAGCCTTGCACCTTGTCAGGAGACCTTTATCAACTTCAATTCATCTTGAGGAACTATTTTTGTTGCTCTGTTATATTTCAAAGCATTCGCGCAAAACCGGCTGTAAATAAAAAGAGAAATTCAGGGAATGACAATAGTGCAACAAACTGCCTTAATGTACGTCATGGAGAAATGCATCCGTCCCAATTGCATTGCTGATTCTGGCACAGATTAGCATAGCCTGTAAAGAATTGCTGATATCACTAAAACAGGCTATACTAATTAAAGCCAGAATCATCAATTCAGGTCTTCAGACACCCTGACCCTTAAAAATGGAGGAGAGGTCTGATTCCAAGCAAAGCTAAAGTTGGAAACAAATCAAAGGTTAGCATCAGAAGGTGAATATATGAATGGAAGATAAAAGAAAAGCACATGAGAAAGTGGATGCTTCTTTTCATAAAAATAGTAAAGAATAACAGAACTTTAAATGTGACAAAGTACTATCCATTCATTATACACTATGAAAACATTCTTCGTCTCCATCTTGTTAAGAGAACAGGAAAAGAAATCAAACAGTTTTTGTTTTCACACCACCGTGTTGGAAACACTTTGAGTTTAAAAATCCTTTTTTCTCACTGCGTGTGTTCAACACCTGGTTCATTTCAGTTCACAGCAGCACACAGGCAGAGAATGGGTCCGTGGTACAGATGTCCCCTCTTTCTATAAGCAGTCTTTATCGCACAGAGAAGTCATATCTGTGAATTACACCACACACAATGCATCACACCAGGAGAAGCTTCTCATTGACACTCTGCACATAATGGATTGCCTGGTGGAAGAGAAATGAAGGGTGCATAAGAAAGAAAAGGAAAAGAGTGGGGAGGGTGCCAGTGTCAGACAGAGAATAAATAACCGAGGAGAAAGTTAGGAAGGTACAGTATGGCAGAAAACAAACAGAGAGCTGTGTTTTAAGATAAGGAAAATATTTCAGACCTTGGCTCAGCTCAATAAGAAGTGGCCATTATAGATTAAGCACAAATACTGCAGAATGTCCCACAGTGAGGGGTATAGCAATGGCTAGGAAATACAGTATAAGCCAAAGACTCCAATAATGAAGAGGCTTCACTGCTTTTACTCTCAGACCAATATTTATAAAGATGACTTTGTTTAGTTTTGTTTGCTCTTTAAAACCTTTTTGAATAAAATACTGGCCTCTTTATCAGAACTGACCAGCAAAACATTGGCACTGAAGATGCTCTGCTCAGAAGTCTCAATCCTTAGTCTTAATCGGTGAATGTGGAAGCTGTAATTTATCACCATAATGATACAGACCTAAGACACGGTGTTACAGATTCACCACCACGCCAAAATGATACATTACTAGATTTTTATCACTGACTTTGAAAAGGAAAAATTCCTAAAGGGTTATGTAAACCAAATAATTAAACTGGTATGGCAGAAGGTCAAAAGACAAAAGTGTGTTTATTCCAACAAAGTTACTGAGTTAATGGTGGATTTGTTTAGTAATTGGATATTTGATGAGAAACATGCATCCATGAAACATATTTATTTTTGATAGTCGCTCTTATTTGATAATTTGAACTTTAAACAACAAACTTAAAAACATCAAATATAAGCATTCTTCAATTGTATATGTGTGGATTAGACTCACATGTCTCACAGAAGTCCAGATGCTACTGTACATATAAGGACCCAAGTATAATGTAACTCAGCAACAATAGTCATACTGTATGTAATCATCATGGTAACATATGTACCAATAGTAACTTGCTTAGATGTCATTAGTTTTGCGAGTACCGTCACAATCCCTGCTTGGTTATGCTCATCACTTGTTTAACCCCACTCGTCTTGCCCTACACACTTATGACACGCATTGATAGCTGGTTACTTTCCTTTCTGCTTCTGTTTTATACAGTATACGCACACATCCACCTGGCCACTCCCCTGCAGCTCTGCCCTGTTGCCTGCCACACCAACCCCCACAAGCTTCACCCCTGTCTGCTGTTGCCACTCAGCATTTAACTCTGTATTATATTAATACATATTATATACTGTATATAACTGTGTATAACCAGTATTGTCTCCTTTGCTCTCTTAGAGAACCTGCTACCTGTTCACACTTGTCTTCTCTGATTCCTGTTCATTTGTGGACTGTATCTGTTGATCAGTGCTTATGTTCAAAGTCTGCTCACTATTTATTTCTTGCCTTTGTTCTCCAGACTGTTATTTGTTCCTGTTTTCTCCAGTGTCTGATGCATGTCTGTTAGTTCAATTGTGGACAGAGTTTTGCATAGTTTGGCTTTCTGTTGTTTTTCCTGTTTGTGTGTTGAACTTATGTAGCTTGGACCTCTCATGTCAGTTATTGTTTGGTCCTTGGTGACGTTAGTTATTTCTCTTAGTTCATTGTTTTCCTAGCGATTATTTCCTCTGCAATCATCTGTTCATGTTTTTGTTCTCAGCTCATAACTTTTGTTCTAATTAAATCAAATACTCTGAACCTCATTTATTCGGGTGTGCATTAGGGCCCTCTATTTCACAAACCCTCACAGAGCGTATTAGACAAATGAGAATATTGATGGTATAAAAACCTTCTCTCAAAACTAAGTCAAATGATTATTGAGATGGTGAAGTGGCGTGGACCATATCATGGATAAAACCCAAGTTAAACTCTAGGGGCTTCTAAAATGTTCACATTCATTTAGAAACAAAATTAACATCTAAAAGTCACTGTCTCAAGGCAACACATGTATCTCCTTTCCCAAACAATAAGCTGCAACCTGGCGGAGTGTAACACCAACTCGTGCTACCTCGTTCCAGTCAATAACATTTAGTGCTAAAGCAACAGTCTGAGTGTGATAGAGTCATTCAGAGCTAATAAAATGAAATTAAATGTCCTGATTATATTTGCTCTTGCCTTTCTTTAAAACACTTTTTCTAGGTTTTTGTGTGCTGTGACCTCAACAAGTGTTTTGTCCTACTTGTACTTTTCAGAATGTATACGATACATTGGATTCAGATATATTGTTTTTTAGCTTTCAGTTACTAATTTATGTTGCCAGTTAAGAAATATTTAATGTTGTGTGAACAGAACCAGCAAAACAAATATCTGGAGTATCTAGCAAGAGGTGATACCACATAGCACATATTAAATATTGCAAACCTGCACAGAGGTTTCCACCGATGCATTCCACGTTGGCAAAATAACATCTCTACTTGTTGACTGAGGTGCTGCATGAACTCAAAGTCACCACATAAAAATATATTTATGCCACAGGAAAAACATCTGGACACTGTTTCCCCTTTAGCTTTTACTATGGGCGTAATATGAGAAAATAAATGCTGTAAGTGAAACATAAAAGTGGAGGAGGCATGAAAAAGCTGTTAATAAAATATTGCCATACTCAAAATGAACAACACTTAACCTGCAGATGGAAGCTTAAAACCTATTCACCTGGCAAATAGAAATTGCTGTGGCTAAAAAAAAAAGTCACTCAACATCATTTGTGCTTCAGAAAAAGCATAAAAAGGTGTTAGGATACAGTTGTAAAGGGCAAAATCAGATTCAGAGATAAGGCAGAAGACAACTATGGGTGCACACTTCATATATACTGTGGCTCACGATCACTAACAAGGTGAAATGATGGAGATGGTGTTTTCCTGTTATGAATGTCAGGAGATTTAAGTTAGGAAATAGTCTTATGGAGCTTCTCTAGTATGGTTGTGTATAGGAAAATACTTTGAACTTGCCTATAATATAACTACAGAGTGCACAGCGTCAAGGTTAAGAGTATAAAGCTTACAATGTCAGCAAGACGATAATGAAATTTAAAAGAAGAACTTGAAGGTAATAATACGTTCACAGAAATTATAGGACAGGTCCACAAGGGTAAAGAAGGTATAGATTAGTGCTGAGCATGGGGTGAGCTTTTTGCAGGAGGAAAACTCAATCAGAGAAAAGACAGATTGCTGTGGAGCCAACATATTGACAGGAAGAGAGAGCAATTTGAGTCAAAGCTGCCTTTGGAGAAAGCATTTCGTGTACGAGCTGGTAAAGAGCAGGAAAAGGACTTGGCTTAAGGGATGTGCAATATGGTGGGAAACCAAATTAGACCCATTACGTGCAACCAGCACAAATTACATTTTTGTATTGGAATTTGTCTGAAGATTTTATTAATGCAATATTAAAAAGATAATCGCAAAAAGTGGAGCGTCTGTCATAATAATAAAGTACCTTAAATGTCTCCCTTATAGAGTATCTATGGGTTTTTTCATGTGAATGACACAGTATTCAGTCTTGATATGACAGCACCTTTGGGTCTGACTCCAGAAAAAAAAAAGCCATCAGAAACAATGTCACAGCTGTGGATCTGCAGTGCTGTAAGCTGGTACTTTTTTCTTTCCTTAACACCCATGACTTCTTCAATCTGTCCTCAGAGGCTTCAACTCATAGCCACAGGGCTGATCCATCTCAGTAGCCCTACGATTACAAAGTTCACCCACTGTCCCCTAAAGCAACGGTGACGTATGACACATACATAAACAGTTCGACACAGCAAAATAAACTGGAAAGGCTGATAATAACTCATAATGTATCATGGAATTAGATTTAATACTCTTCTTACAGTGTCCACATTTTTATTTATTAAAGTGATCAGTTTCACAAATGCTAAAAATCATATTGATGTCCTGCCTGTAATATAAACTATGCAATAAATCAAGACATATCACTTCAATGGTATAAAATACTAGTCAAGAAGACTGTCAAATATAGATCGGATTTAGCAACACTGTCCACAATGCTTCTCAAATGTTACACTTCATTAAAAACTACTTTTGAATTTAAGTACTTGGGACAGAGAAGCTGTCCAAATCCTATCCAAACCTTTTTGCTCCAGCATAAATAAACAAGGCACAGCAATACCTAAATTATAATTTAGGTGCTAAACTAATTCTTATGAGGTTATTTGCAGAATGAGCAATGGTGAAATGAAGAGTGGAATAAATTGTTCTGTCATACAAATCTAAACAGTTTTAGATATTTTAGCTTATAAATTAAACTGACAGATATAAATATTAAGTGACTTAGGTCTGTATTAGAGCCAAAAAGCATAATCAGTGCAATACTAGAAAACACACTCTGCTGACAAATGCATTGTACGTTTTATGGGACAATGAAGATAGACATCACTGTCTTTAAAAAAAATCTATAATCCTGCTGCAGTCCTGCAGAAATGCTGGACAGTAATAAACTGGAATAAGGTTAGTTTCAGTGTGTGTGTGTGTGTGTGTGTGTGTATCCATGTATCCATGTATCCATGTTAATGGACTTGTTGGATTGGAGATTCCCTAACTTAGTCAAAGATTATTCTGTAATTGTAAGTATAAGCCCTTGAGAATTGCAGCTGAATACCAAATAGTTTTTTGTAATGTTTGAAGTATTCTAATGCAGAAGGCTGCTGCCTAATGAAGTCCCACCGGACTGGTTTTCCTCACAGAAACTCACCTTTTGTTCAAACACTCCAGCTGGACTTTGACAGACATGTTTAGGATATCCGGCAGAAAACAGGTTCGATAATAATCGAAACTGACTAAATGTTACAGCTTGTGGTTTGTATGCAGCTATGAATAATTACCTACTTTTGATGCATCTGCATGTAAATGCATTCTACAGAGATAAGCAAAAATAAAGAGTTATTCAATCTTGCACAACTTCATGATTTTGCCAGTCAAGTGCAGGACAAATTGCTGTTGCAGATCCGCCCTCACCACACATACACTCTGTACAATCCTTCTGCGCGAGTTAAGACAGTTCTCTGAATTGATTATGCATTTTGCATCCATGCAGGAATTAAGAGTGCTGTAGCTAGATCTGGTGTGCAGAATGATTTTAAAGTAACTATAAAGCAAAAAAAAGTTTGAAATGATGAGAAATGTTCATGTAATTACTGTAATTGCTAACTAGACTCTAGACGGCATTCAGTAACAAATTATACAATACTTTAGAAAAGCTCCTACAGTTTCTGGAATATTAATGTGCTTCTCTTTTGACCTCTTTAAATTATGTGTTTTGGACAAACAACATCCACAAAAAAGCATTTCAAAGCTCAAATGAATGACTACAATCTACCACTAAACATGATGACTGTCCAATAAAGTCTAACAACGTAACACGTAACTGAAACCGATCAGATAGAACAAACGGAGGGCAAACAGATTACTTTAGACAGGTAATCATATTCGAAGAAATGAGATGACACAAATGGTTTATCTGTGGCTTCCTACGCTCATGCCCCAATGTGCTCGTCCATATCGCTTGTATAACACTATCTGTGCCTCCTGTTACCACAAACCCAAATTAAATGCACGCTGACTGAATTCTATCCACTGCTCGGGTGCTTTTAACCACTCCTGCTGTTGTACCCTCACTCACAGATACATCGGATGGCAAACTGCAAACCCACTGAACTTTGCAAATAACAGCATTTATACTGTACATATGCACCATTTCCTGCATGAAAAATGAGACTTCCCAATATGTTTTTTTAATATTTGCTTGATTGGAATGTTTTTTGTATTCGTCACTTACACAGATTGTATTGATTATAACCTGAGGTTCTTTACTTTCAAATGAAAGCAAGTCTGTTATCAATCATCACTTCAATGCAAGACCTCATTTCCATAAAAAGGCACTCTTGCCAAAGGCTACTTCATTTAATACTACGTTTCAGGAGAGCCGAAGGTAATATTTCATCGTAGAACAGGTTTTGCAGCACGATGCGCCATGTAAATAGCACTATCACACATAATCAACCACATGTCAGTTACGCTCAGGGGATGAATTTTATTACTTTTAAACAAGGTTCAAGTTCTATAACTCATGGCATTTATTTTCATTCAGAAAACAAGACAAATACGCTTTTCTTATGAATGGACAGGTCTATAAATTTCACATAATATACACAGTAAACAGAGGACATTTTCTACTCTGGTCACAATTGTCGCTCCTCACAGTTTTCACCTGAATTGTGCAGTAAGGTTACCATTTCTGGCAAACTAAATCAGAGAAATGCCAGAACTGGATGCCTGTGCATCTGCTGCTAGGTCACAAGTGGCAGTTCAGGATGTAAACCCAAATTCCAGCCTCTCCAATTCTGGATCTAATGCACATATTCATTTCAGTTGCCTAGGAACTGCCTGTCCCCCTCCTGCTAATATCTCAATGACATTTCTAGGGTTCTTATTTAAAACCTAAACCACTTGTTTCAATCAAGCCACACGTATGCTGTTTTTATGGAGCAGAGCTGACATTTTCTCAGGCGCTCTATTTCTCTGAGGCTCTAATCACACTACACATTATTGCACAGCACATGTATTATTAGAGGTAGTAGTAATGGTATTATTACTATTAGTGTTATGGTACTGGTATGGTATGATGTTATCAAACTGCATTATTGTGTTTGTTTATTTTATTTTATTTATGTATCTATTTGGATTTTGTGTGGACTGATTTTTATCTTATTGTCAATAATGACCATAAAAAGACAAAATATTCAAGCATTGCCTGTGTTTTTTTTTTTTATTCCTCTTAACCACAGACAAATTTAATCAAATCAATAAGTTAACCTATGCTGGTTGACATGTTCCCTACGTACGATGACAACAGGCTCTGCAGTCCATCCTAAGTCAGTCCCACATAAACCGCCCTGCAGCTGAAGTGTTATCCAGCTGTATCGACCATTTACTCTTTTCTGACTCAAGCTCATTACAGGCTGCAGCCTCATTTTTGAATGAGCTCATTACTTACAGTACAGTATCTGGTCTAAGCACAAGCATGTGATCACCCTCTTGTGTATACATTAGAATTGTGGTCGTTAGGACATGTCAGGATGAGGCGCAAACATGGAGGTAGATAATTCAAGGCTTTAATTACTAATCAATTCGTATCTCCATATCTTCTTATAGATATGCTCACTCACATAAACACAGAGTATTTTGTGCAAAGGGTTATTGATCCTATTGGAGGCTCTTTTAGATAAAATACCACTTTATACTTGGGTCATTAAACAAAAACACACACCCTTAATTAAAAAAATAAAGTTTGTTTTCCTTGAAAGGTTATCACCACCTAGCTCACAGGAGGAAATGGCAATTCGTAAGCGTGGATGCGTCAATCAGTGCTTCAGGGAGGAACAAAAGAAATCCTCATTGAACATGTGTTGTCAAACGCAGTACAACAAAAGAAGAGAAAAGGACATTAGACAATGTGTTGTGTCTTAAAAGGATTTCATTTAAAATGTCTAACATGAACATACTGCCATATGTTGACAGAGAAGCTGCTGTCATTTGTGAATACAAGGGAATCTGTGGCAATTAACTTACCAGATGTTTTGGGGAGGTGAAGTATCTCAAGGTCACCTTTCAGCCTTTCTGCCTTTCAGTGTCCATGTTGTCTACACGGGGGGTGAGATTATCCTCCTCCAGCAAGATCGTGCCATCTGGGAGACGGATAGGGAGCAAGAAAGCAGGGGGAGAAGGAAAAGAGACAATGAGTTAACTGTCTGAATTAGTTTGACACTTTTAGCACATTGACTTGTTTAGTATTTGAATTCGAGGGTAAACGTCAATAGGTGGGAAAGACAGTGTCTTCGAGGGGAGCCAAATTGACTGCTCTGTCTCTCCAGAAAAGACACATGTTGACACTCTAACCATTATTCAGCAAATGATTTGTATGTTTTCAAAAACAGCTCGTGTTGCTCTCAGTAATCTACCTCTGCATCTGCAGCAGTGGTAAAAACTTCCCTCGTGCTATTTATGTAATATGTTTTAATCAAGGATCTACTCGAGTAGTGAAGCTACCATTCCCCACTGGATAATATCTGTCAAACGGAAGAATGGCATGTCTTCATGTCTAGGGAAGTGTTCATGCCTTATATAGTCTTGGTCTTGTAGACTTGTCTGTTGCACATAGCTGGATCTAGCCAGGGGCTAAGGAAGCAGACCTTATGAGAGCTCATTAAAACAGTCTTCAAGTCTTAAGAGACAAATATGAATGTACTACAAAAAAGAGAGATTGCCATTAAAAATAATCAGGACTAATGGAGCAGTTCCCAGACTGAAAAAAAAAACAACATTTATTAATAACGGAAGTCAGAGCTGACTTAGATTAGTTAACGCAAAGGTCACTGGAAGGCATTCAGAGACTCGATTGTAATGTTCAAACAATTCAGAAGCACCTCTCGTATGAAGACACAAACGTGCGCCCTGTTTTACTCCTTTTTGTGTTACATTTACAGATTACTGGACAACTCGTTTCTCTTCTAATAGAAAGATGCATCTCATTCCTGGCAGAGCATCATTCTCTTCCCATCTCTTTATAGTAACACTCACATTTTCACTAGCTGCATGAAGGTAAAATAAAAACACATTTATTTAAATAAAAATCCACTATTGTTTTTTGCCACTTAAAAAAGGCTTTCTAACAAGATGTACCACCTCACTCTAATACTAACGACCTCACTTGGCCTATGTGCTCCTCATTTCAGCTGAGTCTGCAGGGGCGTTCTCATGTGAGCCATAAAGAGGACTGAACGACACAATTACCATTTTCAAGCTCCCACTTTAAATCTGAACAAGATTTGATCTGAGTCTCAATTTACATAAAATACCCTTAGACAAGGGGGATTTCCCACAATATTATGAAATGGCTATTATCCAGATAAACAATGTGAATGTGCAATGGCTCATTACCAATCCAACACACAAGTGTGATGTACAGATGCACAAGGTCTCTCCAAGAGAAAAAAGGAAAAGTCACTATTTGAACTAAGTCGCAATGTGTCTCAAAAGCATTTTGTTACACGTATGAATATCCAGTCATGCAGCAGGCATCTGGGAGGCTCGAGGGAATTTAACACATACGCAATCAAGATTCCTTGCAACGAAAAAATCTGTCAGTTTGGAGTCAGCAACATATTGTTCTGAGGAGCAATAAGTCAGTATGACAATTTCAATAAGTTTTGCATCATCAGCTATTTGTAACTCTATTTGTAAAGGCCTTTCTACAGTAAGTTCTACTTTGCAGCTTTACTGCTTTTCCACTTTTCTACCTTGCAGCGTTAAAACTTGTGAAATACCTCAGTTATTAATACTTAATGTGTAACGTGTTAGCTCAGGTCCAGGTTCTGTTGACCATCCTCATGTTCTGGTAGCAAGTAAAAATCTGTTTTTGTTACTTGTTTCGTTGGCTGTGCAACTTACCCAGCAGTTACTGGGCTACTGTTAAAATGACTAATCTCTATTAATCAAGAGTTCATGTTTTGTTGGTTGTCCTCTGGTTTTATGAGTTAACAGGAAGATCGGATCGCTGCATTTGTTTGTGCGAGTTACGGTACTGTTTACACATGACTACAGCTAGCCTGCTATTAGCCCTTCAATACACACATCTGTTCCCACGACCTGCAAGACACATCTGTCCCCTAAAGAATGAGTGAATCACCAAGGCCAATCACGGATCAGAACGCAACATGGCTGAATGAACTCAGTCCTGGCTCATCTGGATGGTTTCCAGCTAGAGAAGGTGGACAGACAAAGGAGGCAGCATGTGGAGGAACTCTGCCGCAGGTCCTTTACCTCGGCTCTGATCAGACTATGGCCCCCGGTGCTCCCAGCACATTTAAGTGTCTCAGACAAAGGCAGACCGATTTGCCTGATTGCGGGACATTAGATACTTCTCTGGTGTTGCTCATGGAACTCTCTATGTTATCTACTAATTAGGATGTTTCATTATTTTTATTACTACTATTATTGCTCCATTCTGTGTTATCACTCCTTGATTTTCCTTAGCCTACCTTAAGAGCTGGTGCAACTGGCTCTTAAAGCAGATTTGACGATCTTCATGTATTATGCATGTGTGCAGAGATTTCACTGCCTGTCGTTTTTTTCTTGAAGACCTCTCTGAGAATTGCGTAACGCTTAACTGCACCATGTCACACAACTGCAGTGGGTCAGAAATGCACCATGAGGAGGGGTCGATTGTGAAAAAGTATTTGACACAATAGTATTTAAAACAAGGGAGTTACACTCAACTAGCACAAGCAACAAACCTTTTCTCCTTAGACCAACAGGCATTTACAGTTGCTGCTCATGAGCAGTCAGAGTCACTGGTCTTTCTTCTAATTTGATCTTTTTATCTTACTTAGCTATGGTCCAATATAAATCTACCAGCAAAGCTCTTCAAATTTATTGGCTGAAAATACCTTCATATCACCGTTCACTGACCGACACTGTTTATCCTTCCCTGTGAGCACAGAACTACTACGCAGACCCTAAAAAGTACCCTTGATTAATGTGTTTAGGGATTTTTATTACACAAGTCATACGTCCAGTGTCGGGTTGATTTAAGAGCTCTGTTGGGGCATGATAAAAACTGGGCTAAAGCTTCACTGAATGCTTCAGCAAAAGTGAAAGAATGCTCACTGAATCTGCTTCTAATATTAACATCTTAACAACATGTTAACCCTGCACGAAGCACTTGAGCTCACTGTGGTAAATGTTACAAGTGACTCAGTATCTAATCACCTGCCTCTGTGCCTCAGTGAGAGTCTTACAAATGGCTTTTTTTTTTTTTTTTTTTTTTTTTTGATGAAGTGATTGTGTGGAGGAGTGTATATTGTCTCCAGCTGTAACACTGCATACAGGAATGTGTAGGAGCAAAGCAGTTTGTGAGTATGTGTTTGAGAGAGGAAAGAGACAAAATGAAGAGATAGAGACGTACAGCACAGAACGACAGACAGGAAAAGACAGAAAGTGTATTTTTCATATGGTTGAACCAAAGTTGAGATTCAGCCAAGGTCATCCTCTTACTTATGACATACATGGAGCCAGACTGAGCCTCTCACTTGGACGCTCTCCATCTGCTCCCGCTGATAAGACCAGCTACTTTGCGTGCAGCAGACAGACAAAGTGGCTCTGCAATACACTGGTATTGTGTGGATATAGTGTGATTAAACTACATTAAGATTCTGTTGGATCACACAAAAAAAACTTTATTTTACGAATTGGAATGAAAATCACAATTATAATGATCACAGTTATCAGCATTTTAATGATACTGGTATAAAGTCCTGTGCTACTGTACTAACAAGCAGACATACTAACAAGCACTGACCCTACTGTTGAGTTTGCATAGATGGAAGTCACTTACTGTAAGTTACAGGGGAGTCTTTTAAAGTGCGGTAATCAACCACGGTTTTAATACTAACTGAGCTTCAGCTTGCTTTAAAATTATTTATGAGAGAAAACAAAGATACATTTCTGGGCTGTCAGTGAAGACGTGTCAGTACTGTGTAATTATACCCAGAGAGCTACGTGAATTCAACAGAAGGGCGTAGTTAAGGACGCCAGTTATACAGAAAGAGAAATATGGGTGATAATAAAACCTGTATGGGTGAGACATTACTGTTTAGAGAGATTAGAACGACATCAAATAAATGCATCATGATGGTAACGTATTACACTTTGTTAAAGAAGGTGGCAATAAAGTAATGAAGAGTAATATTTGCTTTACTGGGAGGATGGTTTTTAGAAAACAATTAAAATGAACTGACAGAGCTCTATAGATTACAGTCAGTCATGTGTACATGACCTTTAGCTTCTACATCAGACCAATTAATTACAGTGTATTTGTGCATCACCCAATAAATCACAAAACGCTCGACAGCAACAGGACCACAGACACAGCGTTTTCTTCATTAAACACCAACATCGCGAAAGCGAGTCCATTTAAAAGCCATCTGCTAAAACACGGCAGTTTCCAAACAAACTCTCCTACTGTGGTCTTGTACGGGGCTATAACAAAAACTTCAAACAAATGGCCAAACTCCAGGCACGCTTCTGTGTTGCAGAGAGGTTTACGGACTGATCACCATAACTACAGCTGATGATCTCAACGTGCGATGCTTCCTGTTAAATGAGCCCTAGTCCATGGAAGTGGACCAATTGGCAGGAAATGAGACTAAATTGGTTGGGAAACAGATGGAAGAGGAGCCGCCACTATAAAGCCCATGAGGCTGTAAAGGAAGGAAAGAGACGAGGGGCAAGGATGAAAATGAGACATAGAGCGTGAGTGAATGGCATGAGATAAAGGTTTGATATAACGAACGATGGGACATAACTTTTAAAGGCATGAGCACAAATCAATGTTCAATTTAAAATCAATAAACTTAGATCCACTTCTCTACAGTGTGAACACGTGTCTCAATTTGAAGGGCGCAAAAAGTACAAATTTGAAATTGAGATCTCCGTCAGTAACTCGTGTCACCGTTGAACGGTTGATCTGTAACACTGTTATTTGTTGTGTATGCTTATGTAATTTTTCCAAGAAACAAGACATGAGAGAAAAAACAGAGAGGCCTTGAAAATTTGCCAAAAGCAAAGCATTCCTGGCCTTTCCCATTCGTTAAAAGTCATCTCTCTAAAGAGTTCCACGCAGAGACAACATCCCTGCTGTCACAGCCAATTTCAAGACACATGCAAGATTCATTCAATCTTTATTTTCAGACATATCAGAAGTGACGGCAGAACAGGTCTCCGTGACCTCGCAAAAAAAAAATTAAAAAACAGTTGCCAGGCTCTTCGAAAATAAAACTCGTGATCCAAATATAAACACAAAGGTCACCCACCAGCCAACATTCAAACGAAGCTGCTATGAACTCTCCAATTGACAGGGCTGCTTTAATATAGGCTAACTTTAAACAGCAAGTTATTAATGTTGCAGAAGAATACTACAGTTATATATACACATTTACAGTAGCTTAATGTTTACCTTAAATATTGTCTCACCTTTCTATCAAAGCCATGTCTTTTTAGCAGAGTTACATATAATGATTATGGCTTTGGCCACAAGGACCCCGAGGTGCAAGAGATATCAACAGAGAAACGATAGCTGAGTGTGTCCACAACGAACAGAACTTAAAATCCTCTGGAATACCTGCCCTGGGTTGATACAACATGTACACTGAATGGTCCCTCAGATAAAAAAGCCTTTTGTCATCTGAGCAAATGACTCCCAGCCATATTAATGGATCTCCTGTGTTGAATTGGGGGTGGGAAAACACACACACACACACACAGTCACACTCACTTCCCTGTGTTTATCTAGCTGATTTAACTCAGGTGATATAAGTGAATTACAGTCTATCCTTGTAGGATATGAAAGCTTCCTATAAATCTCTATATACTGCAGGAAGTGTACAGCAGCTCAACTCAAAACCACCCAAAGATGAGAAGCAAAAGCAAAGACACCGAGGTTGTCAGCTTATAGATGGATCATTCCCTCTGTCCAGCTGTTACTGTACACACTCAAAGAAATGGGGGATTTGCTGAATAATCTGTACGCTCTGTGAGAAGTGATAAAAAGAGTATAACAGGCTGAACCTTTGTTAAATTATCTCAGGAATGTGCCACTTCACTGTGAATAACCTCTAACTTAAAAAAGGCGTCTGTACTAAAAGATACTTCATCGCCAGTGCTGAATTTAGATGTGCCGTCTACCTCATGTCTGCCGCCATTAACAGCCTATTGATCCCGTTGAAGAACACAGTGCTAGATAATGACAGATCTAAGCTGAGCCACATCAAATTACAGTCAAATGTATTCATATAAAGTGTTTTAAATACAGAGGTTGTTCGCAAAAGTGGAAAGTGCATGTGTCACCCGTGAGAGGAATTGAATGGGTTGAGGAGTGTGAATTAAAAATCCGTGCGTGGTCTCCACATCATTAACCCTTCGGTGCTACACTGACCTTCGATGTTCATTTGATCTCATCATGTTTTGGTGGGTGTAGAAGTGGAATGGGGTGAGGGTGCGGGGGCCTTTGATGTTCCAATGCAAAATTTCTTTTATCTCTCGTGGTGCGTTTGAGAGAGGGCCGGCTGTCCAAAAACTCAATTAGTGCAACTCTGAATGTGAGCCGGCAGCATAAGAAGAGGCGTTAGGCACGGAGGTGTGAACGGCACAGGGAAAAATAAATAATAAATGTGACTATTAGGACAAATGGGGCCACACGCTGGACAAGAAAAACAAAAAGATTGTTTTGTTTTTTTTAAAAGATGGAATCTGCTGGACCAGCCTCACCTCCAGCAGCAAGATGACCACAGAACAACCCTGTTGCTCTGGAAGTGTGATATCCAGCTGGTGTTCACATCAGCTTTTCATTGAAGTTCATGTGAATGGTTAGGTTTGTCTTTGATGGATAATTGAAGCAGCTTGACAAATGATGTATATCCTTACTGCACAGGGTGAAATTCCTCAGCCCATTAAGCGCGTCGTCATCCAATGCTTCATCACCGCAAATACCACAAAGTAGCATAAAAGAATTCAGAATCCCAAAAGCTCAAAGCTCTTAGCGTGATCCCTCAGCCATAACTGCGTGGGTTGTTTTCTTCCTCCGTGAAGTATACTGCACCTCTAGAAACCAGGTGGAAAGAAAAGGGGCAACGGGAAGAAGTAGGAGAATGGAAGGGATGACAGCAAGAAAAGGAGGAATCTGTGTCTGCGTGTCAGCGCATCTGTGTGCTATGTAAATAAACAGGCCTGGCAGACCCCCTCGCATTCTTTCATGACTGTGAAAAGATGCACGGCAGCTTAGGTGAGGAGGGAGAGAGGAGAGGAGGTAGGGAGGAAAGAAGCAGCAGCATGGCTTTTCACATTAGGTCTTTCATCTCTCTGCTGCCATCGGTCATTGGAAATGGGAGAACACCGACTCCCAAACTCTGCACTTCGTTCCAATTCCATTTAGCTCAGGAGCAATTGAGAAACCAAAGAATGTGAAAATAAAGAAAGCTAAATTACAATGTCCCAAAAGGAGCAAAAAGAATTATTCATGCACAAAGGAATTTAACTGCATTGTCCCACTGCCAGCACCAACAAAAGAATATTCTTAGTTTTCAAATTAAGGTGGTTTTCCATCAGGTGAAAGCTATTTCTATCCTTCATCTTGCAAGGCCACTAATAATCATGAAATACTTCCTGTGGAGTGTGGTAGTCCAAAAAAAGAAGTGAAAAATCTGGGCTAAAGGCCGACCGTAAGAACATTAGGAGGACAGGCTTATGATAAAATATAGCTCCCTTCTTTCCTTTCTTAAATCAAAGCTCCCTGTGCAGTGTGTTTCACACAAACAAACATGTTCGGATAAAGTCTCCCAAGTCAGTGAGACTCTCTGGGTGATTTTAATAAGCTGTGACTGTAATATGACATACATAATGCTGAGAAGTGTTTGTGTTCTCAAAGAATGGCTGCAGAGAAAATTACAAGTTTACAAATGTCGTGCCTTTAGAAATCATGGGAACAACATCTTTGGGCCATTTATTTGCCTTTATACAAGTTATTTGTCCAGTTTGACCTTTGAATCCTGCACAAACAGTAAGTCATAAACAGAGAGGGATAGACCCCAGATAATCACTGAGAGCACATTGAAAAACGAGCAGTAACTGAGAAGAGAGCTGAACTGTTACTGTGCAGCATTTAAAACTACTGCACTTTGGAGCTGTATGCTAACTAACAGTACCAGTCATGAAACAGCAAATGTGTTGTTTTTCATTGTTTACTTTTTCTGTGAAAAGCAAGGGGGAACCACAGCCATGATGACAGCTGATGGCTTATTATCAATTACACAGGCTGTGTGTCTATGCCTGTGACTGAGAGCGGTGTGGTGACAGACCAGCTGAGTCTGTGCTACAGAGAGACAAGCAGCAGAAACCTTATTGGAATAACAAAATCTCCTTAGGACCACAGAAGGCAAAACAGAAATGAGAAGAGCGAAAGATTGAGGAACCGAGCCTTGCAGCTGTTGAAAATAATAAAAATACGTTTTTAGAATACCAGTCGACCTGCTGACTTGTTTTAAATAAAGAAGTCATCTTCTGAACTTGTGCATTTTCTCTGTTTCAAAAACATGTCACCACAGCATAAGCAACATTAACTTTAACGATTTACCCGGTGGTGTTGGCAGATGAGTTTTAAAACGTGAACAGTGTGCTGGAAGCAAACTTTTAGCACTTTCACAAAATTACAAATTCTATGATTTATTTCCTTTTGCAGCTGTCTCATTGTCCAGTGGAATACTAATACATTTACACGTGGAGTACAATTTATGAGAGCTGATACTGAGGTATCAGCTAATGTCTCTACAATAACTCTGCTCTGATTTCATCTGGGAATTAATGAGAGATTTTAGGATAGCAGTCCAGACTAATTAAAACGCACTCTACATCATCATTAGAGATGGTTTCGCTTTAGTTCTTGCTAAAATCCATCTTCCATAATGCCGGTTCACAACCATTCTGTCTGACATTGCCCTGCAGTCCTGTCACTACCAACTCATCGACACCACCCATCATGTTCCAGATGTGTTCATCCGAACTGATTTTATTCTGAGTATTAATAACCCCAATATATACAGTAAAAGATTATGTTGTTACAGTTAACTGTCAATGTTTGTACTTTCTTCACCTGTGATGATAATAGTTGGACATCTTAACCATCTATCCATCACCTTTAGCTAACTATCTCTACTGTTTATATATTACTTTTTGCAACCGTTCATCTGTCACATTTAGCTATTTCAAACATTTATTCATTACTATTAACCACTTCAGCAATACATGCATTACTTTGCATAATTCAACATATTTTTAGCAGCCTGTTTAGACTCCTCTAACAAGTTTTCATGCATTCCAAATTGAAACTCTAAACTGAATCAATATGTGGATAAATATTTTTTAAATTAGCAGAGCTATTGAAAAGACACAGTCTTTTCATGTATACCCTTGGGTGCAGTCACGGTTGCGTAATATATTGCCTATTATTTGAAAGATGAAAATAAATTAGCACCTACAGCAATGCTCTATCACCCTTGGCAGAACAGAAATCGTGTGTTGTTCAAAGTCTGCAAATACCTGCAGCAGAGATGAACAGGACGTCGGGAAATAATAAGACAAGAAAGTTACAAAAATGCAAAAGAGAATTGAAAATTCATGCATCACAGAATGCATCATAACAAAAAAACATCCTCTCAGCACATAAATGGGCCCACATTTTAATGTTTGGAGTGAAAACAAGTATAAAAGCTTTACTTGCTTGTTTGTTCTCTGCTCTGCTGGATCAAGAGTTAATTCTGCTCAGAGTGACTCTGGGCTGCAAGTGACAGCAGTGAATTAATGATTCATTATGGCCAGTGTAAGCAAATAGTGAGCTGGTGATGGAAGAAAATGGATTTACACACATCTAGCGCCAACCATGACATCGCTCCAGCTATTAAAAAATATTCACATACCCACATAGAAGAATGTAAAAGCAGTACTCGTTTGTAAAAAAAACAGAATATCTTGAAAAGAACGTGCCAAATGTGCTGCTCAGATCTACGCCATTTTTTGAAAGCTACTTGTTAAGAAATGGGAGACCCGAAATCTTCATAATCATTTATTATAAATGTGATATTTTGCATGTTCAGCTTTTCTTCTAAATGAATTTTCCATTTTCTTTTCAATCACGCCAGGCACTTAAGTCCAAACTCATCGCCAGCCTCACCACACGTTCAGAGGTACAAGTGTAACTGTAAAAAAAGCTACCGCTCTGTGGAGTCTGCGGGGTGCTTGGTGCTGGAGAAAACATAAAAATTTGATAGACCATGTCAAAAATATTTCTCCCGTATGGGATTACTAATGCAGAGAATCTGTTCTACATGAATATTCCATTAAGAAACACACCATTAGTTTTTCTGATGATGTGCTTTGGGACAGTTTGTTTTCTGGTTCCTAACACATCAGGTTATTTTTTCTGGTTTAGAACTCGTGGCGCAGCTATAATGTTTAAGCTCTTTTAAGGTTCACACATGGAAGTCTACAAACCTCTTAATCTCCTGTGTCCACGGATCACCTCAGGGCTGTAAATTCAGCCAAGCATCACAGATTAGAGTCTTGCTTCTCTGTAGTTTCTGTTTTAGGGAGAGTGTTGTTCAAATCTCAAATGTTAGATCATCCCGCCTTCCCTCTCTGTCTCTGACCCGACCTAAAGGAACAGTATGTGCAATAACTTACATTAAGTTGAATTCATGTTTAAATCAAGCAGACGCAATATAAAAATCATGTAAATCTACTGCGAACCACACAAGCACTTTTTTTTTTTCTTTTGAACTTGTTTATGAGTGTTAAAACATTTAACATCAGTGGTGACACAGCTACAAAAATCTAAAGCAACACATCAACAGATGCTGTGATCTTTCAAACTCTGGAGACACACGGTTAAAACGAATGATCATATTCCGGCAGGACTTATCAGCAGGTTAGATGTGGAGCCACTGATGTCTAAAGGTCTTATGGATGTGCAGGGAACCATCTGCATGTCATTCTGATGGATGAGGAGGGAGCAAAGATCGAATGCCCCTCGCTGTTGAGACAAGACTTGTGTTAGGTTGGGACCCATCCTGTCACTTCCACTGACTGATGGTCGCATTGAACGCTAACTTGCCCACACAACCACAAGAGCAAGGCTCCGATAATGGCAGTGAAGGAGGTGGGGTGAAAGCTAATCAATGTGTAGCGTGCATGTATTTCTGTAGCATATCTATAATGCCTGTGGGTTGAGCAGCAGAAAGGAGAGATGCTGTGAGTCTGTGTACCAGACTGAATTAAAATGTCCCAACAGAACTGGTGAAGTAAATAAACAGTGCATATTAAGAGATGAGGGATTTCTCATTTCATTCCCCTGCAGTTCTTAGGATTATATTACTATGAAAGAATTGATTTTGTCTCAGACATACAGAGCTCCAAAGACTGCAGAAGTCACAACAGAAGTAAATCAAACCAGGAAGAAAGGGATTTATTAAAAACACCCCCAAAAATGTTCTAAACGGGAGACAGATTCAAACGAGACTTCTGCAACAATACGGCACAATTAAAACTTCTTTTGTTGTCTCGTTCATGGATGAACCAAGTCCTTAGACCTACAGAAAGAGTCCTTTCTTTTTGTGTGTGTGTTACTACTGGTGCTCAAATGGTTGGGAAGTAATGGCAACAAACTAACATAGCTCCATTGGTAATATCTTACCATATGTATAACTTCTTTATTCATGGCTCTTTGAATCATTTCACAAAGAGATAAACTCATTCTCACTCGAGCTCTAAATCTTTCACATCAAAGTAAGATTCAGGGGATTTGTTTGGTTCGGCGCTGCAGTGCTGCTGGTAATTTCATTAGAGGTGGCTGTGACTCAGAAGGCACTTCACAGAGCTGGTGGTCCACTAATGACAGGGTCGGTGGTTTGATTTGGCTCTTCCAGTCCAAGTGTTGAAGTGTCCTTGAGCAAGACACTAACGCCTGAGCTGCTCCTGATGTGTGTAACTTGCACTTCAAGTTGCTTGTTTTGAACCTACGCCGCTTGTTTTAAGTATTTCCACGGTTCAATCCAATTTTGCAGGAAAATGTGAGACGCTGCAAACCATCAAACAACCGTACTGCAGCGCCTGTTTGACAGATTTCCACAAAAAGCATTAAGGTATAATAATGCTTAAATCAGCAAATGCTGTCAAAGCTACACGGACGCACGTCATGTTGTGATTCAAGAATTAACAGGTGCATCTAAAACGTCTGTCCAGAAAATTTGATCCAATTAAAAAAATCTGATTAAAACAACTATATTTTTACCATTTTGACAGATTTCTCATTTTACCCTTCAGCAGCTCTTAGACGTATTCAGCAGGGAGACTAATAAATTTTGGTTTAGACACCTGGCGCTGCAAAGACTGAAAAGAGTCAAAACACGTGTGTTGGGGAATTTCTGCTGTCTGGAGCCCTCATCAGTATTCTTGCCTTGTTAATGTTACTGTTCAGTGACAAAACATTTCAAATGGCAGCCAAGAGCTCTGAACCCCTACTACACCAAGCCACCAGCAATTAAAACACAGATATTTGGCAGAAATATGATTAATTTTCTTCACATTAGCTCTTGGAAAAGAACCATGGAATTAAGAAGGAGCCCCAACACTGGATTGTTAACAATGTAAATAACCTCTGCTACATCCTGATTATGATATATGGAGAGCAAAGTGCTGCACTCAAACCTACTGCCAACACTGACATACAATAAAAAGGATCATTACTAAACCAGGGAAATGACTCAGACTGTTTCACTTGCTTTTCAAAGAAACCTCCACCTCAGATCCTGCTATCTAATGTACAAATAATAAACAGCGAGGCGGTGACGGGGTTATCCTGCTCCCCTGGTGGTTCTCAACAGTTACGGATTAAGCAGGATGTGACTGATGTAATGATAGAAGCTTAAGGAAAATGAGGCAGATGACTACAAACTCTAACTGCCCCTCCACGTCTGTGTTGAAAAAGAGATTTAATGAGATTAATTTAAAGAGCTTTAGTGAGACTAATCTGGATAAAAGAGAGTGGTTAAACAAACATGAAAAGTAAAGAGGAAGGAACACAGAGGTGGTACAGCCTGGGAGAAAACTGGAGGATACTCAGGGTCATAGACAACATGTAAGGATTTTAATGAAATATCACTGGGAACACGAACTGCGGCCGCTTATCCCACCAGCTCAAAGCCGTCTGTTAATTACACTACGGGTTTTAATAGTCATTTTTGCATTTTCTACACTCCAGAGCCACGATGGAAGTTTTAAAATGTAAAACTACCATGTAGAAAATTATTATGTAATTATTATATCTGTTGCACTGATGGATGTCAGTGTGGGTGTGTTGATCAACCACTTTGTTCCACAATACAGTGGCAAGAAAAAGTATGTGAATGGTAATAATGTTTTTTCTGCAAATATAACAAATATAACAAAACCATAACCAACAAAACCTTTATTTAGAACAATCATAAAAACCCTATAGTGCAAGTGGGACAAGTATGTGAACCTGTCTGTTGACCCCCTCTTGGCAGCAATAACCTCAAACAGGTGCTTCCTGTAGCTGTGGATCAGACCTGCACATTGTACAGGAGGAATTTTAGCCCATTCTTTCTGCAGAACTGCTTTAGCTCTGTCATTTTCTTTGGATGTCTCATGTGTGTGACTCTCTTAAAGTCGTTCCATAGGATCTCTATTGGTATAAAGTCTGGGCTCTGACTGGCCACTCCAAAAGCTAGATTTTGTTTTTCTGAAGCCATTCTGTTCTCGGATCATTGTCCTGTTGCATCACTTAACTTCTACAGAGTTTCAACTGATGTTCAGACATTCTCACATTATGCTGAAGTTCTTTTTTGATACGCTTAGGAATTCATCTTCCCCTCAATCACTGCAAGCTGGCCTGACCCTTATGCAGCAAAGCAGGCCCAAATCATGATGTTTCCTCCACCACACTTTACAGTCAGGATGATGTTTTCATGATGATATGCAGTGCCCTTTTTATGCCAGATGTAGTGCTGTTTGTTCTTTCCAAATAGTTCAATCTTTGTGAAACAGGTTTCATCAGTCCACAAACATTTTGCCAATACTGCTGTGCAGTGTCAATGTGCTCTTTGGCAAACTTCAGGCATACAGCAATGTTCTTTTTAGTAAGCAGCAGCTTCCTTTGTGGTGTGCTGCCACAGACACCCTGATTGCTCAGTGGTTTCCGCACTGTAGACTCATGAACACAAATCCTTTTTCTTGCCACTATATATGTAATATCTCTAAGCAGGTTTGATCGATTGGTATAATGTAAATTCAGTCGTGGTCTTTAGAAGATGAATCCAACTGACTGTGGTGACTTTTCTCTAATGTCACCATCAGGTTGACATCTGTGAGTATTTTCACTATATATAATTTAGTAATAACCGGACTGCCTTCAAATTTAATTCAGATATTCATATAAATACTAATAACATTGGTGATACCTTGACTTTTTCCATAAAGTCAAAATGTCAAATTGTCTTTTAGTTCTTGACTACATACCTGTAAATTAATGATTTGCATCAGTCTCATGTGTGCTTTGTGCCCTTAAATATTTATTTAAATGTAATTAATTCTCCTTGCAGCCATATAATTGTCTTTTCCTGTGGCAAATGTCACGTTTCACAAAAATTACCCAACAAATCGAACCCAATACATTAATCTAAACAAAATGTAACCGAAACGTCAAAACTTAAACATTCGTATCAAAGCAAAATAACCCATGATATCAACCTCTCCATGCAACTGCAGGGCGTAATGTCATTCTAGCCAAAATGACTAGAAAATCAGCTTTGTGCCATGTAATCTATATAAACACAACATCATCTGTGCAACTTCATCCTCCTCAGCGAAGGCAGGTTCGTTTGAAGCAGCAAAATTTACAAACTCAAACTAAAATGGCGGCTTGCTTTGTGTTTCTGCCAGCTTTGCTACTGCTTAAGAATAAGAGCCCATGGTTTCCTTTGTCTTCCTTGTTTGCCACTTTCATTTGAAGAGATTTAAACTCAGCTCTGTGCCAGGAATCTAGACATTATAAATCAGGCTGATTTAACCATTGTATTTTCATGTTTACACCGTACATTAAGATGACTAAATATTGATAAATAATAAGCTCCTGCAACTCTAGTGTGTTGCCTGTATATGCAATAAATATGTCCAGCTTGGGTTATGATTACATTTCAAAGAAACAGAGAGAGTACCAAGCCAATAAACAGTTTCTTTTTTTTTCTACCAACATACTGTAATGCTGCCAAAAACATTTGTATGGAGACATGCCAGGTAATTCCATCCATCCTCTCTTGGGTCTGGCCTGCTCTTCATCCCAAAGACACCAGTAAAGTTAAAATATTTTGCCAGCCTAGTCCTCCACTAAATCTCACCATTCCTGTAATACTTCAGGATCTGTTGCTCTACAATGATGTGAAATTCACGGCGACAAATATCCTTTTACAAATTTTATTCAAAGAGCAGTTCGATAGGGCTTGTGCCCAGTGTTAGGTATCGCCAGAGGGTTTGCACAGATGATAAGGACGAACACAAAACAGATGACCAATCCTAAAACCTACTCCAGTGATTCACGTCGTTGCACTTCTCCCACCAAAACCTTTGTGCCTTGCCAAGTTACACACATTCCTGGGATGCGCTTGAGATTATTATCACTTCGCTAAGTGGAAGTAATCCCCGAGGAGGTGTCACAGGTTTCTACTGCTCCGATCACTAAACATGGAGGAATGAAAATACCAGCCATGGAAGAGCTGGCGTTCCCTGATTATGACAGTTCGACAGGATTCCCAGCCTTTCTAACCCATGACAACATGACTAGATTAGACATTTCCCCAAAGAGAGAGACAAGACATTTATGTTTCCTTTAAATTAATGCTTACAATTTGCACAGCAAATTAAATGATCACTTAACCCCTCTATTTATCTCTTAGGAGGGGTCCAACTCCAACTAGCCACTGACAGAATGACTTAACTGCATATAGCAGCTAAAAGCTCCACCTCAGCCAACTACAAAAGTAAAACACTACTACTATGACTCATCATAGAAACCAGAACTCGCACTTTTGATTCTTCAAACACATGTAGCTGATGATCTTTCTGTACTTCTACATTTGCACAGTTTTGCATGCAGGACACATTATCAGTGTACCAGCACTGTCATAGGTATTTCTTGATAGGGTTTGTTGATCTATGGGTCTGATCATAAAAATAACTAATTAAAGGATTTAATCCTAAAGGCAAAATGTAATTGATTCTCTACCTTGTTGTAATCAGGCTGTTGTCTGCGAGTTACTATTATGAAAACACTTCCAAACCCCTGTAGGAACATTGTACATCTGCTTCCCTCTTGTCTAATTTTGTCTCTGCTTTCATCCTGTCCAATAGAGTATCCCACTGTGCAGTAAAACAGCAACAATCAGGTACTGAACCAAACACTTGTTTAGACACACAACGACAGGACAGCAAATTGGAGTAAAATTATTTCCATACCCTTTTGATGCTTTGGACTCATGTAAATGTAAACTGAGGATTTGATTCATTGGCCTCAGGGTGGTGAGTCTTGTTGGCTAGGATTAATTTTCTTCTACAGAGTTTAGCCAGAGGGTTGCTCTAGCCCGGTACAAGTTCTACAACTCGTTGCCTCTCTCTCCAATGTCAATCAAACCGAAGACGGAAGAAGAGTCAGAGACAGGTGGTGGTTTGAACTCCTTTACAGAATGGGGCAAATTGTCACTCTTACACCTGCTTCAGGGGAAAAACTGGGAAATTGATATTTCAAGTAGAGTTGTTCATTTGACTTTGCTTTCAACATGTCATTCTAACTCTGACACTTGTTGGGAACTGCTCGGGCAGGTGACAATACTGGGACAGGAATAAAGCTACACAAGCGGGCAGCCTTCAAGCATTATTAAGAGTGCAGGTACTGTAGTAAAAAACAAACAAGAGAGATGAATCAAGTGAGCCAGTATAATGAAAACCAGCTGTGTAAATAATTAAGTAGTTCCATAACTGTAACATTAAAGGAAAAAGCAACATTTGATCCCCAAAGCATGACTGCAGCATCTGCTCAGATGCGTAATAGCAGCAGTGAGGAGAAATAAAGGACAGATGTTTTCCTAAAGGCAAACATATACATACATGGCTCCAAACACACACAGAGTGCATCAAAAAGGTAGGTTGTTTTTACAGAAAGTGTGTTGGGTTTAATATACAGGATGAAATGACATAAGCAACTTAACAATCAATCACAATTTACTCTGATGAGGAGGGGGAGGAGGACTCAGTAGCCCAGAAGAGGCACAAAACATTAGACAGTGAATTGAAAGCAGGTGCAGGACTCAACAGAAGACACGTCACATATAATGTTCTGTGCAAAGCATCTCTGCCCAAATCTTCTCAAAAACACAGTTGGCAGTGACTCAGCAGAGCTCTAACAGGTTGGCACAGTGGCCAATCAGCAAGTCCAAATCCCCAGGAAAAAGCACTCACTCGTCTTTTTAAATTTGCATCCCATGAGAATGGCATTGTGCAAAAACAGTGTCCTTTATCTACATCCAGAGCTATGATCGTCGTAGCTTACAAACAATCAACCCATTCAGTCTCTCTTGTGCCATATGCTGCTCCACAGGTAGATTTTGATTAGCTCTGATTTAGAAAAAAAAATCACTTACGAATGAATTGAATTGAATTTTGTGACAGGTGTTAAATAAAAGAGCGGCAAAAACGGCAGATACTTAACTCAGGTCCATTAACGGCATTAAAGCCAAAATAACCCCAAGGTAGAGCAACATTTGAATCCACCAAAGGCATGAGACTGAATGTCTGAATCAATGTCACTACATCGGCTACTTATGTCAAACATACATAAAATAAATCTTCCATCTGATATGGTTCACCACGCCATCATGACGTGATCTTCTATTTCTTTTAAACAAAAACATTTGAATTGAATACTAAGTTAGAGGCTTCTTCACCGCACTCTAACCTCACATATGATATATAAAATGTGATTCAGTGAAGATAAGCGATAATGCTAAATGTTCGACACACTATTTCGCTCACTTCAGATGTGCATGATGAGCTGCATTACAAAAGCAAGAGGGAGCCATGCAGAAACAAACAACTGGAGGAAGGGGAAGGCATTTTTCTTTTCAGTTGTGATATGCCAAACATGTCATGCCTAAAAAGAACTTACTGATAAATTCTGACAAACTCATTTTGACAGGAAACTAATCACACAGCAGCATCCAATCACTTTCAATTTTCGTTTTAAATGAGTAGGTTCTTGTTGTGACATCAGTAAAATCTGATTCATCAGTCATCATCTCACACCGATGGTGGAAAAGTATCCTCACTAATCCCATAAATGTACGTGTCTGAGTGCATCATGTGATGCAGGATGTAATCAGCTGTTACGCTTATTAGAAGTTGGACGTGAGCGTAAAATAAATATTATATGTTGAATTATCATCATGAATTAGGAGTGACCTTACACTGTATATTGTATCACTGTGTCTTTACTTATTGCCTACAGCATGTGTAGTGTGCGGTTTGTTTTGGATTCCTTCAGTCTGCACGATTCAATTAAGCCACTGAGAAGTACAGTATAACCCCTAAATGCAAATTGTATCATCTGTGGTGTTGCCTTAATGCTGAGAAATAGATTTATTATGAGCATTTAGACTGTTTCACAGAATTTGTTCTAGATAACAATTCATTTTTTTAAATGAAAGGCAATGCCTGCTGTGTTGTTGACAGTGTAAGTGGATGTGTACTTTAGGAATTCAGCAATGTGGAGACTAGAATCAATAACATTCAAAGAAAACACTTTCTAAAATATCAAAACAGAACAAAACAGAAGATGAACTGCGGCTTTTTAACCTCAGTTATTAAAATGCTTTTAAAGGTTGCTTGCCTCACTCCATCCATTTTCCCCCCGGTAGCAACTATAAAGTATTTTATGGTCGTTTCCTTTTTTCTTTTTTCCCAGTTCCCTTTTTCTACAGTAGCAGTAGCAGCACCCACATTTACAGGAATCGTCGCTTGTCTCTACAACTTGTAAGCACTACTTTCACGAGTATTGGTTGTAAAGCATAATGAAGCTAAAGCCGATACAAATGTCTCGGCAGAGGTTAATTATCCTCTTATTAACTTTTTAAACTTACAGGCATCGGTTCCTACGCATGTCAAAGCAGTAAGTCAAGCACACAGTTAATCCAGAGGACTAAACGATCAGGTCACGTTACCTCACAGGGTTTATGAAAAGCACATTTTGTTAGAAGAAATGTTGGTAGTTTTACATAAACACCAGCAGTGCAGCGGTCTACAGTGACATCATCTTCTCTTTCCTCATTCACACACCATGTAAGTTTAGTTTCTGACTTATATTATACGTAATCATATTTCCCCAACACTCACTTCTCTGCTGTCTTCCCCTCTATCTCTTGATGTGTACACTGCGGCTCTCTTCTATCTGAAATCCATCCCTTTATACCTCCACTGAAAATCATGATGGGCAACTTGTTATTGATTTATCTGCTAAGAACAGACAGGAAACAGACATACAAAAAAACAATAGTTCAAGACTGTGAATTCACTCAAGTGAGGTTTAGTTTGTCAAGAGAGCAGAAATAACGAGAGTCAGACAGGACTGAGACAGAGAGAGAGGGTGAAAAAGAAAAGACTGGAGATCTAGACAAGAGAAAAAGGGAGACACCGAGGCTGTACTGTAATGGAGAACATTGTTGCAGAAGCACAAAGACAAAAATAAATCGGAACAAAGATCACTTGTGCAAAGGAATGCACGACTGTTTAGGAGATACTAGCATGGCAGCACTGCAGGTTGTTGCTTGTGTATCATTTGAAGTTAGAGCTGGCAGGTTTCTTTTTTTTTCTCACCACAGTTTATATACTCAAAAGACCTATGTAAATAATATTGTTGACCTCCACTCTGCCTCAATAAATCACCCTTCCTCTCCTGCCCAATACCTGACCTTTGAACCACAATTCACTTCCATTATCTTGATTTATGTGTGTCGATTGCTGTGTGCTGAACATACACAATATCCTAAGATAAACATGGAGCAGCGTCATTAAGAGTCCTGAGGTGAGCGCCTTATGGCCACCAATAAGGGGCAGCTCCAGCTTAGCTTATGACAACTATAAAGGTCAGAAAGTGATGAGTGTCACTTTAAGGCACATTGTAAGATTGAGTTGCAGCTGCAGGGTTTATTTATTGCAAGTAATATCACCACGAGAGGCCAAAATAATTGCTAAGTCAATAACGTTATTTGCATCAGGCACCAATTTAATTATAATTAAACCCCTTCTTCTGTATTTGTTCTGGATGTATCTAAATGAATTGCCTTTTAAATTATACTTCTGCTTAAAACATCCAAGATTTCAAGCTGCTTACTGAGATACTGTAGACTGTCTGTAGCGGTGTCTTTCCACTGTTGTGTCTCTGAAGCTGAGCAGGCACTATGAACATGGCATGACAACAGTAGCTCATTGGAGAAACAAGGGGAGACGGCAACAGGAGTGCAGGGCTGCATAAACACAGCTGTCTGTAGATGAGCTAAATGAGCAAACACTGATTGACAGCCTTCCGTCTGATGCCGCAACCGTCCATCAGTTCTGAAGATTAGCAGCTCCACAAACCTTGAACTGAAAGTCTTTTTAACAGAGACATTCAAATGTCAGCTACAGGGAATTTGTGTTATTGTTTTAATAATTGAAATGAGATGGAAAACTTTCTGAATAACCATGTGCCGTCTAAAGATAGACACCGTGCTTTGCTCTGTTGTGGTCTGCATGGCTGTGAAAGTGGATTAAAAAGGCTTTGACATCAAGACGAGCTCTAATGAAACCCAAAGGGGGAGTTAGCCTGTCTGTTTGGCCAGCTGACTCCCGTAAAATACCCATCACTGTCTCCTATTGCTCGCTCTATAAGTAGCCTGGTGGTGCCAGTCAGCGTACGCTGCAGCCTGAGGGTTAGAGCGTTTGGTGCTTTTGTGTGAATCACACAGCAGCTGAAATTCTCACTTTCACCTAAAAAGTCTGTTGATTCCAATATTTATTACGTACCTGTGTGTTTTTATGTGCTTTTTAAGTGCAGGTTGAATAACACACCCCGTATGCATCAGTCTCTGCCACATCCCCATTAGACCTGAAAATGATTTGATGGAAGCTGGCTGGTATACACCACATTCATATTGTTTTGAAGCAACAGCTCAACATGTTAATAAATACGCTTGGCAAGAGTTACACAGATGAGAATATAGACAACACTCTAATTTCTGTATGTAGATATGAATATACAGGTGGAGCTAATTAGCTTTGCTGAGAAAACAGCCCGTCTCTGTTCAGACATTAAGAAAACGCCTAAATGCAGCCCTGAAGTTCACTAATTAATTTGTATCACATGACCGTGCAGTGTAAAATTCCTAATTAAACAAACCAACATTGTAATAACAACGCTAAGCTCCAACACCATCAGTAATCACAAGCTCGGGACTAATAAAACAACACCTGTGCGGAAACCAGTGAGGCATCACCCACACAGAACAGGTACAGCAGAAGGTAAAAGCAAAGACATTTTCATCCTGCTCGGAGGAATCTTCACTACTGTCACCTGAGCCAGTGTTATCAATGTACTATCTTCTACCCTCAACCCATTGGAGAAAGTCATAATGATGATCAATACCATAGTGGCACGGTGCACAACAAAACCATCTATCAAGAGAGGAGAGCCTGAAAAATATTAGTCAACCAATATTGACCTGGGCTCTAATAATACATCAAGCTGTGAAAGCTCTATAGCTGTTCACCGTCCTCTCATCTTCTCCTTCGTGTGTCTCTCTTTTCTGAATGTCCTCGGCTGCGTCTCTCCCCACAGCAGGCAATGGAAAAGTCATAATCATCTAAACACATTCCAGCTCCACCTTTAACAGACTAGCAGCAGACTGAGCGTTCGCCATGACACAGAACTTGACTTCACTGTCACCTAAAAATGGTTTTGTTGAGCTGTGAACGCTGGCTGTGTTGATATATGCAACTTATTAAAATGTTCAGCTGGTAAAGTTCGCAGCCATGGTGGAATAGTTTGAAATTCATATGCAGCCACTGCATTGTCAAACTCACACTCTAGTTCCTGTGATGAATAACTGCGGCCTGGAATGAAAAGGAAAATATTTGCACCATGGCACAGATGCCATTCTCTCTGCCTTTACTCATTATCCAGCACAGTGTCAAAGTACCCCCAGGTCACTGAGAGGGAACATTCCTTCACATTGCCATCTATGGGCATCATAAATAAACAGTTACCCCAATTCATGAAAGCCTTCCACATGCCATGTATGGACAGAATTAATATTCTCCTCTGTCGGTGCCAAATGACTTTATATCAGGTCACCAAGATAATAACTGTGCCACAAGAAGGAGAATGCACACTCAAAACTGCACCTTTCGGTGACAACAGTTTTCTGTCTCACCTTACACACCGGGTAATTCAAAATAAGACCAGTATTATCCGTATTTGACTTAACACCGTAAACACATTTGCGTAACAAGCCACAGAGTCGCTGTGGAGGAGAGGCATCCTAAGAGTGCAGAGCGCAGAGGGCTGGGCAGGGATGCTGAGCCGGGCAGCGGAGGAACAGCAGCAGCCCCTCTTTGCCCAACTTGCATTGAAACAAAAGCAGATCCAATGCGAGCATGCAGTCGCCTACAACCGTGAATACGTGTTAATACAGTGCATGTACTTTGGACACATGCGTAAGTCACCCATGTTTTGCTTTGTATGCAACTCCAAAGTGCCGCGTCGTGCGGTTAAAAATGTGGCTCAATAAACGGCTCGGGAGACCAAATATCTCCCAAACTTTAAGTTTTCTGCTTTTTTCCACTCACCTTATCACATCCACTGATGACAGAATCAAAAGCAGAACAAGTAGATGGAAAAATGGCAATCCAGCCAAACTTGTCACGGATCCATGTTTGGCACCGCAGCAGTACGGCAGTCCAATGTAGTCACATCTGAAGAGCTAACGATACGCGGCTAAAGAGGCTCGACACCTTCCACCGTCACCAAGCCGCACATTGGACGACGATGTGGAGAGCCCCGCGGGACTCTCCAAGGGCGCACGGAGAGTCACTGCGTCAGGATTGGCCAGAGCAGCCGTGACGCGCCGGCAGGTGGCACACCCGGCGAATAAAGAAAGTCCACATTCATTCATAGATCATAGCTCTGAGAAACTATAGGAGCTCAACACATACAGTGGAAGATATAACCGACAAACAGGCTGCAGAAGTCACACAAGCTCCACACTTATCAGGGTCTTTTTTTTTTCCTGTTTTAATTACGGGACAATCTCATCAACCAAAGCTTCAAGCTGTTTTATCTGGCACAAAATACTGAGCCATTTCATTTGGCCCACGAAACATCCTGCCTTGTTTTCTAAGTGCAGAACATTTCCAGAAATGACTCTGCTGCTTTTAGCAAAAAACAAAAAGTACAACCTCTGCTTTTCTTCAAACTAATAACACGTTTCATGCACAATACGGCAGCCAGAATGACTCCAAATGACCTTTTGTACCTGGTAATGTGACTGAGAGTTGTACATAAATGTAAATACAGAAGCAGGATGAGAGGAAACAAAACAGATAAACAGATGTACAGTAGCCTGTACAGAGTCTGGAGGCTACTGAAGAGACAAATAGAGAAAACACACAAAGGTGTTTTATCAGAACTGAAAAATAATTTCTTCAAATAAACAGGGAGTGTGTTTTGACACTTGACTGTGGGTAATTCAGGGAGCCAAACCAAATGTTTTAATTTTTTTTTATAAATACAAATAAGGAGTGAGTGGTAATCCTTGGAGGAATGTGTAAGCCAATTACAGCTGGCTGCAGGGACTTGTGGAATGGAGCCTCAGAGCTTCCTGCTCAGACTCACTGCACACCCTCAGACCACATTTCCTGTTCCCAGTGCAGGGGCAATATTTCTATGAAAATATAGGATGTTTAGAGACATGAATAGAATTTGAATATTGTGCCCACTTTCTCAAACATTGGCAGCATTTCCATGCTCCTGATGATTTACTGCGTCCATTTATACTTTGCCTTCACAAACTTGTTTGCGTCCTGTGAGTGGGAAACACGTTCTTTCTATCTGGATGCTGGTGCACAGTGTGTGTGTGTGTGTGTGTGTCAGTAGATGAGAAGGATGACTCCAGGTCAGTTAATGTCCTGGAGTTCATGTTGGGTGTGTACTTCCCTGTAGCCTCACGGATATTTACTAATCTGCAGGTATTAAAAGAATCTTATTGGATGTAAAGTTGGGAAGCAGGAGACAAGTACATCAACGGACGATGAAGGCAAATATTGACATATAAAACCAATAAATTTTATTCCATTCATGCTCTCACGCTGATAGAGCAAAATTTGCAAATGAAGGCTGCAAATGCCACATGGGACGCTCAGAATAATGTAGAGCACAGTGATCACTGGGTTATGTACTGTATTTCATACCTGAAGTGTAAAAACTATGCTAATAAAAAAATATGTAATAAAATATAAAGTGGGAGGCATCTCCTAGTAAGATCAATTCAGCAGTCTGGTGTCAGGATTTATTTTTTTAAATCATAAATAATAAAATGGTAAAGAAAAACCAGTCTGTGGTTCTAGTCCAGCACACCTGCTATGTGGGCCTTGATAAACACACACTCTAAGCTGAGCTTCAACATTCACCTTCCTGCAATTTCACACTGTCTGATTCCTCAAGAACTGCATGAACACACTGATAACCGAGCCACTGTAGCCCACTGGTCTACAGAGACAGTTTTCACTTCATAATGGCCTTTACCATCCACCTCACCATCTCAGGAGTGTCAACAAAATACCAGACTACGTGGAAATAAAGTGGAAACACGGAAACTAATTTAGCTGCAAACTTTTTTTTCCAGCTAAAAATAAATAAATAAATAAAGTTCTATGAATGATCAGAAATCAGAAGAGTTTGATTCCAACAAAAACGACTTCATCTGAGCATGCTCACAGCTTTTTGCACATAAAAGCTGCACTCAAGTTGATTGTGAAATGACCATGATCAAAAATCAACAGAATAATAACAGCTAACAACAGCTTTTTAATTAGAATACAAAATGAATCCATGTCAAATTTGCATCTTAACTTCTTCTTTGCACACAAATGACCTTTGATGGGGAATGAACAAAAACTAATAATTTGGGAAGACAAATATGTTATTTTAATCATTTTTCTTTGATTTGTTTGTTACAGAGAAAAAAGAAAGTCACAGCATGAAAACATCCAGCATCACTGCTACAAATCAAAAGATGTTTAACAGGAACCATAGTTAATATTCTTATTTCAGAGCAATTAGAGTAATTTCCACCTCTGATGACAGTCCAGACATACTTTAAAAGCTCATGTTGCCAAATATTCCTGGAAAAACTCAGTGTTGATTAAAAAATACCTACCACTAAGAACTAACTGTTATGTTTTTATTAAAACCTTTTGTTAAATATTCACATGAGCACCTTTAACACACAAAAATAAAAACTGTGTCGGCTCACATTTGGACAGTGGTTGGACGGTGTTTTTACTGATGACATGTTGAATACTACCAGTGAGTGGTTTCTTCAGGGCTTTTCCATTTAAAATGCATGTGTTTTTTCCCCCCAAAATAATTAGAAGCTAACACCTTCAGGGTGCTTTCTCTGTGTGTGGTTTCTGTGTGTATGTGAATGAATCTGCGTCCGTCTGCGACGCGTGCAAAGAGATATTAGCATGTGAATACCAATGAAGTCTTGAATCTTATCAAGTGATCCCAGCTCTACATGGCTTTCTCCTCTTTTCTCTTTCCTCCAACTTCTACTCCATTTTTTCTGGCCTCAAGTATTTCCCCCCTCTAAATGCGTCTCTTCGTTCCTCTCTTCACATGAATAAAATACCTAATCCTTTCGCTACGTCCAAAGAATTCTGCATTTTCGCAGACATTTTAGCACTGACCTTGATCATAGCCTGATGTGTCATCTTCAGTGTCAACCCTGTCTATTACTAAGTTGTTAGTAGAATATACAAGTAGGCCCAGTCTTTCACTGTCTCCCTGCAGAACTTATTTGCCATACGACCTGTCAGCTGGATTCTGAGTCCATCACCATGAAAGCCCTTCATAGTGAAGACTGGTACATAAAATATCTGGCTGCTTATTCCACATTACCACTCCATGCATACTTATACAAACTCAGACAAGCAGAAATCACTGGAAACACATCCAGCGACTGCAGCTTCCCAATATGTTCCAAATCAAGATTGAAATGTCAGTGTTTTACATGAATCATTTATAGGAAACCCATAAGGAGGGCAATCGCTCTGAGGTCAACAGTGAGTGGTTATTGTGACAAAGAGTAATCACAATCAAATAGAGGTCAGTGTGGACAAAGTGGTTCTTTCAGACTAGAGAGGTGACGCACACTGACTAATGGCTGAGGTTAATCAACTTTCCACTTAGCTCCGACTCAATAATGGATTCGTTTTGGTTCTAAGGCTATGTTCACCTACAGGCCCTAATGCTCAATTCAGATTCTTAGTCAGATCTGATCTTTTTGTCTTATTGGTTCACATTTGTCATTAAGTGTTCAGACGCTGATGTGACAAATGCCAAGTGTCCATGCACGCAGATATCACTGAAAACCGAGCCACACGCGTTCATGTTTAACAACAATAACAGCGTTTGTACAGAATCACAGTCAAAGCATAAACAGGGATGACATGACAATCACCTACATCATTTCCTCTAAATGCTCTGTTACAATTAGTTTCTTCCACTTTGACTTTAATTAAAGATTATTAATGAATGTCCAACAAACTTGAGACCCTCTCATCTCACCATCAACCCTTATTGCTGTATCTACTGTCCTCCATGTTTATTTTTACTGGGCTGTAAGTTGAAAAACAAACAAACAAAACTAAGAATGACCCCAGTTACGAGAGTAGTGAGACAGACGCAGATTTACCAATTAAGATTCTTAATTTCTGAAATAACGGGTCCCTGATTTCACACTGAAGCAGCTGAAGCGATATCATACTCGTCTAATAAGTCTTCATATGAAGCTGTGACAAGCCTCAGCCGTGGAAATAAACATCAATCATTTCCCTATTTATACTTGAATTATTCTTGCACTGTGGAGTATCAGCATAGTAAGTACAGCAAGTATAAGCCAATTACCAAGTAAGTATAAAAAATATTTAAATATACAGTCTCATAAATCCATTTTTAAACATTAAATGTTCAGTGTTTCCTTTTTGTTTACTGTACTTTGCACTCTTCATACCATTCACCAGTAAACACATCTCCTTGTCTTGAAGGTGTTCTCCAGCTATTTCGTACTGCACGTAGCAACAGATTTTCAAAAATTGATCAAATTCGCAGCAGGAGGGTGACATATCCTGACTTTGCACTGCAAAAATCCTTCACTTCCCACAATGCAACATGATATAGTCTTTCAATAGGTGCTCCCTGCCAGACAAATGCTCAAATTTGCTCACACATGAAATCTTTTGGTTTATAGCACTGCTTTTCCACTGCAGCTGCTTGGTTCTTGATTTATTTAATTAAGAGATCACCCAACTACTGCATTCACCGTCTCTTTGTTTTGGTCTGACCACATTTGAATCACATCGACGTATTGGGTGGTGTGATGTTTTCTACTGCCTGTGACACATAAACAGATCTTCATTTGTAAAACTAGTGGACTGGCCCTTTAAGGGCTTATTTATTAGTTGTTTGTTCCACTTCCGGACACCGCCACCAGATAATGTCAAGTCTTCTTTGCAACCACATGCTGTTATTGTTAGGTTCAAAGTGAAGAACTCCACCAATATTTTATTGTGTTGCATATTACACAATGTCCTTCAAAAAAAAATCTCATATTCCTTTCAGTGCAATCAGATAAATTGACTGAATGCAAAAAGAACTACTGCTTAAGCAAACCGAGGAGCAACTGCGCTGTCAAAAGCAATGAGAAGCAGCATGCACAAACAAAACTGCAAGTTGACAAGCACAATCAGTCACCCCAGACTTTCCTGTTTCACCCTGTTCCTCCATGCCCCATCTGTCACTAGTCAGCATCTATTCAGTCAGAACAAAAGTCAGATTATCGAGGGTTTTAATTACGCTCAAGGCATAAGCTAATTAATTATCACTATCATTGGTACGAAACATCCCTTTAGATAAAGAACAGGAATCTAATTATCTTTTGACCTCTTCCTCTCCCCTCAGTATGCTCCTCAGCAAGTGCACAGTCAACACACGACATGCATGAACTTGAAAGTCATAACATTAATGTTATGCAGAATTTCACTGCAGAATTCTGCAACAAATCGTGTTTGCTGGCATTCATTGTCTCGCAAACACACAGGGGATAGACTGAAGCTTTTCCATGCTTGAGATAACTTACCAGCATGGCTCAGAGCTTTGACAGACCCAGTTGGACTAATTCCTCCTCGAGCCACAAAAACAGGGCTTTCCCCACATCCAACAACACAATGCCAAAGTGCATGAATCACTTATTTGTATAACTATGCAATGAACCAAGCATTTTGCTCACCATATGCTGCTTTATCTCTCCTGCTTGGGTCCCATTCCACTTATTTTCTAATGATTTACCAACTGCGCACCTGGTTAGTCAAATACTGATCTTCCAATATTCATAAAAGAAGGAAACTCATCAGGGGCTTTACTGAGTATAGTTCAAAACAAAAGCACTCATGGGGCATGTGTGTGTGCATGTGATAAGGAATGAGAGTGTGACAGTGAGAAAACAAGCAAAAGAAAAACAAGAGGTGGAAGGATGGATAGTAGCAGAGCAAAATTTGAGTTTTGGAACCTTATATGTACTGGATAATAGCAAAACCTGAAGGCGCTCATCCTTTTTGTCTCCTGAGCAGATTCTTGGCTTGGTTACTTATTTTGTGTTGGACATCCTGACATCCAGATGTTAAAAATCTCAAAGAGATCTAAGGGATGTGAGAAATAAGATAAGTAAAGGCAAATAGAGGGATGCAATGCAATAACAAATTAGTGGGTGTGCGTGTGGGACAGCACAAGTCAGTCTGCATGTCTACCTCGAAGGGCCCAAATTTACTCTGTTCATCTCTTTGCACTTCTATAATCAGGTTAAGTGCTGATAAATATCCTCCTCAGCCCTCCGAAGAAAGACCACATCTGGTCCTGGTTGTTAGACTCATATTAGCTCTTCATGCAGGACTAATCAGAGCCACCCCAGCTGGGCTTAGGGGATAATGCAGGCTCACACTGTTTTGATGGACTGTGAGACAGAGCCCTGCTAACAGTTCATCACATCTCGTTACCTCATGAGCCTCTGCAGACAGTGTGATATCTGTACTTTGCTAATGTAAATTACATTCTATAATATGTTAGATGTGACACAAACACAGTAGTGTGCTACTTCAGAATAGTGCAGCAACAATATGGGAGCTTTATTCTACTTCATGCACACACAAGCTAATTAGCAGCTCTGTCACGCTGTACATACAGTTGACACAGCAGTTTAATATTAACCATGTGTGTTTTGCTTGCTACCAATTAATACAAGTTGTAAAGAGCAGTTGAGCTGAATGAGAATGACAATAAGTTCTCTCAAACATGTGAGCAACAAACCATTTTTAGCTTATAATGCTGATAGAGGATCAAAGTTGCTTCAGTTCATACAGAAAAATGGATTAAAATGAAAAATACATTGCAGAGGAGACAATGATTTGATTCTATATGTGAATGTTTGACCTGCTGGTGGAGTTAAACTAGCTGTCTGGAGGATTTGGGAATCGGCAAAGTCACTGGACAATTATTATCCATCTAATTATATCTATTTTATCTAATATACTCAAAGCCCCTGTGAAATACACTGCACAGGGGTGAAGCCGATACTTTACAGCCTGCGGAAAATATTTTTTGTAATTCAGCAATATTCCTGTTTCATAAAATAAACCTAATGAACCCTAACGGTGTCTCAGTTTTCATTAATAAATTATTCAGCGCTGCACTTTCGTGTTTTCAGCATGAAAAATGTCCACTATGTATCATCTATGTACCATATCACTGCAAAAAAGGACTCAGAAACATAGCTCATAGCTGAGCAGAGCGCTCTATTCCAGCTGAGGAAGACAGTCAACATAACACAATAAACATACACATGATTTCAGGTTATTAAAATGGACGGGAAGTGTTTATAATATACTTCTGGATGATGAACAGAGAGAATGGAGATAAGAAAAGATGGAATAATAACGAATGTAAGCCATTCTCTCTCTCTACAAGGGATTCAGCCTCTTTCTTTCACTTTTACGACAGAGATTAGATGGAAACAGTACAGATGACATGACACAAGTGATACTTTCACTTTATTTCCCACCAATGTGGAGACACCAAGGAGCTTAGTGTTTACACTTTAGAAAGCTGGAAAGGTTACGAAGTGTATATATCTCAAAATGAGTTTAGTGCTACAGAGCAAAATCTGAATGGTTCATTCTTCCTCAAATAATTTCCCCCCCAACATCCAACAACATTTATTCTTTTGATAGAGAGCTTTAATTAAAACGATTGTATTAAGAGGGAGACATCAGGCAAGAAACAGAGGACAGACCATAACAGCGCATAACAGACCATTCTGTATTTTTAATTATCTATTGCCACTTACCTTTAACCTGGTATTGCACACACAGTAAATTAAACACTTATGGTTTATGGTTATGCAACAAACAACATAAAAGAAGAAATATTAATCAAGCAAACAAAAAAGAACAAGGAAGTTTGCTATGTCTACAAACCACTTCCTTGTTCTTCTTGTTACAGTAGAATTAAGGAAATAGGGAAGAACAGTATGTAAACAATATTAAAATCTACACCATCTGGACTAGTATAAACAGATATGGGTTATATACTAATACTAATAATGTTTTAATTCACAATATTTAAGTGTTTAAGCAGAGAGCTGAAAGTTTGAACATCCTTCTGGTAACTCACAGTGACACAGGTTTCATTAAAAACTGTGGCTGTAAAAATAAAAGAGCATTAATGATAAGAAGCGTAAAAGATACTTTATGTGTATGTGTGTTTGTACATTAGCAGCACTTTGCCAGGATCCTGTGCTTATGACCACACCTCTGTGTTATTGGTTCTGTGTCAAGGACTGCCAAGATACTGCCACCACTGGGACGACTGACATAGCATGTTGTGCAGGTGCAAATAATATCTGGGAGTGAGGGCGCCCACAAAGGGAGGCAGAAACAAAAAGGAGAGACAGAAGGAAAGACAGAAATAGACTCACACATGCACATTTTTATGCACAATAATCTTATCTTTCTGACGCACTGTAACCTAAAAATCAATTTACATGCTTTTGTATAGTGATGTAGAATAATGAGACAATGCTAGGGGAAGCAAGACAGCAGTGAACAATAAACAAAACCAAAATGTCCACTTTAGTATAATAAGAGCTCAACTTTGTTAATGCAGCCTTATGCCACGCAAAAAAATTTAATTGCTCCTCCAGTCTTTTATCCTCTTGAGCTTGCAGAACAAGGTCTCTCTTAAGGATAACATTTTATTCTCCCACAGCTTGAGACAATTATGGGCTGAGTAGTACAAAATTACACATTCACCTTAAAGTACAATGTGATTCAATAAAACAGCACTGCATTATGGTTTCAAAATAAGTGTTGATGAGCTATTGTCCTTGATCACTGTACATTGTCAAGGTGTCTATCATCGTGCCTTCCTAGTTTAGAAATGTATTTGAACGACTGCTGTATGAACTTTGTAATTTAGCTGATGCTCATTTCACAAATTCTAACATGTTTTTAATGTTATACTCTGCAATCCACAGTCTCTGTTCAACAAAACACCACGTATATATATTAAATAATATAAATATATGTAAAAAGTACTGAGTAAAGTTTTAAAAACATCAACTAAAGCTGCTGAATTGAAGAACTCTACAATAGCAGCGTGACGGCTGTGTGTGTGTGTGTGTGTGTGTGTATACCTTAAATAAACAAAATGCCATAAACAGACACGGTGCAATGTTTGTGTTGCTTATTAGAAAGACGAAGGGTTCGTGACGTGCTGGCTGCTCACTCTAAATTGGGCCGGGCGAGGAACCAATTAGTGCTGAACACAACTGTTAAAATTCTCATCCCCTCCTGTGCCAATCATCATAATGCAATTTCAGCAGACAAATTAAGCCCAATTTACAGAGACAATTAAAGTAACTAAAAGCAGAAACTAGATTTGGGCTCCTCTTTTCCATCCCCGGGGCTTCTGTGATGATATGCATATATATTTTTCCCACTTCTTTTGTGAGAAGAGGAATCAAATGAATAAACCTTTACCCCAGCCACACTTTGTGATATGCACTATCCACTTACACGGAGAGGAGCAAAAAGAGTGAGACACAGTTGAGGGAATCACAATTGGATCCAGAATGGCTGCATTGAAAATGAGCGGTCACGGGTCAAGGTAACTGAACAATTCCAATAGCAAAGTAACTGTGTGTCTGAAGCTTATTTACGCCACACAATGGATCTATAGTAGATAAGAGACATGGAGAGTGCATGTGTGCGTGTTTGTGTGTTTATGTGGGAGTGATAAAGGCAGGAAGGGGACAAATCCTATTAGAATGGGAAGCTGACAATGAAAGGCAAGTGTTCAGGACAGATAATAAGAGCAGGTGATAAGTCTAAATGCTGGTGTGGAAAATCCACAGTTAGATAAAGCATCATTATCTGAAAGGACACGACAGCTAACCAGACCAAGTGACGAACACTCTTCAGCTACTTCTTCATTGTTCAAAGACAATTGCTCTGCGTGAGAAAACTGTATTTCTAATTAATTGTGTATTTCTTTAAGTATTTCTAGTGGCATGGCTTTGTGAATGGCAATATCACCCTTTTGGTCGGTCAATAAACCACTTTGGTCCAGACTGAAATGTGATTGCAATTAAAGTTTGTACAGTTTTTTACAAAGACAGACCTTCTATACAGCACATCATCAACTCTGAATCCTCAGTGATTGTGCCCACAAAGTCTGCCCCCAGTCTGGGGGTCACCACTGATAACCAATTAGGCTTTACCGACCATATCTCCACCACCCCCGGGCATGCAGATTCGCCCTCTACAACATCAGAAAGCTCAGATCCTACCTTTCTGAATATGCTTTACAACTCTTCAGATCTTGCAAAGCTCTAACAGCATTTCCAGTACGCGCAATCAAACCTCTCTAGATGATCCAGAACACAGCGGCACATTTCAGTTTTGATCAGCCAGAAAGCACACATCACTGTTCATATCTCTGCACCGGCTTCTGGTTAGTGACCGCATCAGGTTCAAAGCTCTGACTCAGCAGCATCTTCATACCTGAGCACAATTATCCAGGTCTACGGTCCCTCTCACCCACGGCACTCTGCCAGATACTGCATGATGCTAACAGCATCTGGTGGCCCCTAAACCCACAGTAAAAGATCCTAAGCTAAGCGCTTCAGCTTAGTGGTCCCACAATGGTGGAATTAACTACCTACTTCTGCACACCCAGCAGACTGATAGCATTTAAAAAACAGCTGAAGATAGAAGTCTTCCACAAGTTCCTGACACTTGTACCTCAAAAATATGAAATGTTCCTTCTCATGGTTTCAAAGTCTCCCTGATTCAGCTTTATTGCTTCAGTCAGGGACAAACTTGGACCACGTGTAAATGTAAGCGATTATGGAGTCATGTTAAATTTAGTGCAAATGGGTAGCTATTAGCATGCTAAAACATTAAATTATGATTGTGACAATGGTGTCACCATTGTAAACATTATGTCACAGATTTTAGTCATTTAAAGTGACTATTAGCTCAAAGCTGTGTTGTGTATCATTACACACGAGCCACCTCTGCTTTCACTATGGGTATTACTGCCTGCATGCTGCACCCACTTTGAAAGTTATCACATCATTAAACTGTCAATGCCAATTTGACATATGAAACACAGTTAGTCTCATTTGCCAAGTTGACAACTTGGTTTTAAAACCAAAAGTAAACTAAAAGTAACTGATTTCTGGTGCATAGCTGTTACGCATAATAAATTAAATCATGACGAGTCTCACTAGTGACAAAAAAGCCCAGTGTAATCAGAAAACATTAGAAAGTTTGGCTGGTTGGAAATGTTTACACCCTGAGGAACAGAAATGTGTTTTTAATATTATCTTTATACGCCATAATGATTTCTGCAATTTTTACATTTTAACATTAAGTTTCTTTTTATCCATTGCGCCTGTAATTGTTACAGCCCCACAGAAGAGAGCCATGATCACAAACAGAAGTGAAGTAGTGAAGCTGAAGTGTCTGAAATGCTTCAATTCAGAAATCAAATGTCGTGTTAATGCTCTTCATTGTTGGCCTGTGTGTGTTGTCATTTAGTCCTGTACAAATTCTACACAAAGTGGGTTTAGGTATCTTAAATCTTCTAATCAGCATCACCTTCTAAAACCTGGTGCCTTTGAGACTTACTTTTCTCACAAGTCACAACTGTTCTATTTTTTAATTTGACTTTGTTAATTAAAGTAGTTGAGCCATATTGGATGTTTGTAAAGAAAACCAGCAGGAAAATATGAATACTGTACATCTCTGCCTGCTGCTGTATTTCCAGAGGTCAAAAGTAAACAGTGCTGTAACACTAGACACAACCTGTTCATAATACAAAGTTCTCTTTTGGCTTCATTTTCCTCTGAAACCAAAGGGGGAAATTAGCATTTTTCACTGGACTAAATATGGCCAAAAGCCACCTCTTGCAGAAAGAAAGGGAGATGACCAGAATACAAATTTGGCAGTTGGCACTACACCATGTCTCTCCTAATCTATGGAGCCAAAGGGATTACAGGGTAGCAATGTCCCAGCATTTTAACCTGACATATTCACTAGCTTCTACACTTTGACACATGCATCCCCTCCCCTCCCCAGCATCTGTAGGCAAAGCCTCATTCCTCATCTGTCAGGGTGAATGGATGAAGACGGACACACCTACTGACTGACTGACAGACAGACAGAGCTAGCAGCTACAGTTGTCTGGGAACACTGAGTCCAATGATGACAACACATTCTTATCATAGCGACACAATGTTCTTGGGGTTGTACATTACATAGCATCCCTGAAAATTACCCATGGGCAGAAGAGAGAGACATTTTTTGTGCCTTTTTCCAAATCGTAATAGTATTGTAGAGTTACAGAGACTTCTTATCTTAAATATGGAAAAGAAGCCGCTTTGGGCTGTTAAACACTGCATGAGCGGTTGCTAGGTGGAAGTGCAAAATACAGCTTGTCACATACCTCATGGCAGTTCATTTTATAGAACAAGGCTAAACAAGGTTATCAGGATCTCAGATTATCTGCAGCTTTGAAGATTTATGATCTGTTTCATTTATTTAAATGCATTTCCGAAGCCTTTTCCATCATATGTCAGATCCAATCTGTGCTTAGACATATGTTAGCTACTCATCAAATGGCCAGCTGCTTGGAAACTGATTGCAGTCTTTGAGGTGTAGTTTGCGTGCAATCGTTAAAGTGCACAGTTCTTAATCTATATGCATTTAAGGGAGAATAGTGTAAAAAACAGGAGCTCTAAGCATGGTTGATGGCTCGTTTTGCTGGAACTATTAAGGTTGAAGCAATCTGCAAAGGTCAGTTTTGGATGGAAAATTACTTGCCTTGAAACCAGGTGCTGATATGCAGATGTATAGTATGGTAATGAAGGGTTGTGATGAGGAAGAGAGAGATTTTAATTTTCTGTTCCGTGGAGATTTCAACGTGTCAAAAGAGCTGCACCAAATTATTTCACATACAAATTATAACATATTCTTAAATAGGACAGTGTGCAGGAGTAATAAATTAGCACCCTCACTATTAACTCAAACTAACAGAGGACAGAGTGGAGGCAGTGCACTCAGCAAACCTGAATTTAAGCTGGACCTTCTACCTACTAAAACTGTATTGCTGAACCTTTTCAAGGGATGGTTCAGATTAGGAGATACCAATGTACACCTTCATGGCACTCAACATATAAAAACAGTGTGTGCTGCATGCCACAATAGTTGACTAACAAAACAAAAAACACGTCAGTCACTAATTTATCATATTATTATGTTCACGAGTAGTGGCAGTGTGCACAAGAACTGCAGTTTGATTTCAAATGGATTATTTCTTTATTTCAATCAACCTTTTCTATGTCTGGCAATGGTAATTTGTTTGTTGACGTCACTAAGGAGCAAATTGCCATCCAGGGACTTTGTATTTTCATCATCATTTCTTCCTCTAACAGCCTATCTGAATGTCTGAGAGAGTAAAATGTTAAGGTTGCCTCTGATAGCATACTAAACTCTGACACGCAGTACAATTACCTTTCTATTATCACAAATATATAACATACGTATATAGCAAATGTGGAGTTATTGCAATTGTCAGATCAAACATTCACAACACACAAGAATTATTCACTGACAGAGAAATTTAACTAAACCAGAGGAGCTGAATTTACATAAAAATGCAGAGTACTGCCACCTGATCAAAGCACCTACGACAAAGCTGTCCATGACAACTGATAATCAATTTGGCACAGTCTAAGAGGAAGGTAGCTTAATGATCTGAATATAATGACAGTGATAAGCAACAGGGACAGACAGCAGCAGTCATCCATTCAAATCACAAGGTAGAACAATAAGCTCGTCTTTATGTTCAGAAATCTCTGCAGGCCAGACACAGACATAGAGAGAGAGAGAGAGATTGTGTAATCAAGAGGCAGGTTTGATTGCAGGCTACTGAAAGAGAAACTTCTGCACAGATGTGCAGAGTCGAGATCAAATGTCACAACAACTTGTGCTCAGTGTGTTGAATTGATGTGATGAGACATTTTTCTGCTGTTACACAAATGTTTCAAACGACTGATGAAGCATCAGTCTTTCGTTTCGAGGTCAATCTGACACCTTCCAGTTATCCTGCCTGTAGTAACACTGTGAAAAACAACACAGATAGAGGCAAACATTAATGTAATTAGTCACCTATTTCACAACATATTGATTATGCAGGTAATAAGGAAGCATTAGACAACCACAAGAAAACAAGAATCACATCAACTATGAATGCCAGACTAGATGCTTTAAAAAGGCATCTAATAATCAAACAGACTTCAACATCTCAAGGCAACCAGCCTGAATTCTGACCTCTGAAAAAAAATCATTAAAGATTAGTGTCAATAACTGAGCAAAGTTTGTATGAGAATATCTCCATTATGGCCTCCACTCAGGCATTTTTATTGGCATGCTGAGGGTCTCTCCATATTTTATTCCTCTACTCCTTTCGGTGACTGAGTGCAAGAGCCTGCAAGATTGTTGCCTTTCTGATTCTCTGCAATCAAGTGTGAGAGGTATTCAGAGCCAATAGCTAAACAATAAAAGATACTCCAACTGAGAACCTACGCTATCTTATATAATACAACACCTGCTGCTATAGATGCATTTAATAGTAATTACACTATGTTTAAGTTTGTCATTGCCTCAGCTATATTTAATGCAAACAGGCACTAGACCCCCCTTTGATGACATAAACGTAGCATAAATCACGTTTCCGGTGGTGTAGTCATGTTTGACAGTGTTTAATTGGTCCACTAAAGAGAAAAAGAAAGACAAGTGCGTGAGTGTATGTAGTTAATTGTACCGCAAAGTTAATTATGACTGCGTGCACATGTAGGTTCCCTTTGGCAATTTCTGGGTCATTTTAGGAGACAAGAAACAAGCTCATTTGCCAGCAGTCAGGCCATTCACACACTACATTTGCCCTAATTCAGCAACTCACGTTGCCAACTACAGCCATCTGCCGCCCTGCACCGTGTTATGCGCAGGTAGGGCTGAATTGCTGCAGGCTTATCATTTATTCCCAGACCATGAGGGTACCTCTGTTTTAAAATTTCCATTTTCGCAACCTTTGTGTGCAACGCGTCAAATATAACTAGTCTATTTCTACTATTTACAGTGACAGTCTTGCAAATAGGATCATGGATTGTGAAGGAGCGGTACAGGGAATGTGATCTGCATTTGTCACATTTCTATGCAAAAACTGTTTCTTAGGACATAATGAACAGGATGACTTCTGCATCCATGTCTTGCATTTAAAACATGCAATATCCATCCACATAGCTACAATATCCATGTTTCCTTACCCTCATCCTCTTAATTAACTTAAAAAAAATACATTTTATACAGTATTTATCTATTAAATTCCCATTACACACACAGTCTCACCCAATCTCTAACACGTACATGTATTTATTTTCATTATGGGGACTTTGCTTTTGCCCCCAAAAGCAAGTCAAGTATCCACAGCATGAGTAAAACAGTTAAATACACACACGCGTACACAAGTGAAGTACAACAGCTGAGCAGGCAGATGTCCAGACAGCTGTGGATACAAAAACAGTTTTGATGACTCTTTTGAATGCAGCCAGGCTTGAGATTTTTAAATTGAATAAGATGAAGATGATTTTGAATAATATTGATATTCATCACTTGGCTTCAGGTTAGTCTCCCTAGTTGTGTGCAATGATAGAAACCACACTGATATAAATCCGTAATAATTCCTGCCAATTAACAAGTGCTTCTTAAACTAGAGTTTCTGAAATGCACATAATTCCACTTGGCTGGAAAATGGGTCATTTCCCCCAACTGCTCAAGCTTACCTTTAAGCGGGCCAATTTGCCAGTTTCAATTATTAAAAGGCAGCACCTGTCTTCTTTCAAAATTTAGAGGTGCAGATCACTGTATGAACAGAGCTGCTGTCTGCAGATTTTAAAGTAAAAGGACATAAGATTTTGGTTTGATACATCGATGGATTCAAAGAGGAGTGTTGAAAACACACATCTGCTGTGATCTCCGCTCCCTCTCCAGGCTTCCTCTGTCCCTTTCCTTACTCAACCCCCATTGAGGAGTAACTTTCTCTTGAATGGGGTTGTCCAATCTAAATGGTAATTTGGATCCTCCTCTCATCACTGGTGGTAATTCCTGTTTATTGGAAAGCAAAACTGAGAATCTGATCTAAAGCACAATAAACAATGAATCTTTTTTTTCTCTTTTTTTACTTATATATATATATTTTTTTGATTGAATATATTTCCTTTATAACATTTTTGCTTTTAATATCAAATATGGTCACTGTGTGTATGACCTCTACTTGTTTACCCGCATTCCCCCTGGTCCTTGTGTTTCATCCCATTAGACTCATGCAAGGCAGGTGTAGTAGAGTCTCTCCAAAGACTCATAGGTATAAATTTTCATTGTCTGTGTATTAGCCCTGATGGATGTGACCTGTCTGAGGTGCTTCCTTGCCTTCCGCCAAATAGAAGCTGGGATAAGACCCAGTCCATGTTAAACTTAAATAGAACTAATGGAGTAAAGAAAGAGAATAAATCAAATGTGTTGCAAGGGAAATGAGGGTGAACAAACTGCAAGAGCAAGACAATTTTTCAGAAAATGCTGAAAAACATTGACCTTGCAGTATGTAGTTTGAATGCTGACATGACAGTATTAGTACATAACTCACTCCTATACTTACTGGTAAGAAAATACAGCAGGTTTTAACCTCATCTGTCATTTTGATATTGAAGTCAAAATTATGGGCATCTGGAAAAATAACATTTGTCACTTCCTCTGCTTTATTATTTCTTCTTTTCTAAGCTTGCAAGTTGCAAGAAATAGTTCACACAATTTAATCTTTACTTTTTGATATCATTACAGTATATATCATGCAAAGCATGCATGAAAAGATGCACAAAAGGGGCACTGAGTTGGTTAATTCTGTAACTGACAGTCACTGACAATACTCTAAAGCTTGAAAATGAGCAAAGAAGGATTAAAAAAATAAATAAATCGCATATAGAGGTCGTTACTGGTACTTTCACAAGCAGGATGTTGTGGCCACAAGCTTAAAGGTTTAATAAGAGTGCATTCAATTACATGCAACAATAATGTCAATGCTGCCACAACTGGGAGTGAATTGTTTTTTTTTTTTTTTAAGATGCTCACAATGGTTGCAGAAACTGGCAATCCCCTGTTATAATCCAGTGTACATAACTATCCAGTCAGTGGAGAGTTGAGGATTGTATATTTGCTAATGAAAAATACTTCTGTTGCATTAGTTCAACCACAACCAACCACAAACAGAATCATCAGCAGCATTATAAATACCTTAAAGCTAAAAAAAAAACATTTTCTCAAACAACACTGGGTATATTTAAAATATGTAAAAGTAAGCAACAAAAGAAAGCTAGACTTTCTTTGCATTTTATTATTTCACTTTTGCTAAAACATCTTTCCGACTTCTCTGGCTCTAGAACTTGCCTTATTGTCAATTCATGACCAAAACTCAACCTGTGTCTCTCCCTAAGAAGCCCAGATATGCTACACAGCCGCAGACAGCAGGCTTCAAGTGATTTCCTGACAGGCCAGTGAAACTGAGAAAGAAAAAGACTGAACCAACAAAATGGCTTTAGAAAGATTGCCTGGGTAGGGTACAAAATGACACAAAAACACTAAACAAAGTAAGCAAGAAAAAGAACTACCCAACTCTGCCAAGTATTAAAACAAAACCATTAAAAATCCCACTGACAATTACAGAAATTTAACATGTATTCCAATTTGCAGCATACAAGAGCTCCCACACTGAAATCACAGGCAGTAACAAAAAAAAAAGTGCAGTGCTCATATTTAATTCAGTACACTTGGCCTCAGGTATGAGTAAATTCACCACTGCACTCTCTCTCCCACTTTCTATCCTCGTCATTTTTTATTGATTTAAAACCCTTTATGCATAGCTAGTTGTTGTGTGCCAACCTAAAGCCATCTGCCCATGCATAATTCCTAGATGTCTTATTGTTGGGACACACAACGGATCGCCAGACTGTCTCTGAATAATGCAAACCTGAAGGCTATGAAGGCCATCAATAATATATCCACTTTTCACTGATCTCCCATTGAAGACTATAAGAAACATGGCTGGATCTATTAGTCATTGCTTGCATTATGCCTACGTCACAAGAACAGATCAGTTTATAATGTCTGTGTCACTGACAGGCCGACTGGTGGGCTGTGTGACATCAGTAAACTTCAGCAAGATACAATCACATCAACTTGCTCTTGAGGAACTAAGGATGAAGCCATTTTGCATCTGCTTCTCCAAAAAAAGTCTATTCTTTCTGTGTTTCATCTGTGTATGTAAAGATATTCATGTCTGTCAAGCAGAGGTTAAAGTATTGAATCTGCCAAAAACAGCACATACTGTATCTCCTCTACTACACAACAGTTCTCACATGCTGCTGTTACAATATCAAACCTGAAACTTGAATAAAAATTAAACTCCTTCACAGTGTCTCGCTTACTGCTGCGTCTGTCTTTTTTTTCCTTCTAGATTTGCACTTTCAAGTCAGCATCTATGATTGTAGAAGGGAAATTTCAGTTGTGCATGTGAAATAAGCCTTAGAAAAGCATGTGCAACCAAGTGTGACTGAAGGTTATGACTGATTGAAGCGGCAATTAAGTTAATGAATAACTACACTGATGAGGTACTTCCATTGTCTTGCTCACGTCATCAGACACCGCGGAAGTTGATAATCAAGACTGAGACAGAGACATAGATCAGGTGCAAAAAAAAAAGTTCAAAGCAAGTTTGATCCCTTGTTTTACAGAGGAAACAAGGTTAATGCGCATTTCTCCTTCTCAGACAGCACAGACCTGATCTGTGTCACGTAGTGCTACTGTACTGATTCCATTCTTGGGGCAGACGGTGTAAATTCCACCCTTGAGTTATGCTCCTTAGCCTAAACTACATCCAGACCTTCTGGCCTTGTCTTTACTAAACCACAGGATGGAAAGACCATGAAGACTACAAGGGGAAGCTTGGCAGCTAGAAACGGACATCCATCTTATGTATAATATCTTTTGATCTAGCGGATGTGGCAGTTATCCACTGAACAGTCAGTATATTTAATTTGGGTTTATTTGGGGGAGTTCAGTGGCCTGTTTTGAATACACGGTGTTTTAGTAAATCACCTAGTGGAGGGCTAGTCCTGATATTCCATGTTGCGTCTCCTGCCTCTTTGTGAACTGCAAAGAGGGATTGGATGTCTGTGGGTTGGATCTTATGATGGTATGATTGATTTCATACACATCAGAAAAGGGATTAATTTCCAAATGAAATGGGCTTTTGATGAGAGGGGTTTCTTCCAGTTCCTCAACCTCTGGACTAAGGCTGATATGGCAGCAAATCAGCTATGTTTTCATTCTCTGGCAGCTTAGGCGCTAGCAGCTATGATCCTTATGAATCTTCAAGAGATATGCTCTTGAGGAGGTTTCTATTTATAGATAAGATTTAGGTATTAGTATCAAATTGTGTGCATTGAGAAAATGCTTTTGATGAAGTACACAACCTATCTTTATATATGAAAGAAGACCATTTTTGTAATTGTGATTTTATTACCATCAATTCACACTTGCCCTCACACAATACTCAAGTGAAATTACATGGCCAAATGGCCATGCCCAAAAATTATAAACTCATAGTGAACTCATATTTAAACCTTAATAGTTCCAGCCGTGAAGTAATGGATGTACTGTAATGCCAAAATACAGTGGCTATAGACTTCATCACAATCATTTGGTATGTTGCATCATTACCACAGCAGTTGGCTTTAAGATTAAAATATTCTACATTACATTTTAGTTTAATGTAGGTAACAGTCAACAATATTATTGGCCCCTAAAATGCATAAACAGCCATTCAACTTAGCTTCTTTCAACTTAGTCCTACCCTGAAAAACAAAAACAAATACATTTCTAACCTTGAAATAATAAAAACTGTTTATACATTTCCAAAATTAGTTCATATAAGATTCCCTCAACCATAATAAGAAACTAATTGAGAAAATAGGTCTTTAGCATTATCTCTTACATCAATATTTGTAACACATGGGAGATTTGCAATTTAAGTTTTGTGCTGTTTTAATGGTGAAAATACACATCGTCATACTGTACATCTTTAAATGGGCACAATCCACACTGAGTGAACTGAGTGCCCCGATTTTTTTCAGAAGCAATTTAATATTCTATTAAGCCCGAGTTTAATTACAGTATTAGCCACTTAGCAAAATTGCTTATAAAGATTTTTATTTAAGCACATAACATAAACCAAAACTTTTCTTCATTTACCTAAAAAGGATCATCATTTGCCTTAAAGCCTTAAAAGCAACATGAATGCTTATAAGTAGCAAACTAGTGTAAGCTCAGTGTTCGACCTTTGCATAATAAGGACAATATCTGAAGGTTGCCCTCCCACACCTGTCATCCTGCTGTTAAGCCTGTGCATACATGCGTAGTCAATGAAGGCGTCATACTAAAAAAAAAAAAAAAAAGGGCCACGCTCCTTTAGTCAGTGACTTAGACCCAGGGATTCCAGCACTGGGAGACCTGCTGGCATGCTGCATATAGTAGCAGCTGAAAATGAGGAGGGATAAGAAATAAAGATGAGAGGAAAGATGAGGGTAGAGGAGAAGAAATGTGAATAAGAAACAAGGACAGAGGGAGGAGAAGGATCCTGGAGAGATGAGCAAAACAGACAAAGAGAGAGAGCCATAAAAAACAGGAGGGTAAGAAGAGAAAATGCCAGAGGGAACTGTTTATCTGGATTTTGCACAGGGTAAATGGATGTGAGAGTATGATTAGAAAGACAAATCACTTCATTCACAAAACATGAGTATTACAGAGACACACCCAGCCAGCAGATTTTTATGGAAGTGATTTCCTATTGCCAGCTTTGACTGTTCAAAATAATGTTTAAATCAGTGTCACATTACTCTGAATACCTGGTTGTAGACTGAGAAAGGAAATAAAAAAGGTAACTTCCCACCCAGCACAAACACTGCTTTCATTTTGTGGTGTGCATTCTTTATTAATAATAATGTCATAAATATAATTTAAAAATACTTGTGCATAAGTATAAAGCATGTATAAAATAAGTACTGTAGGAATATAGAATCCAAATTCAATTTAGGACACACATACACAAAATTCCAGCAATTTAGTGAGTCCAAAAGTATCCAGCAAGAAGGCTTCTGTGTGATTACATTATCTAGGGAGGTTTTAGATCGCTCAGATTTCCCTTCATCCCAGTTGATCCTCATATTGCTTACGGAAACAGTCTCCCACAGGAAAGAATTCCCAGCAACGCTCCTGGTACATTTTCCACACATACGATTCCTGGAAATGTCAATGGAGTAACAATACATTTTTAAATATCTTTAAGTCATTAACAGTGAAAACGTATCAATTTTTTGACCATGAGCTAAGTGGATCAGAGAGATGGCAATTTAAACACTGTGCACAGATAATACATAACATGACCTATTAGAAAGACATTTTCCACATTATACCCAGTAGCTCCCCCTTTACATGTGAGAAAATGTTTCTGGCTAATAAAAAAAAAATCATTATCTTACTGCACCATCATATTCTAAATGCCTACTGCATCACAAAAAATCGAAGTTTTCTTTTTCTTTTTTTTGATACAGCTGCTTGCTCTTTTCAACATTTAGGATTAAATATATCCTCATGTATTCTCATGCACATCCTTTTCATAGATTTATGCACACTAAAAATGGAATATGAGAAAGATGCAGCTCTGTTAACACTACAAAACTCTGAAAACACTGATTTAAAGCACTAATTTATTCTCTCTATACAACAGGTCATGTAAAATATGTTATAGCAAAAAGATAAGAAGAGAAGTAAATTAAAACACTAGCCCACTTGAAATGTGAAGCAATGTCTTTATAGCTTTAATACTGCAGTGGTTATGTGTGAAAAGAAAGGTCATAATTACAAGAGGTATGCCTGGCATGCATATTATCATAAAGCATGCATGACAAAATTGATATAGCTTCTCAAGGACGATGCAAATGCAGTTTCTGTCTTAGTTGAAAAGGTTACTCTACAGCTTTGTTATTATCACAGCAACTGATAGAATTAATCGGTTGCTGAGACATTGTTGTAGAAGAATATATTAATGAATGTAAGATTTGACAACGACCGCATAATTGTTGAAGCATATCAAAAGTGGACACTTCGTTTCAACTTTGACCAGATTGTGAAAAAAAACAGACAAGACAACTACTATACCTGTCCCGTCTGTTCAGTTTCATCCTTGTTAATAAGATACATGAGAAAAAACCTGTAAGGACACAAAAGGGATTCATGTAGCAACTGACATAGCTCCTACAAACACACACTTAGATTTCATATAAAGAAACAGTCTTTGCACTCTGGTGATCATGAAAGTATTTGTTAGGTATTTCAAGTGGAAGCGCAGCTTGTTTTAATAGCTGCATTTAAACTAATATCAGGTTAAATATTTATTTTAATGCTTGTAATATCTAATGACTAAGAAGAAGCAATGAATACTGAAAACTACTCACCCATTATTGAATTATGGATTATTATATTTCAGTCTGTAAAGTTTGATTAGATAAGCTTAAAATGCAGTAGCATCATACATAAACATGAGCCAGTCAGAGGAGGCATATGCATCTCAAGGGATCCATACATGCATCTCCAACTATCGTTAAATGTTTATTAACTATGTATCCACACAGATGGCAAAGCTTTGTTAGTGTGGTTTTGGTTACACATGCAAACATCTTTAAAACAATCTTAAACTGTTACATAAACCATTTTTGGTTGGCATGCATCATTTCTACCTTTAACAGCTGAATCTTTTCTTTTCTCAATTTTACTGGGCCTCATTATTTGTTTATTTACAATGATGTGATATTAAATAATGCACACACTAATAAAAATAATAAATATGAACTAAGTAGCCTTTATCTAAATTACAAATGCACATGCGGATGTGGCACTTGAAAGAAATAACTCACTTTAAACAACTGCTTTGTCAGTATGAATGTATTATTATACTGTATGTATCAATATCAATATTTCAAAGGTAAGTTTTAGTGAAACTAAACATGGAAAGCACGAATCAACTCACAGATAGTTGGCCAAGTTGTGTTCCTGTAGAGTATGAGTCTCAAAGCCATGAGGGACTGTATCAAAGTATTCACTTCCTATTCCACATATGAAACATTTGGTCTGTGGAATCAGAGATGAAAGACATTTATTGATTTACGAAACACATAAACAAACATAATGTTCTTCAGAGTATATTATAAAAAAAAAAAACATTGAAAAAATGCAATCATCAAAAGCGGAGACCTTTATTTTAGTGATCTGTTAATTAAACATGGTATTTAATCCTGCACACAACAATATCCCACTTTAAAGTTACTTTTTACAAGGACACTCAAGATGCCTACAAAGAGCAAAAGACTGTAAATAACAGCAACTTCATACTTCCATGATTACTCTGCCAGATTTGAATGACATACATGGGAACACGTTTGCTCAGAATTTGCAACATTTTGGAGAAACTAAACTGTCAAATTACCTTTTGCTGTATTTTGATGATGACACAATGCAATAAAGAAGCAAAACCAAAATTTGTGCTTTTGGGTTAATGCAGTAGAGAAGCTGAAGTATCATGACTGTATCTAAGTGCCGCATTTTAAAATTTAACATCAGACATAAGCAGGTGTTACATTTCTGGAACTGGTTTGTTTTGTTTAGACACACAATAAGAGAAAGTAAACCAATGGGCACAATAATACCTGACTGTGGCAACCAGATCACTGTTGTTTTACTTGAAACTATGGTTTACCAACTCTGAGCACTTCAATTTGTGGAATCATGATCAAGGAAATGTATCTTCATTTGTATTCAACTACATCAAGCCTTTGCTCATTAAGCTCCAAATAAGCTTACATTTTCCAACTACTTAAACTGTATCAGTATACAAACATGACCTGTAGACTGAAAGTGCAGTGCAAATAGCAGCTGAAACTGTTATAAATAAAAAAGGCAATGAAGAATCTGTATAATGATGAGTGAAACCATTACAACCATCCTGGCCAAATATGCTGCCAAAACGGCTCCACACAAGTCTTTCAACGACACTCCAACCCAGCTGTCTTGGCCATAATGATTTGGTCCTTGTCAAAGTCACTCAAGTATTTACACCTGCTTATTTCTCCTGCATCCAACACACTGACTACAACAACCAACTGTTCAGTTAGTAATATATCCCAGACCTTGTTTTGCACACAAAATCATCTATTCACACACGTAACCTACCAGTAAGTCAGCATGGTAACCTTTACTTAAAGATGCAATGGACATATAAGTCAGTGATTCTAATAGTATAAAACATTAAGAAGATATATATCAGTCAACAATCTTTATTTATCACAGCACAACAACCTTGGTAACAGATATATTATTTGGAATGTAGATGGAAGTAGTGTGCTTGCCTGTGTTGAAATGTGTATGTAGACGAGTGTGTGCGTTTGTGTAAGAGACAAACTGTCAAATCTCACCTCCATATCCTTTTTCACCTGTTCCTGTTGGTCACGAAGCTCCCCAAAAGCATCAATTATCAAGCCTGAAAAAGTATATATGCTGTATGTGACTGACAGATGTTAGTAAAACTAGACTACAAACAACTAACATTTTTTTCTTCAAACATTCTGTAGTAAAAATATGTTCCAAAATGTATCCAGGTGTGGGGAGGTGCTGTCAATGGCTTCTGTGACAGATACATTAAACATCCTGGTAGCAACACATTCAAATATTTTTTATTTTATTTATGCTAGACTGGCACGTTTTATTGCATTCTTATTCACTGAAATTTTACAGCTTCTGGCACTTAAAGGGTTGGGCAGAGTTTCATTCCCCAAAGTTGCACATTATAACTTGAAGCACTCAGTGGGTTGAAAATATACCTGCTCTTTGTCCAATTGCACATGAATAATTAATCAAATTTATTCTGGTAAAACAAAGGTGAATAAAATGGATTGTGTGTGTAATAATAATATAAAAAAAAATAGTTGTACACGTGTTGCTGCATGCATGTATGACTCACCCTGAATAATGGCCAGGAGGATGACAATGACAAAGAAGAAAAATGTGATATCAAAGACAATGCGCTCCACCTCAAACTCATCTCCAGCAGGGTCCTCAATCTCATCACCAATGCCTCCACCAGCACGCACCCCCACATACATGTGAAACATGTAGCACTGAAAGAAAACCCATTTTCATTTATTGCATAGTATGTATTCCACCTGAGGATGAAGACACTTTCAACCCCAGACAGGGGTTTTCTCTATGTTAAAGGGAGAGGAACTATGATGCTGTTTCTTCACACTCACATTGTACATTATATTGAAAGTTTTACCCACAAAAAAAAAAAGAGAATTTATTTAATGCATTTTCATGCCTGTGTCCTAGCTGGTTGCTTTTGTGGATGCATTTTAATACAACTGCACAGAAAATTTGCAGGTTTTTTGAATCAGTATTCTTTGCCTCAGACAGTATATGTACCCAGGATCAGGCAAGAGTAATTAAAACATTCTCTAGCAAGTCATGCATTATTCCAAATCTGAAATTTTCTACATGTAATTTTGCATCTTACTTGCATACATACAAAATATTGCACTGGTGTAGCAAATTATTATCTCTGAAGTGCCATTAAAAGTCAAGCATAACAAAAAAAAACAGTGAGCATGACTGTGGACTTAATATCTCCTGCCTTCTATAATTGTAGGGTTTTATTCAAATGCTATTGCTGCCCATTCGCCTGCTTATGTGAGTGACAATGGAATCCACATTAGAATAGAGCAGATGATGGGGTGTTAATGTTGTGAATGGCCAAACAAAGAGCTATGCAGAGGCTTGAGGGTCTGTTTTCTATCCATGTGTCCATTATTTTTATGGAAAAGTAATGGGAGGACTAAGACAAGAGGCTGCTCTCCCTTCAACAATGTGGATCACTGTCAGAATCCTCCTCTACCCCTCCAGTCTGAGGAGGTAGGTGTGAGGCTGTGTTTGCATTAGAAAGATAAGCACGGAGAGATAGAGAGGATAGATAGAGGTAGGCAGCTATTTATGGAGAGGGACTACTCAGTGTTATAAATATTCACATTTAACTCACAGTAAGCATGTCATTGCACTTCATGTCTTTGGTGTCCTTGTTGTCACTCTTGTTGTAAAACTTCCTGAAGAAGTTGAAGGCCACGACCGTGTACAGATACACCACAACCGCCAACAGGCCCACAGTCAGGATCAACTGACAGACACACACATAATTACAGAAGGCTAGACAGGGGCAGATGGGCTTTAATACGCATCTTCATCTTAGAAAAGCCACAATATAACCCTGCATTGTAAAAGTAAACATCACATGCATGCAAACTGCACCTATGAACACACACTGAGACAGATGGACAGAGAATTAAAGGCTGACTGCCCCACATACACATGCACACACACACACACACACACACCTGTTTTCCATTGTGTGTAACAGAGGAAAGGATGGTGCGAAGTGTCTTAAAGCCCATGGCGATGTCCAAAAGGTGCGCAGCAAAGAAGAAATTGTTATAATGACCCAGAACCGACATGATCATGTACCAGGCCAAGTACAAAAAGGACTGTGAGAACACACACACAAGAACATACAAACATAAAAGCAGGCACATACATTACCGCAACAGATAAAGACACGTGTATACATGTGTATTTTAGATAACACAGAATGACAGGATATTACCGCCATCACTTCTGCACCTTTTACAATGGTATCAAACAAATTCTTAGAACAAAAGATTAAACAGATTAGTTGAGTCATAAAATATCAAATATATTTTGCATACACTGCTTGATCATATTACATTATCGGTTAACATTAATTGCAGGAAGTGACACATTGAACTTACGTTATCAGTGAACACAACACCTAGCTTCCACACCTGGTATTTCATGTCAATGGAGTTAAATCTGAAATAAACAGCATTATCACTGAGATACATTACGGTAAGAATCAGGAAAGTAAGGTCAGAATGTTCATGGCTAAAATCAGCCCCTTGTTGCTACAATGTCCTTTCTGAAAGAGCCTGTCTATTACGTAGCTTCATCTCAGAATGTCCTGTTCTTCCTCAAGTACAACATAATGTTCTAGGACGTTCTTTTGTCTGGACAAACCTGTTAGGTAATACACACTCACAAACACATACACAATACACACAGTTAAATGGCTATTGACAATGTTATAGGCTAATAATAATAAGTAATGTGTAACATTGTTTTAACAACAATACCCAGACAAGAGTTGGACATAACCATAAATAAGCTTATGGCGTTGATATCCATCAGAAGTGCTTCATTTAAGAGTCCTACTGACCTCTAAAGTAAAATGCATATCGAAGGCTATATTTACTTAAAATTTACAACAATTATGCATACACTACACTAAAATAAAGGGGCTGAATATTTGATGTATTATGTCTCAATCATTGAAAAACTAGGAAACACTAAATAACTATAAAATAATTTTTTTTTGTCTGAAACTGCCTGTGGTGCAGTATCAATGACAGTCAGATAGGTGCAGGTGTATAATAGGTGTTTCCCATGGATTATTTTATGAATGCAAAATTGCAAAGTGTACATTTATTTTATACTTCATTTACTTACAGAGCACTCCAGGAAGTGTCCCTCTTTAGCCTCTTTTCTTTTCTCTCTGAGCTGAAGTCTAAAGCAGTTTGGTCCAGACCTAGGAGTTCACCGATCTTCTCACAGCCATAAAAGTGACTATATTTATCCATCACCTGAAAGGACAAGAAGGAGGTTTACATAGTCTTTCTGGAGGGCCTTTTCAGATAAAAGTACCACAAGACAGCAGGAGGTAACTCGTACATTTTTTCAGCAGTCAGTGATATAATGAGATGGCAGTTTAGTTCTGCTGACAAGATGGTTGTGCTGCTTATACTATCCATTGATCAAAAAATGTAAGGATTTTCTGATACAAGACCATTTTAAGACACATGATGGTTGTATAAAGGCTAATGATAATTTTTATTGACACTAAATACATAGTGCTGATCTAGGCAAATACTTAACCTTTCTAACTGTAGGTTTTACGTCCCTACTAAAATATGTACAGTATGTTCAGTGCGCCTTGACTAATCAATATTTACTTAAGAATTTGTTCTTATTGTACTACTTTGGCTCTTAGAAACTTTATATCACCTGAGTCATAAACTTAAAAATAAGACAACTAAAGTCTAATTTTCTTATGGAGCCCATTTGCTAGTCCAAACATAAGCACTTCAGCACACCATAAGCAATATCTACAACCTCCAAACTAAGTGGATTGCCAGAAGCACTTGATGGCAGGATACTATCTATTTGACTAAAGGCTCTTAAAGTGATGCAATACTGTTGATAAAACACAAGCCGTCAGACCCAAATTACAATAAAATTTAAAGTCAATACAATTATTTTACAATGCATTGTGAGCAAACAATATACTTTTACTTAATCCAATGTGGGTATATGTGCAAGTTATTCTGTTTATTTTATATTAGGGCTTACAGAGAGATACACATCTGAAAGCATGTTTGCTTAAATGACAGGAGTCTTAGCCCATCACAATCAGCAGTGGTGGTTTCCATCTCATCTCAGTCGAGGCACACTCAGGCCATCTGCCCTTTGCTATTCATTAGAGTGCATGCCAGATGCAACAGAACTATATAATTTGAAAGTGGCGTCTAATATTCTTTCAGCGGTTATCTTTTGATGAGGTGTCCTGACATGGCTTGCAGTAAAAGAATGTGTTTCAATTGAAGACATTTGAGGACTTTGGGGTTTTGGTGATCAGCTCTCTTGATGCAATGCATTTGGAAGCTAGTAATGCCAGGCACAGTGATCTAGTCTTATTTAACACATTTAAATTTAACCTTTCCTGCAGTATTATTACATTTATTTCTAAATTCTAGTTAAAAATAGTTAATTAAAATTATCTTACAAAAGAAGGAATTGCAAATACTAATAAAAGTATTGCACCATCTCTGGAGACAATGCTATGATTTCTTAACTTGATGGGAGGATAATTACACATACTATCAAATGGTAAATTACATTTCAGTTAGTTTCTTAATGAAGTGTTACAGGGAGATAATCCACACACAACCAAACACACACACACATTGCATACATGCTTAAGCAAATTGAGAACAGGATATAAAATATTTCAGCTTTAGAGAATAAAAGCTTCTGTGCAGTGAATATCGTACCTTCCTTTTCACAAATTTATCCCAGTAGTTGCTCGGAAATGACCTGACAATATAAAAAAAACATCAAAAACATTAATAAGGAAGAAAAATGTATCTGAAAATGTACTGAGACTCCCACACTGAGTGAAATGTTTCAGTGCTGTACAATCTGTAACATGACTATAAATTGGTTTTGACAGCAAGTTTATAAAACTTTAAATATAAAATGTGTTTTTATTTGATGTTAATATGGCATCAGTCCAGATGATCATACGGAAATGAACATACGGTGTGTTAATGACCAGTCGGTCCCACTGCCCTTTGATGTCCTCCTCAGGGGGCTGCTCTGTCACATACAGCCCATCAAACTCCAGCCTTCGTGCCACTTCCTTCTCACGTTTGAAGATCACCAATGGTACCTGCCAATCAGCCAAACTGGAGTTATTACTCGTCTCTTTAATTTAACAGTTTAAGTTACATAGGTTATTGGTAAGGAAAATTTTTAATCTCTGAAATTCAACTTAGCAGGGTGAACCTTTCATTGTTCCTAATGTAATTAATTCCTATTCCTATATCTGTAGTTTTAAAATACACTGCAGTTCTATAACATAAATAAACTGATGCAAATAAGTGAAATAAGTTCATTATATAAAAGTAACAGAAAATGGTAAAACCTTGAGGCAGTAGTAACCGATTATACAACAAAAGGAGATGATTGTGTGTGCTATAGCCAGGAAGTGGAGAGACGGTTCCATATATCCACTGTTCTCCTCTAGCACAAAATAAACTCCGGTCTCATTGTCATTTTCAGCAGCAGAGTCCAGTTCTTCACCGTAAACAGATGTGATCACTTCTTTTTCCTCTTGCAATGGGGGCAATGATGCTACCTGTAAGACAGTAAGATCAAAACAAGCAACTTACTAGAGGACAAAGCATACTTCTGGACAGATGTTGGAAACATTGTTCAATATAATGCAGGTCAATTTAACAGCACTAAAATATACCATTCAAAAAGACACTAGATTCAGCTGTGACATCACTCAATTACTACTGAATCCTTTCAGATGCACACTCACCTTGTAGAAAAGAAGGATGAAGTTGATAGCAAAGGCAACAAACAAAGATAGCAGGCGCATATTATAAAAATTCCTGGCAAAGTAATTCTGAAAGAAGAAAAAAAGAAAAACATCCATGTGTTTTCTGCCTGTTGGTGCCTGTGAATGCAAACTGAAGAGGATGCAATGTGATTCCTTATCTGTGTTGGTGTGTGTCATGTGTGCACAACAATGTGTGAGTGTATTTGTATATTACCAGCAGGCTCTTGTTATGAGTGCTTATCATTTCCCAGAGGGCAGAATCTTGGCTTTCTGATTCCTCTGACTTATTAGAGCATCTCTTGGCTCTCCATCCTGCCTCTGCTTTCTCATTCCCAGTTTCATTCTCAGATTCCTTCCCTCTGCAAATAGTGAAAATACAAATAGAGAGAAGGTCAGAGAGGTTTTTTTTTTTCATTAAGCAAATCTCTCAGAAGTAAAAAATCTGACTTACTTTTAAAAGGTTTTTTTTTGGTTAAATGTGACAGAAATACTTTGAATAATTTGACAGCATGGTTTTTAAATTGAGTTTAGACCTACCTTGCACAATCACATCTACAAAATACACAATTAAAAAAAAAAAAACGTATCTGGCACAAAGTTATGGGGAAGTAAAAATCCTCTGAAGATTAAATGGGAAAAGTAAGAGACTCACTTTGTGTTGTGGGATTCAGGTATTTTCTCATCTTCTGCTTTTTCCTCTGTGGCAGTGTGGACCTTAAACTGCTGTAAAATTCATTAGATAATCAGAAATTAATATCAATCAGTGTCAACTCGTCTGTGACTACTACATTAAGTGTCAAAGAAAATCAAAAATATACAATATTCAAAGACACAAAGAATACATACCGACCGTACTTGGCGCTCTTCAGAAAAATCTGCAGTACCAGTTGTTCTGGGGGTTGTATTGAATAGGTCAGTCAGACTGGCAGTGAGGTCTTTCATTATAAGTCTGTATTGACCTCCCTCCTTCTTCACTTTGAGGCCAAATATGTCTGACAGTACGTCCACCTCCCTGTGGGAGGTCATTGCTCCCACCTGCCCGATCTCCCTCAATTCTCTTTGGGAAGGGAAACTGGCTGAGTACTTTCTCAGACGATCCACACCACTTCGCACCTCCATGACCTCATCAAGAGTTGGCTCAATGATACCACCAAGTAAGTCTGATAGCCTCATCCTTTTGGCTCCCTCTATGAGCCCACCACTAACAAAGACTATGTACAGAGCATACTTGATGCTGCGGATTACCACACAAATGCACTGGACCTGACTCATGAAAATGAATCTGAGCAAGAAAACAGCTGACATAAGGATATCCCTCAGACTCATCTTCATTAATGTCTTCAGAGTTTTCAAAGAAAGTAGAGATGTCAGAAACATCCACCAGTGATACATGAAAAACATTCCTTTGTTGTCCAAGCGTTCCTCTTCACTCTTTGTCTTTTCCCCTACTTTAGGAGAATAATTTTCTCCAGTCTCAGAGCCAGATATCTGTGCTGCAAGCTGCATCTCAAATATGGTGTCCTCACAAAAATTTACAAACATCTCCATTTTCTCCTTCTCTCCACCCTCATTGACCACATCAAAAATGAACTGCCTCTTGGATTCTTTGACCTGTGGCTTCTCCCACTGTGTGCGGCTAGATTCACTGATCTCAAAGTACACACGTTCAATGCGCTTCCCACTGCCAAGAATCTCAATACGTCCTAGACAGGGCTGGAAGTAAGTCAAGACAGAGTCTGCCAGTTCCAAGAATGTCCTTAGTCTCGAATCTGTGGGCATGTGTTCGGACAAATTGGTGAGTAGAACAGCGATGCTGAAGCCAATGTCTTTGGCCGGTTCATGAAAGCGATCCACAAAGGCCTCGTAATGGGCAATTTCACTTTCGTCGGTGTCCAGACAGGAGAGAAGAAAATTAATCTCAGCTTGGGAGAAACGCTTGCAATTTTCCATGGCTTTCTGGAAGTCTTTCCTGGCAATGCAACCCTTACGGTCAGGGTCATACTCCCTGAAGGCATGTGAGGAGGTGAGGTCTTTAAGTTTGAGGAACATGTCAAAAAACCTCAGGATCATCTCCACGTTGCCTGATGATTCCACCAACATATCCATCATTTGCTTTCCAATAGTTCCATTAACAACATTACCTACAATCAAAGTAGTGGATGAATGATACCTGTCAATAAATCATACATTGCCAACAGCATGACTTGTGAAAAACTTACCCTCCAACATTGAAAGCAGAAACACAACCATGTCCTTTTGTAAATCCATCAGTTCTTTCAGAAGCTCAATTTGCCTTGAATCCTGTATTTAAGTAAATATAATTCAAATTTATTCAGGTTTTTAGCAAAATATACTCTCCATTTGAGCTCTCTCGTTTCACATACTTAGAGGACACAATACCAGCAGCAGTTTATAATGAGTGCAAACACAGATTATCAGCGATTTTTAGTTTGATGAATCTTAAAATGATATGCCAGTGGAATCTCAGGTATTGTACTATACCTGAGAGAGTTTCATCTGCATGTGGGCAAAGACGTGAAGGAATCCCACTACAGCATCCCACAGACGACTGTGAGCTAGACTCTGTTGGTTCTCAGGACATGGGCCCTGTATGAACACAATGTTAATGTGAGTTGTGTCATTTAAAAAAAAAAAGAAAAAGAAAAGAAATGACACAAATGAAAAACATAAAACACACTAAAATGGAAACTAATGACTGACCTGTATGTACTCTGTGAGTGTGTTGAAGACCTGTTTGGCTACTTCAATGGCCTTGGAGAAGTTGAGTTGGCCATGCACATCAATCACATTCTTCCCTGAGTAGTACCAGTAAAAGTCACTAATTGACTCCTAGAGTAATGCACAGATTGGTTATTTGTGCATCATTAGGTTAAATAAAATACTATAAAACATCACTGTCACAAACAAATTACCAAATGCAATGTTAATGACAATGAACTAAAGATTAGATGATATTAGGTCTAAAACACTAACTCTAACGTTTTGCAGTGATCAGTTGTCAGCCATTTCCTACTTTGGTTTGGTTATTTAGTCCAGATTTACAACAGACAGTCTTTGACTGTAAACGTACCTGTACTCTTAGTAAATAGTCCACAGTGGAAATAATGATGTTGACAGTGGTGTTGTTTCCTGTTTGCGTTCTCAAGTAATTCTGGAAATCTATCACATAAAGAACATACATATTTGCATATTTATCATTGCATTGTATTTAACAACAATAATATCCTGTTTCAACAGTATATTCGCATAATGGACTTAAAATACAACAATGCTAAAACCAGTGTGTTGCATTGTATTCATGAATAAATGCTAGAGGAAGCTCTTACAAAGATAATTTTAAAGTGATTTCAAGGTTAATGAACAGGAAATCCTGTCTGGTAGACATAAATATATTTTATGTGCACGTTGTGACAGTGTAAGTGAAAACTTCACAGGCCAAATAACCTGAGTTGTGTCCTTCACAGAGCAGCTGTAAAAAACGGAACAGGTCACAGGTTAGGTCTTTGTCCGGCATCACCTTCTCTCCTGGGAAAAAAAAAAAAAAGGGCGAATAAGCCATAAAAAAATATGAAGTGCAAGAAATAGAGTAATACTGTGGAAAAGATGTGACAGGATGAATGAGAGATAGAGGAAGAGAACAGAGAAATAAGGTCACTATAGAGCGAAGGGTGACAAGCTGCTGACTATATTCAAGGGTGAGAGAGGCAGAGAAAAAAATAGGAATTTAGAGTGTGAATTTAGAATACGTTCAAGGATGAGATCTCACAGCTGGCTGTTCTGCTATGACATGGCTTCACAGAAATGGATTTTCTTTTCTCCATATGAATACAGTACCTGAGCTCTCATCCATGGCCATGCCTAATCCTTCTGCTTTGTTCTGCCTCTCAAATGCATTCAGATCCAGAACACTGGAAAAACAGAAAAACCGCACGCACATAGACACACAAATAAAAGGATAAGCAAAACTTTTCCATTTTTACCATTTTATCAATCAGTATATGAAGCCTTACATCCTTTTTGACATTTGACAGAACTTGTTAGGATTTCTACAATCACTCACCTACATGACTGCATGAGTCCAGCCATACTCTGAAAGAAGCCAAGATCTCGCTTATCTTGCAGATAATGCAGCATTTTCTATCAAACGTCAAAGACAAGATCTGATAATCAGCAGCCGATCTTATCTGAATCGGATATGCAGGTTGCCAGTGCATTGCATTCACAAGATACACAATTTCAAAGTAATAAGTGCTGCACATGCTGAAATATGGCACATTCACTCCAACAATTACTTGTTGTTGTTTGTGGTTGTTAAAACAACGCCCACCTCTTGACTCCTGTGAGTCTTTAACTGGGAAATCCATGGCACTGCTCTGTATCAGTAACTGCCAATTATCTTGCTTTTTATGTCTGTTCTAACTTTTCTACTGTATTTTTTTTTTTTTACACATTCGTATATTTCTTAATTATTGTGACTCATTTTATATGTTTCCTACAACTTAAATATTCTTGCTGGATTCTTAGTGTCATGTTATCTGATCTTACCTCTGCTTCATTTAATCTGTTTTGATTACATTAATGTTTAGTTTGACCATTTTAAAACCCCTAGTTGTGAAATTAAGACATGTTTAACTTCAATTTACTGGGGAGGCCAAGACAAATTTCACAGTTTCATAGTTTAAAGGAAACACCAACGGAGTACTCTACCTGTTGAACAGTGGCATTCCCTCCATTGAGAAGAGCAATACCCAGCTTTAGTGTGGAGGAAATCTTAGAGCCCATTGCCCCTGATGAGATTTTAAATTAATCACAATGAGAGTATGCACAGCAGAGTTTGGACTCAAAAGAATAACAATGTATGACTGATACAGATCATGGCGCACATCTGAATAAAGGGGCAAAGCACCCTATATGGCTAATCTACTCTAATGCTCTTCAGTTCCATCTCAGGAAACAACATTAACTGAATCAGACAAAAGTTTCACTTTAATCTTAGCTGTTGAGCCTGGGAGTCAGCTCATCTTGGTTCAGTATTAAGCACATATTGTCTCTTGTTTACAATTGTATCTTTTAAAGGAACAACTTGCTAAAAAGAGAATGCCCCATAATAAAGCAAGATGCTAGACTTAACAAGAGTATCTTAATTCAGCTGTTAACCTTTCCTACCTTTGCTGGCACTGATCATTTGCAGGACCATTTCAGAAGCTCCACGACAATGCAACCTGGCCTGCTGGTAAAGCAACTTCTGTTTTTCCATCTCCTTCTCCTGTGCCACACAAAGGTCAATTCATGTTTTTGGAAATATATTTTCCCAACAGAATTTACACAGCATTTTAATACATTTTTGCTAAATCAATACAATTAAACTACCAACTAATTCAACAATTTATTTTAATTTTTTTTTTATTATAACATAAAAAACATGTTGGAAATAATTTTACATATTATATATGCATTTAAAAAATCACTTACTTCAAAGCTTTCAGCCTCCTGTTCATCACCATCTTTGTGGCAACTCTGGCAGGGCAAATGTAGAAATGTGCAGAGAGAAGACAACATAAGGTAGACAATACAACAATCAATATACTATATACTGGCGTATATATTTCTTGTGACATGCACTAAGATATAAAAAGCAAAAGAATAAAGGCAATACTAAAAGTAATTCAACTATGTGGAGTCTCATCATCTTTTATTGCTGTTACCATACTGTGCTAGTGCTGGTAATGGGCCTTCAGACCAACATTAGCAACCATTTAATAATGTTTTGTTTTGCATTTTTCTGGCATGAAAGATTTTCAAGTTAACAATATGCAATTTCTGACTGCCAGGTGTTAATTTTTTTTTACATTTTCTTTTACTTTTTTTTACTGCATCTTTGTAATTTAGAAATAGTTTTCTGTTAAAATGCTGCATTCATTTAAAAACAATGTATTGTCCCACCCTTATTAGTCTCATTAGTTTCACTATTAAGACATGTTCCAGAGCAGATTTCAACTAAATAAATAGAAACAATTATGTTCTATTACCTTTGCCATTAGAGCAGCATAGGACTTACAGAGACTGTCATTTCCAGGCTTACTGTGAAAAGTGAACAGAGGAGATAATATTACTGTACATCAAGGTATGGCCAGACGACGCATTAGAAAAATGACTGGTCAGTGACAGGGTTCAAGCCAATTTGTAGCTGCTCATTACATGATCCCGTTGATTACATAGCTAAACACAGCACCATCGCAAAACAACCTCCAAGCAGAGTGTGGATCTACGGTGCGATGATTTCACTCGCCTTAATCTGGCTGAAATAATCACATCTACAGTGGCTGCACCACTGAGAGCACCTACTGTAAACACCCTTGATGTCTTTCCAGTGACGTGCAATGAAAAAGTGAATTCAAGGTTATGCTCTCAGGCAGCATGTGTCTCTGAAGGAACATCACGGGAATATCACAGCGACACCTCAATGGGATTAGTGTGCCAAATCATGCATGAAGAATAAGAGCACTACAGGAGTATTGTGACTCCTGAGAATATTTCTTTACAGGTTTGTTCAACATGAAGCATTTGGCTAAAAATAATAATAATGATAAAAAAATGGTGATGGTCCTGGTGATGGTTTGAGCAGAAATAAAAGTAGAATGCAGTGATCTTTTATTATGAACACAAACACACGCACACACACGCACACACACACACATACATACACACACACACACACACCTTCCTTCTGTCAGGGCGCTGCGACTGAAGAATGTAATGAGTTGTAGGAGGGGATCGATTGGTTTGGCACCTTCTTCAACATCCTTTTCTTTGTCTTGGTCACCTCCACCCATCACTCCTCCCTTCTGCAATCCAGAGAGAGCAAAGCCAATAATGTGTGCACTTGAATAATGTTACATATTGGTCATCCACAACCCCTAATGGCTTTCTAAAGTTCACACATCGCAGGCTTTGGGAGCCTAGTTCGTTCACACTATAATAATATTCAAGATTATTAGTACGCATTTTAATTCCTTGGGTGTGAGAAGTAATTTGTAAAGGTCAGCGACGCTGCTGTAATACTGGGGAAGAAACATGTGACTGGAAACAACAGTAACAATGGTTGAAGCACATCTTGCATCATACCCATCTGTCTACCAGCTGGACAATAGGGAATTGTAGTATTGTTATACAATGTGAATTTAATGCTGTAAAGTAAGTGTGATTTTTAGTCCACCTACAAATATAAATGTGGCAAGGCTTAGTTGCTTGATGAATCTAAGGTAAATATGGGCCATTTGAGGTACATTTTATTTAAAAAATCTGACAACTCAAAACTGGCATGCTGTATTGCGCTAAATTTGGTCAGCATTTCTCGCCTGGTCATATTTCCAAATATGTCTGTTTCACGTGTGTATGTAAAAGAATATTTTTTTTAACATTTACTAACAACTTGTTTTTTCACTCACAGCTAAGTCCTCGACAAGTCTCTCCTCAAAACCGTGATCTTCAACTGAAATCCAGGATTTATTGTAGCCTTGGAGGAACAGGTTGACAGCTCTGTGCCTGAAAAGGAAGAGGAAGGGGTGAAGAAACAACTCAAGATTTTCACTGGTCCTATTCATATTACACAAAAGCAAAGAGAATGAAAAATAGGCAGCATTTCTAAGAAAACTAATGGTAAAAAAAGCTCTGATAAGACCCTTTATTACTCAATAATCAACAATTCTGATGCCTATCCAAGGCAATAAGTTGTTACATCTATGTGACAGTATGGAGTGCTACAGTACAGCTATAATTCACAATGCCAAACACCAAAATAATATTGCTATATCACCACCAAGCCACACACAGCCACTGAGTTTTCATGTGCAAATGGATTTGCTCCCTTTGCACCTGACATGGCAATGACTGATAGCTTAATTAGGTTTTACAGAGGTTCCACTTACACACCTAAATACTGCAGGTTTGCAGTTCTACAGTACAGTTTAGAGTACAGTGGACGTGTTCAACATTTCTTATTCTGAACATTTCTTAGTCTGAACAGCACAAAAGAGAGTTTTTATTTAGCAATTTGTGATAAAACCTTTTTTTTCTGATTGATTTTGTGCTTCTCAAGAGATGAACTGATCAAGCAACAGAATTACGGTTATTTAAAAGTACTGTCACTTAAACGCTAACTTGTTGATTACCTTAATTCAACATTTCTTCTACTTTTTAACTCTCATTTTGAATCGAAACATTTTTCACACATTTTTGATGCATAATTTTAGAAGAGTATTTGAAAAAATCCAAATAAAGCCTGCGTGCAATGCCATTAGATTATTATCTCCCTCTGACAAGGACTTTTGTGGATAAAAATCATATACATTATGTATGACTACCTGGGCAAGTTGTAGAGGGGAGCCATCCTTAAGCAGGCCACCACTGCACGTTTCCTCTGTTTAGATAAGACCTTGTGCCATACAGGTTTTTTGATTCTCTGCGGGTGTTCCACCTGAACAGAAAACCAAAGATAACATACAGTATTACAGCAATGTGGTTTAACCTCCAACGACAAAAGGGGTTACAGCAGGTTTTTCTACAGCTCTACATTATTGGCTGAATGTAATATAATAAAAACAACAGTGTTTGCAATAAGAATACGCCGATATTTAAAATCATGACTTGTATTACCAACAGCTCTTAGAAATTAATCAGAAGTTAAGCATGCAGTACAACAAGTAGACAAACTGTGCATTTGTAAATACCTCAAAACCTGTTAGATGCTAATGCTAAAAAGCCTAAAAATCAAAAGCACAAAATACTGATTATACATACTTATATTTTCAATTTATTCACCATTTATACAATCATTAAGAATGGTATTTTTCCTTCTGTGTTACTAATAATGTTAACAATGGCGCCATTCTGCCCTAACACCCTATAACTGAAGCTGCTACATGAAATTCAGGCAACATTTACTTGTGTGCTATTTATACTGTGACATATCAGAATGTCTTGAATGAATTTTGGCTGACCCAAAATTTTTACATTTGATGGTGAAGTACAAGTACACATTAAAAAGAATCACTTGCCAATGTTTTTATTGCTGCAAGAACTCACCAGGTCTAGGTAATGAAGTACTCGAGCTATTCTCAGAATCCTGTCTAAAGTTCTTGGGACATCAGTAATGGGTCCAAGCTGTCTCTGGTGTTCAGCATTAAGAGTATTCTGCCTCATGTAGTTTGATGCCTGGGAACAGAAAAAAATTGCATGTTTATTTCTTTTGTTCCAAGGAACTAGCATTTCAACCACTCAATTAAGAATATCTTTAGAGAGTCCGCTGGAGAGGCTCTCAGTCCATGGAAATAAGATTTATGGCAATGAGTAAAACCTAAAAGAGGACAAAAAACATACATAAAAGAATTAATTAAGAAACTTTGTATCTAATGGGCAGACTAATATGCACAATTAAGGAATGAAGGTATTCTCCTGAGTCTTGTTTTTATTATTTATTATAAATGTCTTGCTTGAATTCCTGAACATTTTCATTCCACAAATAATGGTTCAAGGGCTGTTCAAAAATAATGATACAATTTCTACTTATCTCTACTGTTTGTGCTAATAGCAAAAAAACAGAAGTTATGTTTTTTCTAACAGTGACTTATAAATAAACATATTTATCAATGACTCATGAATAAATAATACTGCATGAATATTTCTGAACAGTACAGTGAATATGTCACTTTGAAGTCCCTGGAGAACAATGAGTGTAATTATTAAAAATATATTTACAGGCTATGGGAGCATACTTCAGTTTAATTTACCACACACTTATTGCCAACCATGTCACATGTAATCAGGCATATCAATGAATATGCAAAATGTCTGCAACATTTATAAATGATATGCAACTCATTTATACTCTTCATTTATATTAGTTCAAAACAGGAATTCATAAATCAATACAGGTGCTGTCATTTGATATTAATATCTGCTCCAAAGACAGACTGACATAGAAAGCTGATGTTGCAAACCAAATGTGTTGAAATACAACTGATACTATTGTTTTAATTAAAACACAATAACAATTAACGCTGTGACTGTCATTACCTGATTCTTTTGTATCAGGCCATGGAAAACATGCTCTCGAATCTCTTCTTCAGTGTTCTTCTGTGACAAACCAACAATACCCAAAATATCAAGATATCATACTGTAGATTATCAAAGTAATATTTGAATGCTAAAGGACTGTAATTACGGGAACTGCATACATGCTAATACTGTCCATTGTCCAACCAACCTGAGTGAATCCACACTTAGCCAACATGATAAGGCTATGGTCACTTGGAAAACAAACACTGAGTCCCACAGGGAGCAGTCTCTTCATGGATGCCACAATTAAAGAGGTATTTGTGGAATAGCGGTCCCCCTTTCTCTTCATCCTCTGCTTCTCATAGCTGAACTGCAGATTTAAAAGTCATAGTTTACAATAACATTTATATGACCTAGCTAGTAGATGCCCATCATCACTGCAAAAAAATGATATTATATGGTTAATTTCTGAAATTTGGCTTACCTTGGACATTTTGTCATTGTTGACCAAGAACACCAAGTTATTGATTTCATTTTGGACCACATAATTCTGTTCCTCCCATTTAAAATTCTGTTGTGGTAAACACGAGTGAGTGAAAATTACATATAAGGATACCAATAATATTGACATGAGAGGAAAAAAAACACACTATGTGTCATCCTCACATGAGATTTGGCCCAGAATATAAAGACCTCTGCCACCATGCTGAACAGCTGCTCAGCCCCAGGGTTTGACTCTTTCAGCCAGCTGGCTCTGAGACAAGACACACCAAAACACATCACATTATCATCACAGAAATCATTCCTGTTTAGCCAAACATACAATACCACTCAAAGCCATGCACACTACCCTTTTTGTATCTCCAAAAATAAAGAATACACATATGTGAACATTTTATGTTTGAAATTTACCAGGGGTTGTTTAACTCAAAGTTTGTCTTAAAACTTATAAATACATATAGTAAATATGGTGAAATAAGTTTCACTTAGTGTATAAATATTTAAAATTATTTCTGGAGCTGTTGGCCTCAGAAAATAAGCGTGTTTCTCCAAATCTAAGCTCCTTGGTAGTATGTCTTACCGATTTGCATCCACAAATGGGATGACAAAAGCATAGAAAGCATAGAGGTCTCGAACTAGCACAGTGAACTTCTCCTGTGTCCGTAACTCTGCTTCAGAGGAACAACACCCTTCTGCTTTCATCTTCTCCTCCTCCAGCAGCACACATTCTGCCCTCTTCCTCAACTTTTCCATCAGTGGCAAAAAGTGGCTGTTCAGCAGCTCGGTGCAGGCTTTACATATGATTGGTTGAGAAAAAACTGAGAGAAATGTATGACAATTTAATTAAAAGAACAATATTGTGTAATGCACTCAGGCTCACACAACATGCACAGCATTGTTCATAACCACAATACCTGCCAGCTGTTTCATCCAGTCACACTGGCTAGTGCCTACATGGTTGTGAATTATACAAAGGATGTTGCCAAGTAGGTCACTAGCATGCTGAGGAATGACAGAGGTGCAGATTGGATGGGCTGGATGGCCCTCAGGGCCCCAATGCCACCACCGGGACATATAGCTGCACAGCATGGGCAAGGTGACCTCAGTGACATGGATGTAGTGGGCCTGGCGAGCTCCAGCACCAGCACCTGCCAACTCCTCCACTTCCCCCAGAGCCTGTTCCAGTGAAGGCAGAAGGGGACACATGTCCTCCACCTGATCTGTCAGTCCCAGCCCTAACAGAAACGGAAAATATAACACAATAAGGAGAAAATTGCTGTTGAGATGTGGACCCAACTGAGCTATCAGGGTACAATATGTTTATTTATTACCTTCTCTTTCAGTAGCACTTGTGGTGTTGTAGGCAGAGTAGGGGTTGTTTTGGTTCAAGGCTGGCTCCAGGAAGCATACAGGAAAAGCCCCAGTCAGGGCTGCCAGACAAGCACCTGCTGCTGATCGTTGCCTGAATAAATATACACTGTTAGGGTATAAGCATGGGACTGACTAATGTGCATATCTGATCATCTCTGCGTAAGATTGCCAACATTCATTTATCAGGTATTTCCTTTTAAGAGAGAAATCTTATTTTTATATTTTCTAAATGCTGATTACAGACAAGACCAAAAAAGCAATATAGTACCCTTCCATGTAGATGCTACTGGTGCCAAGAGAGTAGAGGCTGCTGAGGATCCTGTAACAGGAGACCTGGATTCTTCCCACTAGAAGAACAAGGTGATGTTTAAAGCCAAGATCTATATAAGGTTTCTCCAGAAACAGATGATGAAACACAGATAGTTGGACTAGCTGAATGAGTACTGATTCAGGTAATGAATGATTCTTGGAAGGTCAGGGTATTGGAGAAGGAGACAATATGCTCCTGCTGCTTGGTGGCCATGGCTGAGACACTTAATGTGAGCTGATTTCAAAGATGTGGAAGCTAGGAAGCTGAGGGGAGGGCAGCCCTGAGTGATTTAGCTGGTGTAGGAACCAGCTGTTCATCCAGGTACTTACCATATGGAGGAAAACAAATGTGATAACCGAGAAAAAAAAAGGTGGTGGTTGTATGTTTACTATCTGAGATGATACAATGAAATATATATTTGTAACTGTGTATATTAATTACATTTTAGAATGTAAACAGTACAAACATAAATATATTTAATTCACAGAGACTTACAACTTACCAAGAAGATGCACGCCATAGTTTTGGTTGCCAAGATGCTTAAAGAGGGAAGTGAGGGTGGGGAGAAGGATGGAGGTTGTGTAGCTAAAAATCTCAGCCACTCCTCTAGCCTGTTGACTTCTGCTCTGAGGCAAAGAGACTAAGGTCACAGAAAGGTTTTCCACCATCGTCTCCAAATCAGCTGCAGATGCTTCAAAGAATGAATGTAGATATCCTTGGATAGACTCTGAGGTTGACATCATCAGTGTCCTAGAATTGAAGTGATATAATATACAAAAATAGATATTGTATAATGAATTATATTCAATGGAAACTGTAGTAAACACAGTGGCGACTCTTTTAGATAGCTATAATAAAAACTGATAAGCAGACTTAACCAGCTCCCCAGCTAACATCAATTTCTGCTAAGCCAAGATTCAACTTCTTGTGTCATGCTTCAAAAGCATTGTCCTCAGGGAGTAAAAGTGATATCAACCACAATTAGAAAGCATTAGTGTATCAGTGGCTCAATTACACCAGTCATCTCATCCTCAGACATGGTGGTGTGACACTGATGCAACCGCAGGCAGAACAAGGCCATCGATTTAAGTGAGTGTGACGGCAGTGCCATCTAGCTACCTGGCATCCAGAGACTGAGCCAAAACATGGAGGCTGCTTGCAACTGACGGTATGTCATTTCCTAAGAAAAGACATTGAAATTGTTAGCATATATCCAACTACAGAACTACTGTATAAACAGGCAGCAGTAAGTTAGATGAAGTTCTGACAATTACATATCATGGAGAACAAAACAGCCAACCAAAGAGAACAAGTGGAAGAAATTATAGCCTGAATAGGATTTATTTTCACACCAATCTTACCAAAGAGTGAGATTCTGTGTCTTACTAGAGCTGCAAGCTTACAAAAGAGGCTAGATGTAAGAAGAAAAGACAAATGAAGTAATGAGGAGAGGAGTAAAAAAGTAATTACACGTAAAGAAAATAAAAAGACTGACAGCAGAAGACAACAGAAGAATGACAAAATCTTATGCAGAATGACACAATTCTCAGGATTCTCACATAATAAATTGATGTTCAAGAGCATATGGAATATTTAAAACATTACACATACCATGCAATCATCTCCTTTTCCTTTTTTGAAGCACAACTTTTATTATAACTTGAGCAGACAGAAGTGGACAGGAAATATAGCCGATGGTTTTTCACATACTGTTCCAAAAGAGGAAGGATGACCTGTTGAATAGAGTTAATGGCTGTTTTATAAATCAACACTCCCTCTAAATTTTGTCTAAATAATTTATTTGAAAAATAAAAAAACAACAGTCAAATCAATTTTGTGCCATACATTGAAGATACATTACACTACTGCAATATCAAATTTAAAGACATTTTATGGCTGCACCATTAAATCCAATAGGTCACACTGAGTTTTATTTATCGCTTGTTAATGATTTCCCTATAATCCTCATAGTCTGAAATGGTTTGATCTCTGAGCAATTGTGGGTACTAAGGTACTGAGCATTGCCTCCCTGAGTGTATATTTATTACCACATGCAGAACCTGTGGGGGAAAAAACGTTAAACATTTTACACTCCATAAGCTTTTTGGATAGGGCAACACAATTCATAGACAAAAATGCCCAGACAGACGAAGACGTGTGTGTCTGTGTGAATATATTGTTGCGTGGGAGGTGGGGAGTGTAGAAATATGAGGCATGGCTGTTCACGGTTTTGGCTGAATGGGTTTCACTCAGGGGGTCGCATCAATGAAAAATAAACCTTTCATTCGTTGCCTCCTAAGAGGCAGAACTGTGTGGGAAGCTTTAATCAATGTCCTGACGGCAATCGACACGCCCACATGGATTTCCAAAATGGTTAAATAAATTACACAGTGACAAAGGGTTTTACTTAGAGGTGTTGCCCATGGCAACAATCTAACAAAACTAATTAGATGACGTAAATGAGATAACAAAAAAAGGCTGCAGAGAAGAAAAAAATGGCATTGAAAAAGTGAAATTAGGGGAGATAAACAAGTATAAGAGATTCCTTATCGCTTGGTAGATTTCAACTGTGTTTAGATATGCGTTTGATCTAAGGCAAACCTTGGTAAAAAAGATTATTAGTTGCTGGTGTGGAACTCTGTCTCCTTTAGACATCTGTCCTCTTGCTTGCATCACCTCTGGAAAGAAAAACAATAAATTACTGAAGCCTATGCAATCAAAGACTATACTACAGACAAAACAAAAAAATATAAATAATAAAAAGGTTTCTCCATACTTTCATGCAAGACATGCCCAGGGCTAATCTAAACTATTTTGTGAGGGTTCGAATCACAAAACTTCCCTGAGGCAGATTTGCTGAAAACAGACAAGTGACTGTTGCTCATGGATAAGGCAGATTTGCATTTAAAACTATACAGTATCAGAAAGATGGTAGACTCCCTTTGGGATATACTGAATAATGTAAATGTTCATTTGCACTTTAAATTTAATATTCATTATATATATTATTTTAGATTTTGGTCTTTAACTTCATAAACGCCCTAATCCTACCCAGCTCCAGCATATGCTCTTGTGCATCCTCGGTGTGAAACAGCATCCGCTGAAGCAGAGTGTAGCCAAAGCAGTTGGCTATGGCTGAAAAGTCCATCTCCGCCGCCTTCCGATGCCTTTAGATAGAGTGAAATCAAACAGGGATATAAAACACTAAACAAAACACAGTTCTCTCTAAATCCTGCATCATCTCAACTAGGTATTTTATTTGCAGAACTTTATTTTTTTAAATTCCAAGACAACGTTGTGCAGTGGAAAGACAGAGTCAATGAGATTACACTGAATTATTCACTGGTTGTATTGTATGTTTGGTTGTGACCTATAATAAAAGTTGTTATAAAAAGACTGAAGACTGCTTGCTAAATAATGTTGTGAGAGCAATACCACTGTGACATTAAAAGGGAACCTCTCATTGCACCTTCCCCATACACACTGCATCACATTGCCCTTTTGCAATAATATACTCATTCACCTCCACACAGTGTAGCCATTGAGCTGAAAGAACTTGAGGACATCCTGGGCTCTTTCCCTGAATTTGTTCTTCTCTTTGGCGGTCAAGGTGTCATAGGGCACAAGCATACAATGGCCACCCTCTCCTAACAATAAAAATGGGTCAAATACATAGTAGTTACGGTGGCAAAAAAAAAAGGTATTTGAACCTTTTGGAATTTCATAGTTTTCTGCATTAATTTAACATAAAATGTGATCTTCATCTAAGTTAAGAGTATTAACAAACATAATGTGCTTAAAAAAATAACACACAAAGAAATTCTGACCTTTCATGTCTTTATTGAGAACAACCATAAAAACGTCATACTGCAAGTGGAAAAATGAATATGAAAATTCACCAGTCTACAGTTGGGCAAACAATCAATAAATGGAAACACTTTCAGACTGCAGCTACTCTACCACGAAATGGTTGGCCAGTCAAAATGACCTCAAGAGCACAACAAACACTTAACATTTAGGTAAAGAAACAACCCAGAATGAATGCCAACGATTTGAAGACATCATTGGAAAGGTTGAGGTGATTGCTGCAAAGGGAGTAATCAGAATTCCACAGGTTCACATTTCCACTAGCACTATGAGGTTTTTATGGTTATTCTCAACAAAGACATACATGATCAGTTATTATTTTAGGCACGTTATATGTGTTAATACTCTTGACTTAGATGAAAATCAGATCACATTTTATGACAAATTTATGCAGAAAACCTATTCCAAAAGGTTCACATATTTTTTCTTGGCACTGTATGTTAGGTTTTCTGTGCTCCAGGAGAGAAGAAGAGGAGCTTTACCTTTACTCCCAAGTTCAAATTTCTTCTTTTTAGCCCAGGTATTGTGGTAGTTTTCAGCTAACTGTTCAGCCATAGCCTATAGAAAGGAAAATAATAAAATCTATATTTAAATATTTGACATAGGTAGGAGGTCACAGTTACCACTTCTGCAGATTGTGTGACAGGACAAAGTAAAGCTAAAATTGTATCTGCTTAAATGAAGGAAAGTACTTACACACTGCTCCCAAGATAAGGTAATGCTGCTCGTGTCCACAGGTTTCGGGCTGAAAGTTGATGTTCCTTCAAAAGACAGCTGTGATAGCCAACAAATTGATTCAGTGAGAGAAATTTAGAAAAAACTTATATCAGGCTTGTTTGGTGCCCAGTGGCTACAAGAATGTGACAGTACATATACTTTACCTGTCCTGACTGAGAAACTTTGTGTGTACAGGTATGCATATTAAATACATCTACTTTAGTCCTCTCTATGTTCCATCCAAAGGCCAGCATAGTCTTTATTGTCTCTTTAATGGCCCCTCGATATGCCTCCTTCTCCTGAAAAATAAATATTGATAAGCTCACATGTATAACTGAACCTAGCAGACCATCAAAAGGCAGAATAAGAGCAAAACATACACCAACTATTTGATATTTAAAAAATATGAAAGGAAACATGTTGTCCACATACACCAAGTTTTGTATGAAGGCAATGGGGAAATAATTCAATGATGAACCTATGAATTTACCGTATTTTCCGCACTATAAGGCGCACCTAAAACCCTTCAACTTTCTCAAAAGCCGACAGTGCGCCTTATATATGGATCAATATTGAGTAAGTCACGCAGTAGAACACCGGAATAGACGTTTAACATTAATGAATCAATGGTGCAGAAGTGGAGGCAGCAACAAGATGGCTAAGTAAAGAAGACTAAACAGAGTTTCCGAGGGAACAAAGTGAGATGGCTACAGGTGGAGGACAAACTCCTATGTTTTCTTTATGTAACTGAAAGAAACTAAATTAACAAATAATACACATCGTTACACATTTGGTATGTTACACTCGCACACGCTAGCTTGACTTGAATTAAGTTAATTACAATAACACGCACGTAATTTATCACATGTAACAGGTAACAACTAACATACTTCTAATGACAATAAACATGTTAATACTTACAAAGATAAATGCTTTCCAAGGCACAAACGTATAAAGTACACTCAGCATAGACATGAACCAGTTCGTTTTACTGTGGAAACTAAACTAGCTTAATTTACTGACGAAGAAAGCTGTACTATTGAACAGAGAGTGGAAAGAGCGCTCACTCTGCAACTAATTATCTTAACAAAGATCAACTAAAATACACAACTCTCACTCTGACAAATCTTTAAGAACAATACTATAATACTTTTTAGCTGCCTTTGTCACAACTTATTGTTATTCATTTATCACCTAAACTGAAAGGCATGATGGCAACCTTTTAATAAAGTTTGACCGACCTCTCTGTGCGAGTATCCGCCGACTACCTTTCAGGCTGACCTCTTATTTTGAAGGTCCCATTTCCGGGTGGAATGTTGTTCATGCAGCAGCTTGACATTCGTGAAGCCGATTGATTGCACCTGTTGTGCACCGGACGAACTCATGACAAACTAATGTGGAGGACTTAAAGTAGTCGATGGCCGAGGATTCTGCTACATGGATCATTGCTTTGGAGTATGGACTGTGATACTTTTTCCCAGTTTGTGTTTTATGCCGGTGTTTTTCGTTGGATTATCTGTTGGATTATTTTGGATTTCCTATTGGAGCTACGGGTTTGGATTATCTATGTTTCAAGGACTTTCCACCAGGTATTATTATTGACTCCTTTTGTGTTTTTCTAAAGAAAAGACTGCTCAGCTGATGCTTGCGCTGTAGTTTTGTTTGTGTGCCATAATAAACGCACTGAACTGAGTAGATTGCTTCGGCCTTATTATTGGTCCTACTAACTCCTGACACTCTGACTGTTTTGTTGACATTCCCTTTAGCGCAGCTCCATCTAATGTTGCATAACGTAACGCCAGCCTCTACTGTAGCGTCTATTCTATGCGCCTTATAATGCGGTGCGCCTTAAAGTGCGGAAAATACGGTAAATCTTTTATATTATATCCACACTTGGCATGCAAGTGCCTGTGGGATTTGACGGTTCACTGGTTTCTTTTCTGAAGTACTCTCTCTCTCACATGCACACAACATGAAACTGACTTCAGTCTACCTTCTCAGCCAGTGCCCTGTAAGGCTTAAGGAGAGGATGAACCTTGGTGTTCTCACAAAGCTGCTCCCCATGAACCCAGCCATTGGCAAACTAATGGAGATAACAGATTCAATAAAAATTACACACACTGGAAAAATGCATCAAATGTTATCTCAACCACACAGAGTATTGTTTTTACACAATGCAGTTGTAACCAATTTATATACATCATTTGGATTCGAATAAAATAATTATTGTGATATTACCTTGTCCAGTGACCACTTCTCATGTGTATGCTCTGCATACTTGTTCACTACAAACTCCAATGTCTCTGGGACTGACACGCTAGTGCGGAAATAGAAATAATCCATCATTTAGCTCTTGCAAATAATAAAATAGTTTAGGTAAATTAGTGTGTTATTCGTTGTACAATGTAAGCATGTAAATAGGTTTGTTTTATGTTAACCAAATTTCAGATTACACTTTCTGTGGAGCAGAACAAGAATATCCAGAATCAACATGCAATTTTTTTTGTTTGGTATCTTACTTGGAGGTATCTACCGGCTGGGGGTCAAAGTCTATATCTGTGTCCATGGATATTTTTCTCTCTGTCTGAGATGTGCAGTTTTTGTCCATGTGATCAGGAGGCAGAGCTTTGGCCACTGCAGCCAGGCATTGGACACACAACCTATATAACTGAGGCTCATAGGGCTACATTGTGGGAGAGAAAGACAGAAAAATAACATAAGGTAAAACATATGAATTACTGAAAAGATTTTAAAAATGCACCAATCTTCCTTGGCCAGCATGTTCTCAAAAAGATGATCAAAACAGGATTTGTCACCAGCCTGACATTTTATACAGAACACCATAATTAAAAAGGAGCGGTACATCAGTAGTTCAGTTTAAACTAGAGAGCTAGTATGCATTCACAGCAATAATGTGTTTATACCAAAATCCTAATTTATAAGAAGCTGGTCAATAATTAGGTTTCTTCCAACCCAGTACCCTCAGAACCAAAACTGGCACACTGCAAAGCTGGAACACAATAGCATAACTGGCAACACAACTCCACAACTGAATGATGAATTAATAATACAACTGAATTGAATAAATGTCTTGAGTGCTTTGCAACAGCAAGAATGCATGCCCCTGTATTTCTTGTTTGTTTTACTGTGCACATATCTGAATTTTACAAAACACTATTCAGCTGAGAAAATCAGCTTTCTTTCAATTCAATACTGCATTTGATTTAATTACTTTAGATATAAATACATACCAGTTTCAGAAACATTTTCTCTAAATGACATCTGTATCATAGATCACCAAAGTAAAAACCCTGTTAGAATACAGGTTCAGTAGTAAGAAATCTAATTACTCCAACTAATTTAGATAGAAGTGCAATAAATAGGCCAACTGAAACAGTACACATGGTACTTATTGAGTAATGCGGCAAGTAAAATTTTCACTGACAATGCTGACTATGAGCATGGTTTCTGAGGCTGTTTGATGTGGGCCACATGTGGGTCTGGAATGACCTCATGAACTTATGCCTTTGAAGTTTTCATGTTCTGTATCAGTCAGGTAAGTGTCTGGCAGAAATATTCTGGTGCATGCTTACAGTGAACAGAGAGAAGATTCAGTTATTGATTACATCCCTCACATTTCCAGCAGGACTGTGTAAAGATGGATGGTTTTATACCAGAAAATGAAAAATTAACTCTTAATCTGCAGTGTGTTTTATCCTCCCCCACTCTAGTTCTCACAGTAGTACTCTAAAGGAGATCATCAAGTATGCATTTTGCCATTTCAACTGAAACAGACTTTGAAGAGGATGGAAAAAGAAAAGCAACAGATCACTGGTACAATTCAACTGTCCAAAAAGGAGAAATGTATTATTTTCTGTAACTATATTTGCATTCCACAAAAAATATTATTATGGTTTACCTTCTTTGCCAAGGCCTTAAACACTCCCCAGAACAACTTTCTAGACAGGTGGAGTTCCTCTTCAGATGCCAAGCCTTGGTCACTTTGCCCTCCAGTTAGTGAATAGTACTTCCATTTCTGCTCATAATGACTGGTTAAGAGCTAGTAGACAAACAAACAGTATTGAGCAAAGTCATCAAATTAATCTAATGTTGTACAAGTAAATACAAACTGTAATTTCTGTATTTACCTTTAGTGGGATCATGCTTTGGTCTGTGAGATGGGGAACGTCAAATACAAGACGTCTAAGAAACGACTGCATCATAGATGGTTGCAGTTTACTGAGAACACAATTAGATGAGTGCAGAATTAGTCGCATGAGCAAATGCATATCACATCTGTTAATCTATACACATACTCCCAGTGAATATTCCTATGACCAATTATCATCTGTCTTGAAACTTGAGGCTGTGCCATGGGCATGTCAAGTTAATTAAAACCTTATTTTAAAACCTTAACCTAATTGATTTTGGTAAATTACATATGCACTGGGCAAACACAGGCTTTATAGCAATTCATTAAATATGAGTTGTTATAAGTGTCCAATGAGGCATCTGCTTAACATAAGATTTGGTCAAACTGCTAAAAGGCAATGATGCCAATGGATATGAGAAGCTAATAATTAAGAAATTAAAAATCATTGTATCACAACAACTACAACTGTAGGTTAATTCATTATTCCACCTTAAAACCCTACCTGCATACAGCCAACAAACAATCTTCAATAGTGTCTTCCTGAGCCTTGGTCAAGCTAAGAGCCTTAGAGAGGCTGTAGATTGCTTGAATGAGAGAATCAACCACCAAGGTATGGTCCTCTAATCCACAGAAGAGAGATGAACATTTGGTGAGCAGGGGAAGCACAGCTGTGCACAAGTATCTATTCAGGGCCAAAGCCATATCAGTGGATCCTAAATCAGTCTGCAATCAAAAAGAGAGGTTACACTTACACAGGATCCAATTAGCTAAGTGGAACAAAAGATACATACAAGATTGAGTGGGGAGACAGAAAGACAAAGTGGGGAAAATGATCAGGAATCTGAACAAAGGTTTTGACATCTCAGATCAATTTTATGTGCATGCTTATCACAACAAATATTGTATTAAAGGGATGCATACTATGCTTCATTCAAGACAAAACACAAAATCTTAGAAATAATTATATAAGCAAACTGAGACAACCAAGTCTCATACATTTATGTCAGTTCAATTGATCTGTCTGGTGATGTTTTTCCAACAATAACTGTTTTATGAACCAAAACTGTATTATGAAATGGTAAAGTCAATGTTATGGACAAGATGGCGTCAGGGTATAGCTCAGATCAATAGATAGTCACAAATTACTCTTTCAGTGTTATACTGAATCCTTCAAGCAGGTGAACGGCAACAATATAAAAAATATTCTGCTCACGGTGTCAAGCGAGACAGCTGCCTGAAGGTCAGGCAGAAAGCCAACTTCTAGTAGGCGGAGAAAAAAACTCTGGTGCTCAATGCCATAAACGCGGTCCAGAAACAGAACCATAGCTGCCTTGTGGTCTGGGCAAAACACTGTAGATAGGTCAGGCTCAACCACCTGAGCATCTGGAGAAACAAATCAATAGGAAACATAACTAAAGGTCATTTTGACATGCTTATACACGTACAGGATGGTGACACTGCAAGAGAGTCAAATGGACATTATAACTACAAAAATATCAGAGTGAGGCTTTACTGCCTAATGAGATTTTAAATGTAATTATTTAAAATTCATTAGTAACAGGCAAGACAGGTTTCTGCACAAGAACGTAATACAAGTTGAATATACTGATCATATCAGCTGACCTTTAGACACTGAAGGAGTTTGAAAGGAGATGCTAATGACTCCCTCAAGATCCTGAATGGGGATGAGTGACCTCAGAATTGCTCTGATGCGAATAGCATCTCCTTTGCCTTGTTGTATCAACTGGATAATATAAAAAAACAAAAACATTGTTGTATGCACTTTACTGTTTACAAAGGAATGATGTATAATCATGGAATAAATACAAGCAATACAATAAATACATGCAAGAACCATTTGAGACATGAGTGGATATTGATAGGAACGAGCTGCTAAAGGCCAGGAAAATACCCACATGCCTCTCTGGAGCACAGCGACCCAGCAAGTCAATAAGGGCTGAGTAGAAGGTCATGATGGCATGCCCCATATGAATGAGATCACTGTCACTATCCTGAACAGTATCTCTGTAAGAGGACACAATAACAGTAAGAATATTAGTAAGAAGTTTTAACAGAATTAAATGGTTTGTGATCCCTATAAAAACAAATAGGCAAAATATGTCTAATTGAACAAATAAGTATGTATTCAAAATGTCCATTTTACAATAGCAGTGAGGCAGACAGCACAGGGGTCAGCCACCACCTGCCCACAAAAACTGAAAATAAGTAACTGAATAAGTCACTGAACTTTTGCCATATGGTATTTTGTTATTAGGCTCTGTTTACCAAGGGCATAGTGGCTGAACACAGATACTGTGTTCCAGAATCAATAACCAAAAAGCTTGGGAGAAAAACTTTCTTTAGAACTATTTTCATAAAGTATTAAAATTGCTTTTGTAAAACTGGTTTACTACACTATAAAATACAAACACGTGATGCACTAAACCTGCATAACTTGATTACTGTTCAGCTACTGTCTTAAAAAAAAACAAAAACAATTACAAAGTTTATCCATGCATATGCCTTTAAGTATAATACTACATGCATTTTCTAAAATTTAAAATAATTAAAATTAAATCATTCCTAAGATATTAAATTCTAAAATACTGACGGTGTTCTGTTGGACTGGTATCTGGTACAAGGTCCATCCATAGAAGGATCCTCAGAGATCCTTATGGCCTCCTCCATGGCTGCTAAGAGACCTTCTCCTCCATCACCTCTGAGGGCAGGGCCAAAACACTCAGGACGACGTATAAGCAGCCTCAGGACTACATAAGCATTCTCCTCTACACTCTCACCTATGGTCAAGGATCACAAACGATAAGAATAACCACTGGTGAACTGGATAAAATTGTGAATTACGTATGGAAGAACACTGTACATTTAAAAGCAATCACATGACCTATTGTGTTAATCATGTAACTGGAAAACAACCTGTGTATGATTGACTGAACAAGATCACTATCCAAAGAACTGTTAATCTGAGTTCTGGTATTTTGACATTTAAAACAAAGGATGTCTTCTGAATGAGAAACTTAATTGGTACAACCAACCATTGCAGAAGACAGCAAACCGCAGAAAGTCCAGGTAACGCTCGCCCTCCACAGGATTCCATCCAATATCAGGATAGCCTTTAGCAACTAGTATTGGACAGCTCTGTAGACCACAGCCAGCAAGGTACTGCACCACCTGAATATTTGATTAGATTATAGAATTAGCATATTTAGTGGGCAGTATTAATATTTTTCTGGTAAATTTGGTAAATTTGTTGCTTTAATATGGGATTTTAGAGTATGATCTCCTCCAACAACTCTCTGCTTTGCTTCCTCTATATTATTTACATTACCTAGAGGTAACCTTTTTGTCTGTGTCAAAAAATACAAAATACAGTCAGACTTTCTCTATTCAAGTTATTCAACAATTGTGTTTTTCTTTTTCTAATTAAAAACTGTACATTCGTCACATCGTACAGCGCAATGTAGAGGACACAGAATACAAACCCACCTTTTCTAGGTCAGGTTCTCTCAGTGCTAAAGCCAGTTCAATATTATCCATTACAGAAGCTGCTGCCACGTCCAGAGGAGTGGCCCCACGCATTGATGGTGAAGCTAAGAGAAAAAAAAAACAACAACAACAACAACAACTACATAAAATAATATATAAAATAATAATACTATATATAATAATAATAATAATAATAATAATAATAATAATTTGTTATCATAGGGATAGGAAGCCCTCACCTTCAGGTTTTTAATAGCCCAAATGTTAATTTCACCACACTAACAGCACCTCAAAGAAACGTTTTCCACCCCATATGTGTAAGATTATTTCTGCACGTCTTGACAACACATATCTGAGTAATTCAATGCAGCCTTGTAAAATAATCCTTGAAAATTATTGTTACAAATATAAAATTTAAATGTCTTACTTTAAAACATCACTTAGTCATACATAGATAAGTCAGAGTATAAAATGTACCTAATCCAACACTGCTGTTTTCCAGCAGGTAGCTGAGATGGTCAAACAATGCCCCCTGATTGTGACTGCTTATGCGACAAAAATAACACAGGAATCGACAGCAGCTGGCCACCATTTTCGGAAAGGCAGTCTCCTAATAAACGGATGCATAAATATAAAGAAAAGCAACATGGCAGATGTTAATGTTCAAGTAACAAACTAATTGAAAAACCTGAACATTTCCTCCATATTGTCACTAAATTGTAATTTCTCTCTCACCTTTGACTCCCCTTCTCCTAAAACATTCACCATAACCTCCATCACAGTCTCATGCATCCCCAATGCCCTCATTAGGTTGGGGTGCTGGTAGAAAACTTTATTATTCATGATGTCTCTGTATAGCAAATACAAAAAAAAGAGAAAATGGAAAGAAAAAAAAAAAACATTGTATAACTACTTTTCACTGTACTCAAGAAGACATTATAATGCAATTTATTATTTCACTCAAGAAGTATAAAAGCAGCCTCATGCTGCACTGCACATTTCCTCTTACCCTAATTTTCTGATCATCAGCCTCTCCTCTTCTTTACCCATCCGGACACTGAGGAGAGAGCGGATTTGGCCCAAGGATGCCAGCAGAGTCATGGTGTCCTCAACCGAAGCTTGGCTGATGGTATAAGCTCTCGAGAGTGGTCCTGCCATTTGCCCATCAAGGCCCTGATACTGGCGATGCAGCAATGAGAAAACAGCCCCAACCAGTTCAGGGTTATCCATCTCACTCTCTTGGGCCCAGCGCACCATCGTCTCAGAGATCAGCTTTTTCAGGGACTCTGAAAAAGTACCAGCATGTGAAAAGTGATAATATAAGTAGAATTAAACAGTTCTTGCTTTTGCCTCTATGTTGAGTGAATGAGACCAATTTCAATATTTCATTTTTAGGTAGTTGTCCGAGACCTGCCTAAATAGATATGCCAGTGAATGACTTCATTGAAAATATTTCTAATGCAAGTTTATTGTTTTTTATTCTCATTCACCAGATTATTCTTATAACAGCCCAAGAATGTTTATATATTATTGCGAATAATGAAGCAAAAACCATTAATGATCCCATGAAAACATAAACAGAGCATGCAAAAGGAGAGTACTGTATTAAAACAAAATGAGACACTAAAACAATTTTAATAAGTTACTTACTGGCACTCTGCAATAGACACTTCTCTACTCCTTTAGGTGTCCATCTCAGTCTAGTGATTTTTGCCACTAAATTCAGAAGCCGATCTTTTACAGACATCTCAACATCCTCTTCATATTCACTGTCACTGTCCAATTCAATGCCTGCACAATAACAGCAAAATAAAATATGATTTCCTCAGTGGCAACAATTTTAACGTTCTCTGGTTCAATGAAGCTGAAGATAAACAGTGTTCAAACCACAATGTGTAGTCAGAAGCTGATGAAAGTCTTGCAGGAGGTGCTGGATTTCCACTGGACATGGACAGTTCTCCTGCTGCTCACCCTCTCTGAAGCTCAGCAGCATTTTGATCTAAGGACAGGTCATAGATGATATTTTAAGAAATGCCACATGCATCTTGCGAACCATGATGACACAGCTTTTTTTTTTTTTTAGTATTCCTTTTTCATGTATTTGTGCATAGCTCCTACAACATAGCAAAAGACAAATTGTATTTTTCACACTGTTATCCTCTCAGGTAATATTCATAATTGGACTTGACTTCAGCCCATCCAACCTGTTCCTGTGGAGGTGAGCGGAACTCCTTGGTCTTGCGGGCAGTAAGAGCAGCAGACATGTTGAGTGCCTGCATGACCTGGTTGTAGCGCAAGCGCTGGTTCTCCTGAAGTTGACCCACAAAGTTGTCAGAGAAGGCAACCACAGCTTCTACCCTGTGGCGCACCTGGCAGTCACACAGGTAGGACAGCAAATGACAGAGCTGTAGAAAGAAATGTGGTGATTCATTTTAAATGGCTTGTAGAAATATAATAGCATCTGGCGTATTCAAAATTACATCCAATCAAATCTGCTTATTTTTTCACCTGAAGTTTGACAGCTTCTGGCAGCTTCATTTGAAGGAGTCCTTTTTTAGGAGTGTCATTTTCTTTTTTGTTTCCTCCTTCATTGTCATTACTTGCATCTTTTCCCCATGTGTCCTCAAGACCTTTAGCTCTTTTGGAGAAGACCTCTGGCTCTATCAGTCTCAGAACTTTGCCTAGGTCCTCATCCTCAAATACCCCCATTGCAAGTAAGGAACAAAACAGTCTAATTAGGGGAACCAGCAGAAGCTCAATGCTGCCTCCTACAGGATCCCTCACACCCTGATCCACAGCCCACACTCCTGAAATCAGCATCTCCATAGTCAGATTCTTCAAGGTGTCCAGTGGGATTTCTGGGCTGTCTGTGAAAGCCATTTCACCTGCACATTCTCCTTCCACCCCCTCACTCCAGACAAAACAAGGAGATGAGAAATGTAGTTTTGGCTTAAGGGATGTGCTAAGACTGGTGCTGGGAATGACTTCCAAAGTTTGACAATTCCCCCCATTTAGACATTTCGTAGATGTGGGATAAAGGGTGATTTCTCTGGTCTGGTCTGACATAGGCACAATGTACTCGTGGTTCATCATGAGACATGCTGTTGTGTGGCTGCTGAGGTAAATCTAAAGAACAAAAATAACCAAAGAATATTATTTATTCTTTGAAGACTAAAGGTTTATTTATTTTGTCATTTAACTTCAACAAACAATTACCTGAATAAGTAGCTGGTAAAATGCAGAGCGGAGTGGGCCAGGGAGGCTGGGATTCTGAATGGCATGTAAGATTTGAGACTGGTCTACATGACTGCAGAGGGCATGGCAAACTCTGGTGTTGCCAAAGGCACATAAAGAGCAGTAGAGTAGGAGGGTGTGGTAATGAAAGGTCAAAAGATCATCAAGTTCAGACAGCTCCAAAATGTCAACACACCTGGTACAAAAAGTAATTAAAAAGTAAAGATATGGTCAATTTTCTTGTCCAAGAACAAATTAAAGCTTCAGTTGACAACTAAGAATACAAGCAGCACTTTGAAAGGAGGCCTGAATTTACAACTACAGTTTGTTGCATGTTTGATGCTGATGCTATACACTTAAGAGTGTTTCAACTGGGGCTAGTCCATCACAGTGGATCAAGGGACATGTCAGATGGTAACATTACAAACGCATCACTATACATTTAAATCTGCAAGCTTAATTAAAAAATACATTCATTCCTGTTTAACCTGTTTTCATCAGGGATCTGCAAGGCCATGGCTTGCAGGGGCTCAGAGCATTGGACTCTCCATCCATGATGGTCATCTGGCCGATCTACCAGCACCTTTAACGCATGGTCTGGTACTCTGATCCAGGTTCCTGTGCTGAGATGTTGGACCTGAAATCTTGGAGGGCACTGAGGAGTGGCATTTCTTCTATGGCTCCGAAGTAAACCTGCTGATAGTGGCATCGCATTCTGGATTGAAAGGGAGACAATTACAAGCGCTAGAGTACCAGACTACAAAACATTAACATAAAATCAATGAAGCTGAAAAACACACTGAAAGGTACTCCACAAAAAAAAAAAATCCAACAAAATGTTCACTGACTTGCAAGGCTGAAATCTAATTAATAATTGATCACCTCTGTTGACCATGATTCATCAGCATTAATTAAACATGTTTCTTTTTATACATCATGCTGACAAAGAGAAAAACACAACATTCTTCTGACAGGATTAATTATTAAAGTTATTTTACCTTAATACGTCCCAGTTCAAACTGGAACATGTTGCTGGTGGTTGGTTTGACAAAAACAGCAGGAAAGAGCTTTGTGCTAGGTTCCACCTGATCAGTAGTAAAATAACATTGATCAGCTTAAATGTATTGTTTTAATAAGCAATTAAGTGTGATATATAGTAGCTTTCAATTGCATTTAAAAAATTATTGGAATTTATGTTTTTGGTTTGTTTTTTTGTTTGTTTGTTTAAATCCTGGGACCCCAATGTACACAGGTGTGTACCATTGTCCTTAAGGCTAGCTATGTCCTCTTAACTAAATTTGCTGTGTGACATACTTGGTAGTAGGTGGTCATCTCCACTCCACTGGAGGTAAAGGTTAGTAGCCCAGTAGCTGTGTCTATCAAACAGCCAATTTCCAACCCTGAGCTTCTCCGACTCTGAGACAGGCCTGTTGCCTCTCCAGCACACACCATGTAACAGTTACACCTCTTCACGCTGTGAAAAAATGAGAGTTGCTAATTTACAGCACAACAGAATACAACAAAGAAGTTCTTGTAATAAAAAATTTGCAATAATGAAAGAGAAAGCTCATGACAGCAATCATCATCTCTCACTGAAATTAGGTTTTAAATTCTTGGCAAATTCACCCATACTAATGACAACGAATGACAAAGGAATTCCCGGTGCAAACTAACCTTTCCTGCACTTTGCCACTGTCATCTCCGAGGGTGACAGTCACAGTGTGGACATTATTGCTGTCAAATGCCATGTCACACGGATGAAAGTCAGATGTCACCCATCCTACCCACACATTAAAGGGCTCCTGGCCTGGAAGAACTCTCACTGAGTAATAATACTGCAAGAGAGAGGTCAGCTGGTGTCAATACTTGGCATTTGCATTTTGCATGTTTGAACTGTGGCTGGTAATTACTGTACATCTAGCAGAACAGAGTTCAAACATAATCCAAGCGCATAAGCCCTGCATAACAAGTGGTTTCATTTTAGACAAACGGAGGCTAAAGAGCGCCCCCCATTTGGTAATTTCTGCTATTATTAATAGATATTTTAAAGTAATTTTAAAATAACAGCACAAAAAAATTTTATTTTTATATTTGTGGTTATCTGTTTATGGTTAGTTAGAGAAAGAGTAACTTAAAGCCTTACTCTGGAGCTCTGGATAAGGTGATCATAGTTATCTTTATCAACGACAACATCTTCTAAAAGACGTGCAGATGAGTTGCTGCTGACGAGGCCTGGTTTAGTCTTCTTCAGCATGAACCTTACAAAAAAGAAAAATAAAACATGAATGTGTAATTCTGAGAAACCCCCTTTTTGATTAAATGCCAGTCAAATATAGAGAAACAGGTGAATACACAGCATTTACTAATAGGTGGCATCTCATTATCCTTTCTGAAGTTCACCAATAACAGCAGTACTTTTATTGTAGTAGCAGTACCAATACCAGGATAGTAGTACCAAAGCATTACTTCTATTTTTTTATACTTGCTTTAATACATATTTCACTAATTTTGGTTTCCCATACCGTTGTTTCAGTCTTGAGGTTTTGTCTTGGCTATGATCCTTATAGTTAAGCTCATCCTTTGAACCAGCAAAATTGTGAGCTGATTTCATCAGAACCTCAAAGTCAGAGTCTATCTCTTCTTGCTCTTTTCTTCCTGAAAGGATAACAGGAATTAATTAAAGCAGGGACTGGGAAGCTTAAGCACAACAATTCATCAATGTCATAATGGTGGAACCAGTAATGTGGATAGTTCCATACTTGCATTTTCGTTTTTACATGCTTTTAATGACTAATAAAACAAACTATGTATGATACAAAATCTTCTTAACCTGGGGAGAGAACATTGGAGGCCAATGGAAGCACACCTCCAGCAGGACTAGTAAGGATGGCAGCACATTCAACAGACATGCTGAGTCGGTAAAAACCCATGTCACTGCCTCCACTGTGGTGTCCAAATAACCGGTGAGATACCCTCAGGTTTGATGGGGAATCCACTGAGCCACTGACTTTTGTGACCTTCAACAAGAAATTAACAAAATATGGATCAGTGTGAATTAACCAGTGCCAGACACAACCCTCAGTCCAGTAGAGGCAAAGTCTAAAAAAAATACATGAACCAACCTGTAACTTGTGATCATCAGGCAGTATGTGGGTAAATTGAGGCTGTTTCCAACTTATCCACAGGGCCGGATCTTTGGACATGTTGACAGCAAATGGCTCATAGCCCTCCTGTAGACCACACACAGTGAAGTACTGTAGGGAGTCTACTTGACGGCCCAGGTTCAGCCTCCCCACCTGGTTCACCCCAACACTGACCACAGGTAACAGACCTGGGAAATGGGAAGAGACAAGAAACATGCCTTTTTCTTAAAAATAAGTTTATTAAGTATTAGTATTAGGTTGAATTTCTTGAATTTGAATTTCATTCAAGAAAAGAATATTACTCTTTGTCTTGATTTATTATCTTTCAATTGAACAGACAGTACAATGTCTGTGCAATTCACTGTAAAAAGTGAAAAACACTTCCAGACCATCTTTGATATCGAAGTCCTTGGCAGCCAGTTCTGATCCTCTGTCATTAAACAGAAGCTCTCCATTGAGCGTGACCATCATGGTGCGTTCAACCATGTCCACCAAGCAACCCACCACATCGCCTCGCTGCCACAGACGTCCCAGGGGCTCACTGCCCTGATGGTACCACTGAGCCTGAAAGCAACAGACAATTTAGACAGAAAAAGAGACAAGTGTAAACATCTCTGATAGGAACACGAGAAGCAGCACAACATTTCACAGCATTAAATCGAGTAAGATGCTAGTGTGATCATCAGACTAAAACAGGCTTTGTCAGGCTCAACTTACATTTGTACTGGTAAGTAAAACAATATTTTTCATGTCTTTAGTGTCCTCAATACTATACTGCTTGGACATGCAACTTGTTTACTTAAGGAAATTATTCTGTTGGACTTGTATGTGTAATTTCAATTAGTGTTAGAATATTTTACAGGTGATTATTAAGCTCAGACTGTCTAAGTCTGCTCTCCAAAACATCCTCTTTTATCAGATCAAGTTAAGTAATTGTGTATATTAGGCAAGTATAGTAAGAAATGTTTGAGAACCATGAGAAAAAATTTTTTTTTAAACACAGTAGAGTTATGTTGGTCTGTGATTTAGGCTTAATGCTGTGTTAACAACACTAGCCACTTAGCTGTATTAAGCACTGTCACATTTGAATTTCTTACCTCAGATCCATCAAAGACATATGCCTGGTCATCTGAGCCAAGCTCTTTATCAGCAGTGCAGCCTGGTCGAGCCCAGCCGACTCTTATATTCCCTGCTGTCAGTATTTCAAATTCAAAATACCACTTCCCCTGGGTCACAGCGTATGATTTATCAGGTCTCAACACTCTGCACTTCTCAGCAGAGAAGAGACAAGCTTTTGATAATGTGGCTGTAAACCCAAGAAACAGAAAATACCATTATCTACTAAAATAATTACTTTCTAAATAAATCTGTATCGAATACAATGTTAACAATGTTATTGTATTATAAATATTCAATGCTGTAGCTTTTATTATATTGTTAACAAAAGGGGATGAATTTAAATTCAATTCACATTCATTATCTTATGTCATAAACAAAACAATAATTAGAAGTGAAATAAACAATTAATTTATAAGAGGACTAAGACATACTCTGTTCTTGGCTGAGGGCTTCCAAGCTGTAACCATAAGACAGAAGAATGCAGACAGCCTCTCTGACACGCTCCCTGCCCACTCTCCTACTTCTTTCATCAAGAAGGCTGTAAGGTACAAGGTAAGGGCTCCGTTTCCCTTTCACATCCTAAGAGTACAGATGCAAATGGCCATTGACAGATTATGTACATGGAATACAAGAATGTATTTTTTTAATATACTATATTAAAATGTATGAAATCAACACATTCACAACAATTCCTTTTCAGAAGAGCCTGATGCATAAAAACAGTATCGAACATAAACCTGTTGGGCTCCATATGTCCATCCCTGCTTGATACGCTCCCTGGCCCACACATTATGATCATTTTCTGCCAGCAAGTTAACCACTTCCTCATTGGCTGTGCTCAGAGAGACCTGGCTCAAGTCTATTGGTGCAGGTCTAAAACCACTGGGTTGCTCATACCTAAGAAAGAGGGCATGAAAATGATATTCAAAAACATATTAAAATAAGTAGTTATGATGCAGCTGTGGTTTTATAATTTTCATAATTAAGATACTCTTGTGTAGCACTACAAAAAACAGTGCCCCATCTTGACACAATGAACAACCCCCACATTATTCCTATGTGAAACAAATGCATTTAAATATTCCAGTATTTAAAAAAACTGAGAAATGTCACTAACTGCAATGTTAACTTACTCATAGTTGGAATTAATATTAACAGAATAAGTAATTACTTTACATTTTAGTGATATTGACCAGGTGTGTACCTACTTCTGTTGGGTATTGTAAAAAGTACATACTTGGTGGCTAGTCTCATGTATTTGACTCTCTCCTCAGCATGGTCATCAGTCAAACCAATGTGGAACCCAAAGGCAAGTAGAATCCTCCAGTGTAAAAACAAACATTAATTAATCATGTCAGATAATGATCAGTTAAAGTGTAAAGGGTTGTTGGTACATATCAGTGTATCATGTTTTTAAATTAAAATAATAAAATGAATCAGGTAATTGAGCCAACCTAAGGGTGTCCTGAGCCATCTGAAGATTCTGGTTCTTCTCCTGATCCGGAAGCTTGGAGAACTCCACCAGACAAGGATCATGCTTCTTACTCTCATCTCTCACCTTTTTGACAAAAGTTACTATTTTTCAAACTGCACCATAGTAAACTTAGTCATTTGTCTTTACAAAGAATTCTTACATACTAAAAACACTTTATAAATAACTAGACATTGTTCAGTATGCAAATACTGGTGGAGTTTCTCTTTTCTTACAGGTCCATATGTCCATCCAAGGTCAATCTTGTCCATTGCCCACAGTTCATGTATATTCTCTGCCATTTTTTCTCGAATGTCCTCAAGTTGTGGTGGCAACACTGTCTATAGGAGTGTAGCAACAGTGGAGACAACTTTAATTTGAGAATATACAATATACAAAAGCTAGAATCTCTTCAAGCACCACAATAAGAAGTAAAAGTAATGTTTACATTGCTGATGTCTACAGGTGTGGGAGTAAAGGTAACTTGGGCGAGTGGTACTAAGGGGCCAATAAGTTCTTTTTTCCCTTCTCCATGATCCAAGATGTATTTATGACAAGGCTCTATAATTAGTTTCACTTTTGGGAGCAAAGCCTCACAGCATGGAGCAAAGCCTGGTGGGGGTAGGAAGCGAAACTCTCCATGTCGCCCTCCAAACAGAAAACGAACCCTGGTTTTCAGAAACAGCATAGGAAAGGTATTTAGTCTATCTAAAGAGATAAAAGTATGAACTCAAACAGACTTTATTTGAGAAAACAGACTGAAAACAAATTACAAGTAGTTTTGCATACAATATGTAGCCAGACATAGTCACAAGAATAAAACAAACAAATCTTCACTACTGACTTGACTCCAGCTGAGAAGCTGACCACAGGATAAAGAAATCCATCCGCAATGAAGTTCTCCAACATGCCCTGCACAGGTAGACCATTGACCCGAAAAGAGATGCAGGGAGCAGTGAGGTCAAGACAGCAGCTGACCACGTCGTCATTTTTCAACAGGTGAGGAAAGGGAGAACTCACTCTCCTGCCCACACAGCCTGAGATTCAAGAGACAAAGCCTTCAAGGTCATTCATGTTCAGATCTCTTATTTTATTTGTTTTTTTTTTTTTTTCTTTCAACCATGTCTCATTTTAAATTAAGTCTAGCAACATGTTATTAACGCTGATAGGTTTACTATGCTTAGTATAGTTTTAGCCTGCTGCAGGGCTATGACTATATATGTCTATATCACTGGCATTTACAGTGTAACAGAAAATGATTATGAAAGTCTCTTAGTTCAATACTAAATGCCAAAATGGAATCACTTTGCTTTGTGTTTAATGCTGCTTCTTATATTGGACAAAACTAAATTAATCAAAATCACTTAATGCTAGCACTAGCACTTCTGATTTCACACCTACAATCTCTCTCTGTGCAGGATTAAAGAAACATGTTATATGTTACTGGCTCTTTTTGGATAAATAAAGTTTCTTGACAACAGCAGGCACTGGTGTCATTTCAAGTGACTGCAAAGAGCTGGGATTTTCTAAAATTAAATAGGGGATTTTTTTTATTTAATTATTGTCAATTTGAATTACACATGATAACTATCCAATATACTTAAAATAAAAATAAAGTAAATCAAATTTGATAGATCTCTAAACTTGTTAGATTCTGATCATCTAAAAAAAAAAAAAAAAAAAAAAAAAAAGTACCAAGTCAGCATCTTCAGCAGCAGTTCTGCACACTGAATCGTATACCTCATTTGAGCCCAACCCTTACCTGACCAGAGATGAAGACCATCAAAGCCATAGGAGTGAAGGCAGTCTCCTACCCCATTGCCACCCCAGCCTTCTCCTCCTGTTGGCCTGGGGTAGTAGCCTTCACTGCAAGCCCAGCCAACACGCAGGTGGGTGGGCTCAGAAGTGAGGAAGGGATCAACATGATCCACAACCAGCTCGTAGTACCACCTCCGATGCTGAGCTGAATCTTCTCCCATAGCCAGGAAGATATTTGGTCTCATGCTTCAGTAGTAAGTTTTAGAAGATACACAAAAAATATATAGAATGAATTAAAAAAAACAGTGTACACCAGAATAAATCTGACATCAGACATTTTACAAATATTGCACAGCAGCATTATTATGAGTACAACATAAAAAAAATCATCCCTAACCCTAAAAAGGTCAAGAAAAATTGAGGCCTGAGAAAATTTAATGGAGCTTATGAAAACTTGAAGTAGGACACAACACCAAATCTCTTTGGAGACATTTAGCATCATGTGAGAAATTCAAGTACTAAATTGAAAACTTTGCATGAATAGTATGTATGACTAGAGTTAGTTAAACAATACTGTCATTTTTTGTTGTGCCTAAGAGGATTACTGAACTGAATATCCAGGAACTACCAAAGACCATATCTGGCAGATTCTAATTTGATTTTACCATATTGCCCTGCAGAGGACACTTCATTTCCCTCATGCAGGACATTTGGACCTCTATGCAGAAAAACTCCTTTTCTACCACCTTCCTTTAGACCTCACAATAGCAGTGCTGAAACTAAATTACTAAAGATCATTTGGAATCAGTATGAAAAACAACAATATGCAGAGGTATGTGGATGACAGAAAAGCACCAATTGAAGAATAGATGCCACTTCATAAATTGACATTAAGCTTGCCGTTATTAGAGCTCCCATAACATGAGAACATAAGGACACTGAGGAAATGTGAGAAGGATATGAATGAACAAAAAAACATAAGAGCATCTTAAAAAACTTATAAAAATGTGGTAGGTGAAGTGGAGACAATGGAAATAAAGAAAATTCACGAGGCAAAGGAAACACAAACAATAAATGTACTAATGAGGTATTTAGTTGAACAAGAAGTAAAAGTGATAGATCGTGAATGGCCTAAGAAGGAAGAGAGTGCTGGGGAATGGACTGAGCAGGTGTGAACAATATGAAACAAAATAAGAGATATGAGAAAAATATGGGGTGCTGATAGAGACGAGAACGATAAAGGAAGGCAGCTGCTGTGGAAGAAAGGCAGATGGAATTAAAAAAAAAAAAACAAGCTCAAAGGAAAAGGAAAATAGAAAGTGTCCACAAGATCAGACTGGTGCAGTGAGTCAAAATATTGAGAGAAGAAAGAATATGAAATATGATAAAACTGGCTCAAATATATCCAAAGATTGCTTGTGCTAAGCCATACCACCTCAGGCAGTGGATAACTTTTCCAAACTCTTACTAGAAGAGGCAAAGACATCAATGCTGTGACAGCAGCATTAGTGGTCTGTCTGTCAGAAGCATATGAAGAGAAGACACTGAAAGAGACAAGTTCTTCAATTAACACACATCTAACAGAGAAAAGATGAGTGTTGTACTATAAAATCTAAAGCACATCTTGTGTCAATGAAGTGGACATTAGTGCAAATTAAAAACTTGAAAAATGCCAATGGAGAAAACAAAACCCTTCATTCTGCAAAGACTTGTATGTGCAAATCAACATCCCACCACTCAACAGAGGTGGAGGCCTTAGACTATTTGTCATGCTGTCCTTTCATCCATCACACCTGCAACAGGTTGGACACACCTAACGACCCACTTTAGGTTATAAGAGGGGTTGGCAAAGGTGTGACTATCACATCCTTCACCCTCCCTTCCCATTATTTCACCTTATGAGCCTATTCAGGCCAGGGGTGGAGTAAAACCAAACCTGGAGCATAAATTTTGGGGCTCTAACCAGCTATCTTCATACTGAAAAGCTGAACTGTCCAGCACAACAAGGCACCGAATACTTCATGTTGCATGCTACGCTGTCAAACAGGACACAGTTTAAAACTCAAACAAAGATAGTGCTAGTGAAATCTGTGTCACTGTGGGTTCTTATGGGTAAATGTCAGATTTATTTTCATGAATGCAAAAACAAACACAATTTAAATGCAGGAGAACTCAGAAAGTCACACAATTAAAATGAATTGAAGCAAATAGAACAGAGAAGCATGACTAACAAATCATGGCAGTCCTATAAACATTCAAAATGGTACCTGGTGACCTGATTAACCAGAGATGTTTGGAGCAGCAAGTCTCTTTCTGGCAGAAGATTGTTACAGATGAGGTTCTGATTGGACCGCACTGCCACACCATGGCACACACACAGAGAGCACAGCACCTCCAGCACCTGGAACACAACCTGTCAGCACTTCATATTGCAATTGCTTGATAAACACATGGAAATGATCCCACATTAGGGAATAATAGATCAAAAACTACCATCATAGCTACAACTGTGTCTGTGCCTTCGAACATTGGTAATTTCTGGGATGAAATTTACACTGATAAAAATTAGGCGAAAGACTGAATTTCAGCCAATAAATGCCATAATAATAGCACAGCAGCAACAACAATTATTGCATGTTTTGCTTCCAGTTTTGTTAATGCAGGTAGTTTCTTACAAACATACTGCAAACACTACCTTGTGGTTGTATCCATGCTTGTCCAAGAAAGATATAATAGAATGAATGTGCCCTTCTTTGATGACATTGAGTGCTTCAGGACTTTCCACAAGGACACAATGCAGAACCTCCAAGACTCCTGTGAATATGAGGAGTGAATTGCTCATTAGTGCAAGGAAAATGCCCTGTATTTACTGTATTTACATATTTTGCTATGACACTGAAAATGATAAGTAATGCTTAAAAGTTACACACACCAGGTGAGGTTGAAGATCTGGAATATATAATGTATATAATGCATTGCACCCCAAATTCACCAATGTAAAAAACTCAACTCAAAAAACTGTGTCCCAAGAATATATTTTTGAATGTTCAGCTAATTAAAAATAAAAATATTAGTTGAAATGTCTGGAAATGGAACTAACCAGAAGAAGCCTCCAGCCGGTCTAACCTACTAATCAGCCAGTCAAGAGATCCTGAGAAATGTGCACAGTTTCCACGGTTTCCACGGATCATAGCAGCTGAAGAGGGGGAATCCACAATACTTAGGCATTAAGTCGAACATAAATCATGTACATAAAACAGCAGAATTCCACGTTTATGGCATTTTACAGCTCATTTAACAGTGTCAACGCAAGAAAAATGCACATGAATGAGTGGCAGTATATAATTCATGTTGTGGCCATTTGTACTGTGTGTGTTAATTCTCACCTAGTAGCTCATACAAATTGTTGAGTATGGTTTCCCACTCGTCTCCCTTTTCACTCTGAGCAGCTTCAGCAAAATGTGATGCACTACTATATTGGTGAAGACGGTCAATACAATCTAGGACCAAATCTATCACACCCTGAGAAGAAAAAATGGGTATACTTACGAAACAATCCCACGTTAGACTAATTTATTTATTGATATATAGATTTACCTCTTCTTGAAACATATTCTGACGATTTTTTAGCCCTGTCATGATATTCTGTTTCACTTCATGGCCCAGCCCATCCAGAGGTGGTTGGAAATACTTTATTAGATCCTGCAGACTGTGCATCACTATCTCCATCGGCAGACTGACAAGAGACAGGTTTCCTTGTTGACTAATACCAGTGAGTTTACTAAGGAAAATACAAATGAAGAATGCATATATAGGTGATTAGTTTCTCATCTACACCAAAACTACCAGATTTCTTAATCTTGTTTTACAATAAGGCTGTCTCCATAATAATAATAACAACAACAATTTATTATTATTATTATTATTATTATTATTATTATTATACTTTTTGATCCTTATCCGATTTAAAGATCTAAGGACGGAATGTGCTGTATGTTAGTGTAATATTTACCTTCAATCTATGTAAAGGCAAAAAAGTACCTGATAAAGCAATTTAAGAGGAGAAAAGCACTCCGGATAAGTCTGGCAGTGTGAGATTCTTCCTTGTGAGAACGTGACAGTGTCAGCCCATCATCCATGTGACCCTCACTATGCAAAATGGCCTGGAAACACATTTTCAAAAAACTCTTTTTCACTATACACATATACATAGATAAATAAAACACAGGCCTTGTTGAATCTAAAGGTTTACCTTCCTTTGACCTCCCCCCATGCGTGAAGATGACACATCAGTGGCTTGGTAGGTAAGCCAGAGCCCAGAGTCTACATGCTGAACATAGCAAATGGAATCTCCATACTTGATCTCTGGGATCCCCATGCCATCAACATTAGTCTTTGTGCCTGTTTCAAGCTTCTCCTATGAGCAAAAATGTATAATTACATGTATGACAACCCAAACATATGTGTTTCTCTAAACTGACAAACTTGAAAACTGTACTGCACTACATTTGTGATCATGTCTCCAGTCCATAAACTGTAACATTTTACATTGATAACAACAGTCAAGTTTAGGATTTCACGTAAGAGTGCTGACCTTCGAAGATTGGAAGCAGAAAGAGGTTGTGTTTATGTCTGCTTTGACCCGATCCACCAAATGCAGGCCTTTCTCCTCTGTAAGACCTAGGTACCTTCCAGTAGTCACATGGCACAGTCTGAATGGCTGTCCCCAGCATGTATGCCTACCACTCCAACTGAGGAACATCAAAATCACTGTTTTTGTATTCCTTCAAAAGGAAACTGAACAGCCTGCTACATTCAGTTTTTCCTCTTTATTGCTGAAATACCAAGGGAGCCATTGGGGAACATACAACCCTAATTCCATTCTGTGCCAGTGATTTCAAACATTTATCATACAGCCTTTAGGGCATTAACAGCAGAAACAGTTAGACCAGTAGCAATTGCAACATTATACAGATTCTCTTTATGGTCTTTACAACAGTTGAATACAACTCTGGTGTGTATGTCTGCGTTACTTTCTTTCTTATTTGTCTGCAAATTAGACAAAAAATCTTGGATGGTTATGTTTTCCAGTAAGTTTAAAACTATCAAACTTTTTATATGGGGGATTTTATTTTAAACTGCAAGATCATCATGTCCTGTGTCCTGTGTATACTTACACAACACGCAGAATCTCAAGCCTCCAGAGAGAGCGGGCATAGCCAGAGGCTGATCCAATCTCATAATGCATTATCCTATATAGGGAAAACAAATATGACCCTGGAACAAAAGGACATTTTGTGTAGCTGACATGAAAAGTAATTAGTCTTTTTGGCTGACTGACCTTTGCAGCTCCTCTCCTTGCTCTGTGGAGGGAATTGTCAGACATGCATCACTGTGGCTGTGGAGTAGACGCAATGTGTCACCCCCCTTCAGGTATCCTAGAATTAGCACAAGACACAACAGACATGTTCTCTGAAAATGCCCACTCGTGGCTATAACTGGTATGTAAGCAAGAATAACTAATCTAAGCAAAATTGCACAGAAGATATGCTAGTAACTGAGGGACAGGTCCTAATAAGCAGCAGCATCATTATAGTTTAGATTTTAACATTTGCAGCCTGCTTTTGACTCATTGCCAGCATCAGTTTGCAAAAACAGAGGGTCATCATATGAAGCTGGTATACCTATTTGTGTGTCAGAAATGTGATCATTCACTCAGTTTGATGACATAATTTTATAGATTGATAGTTGATCTTTCATTATGAAAGAAACCTGCCTTGAGCAACTCCACCTCCAGAACAGATGGGAGCAACACTCCAGAGAGTCTGCTGGAAGGCTGCATTAACAATCACACTGTCACTCAAGCTTCTGTTGTCTGTTACAGTGCCAAAGGAAAGGTGCTGGGAAGAAACAAAATGGTAACAAGTGATGGGTTCTTCAAAAATAAATATAATATCAGATTATTTAACTACAGCAGCTACCAGTCAATGTCATCAAAGGAAATGAAATGTAAACATAACATAAATGGTCATTAGTGATTTTACAAAGCTCAGAAAAAAGAACTGCAGTGGAAAATAACACAAAACCAATTTAATTAAAATAACAATTAGAAATTTCTTGCATGTTGAGGTGATTTAGCTTTTCATACTCTAACATAATTTTTATTATTTGTTTAAAATTGTGTAGAAAACAGACTCACCAGATATCTCTCTGAGGACACATTGACCAGTATGAGGTCATCTCCAACACGCACTTTCTCACCCTCTGATCTCTGTCTGGATGCTGGGTGGATGGTCCACCAACATGCCTCACCTCAAATTCAAATTCCAGTTTTATTTGTCACATACACAACCATACACAATATGATATGCAGTGACTCCAGTCAACCCGACTGGAGTACAAGTAAATAGAAATAAAATATGAAATAAGAAAAATATACAATAAAAGAAACTTTAAGTTCACAATATGTACAAGGTCGCTGTAGAATAGAATTAAAATTAAAACCTGAGCCATACACAGAAAATATACATAGAAGGAAATTGTACATGTTGCTGACATGTTCACTCAAAAAATTACAAAAACAATGCCGTCATTATAATTATATACTAGTAATGTACTGAATAAAATAAAAATACTTTTACAATTTATTTTATACCTGCTTTATCCTCTTGCAGACCAACATCAAAAGCCAGCTTGTCAGTTGAAGACTGAGATGAAGACAAGCAGCTAAGATACTGGAAGTGAAATAAACAATAGATACATGTGTACCCGTACAATATAAACAAGTGAATATTTTTTACAAACTCAAACTCAAACTGTAAGAAAAGTAAGACCAAAACCTATCTGCATAATACCAAGATGACTCACCATGCCACTGAATGAGTGCAAGAACAGCACTGCCTGCCCATACAGGAGTGTGCGATGGCTTCCTCCAGCACCCACCTGTAGTACAATCATGTGGCACACAGTGACTTATGGTATAAGAAAACACATTAATAAAAGCAAATAAACTAAAAACATACAAAGTCATTAGTTATTAATTCAAATAATAAAAAATATACAGAATAGTGATGAAGAAACAAAACAATTAACAACTAACATTACAGATTTTTTGCTTGCTACATTATGTAAACACCACCTGTGTAATCCAGAAGAATAAATACATAAAATAAAGTGCTACTCATCATTGTAATCAATATTACATTTGTATCTTGCCTTTAATTACATGTAAGATAGTGCTCTGTTTAATCTGGAAACTTATGACCGCCTGTAGTATCCCACTCAAAAAATATTCTACACCACTAGGGAGGTGACAGCCACAATAAAACATAATTTAGCAACTAAATTATAATAGGTTGTATAATATAAATCAATAATATTGTAATATTTTAAGAAATATTAATTGGGAAGAGAAGAGAAGAGAAGAGAAGAGAAGAGAAGAGAAGAGAAGAGAAGAGAAGAGAAGAGAAGAGAAGAGAAGAGAAGAGAAGAAAAGAGAAGAGAAGAGAAGAGAAGCTCACCTCTGCAGCCAGGGGGTCACTGTGGGCCAGCATCTCCTGCAGTGCTCGGACAGAAAGGCACTGGGCCAGGACAAAGCCACAAACAGACAGGTCTGGTGGAACATTCTGGAAGAAAAAAAATTTCAGCAGAGCATGTGTCAAAGAAGTAGCCTCAGGTCTGTCTATGTATGTCTTTCAGAGACAAACAGCACAGTAAGCAGTGACAAGGACCATGGCAAAATGAAAACTGGATAGCACAAAGTTCAAATGTTGCACACACAAATACCTGAAATAAAGAGCAAGGAAGACAGTATACCTAAATAAATACCGTCACAAATGATTGATTTAGAGGAAAATCAAACAATAAGAAAATAAACTTTTAAGCACATATGAACAATATGCTGTCCACACGCAGTTAACAGATAATCAGAGCTCAACTTCTCTTACGCATTTAGTAAGCATGCAGAAGATGCAGTATATCCATACAGGTTAAATATTCTGAAACGGTTTGGTGAATTATCTTAATCATTTTTCAAATCCCTTTTTATCATTCTATATTTCAAGAGTGATGTAAGGTTAATTGGTCACTCTAAATTGCCCACAGGTGTGAATGTGAGTATGTATGGTTGTTTGTCTCTATGTCAGCCCTGTGATAGACTGGTGACCTGTCCAGGATGTACCCCACATCTCGCCCAATGACAGCTGGGATAGGCTCCAGCACTCCTGCCACCCTTAAGAGGACAAGCGGTTAAGAAAATGGATGGATGGATGGATGGATGGAGTGTAACGACAACTGAGAAATTGACTGGTCTACCAATGAGGAAAGACTATGGGAGACTTCTTTACCTTGCAGTTAGAGGTGGACTCAAGCCTGCAAAGTCTGCTCCCAAATCCCTCTGCGGCAAGACATAGTTTCACATGTTCTGCCTGAGAGGTGAAGGTACTCTGCAAAACCACCTCATCCCCCTGAGAAGAAAGAAAAAAAGACATTTGACAACAGCAAGCACAAAGTCTCAGGTGCATTAGGATATAAAGACTCCATCATCGCAGTCATCATCCTTCAACATGTAAGAGTCATTTGATTGTTTGTGAAACTCAAAGCTGATAGGGATAAATTCATCACCATCTTCATGCCAAACCAATCTCAACACTTTCTGCTCTCTCTGAAATGTCCTTTTTTGAAAAAAGGTTGAAGGGACAATGTACAACACTCTGAATAAATGACATACAAATGTACAGTTTTTTTAAAAAGTAGTGTCTACATACATTTGTTTTTATGCGGGAACATTTCATAGTCATAAAATATGATAAACGTAATATAAATGCATGTAAATCAAATCTATGTCACCTAAAATTTATCTTATCTTCATTTAAATATCACATGACCAGTCTTGGCGTTTCACTTCCATTTAAGGAACTGCAGAGAGGGACAACAGACGACTTGTCTCCTAAATCTATCCAAGACTACCAACACCTCTGTACCCAGGCTGCATGCCTCTATATTGGGAGGCAAGAGCACCATTTGACCCTGGATTCACCCTTCTTTCCACTCTTCCTATCAGCAGTATTCTGCAATCAGTCAAAAACACAGCACAACGCAGAGGCACTTTGAGACATTCAGATGGCTGGAGGACTCAGCTCTTCAAAATACATTTGTCAAGGGGGAAAAAAAGGCACATAACAGTGCCACGACAAAGTCCTGGCAAAAGGAAATGGGGCTGGCAAAACTGGTCAAAATCAACTTTAGATTGCTCAGAATGCAAGTCACTCTGCATCCAAGATGGGTTGTGAACTCTCTGGCATCATTACGACATGGTTGTTGAAATATTTACTTATTTTAGTTTGACCCATTTCATTCTAAATCAATGGTAATGAAAAAGAAGCACTCACAAGGCAGGCAGCCGCAGCCATGCCACTTTTTCCCCCTAAAATACAATATTAATTTTCACATTTGAGTGTCTGCCTTTTTTATTCCATTAAAAAGTTAAATGGAGAATATTTGTTTGCAGTCTTAAGAAATAGTTGTTCACTCTGTTTCAACATGTTTTGATAACTCTTGTTTTGGATCGTAATCCAACACCCCATCAATTAATTCAAATCTGTACATTTCAGGATTTACTATTGTGTTTTATAGTTGAGGTTGAAGTTGAGTCCTACCTGTTTTAAAAACCACATCTGTAAGCATCATAAATGCCATATATTAAACCAGTGTGGCCATTATGCCTCTCCAGTTATCTACTAACTAAACTGATCATTAGAAAAGATTTGTCAGGATCTAGACAGCTTCCTGCATCAGCTGAACAATTTCCTGTGGGAAATGCTGCAATTAATCAGATAATATATGACAAAGATATCTACATTGTAATTTTAAATTGTTGATTGATCTTGCAAAATTACTTTGCGTTGGGTACTGGGTTCAGTAACATCAGTATCATTGCCTGTGTGTTTATGCGTTTCATATCTACACCAGACACTCTCCCTGTGACATGCCCTTATCAGAGTGCGAAGATAACAAGCTGTGAGAGGACAACTTACAACCAGGGAACAATGATAGTATCTTGCAGTGAAGACAAAAAGAACATAAGGTCTTCCTTTATTGTCAGTGACTAAAAAGAAAAAAAGGATGATGATAAAGAATCTGCTGAAAGATGTGCACTAAAAATAATGCATGTGTATAAATTATGTACATGTATTACTATTTGCATTTCATGCAACTATAAATCATACATTCATTATCATTTTAATAAAAAGAAGAGCATTAAATAAACAACTTTTAATTTACATTCTTAGTCATGCATAAAGTCACACTTATTTTTGATATACCCATGTTAACTGATTAAACTATTAATCTTAAGTTGAATAATTATCAAGTGGCATAATGTATAACAACTGCAACAACATAACTAATTTTGTCTGCATAGTGTGTACTTACTTATACTTAAGTACATTTTAATTAACAACTGCTGTGCTAGGGAAGTATGAAGTTACAGCACTGCTCTCCTATGCTTGTAAACTTTGTCAAATATAACCCTTTACTTCATATTAAATTACCTAGCAGTATATACAGTTAGAGGTGAAATAAATAGTCAACTGGCACAAATTCAATTGTCAAGACTATCAAATATTTTAAGTAGTAATGTGAACAGCTCTTCTCTTTTGACAAGACAAATTAATTACGCTAGTTAAGGTAAGGCTATAACAACCAGGGACCAGATTTTCCAAATGTTGCGCGTTATATTTTGACAGTAATTATATTGAAAATACGTCTATAACTTGTAATTGTATTTTACGTTTTTTAACATAAGTAAAAGTCTGTGTACAGTTACATCCACGCATATTGACTAGCTCCATCCCCTCAAGCTAATGGCTAATGTGGCTAATTATTGACACCTCTGTAGCATAGCTCAGTTTAAGCTAGCCAGCACCTTGAGCAAAATTATCGCCGTAAATTTGAAAACTGTTGACTCACCGTTCGTAAAAACTGGAATTCGTCGTCGCCCTCAACCGCGTCTGTCATTTTTTCAACCAAACCAGCCACATTAGACAGACTTGAGCACACTTAGTGAAGGAGTTCACTGAAAAAGTTGGACGGACTGACCGGAGAAGCCGGAGAACCAACGTGTACAGCCGTTAACGTGTGGGCGTGGCCTGACGCTCCGAGCGTCGCTACGTCCTCCATTTTTAAATTGAGGTTTTGGCGGGAATTTGGAGGCTCTGGGGTCACGTTGTAGAACATGTGTGAATTTACGTAGATTCATCTTAATATAAAGTTTTATCTTATATTTTATCCAAATATAAATAGTGGATTATAAATATGTATCTTAAGCATAGCTAGTTTGCACCTGCTGACAAGTACAGTTATTTTTATTGTTTAAATAATTAGGAACTAAATGCAGGAATATTTAGTTCTTAACCCATAGAAGCTTATAATTCACTTCAGTTTACAACTTATTCGCCCTTGGGTGTCTTACTGTTTATTATAATTATTAATTTTTTGCTGTTCTGCTTAAACAACCTTAACATGGAAATGACCGTCCTTGTGGAGCCACAATTAGCTCAAAATTTAAACTTGTCTATGCTTCAGTCTCTTAATACCTAAAAATGTACAGATGTGTTTACATTAAATTCTTTTCTCTAGCTAACAAAAGTTCAATTTGTACACAGAATCTATGAAAATCTTATTTAAATGACATACCTTCACTCTCCTCAGAAGATCCCTGTCCAGTTCGGTTACATGCGTTTTCTCAGTATCACCCTTGGTCCATAATTCCACTTCTACACCCGATGTTGCATAATGTATTAAGTTGATTATTCAGACATTTGCTGACTACATTCATGCTCCTCAAAGAGAGAAGCCTTGTGAATTATCTGACTCACTGGCCTCTTCGTTAATACCACCCTGAGACCTAATTTTGTGTTTTGATTCCCTATAGGCATTTGCTGTATGAAAGGCCCAATCATTAACACATTGTTCTTTGTATCCAACTATTTCACTTCAAATGGTGAAGGAATAATTCCAGCTTCTGAAGATGACATTGCACAAGTCAGAAATCTGACTTGAAACCACTTTGCCAACTTGAAAAATCAGGTGAGCTTTACTCTCTCCAGAAGAATACTGAGGTTATTCTTAGCTTGTAAAGCTGGACTAACTTGAAGAAATGTACCTCTCCGAGCACACAATACAACTCACTTCACCAGTGTCTTGCCCTGGTTAGAGAGTATTAACTGTATTGTTGAAGCAGTACACAATCTGCTCTGATCTGTAATTTTTACAGCACTAATATTATAGTACAATCTCATATAAATGATGGCATACAGACACATGATCCAAAATTTTTACAACCCCTATTGATGTGAACAAATCTTTCACCATCTGATCATTAACTGTGAATAAAAATACAGTGACAAATTACAAATAAAGCATCTGGAACAAGGAATTAATTATCAGGCTGACATAAATATTTGAATTAGTCACAACCAGTTTAATAATGCAGTACCTTCAAGTACAACGTTTCTTTTGTTGAATTTATTGATAACAGAGTCAAGAAATGTCGTGGTGTCAGCACTGCCTATGTATTGTTATTTACCTCTCAAAATACAACAAATGTACGTTTTCACCAAAATGATACTATCTCTTGGACCTATAGAGATTAGTGATGACGGAAGTAATGCTTAAAGCATAAATAAATTTGTCCTTTAAAGCTTGCATCTTAATATAGTATTCCCTTAAAAGTGAGCTCCATAGCCTTGGGTTCAGTTTGTGTTAGGCGGCCAACAATTCTTTTCACAGAAAACATCACTGTGATAACATCCACAGCATTTCAGGCTAATATTAAGAAATGTGAGTAAATCAGTGCAGACCTCTACTTACAACAGGTCTTTAAACATGTCAAAGCAAAATTAGAATATCACTTGACATTTATTTGGTTATTCATGTTTGACGTTTATTATAATTACTTCTAGTGGTATGTGAACATTACAGTGTTCAGTGCTGCTGAGGAAACATTTTATCTTCAAACACAATGCTGCACAGTATTTCTGTCTTTGTTCTTCTGTGTTTAAAGCACTGAGCAATTGTAAACATTTACTTCTGCATTCATGTGGTTTCCCACTTTTTCTATGATGGCACTGTATATTTTTAGCCTTTTGGGAACCCATTTCCTACACTGTTTATTATTGGATGGCAGTAGATCTGAAATTGCTATTGCAAACTATAATTCACTTTAAGCATGTCCAAATGCCTTATCAGAAGATTATCTTTCCAAAACAAAGGCACTGTGGGGAAATATGAAAACAATTCATGACAGTTGTAGATGAAACTGGACTTTTATGTAATTTGTTCAACTGATAAAATACAGAAACACCACATCTTGTTGTTGCAGGAGTAATACCAAATAATCTGTAAGTGTGATTTTGCTGTAAATTTCACTTCTAGGTTTACCTTAATCCTAGAACCCAAATTTCTGCACTAATACCATGTTACACAAGATATAAAGTAAAATGCATTGTTTCTCGCAATATAATTTGAATTTCTTTTCATTTATCCAAGATAAGCAACAAGAGCAAGAGAAATGGAGGGAAGAGGGCTGAGTGGTTAGGTAGTCAGTAGAGAGATGGTTTTCTAGTTGGGTTAAAGGTCGCTCTCTCCATAGAGGGCAGTGGAGAAGGCAGTGTAGTCCAGTGCTCCTGGTGGTGCTCCATGGCCGGTGTAAGGTGGCATCCTCATGATGCAATACTCTGCTTGTTCAGGAGGAAGTTCTCTCCTCAGTTCCTCAACTAGTATGTAGGGCTGTGGTGGGGAAAAAAAAGTCTTTCAGTCATGTTTCCAAACAGATTCATGCTAATACCCCCTTTTTGCATCTTAAGCTCATGAACAAAATTACAGATCATTAATCAGAATGGCACTGCAAAAATCTTGGAAATAACTACTGTATGAGAATACTGTTGGCTAAGAATACCTGCTCATATGCCAGTAAGCCACAGTAAAACAAACACAGACGCATACCTTGTCCGCTGCCAGGATCCGGAAGGATGCCACAACCTGCTCAGCAGTGTCTGTGTCAGCAGTCTCTCTAGTCATAAAGTCAATGAAAGATTGGAAGGAGACGATTCCAGTAGCATTGGGATCCACTAGTATCATTATACGGGCAAACTCAACCTCTCCCTGAGAAAGGCATAGATGGAGAATGAAATTAGAGTGCTAAATATACCGCAATTAAAGATTGTAAAAACAACTAATAACATAGCCCCATCAACCCACCCACATCTGAAACAACATACCAAGTCATAGCCCATAGAGATCAGGCAGGCTCTGAAGTCATCAGTGTCCATCGCTCCATTCTTCTTCTACAGTCACGGGCCAAATTTCAAGTTCACCACATGAGATATGAAGACAGTAGATTCAGGGAAAATTACGGAAAAGACTCCAGCATAATTGAGGTACCAGCTAAATGCATAGTACACAGTATAGTGCCTGTACAATATACAATAAAGCACTGAATATGACAGCAAAATTATAGGAACTAATACTAAAGTTGCAGTGTTTTCAAACTCTTTCCAAATCTGACACTGACACAATCTGACAAGTAAATGTTTTATACTATGAGAAAACAAAGAACACTGAGGAGGAAGGGTTTCAGCTGTAGGCGTGCACACTTTTGGCTTTAGTGATAAAACATTAATGATGGTGAAGATTTAAGAGATTAAAAAGCTCACAAAATTTAGCATATATACTTCCATGCACACAGTACAGCTGGGCACATACACCAACACAAAATGGTTTGTGTCTGTGAAATCACTACATGGCCAATAGTTTTTATTGTTGAACTTTGCCTTGGTTATTTCTCTATTCGGGTCATTATGCTCACAGAACCATCTCTAAGTACTAACCCCTGATCTGCCTCTGAATGATTCACATTGCTTTACATCAGTCACTCAAAAGAACAAAAATGGAAAGTGATGTGTGAAATGATAGAGAGCTGTACCCGGTCAAAGTGGTTGAAAGAGGATCTGAACTCATTCATCTGCTGCTGGCTGATGCCTTTGGCATCCCGGGTCAGGATCTGGGTCTCAATCTCATTAATTGTTCGGGCAATAGTTGTAAGGAGCAGCTCCCACCCGACACGGATATGCTGTTGATGTGGCGACAGAACATGTTCACACAGAGAAGGCACACTGTGAGTAGTGAATAATGAATAAAAACTGCATATCCCAGTGTATGCATTTATACATTTGTGATTTTCAGTATCCATAGAGAGCTGCAATTATTATCTTAAAGAAGATATCTACTGCATGGGTTGTTGGTTATACTGGACTTTACATGTCCTTTCATGTGCACATGTATTTCTAACACTATTTGGCAATGCCCTTTACCTCCATAGTGTAGTTGGTGTGTTTGTTATCAAACACCAGGGACTCTTGGATTAGCTGGTGGTCTCCCTCCAACTTGTCGATGTTAGGCTTGTAAGCAACAATGACATGCTCACATTGCTTCAGCTGGGTCATCTGGTCCTCCAGGGTGCCTCCTATCTCTAGGGAGCAGCGCCCTATTTCCTGTTGGGATAATACACGCAACAAGGTCAACTTAATTTTTGGACCAATTTAGATGGTAACATGCTGGTCTAAAGCTCAGATGATTTGCTTACTGATATGGCAGAGAGTCATTTACCTGTGGCTAAGAGTAAATTCTGTCAGGATGTAAAGTATTTGATAAAGGGAAATTGTATGTGTATAATAATAATTAGTCTTTTTACTTATTCAATCATCATCATCATTAGGAAAGTCACCATCATTGTACCTTCCTTATGTACAGTGCATTTGTGTAATTATCTTCCATTTTAGGTCTTTATTTAATTAGATAGAGATAACTGTCAAATTTCTTATGAAGCCTGTATGTCTAACCTCCATCCTGGCCTGTATCCAGGGTCCAATGAGATTAGTCTGGGCAGCAAATTGTCGTCTCAGTCTTTCATGGGCATGCTGGCGTGCCATCTCCTCCTGGAGGGCACCATCTCTCTGAGGAACTAGCTTTTTCACCTAGAAAAGCCACATGCACACATTGAGGGTTTGCTTAGCATTGTGAGAAGCTGGTCCCACTTGAAAAGAGCTATTAACATTAAGGAAAGCTATGATAGTATATATGAATTTAATACTTTCGATGCCTACTGGGTGCTGAGTCTTTTAACTCAGTGATAAAACAGAGCAGCGCTGCTTTGCGCCACTGTTGGCCTTGCCTCATTCTGATATTATATATATGGCCAGACAGCCACTATCTGAATAATGACTTTTTTCATCAATATAACACATAAGTCTGTAAGTGAGTTTGAAAGCTTTAGCTACCTTGTCCCACTTGTTGAGAAGCTCTTCAGTTGTGATGGTGCTGTAAGGGTTGATAATGTTGGCCTTGATCCCATAGCTCTGGGAAATTTTCTGCACCTCATTGTGGATTCCCAAAATGGCCTGTCTCTCTGCATCTGCCTCGGGTAGAGTAGCTTTGAACTGCTCATGAGCTGCAATTAGACTCTAAAGAGAAAACGGAAGTCCTGAAATGCTGGTAAAATGTACATTTTAATAGGTACAGTGAGTAATACAAACCTACCTGGACTTCTTCTATAGTATGTACTATGAACATGTCCTGCAGATCCTCCATGGCTCCCTCCATCCAGTTGTTGAAAGGTGCTGACCTCTTGGCAAACTCCAGAAACAACTGATCAATAGTCTCCAGCAGCTTTTCTGTCCGCTGAGAAGAAAAGGAAAAACCCCCATGACATTCAGTACACAGAGCTCTTCATTAGAAATTATCCTGAATTAAGAATGAGTCATCCTCTTTAAATCTCACACACAAATCCCTGAACAAACAGCCGCTCACCTGTTATGTTGATTATTCCTAGGGTGCATAGCATTTATATTGTCTTGTTAACCCCCAACTTTGGCTAGATTGCTCCCAATAGGCTCTCCTCATAAGAGGGGATGGTGGGAAGTGGGAAATAGAAAACAGATCCCTGTCCCTGTCATTCAGACTTAATCCTTGGCCCCTTTCCCAGGCCCTCACACATTTGCAGGTCTGGAATGGCCTGCATGGATCAGAGGAAGTGGCTAGTGGGCTTTAAGCCAGTCACTCCCTGGACAGGACTCTTAACGTCTATAGCTCCTTTATCCCCTCCACCCTCCAATTTTACCCTGTTATCTGGGTCAGGTGTTTTTAAAGGGGATCCAATTATCTCTCCTCATCCATCAGTTGTGTCTTCACCTTTCAGATGTCATTGACAGACAACTAAATAAGTTCACACTTAGATTTTGATTAATTACTTTTATTCACATACACTATTACTTCATTCTGCACCTATTGTGGTCATTGCATTATTGCAACATTAGCACATTAGCATTACCCTAACTTAACAGTTTGTCCTCTTAAGGGTCATGGGGATGATGGAGTATATTCCAGCTGTCCTTGGCTGAGAGTCGGGGTACACTCTGGACAGGTCGGCAGTCTATTACAGAGACAACCACTCACACACATTCACACCTATGGGCAATTTAGAGTCACCAATTAACCTAACATGAATTTCTTTGGATGGTGGGAGGAAGTCAGAGTATCCAGAGAGAACTCACACAGACAAGGGGAGAACATGCAAACTCCACACAGGAAGAATTCGAATCATAGTCCTTCTTGCTGCATGGTGACAGTGCTAACCAGTACACCACTGTCCCAACCCATCTCCTTACATATAGTAATTAGTCATGCTTTCAATTATCAATTCATACAGTATAAATTAATGTTGGTATTAACAAGTTGCCCTCACCTCCAGTGCCTCTCTCCTCTTCTGAGTCAGGGTTCCGAGCTTGTCCCACAAGTCACAGATGCTCTGGCAGCGCAGATTCACAGCAGCCACATCGTGGTAGTCCAGCTCACTGCAAAAACAAAACACGTACTGCTGTTTGTTTCAGTTGTGCTTTAAAGTGTTATTTTGTTCTCCAGACATTTAGGTGCCTTTTTCAAAAAATCTACTGTACAGCTTAGAGGATGAAAAGTATCAATGGAACACAGTTCTTTCCTGTCTCACCTAATGGCTTAAAAATCCAGCACTGGTCCATTTAAAGCCTGATTTCTTGGGACACCCGTATCTCAGGGTATATTTGGATTCCTGTCCATGCCCACACTGATCTTTGAAAGTTCAGTTAACATTGGATCCTAAGCTTCATGAAGACTCTTGAACATCTAAGATTAATCGCAGTGCTCTGAGGCTTGGCTACTGTGATGCTTCCTGGATTTTTAGGGATTTTAATCCTCTCACTGTTGGTTCCCTTATAGCAAAATGCTTTGAATAAATCAAGTCAAATTTAAAAGCAAAGTCTTTAAGACCAATAAAGAAAAAAACATTGGTGATAATTTAGCATTTATTGAAATATAAAATACAATTTCAACACAGATATTAATATACACATTTTAGAGTAAACTACATACACTACTGAAGTTGCTTTTAGTTTATTTTAGTTAAGTTTTTTCAAGAGTCCATCACTAGAAACCTCACGGGTCTGAAAAGAAGTAGGGACAATTCAACTGATTGATGGACTTTATTCAGTGCTCGCAGAGAGTTGAAAGGTTGAGTTGAGAAGAGGTGGTACTGGCTCTGTCCAGCTGGTCCCAGTTTTGGTTATAAATTTAGTGGCATAAAGCCTTATTCTTCACTCTCCCGCTCTTCATTTTCATGCTCATAGATGGATTCAGTGTGGTTCAACTCACGAGCCTGGAAGTGCAAGGCTTAGCTCCGCAGTTTCCCTTTCCAAATTACTATGCTTGAAGACAGAGGTGCTCTTGGATCCCAATCAAGAGCACCAATCCATGAAGTTGCACTGTCCAGAGAGGGAGTGGAGCCTGCTGGATTGGTTTTAAGACTAGAATACACTCTCTCCTCTACTAGTTCATGCAGCAACGGTACAGCAGAGTGATTCACATTCATAGGCTGAGCAGGAGCACCTTGGGATGAGTTATAATAGGGGTCAGATGTCTTCAGATTAGAGAAACTGCCCTCATAAGGATTATGCTGGCTCCAACCTAGGGGTGAAATTTTCATCGGTAAAATTTAATAAGCCAAGAAAGTATGTGATAACATTTAGACCCTAGCAATTTTGTAAACATCTGAGAACACTTACTGCATAGTCTCATAGTGAAGTTGCAGTCTTTACCTTTTTTAGCAGGAAAGCAATGGATGGCAGCTTAACAAAGTAACAAGGAGCAACTGACTGTAAAAGAGAACACTATGGTCAAAAACCTACTAAAATAAACGAGCCATAAATAGAAGATGAACAAGCAAACATAGTCTTTTGACTGTCACATACCATGCAGGAACCAGGCAGCCATTTTGCTTGTCAGCTGAAATGTTATCTTCCTCCTGCAGAGCACCGAATAAATGCAATATAGCGAATACTCTGTGGCCAATCCCAGACTGGGAAGTGAGCGACGGACAGGTGTTCATCAGTGACTGCTGACTGAAAATGTCAGCACGTCACACGTTTCAACCTTCTATTTAGATTTAGTGCAGCAAAGTGCGTTTAACGGCGCAAAAGAGAGTTTAAATCATTTTCATGAATACGCTTTCCAGAGTAATTCTGAATCAAATCAAGTCAGTTTACACATTAAGTTCATATTAATCTTTTTAAATTCTTATTTTGAAGTTTTTTATTGTTCTGCTGTCTGAAATGTGAACAGATGTTTACAGAACCACTGAACTGTTACATCCTCCATGCGAGCCATGTGTTGTCCTTCATTGCTTGTCATTTATAATCTAAACAGGCACCTCACTAATTGGTAATAATATATAAAGTCAAAATATTATTAAAGTTATATTTAATACATAAAAACAAACAGAAAACAAATTTTCTTTAGTTGATTTTGTTATTAGCCCCCAACCCAGTGTTGTGTTTGGCTGGAATGAAAACACACTCCTGGGCCTCTATGATAAATGACTGCAAATGTCTGCTATAGGGATTGCGTACTTTAGTTCCTGTGCAATGGCGGCAATCTGCTCCACTCTGTCCTGGTGGGCTGCCAAGTCACTCTCAAAGGCCTCGTGTTTTCGAAGCAATGCTCTGATTTCTATCAGGGTGGCTGTTTCATAGTCCTTCTGGGAGAGGATCAGTTCTTTACCTGGATACCATACATATACAGAAAAAGAGAAGAATGACTTAAGAGATAGTCAGTAATCAGTAGGTTAGATCTAAACACAGGCCTTATTTGTCATTGCAATTGAGGCCTGCCTAGAGAAAATAACCTGTTGTTATCAACTACAAGTTGGTAAAGAAATGAGAGAGAGAGAAACAGAAATACAGCAATGCAAACTGTTAAAAAAGCCAAATATACAACTTCTACTGACCACTGGCCCAATTCTCATGATTGGTGGCCTTTTGGCGAAACTTTTCTGCCAGGTGGTCCAGTCTCTCAAGTCTACGAATCTCTGTAAGGAGCCACTCCTCGTAGCCTTTCTCTGCCTGCTCCAGGCCCTGCCATGCACTGGTTATATCCTATTACCACAATGGAAATGAAGGCTCACAATTTAAACTTAAAATGCGCACACAATCTACAGCACTTGTTTCACTGTTGAATTATAAGCAGAGGAAGAATTTGGAGTGGGAGACTTACAGATACCATCTTCCCCTCAGAGGGCATAAAGGCAGGGCGATTACTAATGCGCAATTTGGTCTGCAGGGTGTTGAAGTTAATTTCCAGCTGGCACTTCTCCTGCACTTTAGGGGGCTTATGCTGGCGTCTGTAGTCCCTAAAATCTTCCAGCTTCCGCTGCATCTCTGCCATGGTCTTCTCTGGGGTCCGGTTCTCCAGCCAGGGAGTGGTGCGGCGGATCCACTCCAGCAGCTGGGAACACAAGAAAAATATGGGAATCAACGGAGAGGCAAGATAGCTCTATGTTAAGATAGCAATGTGTCAGGAAGGCTTTTGAATTATTAATTTTTTCAGCAGATGGGTCTAGGCTTATCACAGCAATGGGATACATAAGCGGGGGATAGAAAGTTGTTTTTTTAAACTTAAGTCTGTAATTTTACTTTGAACTACATTCATGTACAGTAATAGGTAGAGGACTGATTTTGCTGTAATACAGTATGTACTGTTAGCCACAAATTATCCACAGAAGTTCTAAAGTTTAATTTTGCTTTGAAAGAATCAAAGGTTTCACAACGTGTCATCATCATACAAAAGGATATTTTTATTAAAGTTTCTGAAGTTTTTTTCTTACCTCACTGGCCAGTCTCTCATACTCTTCCATCAGTTTCTCATTCTCCTGGTTTACACCGAGCACCTTACAGATCCTGTTGGCAGCCGTCTCTGCCTGAGAGCACAGGGCACAAGAATAATGTAATTGCATCAGCAAAGTAACACAGTGGGCCATGCTCCCATTGATCCTTGCAATATCGCTATTAACATTATCCTCACAATACATCTGTTGCTCAAAATGATATGTCAAAATCTAACTGACAATACATTTCTGTGCTAGACTCTGTTTCGAATACATATTACCTGTACTGCAAAAAGATGGGGGAAAAAAGCTGTGGATAATTTCAACCACGTTACCTGCTCAGCTCCAGCAAAAGCATGGTAAAAGCAGGACACATAGGTCATGATAGCTCTTTCATCTGGCTTGGGGGTGTTTATGATATCTAAGGTAATGAGAGGGAAGAAAATTCAGGGTGTCAGAAAGAAAAGGGAATAATAATAAAGTTAAACAATTTATTGTGATTTCAGTTTTGTTGATTATATGGAAGTTGAAACAACATTTTAAACTATTGTATCACATAATATAACTGAAACATTTGAATACTAGGACACTGCAAAAGCAAACATCTACCAGTCTTTCAAAGATCAGAGTATGAATAAGTTAAAATGTTTAATCCAAAAAGAAAAATTACCTTCTGCATCCAGCATTTTGGGAATGTCCAGGTGTTTCTCAGCTATGTCAAAAGCCAGGTTCAGGTTCCCCATAGGGTCATCCTAAATAAGGAAACACAAATCTACATCACTGAACAGCAATGCATGACTTACAATGTCAGTAAGCTGCTCCATGCTGTGGTGAACACATAATACACCATGGTGACCTACTGCACATGCACATTCATGTAAAAGCATTATGTTTTATAAAGATCCTGCACAATAACACAAACGTCTAGTTTTTGCATTACCTGGGTGCCTTCACTAGTTCATTATTGCAGAAACAATACATAGTAAAGTCGATTTTTTCACTTTACTCAGACTCAGATGGCAAATGATAACAAGGACTCATTTATTACATTATGATTAATTGTCATAGATTAATCAATTAGTAAATTATTTGAGTAAACATTTCACTATTACACTTCTCCACTGAGACAGAAGAAACAGAAAGAAGGGTTGGTGCATTAAGCCAACAGCTGACAGTGAACCCTTCCCAGCTAATGGGACAGTCAGTGAGAGTGCAGTGGGGTAAAGGGATCATGCTATCATATTGTCCCTATCTCTGTAACACTGTTTCATAAAGATAGGAGGGGAACACTACATGACAGGACCAGCTGCTCACAGATCCAGTGCAGGACAGATAGATGGATGGACAGGATGATAAACTGATGATGGGATGGATATATGGAAGAATACTCCAAGGCCTCTCTATGTGTGAGTGTGTGTGTGTCCCTGACCAGAGCTGTCTCAGCAGGCTCTAACACTGCAAGCTTAACGAACACGCTCACCTGGAGCCAGACTCAACAGCTGCCTGGCGTACAATGCAACTGTCTCCTGGCAGCATGAGCAGAACTGAAAAGCCGAGGTGTGACTGAGTGTGTGAATATGTATGTCAAAAAAATGGAAAGAGTACGAAGAGGCAGTAGAGAAGAAAAGATATGATAGACTGTATGTGTGTGCCTCATCACTCATATTTACATCTAGCGCCCTTTCCCAATTATGAAAATCAACACCATCCGTGCAGTGATACTTAATCTCACACCAATAAATACCACAGTAACAATTTCATGAGGACTAGAAGCATCTAACTGGGGAACACTACGTGACAGCATCAACAATGACAGAGGTAAAGCTAAGCCTGAGCTCTCCGGGATCTAGGCTCATGTTTCTGTGACTATTCAGGGTTCGCTTCATGTCAGGCCAGTGACTTGCGAGCTGAAACGTGCGTGCTTCTGTTCCCAAAACAAATGAAATGTATATACAGAACTGCTCCAAATTTGGTCGGGCTACATTTTCCTATGGTTCCCATGAATGCTTGGTCATATTTTAATAGCATGGAAAATGTATTTAAAAAAAAAACAAACAAACAAGCAATTAACCATCAAAACAACGAAACTTCGAAAGAGAAAAGCTCAAATATTCTCACAGCCATCTTTGGTCTTTCCATTTGGCACCATCTTCCAGGAGGGAAATGTACATTAGCTTTGCATTATTGTTACTTGATGAACACAGGAGGGCTGTCAGCTGCGCTTTCTCACTCTGTAGATAAGCAGCGCAGCTCACTGAGGCCCCCACCTGTTCATACACAAGCACTGAGAATCCCCGAACGTTTAACTGAGCTGTTTGCTGATTTCTTTGCCTTAAAAAACACTCAAATCACATTAAATATCAGTATGCACATCCTGATATGCTAATTATTATGTAGAGTTTTTAATGTATGAGGAAAGTCTACCACTGTTTGTCCCAGTTTGAAGGTAAACATGCTGTGCTTTGTCTGCATTAAATATGAATATGTAATGGGCACAGTGGGGCGCCCACTAAAAACTGAACTGAAAACCTGAAGGAGAGTTTTTTTCATGGTAATTATGCTGAAATTGTGCACCAAGAAAACAGCTCTCATTAAGAATAATGAAGCATGAGGTGACCCTAAATGAATGCACTTAGGTTAAAACCATTATGCTTTGATGAATAGACACATGCATCCATTAAAGTAGCATCATATCCATTAGCCAAATGTTTATCGACAGCAAACATGACATTATCAAAATGTTTCTGCCCATGACAACCAAGTGGACTTCCCATGACAGTTAACTTCACGTGAAATGATTCAAACAGTAAGCATTTATATATGTAAGTATAGTCATAAATGTCATAATAGTACCACAAGGGTTATGACTAACTAATCAAAATCATACTGTTATGTAAATATTTTGTACACTTCCAAGATAATTCAATTAGTACAGTCAACAAGGTGAGCACTATGAGTCATTAGCACAGAAAACAAAAAATGTTTCAAAAAGATGGCAGCGCATCTAGACCAGTTTTTCCTCAGTGTTTCACGACACTACTCAAGACATCATGAAGAAAGTGCCATTATTCCCACTTTGGTGTGTGTTTGCTTCAAAACTTCACAAAGTGATATTATTGTTAGTTTTGTGGAAATTAGTTAGGAAACACAGCATCCTAGTTACAAGTGAAATCACAGGACACCTTGTTGAGCTTAGAGTAGTCGAGGAGGTCAGGTCTGTGTCTATGAATCAGGGCGCAGAAAGCCAGGCCATCCTTCCAGCTTCACCAGCCGAAGCGAGCAGAGAGAACCAACATGTCAGTTCAAAGAGGTAGCATGCTGTCCTGACTAAGATAGTTTCTGAAGACCTCTTCCAGCATTAACTTTGTTGTTTAACAATGATTTCAAGAACCTGTGCAATATATAAGACTCTATGAAGAGTTTAGGTGTGAAACACTTACCTGACATGGAAGTTTTGGACATTGACATTCCTGTAGGGGGCAGTCTTTCTCTGACACCATAGAAGAAGACCCTCCTTGGCAGATGTTTCTGAGGAGAACGTGAGTGCAGAAAAATTGCTTACACGGTAGTGGTTGCACAGTTTGCTGCAGTTCAGGGAACAATCTGCCCGTTCCATTATTACATGATGTCCCTTAACTTTTGTAGATGCTGAAGATTTAGATTTTAAAAACTCACCTTCCACAGAAATGTCCTGAATGGCAAAGCGGAGGATGATAGTCCAGATCATTCCAAGAGTCATCTTTACATTTCCATCTACAATCTCTGAAAGACAAACAATCTGTTACCTCACAGTGAACAATAACATCTGATTATCATTCACATTATTTTATGTTCAGCCTGCACCATGTTAATATATACAGTAAGGAATCAGCTACCTTCAGCTCCAATTGAGACCAGTTTCACGCCTTTGCTTGTGATGAAGTCCAACGCTTTGTTGACATTGGCAATCTTATGAAACCTCATCTTCCCTCTGTCTGGCTTAGGTAACCTTTCTCCTGCAAACAGAACATTATGTGGCAGAATCTGTATATCAGCTTATGTGCTCGTAGTTAAACTATTATAAAATTAAACACATTAAAAGCTAAATAAATGATAAAATGAGTGGGTAACAGTGGGTAAAAAACACAAATGATTCAAACAAACTTCTTTTAGTTTTCCGACCTGAGATAACTTCCAGAAGCAGCATGAGTTTCAGTCCATTCCTGAAGTCCTCCTCAATATTTTCAATTTGAACACCAGCTTTCCTCAAGTGAGAGTTGCACCAGGCTGTAAAGGTCTGACAGAAAAGAGAATCCCAGCTCGATTTTTGTGCATATAAATATTTTCCTGTAAGTCAACTGAAGCTATTACAAATTGCATTTTGCATATTAAGCCCACTATAAGAATGACGTTTCTCTTTGTGCTAAACCTGATACAGCCAACAAGGCATCATCACAACCAGACTATATACCAAATTGATGTTAAGCTTGTTGACCGGAGCTACATTTTCAGACTAACCTTCAGTGTCCAATTTCAACTTTTTGAAGTTCTATAGCTAGTATATACTAGTATATACTGAAATACTGTAAATCAGGTTGTTTTCCTCCTCCTATTTTTATAAAGTCGCTCAATAGCCAACAGCAGAGTTCAAAGGGGCTCAGCACTGTGTGGATGAAAGCTGGGAGCCGAACACAGAGCACATTCCAGCCGATATAAGGTGTTAAATTTAGACTGCTCTGCTGGGCCTCACGATAAGAGACTGAGAGGGAAAACGTCAAAACGTCTAGCCATGTCAACATGGGTGAAAACATCACGTGGATACAGAGCATGTTCTCCCCTCACGTCACTCTCTGTCACTATTTTCCCACTTATAATGTGATTGGTTACAGCTGCAAACAGATAGCTTTATCAGCAGACAGTACATGTATGCTGCTCTTCCAGGTCACACTCGTTACTATGCTGAGGTATGAAGTCAGGAAAGCATGGATAAAATGCACAAAATTCACTTTTAAAACATTTAAATCAGCTTCTGTTATGCTGGCTTTACCTTTACCATACATGTTTCACTTCATTTAGCCTTTTCTGGCACTTTACTCTGTCATTTTTAATAAAATACAGTACACAGTATTTCAGCAAGTTAAGTTTAAACACACTACTTTTAACTTTTCTGCCTCTTATTTTTAACAGCTCATACTTACAGTAAATTCAGCTAAGTCATATTACTTGATGAAGATATTTTAGTGCTTTTTCCAATTGCATAGGTGCCTAGCCAGCCTGAGGTTTCCCCTCTACGTGCTGGTGCAATAACAGAATATCATAGGCATTAGAGTAAAGGCCATCGCATTCCACACTGAGTGAGTCCCCGGAGTGTATGTGACATTGAACTGCTGCCCTCATTGTTAAAAAACGTGGCCTGATAGCCCTCCAAATTTGACTCCGGCACAGTCGCAGAACTCTGCACCCCACTTTCCAAGCCCCCCGCCCCCTCTGTCTATCTCTCCAGCACTACTGACCAGTGATGATTAAAGTTAAAAATATTTATGAATCACATCCAGTGAGGACCAACCCTGTTGCTGAACTGACTGAAGCCTTTGGGGCCTTACTAGGTCAGATGCTGTCTGGCTTTATCCAGGATGGGAAAGGTGAAAAGTCTTTTGAAGGGATGTTTCATGATTTAATTCTGACCTATTAATCTCACATCAGAATATTCATTGCCTATCTATAACTTGTGTACTTAAGGTCCACAAGTTTGTCACTGCAGAATTGACTTAGGACATGGTTAAATCTACATATTGAACTCTGAGGCCAATATCCTCCTTGATAAAACAGTTTGAGTCAGGTAATACATTCAACACGGACTGCATGATCACCATTACAGGAATATCCACTGAAGGAAAGCTGCTGCAGCTGTTAGTGGCACGTGTAGTAAGCCCACAATAACATAGCCTGAGCTAGATAAGAAATTTCAGGCACAGAACAAACACTATGGCTCATTTTGAATTTCAGGGAGGAGTATATGATATGTAACATGCTGGCTGGTTACAGAGCATTGTCATCACCAAGTGTGTACGCAACCATCCGTGATGCTTTGTCACTCCTGATGATGTCGAACAGTCGCTCCAATGAGCACCTGTCAACTCCGAATTAGAATCAGTACGAAGATAAACACTGGAAAATTGTTGTGTGTGTATGGATGTTGTGACTCTGATGTTGCTGCCTTGTGTTTCCACAAATACACAGTTTGCTCATCCCTGTAGGGGCCACAGGTGGACATGAGCACGGAGCAGACAGCCTCCAGTTGTGCAAAGAAGTTGTTTAAGGCTCAGGCCAAGTTTTAAGCTCTAAAACCAACTGACAGTGTGGGAGGCTGAGGCTATATTGAGCTGAGCTGGTGCTGGTACAATAATTCTGCGTGGTTTCTATAAACAAAAGAATTCCACACCAAGGACACTGGATTAACCCTACTATAATGCCTTTTGGTCCCCAGGTTAAAATTAGAAGTAGCGTCCATTCTAATCCCAAGAGTGTCATCATGTGTTAGGAGCATCTGTTGACAGCTCGCATTCCTGGCGTATCAGTGGAGAGGCAGCAGCGTGCAGAGCCGCTGGAAGGCCGAGCTATAGTTAGCTGGTACCCACCGCATCCGTCCGTCAAGCCTCCCTCTCTGACCCCGCAGCGTCAGGCTGCAGCCCGGAGCTGCATCCACACCGGAAGTCCAGTGGCGATGTCCTTCAAAATAAGACTACAAGCGAGCCTCCCAGAGTGATTGAGACCAACTATTTAATCCTCGGGTCTGGAGTTGAGTAAACCTGCACTTTTCCCTTACTGTTTTCTCCAGTTTTGCCAACGCACATTTCAAACGCTATGAGGATATTTCTTCTTTTTTGCATAGGCTTGAACCTGATGTTAGCGTTAGTTAGCTATCTGCAATTAGCTAACGTTAGGCTATTTGCCAGTATGACTAGCTAAAGTTAGTAACACTGCTTCTTTGTTTATTTGTCTGTTTTTACATCGCACATGGTTTGACAGGAGGAGTTTGTTAACGTTAGCAAGTACCGGTAAAGCTTTTTACAAGGGTTGACACAGGGGTTAACGTTATTAACTAGCTAGGTTACTAATAGTAAAGGTTACAGATGTTGTAAACTACCCATACTTTGTGTGGTTTCCCTTCGCCTTTCTCCACCTGTAACATTAGCTAAAACCACCAATCAATTTCAAAGAAGCTTAATTTAGTTACCACATTGTATTACCTCCCTGAAAACCTTAGCGTCACAGAGTTTTAGTTTGAAAGTACCAACCGGAAGTAGAGCCTTCTATTATGGCCACCTTGACTTGAGTCCGTAAAGAACTGAACTACCTCAGTGGAAAACTGCAGCATCGACACTGTATCATCAAATAACTGCAATATCTTGTGTGTATAAATGGTATGCAAGCTTTTTAAAGTTGAAATGTATTTCATTATCATGTAGAGCACCCCTCACGCCGTGCGTCGTGCTTCTGAAATGAGGTTTTCTCCTTTATTCATCACTGTGATCCGGACTGAGACTTACTTTCCTCTGCTGTTGCTCCCAGGCGGGGTCCAGCAGCATGTCTCTGTCCCACTCGTCCTCCTGCATCATGTACTCATCCTCGTAGCCGTTGTCATAGCGCACGGTGGTCTCCACCTGGGTCATCATTGTGCCGACACTTTGTGTAACCCTAAAACTCACAAATAGGAAGAATCCACTAACTCTGAGGACTCGTTAGCTTCTCGACTTTCTCTTCTCGTCTCTGTGTCTCTCTCCACTTGCCCTTGTCCCCCTGACCTGACAGACGCCTGGCCCTGGTTGTCACAGACCAACACCGGACGGTCTCATTAATACTGTGCAGTCACGTGATGTCTTCATACCTTCCCCCTGAAAAAACCCCATCACCCCCACCCACCACCACCCAAACACAGACTGCAGGAGGACACTTGATTGACGTCAGATCATTAAACCAGTCTTTATTGTAGAAAACAAAACAACAATTTCAGACTTTCAGAACACAAAATGGGACATATAAATAAAATGTCTTTCTTAAAAACCCACACGCCTTTATTCAGAGACTGAAAAGTACTGGTCACCATCAGAATCGATCAATGTTAAAAAGTTTTTTATGGCACAATTCTGTAATGAAGTCCACTCTTTCATATCCAAAGGGTTATGTTTCATTTTTCCTCTGTTGCTAATCCAATAACAGCTTATAGTCATTTAAACCCCCATCCAACAGTGGAACAAGCTGTATGACCAAATGCCAAATGTAAGTTGTGAATGTAACACTAAAGCCTACCCAACATATCAAATGTGTTTAACTGTGTCCACGGTAAGCAGACCCAAGTGAGCCCATGCATTTCTGTACATCATCTGTTCAAGTGCAAGAAATGCAACATTATGTCATAGTATGACCTTTAAAGTGAGTTAGAAACACGAAGCCTTTGAGGCAAACCAACAAGGTGCATGATGCTGTACTGCATAGATGGAGATTTGCAATGCAACTTTAATCTATTCTGATATGTTACACAATGTTTGTAATCTTTCCTCCCAAAAAACATTACTTTGGACTGTGGTCTGACCATTTTCTTATGCTGTCCTTTCATCCCTTTTGTTTTCAGTGCTGTTATTGGAAGCTGACATTGCTACCACATGTAAATACAGAAAAGAACAAAATAAAATCAGTCAAGCCACTGTATACCAGTCCTTTGTAAAGTCACATGCAATGTCAACTCTCAGTAATAAGACTGTTTAAGAAAGTTTTGACAGGGATGCATGGAGTTTAGAAAGAAATAGTTTACAGCTCTGCGGTTAATGTCAGTTAAAACTGTAAAAACAACTTTAACTGTCTCAAAAACCACAGAACTGAGTGCTCTGTTAAAGAAATGAAAGGAATGCAATGAATCAGACTGGCCTCTTGAAAATGTGAACTGGTCTCTTCAGTCACTACTAAAGAATAACCTCACCTCAGAGCTGGAGTTCATACAGAGTGCAAAGAAAGACACATGGGAATAAAAAGGGCACATGGAGTGTTTCTTCAAACCAGCCAACTACTTTCAGAACAAATTATCTGCCAATACTGACCAGGGGCCAGACATTAACCCAAACAAATTCTGGGTTCTAAGCATTAACAGCTGGTTAAAAAAAGTAGTGTGTGTACAGAGGGAGTGAGCCTTTCAGACCCCACATATCTGTATGTATCATCTGTGATCTGCAGCAGTGTTCTTTGGTTTAGTGTGATTCATAAAGAATGGGAGAGAGGGACAGGGGGTAACGACGAGGTTTTCTTTTTTTCATCATTCAGTTTCATTTAGGCCACAAGGTCGCCGCCACTCTTGGCCTCGTTCATGGATCCATTTATTTGATACTAAAAGGCAGAAAGAAAACAAGTTATTGTCGACAAAATTAATCAAGCTCTTGTAGTTATTTGGGACTTTTCTTAAAAACTCAAAACCATGTCAGGTTCTTGGTTATGACATCAGGTTTAAAATGAGCTTCATAACAGATATTTAAACATGGTTTTATTGATAGTTTATAGGTAACTAGAGAAAAAGAAACTCACCCCACTTGTTGCCAACCAACACTGGACAAGCTGCATGTCGCGTGCTGTAGTCTCCCTCCCCACTGGCAAACAGATTGTACCAGAACACTGCAGTGCCCTGGAAGAGACACACACATACACACATAATGCAACTTAGTCCTCAAAAATTACAGAGTCAGCCTGAGTCTCCTATATTAATTCCTGTCAATAAGTAGTGTAGCATGAGCAGTTACCTTCTGGGGCCAAACTGCAGCGCCGACATCTGGAAATACTGTGGCTCCACCCGCTGCTACATCACTCATCTAGAACAAAGACAGAAAGGCAAAGTTCAGGTTCGTTGTGTTGAATCTGTTTTTCATTGGTAAGTATCAGACTTCTTTTCATTGGTGAGAGATACACACACAGCTCATAATAAGATATTCAGTATTTCTGAAAACATTTGGGATATTAACTGGAATATAAAGCAATAATGATTTTGTTGGTCCACACAACATCTGTGTGTAAAGAACTGTAAAGATGAAGTCTCAGGTGGCTTTGGCAAGACTTTACTCACATAGAAGAGCCAAGTTGCTATGCGGTTCCCTGTGCCCAGCTCTTTAAAGGCATCTGGCTCATCTTTCTGTAAAAAAAACAAACATTTGGATTCATGTCTTATTGGAATACAATACTGTTTTTATACACAAATTATCTTTGTGAATCATAACAGCTCTTACCCTTCCAAAGTCAAAGTGAGGTTCATATTGACCTCCAACACCATAATTTGCAACCTACAGAGATCAGTAATGAAAAACAGACACATATTAACATTCTTCCTGATGGCCATGAATACTCATGAGAAGTTTAGAATTTATTTTTACAGCCATAATATGCATATGTTGATTCACTAAGGTTTTGCTTTGTAAAAATCTAATCAAAATCAAATAAGGATTCAACTTGTTTGGGTTCAATGTCCACAACCTTCAACTAATGAAGTCTTTACCTGTAGCTCTTCTGCTGTGTCCATTTCCAGTCCTGTGAGATCTTCAATTCTCTGGTTGATCGTTTCAATCATGGGGTCATCATAGCCAGTGAGCCAAGCACTAGAATACAGGAGGGAAGCAGAACAATTTAGAAAGAACAACATGCTTCAAGGTGTGTCAGTGATGCACATGTATGTCCACTAGATGGCAGTAAAGGTTACATCAAGAATAGGTCACTGAAACACGTCATGCTGAAAATTTACAGAAAATACAGTTGTGTTTTATAAAGATGGTAGAAAAGAGAAGTGGTGAAATGAAGAAAATGAAAAATAGGTACATGGCCATTCAGAATCTCCAATCAGCTCAGGGTACAGGGTTACTGTGTGGACATTTCATAGGGGGTCGACATAGGAGTCTAGTGGAAGACTCCAGAAAAATATTCTTAAAGATTTCTTTACACTATCTGTCCTTAATGAGAAGTGGGCTAATAAAAGGACTAGCAGACCACGGTAACGTTTCAATTAGATTCTAAGCGCTACAAAGTAGAATTCTCCAGATTCAAAGATCTTTACATGAGACAAAGACAGAATCAGTTCCAACTTCCAAGACACTCTCAAATTTAGGGGAGTTTTTCAAAGCCAACAACATCTGAGATGATTTTGTCTCTTTCCAGAAGAATAAGAATGTCTGCAGATCTGATCTGTGTGTAAAAGAGACAGTGAGATGAGTCACTTTAACTTTGTTTTGATGAGTTACACAAATGTGTTAGCCAACAGATTATTTTCTTTAGCGCCCTGCGGCCAGTTTAAAGAAGTCAAACTCTTCTGAGTTAATCCATCTGTTCTCCCTATCACTAAATGTTCACTGAATTTAGGAATACGTGCCGTCTAGCACGAGAAGCACCTCACTGTTACACCCACATGCACACGCCCAAACATTAATTACGAGCAACAGTAAAACCAAAGAAATTTGGGGGTTTTGGTGGGTTTCTATTTTTAGCGGTGGACAAAAACTAAACAATGAGAAATGTGTCTATAAAATATTTAATAACTACAAAGGGACACTTTCATGACAGTTTACATCTACTCTATCTGTGTGTACTGTATGAAAATGTCCCAGATTCAGGGCATGGAAGTTTACTGCTGATATGGAAATTGAAGAAGCATAGTAGAACTGCAGCAGCTGTAATGAGCTCATATGAGAATGAGATACACATTTATTCCTGGAAAGCACAATGGGGAATAGAGTTTCAGTGCTATGGATTATAAACAACCCTGGAGACACTGCTAGGGGAAAGAAAAAAAAGCCTGTCACAACTGTGCAGTTCCATGAATATGCCTGGTGTAAGAGGAAAGATTATTTCAGCTACACCAAAAAACAACAGAGGAATGTTTAGCCTGGTTTAAACTGGGTTTCCCATCAGACTTGTGCTCTTACAGAAACCTGTTTAAAGGACAAGACTGATGTCATTCCAGCATTTCAGCAAATCTCATTTAAAAGGCCAAAACTGACAATTTATCAGTCAGACTCTCAAGACTTTCTGTGGGAAAGTTTCTAATTCTAAGCCCAAATAATTTCTTAGAAGTAAATTAATAATATTATTATAATAATAATAATATTTAATATCCACTTGATGTTGTTGGGTACAAGTAGGTCTAGGCACAAAGCAAATACAACATTTGTAAGTAGGATCAATTCATTTTTGGATTTGGCCTTTTTCATGCAATTTGCAATTTATCAGCTTTATCCTTTACGTTTTCACTTAAACCAAATTAAAACCTCCTCTAGTGTTAGTTTGATGTAGTCAAGTGTTTCCAGTTTTCTTTCTGCGGGGCTGAATGAGCCTTTCAGACACAGGGCACAGAAATAAAGATGAGTTAGATGAGGAGGAGGGGAAGGGAAGCTGTGACCCTCCTGGTAGCCTGTGACCCCTTACCTCTTGGAGACTCTGTATTGGGCTGTGGTAAGTTTCCCAGTTTGGGGGTCATGCACCGTGGCTCGCCTTAACTAGAGCAGTTCCCGGAGCACAAGGACACACGGATTGAGAGAAAAAAGAAAAAACAAAGAAGGAGAAAAGGATGGTGGAATTTGATACACAGAGACGGACAAGCGGAAAGTAAGAGAAGGAAACAGAGAGAGAAAGAGAGAGGCAGATTGGGTCACTAGTTGTCAGTGTTATTCTTAAGAACGGCCAAGTAAGTGTTCCATGAGGCAATCCTAAAAAACTAATTACCTCTAGGAAATAAATTAAGTGAATAGTAGGGGATAGTGACTGCCTCTGATACACCTGTGTCACAAAAAGCAGCTATGTTAATATTAGCTAGTAAAAAAGTAACACATTTGACCTCCTCTGTCGTATTTGTGTTACTTTTCTGTAACAGACTCCTGAGCAGAAATGTATTCAGAGTAATCAGATTGTCAAAACACAACATCATTCAGACGTTCCCCTAATTCTCCTAAAGAATTAAATACCCATTAGTTATAAGAATGTGTTCTTTCACTTCCTCTTCATATATTTTAGTGTATTTTAATTGGGTTTATAAAAAAGTAGACTACAAATGTTTCTATGTAGTATAAATCTCTGAACATGCTCGGTTTGACCCTGTGCATCAGCTCAAGAGTCTTTAAGCTTTGGAAGGGTGGAGAGGTGGACAGACGTGAATACAGAGGAGGAATGGAATGAGTGACTGAGGGAAACTTCTGAGAAAATCTCACTTTCTCCCTCTCAACTCTCTCCTATATCCTCTGTTCTGGGCAGATCCTGGCTCTGCCTTACCTTTTGCTGATCCGGTATGAAGCAGTCTCCAGCACTCCTGTGATGGGGTTGGAGATGGTGGCCCTGCGTAGCTGTGAAGCCAGGGACATGATTTACCCAAACATAGACGCACACACACGTACACAGAAGTGTGTGCCTGTGTGTTTGCCTGACTAGCAGCATCACATCTACCAGCCTCACAGCTGTGACCTCCCATCGCTCAACACACTAAACCACAGAACAAAAACTAAAACATCCTAAGAATTTCTAATGGTCAACGACAGTCACTTAATTACTTCTAAAGCTTTCGAAATGCATTATGTACAAATATACGACAACATGAGAGCACAGAAAACTTCAGAGAATAACGTACTCTGGGCTTTGCCAAGTGCTTGATCCTCTCGATTTCTTTGTCGGAGATAATGTCTAGGTAGCGGACAATGTATGGGCGATCCCACTCATCTTGCTGTTTGATAGGTGCCAGCAAAAGCCTGGGGTTGCGATTGTTGTTATAGTAACGACAGAACAGCCGGCTCTGCCTTCGGGGGGTCTGATTAGGAAAAAAGACAAAACACCAAAACAAAAGAGGTGAAACTGAGGTTCATTTTGTAAGTTAGAATTGTTTTTTGTGTTTCTCTTTGTCTTCCTCACCAACTTGATTCCCTCGCCACGACAAAGCATCTCGTACTTCTTCCTCTCTGGGATCTGGTGACCGGAGACACTTTTGGGTTTCTTCTTCTTCTTTTCAGTAGTTTCTCTCTTCCCTCGCTCTTTCTGAGTTCCAGTTTCATCCTCCTCAGCCTTTTTCTGCTTCTCTAACTGAAATTGAAAGTATTTCAGGTTGCCATTGGCACGTTGGTGTTCTGGGTCTGAAACAAGACAATGTGCGAGACAATGGAAGGGATGATTACAAATGACTAATGGCTGCAATCAAATTAACCGAGCTTCCAACATGACATAATTACAATGTATGTCATTTATTCAGCGTGACCTTACTTAGTTCTGGGAAACATGATGTACAAGCACAACACATTAATTCAGGAGCTCTTTAAGTAGGAGAGTGACAAGGTCACTGCTTCAAATGAATATTGTTTTGAAATTATGTAATAATCAAGAGCAAATGCGACTAAATGTGGGAAATAAATCTGGGTTTAGACCAATTTAATTCCAATAATTTAGATGATAGATCATGATTTTCTTAATAAATATCTTTGTGTTTGGTTAAATTTATCTACGCAAGTCTGGACAAAAACTGAAATCCCTCATCTATCTAAAGGACATTTTTACCATAACCATATTCACCATCTTCAAAATAACAAAATATTTATTTTACATTACAGGACATAGCTACCAATATAGGTTTCACATCACATCATATAGTATGGTATAGCAAGGAGGCACTCACCCAGTTCAAGGAGCCTCTTAGTGTACTCCAGGGCTCGCTCTAAATCCCCCTGCTGGTAGATAGCGTAGCTGAGGTAGTCAAGCACTGTCACCTTATCTAAAGTGGACTCCTCTCCCTCATCAAGCTGTTTCAGGGCCTGAGCCATCCACAGCTCTGTGTGGTAGTAGTCAACATCAGTGTAGGCAATTTTTCCTAGCTCGTAACAGTCCTCCACTGTCATATGACTCTTGTGTTTCACTCCTAGAAAGCAGAGTAAACAAATGCATCCATATGGTCCGCTAATTACCATCAGTTTAATGACACAAAGAAATCTCTGTAGAGATTCAAACTTTAGCGAGGGAGACGTGGTGCACAATGATGGGCTTTTTAAAGCTCTTACCAGGGAGATTTCCTGTAGAGATGGTGTTTGCATCCAGTCTGTAAGTGTCTTGTAATCGGAGGAGAGCTTTAGCAGCCCCAGTCTGGTCCTCATCTGTGGGGAAGTACTGTCTCTGGATGGTCAGGTTAGAAATAAATCCTAAGAGAGGAAACAACAGTAAGATGTAGTAGAATGATTCTGTGTGGCATACACACCAGACAAGTGGACAAAATACTCTCAACTAATGGTCAGCAATACCGCTTGCTGTGACATTGATTTTGAGTAAGATACCCTAATTAAATTATTGACTACACAGCTTTCCAGGAGTTAGTAAAGGTCATTTGCGTTAGCCTTTTGCAAAAAAATAAATGTAACATCTGGCCCAACAATCCAGACAGAATCAGCATTATTCTTTTTCTGAGTTATTATTTAAACCAGGTTGTCTTTATCCATACCATCAGTAGTGTCCCGAAGTACAAGACTCTCCAGGTTCCCCCATTCTGTGTTGAGTCTCTTCATCAGTTTGAAGGCATTGACAGGGTGCCCCAAAAAGCCCTCGGGGTCCTGTGTGGCTGTGAGTGTCAACGAATCCAACTTATCAGCCCACCTATTACAAACCGGTAATACAGAGTTAGGTGAAATTCACATGCAATAACAAATTAACAGGTTTTAATATTAGGTATTGTGTGTCATACAGGTCAGTTTTGGCGGAACTATTCTATTTTATATTCACGTTTGCATGTATGACTATTGAACCATGTGTGTAACTATGTGCACATACTCACTGTTTGATCTGTTCTAGTTTGTTTTCCTCAGCTTTGATGTAGTCTTTTAGAGAAGTGACAAGGTCTTTTTCTGTGTATAACAGATCTGTCATCTGGCCTGAGGAATTCAAATCACAAACACCTTACAAAACCGAAACAACTTACAGATAAGATAAATTACACAGAGCATCACTAATCTTATTAAGAGCACGTCAAGATGTAATATTATATTATCTGTAGTAGAACATGGAGATTTATGGTAAATAACGACTGAAGTGAGCTGAAGGACAAATTATTGATGACATAAATAACATATGCTCATTGATGGTTTTACCTATGGAGGTGAAGAAGTCATTGTGGGCTGAGAGTGATTGCAGGCAGCTCAGCAACAGCAAACACAAACACGGTAGCTCCATCCTAAAAAACAAGATTAACAGAAATAAAGTAGCTATAAATTATCACATTTATTTACTGTTTAACTAATCTTTATCAATACTAAGACAGATGTTAGGAGGTCCTTTCTGGACTGTGGCTTTCATCAAAGATTCTCTGTTCTACTAAAATACTGTTTCCTCTGTTATTCTAAACCTCCACAGTGACTATTGGCAGCATAATCTGAGGATTTCCAGAGAACTGAGAGATTCTTTCTGGAAATAATGACAATGTTGTTGGGTGAGCAGAAATCTCAGTTGTAGTTTCTCAAAAAGTTATCAAATAAAAACCAAAACTATCTGCGTGGTTGAATATTCTAAGGAAAAAGTGGTAAATGTGTTTTTGTATGATTTGGGTGAACTGACCAATTCAGGAAACACTGAGACAAAAAAGACAATACACTGCATATTTAGATGAAACAAAAAGAAAAGTGAAAAGAGTTATCTAAGGCTTTAACTATAAACACAAGAAAATATCCTTAATCCTTTCAGAAGTGCAGCCTTCTAACCACCACACAAAGCCAAATATAAGTCTGTGGCTGCAGTGACTGTGTCCGGTTTGGCTTTAGAGTTGGCACAACCATGAATACTACTGGGTTTGGCCTGTGTGAAGTGGCACTTTGATCTTCCTACCCAGACAGACATAAAGGACAAAAGAACAACACTGGCTCATTTATTAAAATGTTGTATCATGCAAGGTAATGAGTCATTCCTGTACTTGGCTCCACCTCCAAAATTGCTTTCTACAGTATGCAACTGACAAAGGAAGTAGTTAAGACTTAGAGGAAACTGGCGTAAATTAACTCTTCTCACAGGATCAAAAATTCTCTGTTTCCATGTTCTGAAATAATGCAGAATACCTATTATCTCTCTCTTCATAACCAAGTGGGAATATCAGGTTTGTTACCAATGCCCAAAACAGTAGTAAACAATGACCCCTGGGTGAATTGATGGGTCACAGTTTGAATACAACACAACAAAGACCACAGCTCTTCCCTTACGGCTTCAAAGCTACACCTTTTTAGAGACTAGAATGTTGTATTGTCTGAGAACCAAGACTATTTTGGGTCAAACATAAAGACAGCAGACACATTTTCTATTAGAGATAAAAGGAACTATGGGAAATAAGGGCAGGTTTCATTTCTAAAATATCCTGGACTGTCTCATATAATCAAAAGATGTCATAAACATTTTAAACATTACAGTGTTATGACATCAACAAGAGTAATGGTTCATGATTGAACCATGCACGCAGATTTATAATTCCTTTCACTGGAGGCAGCCAACAGGCTCAGGCAGGTTCTTACTTTGCTTTACTTTCGTATAGGATTTCAATCTGGAGCAGCAGCAGAGAGAAAAATGTGTTAAAACTCATTAAATAAATTGAGTTTGACCAGTTCATTTAAATATAAAACAACTACTTACCATTAACCCTGCATGCTACTAGTGTCCCTAAAATGTGTGGTGCCATGCAGTCCAAAATACCATAAATATGCCTAAGCCACTCAGATTTTCAGGATAAAAACTGTAATTATTGTAATGACAGGGAAACAGCTACTGTGCCTATCTTGTTATAGTGTTGTAAAAGTGTAATGTTAACATTAAAGCCTTAAGAATAACAATTATAATTTTGATTCAATCCATGTGTCCTACCACGCATGAGTGAAAGAGGTAGTGAAAGTGGCTGCGTGCATACATGTTTGTACGTGACACATTGAGAATCCAATACCAGATGCCCCATTTGTTTAAAGAAGTTATAGAAATCTATTTTGCATATAACTTGCCCGGAAGGTGGAAAGACACTTCTGTTTTTACCTCACAGCTGCATGTTAGTGGGGAAAGAGTTTATATTGCACTGATTTTATACAAAAAAAAAAGATGGTAAGAACCTCTGAAAACCTTACACCAAGAGAGACGTTGTGATATCCACTGAATTACACTGATTTCAATTTTACTGACTGTTTTCCTGCCTCTAGCAAAGATTTTAAACTTTACAACAAAGGAGGGAAGGCATGAAGTTTCTTCTTATTGAACACTGCTTTTAAAATAATGTAACGCAACACGCTGCTGTTGATGCATGAAGTGGTATTTTTAATCTGTTCTGCAAAGACTGCAAAATAATAAATACCAGAAGAAATGCAGGGAAAAGACATAAGCTATGAAAAATAACCCAACAGTCATGTAATTTAAGAGGATTCACAATAAATGTAGGAAGATTTAGCCTCCAGTGGGTGTAATGAAAATCCTTACTATAATTAGATGACAGATATTATTGTAAACTATGAGTTATGGACTAACTGTTGACAGTCACTCCACTTTTGCACACTTGTGCTCTCATTCCTTTCTTTGTATTTTAACAAGCTTTTCTCTGCACACTGCCTTGACCGTGTCCTCCACCCTCCCAAGTCTTGCGGGGAGTGAAGATGTGGCGTCGGGTAACACAGGATGTGGATGGAGGAGAAGACTGCCACGTCTTCGCCCCTCCCCACAGGGGAAACTCATGTGAGCACGGCTCGGATCCCAATGGAGGCTGACTGAAAGCTTTTTACCTGCAGAAATCCTCCAACAACTGACTGAAACTAGTGGTGCTTTGCATTTCTGTGCGGGACCCACAGTTGTTTGTTTAGCGGTACTCGGGCTTTGCAGCAATGACTCTAGTTCCTAATGATTATTAGATTATTACTGTTACTATTATATTATTATTACTATGTGATTGTCAGTGCTGAAATGTTAAAATCTATATGCTGTGAAATGAATGCATGCAGTCAAAGTGGAGCAGCATCCCACGCTGCGGTGCATTGGACTGCCATAACATTAACGCTAAGTTAGCGTATCACGGGCAAACTCCAGAACTGGCTTTCTTTTTTCGTTCATTACAAATTAGATTTACTAAAGTTTGCTGGTTTTACCCCTTATTACTGTCCCCAACTGTGTCCCATCAGTTGCTGTTTCGTGGACCATCACAGAGTCTGATACAGTTAGCTAGTTTTCAGCTCGCTAACGTTAGCAAACCAAACTTTAGTGAAGAAATACAAGTTAGCAGCGTCTGTAAATACATTAAATACAACCCATACCTGCTGCATGGACGTGACAACAAGTGGGAAATGCTACAGAGTTCTTACACCGGTGTGAGTTTGTCATTTTATCTGATTAATGAATCGATACTCACCTAAACGAGAGCATCCTGCTAGCTAGCAGAAGTGTGTCCCCGGCCGTTGGGTCCTCGGATGCCTCAAGTCAAGCGACTGTTCTGTGGGTCAGAGGATGAAAACAGTCCGGTGTCTCGTCCTATCTGTGATGTTCCGGGGTACTGGTGGCCATCTGGTGGTTACGGCTGGCTTTCTAAAAGTCTGAGCCTGAATGCTACGTGCAGGCAGTCACATGCGTACAGTTTCTCCTCCTGCTACTACAGATTTTAGGGGGTGTCCTTCGTAAATTGCTTTGGGGAGGTGTCTTCACCCACGATCAGACAGCTACGGGTGAGTGCTGGTGGGTATTTTGGGTTTTAATGTTAATAAAAAAACGTCAACCTCGCCTTTTGCCACGTGTTTAAAATGTACTTTCCTCTTCTCTATAGCTCAAGATGGACTATCACCATCTACCTGATAGAAACCCCTCTATGTGCAGCATAGTTTATTAAGCTGAAGCAGAAGTGAGGACAGTTTAACACAAGCTGGTGATTTGTGTGCTGAACTCAGCCAAACAAACTATTAACAATTTACATTTACAATCTTTACTCTTTTTCTCCCACATTCCAGAAACTGTCCCCCCCCCTCCAACCAAAAAGGGTGACTGGAGGGAGGAAATTCCTGCAGCTGCTACTGAGTTCAACAGGGTGGAGCTAAGGGTGTGTGTGTGTGTGTGTGTGTGTGTGTGTGTGTGTGTGTGTGTGTGTGTGTGTGTGTGTGTGTGTGTGTAAGAGGGAGACAGCAAACTGTTAAGGTGACAGCAAACATTTCCACATGGAGCAAATCTCAACAGCTAAATCTCAGTGGCATGCACTATGTAAACACATCATCCAGTATACTGTATGTCTGTGGTAAACTGTGGCCATTTGCAAGCCCCCATTCATTTTTTTAAATATTTTATTACTGATAGATATATTGCATGACTCGGACTACCAAAATATCTATGCATCGTGGAATGAAAGTGAAGAAAAAGAAAGCTTTCCAATGAAAAAGTTAACAAATACACTTTATGAATATACATGTTCTACTATGTCAACCAAGCAAATGTCATAACAGGGATTATAGAGGACATAATTAAACATCTGGATCATAACTGTTGTTATTGAGGCATAACACAGGAAACACTGTGTGGTCTTGATGGTAAATGTCAAACTTTTGTGAGAAAAGTCTTCTTCAAGTACAACTGCTTCCTCTGTTGCTCAGTCTGAGCTTATTTTACATGTTTTCTCAATATGAACTGTAGAAAAAAAACATCCAGCGTTTCCTCCTTTCAGTTCTCCTTATTTCTCAGTCATCGGCGGATGTCGTCCAGGGAGGTGAGTCTGCTTCCAAACAGCTGCTCCTCATAGGTCAGCAGCTGACGCAGGAAGTTCACGTTGGGTGCCGTGCATGCCCTCCTCTCCTTCAGCCAGCGCAGGGCATGGAGCAGCGTCCAGTGACGGTGCTCCATGAGAAATGCCAGTGTTAGTGCTGAGCTGCGACTCCTGCCCAGACTACAGTGGACCAGAACACGACCAGCTGGCTCAGCCTTCAGCGCTGTATTGATGAATCTAGATGCCAGCGGCAGAGCCTCCACCAGGTCCTGCTGGGCATCATCACTCAGACGCAGCCTCAGGTAGCACAGCGTGTTGGGGAAAGCGTTAGGGCTGTTGACAGTGGCATTAACCACGTGTGTGATGTGTAGGTTCTTGATGATGCGGTAGTCAGAGGCCTGAGAAGCAGACCCCTGGTATAGAGCTCCCTCCAGGATCTCTGAGGGATAGATGATGAGGGTGTGCCGCTCTGGTTCAAGCAGGACCATGCGTGGTGTGCAGAGGAAAGGGTAGAGGGCATTGAAGGCTGAGAATCCCCCCAGCAGGATGACAGGGTCCATTCCCAAAGCACTGAGTTGAAAGAAACAACGCTGGAGGTCTGGGGAGTCTGCTCTGGCCTTCACACTGCCCACTGAAATATGTACAGCGAAAGAGACAGTGACAGAACAAAGAAGCAATAAGAAATCAGTCCAATCAGACAGTCTGGTAAGTTTCAGGAAGACGAGAGTCTGTTTCCTTGATATGTTGGTATAAGGTTATATTCACTCTTTGACAACATTCGGATATTGTGCAGATACGATGTAGATATGTAAAGAATTTGCACTAATACAACCAGATAAAGCTGAGGCCAATTACAATGTTGAGCTGAGCTGATGATTGTGTTGTATGAAAAGCTATGGGATCACCAAAGGTTTTACAGCATGTCCTGAGGGGTATATGAATGTCCGAACCAAATTTAATGGCAACCTACACCGAAGTTCAATTTAGTAAAAACCTAAAGTGTTAATGTGCTGGTGGTGCTAGATGTCAAAAAGGCATAGGGCTTCATCTTCTATACACCATACATGTCTGTAGAAAACCTTATGATCATCAGTCTAATAGCTGTTAAAACATTTGAGCTTGCAACAATGCGATGAACTGGCTGATCGACCGACTGACATAGAGCTACGCCATTAAAATACTGTTCTTCTGCATATGTGCATGTCTATTTGTGAAAGTATAAAAAAAAGGGGTAGCTGACCTGGGCTGCATCCTTCCTCTGCGTACAGCAGTATTATGGAATACTTCTGCAGCTCAATACAGCTGATCAGACAGCCCAGTTCAGGGTGGATCACTGTCACAGCAGCCCGCGCTGTGACGACGTGGCTCTCCTTGTACCTAACACATTCATTCATTAAACAAACACACATGGATCATAATTCAACGGCCACTTGAGATTATGACATTATGAAGTGTATCCTTTACATTGTTAATTTGTCCCCCAACATGTGCATGTAGACTTCAATATTCATGTATTAAAACAGAAAAAGCAATAAAGGTAATACCTTCATATATAATATATGGACATTATTATCTCACGTTTGAGGCCATATGGACCATATGTGCTTTAGATGGATTGTATTTATCTGTACAAACACCTTCAGTGGTTATGTATCCTTGATCTGAGCAGGACCCACCTCTCTGCGCTGCGACAGTCGAGGATGAGAATATAGTACGGATCGTACAAGGCAGGCTGGCCCTCCTCTGCATTCAGCAGGTTGTACACTTGCTGTGGGGTGATATAGCCGCGCTCTACACGAGAAGTTTCTGGAAGAGCAGGAACTAGCACCTCCTCTGGCTCACACACTGCTTGCAGGCAGGACAAAACAAAAATAGAAGTTTGTCTGCATGCATGTAGTGCTGTATGAATATGTTTTGGGTATAAAAACAGAAGTTTAATGCACCGTTTACCTTTGTTCCGGATAGGTGTGATGGACGAATGGTCAGTGTACTGCACTGTACTGTTGACCTCTTTGTGAGAGATGTTGTTCACTGTTTGGAAGGTGTTGACAGGGTCTCTGGAGGCTGCTCTACAACTGTTATTCACTCTGACGTATAAACAGACAAATCACATTGACATATCCGATGTTAGGACATTAATACAGAAACATCGTAGGAGACTAAACACAGAAACAAGTCATTATGACTCAAACGAAGTGAGATCTTTACCTTGACAGTACAACACCCATCTCGTCATCTGGCAGATGCATCAGCTGTTCCCACCAGCCCTTCATTAGAACAACATGCTACACCAAGAAACAAAGACATGCTTTTAAAAAGATTTAAAAAGCCCGACAGGAAATTATGACGTAAAAAGATTTTTTTTTAAAACCCACTATGCACTAGTTGGTGTAGCTGTGATTCTCAGCCTTGCTTCAGCACTGCCCTTAATTTAGCTGGTGGTCTTGGAAACACAGCAATGGTTAAGTGCTCTAGAGAGCCGCATGGTAGCTGGCTGTGACAGGTGGCGGAGGAGAGACCTGGATGGGAGTTCTACTTCACACAGATTAACACCATCATTTGGTTTTGTTAAAGTTTATCTGGAAATCTTAGGATTAGGTCAGTATTTAGAGAACAGACAAAAAGAAAACTAAGGCATATATAAATACAGATAATATTGTAAGAGAAAACTGTTAAAACATGTTGGCGTTGACGCATGAATAAACTGAAGTGACAAAACATATTCTTCTCTCTTTCTTTTTGTCAGCTGTTCACCAGGACACAGATGGTGAAACACTGTTGTTCAAAATGTTCCACACTTCACTTGCTGCTCATTGTCGTCGTCCCCTCCCACCAATATACTCGACTGGACTTGGTCACTGTCTGTTTTTTAACTGTTTCTGCTTCTTGGAGTTGTTCAGGTTATTGACTCCAGCCTGTGAGTCAGCAGTCTTTTATCTGTACAGTCCCATGTCAGCTAAACAATTTTAATGAACAATATAATGCAGTGGCTGCATTATGTAGTTCCTGTTTATGTCCTTTCCATGAAACAGACCAATGTGGAGTCAGTGAAGAACTGATGCACTGGGTCATAGTAATTAATACCTAGTTACATTAAGTGGTTTTCTACTCATGAGTACTAGATTAATTTAACTTATAAGGAAAAATAGACCAAACTTATCTAAAATATCTGTTTTACATAATGTTCCTGTTATTTACATCAGAGTATGCCTGCCCCCTGCTGTTCTTTCACTAAGTCTTACACTTAGTATGCTGTGAATGTTGTGGTAAATATGCACATCTCAGTGTAGACACATTTTACATATTGGGGTACACACACGCACAATCATCCACGCCCACCCCTACCCCCTTTTACTTTTCAGCTTAAATGACGTTCACAGCCTTAACAGAAAGCCCTCTGTAGCTTAAAGGCTTGTTGCTATAGGATTCTAGATTTTGCTCATAGTGTTTTTGTGTTCGCTTGAGCTCCAGAGTGCATAGACCTCCATCCTCTCAGTCTTATGAGTCTGTTTACTCAAAAAAACTACCCCACATGCAGCACATGTGGCTGACTGACTCCATGTTGTCATGATGACTATTGCAGCTAGAGGGGTCCAGAGACAGGGGGCAGGGAAGGTACGTAAAGCTGGGGAAGGAATTAAGAATGTCACGAACAGGTGTTAAAGCTGGAAAGAAACAACAGAGGCTTTAATCCCACCTCAGCAGAGGGTATAAGGCCAGTAAAGTTAAAAATGTATGATCTATGTTAGATAAATATCATTATAATAGTGAAGCTGTGAGCTTATACCATCTCTTCACTCTCACACATCAAGTGTAACAAAATGTGTCATTAATTCAATCTTAACGAATTCCACAGATGTCATTAGTTCTGTTTCTGTGGATTTTCAGAAAACCTGATCTTTAATAATTTCCTATGTACATTACCTCTTTAATTATGGGAAGACAAACAGACCACGGCCAAAGTCCATCTGGACACACTGAGAAAACAAATGAGGTAAATGACCTCGGCATGATCTGCACGAGAGCAGAGTGACAGAGACACATTCAGCAGTGGTGCACGGAGAGAAATGTGTTAACAAGGTGAATTACTAATATTATTAGAAATGTATTATTATGGGTTGTGTTAGAAATAATTGGCATTGGGAGCTGCTGAGAGGACATTATTGGTGTTAAGATGAAATATGACTATGCAAGGAATTTCAAATGGTGAGTCAAATTCATGTTTTTCTGGCACTTTTTATATTCTCTGAAAATGTTTTATATATTACTTAACAAAGCCCACTGTAACTAAGTTAAATGGGTTTTTCTAGCTAGTGAAAAAAATCTACATTTAAGCGTGTTTTATATGCTTTAGTACATTTTTGTGTATATGTTTAAAATTGGCATGCGTTACGATGTGTTTAATTAAAACCTCGTAATTTACTGAAAGCCGTCCTTTAATGTACAGTCTGCTGTTAAAATACACTTAAAGCATTTTAAGTATATTACTGAGCATAATGTTAATTAACAATAAACTTTGACTATCGTATAAATACATTCAGCACATAATTAAATAAGGATAAACAAACACCATATTCTTGACAAAGTAAATATCATGAAATGTAATAAATGTAAAAAGGTTTCATTAATATCACAGTTACTGTACTATTTCCCTTTATGATACAGTGCATCAGTAGATTAATATATCAGATGTGTCATGTATGTGAAGAAGGTTTTAGTTATTCAGCTTATTTGCACTGATGTAAGGTGTGGACAAAAATCAGAAACACATCAGAATAACTAAAGTACAGAAAGATAGATCTATTTTTTATTTGGGCGACATTTTTTCTTTTTAATATAAATAGGGATTAAATTTTTAACTGTTTAATATTAAACTATGTGGAATTTAGGATGAGAAGATTTGAATTGCAGCTTGGAAAAATATACCAATTCAACATGCAGTCAGAATAAAATAGAAAAAATAAATAGGTGACTGCATAGCAAATATCCATAAGTGATTTACTACTTGGTTTATTACTGCAACAAACCTGCCATTTATGAGTGCTATCTGTGAGCAAAAGTGATCTTCACTGGGTGGGAGATGTCATGAAACATTAAGCTCAACAAGAAAGGACCAAACAGCCTTAAATAGACTGCTGGTGTTGAATTTGTTTTGGTTCCCTGGCCCCACAGTAAACTACTTTTGCAGGAGCGTAATGTGGAAAGTATATACAGGCATACGGGTACAGATGTTCTTCTTATTGTAAAACTCTTGTCTGTTCTTGTGTGCAGTTCAGGGAGGTGGAGGAGGGGGTGGTGTGCCTCAGCGGTGAAGAATCTCTCCTCTAATCATTCACTGAAACCACTGGTTCCCACCCTCTGCCTGGTTGTTGTGGTAATATACGGCCTGGCTGACAAACTCCAAAACTTTGTGGCCGGCATCTTCATCCCTCAGTACCACTACCCATATGCTGTGGCTCTCAGCTTTGCCCAGGTTGGTGCCTGTTGTCTGGCTTTGTTTAATGGTCAATTTACTGTTTGGTACTATTGATGCCAATCAATTGATACCCGCTCTTACCTGCTTATACTAAGTGTCCAGATGTATGGCTTTTACTAGTGCTCATGTTGTTCCTTTATTATCAGTGTTCATTGTACATGTGAACTAGTGATAATAAAGTTCCATAAACATTTTTTTTACAAAGTCACATTGTGGAAAAATGCTGCATTTCGAAAACAAACTATTACAGCTTCTAAAATGATAATATGCCAAAGTAGAAAAAAAAGGTCATTGACAAACCTTTTTTAGAAAAATAAAAGCATGTTTTGTCTATTTGCTGTGTGTGTGCTATTTCGAAGGACAGGGCATGGGATGGTGTTAGCTCTGTTCATGGGGAGTGATAGGAAGGGCTTGTGCATGATAGATGTTTAACTAAATGTATAACCAAAGGATTTGTAAATGGCCTCCTGCCAAAGGTTGATATTAGCTAATGAATGAGCTGTAAGGGTACAGAATGTGTTAGCAGACATTTAGAAGCAAGCATGGGAAACGTAGGTTGTTGGATTTCTGCTATAAAATTCATTCAAGTGGTTTCAGTCAACAAGAGATTAAACATTCATGATTTACAAGTGTACAAGTGTAAAAGAATACTGTAAAAAATGTGTGACAGTTATCCATAGGTTAGCATTGCATTTATCCATGTACAGTTGTTTATCATCAGTGGTATCAGTAAATCACACAAATTGAAGTAGTATATTTCATGTTCAACATCCTGTACTTTACTTTTTACTGTATGTGTGTGTGTTGCTTTTATATTTTGAAACAAACATTATGTCTTAAGAGATGGATTGATAATTAATATAATGACATATGATGAGTCAAATGAAATGACATATTTCATCATTATGAATTCATCTTAATTTAGTTAAAAACAATTTACAGTAAAGCAAAAAGTGTCAAATGTGGAGCACTTGCTTTGTTCTATACTTGCACGTTTTTTTTTTTTTTTTATAAATGCTCTAACTCTTTTTCTTGACACCATCTGATCTTTTCCAGGTTCTGATCTCCTTGTTAGTGTTAAATCTCCTCCATGTTCTCAGTTTGGTGCCTCTGAAGCATTACTCCAGGTCCCTAGGCGAGAGACTGCTGGTGCCTGCTATCTGTAACAGCATCCATACTGTACTGGCCCTGTGGGCGAAAGCCAGCAGCTGGTATGCTGGCCTCTTCCCACTCACTCTGCCCTTGTTGCCCCTACTAACTGTTGGTTTTGGCTTTGCCCTGAAGCTTACATTGCCTCCTTCTATACACATATCCGTACTGATTTCCATTCTGAGTGGGGCATCTACTGTCCTAACAGGTGAACTTTTAGATGTAATTCAGAGTTGGAATTTAAGTCTTCACCTCAGTACGACCTCTGATTAATATCCTCCCTCTCTCTCAGCAGCATCTCACGGTTTGTCAGGTGCTGAGCCTCTGGAATATTTATATGCACCTCTGGCTTTAATCCTACACAGTGTTTCTCTAGCTTGGCTGGCTAAAGTGTCTGAGGCTGAGCACCGTTTCTCCGCCGATGCCCAAACCTCCATTTTTGACATCTACTACACCCAGCTGGTCAACCAGAGCTGGATGTTGGGGCTCCTGTGGCTGCTGCATGTGGACAATCCCTGGCATGTGTTGAGTCAGGGCAATTGGCACAGCCTTCTCTTCTATGGATACCTTTTTGCTATTCTCCTGCTGGGGATGGTACTGGACTTTGTGGTCTGCATGTCGGCTCTATGTGTCTCACCCGTTGCTGCTGCACTGATCCATTCAGCAAGGGAAGTGTTACAACCGTTTTTCCAGTTTCTATAGTTTAACACTAAAGGATTGAGACTGTGTTGTAATATATCAGTGAGATATTGTTTTTCAAGCAGTGGAGAATAACAAGTTAGCGTTTAACTTTATGGCGTTTACAGTCAGATGACCCGTGCTCCTGACACACTTGCATTATACTGTACGTTCAGCTAAGATATAATGCAGAATGTCATTAGAGAAGCAGAACACTTAAATGCTGTGAAGGCATATTGTAAACTTAAAGCAAGCTAATGATTTACACTTGGGTCCAAAGCTGTATATGAACACCTTTATGTTTGTCTTTGTCTTAGTTAATGGGTACTGACTGACAGAAGATATGCCTTTTATATATATACTTTGTCCTTTTTCGTGATATTCAGAAGCGTAGGCATTTGTACAGGACAGGACACAGTGTACCCAAAACATCTCAAGACTTAAAAACAAAGATCACCCTGTTCCAGTTAGGTAAACAACATTAAAATGCTTTTTAAAAACAGTGCTGGAGTTTGAACATAATGGCAAAGGAGTAATTAAAAATGCATTCTTTCCAACAGGCACATTTTTCTAATGTATATACATAGACACAGAGCTTTGGACTCAACTGCATATATGACATACAATCACTGGCTACTTTATTAAGTTCACCTTTACACTCTAATTCAATCCAATGCAAAAACTAAATTCTGGTTTTATGAAGGTGTTTCTAATGTTTTGGCCCCATCATTTATGTAAATAGGGTGACATTAGAAACAACTCCTAAAAGTAGAATTCATGGCGAAGTTGCTGTAATAAGCCACATTACCCACTATAATAAACACTGTTTACTGTACTGTACTGAAGAGATTTCAACTTAGTTTCACCACATCTTTGTAAAAGGTGCTTGTGTAGGACAGCTTTTATAACATATATATAATGAGGTTCAGTGGTTTCTGCACTAGTCACAAACTACTGAACTCACAGTGTTATAATATTTAAACTCAGCTCTTGCAATAAAGAATGTTTAACCAGTAGATTTTACAAGTTGCCCTTAAATGACTTTGACTACTAAGGTCTGTCAGATGAGTAGGGTTTTAAGAGGTAAAAGTCCATAGTTTGAGTCTTTTCTGAGCCTATTACAATTTCACATATTCAAGAACTACTGTGGATAATGTTGATCTGTAATTAAAATTCACCAGAGAGTATTTGTACCTTTAATAAACTAAAACAACTGTGAAATAAGACTATTTGCAAAAATATTTATTGTTAAATGTAACTGAACTGAATGCAAGTACACACACTCTATTCCAACATAACAGACAGCAGCATGTGTTAAAATCGACTGTAAACCTGATCAAAATGTCAGATTGGCTGTAAAATCTTCCACCTTCAGTCTCTCGTATATCATTATCTATTCTAGTCCTTCAAGAGGAATCCGAGTTGGGTGGTAGGTGTAAACCCAGGCTCTGCAGCAGGTTGGAGGCTGGTCCGGCCAGTCCAGCCTGGCAGCTGAGGGACTCCAGGAGGTTTGTGACCAAGTTAAGGTCCACATCTAGAGGCTGGATCTCCTCCTCAGCCTCTTCCATCCCTACCTCACCTGCCGAACTGCCTGTAGCAGAAGGATGAGGAGAGCCACTGCCCAAATCTGTGTTGTTGTAATTCTGCAGAAAGGACAAATACAGCAAAAAAAGAAACATGAAACATGCAACATGCATTATTTCACCTACGTTCCATGTGTTTTTAAAATTATAATAAAATGAATATCTTCATAATGTGACAATATGCTGAGGGTGCAATCATAATTATAATCTCACTATTTGATTGAAGCTTTGTCCTATGTTAGTGCTCATCAGCTCCTGGTCCATCTGGTCCATGTATCTCTTGAGGCTATCCAAGGTTTCTGTCTCATTCGTCTCTGTGTGACCAGAGGGCTCCTCATCATTCTCGTCCTCTTCATCTTCATCTTCTTCATCGTCTAGATCATCTGAATCTAGTTCATCATCTTTGCTTCCTGTAAAGTACAGATAGATGCGGAATAAATATAGGACAATATGGCAGAGGTCTGTTTTCTTTTCCTGTTCCACAGCTTTCATGAGAAGGACCTGCCTACATCATCCTTGTCTGCAACCAGGATTCCTTTACTTTCATAGCTTTTACATACCTAATAGTCGGTCTAAGGCATTGGCCATGGTGTCAGGGTTAAAACTAAAAGGCTGAGTAGAGCTGCTCCTGCAATATAAAGAAAAAGAATGTGAAACATGAACTTCATGGAACAATATACAACACATACATTAGCTAGAATAGCTGGGAGTGCACTAGAATTAACAGCTGAGGCAAACCAAACAATGCAACTAAAAACGACACGTGTTACATCCACATGGACATTACATGTGACACCTTTAGACTAGCTGTACTCCAACACGTGTGTGTATATACCCGATAGTTAGACTGTCTCACCAGGGCAGTTCAGCACCCTCATGTGACGACATGGCATTGAGGAAGTTCTTCATCCCCTGACTGACTGCTACCAGGCTATAATCAGCCTCCTCTTCCCCTTCCTTGCTCTCTGTCTCCTTTCTCCTTTCCTTTCCACCCCTGACACGCTGCTGTATCTGTGTGGTGGAACTGGTGTTTTGGCTGCCAACATCATCTCTCCCACGACTCCTCTCTTGCAACATGCGCTCCAAATCCTGAGCTGTGATATCCAGCCAACTGTCACCTGGAGACAGAGACAAAGAAAAACTAATTATGGGGAATGGTTGAAAGAGAGAAGGGTAAAGAATGGAACATGCATACCAAGAGGACAGCAAAGTAAAGGAATTGGCAGGAAGGCAGAAAATCCAAGGTGGCAGAGACAAAGGCAAGGTCATATAAAAACTTAAATACTTTATTTATAGTAAGTCAGGACAATGCACGTCTCCAGGTCAACCATGTTCAACTGAGTTAATTACAAGTAACTGTACCAACAATGTACACACTGTTGTTATTTTGAACCAACTGTAAATACATTCAAGTTGATGACTGTCTTTCAAGTTTATAAACGTTGCGCGTTTCCAAATGAAAAGAAACATTTTCACTCACTGTCCTCTGGGGGGAGCTGTGACTCTCGCCTCTTCAACTCCTCCAAACTTGGCGAACTGCAGCTATGCAACAGCTGGAGAACTTCTTCACCAGGTGACAAAGCACTGACAACACAGAACATCTATAATCAGACACATATACTTGGATATTGTAGGTATAAATATTCATATAGTGTTAAATGCACACACACAACCACCGTTTTTACCTTGATTTAGAGGCAACAGACTGTTTGAAGAAGTTTTCTGCTGACTTTGTTAGTTCTCTGTAACGGGCTGAACCCTCTATTTCTCCCTGCATTAAACAATTAAAATTCATGATTTCAAACATCCCACATTACATAAATGCATTCAGATTTTTTTTCCAACATGTTTAACATGAAATAAGGGTGTACAAAAGTGTGACTAACTCGGAAGTAGTCGTTTCTTTTCAGGCTGTCCATGAAGCCTTTCCATAGAGGGTTACAACTGATGGAGGCTTCAGGCTCTGATGATGGCAGCTTGCACTTAGAGCACAGGATCTCGAATCCATGGGCCTGAGGATATGATATACACAAAGGAATACATAATAGTATATAACAAACAAAACGTAACAAATATTACAAGCCAGTCCGTATTCTACCAAAGCAGAGGATAAAACACTGAAGAGGAAATGCAGCTGATTACTCACCAGTTTCATGCCAAGTTCATGGGCTTTATACTGGGGATGAGAACGAGGAGGCAGCGTGAAGTTGCTCCTCCGGTCTGAGGTGAACTGTTGCTGAAGTAGCTGAGCATACAGGCAACGGGTGAATGTAACCTGGAAATATACAGAAGCAGAGTACAGTTTGCGTAAAGGGTTTGAAGACATAATTATGAAAGACTGATAATCATATTGTGCATGTCGACAGAAGCAATATTGTCATTGCTCCACTATGAAACTCTAAGTGTATTTTACCAAGGTGAGGACTCTTGTATCTGGAGGAAAGATCTTGAAGGTACGGCATGCATGCAGATCTACTGGATCACGCAGGTAGAACGCTGACACTGCAGGAGCGACCAAGTCTGGTCGCTGTGCCAACACCTTTGCAATACCTGCAGGTATGAAGCAGTGGGCACGATGGAGGCCCATTTTAATCTTCTCTGGGTACCTAAGTGGAAAAGTAGAGAATAATGTGCTTTTTCATTTTTGAGACTTGTATCGGCTAATACCAATATGATACTATATTTCTCAAACATGCAATATTTAAGAGACAATTACTATGGCAATTTGCATCTGCAAGTGTTTTATTGTGTGTGTAGAGTGTATGAGTAACTAGAAGCAACTGATGTTACTATTTCTCTTTACAGGTTGCACAAAAGCATGTTTATGGCATTGACGTTCATATTTTTCAGTATTCCATAAAGACACTGATACAGAAGAATGGGAATTCATGGACAGTGTATAAACCTGGCAATGATGCATATATATTTTATTTTATTTTTTTATGGAAAAGCGTCCTTCACCCCTCTAGGCGTTTCCTCAGTGCTGAAGAAATCCTGGGGCTTGCTCGACAGGCCTCTGAGTGGTTAGAGAGTAGGGTTAGAGCTTCTGACACACTGGGTATCGCATCCTTTGAGACTCCCACTGGACTGGATGCAGAGGGACAGGGCAGAATGTGCAATTCTCCCTTATAGAGGAAGACCTGCAAAAAAAAAAAAAAAAGAGTTGACAATGACAGCTTACACTTTAATACAGATTATGACAAGAAAGGGTTGTACAAGTAGTTTTACATGTTTTGTTTCATAGATGTCATTATTATATATTAAAGTTAACCACAGATTTCCAACTTTGATCTCCCTTCTTCTACCCAGTCATTTATTTCACCAAAGTATTAACATTAACATGCATTAACAGAGAATAATAAGACAATCACAGAAAGCATTCATTAAGATAGCATTTTCTATTTTTTGTCAAAGTTACATGATCATTTTGTTGCAACAATGTGCCAATATCTTAGATGACTGCTGAGAAACTTTGTACTGACAGCTACTGTATGATATTAGAAAACCAAAAACACAAGTATTGATGAATGTTGTTAAAGTAATTAGGTGCTGATTTACACAGACACATCAGTGACTACTGTGAGAAAAAAAAAAAAAAAATCCAGTCATCTCATCTGGACATCTCACCCTGTTTTCACTGGTGTCTGGATTCAGCCACTTGGGAAGATAATCTGCTGCTTCAATCAGAAGAAACTCCCCGTCATTGTCCTCAACTCTGCACTCACAAACATAGAATTTAAGTAAATATTGTTATTATTTAAATTTAAATCACATAAGAGCACATTATATATTACCTGGCTGCAAGCTTTGGGAAGGCCTGTGTGATTTGCCGCAGAAGGTAAACTATAAACCACTCATCATCCACATTGTCCCCAAACTGAGTGCTTCCTCCAATGTGTGCAGGAACACCCTCTGTCAATGAGAACAACATGTCAGTCTTACATTATCAGTTAAGGCCCAACTGTATGAAATCAGTATCAGTATACAGAAATCTATTTAGCTCTGATGTATGCCATGACCATACCTTTCTCCGGATGATACTTCAGGTTGAATGACTGGTGCTGCCAGATGTATTGGATCAGGAGTGGAGCAACCTTTGCCATAATCTCCTCTACTAGACGCGAAAAGTGTTCTTCGATCTGATGTGAAGTTGAATCGTCTGGCTGGACCAAGAAAAGTTTGTACTGGACCATGTCCTCCATAACCACTTTACGCTGAAGAGAGTCCATTGCAGAAGTTTTAAAGGGAACTGATAAAGAGAGGCAGAAGGTGTGTTAGATGCTTGATACGTGAGGTCATTGTGGTTTGTTCTAGTATTATGTATCTAGAATCAATTACAGTAAAGTATTACTGCTGTATTCGCTAGTTAAGTTACAAAAGGCTAATTTAGTTAATATTAAAGTTATCAATTTATATCTGTGACTATAAAAGCTAGCCTCACCCTTATCTTACCTTCCACCGTCCTCCTGTGTTATATTATTTAATGTCGGTATAGTTCGGAGAGATTTCAAGGAGAACTACAATGATACGATGCTAACTTTTAGGTACGTTGCTATCACGCCATCTGTCATTATTTGGGTCCTACTGCATATGCTGCTCGACTACTAATCAGTAACAAACAACAGTTCCTAGGCTTTAAACTAATCTTGACTGTTTTCCAGATAAATAAACTACGGTGCATTCAGTGTTTACATATATATATACATAAACATATGTTATGGATGTAGCGAAAAGAAAATAATTAATTACATTACATACATTTTTAGTTTAGTCCACATCTAATCCACAAACGACGGATATATTTCAGCAACGCAACCATGTTGTTGCAATGCATACTGGGAGTTGTAGTAACCTGGTCAATACAGTGACGTTTATTTTGTGACAGCCCAAAATCAATTTCCCGTGAGACCACGGGGATTGCGTATCCATGACAGCCGTGTTGTTGTTGGTGGTGCTAACACTAGCAATGGAATACACCTAAGGTGGCGATAGTTTAACGTTGTACATTCATTTAATGCAAGATATCAACCAAACAGAGGGACGTTTGGCTCACACGAAATGCGAATTCAACGTAGCAAGGTTAATCTTTTAGAAAATGTGTTGTGAGGAATTATACAGTGCTGTACGTGCCTTATGTGTTAACGTTAGCTAGCTAATCTGTACACCAAACTAGCTTCTTCTTCTAACATCAGCTTAACATTTAGAAACAACGTTAGCATTTGTAGCTAGTGCTCCGTCTAACTCTTTTTTGTAGTGAGGGTATTTTTCAGCGGACTAGAGGAAATGTCAAACCTTCCTCTAAATGGTTCGCAGCGACTTCTGGAAGCAAGAATGGGAGATAAGGATTTGAGCATATAACGGAGACAAAGGAGAATGATTTCACGATACAACAGGAGACCTGTGTCGCACAAACTTGAGATGTGAGTTCCAAATCTAAAAGTTGGATTCGCCATTGAATGGGGTCAGTTTGCTACTGAGCCAGATGAACACTGTCAGCAAAGTTTTTCTAGCTTTCAGATGCTATTGTTGTACACTGGTTAAAGTGATACGAGTTACTCACTTTTCCATTACCATCCATTTATTGTCCCCTAAAAAACTTCAATGGTAATAAAAAGTCTTTCACTTGCCTAGGTCTTGAATATGTTTTCTAGTCTACAATAGGAAGTAAATATAGTTTTTATATAACATATATATGTGGGCTGAAAAAATTGGCTATCTCTCTTTATTTGGTTTCATGTTGTGTGTAATAATTTTTTTTATCACTTTTACTGATTGGGATTAATATTTCTTATACAATGGAAGAAATGACTGTGAGTAGATGTTTATTTGCATTCTTTTTACCATTAAAAGTATCTTTGTAAAAGTAATCAAGGTGCAGTGTTAAACATGCAAAACCATCCGCATGGTTCTTTAAACTGTTGATTGATTGACATTATGCTGATTAATCCTTTCAATATGCCTTATGCGCAGTCGTGGGTTGTCTCGAAGCAGCCTCGATCACCATCCTCTCCCAGAGGAAGCAGACGATAACCAAACCCCTCAGCGCTACCTCCATGATGTCCAGGAAGCTGTTTCTGCTCACAACAGGTAATTGTTATTTAGTCATTAGGCAGTTAGACAGCCCTGGGTTGTTGGCGGTACCAGAGAATGGCCAAGCCAAAATTACTTGCAACTAGTGTTTGCATCACATACAGTACTTTGGCAGTGTGTTTAGTAATGTTACACCGTCTTTAGTAGGCAGCTGATTTTCAGGGCTCTCACAATCTGAAATTAGACACCCAGACACAGTAGATTTACTGATATCACATTGCTTCCTTCAGATGTCCATAATAAATATCTAAGCAGGCTGTTAGAATTTTAAAGTACTTTGACATTTGCCCTTTATTTTCCACTTTGAAACCTCACCTATGATCATGTCAGCATCCACCACCAGTAAGAGTTCCAAAGCCAAATAACCAATACCGGGTTTGTATATTGTAGCGTAGTGTTTAAGTTAAGTAAGTATTTAATTCACTGGATACTTCGGAAAACTGGTGATTATTTTCCATGGGAAGAGAGAGAAGTGGAAACATGGACTGGAAACTGAAACCCCTGGTGTAAAATGTGTCTAAACATCACTTCTTTAACTGTAAATAAACCTCACTAGTTTATTATTGTTTCTGTGTAGCTCACAGACATCTGCAGCTTCAGGCCATTCGGACTGTCCCACTGTCATCTCAGTAGACTCCAGCCAGTCCTGGTCAGGTATCCACAGCTCAACAGGCACTGGCATTTCCACAGAGAGGAGCTCTGTTTTCTCCTGGGGCTACGATGTAAGTATACTCTTGAAAAAACTATGTGAAGTAATGATGCTAACATAGCTCTGTCTGTCAGAGATGTACCGTCTATTCATGCACACAACATTGTTTTTACTCTAGCATTTTTCCATCCTCTGTTCTTCTGTTGCGAAAATTAAAAACACCATCAAAAGAATCAAATGCATGTTTTGATGTCAAATTTTGTTTTCATTACCGGCATATGTTACTAGTCACTGTATGATGTAGTAGATCCCTTGATCGTCTTCTGCTTCTTTTTACCTACATGTGAGGCCTGATCCCACTGTGTATTGGTTTGTTATTTTGTTGTAGTTTCTGGTCTCAGCAGGTGCAACAAAACTTTTTCAGGACTCAATATTTTATTTAGTTTGTAGCCCTCAAGGGGGTTCAAAAAAAACAAAAAAACAAACCAACCTCTGTTACAGAACCTACCCCACTCCTAACTATAGCTATTACTGAATGAATTCAGCTAGATCACAAACGCATAAACACATCCCATGTGTCCAAAAGAGCTAATTAATGTACACATTGAAGCTTGGTGTGAATAAAAAGAGTGTGCTGCCAATAACTGATGAACAGAAAGCAGCAGCTTTCACTCAGAGCTGGTGCATGAGAACAGCGGAATAACTAACTTTTCTTTCTCTGTTTCTGTTTCTTTTTTTTCCTCCCACAGGAGTTTGACAAGGCAGCTTCACGAAAGGTGCAGCAAATGTTTGAGGAGATTGACAAAGAGCTGTACGAGGGAAAAGGAAGTGGAGGAGGAATACTCCACGGGCTGCAGGATGAATGTCAGCAGTGGGCCACTCGTTTCCCTCATCTTCGGTAGGTTATTTCCCCTTTTCCTACCAACCTCCTGACCTACTGGTTCTGAGTGAAACAGGGCAGCAGTGGGATCAAATATCAAAGCTGAATGTGGTGTGCCAAAGCTGAATGTGGTGTGTGGAAATTGAATTTTCTGAACTTATTTAAACATTGTGCATATGTGTGTCACTCAGGATCCTGGGGACTCAGCTGTTGTATCCCACTGATGATGGCTTCCAGTGGTATTTTACTTCAGGGAAAAGCAGTTCTGTCAGCAGCCAATCAACAAGCAAAGACAGCAGTGTGAAGTCCTGGGAGAAAGATAAGGATGGTACAGAGTAAGTCTTAACTGCCCTGACTGACTAGTTGAGTTTGGCCAAAGTTTACAATAGACTCATTTGCCTGATGTAAGGTACAGTTTTCCTTAATTTTTTAAAATCTTTAGCATGATTTTCCTATTGTAGCAGCACTAAAAGTATAATTTAGTAGTTGTGATATGAGACCTCAGCTAATATGAATTGGAATAATAATACTGTATACACCAAACCATGGCTCAAAGACAACTTGGGTTTACTCGGTTATTGGTATTAGCAAACTATGACAATGGTACAGAAATTCTACCCCATCTTCAAATTTGATGTTTGAAACTCGATCTGTCTGTAAGATCAGCTGCACCTTGCTTTATTACTGAAATAAATTTTTAAGAAATATTAATATATTTATTAGTCTGTCTGTCTCAAGTGGCTGTTGGGTGGTGTCCCAATGACTGGTGTTAGCTCATCAATTATGAAGTCTTGGCTGACTCTGAGGTTTGGTGGCCTAGATGCTCTGGCTTCCAGTTTGTGAGCCAGAATCATGTTGGTTGGCTGTGATTAGTGATGGCAAAAACAAGGCTTTCCTGAAGCATTGAGGCTACTGCATATGTACACTTAGTGGTCTTATATCTAGGAGATACAATGTTTACACATTGAGGTTCTTAATTGTCTGTCTCTTATTATTATCTGTGCCCTTGTCTTTGCCAAAAGGCTGAATGTGCAGGGCAGGAAAGCGGCACTGATCAGCACCTGTTCAGCTGAGTTGGACGGGCTTCCACACATCACCGGTGTCTCTAGCAACGATGACAAGTCGAGAGTGATTGAAGTAGAGGGCGTGATGGAGGAATACCTGGCTTTTGATAGCCCAGACTTGTGAGTTACTCACTTTACTTGTTACAAAGAATTGTCTTTTCCCCAAAATTAAATCTAAACCTTATGTCACTGGTGTCAATATGTGTTATTTACTATATGTGACAGGGAAGATGAGTGGGAGAAGGATTCTTCAGATTTAGGTCGGCGCCCTCGCCATCTGCCTCCAGTGTCACCATACCGCTGTCGTCGTCAAGCTGTTCTCGACATACTATTTGATGATGTATGGCGGCAGCTGGTTGGCTGCATGAAAGAGCTTGTTCAACACCACTGGGAATGCTGCACCTCAAGTAGAGATGAATTTTAATTTTATTTTTTTGCGGTATTAGATTTAAGTACTATCTAAGGTAATGATAAGGTAAATGATTGTACATGTATGACTGACAGATGATAGAACGATATCTGGGAACCTGAGCCCTGTGCAGCAAGACTGTCAGAATCCCTTTGTGTTGCCTATGATGCTGCCCAAACTTGGCCAGAGCAGGGTGCCCCCACTTACAGCCGGCCTCCAACTTCAGGTCAGTGATCTGCTCATTATCCATCTAATCTTATACTAGGAGATGTCTCAAGTTGACCTTAAAGCTGAATCATTTTAAGAGTATGTAACACTTACAAAAACCTCACAGCACTCTTAAATGAGTATGTGATGTCTTTTCAGACACATTTCTGTTCCACAGTCCACACTAGATCACCTGTTTTTCACTCCTGCCTGTTGCTCTTTCAGTCTTTCAGGCTTCCAGTTCATTAACTTGTGTCACTGTTTTCTTTCCTTCCCTTTTTACTCTCTGCCCTCCACCTTGCCAACGTGTATTGTGTACCTTCTGTTTATTTTTCTTTCCATTTGCCCCTTTTCATCCTTTCATCTATGTTCTCAACCCATTTTTCTTCCCTTCTTGTATACCCATTTCGTCCTTTGGCCATGTCTTTTTCCCCTCAAAGAACACAAAGTCAAGGGGCTCAAAGCACAAGTCCAGAAGGAAATCCAAAAAGCAGAAAAGGTCTTCCACTGTATGTAACTCCGTCATTTAGAGCCAAAATGGTGGTGTGTTGTGTGCACACCATCTGTGGCAGCATTATCTTTATCTGTATAGTAAATGTGCTTGTGCCTGTTGATTAACACGAAAACATCACTGCTGTTTCTCTTTTTAATTAACTGCAACCTTTTTTTCAACATGAAATTATTTGATTTTGGTTAGATCTTTATGTTCTTTCACAACAGGAATTTTGGAATGCATTATTGTCTTAGTTATTGCTTTTGTTGCAATTGTAAGTGTTGTGAATGTTATTTCTGGTTGGCGGCATAGCAGATATGGGGTTGTCCTAACATCACTGCATGATGAATAATATTTATTATACTGTATTGTACCTATGGGAATGACTAACCATATTACCAATGTCCTTCATTAAATACTGCTGCTTTTTGGTATCTAACCAGACCAGATCTAACCAAACTTCCTTATATTCTGTATCTTCTCTCCTTTTACCTCTCGCTGTTCTTGACCCTTTAATCATTCCTGTCTTTTAATCTTTTAACTTTCATCCCTCTTCTCCTCCCTCCTTCGCCTTCCTTCCTTCTGTGTCGTTACTTTCTTCTCTTCATCTCACATCGTCTCTCAGGCTGGAAGGGTCCCAGTAGGAGCAGCAGCGACCCAGCATAGTCTGAACGACCTCATGGTGATCCACAGCATCCCCTTGCAGCAGAGGAATCTGGGTGTGCTGGATAAAAACCAGTATGGAAGCATTTTACTCTAATTTAATTTGAATCTATGAATGTGAAGAAAAAAAGCCTAGATGTCCTTCAGTTCTTATTTTCCATTTACAGGTAAATGCACAATATTTTGCTAAACAAGAAGGACATACCTGCACCTGTGCCATGTTTTTGTCCCTGGTTTTAACACCTTGTTTGGCAGAGAACATGGCCGGTTGGCAGGAGAAGGAAATGCACCATTCATCGATTGTGTTCCCCCTCTCTTCTTCTCACACAGGGAGTCAGACGAGCGGGCATCCCAGAGACCAGAGAGTGTGGTCGCTTCCAGTAAACCTCGTTCTCGCCGAACCCTGGAGCAGAGCACTTCCTCACTGTCCCGGCCAACACAGTCGTCCCGCCACAGAAACCCTCCTCCCCGAAACCTCCTGCCACTGGTTCCCAGCCTTATTCAATCCAGCACAATGGGATCTATGGATGAGGTCATCCGTGGGACACGTCTGTGAGTTTTAGCATCAATAAAACCTCGGCAGCCTCACCCAAACTCACATCTTGCTTTTTACACCCACCTCTGAAGTTATACAGAAGCACATATGACTTTGAGAACAGACTCACTTTCAACTTTTGCCTTATGGCTGTGTAGAATAATGGGGGTGGGAAGTGATAAAAGTTTCATGTGTAAAACCAACTTAACAGATGAACTTGTCATGAACTACTAGTGGAAGAGTAATGGTACCACTTAGTTTTCCTTTTTCATTCAATGTCAATTCTTCAAATTGCTGCAACAACTGTATGTTAATATATAATGGTAAACTCTGGGAGCATGTTAATGAATATTTTAGGCAATAGTTAAATATTTTAGAAAACACACTGTCTTGCCAAGAGATCAAGAATATAGATGACTAAAACATAAAAATGGTTGTGATTTTACTTTTAGTTTACTATTGTCACTGCTAGGTTGCCATTTAACCATCAGCAACTTAACCACACATAGTTGCACACAGCCAAGAAATACTAAGGTACACTAAACCCCATAAAACTACAACATGTTGTTTTTGCACTTTTTTGTGGATAGATTAAACTGATGAGATAAAACATGATAACTTATGAGTATTAGAGGTGCTGGCAGGTGGGTGTTTTTTGCCTTTTGACACAGCAAGCTAGCAGCACCCTGCTGCTTCCAATATTTATGGTATGCTAAGTTAATTGTCTCCTAGTTTTGGCTTCAAATATAACAGATGGAAATGAGTCTGGTGATGATCTTCTCGCCCAATTCTTGGCAGGAAACGAATTATTTAGTAGAAATAAGTTTTTGTATTGCCAACAGATGAGTAATTTCATCCTCAACCTGATCAAGGTTGACACCTTCAGTTTACAGTGTGTCCAGTTTGCGATGTTAAGAGATGTGGGGTGTGTACTGTGCACAATGTCAGTGACACAACGGAGAATGTAGTTTATATAGAGAGATATGAAAGTGATCTCAGTCATGTGTCCAGTGAGTATGTGAAATAGACATTGCTTAAAAGGTCAGTGTACTTCATTTAATATGACAGTGCTGTTACTGCAGTGCCTCAGTTGTGAAATTCTATTTGGGGAGAGATACCTTTTAGTCTTTTAAAGAGCTACTGTGAAAATAACATTATCTGCAAAAAACAAATGTGTTCTTTGTAGAAATGGATCTTAGAAGAGGTAGAATTCTAACACTTTTATCCTTACACCTAAGCTGTGAATTTTCACATAACTCCCACAATCATCTCTTTATAAAGTGTACATCTTACATTATACCTGTTTTTATTGAAGTTTCTTCTCCCACAGACCCACGGCCAGCGACCGCCTGACTTCTCCGCTGTTGCCTCTGAGCAGAAACGCAGTCCTTCCACCAATCAGCACAGGAGATTTTGATTCGTCTCACTCAGGGCAGCAGTCTAAACCTGCACAGGTACAGTTTATAACACTACTGGAACAATTGTCAGTACAGTTATACTGACAATGAAAAGTTAAAGAAGGCTTTATAAATAGATAACAAGTTAGAAATTTACTGTTAACCACACATATACAAGTTTACATCCTACATTTGTTCTGTTTGACACATGTGACCAATCAACCATATAAAAACTGTTTTTCGTTTTTAACCAGCGTCACAAAGGTACCTCCAGCCGTGCTCACAGTGCTATAAATGACGAAGCTGGCAGTTCAATGCCAAGGGATCGTCACCATCTACTGGATGCCTTCTCTCGCCCCAACACAACTCACACATACAGAGTAAGATGTTCCTTTCCCTCACAGAACATAAATATATACAGTGCACAGATTATTGATTTTGTGCCTTTCTGTAGAGAGTAAAAGTTTTTAGAACAGATTAGCTCTAGGTCTCCAGCAGCAGGAATGTGTTGGCTTGGTTTAAGTTCTACATAATATGATTAACGTTATTTGTGGTGGTTTAAGTGTCATAAACAGTGTGTTTGACACATCTTTTAATTTCAGTCGGACACTCCGTACCGTCGTTCCTTCACAGTATTGGACAACATTGGGCAGGGGCGGCCCGGCAGAGCCTCTGTGGGCACAGGTCACATTAAAAATTGTAATATTGTACTATAATTTGAAATAAATAAAATATTGAATTTTATCTAAACAATTCAGCTTCTCTGCTTGACTGCTAACTGGTACATCAGTTAACAATTTCTAAATTCACTTACTGGTTAATTTCACCAGATTCTCTTGGAATTGGTGTGACTGGGATCAGCCTTGGCATCAGCAGCTCATCATTCTTGGACTCATTTTCCCACCACCCCTTGGGGCACTTGCCCATCAAAGATGAAGAAGAGCCAGACCCACAAAACTCTGTCCCAGGTCAGTAGATTAAAGTGGTCGATAAAATTCTTCCAGACTGAGGCCGATTTACTGGAAACATTTTAAATTCAGGATGTTTATTAACATAAGAGATTTTTTTATTATTCCTTTTTCCTGTAGCTCCACTGGTGCCTGTGTCAGTCCCACATCGGTCTTACACCCGAGGCGGCATCTCATCCAGAGCCGGCAGACCTGGCTTGTAGTTTGTCCCTTTCCTAAAGACCCTGGAGCGTCACTTTTACACCACAACTAAATGCAACACCCAGCATCTTTGCCCCCTAAACATTTACTTGTTTTCACTGAAGTAGCAAATTTTTCATATTATGCTGCTTTGATAGTTTTTGTTAGAGGCCTATTTTTGTATTTTAGAAATCAACTTATGTGGCTGCCAAACACAAGGGTAAATCCATCTTCATGTACATACTTGTATTTGTATTTACATATGTATTCTTGTACATATATATTTATAGGTGAATGTACTGTATATTATCCTCTATGGTGTGTTGTTGTACTGACTGAATAACTATGCAGGGAATAACACGTTCACACAAACAGGGATAAAGAGGATACAAAGCACTTTTCCTTCTCTGATGTTACATCAGAGAGTATGGTACTGTATCTTTTATAGAAACACAATTTTCATCCACCTTGTGTATAAGAGAAAAACATTAACCCAGAGCCTTCCATTGCACACAGAACAAAGTATCAATTGCAACTTTAAAGCTTTTTGGTTGCCTTTCTCTCCGTTAAAGGTCAGTAAACAGATAATAAATGAGAATCTTATAAATGAGAATAGAAAAAGAGAAATCATTGATGTCTGTCATGTCTGTAAAATACTGTATTAAATGTAAATAGATCCTTATTACATGAGTAAAGCCAAGTGGGGATGCTTCTACAGGTAACATTAGGGTTACTGCATTAAGAATAGGTTTCTCTTTATTTGTTATTAAAATAACGTATTGACAACCATGGTATAAAGGTGACAACACATGACAATCCAAGCTTTTCTTTTTATACAAAATAAAAGCAGTTTATGTACATAAATATGAATTTATTTGTTTTAAGAAGACTGAAAGCGAAAGACAAATGACCAGAAATACACACGTTGCTTTAAACAATACCGAGACCGGCTAAAAACAGTGTCATGAGGAACCATTCAGAAGGGAACAATTAGGCAGCTGCTCAAACATGTACTTGAACTCTTATTATTCTATAAAGGTGTTTTTTGAATCAATGATGTACATCTGCTGTGGTTTATTTACATTTGATCTGCTGTTAGCAGACCCCTTTATGCTTTTCACTTTTTGGCTTTTTTTCCTCTTTGAGATTTCCCACTTTTTTTGGAGTATTTTGCTTCCAGATCAGACAGGAAACTGTTGAAGTTCTGCTCTCTGGACTTCTGTTTTTGCTGGAAAATACAAAAAAAGAATGTTATTGACATAAGGGAAAGAAAAGGCACCCTGATTTCATAGACGAATACGCATTTGCTACCTTAAGCATCATCACAAGACTGTCGTCCTGATCATCGAGCCCCATCTCCTTCTGCATTTCTTCTGCTTCTTGTCGCTCTCTGTCAGCCTGGAAGATCAGATCATTTCACATTTAATTCAAAGCACTGAAAGCACTTTTCTGCCTTTAACACAAACATGTCTCACCCTCTTCCTACGAGCTCTCTTCTTCTTTGCACTCTCCTGAGTAAACGCTGGAAATGCTGTGACTTCTCCTTTCTGGATGGCATCTTGGATGATGCTGCAGAGCCTGGGCTCGTCTTCCTGGGAGCAGCACAGAGCTGAGGCTGTGATGGCGTCCATGTCCCCTTGGTGCTGCACATACAGCTGGATCACGTCCTGCCGCTCCTCATCAGAACCTTTATATTTCTTCTCAAATTCAAGAATGTCCTGCACTGTAATCTAGGGTATGGGCAGAGTGTCATTGCTATATAATTATGTTTTTATGCAATCTCATGTTTTGTTAATGTTATTAGGATTAGGCAGGATTAGGATTTATATTTGATTAAAAAGGAAATGCCTGTTGTGCATCAATACCTTAGGGAAGAGCAGTCTCCAGTAGTCCTCCCAGCAGCGGTCCTGACGCAGGATGTCACACTCCTCATCCACTACTCCCTGCTCATCATAAACAGCTCTCTGCTCCTTGTCGCTCAGCACCGCGTACAGCTTACCCAACAGCTGCAGTGGAGAAGCATCGTGTTATTAACATACACTTGATATGAACACAGAAGAAGCTGGATTGTAAAGCAACGCTGGGGCCTAGCTTGTGGTCATTATGTTTTCTAACAGCTAACAACACGGAAAGCTAACCTGAAATTTCTCTGTGGCCAGCGGGTCTTCAGGAGCCCGGTCCGGGTGGACTTTGAGCGACACTTTGTAGTAGCTCCTCCGGATTTCTGCCTCGGTTGCCTCCTTGTTGATGCCCAGCACCTCGTACAGGTTTGAGGTCTTGAAGAGCTCCTGGCACCGGTCGAGCAAACCCATCCTGACAGCTCTAGTCTGACTGTAGACGCAGGTCCAACTTTTGCCCGATCGAGTGTTTCCTCTCAAATGTCTAAACGACCTTTTACAGCTAAATTTAAATGTTAACAAAGTAGAAGTTGAGCAAATCCTGTTAGCTGCCGTCCTTTTGTTGGGAATTTATTTGGCGCGCTGGTCTGTCATGCACTTCCGTACGTACGACGACGTGCTTACGTAACCAACAAGCGCGCATGCTTATTGGTTCCCGTGATCCAATCCGTCAGATTATATTAGTAATAATATTTTATTCTTTACATTGAGTGGGGATTTGATTTACCTTTATTTTACATATTTAATATTTCATTAAAGCAAAAATAAATGGATCACTGTTGTAGTTATTCATTTGTTTTTTTGTTTTGTTTACAGTGTCCTTATTCTTTCTGTTTAGCTTTACACTGTAATCCTATATACTTTACTTACTTGCAGTCCATCATCAGAATCCTGCGACCAAACTGCAAAATGTGATTTGACTTATGCAACCTGTTAATGTTTGCTCCTTAGTAAATAAAATGGTGTAGTTACCTGATAGCACAGCGTTGTCTTCAAACGATATGGTATGGCTACTTCCAGACTTAGTCTTAATGCAGCTCCATATACTTACCAAAATAACCAACTGTAATCTTCCCACACAAATTAGTAGTTTATATCACTGGACCACATCCATAAGGCCACATATATTACAGTAAAAGCATAAAATATATGAAAACAATTTGGTAGCCCAAAAAATCTACTTTGACAATGCTTTGTGCATACATAGAGTCATCAGAGTCCGGGACCTACAGATACCTTTAGTATTTATTGGTGCGTTTGAAGCAGCACAAGAATACATCAAAGACAACGAAGCAAGTCACTAAGTATTTTTCACTGCTTCATGCGAAAGCAGAACACAAAGATACACACTGACTTTGAACTAAGCATCTGTAGATTGCACCCATCTGTGTTTATAAGCCTGTACAATATGCAGCACTAGAGATATACACTGCAAACCCCCTGTCTCAGATGTTGTCCAATTATTGCCCCATCTGTTTCTGTTGCATATTTGGCACAGTCTCAGTTGTTGTTTTTGTATTGACTTTCTGTCATCACAAACCTCAGCTGTCCTTTGTACTCAGACACAAAATAAGCACTTGGACAACTGGCACATCATTATCATGATCAACAATGAAAAACAAAATGACAAAAGCACGAGAGTTCTATTGTAAATATTATGAACATTTGCTGGTGTGCAGATCCTTTTCATATGCTTTCCATCCACTTGCATGAATAGTGCAAATGGAGTTTGAATACAACCATTCCTCCTCCAGAGGGAATATTTCCTTGTTATGGTAACTGTCTCTCCACAACAGTCAAATGGCTTCATTCTCATGGTCAGTCTTTACAGTATGTCCATGACTGATGCATTTCCCTCACAACTGGGACAGTCTAACATCCACCTGTAGGGGGCAGCAGCTCAACATTCCTTTCTAGTCTTCACCATTTTGCTGGCATATTTGATAGGGATCCCCCAGCGTCTCATTAGATAGACATCAAACACATAGGCCATCCCTGGCTCCAGGCCCCCGATCACAGCTGTAGTGACGGCCCGTCGAGGATTCAGCTCCTGGAAATACTTGCAGAGAACCCTCTCGGTGTCTGAGCGAGACTCTGGCCCCAGACAGGGCGCAGTTAGAGCAGTCTCTGGCTCATTTTTTCTCAGCTTTCTGCGGTACACGCAGTACAAGCTTCTTTCTTCTGTGCCCATCCAGGCCAGGGTGACACTGTTGCATCCACGCAACCGGTTGAAGGATTTTATCTGCAAGGTGGAGGGCAGAGATGGGACCCCTCGGCGGTGATAGGCTGAGGAGGTCTGCATTTTGACTGATGCCATCAGACTTCCCGATAAGGCTGGATCTGTAGCAGCAGAGATCTGGCTTGAGGAAGTACCTTCTCTCTCTAAGTGGATGAGATAGGAAGGACTTCCCTGGAGCCAAATGTGTGCCAAATCTCCCCCCACAGCCTGGGAGGTCAAAACCCGACCTTTACTGGACACTGTGACCTTGACCTTTTCACCTCCACTGCAGCTCTGTAATGTAAGGAGGCCACTCTGCTGCCAGCCTCGAGGATGAAAACTAAAGAACTGCTCTGAGTAGGAGCCTTTGTCCGGGAAGGTCACCCACCTCAGCTCTCCTTCTCTCAGCGAGGTGATCGCCGGCCGAGCCTCCTCGTGTGTTCGTGCAACTGTCCCCTTGTATGCCATGCTAGTTCTGTTCACCCTGTCAATCACAAAGACGTCAAAGTAGTACTGGGTGTCAGGTAGGAGCTCAGAGACGGTGCAGACGCTCTCTGTCCCCTGACACACACATTGGAGGTCAGCATACTCATCATTGAGGGGAGAAGGTGGACTCTGGGATTCAGGATAAGCATCCCACTGCTGCCACCACCACTCTTTGAGGATTGGCCACACTGTCACTCTCCTCTTCCTCTCCTTCTTTTCTTGTATCTGGTCTTTTTCTTTCCTCGTGCCTTCTTGGGCTCCACAAAGGCTGGGGTAGTTTTGCTGATTGTTGATGAGGACACAGTAATCATAACTTTTCTGTGTTTGTGGCAGGCTGGTTATGGAGGCACTGGGCGCCCAGCTGAGGGTGACACTGGTCATGCCGACACCTAGTGTGTGAACTCGAGGGTCAGCTGGCAGGAGAGGGAAGGCACCTGAAGGCCCCAGGCCTTCATGGAGGAACACGGTAGCTCTTGTATTCTGCTGTTTGGAGCGCAGCCTCAGGATATAGATAGAAGCATGAGGATAGGTAGGACCCCTGTAAGTGTTCACCACATTGCCAGTGTAGCTGTGTATTTTATCCTCCGCCCCTGGACCGCGCCACCACACCTCGGGCATACTCTTTTTGGTGCTCCCTGAAAGGAATGAAAACAGTTGAGGACATAGGTATAAACATATAATTGATCAAAGTCCTGGATACAGTCCTCAGGCAGGATATTGTGACATTACAACTCATTTGGAACTGGCAGCGTCTAGCAGACACACATTCAGAATGGACTTTTCAGTGAAGTTAATATAATAATAATTCAAATGGACAAACATTTAATGAGTTATTTTAAGATTTTATGGCCAAACCAGACAGAAAATATTATTCAAAACAGAAAATGTTGATCTGTTTTAAAACATGTCTAAAGGGAATCTTTTAATGATCTAAAGAAAGAATGACTCATTCTACAGCTCTCTCTTAGTTTCCAGTCTTAAGCTTCAGTGTTTTGGAAAATAAACTTTATTCACTCTTTTTCCAAGAGTTAAATGACAGGATAACTTCCACTTTCATGTCTGTGTGCTCGGGCCAGGAGGTGATTAGCTTAGCTTAGTGTAACTTACACTAAGTCGTCACCATGAAGTTGCCAGGCAGAGAACTGAATGTGACCCTTTTTAATCTGTTTTTGAAGTTTCCATGTAATGATAGCTGTTTATTTCTTTATGCTGTGCTATGTCAAGCTAGGATGATTGTGTCCTTGATTAGATAACTTTAGCCAAAGATACTGGTTTCCAAACTCCAAAATAATAATTAAATTTCTTATATTTTAATCACTTTTCCAAGAATTCTTATGTTAAAGCTTATGTTTCTAGCATGAGCAACAATAGTTTAAAATTAGGGTGAATAAAGCAACTCATAGTTATTTACTGAGTGTCAGTAATCACTGTGATTTAACAAATGTTAGTAACAGCAGAAATTGTGCACACTGAATTGCACATTTGCAGGTACATGTTGCATGATGTGCTTGAACAATCAATCAGTACCTAGCTGTAAAGAAACCGAACGCCTAAAAAATGAATAATTAAATAAATAAAATGTAAACTGCCACTTCAAAACTGGTTGCATTGTATTGTCATTCATAAGTGTTTTCATTCTGAAGTGCACACTCTTCACTTCACGTGTGATGCAACTGACAAATACACATGAAAAAAACCTTCCCCGCTCATCTTTACTGTTCATCTCTCCTCGAGATGAAAAATCACTCCTCATATGAGACCAAATGTTACAGAATCAAAGTGAATAATTCAGGCTGGTGATGGCGGCTCATGAGCTCAAGGTTTGAATGATTCATGTGTCATTTTATAACTTTATACCATTAAATTACCATGTAGAAAAACTTTAGTTAACCTGAAAAAGTTCTTATGGAACACTTTATTCAGTAGTTTGGAGTACTAAGTACAATATATTGCAAGCTGAGAGCACAGACAGGTTATTGCTTGTTCACTGTTTGAAAGGAGAGCTCTGTCTTTTTGACTTGATGTGTGTAAATCAAAAGATCTACAGCCCGATGACAGTGTGACAACCAAATATGCCACAGTCCCAGTCTCTGTTCCTGTCAGAAATAGTAGGTGGCATTTAAAAAATATATATTTTAACTTTAATAAATGGGATTATCTTGCTGATGAAAAGACATAGGATAAAAATAATATCTGTCTTGTCTGTCTTGAATTTGGAGACAGTGGTTTCTGAAAATACTTTAGATGTGATATGATAATAGCTCATGGGAATCGATTTAATTGTGTGTAAATGTGATAAAACAGTGGTGGCAAATTGATGTAATGACCTCTAAAAGACTAACAAAAAGTACATAAGGAGCGTTTCAGGAAATCATTCTTTTCATATCTCTGATTGATGATTCTGATCTAGTCGTTTAAATGCATCAAAAATTGGGTAAACTCTAGTTTGCAAACAGAAAAGTCCGATTAGAGTGTTTGCCCTCTGTTAAAGCCTTATAATTAATAGAGTGATAATATCTAATTGATCGTCATGGCTTAAGAAGATGTAGTGATGATCTTCAGAGTCGATATCTGAAGGTGCTCACTCACATTGCTGGATCTTCAGGGGTTTGTCCTTCAGGGTGCGGGCAGCCAAGCTCCATTCAATGGGAAGGTCACAGGGGCTGACAGTCACCGACATTGCTGGAACCTTCTTCTTCAGCGTGAAGTATAGCCTGTGGAGAAACACAACAGATAACCGTAAGAAACCGTGTGATTCTTCACGGGGAACGTCAAAAAGATAACATCTCGCTTCCATTCAGCTGCAAAAGTGATAGATGAGAAGACAACATATCTTCCAGTGCATACTGTGCAGCACTCCTTCTTTTTGCTGAATGAGATTTGCAGATACAGAGGGGTGGTTTTAATTTTCTTTGCTAAACCTTGACAATTTCAGTGCTTCAAACATTTGCCAATCACTGTCTTTCCATTGGAACACATGCTGATCAGACATTTGATAGCGGATCAGGAGAGATGACCTGGGAATCAGATGATAAGACTGCACTGACTGTTTCAGATGGATATCTGTCTGTTTGCTGTAGCTGTCGGGGATCGTGCTTTGTATAAAAACTTTATTGTAATCACATGTTTAAAGGACGGTGTTGCTGCATTTTGTATCACAGATTTGCAGCAGTTCAGTGGCAGATGAAGGGCAGTCAGCATTCGTGCTGTAGTGGGTTGGTCCTATTTTTATTTAAAGAATCACCGTTCTTTAATATGAACCAGTTTACAATCAGACAGACTGGAACTTAAACTGTGTGTAAAATGTTCATTTTTTCACAGTTGGTTACCCTTCATGAAATTGAACTAACTGCATGGTTATTTATTAATAAATATTTGTTCTCCTTCTGACAAACAACATTATTTATGATTCTGTGCAGATGGCAGATGCTTCCAAACAGATGTGCGACACTGTCATTCTCAAGGGCGCTTCACAGCTTATTTAATAGAGTGATTAATTTCTGAATCAGTGTTTTCTCTCCATTATTTGCCGTGTGGTTCTGCATGACTGCACTGGTGGACAGACTGCAGCACACAGGGTGATGCATTTCCCAATTTTCAGCTCCCAGTTTCAGAAAGCACGCACTGGCACTGTTGTGCAGGGTTCAGGCCAAATGGGCTCCACTTCCTCTTGCTCTCTCTGCAGTGGTGCTGGTGCTGTCTCCAAAAAAGGTGGCTGGAGGATGACTGGTGACTTGTTATTGAAGTGTGAACAAGGGCAGAGTAGGAAAAGTAAGGAAAAGTCATCACACATAAATTCAGAGGCCAGCCGATGAATTTTCATGTTCTCCCTGTGTCTGTGTGGGTTTTCTGTAGGTAATCCGGCTTCCTCCCACAGACCAGGTTAGGTAGGGTTAGGTTAGCTGGTGACACTAAATTTAAGGTGTAAATGGTTGTCTGTCTCCATATGTCAGCTTTGTGATAGACTGGCGACCTGTCCAGGGTGACCCTGCCTCTCCTCCAGTGTCACCCAGGATTAGCTCCAGCACCCCCATGACCTTTATGAGGAAGAGTAATTAGGATAATCGACGGGTGAAATACTGCATTGATCCAATGGGGAAATTGTTGTTGCCATTGTTGCCAACAGCTGTAGACAACTAATACATCTGCACGTTTATTGAAGTTAACATTTGAGTGCATGACTTTTTATTTTCCAACAGAATATTTCGACTCTGTACCATCTTAAGTAAAGGATCTGAGCACATCTTCCACAACTGATTAGCAGATCACCGTCAGGCATTACAGCTGGCTCAGGTTATTGGTGTTTGTCTTTAACCAAATCATGACCTCTTCCTAATTGTAGGCCACATAAATTTGAGTTTTGTCACCCTACCTGCGAGTTCGTCCTTTGGGGAGAGTTATAGAGGTGATCTTTCCTTCAGGTAGCCATGTAGTGGGGCGAAGTGGCACCTCATTGTCAGGTGCCAGAGCTGAGTACACATGGGGCCATGAAGACCCACAAAACAGTGTCAAAGCTACACTGAGACACCAGGACAGGAATGGAGGTGCCATTGCTTGCTCTTGCTCTTTGTCTCTTGCTTTGACTTTCCTCAGTCACGTCTTGGGTGTCTCCCAGGCTCTGAAAACGGATGGTGGAAAGGTCAAGAACATCAACCAGAGCCCATCAGCAACACACACTCACACACAGTAAAGCCTTCAAACACACTTAGTTAAATTCCTACTGTACCATTCACATAGACACGAAAGAGCTGTAGCGGCTGATGATTCATTGATATGAAGAAAAACCCATCTTATTCAGACAGAATTATTCATGCAGGGGAAAAGAAATTGCCATGCTATATTTCTCTGGGATATGTGTGTAGCACAGCTTGACACTCACTATAAAAAATCACCCATCGCACCACTTTTCAAAGTGTGAAGTGGGATGCTAATATCACTCTTAAGTCGATGCCTTTACATTTACATTTCTATTTTTAGTTAGCGAGTTCAAATGGGTCTGTTCTCCAAATATCTTTCATCGTGGGTATTAGTACCATTTTATCAGGAGAAAGTGACACTATACTGTGGGGAAAGAAGTACACAAACCGCACCTGGAGGTTCTCTAACGCAGTCAGACGGATAAATGTAACGCCTAAAACAGGAACTTGTATTGGATTTGTCTGTATGGCTCTTTCTTTCTGCCTTTAATTTTATCTCTTTAAATAAATCCTCTCTTCTTGCCTTTTTACATGTATATTTTTATGTGGTTGTGATATAGTGATAGCAGATAGGATGATTACAGGTCTTACTGTTTTTCTTTCTCCCCAGAGAAAACACATTTGTTCAAAGTCACACCGTCTTCACAAACAGGCTCCCCGCCTTCTTCTAACAAGGTGCATTATGTCAGTGCTGTGCCCTACAGATCAGATGACAATCACAGTGGAACCATGCATGTGGATACAGAAGGTACATCTAAGTCTTTCGGGCCCCGGGACGCACTAAGATCCTAACTCAGAAAGCGCCGCACAGCTACAAAGTCGCACAGAGGCGCCTGCTCATTATCCTTGCACCGAAAGAGTGAACGACCCATAAAGCTTTAACTGAGAGTCATGCAGTGGGAGAGAGACAGATTGAAATGGGAGGGAGGGAGGGAGGGCTGTAGAAATGGAGAGCAAAAAGGGAAGAACGTTGGATCCTAGAGTAATTAGAGGGAAGGAGAAGGAGAGAGGAAAAGTGGAGAAAGTGCAACTGGAAAGGAGAGGGTTGGAATCAGATTTTTTTTGCCATGCAACAAGGTTGCAATGAATTAGTTTTGGTGCTTTAGGCAAACACATGAAGCTGATTGGTGTTTACTTTAGCCCCCATGTCGAATGACTTCTAATGTGTCACATATTACTAGATGGCTGCAAAACCTCACAGCTCCTCTCACACTCGCCCTCATTCAATCTTGGTAAAAATGAAGACACAAAAAAAGCTTGACGGGCTTGTTTCTTCAAAACGCACCCGCTGATAAAATATGCATACAGCTCCTCAGCAAATTATGGTCAATTGAATTTTCATAAGGCAAGAGGGCTGGTTCTTACAGAGAGAGGGAGCTTAGTGAACTTAACTACCGCCCTCTATAAATAAATACACACTCCCCTTTAAACACAGGACCTCATGACTTTGATGGTCCTGTTCACTCTCCACACAGCGTTATTTCTTTTAGATTAGTTTCCTATGTCCATTGTGTTTATCCCAGACTGTCAACTGGCTGTATTTATTATGGATGCTTAATGAAAGACCTCACTCTATTTATTTTTGATTTATTCTCTCTCTTCTCGTCCTTTTCCGTCTGGTTTTCACTTCGTTTGGCCCCTTTATTTAGAAGTTGATGCAGGCTCAGTTTCAGAGGGACTGGTAGAGTGCTGTGTGTTATCTGTCCGCACATTGTATTACCTATCTTCTATCTCCCTGTGCTCTGGCAGGACCATCTGCCTTCTGTTATCTGTGGGCAGAGACAGATTAAATGGCATGGGGTGGGCCCTGCAGGATCTGTTGTCCCCCCAAAATACTGTGGGCAAAAAACTGGCCCGTGGATCATGGTGGGGGTTGATGGGATGATAGTGGGTAATATGCAATGACCATGGAACTTGATAGGATTTTCCCGCTGATTTTCTACCTTGCTGTCTGTGCATTGAAATATATGAAAGCTTCTGCTGTCCTTCTTACTTTCTTTGTCCAATTGTGCCTGCATCTCTTATTCCACTTAACTATTATATTCTCTCTCACACACCGTCCTACAATATCATGCCATTTCTTGATGCACATAATGTATCTGCTCTTTCTCTATGATCCCTGTCCCGCTCAAATGACAGGAGAAATACTCTGTCTTTGTGGCTGTCAGAGAGAAAAGACAGGCACGATGAGCAATAAAACACACACACTTAACAAATGAACACACTGTTCAAACATGCAAAAACGTTATGCTGTCAAGATGAAAACCATCCTGCAAATAAAAGTGCCCTGCATCTGTCTCGGCTTTTAAAAACCCTCCGGAGACGACACACACACACACACACACACACACACACACTCTCACTCCAAAAAGAACTGATCCAAAGAGGCAAGTTGCTGACTTACACATCCAGTTGAAATTTGAGACACTGATGTACACACACACACACACACACACACACAGACACACACATACAGTACTCTGCAAGGACAACAACATGCATGCATGCATCCCCCTTACCTTCTCTCAGTGCACGCTCTCCCTCTCGGGCGCAGGGAGTGAGAGATGGGATCAAATGAGAGAGGGAGCAAGGATGGAGGAGGAGGAAAGGAGGATGAGATCCGGTCGCGAGGAGAGGAGGAGCGACAGCAGGTTGTTGTTGGGTGTTCCACTGACTCTTTTTCCCATGGGGTACAGCTCATTCCCTACTTCCCTACGTGTCTCATCAGGGCTAAGGTGTCCCTTCAGGGCTGTCCCGGCTCCTGTGTGCCCTAGTGTAGTACAAGGCTCCCCAAGCGCTCCCTCCTCACTCTGTCTCTCTGTGTCTGGGTCCTTCACATGTGGGGGCTTGTCGTGCTAAACACTGTGTGAATGTCATCCGGTCACTGAGTGCTGTATTCCCTTCTTCTCGGATTGCCTCTGTCACTCTTTTCCCACCTCCCGTTCTTTTCACTTGTTCCCTCTGTTTACCTTCTCTGGTAGTGAACAGAGCTCACTTGCAATTCAAATGGGCTCATGTGTGATTGTGTGTGTGTGTGTGTTTGTGTATCTGTATGTGCAATCTGAGAGTGAGGGAGCGAGTGGGTGAGTGTGAGGGGGCTGACGGTGAGGTCGCTGAATGGGGGTGGTGATGAGAGAGAGAGAGAGAGAGAGAGAGAGAGAGAGAGAGAACTTGTCTGTGTGTTGTCAATAACAGTCCTAAGCAGAGAGGAGGGGATGTAAAAGTTAAATACATACAATAAACCGTTCTCCATCTAGTTTGATGACATCTCTGCAGGAGAGGGCTTCACACAGCATGTTAAAGGTTACACCGTCTTTTTGTGCCTTATCGCTTGTTCAATCAGGTGCTTATACTGCCTCCAAATGAATATGTTTAAATGGGAGAATGGCTCCTGAGTCACCTTTTGGATTTATGCATATATTTTGTTTGCCTCGTGGCTTTAAAACTAATTAAAATTTCACCATGTTAAATCAAAAGTACTGATTTACTGATGTTTCTGCAAATATTTTTGCCTTTATTTGATCATAGTGGCAGAAGAGAGGCAAACAGGACGCACAGGACGGACGAGGGGGTATGGTGTTCCCAGCCAGATTTGAACCAGGGTGGAAATAATAAATATGTATACCATTTTACTCAGTTGTAAATAACTGGAATATGTGAAATGTCATTGGAGACAGTGTTGGATTCAAAGTTAAACACTATAAATGTGATTTCAAATGGAAGGCTCATTCTGTATATATGCATATTTTTTAGGTTTTAAGTGCAGAAGAAGGTTCAGAAGAGTTTTAATTTCAGCAAGTTTTATAAAGTTGAGAGTGAGGCAGTTAAGCGTGCAGAGGTGGGTAGGTTGTTCCACCATCGTGGAACCACAGAGCTCAAACGTTTCGCCTGGGATCTTTTTAGGTGAGGTGAAGGGACCACAAGATGTTGTTCGCTTGCAGAGCGCAGTGAGCGAGAGGGATTGTCGACCAGCATGAGGGACTTGAGGTGAGCTGGTGATGTTGAGTTGACCATTTTGTAGGCAACGGGCTTTGACTCGCAGGGAAGCCAGTCCAAAGATCTGAAGCGTGGTGTGACGTGTGTCCTTTTGTGGTTTTGCACAGCTTTATACCACTTTACACCAGCTTTATATATATATATATATATGTTTTTGTGCAAAGCTAAGCTAACCATTGCTTCATAAATACTGTGTAGACATCAGAGTATTATGATTTTTCTTATCTCACACGAGGCAAAACAAGTTTATTCCCTTAACATTAAAACTCCTCATGTTTTGAACATGTGACTTATTTAAGCCTTTAAGTCCTTGACGCAGTCTTGCTGAAATTAGGGTGAAATAATAAGATACTTCTCTCAGTGTCTTATTATTTGTTGTCTCGGACATGATTCTCAGTCCCGGGACATTAAAAGCCTGCTCTCCGGCATGTTACAGTGCATCAGTGCACAATGTCGTGAACTGGAAATTTTCAAGCAACTATGGATAATGTGTATACAGGACATCCATACTGAAAGCTTTATGTTATCCACCTATAGGCCCTGTGTAGATCTCAGAGGACTGTTTGGGGGGTGGGAATGGTGGTGCATTTGTATCAGTGGCTCTCCAACCCCACCCAGCTCTCTCATCTCCAGACAAAGGTAGGCCTCATGTACCGTCCTCTGCCCTGAGCTCTTTAAACAATATCATCAGGAAAATAGAAGGAGGCCTGCCAAATTGTGTGCTAAGTCCCCCTTCTCCATTCTACGATGGGGCCTATTCTCTCCCATTCACCAGGTACTTCAGTGTCGGGCTATTGAGGTCGCTGTGAATGGGACCCACTCCACCCAAAGGGAATATTGTTTGACCACAGGCTAAAATCTGAAAGACATCCTCTCTCCCTTGCTTTCTGTGTCTCTCTCCCCACTTCTTCCTGCAACATCACTTCAAAGAAGAATAAAAAATATGATACATGAGGACTATTAATAAATGTATCACTTTAGTGGCCACAACTGGTCTTTTTTTTTTTTTTTGTGAAGACCATTTGCTGTGACTGGATGCTCTTTCAAAGCCACTAGTCTCCCTCTCTGTATCCCTCTCCATTCGCTGGCCCACTTTACAGTCCCTAAGAAGTTCTGAAAGTCGGCAATCTGGCAGAGCACGATATGGCGGCTGCTTTTGAAGATTGGGTGGTGATTAACCTTAAAGAGATTACTGCACATATTCAACTTTGTGTATGAGCTGCATTTTAACAACTTTTATGCCGTTTTAGTGAGAAAATGTTATTTAAGAATTATGTTGTTGTCTGCTTTCCTAATACTTTGGACATCTGTCAGACATCTGTCAGACCAGGAATTGGTGCACGGGCCTGGGTGACACATGCTCACAAGCTCTCACACACACTTTTTCTCTCTGTTTCACAGCCATCGTGACTGGCCTGAATATTTTGTTTGATCCCACAGCCCCCCTTTGTGTTGCCATTTAATAATTTATTGACATGCAGTCACTAGACAAACTCTATCTGCAGAAAAGTGACAGAAAGTAAGAGTAAAAATTTCATTTGGCATAATTGCATGAAAAGAAATTTGCAAAACTGGCCTTTTCATCTATTATTGAGTGTGCTTACAAACCATGCATAATGCAGGGAGCTGTGTATATGACAACCATGTATTAAATATCGTTTTCCAGGGGGTCTTGGCGTATCGACCAGTCTGATTTCAGCAGTGCAATTAGTTGGTTGTTGTACTGAGTAATGGTCTACATAGATTAGTAAAGGGAGAAAGAGGTTCTGATGGTGAGAGAATGTTATAGAGAGAGAACGACAAAGAGAGATGAGATGAAGTGGGGGGACATGAGGGAGGGAGACAGGGAGAGAGAGGGTGTGCTAGCTGACAACGGGTTAACGGGAATCTTTATTTTTAACAACATGTCATCACCAGCCGCCCATCTGCTCCTGTGCTGTTCGAGTCCCTTGGGAGTGTGTGTGTGTGTGTGTGTGTGTGTTTGTGTGTGTGTATAAATGTGTGAGAGAGGAAGAGAAAGAGAGATGCAAGCAAGCCGTCACAGATCAAATCACTGATCAGCACCCAAAGAGGGAGGAGTGGAGAGGACAAGGTTAGAGAGGTGGGTGGCACACTGATATCTCCTCCTCTATCTGACAGTAGGCGTGAGGATGGTAGGACTAGAGGTGAACAGTGTGTGTGTGTGTGTGTGTGTGTGTGTGATTGGAAGGTAACTTAGGATTAGGTGGCTCGATTTTCCGACTACCCTCTCTGTGTTTGGATGGGGGGTTGGAAGGATGTAGACATGGTGGTCTAAAGGTAATGAGAGGGAATCTATTAGCACAGTGTTAGGGGGGTATGAAGACACACAAAGAAATAACAGCAGTGACCAGGAGGAGGAGGAGGTGTGCAGGCTATGCTCCAGGGGTGGCCCCAATAACTCATTTTACTGTTTTTTTTTTTTAGATAAAGGGACTAGTCCCTGGGGAATAACGGAGCGATTGAGAAGAGTTGTTTGTTGGTGGAGTTGGTGGGGGGGTGGACTTTGTGTACAGATAGACAGGACCAAACAGCTAGCTGTTCCGCAGTCACTCATCATTAGCAAGTACAGTTTCCTCTCAGTTCAGTGCAGTTAATCTCTTTGTTTTCGTTTCTTCTTCATGCTTCGTGACCAATTTCAACTTGTTTTTCACGCCATACACCGACATGAACTGAAGCCCTGCAGTGGTCTGTTTTTCTTTATCAAAAGTCTGTGGTTAACGTCTGCTGGAATGGTCATATTTACGATGATGCACTTTCTTTTTGCACAACATCCAGAGCATCAGGTCTTGGTCCTTGTTTGTCTCATGCCTGTGCTGAATCTGCTTCTCCTCCTGAAATCTCGCCTCTTTTCTTCATCTTCTTCTCTCCCTCCTCATCCTTCAGGCGTGCTAAATTTGAAGGCTAATTAGTCCAGAGAAACCAGTCACGCCAAACAACTCACCCCTTGCCACACACACATCTCCCTATTTATCTAGTAGAACCAAAACAACCACACACAAATCCGTGCACAACACAGAAGCAAGCAAACAAGATGCAACAAGAGTTTTTATGTATTATATTTGACAGATAAACATACAGAAGATCAGCAAGCTTGCATTAGCCAAGTTCCTTTGACCTTGACAGAGGTCAAGTGTTGGAAATATTCTGCATCATGCTCACAGATGCTATTTACAGAGCTGGCTGTAAGGGAAATGTTTTGAAGCATCAAAACCTTTTTTTCTTGCATCTCCTCTTCTCCTCGGTTCCTCCGGCTTTCTCAGCTATCCCTTCCCCCTCTCCCTCTCCGTTCTCACTCTTTCTCTCATTTCTGATCCATTTTTTATGCATTACTCCATTACTCTCAACTCCCATTTACAGTGCATTACCTCCTCCCATCTTTCACAAACACACTTTGTACTTCTCCCTCCTTCCAGTCACTTTGCTTTGCCCCTTCCCTCCCTCATTCTTCTCCAGTGCATTATGACACTTTTCTCTATTTCTCCCCTTCTCCCCTTTATTATTGCTTTATCTCTTCTCCGGTCACGTCATCTCAGACGAAGCACTTCTTTTCCCCTTATTTCCTATCTAGTTATTCATTCTCTGTACATCACACTGTCTGGCTGCACTGTCGTCATCCTCCCCTTTAATTGAATCCTCAAAGTATTCCATGTAATTTGGGCCCTAAAATTTCCTGTTGTCTGTGCCCTTTTAAAACACAGATGTAACAGTACTGGTGGTCAGGTTGTCTGATTCAAGCACACACACAAATGTACAGACAAGCAGCAGACTTTCAAATTTGATGACACGATAAATCATTATGTTACAAGCTGCAATAGAGCAAAAGCAGATGAGTGAGCACTGTGTAGAAATGTCGTCCTGTAGCTTCAGGATCAGGTAACTGTAATGAGGTTGTCTTCAGAGAGTTCATCGAAGTACTATATTCAGGAGTTCATGGTCGTAGTTTCATGTCAAAGGTGGTTCTCTTTTCCTCTAGAACACAGCTTAGGAGAACCCATTCTTATTGCTGTGAATAAAGATAAAAATGTAAAAAGGGTTATTTTGTTCTGACAAATTAGGTACAAAATATTTCAGACATTATAACAATATAATGACTAATAGACTAATTTTAATCTGGGTTTCAATTACAGTGAAAGAGCCTATAAGTGATCTAGAACTGTGACCAAAGGTTTTGACTAACACATAAACTGGTAGAACCAGGCTTCAGAGTGATCCACCAGGCAGGTTGTCCACTCTTGCAGGGTCACCTTCCTGTTCCTGTTACGGTCACATGATCTGCAAACACAGCACAAAGTATAAGACATGACACAGTCCAAAGAACAGTTACACAAACACGTGCAAATGTACAAACTCTTATACAAAGACATATTTATAAAGATATCTGCAGACAATAAAGACCTTAAGGTTCTTTAACAGCCATTGTCTTTCAGTTCACCCTGCAGTGTTATCTCTGAAGGGTACTCCCTCAATTTGTGTTAATCCATGGGCAGCGGGAGCCACAGTGGGTAATAAACATTATCATTGCTGGGAATGGCTTGACATTGACACAGCCAGCCCTACTCCCACAAAACCTGTCACTGCAGACTGGCAGAGAAATGGGGGGTTGGGTGGGAGGAGGGATGAAAGAGAAAGGGGGAAATATGGAAGGATGAAAGAATGAGAGAATGAGAGAAGGGTGAAAATGGAAGGGTTGACACAGACGGAGGATAACTCTATTTGAAGGAAAGATGAAAGGGAATTAGGAAGCACAGAAGGGGAGAAGAAGTGCTTCAACACGGAGGAGGAGGACGATGATGGAGAGATGTGTGGTCATGAGATCGGAGGGGAGGAGGCCACAGGAAGCGGAGATTGGCATGGAGGATGAATGGATAGATGGCGTGCAGAGAGAACAGCATGGTGGGAGGTGCAGCTTGGTCACAGAACGGGGGCGAAATGCATCGCGGTGTGACATTTTTAACCCTTGCTGTTTCAGTAATTAGCTGAAAAATAACATATTGCAAGAGACAGACGGTTCACATTATGAACCTGTGTATGACATAACGTGTCAGTGATGCGCACATACTGGGCAACATGGTCCTTACCTTATTGACCACTCAGTCACATTTAGTAATACATGCTATGATGCTATTCTCTGTTCTGACCTTTTAGAAAAAACACGCCACTAATGAATTAATTTATATTTGATTTAATGAAATTAATCATCTTATAGTTTGCTTCTGATACTGAAAACCTTGGAAGCATCTCTGTAGCATAAGCTGCTGGAGATGGGACTTACTGAAAAAATGGTGTTGCACAGTGCTCCAGTGGCATCTTCTTGTAGTGAAGCTTCTTCAAGTCCCGGCGGCTCAACTTGCCATCTTTGTTCTTGTCCAAAAAGGCAAATCTTTGCTATAAAGAGACACGAAAAGAGAGTGAAGAGAGATATTTGCATGTTGGAAAACAAGAATAGGTATTTCATTCAAATTGCAATGAAGAACATTTACATTGATGCGGCTCTAGGGATGGTGATGTCAGCTGACTGACATAGCTCAACATCTATTACATGTATTGTTACAGTTTTCCATTGAGATTCATGGTTTTCAGACGATACAGTGTCTTAAAGAGTTTGTCAACCTGCTGAAAAAAGGAGTTTTCAGTCTTGACAATCACTGGATGGGCTGCAGAAAATTTGGGACAGCCAAGTCTCTGCGAGGATGATATGTAATCACTTAATGTATCACATAATTTGTCCAATACTTTGTTCTATGTGTGCAAAACTATGACAATGATTGATGACTGTGTTTAACGCTAATTAGCAGCTGTTAGCGAGCTATTATGGTGAACATAGCAAACATTATACTTGCTATAAATCATCGTGTTAGTGTTGTCACTGTGAATATGTCAGCCTTGCTGTGTATTCTTAGTGTTTTTTTCAGGAGAGAAGGCTCTACAGAGTTATTATTACTCAAAGACTCTTAATATGTCACATTATCAAAATGATGCATTACGTTTCTTTTAATTCATTTGAGGCCAAGAGGTCAAGGCGGCCTGTGGGAGGGTATTAGGTTATCTCTCTATTCACCATCTTATTGAATAATTTAGGTATTATTGACCAAATCCTATTTATACATGATGTTTGAGAGCCACTTTCTCATTCTGTGGATGACCACACCACGAGCAACACAAGAACTTGCCACTTAGTGTAGGTTGTTAACATTGATTTCTGTCCAGACAATCCATGAAGCACAGTTTGTGTACTTGCACGATGAAGGTGTCTGGTGTCAAAAACCAACTTTACGTTCAGTGCTCAGTTACACTGGGAGTGAAAGTAATCCCTGTGTTTTTCTTCTGGCTGTAGTTTCATCAGCATTACGCTGTGTTGTGGATTTAGATTAGTTTGCGTCATCATTAACTGAGGTCATCATGAATAATGTTTACTATCCTACAATGATATTACTGAGACTCACTTCAAACATAAACTACCTGTGCTAGTTGTGTCCTCTGGGTGTGGCTGAGGCAGTTCTGGGGTGGGGCAGCAGCTGCATAGGACTCCCCCATACGACTCAGGAGCAGAAACCAGTCCAGGAGACGATAAGGAAACTGGCCCAACTCTTCCTGTGTGCATTTAGCCTTAGGGACTGATCAAGGTGGATAACAAGACATATTTGGAAAGGCTGCAGTCCGCTGTAGAAATACTGTGTAAAATCTAATGCTGTGTGTGTTTACCCAGACAGGGTCCTGTGTGAGCCAGTCCAATGTGGCGTCTCTTTCTGCAGGCTTCTTTATGCAGCAAACATTCATTCCCATAGGTCTTTCCCAGAACACTACACACTGGTGCCCTCTGCCTGAATAGATGAGTCAGTGCCCGTGTGCACAATTACATGTGAGGATGGATCATACAACGTACACAGAAGAAACACAGAAAATCCCAAGTGGACTGTCGGTAAGTTTAAACGCTTTGAGGTATTTACCGTGTACAGGACTGTGGACAGACACACTTGGGGACGAGGACTTCATTATCCTTAACTACTTGGCACCAAGATCCTGCTGGACTGTGGCATTTCAGCAGCTCACAAAGCTTTTCTGAAACATTAAGAAGCAGCTATCCAAACTGATTAAACGTGTAGAAAGTGCTACACATAACTAAAAGTCTCATAAGGTTTTAGTTAAGCACTGGAGTGGTGGATGAACGGGATACGTTAGAAGAAGAAAAGGTAAAGCGACTAAACGACAACCACCTGATTCTAAACCCTCACTACACTTCAGTTCTTGGGCCAAAATGTCACGTTGTGCACACATGCAATGGAAATTAAATGACGTGCACATAGCAAGATACAGTTCTTCCTTTGCTTCCATGTTCAAGAATATACTGTCATTATATTTAAGTTAAAATGTGTAACACATGGCATGTGGTCTAGAATGTATTCCTACTGTACTGTACTTTAAATTCTTACCTGGTTCTACTCTGCCAATATACGGTCTCAGGCTCTGCTCAGCTTGTCTCTGTCTGCGTTGGGCTCTGCCTCCCTGACATGTACACACACACACACACACACACACACACACACACACACACACACACACACACACACACACACACGGAAACAGTTTTCTGATATTTCTCTGTTATGTTGAACTGTAGGCAGCGGATGAAAGGATCATATACTTTTTTAATTGTCATTCCAGAGGTATGAACTAAATTCAGGTTTAAACTTGTTGTTCATTATTCACCTTCTGTCCTAAACTTTGAATCAGATTTAAAAATTACATGTTCCAACTTGACAATAATGTTTTCATCACTGTGATACGCAACACAAAGAGGCTTTTGATCAGCACTATGATCATTATTCTCTAGTCCATTACCAAAATCTACCGTGGGGTAATGAAAGTGTACTAGAATGGGTCCACAGTGGAAATACCATAGTAGATTTCAGTATCAGATCCATCTCCCCTCATGTATGCCCCAATTCCAAACTTATGTTTCCAGAACATTTGTAGTTGGTGCCAGATCCACATCTGCCCCCCAAACCCTCCCAGCTCCAATAGGAAACAGGTGCATTGCTGACCATACTGGGCGACCACACTTTCTTAGCACAGGAATTAACCTTTAGTGCCTGTCAGAAAACAATCATGATTCCTGAGAGGTTGCGTGCTCCAATCGTTATACAAAAAAATATTCACAAGATCCATTTGTACCTTGCACAGCCGTTAGATATTTAGCTGTTCTCATGTCCACATCCACATATAGGAGCTTCAGTGTTTTGGTAGATAGATTTAGGCATAAGCCACAGATGAAGTTAGACTCACCATGCATGTACAAGTGTGGAGGCTCAAGGGCAGAAACAAGATAAAGGTCAAACTCAGGTTCATGGTTGAGACATCCAGCAGGCTAAAACAAACAAACAAACAAACAAACAAACAAAAAATAAGGATGACAGACACATTTTCCACATATCTCTCTAGCAGCATAATTCTTTAAATTTCCTCAGGTAGAATATTAAAAATAAATAGCAATGAATGAATATCAATTTACACAGATAATGCTTTGCCAGCAATGCATTTTTCTCATTCTTATCTCCTCTGTGGTGTCATTTACCAACGTTTACTAGTCATTCTGGTAATGGAGCGGGAAACAATGCAGCTTACTGAGTCACAATAATTCACCATCACAGAGGAAACAGAGGGTTGAATTACATGGAGAGGACATTTCAGCTTTTCAGATCAGGAAGTTATTACAGTCTAATGAGTCATTTTCTGTCCTTCTTGACTGCTGGAGAAAAAAACGTCTTACCAGGGCCTCTGCCAGTCCTTTTTCTGTTCCTATTCCCTTGTTAGCGCTCTTCTTCTTTCCTTGTTGCTAGATTCCTTTTTCTCTCTGTCTCACTGGCTCCTTTTTCCATTTGATCCATCTAATTTTACATTCTTGCCTTATCTAACCCCTCCTCTCTGCTTTTCCCAGTCTGCCTGACTTTCTTCCCTTCACAGAAGCCCCCCCTGTTGATTGCAGTCGAGTGCACAGGTATCTGAAGTCAGCGTTAGTTCAAGATGTTGTGCAGCTGAACTGCGCTGAGATGGAACATGAGGGAAAGTACACGATGGCTGCATTTATTGAGAAAGAGAATATAAGAGATGAATAGAGAAAAGAATATTTTTTGGGGGAAGTGTTTTTTATCATAGTTGGCACTGCTCCACAAGAGAGCGAACGTATGGTCTCACCTACTGCACGTCTCGTGACACTTACAGTCCCTTCTCCTCATTTGTATTCAAGAAACACACTGAAAGTAAAACAGAATGAATATGTGTAGGAAAGCGGACACCTGTGAAAAGATGAGCTCAAGAAAAAATATGGAAAAGGCTGCTCTCTAGTGGCTGTAGTACTGTATGGTTGGTATAAGCAAAAGAACAAAATGTATTTTAAATCAAACTAGTTCTGAAACATTTTCTGACCAAGCATCTCTCACAGCAAAGAAGAAGCACAGAAAACAAAGGACACAGAACCTAAATTAATAAAAGACTAGTAAGTAACCACTGGAACAGCTGGTTGAGTGACATGCTTGTTAGTGTCCTGTTTATTATTATATAAACAGAACACTGATATTTATATTGTGATAAAAAAAAAAGTGAACTGCCCCAGGAGCTTGATTAAAACCATGTACAGTGCATTAGCAGTTATATTTATGTGATCATTTATGACCTTCCTTAATGCAGGGCTCATTTTTATTGCCTGCCATGAATACATGTCTTGTAAAAATGTACATCACAAACAGGGTTTTATAGTTTCGGTGTCCTATGAACTGAATCACAGATTATATAGTAGTGATTCTTAGATTACCATAACTACCATAAAACTAAGGTAAATTAACCCATGTAAAGTACCCATACTACTCTCTTCCCCCTGCTCTTTGTGCTTGATTTGCATCTTTTGATCGTGTTTTTCATCCCTTTGTTGATGTTTTATGTCTGTTTGTGGTGGTTTCACTCTTTTTCCCCTTTTTGTGCATCTCTTCAGTAGTTTTGTGCTTCACTTCGTGACTGCTTAGTGTTTTATTTTTAATGTTTTGTGGCTCTTTCAGTCATCCCAGTCCCTGCTCTTGGTCCTGTGCCCGTTAAACCCTCTTCAGTAATCCCTCCATGCATTAATTACAGCTCATAAACCCTGACTCTTTTGCCTTAATTATATTCCCCTTGCTTTATTAGAAAGTGGACTATTGGTGCTACTACTGCTCATGGTAAACTTGAGGTTATAAATGATAGAACATCCATATCCATTAATGATATGTGATCAGTGACATCACGCGTGCACCGTGCCACAGCGCGGCGCGCTCCTCCGTGCGCCACAACAGCCTGACGGAAGTCTGTAGTTCACTATTTAGCTTTCGATGAAAGATTTACAAATGAAATATATGTGTATATTAAAACAACTAACGGCAGACAACGTTAAAAAAGAGTACACAGCTGCAGGCGAACGGGTTCTTAGAGATTAACATGCAGTGTCACCCTTTGAGACCCAGGTGACATCTCCACGCTCCGCCCAGCCGGGAGCGAGAGGAGGATGTCGGAATGATAAAGTGCTTTTTGGGAAGTCGGCGTGGACCGTGTGCCAGCCTGTTGTGGTTCCTCTACTTTATTTACATGGCTAAATGTTGTCCTGTGTGAGGATTTCACGTCATTTCTACGGTGTTCAGTCTATTTCTAACGCCGAGCTGGGAGTACTTCATGGAGAAGCGAGACATGTCCAACATGTTCCCTGTTGATGTTCAACTCCGCTCGTCTGAATTGTGCAGGGGTCGGCGTTGTTGATTTGCTTGTTTTCAAATCGAGCATCAAGCTCTTAATGAATCAGTAACTTCCTCGGTGCGTCTCAGTGAGATCAGAGAAGAAACGCAACGCGAGAGACCTGTGTTTACTGGTATTAACATAACAGGACAAGAGGACAAGAGGACGAGTGAGGCCAGGAAAATGCTTTTAACGCCCTAAATCAGGTGAGTCAGGCAGCATTCATGTGTCTGCTTGTCAGAGATCTTCACTCTCTGTCTAGCTGTGTGTGTGTGTGTGTGTGTGTGTGTTACATTATTTACAGACAGCGTATGCAGATGATACTGATGACAACAAACAACCCCCCCAATAAGCTTCTGATGAGGTTGTGGTCCTCATGTGCTGCCCAGGAAGCAGAACAGGCCATGTTTTCTAAACCATGAATGATGATGTAACAGTCATATAAAAAGTCACCAGTTACACACTAAGATGTGTTTTCCCTGTGCACGAGTGTATTAAAGGGTCACTAAAGATGACTCAGCCTCCTTTATGCTCCACTCAGGTCATAAAGTTAGATCCAGCACAGGAGTCCAGTTTTAAGAAAGGTTTTTATTTCACATATTCATAATTTTATTCCACAACTGGAGTTACTGTCAGTCAAGTCTTGTAACTGTGTGTGTGTGTGTGTGTGTGTGTGTGTGTGTGTGTGTGTGTGTGTGTCTGTTCCATTTTAGGCTGTGATCTATTACAGCCCAGACAGTGCAAAGCGCCATGGTATCAACGCACGCCAGTACACATGAGGATAAGGCGTGACTAATTGCCCTCAGTGCAAGTGAGATGGACACTACTCTGGTGTTACGCTGTTTGGATGGGGTTGCATTTACACACCCACCCACCCACCCACCCAGCCTCGCACACACACACACACACACGGGCACCTGTTGGCAAGGGTCCTGGCGCGCCACCTTGGCTGAGGGGGTGTTTACAATGTGATCCCCCCCCCCAACAACAGCTGAACGTCTGACAGAGCACCTGCCTACTAAAGACCCCCCAAACTGCAATTTAGTGTGGGGGGTGTTCCCAGACTGTGTGTGTGTCTGTGTCGTCTGCGTGCTAAAACCTTCAGCGTCAGTGTTTCTTTGAATGTAACCATGCGTGAAGACGCACATTATACACATTACTCTGCATAGTAGTCATTCCAAGACGCTGCAGCGCCCACGAAGGAACAGACATGAGGCCAACAGATAAGATGTTAAAGTCGGCTCTCATACTGTTATGTGCCATCTGCTGTTCGTCTTCTCAATAGTGATGTTTTGTATACTGTATGTAGTCGTTTCTTTCTCAGTGGAGGACAACAGACATCAGACGTGCTGCATCTCTCTCTAGTTTTTGAATTCGTTGTTTGCATGGGCTCCACCCTACAGACTCTAGCACAAATCAGTGAGACATCAAATAGCTGAGTATTTAAAAAGGCCAGAGATGAGGTCATTTAGGATAATGCACTGTGGTCATAGTTTTGTGCTGCTTCTCTTGTGTGTGTTGTGCTCAGAGCTCCAGCGACTTGATTTGACTTTGACTTTTCTCTGATCCTCTGTGCCCTCCTCTCTCTCTCTCTCTCTCTCTCTCTCTGTATGTGGCCTATCATTAGAGCTATACTTAGCCACGCTTATCAGTTCTGTCGTTCCCTCGGTCACAGATGTTTAAACGCTTGGAATAACTCAGCGTGTAGCAAAGTGTGGACGCTGGATGTCAGATGCAGTGACACAGTGTCTGTCCACGTTGGATACTAGCCTATGGTTTATAGTGTTCAATAATGCAATAAGACCAAAGTGCTCCAAGAAATCTGATCACAGAGACAGAAATTCCTCTAACAAAATCCTTTACTGTCTGTCTTGCCCTGACCCCACATGTAGAACATAAAGTACTTTGACTTGTTTGTATTAAAAACACTCATCAGCAGTGATGCATTCACAGTCCCCCTTATTTATTCAGTGATATGACAGACACAGTTTTAACTGCTCATTTTTTTCACATTATATTGCAGCTCATTTACAACTAATTTGTCTTTTCTGTATTTTGTGAAAGCCGTAGTATTGTTTGGATTGGGTTGAGCGTCTGGGAGTGTTTTTGTCACCGGTAGAGTCTCTCTGTTCTTTTGCTTCAAATAGTGTGTTTGCACAGGTGTCATGGTGAACACAGTGCAGGGTGGTAGCAGCAGATGTCAGACACAATAGGCAGTTAATGTAATTTCAGAAAACCTCTACTTAGCGTTTGGTAGGCCTGCAGACATTTGGACTTGCCATAACAGGAAATGCACAGGTGATAGTTCTGCTGTGTTCAAATGTCTTATTACAGTAGGTCATGTGAGCGTGACTGTGAGCCAGCATGCACTGTACCAGAACCCTGAAACTTCTAAATGGATTTTAGGCTTCACAAATGTTATTATTTACATCCTGTGCTTTTCCAACTGCTACACGTCAAGATGTTTTCTGTGGATTAGACCAACTCTTGGTGAGTTTTCTACATCTTCATATTGTATTGAAATAATTATGTGCACGATCTAAAGCTCTTGTTCTGCAGGCAGGTTTTCACTTTGCCTGATTAGATTACTGTTTCTGTATTGTGCGGGCGTGTACAGGCGGTGCTTAATTGACATCTTCCAGCTTTCAGCTCTGCACTTTCAGCTCTATATAAAGTATCAACACCTGTGTACATGTACCATGTACAAGCCGAGAAAGAAGCACACCTATATTCCTTATATCATAAATTAAATTCCTGTCACTGCTGTTATTTTTATGTTAGAACTGAATGACAGTCCAGTGACAGCAGAACCACTGTATATTGAGTATACGTCTCACCAGGTGTCTGTGATTGCCAGCGTGTCAGCTGTCAATGTGGCTCATATCTATTTATGTAAGATACAGTCTCTTAATATATCAGTGCATTATGTAGTTGAGGTAAGTTAGCAGAACTGACCTTGACCCCTGTAACTTGTTGCTCACCTTCAGACCTTTAAGTCTCATTCAGTAATCCCTCAAGGCTTCAAGTCATGTGACATTATAGCCTTTATGGTCCTGGACGTTGGACATGGGACAACTAATATATTGTGTTATGAGGTTTTCTTTCAACCTATTTGTACAAATACTGCTGAATCATTCTCAGTCACCAAACCTTTGAGAATTATTCTCAGACATAATGACTTGTTTCCAGAACTCCACATAAAAGGTTAATAAAATAAAAGGTGTCTTAAGTGTATTGTACTCATGTTACTGCACCAGTTTCATTTGGCGCGTTGCCTCTTTTTGGTACTGAATAGTTCTCCGTGGTGTGTCCTTACTGCTGCTAAACTTGAGTTTCACCTAGAAACACCTTCTTGCAGCACATCCTGTAGTACTACAGAGGATTTCTTGTGACACACCTGTGAAGCTTCAGCTCTGGATCTGATGCCTGAGGTGCTGTGAGACTATACTGGCATTTAACTTGGCAAAAACAAATGTCAGTCTCTGTGGTCAGCACAGCCTGCACGGACATTAAGCTGATATTCAAAGGCTGTGTTTGCATGTGAGGTTCAACTGCCGCACTATCTAACAACACTAAATAATGGAGTTCACTGTGTCATGGTGGTGTCTGTTCAAAGCAATTTCCACAGCAGCATAGCTATTCACTACCACCTCCAATAAGACTAGAGTGAGTGTATCCCAGAAAACCCCTGATGTGAATGGAAAGGTTACTCTGTTGTGCGAGACACTGTAATGGATAGGTTCCCATCTCGTTTCATCAGTTGACCTAATCGCTCCAAAGCCTGTGAAAAACTGGCACAAAGGCATGGCAGTTGATTGACATTAACCTCCAACAGTGGCCTGACTCGATGTGATATGAGGATGCCTCGTTCCGCCAGGCCTCATGCGAGACTGTTTGTTCGTTATTGTAGAAAAATGTGCTGCCTGAGGATATAATAGAGGTTGGGTGAAGTGTTTGTTAAGAGAGACAGCCTGATAGAGGGGAAAACAAGGAGGAACAGGAAAAGAGGGAAGCTGGGCAGAGAGGAAGTTGACCTAATAGTGTATTGTCCATTCACAGGGGATAAATCCACAAGGAACGTGATCTAATAAAAGCTTACTATTTACACTGTGTTTTATATTTGGAGCCCAGACTCTGCAGTGAGTCATTGTTTGCGCAGGTTACATTAAAACAAATGCTCAGCAAACCAGCACTGTGGGTCGATAAGCTAGAGATGTTTCAAATGAACTCACATGTCCACAAAGCATTGAAACAACAAAGGAAGTGATGTCATGTCAAACATGGGTGAATGAAGACAGTAGCTGAAATGACCATGAACTCTACATGTGGAGACCTAGTTACTGTGTAAATGTTTGTGTGTGTAGCTGTATTCATGAGTCATTTATAAAAGCATTTATAGTCCACATGAGGGACTTCAGAAGCAGTGGATTATCCTCATAGTCATGCCTGTACTTCATACTTTGAAATGCTTGTTAAAGCTTTGATATAAATAGATAAAAAAAAACTCTCTCAAAGTAAGGAGTTTAAAGTGATATAAATCCAAATAAACAGAAAGTGGGAACCAGTTTATGCTTGGCTGATCCAGTTGAGAACAAACAATCCTCACTGAATGTCTAACGCTTACTTTAGTAATACAAACCTAAGAACATGTAAACCCAACTCATAAGAAAGTGGATGTCAGTGGGAGTCCCATGATGCCCTGTTAGCTACAGTATAACACATCCATATGCTAAAGCCTTTCTAATTAGTTGCCGTTCTTTTCACAAGTTTCTAAGCAAAAGTTGTTTTTATAGAATATGTGAATATGTGGCAAACCAGGGGTTCTCAGTCATCAGTTCAGGTGAGGCAGACACATGTTTGCTTCAAACTTTCATTTTCCAACTAAATTAGTAGATTTTTGACAGCTGGGAACCTTAGTTTGATGTGTGCTCCATCAAACGGGACTGTTCTGTGGTTTCAGTAAAGTTTGAAGCTGCAGGCTGCTGTCTGCCCCGTCTTCGACCCCTATCTACATAAACGACTCTAATGACTTAGCTGACAATGATTGACACCTGCGCTGTTGCCTGTTGACACTTATCAGCCTTTCCAACCCTTGTGGCCAATCGAAAGGTGAGGATTAAACAGGGCTGTCAAATGCTCTGCAGTCTCCTGGCTGTGTTGTTCAAGTCAAGGTCTTAAATGGGACGGGGAACAGAAGTGACGTGACTGTCTATGTGTGCCATACAAATACAAAGACTAAATGGCAACGTGTGGTGATAGGAGAAATTTAAATTTAATGATGGGAGTGTGGGTATGTGGGCTGCTGTAACTGTCATTATAAAGTTTATATAATTTATATAAGTCCCACTGTGTCTGCTGCATCACTCCTCCCAAAGAGCTATTCTGGTGCATGCGTCAGGTCAGATGATGAGGACTTTTTAAAGGGCATTCCTGTGTGACTAGTCACTGGAATGACTCAGTGAAATTCAGACTGTATATTTGCAAAATGAATTCTTTCCATTGCTATTTAAGGTACTTTAAACATGGTTCACCTTGAAGAACACCAATGTAATAGTGTGAATGCAGAATAGTTAAATTAGATTGCACAGAAGCATGACATGAGACACTATAAAATGTTTAATTGGTCTTTAGAAAGCCCGTGCTTCAGCCTTTAGTTCTCCCGGTAGTGTAATGCAGATTGGGTCAGACTCTATCCTGTGATTTATCATCACAGGCACTTACAAACGGGACATATTGAGGAACTGGCGGTGGTTGTGTACTTTTACTGCCGGCACTTAGCAGAAAATGGTTCACTGACTGGAACCAGTATGCTGTCAGCCGTGAAATGAGTGTGGCAAATTGAATTCATGCTGAATCTTTAAGAGAACAACAAAAAAAAACAACATTTTCTTTCTTCTTTTTTTATTTAACAGAGTCACTTTTACATCAGAAGCTGAGCTAAGCAGCATCTCTTACCTTTTGTTAACCCCTCTGGTGATCTCATGCTGTTATAGGGCAGCAGTACACACACTGAAACCACAACTTGTGCATGTACTGTAGGGACATTTATTGTGTCAGGAGTCTTCATATTTACATCACATTAGCTATAAATAACCAGACTTTATCACTACAAATGATTCCTCTCCTCTTGTCCTCTCCTCTGCTCCTGCAGCACACTGGGTGGGGCTCCTAAAAGATGCCCTATAAAATATTAAACTCACCCAAGACGGCTCACTAGCACACACCACACGTGTCACGTTACACTCTCACACACACACACACACACACACACACACACACACACACACACACACACACACACACACACGCACAGGAACACGAGCGAGGAGCGAGACGGTGAGCAGACACACTCTGAAGAGTGTCTTCCTGTTCCTGTGCTCTACTTTCTTTTAGGTGCTACTTTACTTTCAGTTTAGATGATAGAAGAACCACAATACTGACTTGACTGGGCGGTTTATCTCTTTTCTTTGTGACTGACTCCGGGATGTAAAATGATCAGACAACTGTAGTTGACTGAGTTAAGGTAATATTTTCAAACCTACTTTTTAACAACATCATGTCATGTGCTCTTTTTCCTGTCTGTGCTTTCTAATAGAGCAGCTTGCCACACCTTAGCTTTCTCTCCTCTGATGGTCTCTGTCATTTGATCCACCTCAGTTAGTGTACAGCATTACCAAACCCTCTATGCTGTCTCATTGGATTAACGTCACTTAGCATCACTGCTGCTCAGCCCAGTATTGCTTTCACTCAATACACATTAGCCAAGCGTCAGTGTTGCTTTCATCCCTGTCTCATTCTATTAGCCTTCTCTAATGCCACTCTGTTAATCTCTTCAGGGAGAAAGCTTTGACTCTCTACATCCATATCTGTAACACTGCTCTAGTTATTACTCTTCTGCACAGTAAAATCATCAGTGTTAAATTACCACTGGTGATTTGGATGTGTGAGAAACAGATTTCTATCAATATATGTAAATGTAACTGCAGTTTAGTTTTAGTAGGAGGTGGAAAAGTTATTTGGGTTGAATTTGACTGACAGGTTATATTTATTCATTGTTTGATCAGACTTTACATGGTGATGTACTGTGGTTGTGGCCTTTAGAGTGTTCATTGACTGACAGTGAAGAGTGAACGTAGATCGAGGTCATGCTTTTGTCTGGGTTGGTCTTTTGCTTTAAAACAAACGCTTTGCTCTCACTGAGAGGAGCTAACCGGGTGTCACAGCAAGCTTTTCACACAGGCCTTATGCAACTATTGATCCATATTGATCGGTTCTGCACAATGAGAGGCAATTTTACCAAGATGGACAGGGAGATATTGAAAAGTGCATTATAGACAGGGTAGCAAGTATCAGCTGACTTCATCTTCATCTTTTCTTACTCACCCAACCCATACTGCAGCCTTGTTTTCTCATTGTATCTTCTTTTCAATTAAGTAGATTAAGCACAGTCCATGTGGACAATACTCAGATGTAATACTTTTCAAAATGTTTCTTTGGAAGCTTCAACATTTACACTTACTGTACTTTTAGTTTCCATTTTAATCTCTGCAGTTACAGACACACATGATGCTCTATGATTGTGGTTAGAACTGCTAGTTACTTTACAAAAGAAATTGTAAAATCACAGTAAGTAAGAAAGTGAAAAAGAAGTTCAAGTCTGCATGTATGATTAAAAGTTAACAGTGGTTTCTCCTCCTTTATAGTCTATAGTGGTGGTTAGATTAATCGTTAATCTAACCACCACTATAGACTATAAAGCACCAACTATTACACACATTTTTATTAATATTGTAAAATATTTTTTTTGTTTTAAGATTTCTTTGTTTTACAGAGTTGATCAAACATATTGAACAAGATTGTAATGTATTAGTATAAAGACGTTTGGGAAAACGTATGTAGACTGCAGTAATAAGCAATATACAGGTCATCTGTAGCTGGTATTAAAAACTACTGTATGAGTAAAGACATTTAGGTTTTCCATATACTGATTTCTGTTTTCTGTCTAAAATACTATATAAAAAAGTAATTTGCTTGTAAAGCTTTTATATACTGAAATACAGAAATATTTATAGTTCCCAGCAGAAAAGTCATATCCTCTGTGGTCTCCCTTGCACACACCATCCTTCTCTGAGTTTACACAGTTTGAATAAAGTCAAACAAAACATCCCCTGCTAAATCTTTCAAAAACTGAAGGAAATGTGAAAGAGAAAAAAAAAAAAGACAGCCTGACATGCTGCTGTGTTGAGAGATGGTGCAGCAGCTCTACTGTGATAGTGTACTAAGAGCATTGGGAGATGGGGACAGACGGGCTCTAGGGATAACCAGCAGGATAGGGGATTTACTGTGTGTAGTAGTGCACCTCCATTCATGCGTAGCCCCAGTGACCCAATAGATCATAGCCCTCGGGTTGTCGCATCCTATTTGCATCCATCCTGTTACTCCTGAAGAATGCATCTCTGCAGTGTGTGTGCAGTGCAGAAGTGAACACGATGCCAGAAGAGTACCGAAAGGCCTGACTTTTGCAGACCTGATTTTTCAGCCTTGCTGCATTTCTGTCAGTTTTTTTTTTCTGTGTAGCACTCCTGTGAGTCAGAAAAGAAGTACAACCAGAGAGCGTACTGTCTGTTCGCCTCACTGGCAGACAGACAGTAAGCTCCCATTCCCTGTGTGCCACAGTCTAGGAAAAGATGTCACTTCACTTTTCTGGTTATTTCACACACAAGGCTCATTGCTAAGACGTTAAGTTGCAGGTCTAGCAGGAGCTTTCTTGTCACTCTGTCACATTTTGAATCCAACACATTCTGTCTGTCTCTGTGCCCTTTTTACTCCCTCTGTCTCTCTCTGACTGAAACCATAAAGAAGCCACATGCACAAGGTGATACTGGATACTAATTATGGCTGTTTACAGTTTAAACGATCACTGTAGTTCTCAGTGTTAAACTATGTTAAAATGAGACCAACAGCACAAATTAGAGGATTTCTTCATATTTTTCTTTTCCTGTATCCTCATATTTTCATTGTATAGTTATACAAGACACGAATATGCTCGTGTCTTGTCTTTTTTGACTGTGTTATTCGTCTCTTCAGATTGTTTCCTGTGCAGCACAGAGTCACTGAAAGTGTGCTTCAGTGTAGGCCTTGTACTTGAAGTTAGTGAAGCTGTGGGATATTTATTTACAGTGCTGCACTCTGGGGGTGGGTGGGGCCTTCAAATATGACCATTTGACAGATGGCCTGCATGGTTTACTGCCCCACCTCTGAATCTGTGTCAGGCAGTTGGGATCTTGTTGTTTATTTGTGGTTCTCTTCAGCTGACCTGTGTCTTTGTACTAGTATTGGCATTATATTGTGTTTTAAGCTGCATATTTTGACATTGGTTTTAAAAGTAATTGTAATAAAATTACACCCAACCAGTTTATCAAGGCACCATGGTTTGGTGTGGAGTCCTTTTAAGATAAGATAAGATAAGATAAAGCTTTATTGTCATTGTACAGTCACAGGATATGTTTACATTTTGCTTAAATGTATTGTTGGATATAAATGCTAGTTGAATATGATTTCAATTAGTCAGTTATTAAGATTTTTAACTTCTCTCTTTTATGACTACACATGATTGCAGTACTACTAGTATTATTCAACAGTGCCAGTTAAATAAGTGGGTCTTTTCTAGTTAGGATTTAAAGTGTTTAGATTTTCTTATATAAAAACAACTTTTCACTTCAGAAATGAATGAAACTGTAAAGGTTCTGGGGCCACTGGCAGTAGCAAAAACCACTAATCTAATTGTTACCAACTGAGCACATAGACACACGCAGTTACCACCCCCTCCCCAGGGCAAAGAGGCTTTGGTTGCCCTGCCTGCACATGCTGACCTGATTTTGTGTGTGTCTGTTTTTGTGGTGGTACCCATTTGTGTTTATGAAGCAGATTAGGATGGTGGCATAGCCAGACACTTCAGTGGCGAGTGTGTCTCTTTGATTGTATACAAGTGTGTCTGTACATGGGAATGTGGGACAGTGTCGTTTTTGTTTTTTCAGAATAGGAGACCCACATTGTAACACAACACTCCTCCCCCACCCCTTCAAAAGTTGATTGGATTATTGCCTCAGTATCTGCCTTTGTGTCTTTGTGACTGATTGTCTTGGGTCCACTCATAAGTATAATTGCTTGATCTATTATGCAGCAGCAGTATAAAAGGCAAGATAAAAGTGAATTAGTTGTTGTGAATATTAATACTATTTGACAAGTTGGCAACAGTGGGATGGTTTGCAGTGCCTGCTTTTGTTCTTTATGCAGATGGGTTTACTTTCTGCTAACTGCATCAGCCATCTGGATGTTTGCAACTTTTCAATTCATAATCTTCCAGCACTAGCCAGATGGATGTAACATGCAGGTGCAGCACCAACAACTGGCCACATGGCTGATTGGAAAAGAATTAATCAAACATTAAGTGAATGGAAACGCAACTGTGTTTCCCCTCCACTGGCTTTAGATGCTTTTTTCCTTTCACTAGTCCCAGTTTGCTGACCACCTTCCAGGCACTGATTTCCTGTAACTGTCCATTTGCCCACTTTTTGTTGGCTAGAAACACTGGCTGCTAGTGCCAGCTAGAAGTCATGTCATGTGTGAAACGTTAAAGCTCCTTATTCTATTAACTTGTCATTTTATTTGCGTTTATTTTAGTTTTGTACATTTATCCTTTGAGTTTAGATTAGAATCGAGTACTAACTATTAGTTTCATTAAAGAAGAATCATATTGATTAAAATGTGTGGCTATTAAAACATGTAGTTGTATAAAGATAAAGACTCTTTTTGCTTTTGCGTTTATCATGTGACCACATGAATGCATCAAGACAAACTTGCCGTGACAAAGTCTCCAGTCACCTCCTAAGCCTGCCAGATTAATCCCTAATACTCCTCACAGTGAGTGATCTTTGAGACAAACATGCAAGCACTGTAGCAGGTGGACAAGACTGCCCTTTGTATTATTTTTCTGTTGCAGATAATTAGGACATGTGTGTTTTTATGTGTGTGTCTGACTACATTTGTTAGTTTGTGTTTTTGTTGAATCAGTAATGAAACTGGTGTTTTTATGTCACTGTCAGGAAAAAATCAGTGTAGTATTAACCACTCAAAGTAAGGTACAGATCAGTTTGTTTTATTGATATCACCAGCTTCAGGTATTATTAACAAAAGCAGCAGCTGTTGGTATTATTGTAAACATGAGCCTATTAAGCCTATATCTTGGTGTCAATTCAGTTTTTCTATATATTCTTTCCCTAGTTGTGTGTGATTCCATGGCCCTCCATGCCATTGTTGGCATCTAATGGAAGAAAAAGCACCCATCAGGTCTGCCATGGTATCCAGACTGCCTAAGTTCGGTGGACGCTCCTCGACTGGTGGTGGTGGTCCTTTGACCAATGGTTCCACACAGCCCACCCCTCCTACCCAGGATGGTAAGACTGTTTCCCCAGGAATACGCCCAAACGGAGTGATCCGTCCCTCTCCTTTTTCCTTGAAATGGAAAAGAGATGATGGGACAACCCCCTCCGGCCCGACAACCCCCACTAGCCCTGGGGAGGAAGGAGACGATAAGACTCAGATGCAGCTTCCCTCACTGGCAAAGGAGGTAAAGAATGTCCCTCCAGGGACACCAAAGATCCGGCGCTCAGGTACTTTGGTGGTTGCTGTCTCCAGCCCCAAGGCCATACCCAAGCAATCCTTGAAGTTGAGTCCCAAGGTAGGGTCCAAGGTGAATGGAGAAACTAAAATGAGCCATAATAGCTCCAGCGTTCCGGCCAAAACAGGGTCAGAGTCTCGACTTGTGCGGCCAAAGTTAGGCTACAGCTCTCCCCGAAGCAGCTCTCAAGACAGCCTATCCCAGTCCAGTGACAGCCTGAAGACTGTAGCACTTGATAACATGGTGCGTTCCAATAGCTTCACACATTTCAAGCAGATTCCCTCACCCACTATCCAGCCCATGACACGGTCATTCTCCTTTAACCGGGCAGTGGAGCTAGCCAAGCCTCTGGCCAACACTCAGCTGCGGCCTCCTCGGAGTAGTTTCCTCAAACCTCCTCAGCTTAGCAATGGAAAAGTGTGTTTAGGACTTGGAGGCCTGAATGGCAGTCTTGGCGGTTTAGGAGGTCAAGGTGGAGGATTGCATTACAACAGAACTCATTCTGCCACCCCCCAGTCTATGCCCTCAATCCCTCCAGCACCCACTACTCCCAGCAACATGAAGAAGCCTCTGCTTCCCAGTAGTGTGCTGACCAAGCCTCTGGGAAGCATCGGGGGATCTTTGGGCTTCAGGCTGGCTCGACCTAGGCAAGCCAAGCAGCAGAAACCTTTATTTCCAGATAGGGTCGAGGGGGATGTTGGACCTTTCTCTGCCACTGAGTGTGGGGGGCTATTAGGAGTAGCAATAGACATTGAGCCAACTGGTGTGACTGAAAATGGAGACTTGCACAGTGAGAGTGATGGAAGTTCTGGAGATGTACAAGAAAAAGGAGGAGAAAGAGGTGTGCTTAGACGGAGTTCTGGCCAGGCATCAGGTGAGACTCTGGAGGACATGTCCCTGTCTTCTGTCTCATCATTAGACAGAGGCGACACAAGCGAGGAGTTTCTGGATGACTTGGACAGTCTGGGAGATGTGCTTAGTGATGGAGAAATGCCTGACAACAGGACAACTGGAAGCAATACCCAAACCCACCTACACAGCTTTCCAAATGAAGCCATTGACTTGGAAGCTGTAGATGTGGCAGGTAAATCAACTGAACAGAAAGAAAATTCAGTAAAATGTTTAATCTCCCATTTGTGTGAGTTGTTCAAACCTGTATTTATATGTTTGCAGAACATGAAACAGAAAGCCCCATGCAGGACTCACAGAGACCACTAGTTAAGTCTCCAGATCAAGGTGATAATCCACAGGCTTCATCTGTGGAGATGTCACCCTCCAACAGCTCTGGTGGAACCTACATGTGGGATGAAGAGGGTTTCGAGGCCCTTGGGGGACCTGAGACTCATCCATTAGACAGCTACGATGAGTCGGAGCTCAACAGCATGGTAAGCATGTCATAAAAGTGTCCGTGTATAGTTGGCAACTTAAAAGTACTGGTATGTTTTGAAATGTATATACTGTATATATGAATGCATTATAACCTATAACCTTTAACAACTTAATAATCGAGTTGTACATAGCACAGTTTTTGCAGTTGAATTCACACTGATAAAAGTTGACCTTTTTCATTTGTAATATACTTGGATGCCGTCACCAACAATATATGTTTTGCTTCTAGGCTTCAGGCCGACCTCCTGGGTACTACTTCTGGCCTCTTTAGCATGCCACATTGTACTGCCTTACACCATTAATCTATTCCGCTTTTAAATAATTCCTCTTTCATTTTTGTAATTATGGTTCAAATGAGCAGAACCAAGGGTTAAGAAGAAAAGCAAAACTGTGTAGAGTCTTCTGCCAACTCTCGCTGCTGGTTTTATGCGAAGGCCTCTCTCTCCCTGAGAAGAACGCTGACCTGGCCACCAACCGCGTGTTAATAGCTTCACTGGCCTTGCTTTGGTTCCCTGTATTCCTGTTCTAAGGCACCTGATCTTAGGAATGCAAAAAGAGCTTAAAATGGACTGGATTAGAAATCATATAATAAGCTTTATGTGTTTACTACTTTCATGTTGACATAAGCTTTTATTTCCTGAAAATGTAATGTGTTTATTTTACTACCTTTTCGCTGCTTCTGTAGCAAATACCAAAGCAGTGAGAAAGTGAGGAGAGAGCCTTGTGTGTGTGTGTGTGTGTGTGTGTGTGTGTGTGTGTGTGTGTGTGTGTGTGTGCGTGTGTGCGTGTGCGTGTGCTGTTTGTACTGTATGTGCTCATTGGTGCTGTCAGTACCAGCACACGTGATGTAGCCATGTGTACCTGATTAAGAGTTGGTCCTCATGTCTTAAAGAGAGTGTGGTGTGTGTGCATGTGTGTGTAGTAGATAGGTTCAGCTGTAACCATGTGAGAGGTGTTTGGAAAAGTGTTGTTGACATTCCACAATAGGCAAGGACCAAAGCTTGTGCATTTTGCAACCTCTTATCTACCCAAACAATATTTTACATAACAGTGATGCTAAATAACTGAGAATTATATCTATTCCACTGATTGTCCCTTGTTCATATGCTATTCACATGAATAGAATATAGAATAAGTTTGCACAGGATAATATTGTTTTGTAATTGAAATGATGTAGAAAATGGGTGTACAAGTTGTATCCCAATATGTCCAATTCTGTGCTTCTCCACTAGAAACAAAACTGCCACTAGTTAGTATTGAACTGGAGGATGTGTTCCCCCTGTGAGTGGGAGTGGAGGCTGTTATTGCATCAGTGGCAGGCATCATTCCTGCCCTTACCCAGTACGATCAAGTCTAGTACCACCATAAATCTGGAGAAATTACTGCATGCATACTTGCTGCTTGTAGAAATCTGATCATCAGTCTCTGAATTACTCTGTTCTATCTGAACATGTGCCATGTGGGCAATGAAATATTTTAGTGATGTACCTGCGTTTTCATAAGAAGGGTTATAATCTCTGCTGTTAGACAGGGAAAGGTCCCATGTTGGCAGATGAATGAGTGTGAACTAGGGGGGGAAGAAGTAAAGAGGAAAAGGGTAGAAGCAGAAAAAAAAAGCAAGCGAAACCCAGTGAGTGCTGTGTGAAAGATCAGCTCTATGGGGAATCTGCCTTTGAGATATTTAACTGAGCTTTGATTAGAGAAAATGAGCCCACTTACTGTAATTGAATGTGCCCTGTTTGCTCTATCCCACCCATTTTTCTGCAGTTTCCATCAGTTTGTGTGTGTCTCTCTCTCTCACTCCATTGTTCACTGAACAGCTGGAACTATCTATTCAACTGTAATGACCGGGGTAGAAATGAAGCATCAAACAGTATATATCATATTTGTTTAAGGGGCACTCAATAAAATGCTATTTGCAAAGAAATTTAGCCATTAGGGCATCTTTATCTGTCCTGTTTCAGAGTAGTATGCTCTGAATTAGAGAAATTAGAGATGGAGAAGTAGAAATGGAAGGTAATTAGCCCCATCTTAATAATATAAAAAGCAAGGTGCTCAGTCAGGGGCTATACACAGACAATAAACAATCCCCTATGGAAAGTATGCAGCTGATGTTCGTTTAACCAGAACTCACGGGTTGTTGCCGGTATGAAAAATAGACAAGATAATCAACTTCTAGGAATTCACATCTACTGCAGTGGTGTGTTCTGTCCACTTGGAGGCACTGTGCATCCTTAAGACTAAACAAGGTGCATGTGCTTGCCATTGCTCCAGGTTTGTGTGTGCCAGTATTTTTTCTGGCTATATGTGGTTCTATCTGCATTCATATGCTCTGTGGAAAATCAAGGAGTGGGCTACCTGAGCTCATAATAACATTCCCATGATGCACCATGCAGCTCAGTACAGTACCAGCTTTACAAAACTGGCATTGTGAAATGAAGGGCCTCTTCTCACAGTGATTGTTAATGTGTCCCCAGCCTCGGTGCAATTTATCTCACAGTGCGTACACATCAGTGGACCAAGGCACAATGTTATGTTTAAACCGTTTTAGTATTTTAATGATTTTTATTTTCTCAGGCAAATCACAATTGCAAATGCACAGAATAGAAGCAAGAGCTAAAGTTGAAATAGTGTGGGTGGACACAATAATAGCCACACCTGTGGGTAATAAGAATATATAATACAAGCAGTATGAACTGCATTTAACTTGTGTCTAATGTGTATATTGAAACAGCATTAGATGAAATTCAAAGTGTGGCTGTGCTACTGAATTGCTTCATTATTATACTGTAGTTAATATTTAGACCTATACTAGATTATTACCAAACATATTATTAACACTTTTCTCAAATGTTGTATGTGTTGCAGGTTTATTATATTGCATTGCATCATTTTTGGAGCATTTAATGTCATTTTAAGAATTATCCAAATTTAAAATTCAGTATTGATTTTGGTTTGGAGCTGTATGAACTGAAGCTTCATGGAGTCTCTCTTACATGAACAAAAACATTTTTTCTTGAAATTACAGCCCAACAGTCCCCCTCACAGCATGACACCTCGAATGCAAGATGTTTACTTTTTGCCTCATGGTTAGTTGTCTGTTATTTCGCTCTTTTATTTATTTTAGCAGCATTTGTCACATTTTTGGATGAGAAATACAGGAGTGCTCTCTGTCTGGTTTGCAGCCATACTCCTGGTTGTTCTGCAGTCATTTGGTTTCTCCCCTTGCTTCCTCTAAGCTAGAGATTTACTGCTGCCTCTTATCCCTGATTTATTTATTTTGCCTCTAATTTTAGGCTTTTGTGGGACCAGGGTGAGACAGGTCAATTCATTAGTGTTAAAATGAGTGAGGTGCTAAAGCCTTTTGTCTGCAGAGTGCTGAGCTTTTTATGGAACATGCTGCCAGTGAACCGACTATGTTGGTGCATTAATGAGGCGTATAGCTCACCTGCTTTTGTTTGTCTTGATTTTAAACTGACAACAGCAGCCCTTAAGGTTAAGTAATGGTTTTCTGTACGTCCTTTGGTGCATTCAGTGCTTTCCTTAGAGATCTCACACACACACAGACACACACAGAGACAAACTACAAGTTTTTGCTTGTTAAGACAGTGGTCTGAGTCATACCAAAAATTACAGCCTTTGCGTCTATCATTACCAGGCATGGCTCGATTTAGTTTCCGACCACAATTGGGACCTGTTATTTTTCTGGAGATCATTGCTATGCTGTCTGTTATAGTCTCTCAACTGGCCCTCGCATATTAATAATCTTACTTTGGCTGTTTATTGAGCCCTTCATGCAAAAGATACTGTCAAGATTCGGTTGATTACATTTATTAAGTTTATTGATTTCACCGGTGATACAGAGATTGAACATATTATATACCGCCCACACAATGCATCTGCCTAATGTTTTACTGCAGTTTTTCTGTCTTTTTATTTGATTAAATGTTTCCGACCACAATATGAGAATATTATAGCTTGATTTCTGAATATCTGAATATATGCTTTTCTTTACACTGAATTAAGAATTCATATCCAAAGTGGTCAGTCTAAGTATTCATATAGGAATTTTGACTTGTATCTATCTACATTTATCAATACATTGTACTCCTTTACTTCATAGTCATTGTCAATACCCTAAGTTCAATTCAGGAAACAAGCTCTTTTCAATCTACTATTCAGTTCACCTTAATTATCTTATTAAACCTGTATTATCTGCTCGTAGGTTTGTTTCTTTATGATTTAAGTTAGGTTTCATGATGTCAGTACATACAGTGACTGGGTGTACAGTAAATCTAAATATAGAAAGCACATTGTTATTATTCTGTCAGCAAAACTCACTTTTGAGCACCAAATGAAATGGGAAAAGAAAAACTCGGGCAAAACAGGCTGCTGATTTGAGGGTTCTCGAACTCTGTTTTGCTCTTTTCTGCAGCTGCCATTGCTCATTAAACACTTTGATTCGGCATGCCTCCTCTGCACTGCCTCTGTTTCTTTCTCTGAATATTTGCCTGTGCATAGCATATCCCATCCCAAAAAGTAAACTGTATAAGAAATGGATCTTGGCGTTTGTAGCCTCCATGCTAATCAAATGGAAAGGAAAAGTAAGTGAAACCTGTAACGGTATAATAATATCATCTAAGATATTAGTACCAACAGCAACAGTTGGCTTGTGGTCCCAAGGTGAACACAGGAGCAGTGCAAGTACTACTAGTGTACTGTAATTCTGTAATTCTGTCAGGACTGCTGTTCACCTCTGCTGAAGATGTTTCATAACACACTGTAAAGTAGTGAGTACTGAAGATAATTGATAATATATAATTAATCATAAGTACTCATGAATGTATTTGTCACTATAAGTACATTACAGCGTGCTTTAAATCATTTATTAAATGTTTGCACAGTTCTTATGAAAGACAAACAGGGCAATCATAATTCAAGTTTTACTACCTAAAAAACAAATGTTTTTGTTTCAGTATTTGAGACCTTGCCAAGTTACCAAGTTCTTTCTGTGCATCATTTTTATTTTTAGCATGCCCTCCTTCAAGGCCCCCACTTCATAATGACACGATACAAGAAAGAAGAAAATAACACAATATTCAATATAGAAAAAAAGGCTTTGTTTTTATTTTATTTTTTATGAACCCCTAATTTGGTGTCACTCTTCACGTTTGGGCTTCCACCTCTCTTCCTTTTCCCAAAGCTCAGCTCAGAGCTCACGGAGGAAACCTAATTATCCATGTAAAAGCCAATAAGACAAAGGCTTTTACAGTGTGTGTACTAGATTAAGATTATCCTACATTTCACACGTCTTACAATGGTTATATTCAGTAAGACAGACAATGAAAATGGACTTTTTGCTAAAAAACAGCCTTAGTTCAAGAGCCGCAAATGAGTCTGGTAAATGGATTGCAGTGACATGCGGAAATGATTCGGGTAAAAGGACATATCCTCAATCAAAATGAGTAGTGAGTCCCAAGATATTGAGTAAAAAGAATTTTACTGTTAAATAGGGGTGGTAATGTCACAACAGAGGTGCATAATCTATAGTCTATACACGCACACACATAGTAGTATAGCAGTTGAACAGTAGTTGAGCATATCACCCACTCAGCCCGTTCCTGTGTGAAGAGAGTGCATTAGTTATTATGTAGTAATTGAGTATTTATAAGAACATTACTTTGTGAAGTATTTGACCTTAAAAATTAATGATCCTGGAAAAAGACATGTTTTATGTTGGTTTTTATCCTCCTTCTCCAGTAGAGTAGTGAGATTTTATTAGCAACTAATAGCAAGGCAGTGGGTTGAAAAGAGCGGCTTATTTCATGTGAAACAAGAAGAGAAAGGCACAGATGTCTGAGAAGTCAGAGTACATTTAGTGAGAAATGTGCCATGGTGCTAGTTTACATTCAAGCCATGAGAATCCAATGTCTACCAGAGAGCCTAAAAATATCATCCCAAAGAAAGCAGTCAGTAGAATTAAGATCTCTGTAATGAGCTTTTATTTCACTCAGCAAACCTGTTGTTCAGACGCCCGGGTTATTTTAAGGTAAACCGTCAAAGTGAGAGAAGTTCCCAAACTTTCCCAGTGATTTTGAAGGTTTTAATCAGTGTTTGATCCAGCCATGGTTTGTTTGAAGATTCAGCCCATGTTACGATGGGAGCTGAGAGTGTGCCAAGAAACAGACTGAAGACCTTATATCCAGACTCTGAATGATGCTCATGCCCCAGGCTTTGGCTTGATAGAGCACCTCTGGGTGTGTGTCAGACCACTAAGGTTAGACCCATCATATCACTGTGCACGTCGTATGTCAAATTCATATACAAGTAAAATCATTATTCCCTGATTGACTACAACACTAAAAATTAAATTGGCTCATAGCTGCAGTTCAGATGCATTTTAATAATATTTCATAAAAGCCATTGATCTACAGTCTAATCTGAGGGTAAACAACTGCACTGCATTTCTGGGGATTCAATATTTGAAAAGTTTATATTCATCTTAATAGAATCAGTATAAATAGCAGTCATGATCAAATTAATAATAATAGCAATATGATACAAAGGGTGTGTAGTTCAGTTGTTCTGCTCTTCGTCCTCCATGGTAGAGCCCAGAGTGGAGATTTGTAGAAATACACCATTGTAACAAGAAGTGGCTCAACATCTTACTCAGCAACATGGAGCAAAGTATTACATAAGTCCTCAGGCCACACTCAGTGTTCCTACTCAAATCTTGCTCTTATATAATTTCAGTAATTTACCTAAGCCCGTGTCCTTTCCAGATTGGGGTTTGCTCTCATCAATGGCTACTATAGACTATGTGAAGGCTTGTGGACCATAGTGGACGACACACATCATTAGAGCCACCGCTAACCTCCCCATGCACACATAAATAAACACACTAACCGCCTCAGTCCTCAGCTGAAAGATTATCCAGATGCTGTAAGCTGTAGTGTACTGCCAGTGTGAAATGTGATTTCCTCTGAAGCTCCAAGCTGTAACAAAGACAGTCAATGAAATGAAGGGACAGAGACAGAGAGAAAGTGGTGAATGGTCCTTAAATAAAGAAAGGACTCTATAATAAATAATCTGACATACTTCACATAAGGGAGCTGAACCCTCAAAAACATTTAAAGTCTTCTCATAAAGTGGTTTTTCCCCTTATTGAGCTGCTGAGTTGTGTTGAAACACCTCAGTGCACATCAGTAGGCCTACTGTGGCTGAACAAATACAGTGCAGACACTGATGGAGGACTTGCAGCTGCTGCTGTTTTGCTGCTTTCATTGTGTTGATGTTGTGTCTAGGGTGTCTTTTTAACACACACACACACACACACACACACACACACACACACACACACACACACACACACACACAGGTGAACTGTTGAACACAGCTGAAAAGTTCTAGAGTTAAAGTGTCTGGTGCCAAGAAAGGATGTGCTGAAACCACTCCGCTGTATCACAGTATTGCTGTTTTGATACCAGCATATTGCAGCATATGTCAGAAAGGACGTGATGGTAGAGCAGGCAGTTTTAAAAAAAAGAGAGCATGATTCTTAGTAAAACTACTCCATTCTGGGTGATTCAAAAGTGAGCAGGTTAATTGGTAACAGGTGAGGGTGTCATCATTGCATGTTGTATGGCTTCCTCCTTGCTGTCGAGTTTCGGGTTGCACACTGGTTGCAGTGGTGAACTGTGTTAAGTGACAGTGGGTTTTCAAAGTACTCCTACGCCATGTGGCTGAGTTCATCATGGTAGCCGGACAGTTTCTCACGCGGTGCCACCTAAGGGCTCAAAGGTCACCAGCTCATATTCAACAGTGGTTTCACGAAGTGTGTTTCCACACTTCGCCTTTAAACGCTGAGATTTTCCCCGAGTACCTGAATCCTTTCACAATATTATGTACTATACATCTAAATTAATTCATTTTGTTTACTTCTTGCTTCTGTCCCTCTGAGCGTCTTGTAGCATCAAACTTTGAATTTGCTTATATTGAAAAAATACAATTAAGTTAGTCAGTGAAAACTTTTGTCAGATAAAGGTTTTGATGAATTAACCAATCATAAGTCCCAACACTTCTAGGAATGGGATTTGTAGTCTTAAAACCTATTCACAGGCTAGGAAGTATAAAAGTTAAAGGTGAGCCAATGTGACAGGTTAGTTTGTTCCATGACTTTTCAAAAAACAAATATTTTAGCCACATCTTTACTGATAGTATGTGGATGACTGTGGAAATATGTTTTGTTTATTTCATTTCCTTCTTCATTGAGTCTGAAACACTGAGTACCAGTCAGTTATCGTGCAGCACATGAGATTTTCAGTAATGAGCAATGTTATGCTTGTGTCTTCTAGTCAAAGCCCCATCAATTTAGTTTTGTGAAGCACAAAATTGCCTTGAAAAATAAAGCTTTGAACTATTGATTCATTCCTTTGCTTTTGGGTATGCTTTGAATTATTCGGTAGACAGCAGCGCAGCAGTCAGACTAGTTGCATATTCTGAGGCAGTTATGAGGAGTGTTTTTGTTGAGTTTTCAAAGCGTTCTGTATTATCATTCATAATTGAGTGATATTTTTCCAGAAGCCTGTTGTGGTGTATGAAATAAAAGCGCCTTTCTCCTGTTACGCTGTTGCAATGAGATAATCATGTGTAGCAGTATCATCAGAAAAGTCACTGATAGGGCATCTTAAATTGTTACTGTGTTGATGAAAATAAAGGGATGAAAATATAATGAAATATATGTCAGAAATAATTATTTACACCCTCTATAATTATAGCACTTTGTATAATGTGTTAAACAGTATTCTGTGTTTCTCAGGCAGTACCTGTGGAACCTTGTGCTCCCTGTACATTAGTGTAGCTTAACTCACAGAAAAGGATGAAGTAATTTAATGAAGTATATCGCAGCAAAATTGAGCCATTGTTTGCCGATATTTAAAGGTTTTTACAGCTGACAACATTAACTGGAACACACAGCGACAAGAAGTCTCTTTGTGCTGTTGGAAGACATTGCAAATGGCCGACCAAGGACAGAAGATCCTTATTCATGTCAAAACATGATTTAGCAAGCTATGTGAAAATCCATTTATGAATAATTGGACAATTGAAACTGCACTTATTTTTTATTTTTAGATATTTGTGCACTGTTTTTTTTCTGAATTTATATGTACATGTCTGTCCCCTCATGGTTAGATATTTCTCTCCTAGCAGTTGTTCTTGTAAAGCAAAAATATTTTTGCCCAGAGGCAAAATCATATAATGACTCTAATGCTCTCTAATGTGCCTCTAACGTGCATGTCGAATTATCTAAAGCCACAAAATGAAGCGTTACCTGTGATTTCTGCGTTTTTTCCAGGATATCCTGAACAACTTTGACCCTCCGGGAACTGGAGAGTTGAATGATGATGACCTCATGCTGGATGTGGACCTCCCAGAGGATGGCTTGCATGGTCAGCACACATATATACACACACACACACACACACACACACACACACACACACACACACACACACACACACACACACACACACACACACACACACACACACACACACACACAGACACACTCTTACACTCTTTGTGTAATTGCAGTCCTGTGCACCCTGCACAAGATTAACATTTTTGAGGTTATTCTGTGGCCATGACAAATGCCTCAGTTTCATTGGCTGGAGGTTGTCCATTATTTTCATATAAGCGGACACCTCCAGCAAAAACTGTTCTGATCATAATTGTAAATTAATGCATTACCAAGGTCTGAGCTTTCTATTTCCAGCATGTCCTTCTGTGATGTATAATAGCTTGAATAAATTGAATCCTGCCTTGCCTTGGGTTGCAGATTTGCTTCTGCAACATTACAATTGTTGGCCCCCTTGTTGTCTATTATGTGCTGTTACTCTTTTAATATTCACTTTCCGAAGAGTCATTAAATTACAACTCCACCGCTGCCGCACAGCTGGCTTTGAATGACAGCTAGGAAGCTGACCTGGAGAAGTATTCGGCCAGCTGTCTCTCACTGTTCATAGAAACACATGTACCCACAGAATTACATACGGTACCAGCACATCCACACTTCAGTAGGCAGCTTCAATAGGAGCAAAGTTTACATTTGATTACCTCGACAACAACAGTATGGTTGTAGAATGATTATTTTAATAGCTTACTATCACCCTCTTACATATAATAACCATTGAATTCCTGGGTGTTGTCTTTGTCACCTATGTTGACTTTGTAAATGTAATCAAGTGCCAATCTTGAGTGAAATAGCTTCTTTGTTGGTGTTATCACGTAATCAGGTCACATTAGCACCATATGTTGTGTTGACACCGTTATTAAACCTTCATCATATTGGAAAATAATTTATTTGTATGTAATTGTGTGTTTGAATCACTTTTAATGTGGAATAACAGGCTTGGTACAAGCAATGGTCTCTTTAGCACCAAAGTTGGAATTTACATCCAAGAGGACATGTATATTCAATGGGGCCTTGGAATATACAGCAGATGTTCATACATGGTCTTTTTTTGTTGCATCTTATTAAAAAAAGCAGTTTAATGCAGCAGCCCTGCAGTATATTCTGCCATAATGTTTCTGCTTTTGTTGAAACTGTGTTAAAGAGGTGTTGATTCAACCTTATGGTCATTTTGGAATCTATAAATTGTGGTGCTGTTGGATTGTGTGTTTCTAACATTGGGTCTGCTCTCACTGATATAATCTACAGCCTCCAGAATGACCATAAAGTTGAATCAACACCTCTCTAAAACAGCTTGAGGAAAAATGGAACATTATCACCCTCATGAAGGCAGAATTTATTGCAGGACTGTTGTATAAACTGCACTGGTTTTAGGTAGCTTTACCTAATAAACTTGCAGCTGGGTATTCACTTCACGCCTCTGATATCATCATTCCTAGTGCGTAAACAGTGAGTGGTTTGTTTTTGAGAGAAAGATAAAGACAGAGAGACAAGGGCAGAGGAATTTGAACTTGAGTGTCATCCTCTCCTGCTCCTTTTTGGGAAGTGGCCATATTTATAGCTCTCTATGTCATGGCTAGAGCTGGTGTCATGGTAGTCGGACTGAAAGTGAGCCTGGCTGAACAGTGCGCTTAGATCCAGCCCGCAGGGCAGGCTCTGAAACGTGGGATAGGGAAGGGTGTCTTCTTCTTCCTGAAGACACCCTGACTCTGCCACACAACAGGAAAAAGGGGCAGGGGAAGAGAGATGTGACAAAATAGGAGGTGGCCTCATGTAGTATTTTTATCCAGCTGTCAGGTCCCTTGACTGGAGAGAGGCCCCGGTTTTCTCCTTTGCCTCCCTCCACTGGTGACCTCGTGGCTTGGACACAAACCAGTTACCTCAGCTGCTCTCTCCCCACAGCCCCCTCTCCCCAGTTCCAGTTCCTAGGGAGTTCCCAGAAAAACAAGGCTGTCAACAAAGACAGAACTAGACAGGATGGGAGCTGGGTTGACTTTCTCTCTCTGGCCCTTTAACTGCTCACCAGCTGACTTGACAAGGACTCATCACCACTCTCCGTCTGGGTTTCTCTGTCTTTACGGATTTTTCTTTTTCACTTGGAATACATTCAGCCAGTATCACTTTTCAGATGACTTTTTCTCAACTGAAACGGAGTTATTGAGAGAGCTCAAGTTTCCTGGAATGTAACAGTTCAGTATGAAACAGGCTGTCTGCTCCCGGGCTTTGTGGTGACACTCAGGGTAAAGTATTTGAACCACCACTGCTGAATTCTTTGGACAGGGCCTTTCAATCTGGCGGTATTTCTCCATGTCTTTGTCCTTTTCTCTCAATCTTGCAAACAAAAAGTCAAAGGTTCTTTTGATTTCTTGTGGGTCAGGCTTTGTAGTTGTCAGTTGTGTTGCAACCATGGTTTGTATTACAGCCAAATGCTATTGAAAGTTGCCAGATACTGCATATTTTTGCAGTAGTTCTTGAATTGGGGCCTACCCCTATGTGTGTGTGCGTGTGTGGTGCAGACAGCCAAAAGAAATGGAGAGATGGATAAGATTATACGTAGCAATACTAGAAGAGAGTATTTGAAATATACATCACAGTATTCATTACCTCAATGAAAAATGCACTCATAGTTATGCATTGTGTGTGTGTGTGTGAGTGTATATCTTACACACCGTCTATCTTCAGCTACCAATTTGTGCTGGTTTCAAATTTGAAAGCTAGAAAGCTATTTTCTTTATTATTATTGACTTTTATTGTCTCCATCTACTGTATGCTGCATCTGTAGTACACTGTATCACACATTGCTACTATTTCAGGCCTGATAGCACGGTGTATACTAGCATTTTTATCTCTCACTTACTGCTTCTCTGTTTCAGATTAAGTTTCTTTTACTCTACTTTATTGTGCACTATATTTTCCCTATATAGACGTTGACAGGATGTCGCAGATTGAGCGCTCGGAGAGGTACGGCCGACAAGGACAGCGTCGTAAACATCACCGCTGGAGTGGACCAGACCACTCCTACAATGATAGCAGGTTATTTAGGCTCGAGAGATTAAACAATGTTGTCAGAAGAAGTAAAAAGTAGAAATGAAAAAGTGAAAACACTATAAATCTGCCATTATTCTGTTTTGCTCTTTGTCTGACTGTATCTCTCTGTGGCTGTTTGTCTCTTTCTCAGGGCCCATCTCTTCCAGCACTATGATGATCTCAAGGCTCCAAGGATGTCTTCATGGTCGATCCCCCCTGAAAGGAGACAGCATGGCTACACAGTGATGCTGGATGAACTCACCCTTGAACACATGACACAGGACTGCAGCTCACTGAAGAACCAGCTACTGAAGCTCAAAACATTACTAAAGGTTTGATTCATGCCCACATGGCTGCGTTTATGCTTGTTGGTATCTATACATCTGTGCATGTGTGAACTGGTCTTTAATAGTGCCACTCTCTGTCACAGAAATGGAGTGGTGAGATCAATAGATTTGTCATAATAATAGCATAAAAAGTGATATTCGTGCTTAAATCTCCTTCAGATGTGTTCGTTGCCTTGATTGCAATTAGGCAAACGCTTCGGCTCTATTGCCTCTAGAGGAAAAATGTCTGTTGGCCCATTAGTAACCCTGTTCTTTAATGAGTTTTATTTAGTATGATATTGAAATCATGGCAGCAATTGTAAATCGAGCCCCAACACTTGTTGAATACTAATTGATCTTTGCTTTATTGCACCTATATCTAGCCACCTAGCACAGCACTGATTATCTGTAAAGGTTCCAGTTGTATTTGTCTACCTGAATTAGAGCACTTAGATGTAGTGGTGAAACCAAATGTATATTTCACAAAGCTATTTGACTATTTATCAACATAAGTTTAATAATTTTCCTCAAAGTGACAAATTAATGAATGTTCTTTTTATTAATCTCCATTATTCTCCTGTATTTATCTGAACTTTAACAGGGTACAACTTTTCAAACATGATGATTCAGTTTGATTGGTAAATCAAATTCTTCTTGGACATATATACAATATATAATAATACTATTTGAAGAGATAATTTTGGGCATTAACTTGTCATAAAATGTGATCTGATCTTCATCTAAGTCAATAATATTAACAAATATGATGCACCTAAAATCATTTTAAAGAATTTTAGCCCATTCTTCCTGCAGAACAGCTTTAGCTCTGTTATATTCTTTCTTTATTCTTATTTCATTGCAAGCTGGCACTTTTATCAGTATGGGAACAAACAATCACAGACTGTAACGGGAGTCTTACACTTCACATTCTGTACACACAGGACAAAGTCTTGCCAAGTGCTGCACTTTAATCTAAGCAGCCTCTAAAATAAGGATTTTTTTAATGTGTATTGAAAGCTCAAAAACATACACAGCAACTCTGCCTCAGGTCTCTGACACTGGTGGCTGACACTTCAGGGTCTGCAGAGTATATGTGTTAAAGAGTAAAATTATTCTGCAGGACTGAAATGTTGCTCTTGAGGCATGCCTACGGCAGTTACCATTGATCCACCTCACAGTGAATTCTGCTCTGTGTGTGTGTGTGTGTTTTGTTTGTATCCAGCTTGAGGATACAGACTCTCCAGCAGATGTTCCTGAAGAGATTGAAGACAATACCACTGCATCACAGGTAAGAATTGTTACCTGTGGTGTACAGCATTGGTTGCTACTGTAGGATATATTGTGTACTATATATATATATATATATATATGAAATATGTATTTATCTATTTATTTATTTATGTCGTCCAATTTCAGGTGGAGGAGCTGATTAAGGAAGTGCAGGTGCTCAGAGAGGAGCTGAGAAGTCGAGACAAGACCATTGCTCAGCTCACATTACAGTGTCAGCAGCTACAGCAAGAACATCAGCGGGAGCAAATGGTGAGTTGATTTGAACTAGACCGACAAGTGAAAAGTCTGAAAAAGCAACTGTATAGAGAAAAAATATACTTCAAGTGTATCCATTCAGTGCAATAAAAGGAAAGACAAGAAACTGTCCTCCAGCTTTATGGTTGGGATTTAATTAGAAGGTGCACTAGATGCTTTATCTTAATGTGTGTGTATGTAAATTACTTCTGCTGTTGATGCAGTATATGTTGTGGAGGTGGTAAGTGTAGCATCTTATTAATGAGACATTAGTGAAATTAGAAACAGCTGTTAAAAGATCATTGCTTAGATAACTGGAAGCAAATCACAAATATACCTCAAATGGCTTTAATAATAATAATAATAATAATAATAATAATAAAAAAGGACACGTCTATCTTCAAAGCTTCAACTGAGAGAACTCCACAAAACTGAAAAGAAATAATGAGAGAAGCCTCACGAAGCATATCAGAGGGAAAAATCACTCCTCACAGATATGAGATAGTCAAACACTTCTGGGCACAACTACTGCCTTTTTTGTCCACAGTTTAGCTTTCTAATGGTCAGTGAGGACTCACTGTAGAAGCCGTCATTGTAGGTGGGAGTTCAGCTTCTGCTGGCTACGTTTCTGGACTCCTACATACACTCTGGTGTGTACGTGCATGGTTATAGCTGTCTACCAATAACCTCCGTTCTGTTTGCTTTTAGCTGGCTCCATCTCCATTCAAACATTCATTAGTGTCTTGACCAGGCTCCCTTGTTAGCTAAACAACCGTATGCCTGACTGACATTATTCAGATCCCTGCTGTATTGAGAAATACCAAAATGTCAAATCAAGGCATGTCTGCTAGTCTCCCTGCCATATCGTATCCCTCCAATTAGAACTAGCACCTACCCACTGCAGGTCCAGCATAAGAATTTTGCGCCCACACCCTCAACAAGCAGAGAGAGTAAGAAAAAGCTATGATATATTTTGAGATTTGTGTCTAAAATTAATGAGTGTAGAGGCTGGAAGAGTGAAGATTTTGGGGGAAGTAGAAAGAAGACACAGGGAACCAGAGAAATTTAGTCTGCTGACGCTGTAGTGAAGCACTCGTATGTGGTTATGAGGAATGCTGTAAATGACATTCTGCTCGTATTGTCATGGCCTCTTGAGCAATGATGAAGCAATAAAAACAAACACATAAGAAGGGGATTAGTGTAATGTGCTGACAAATCCTGAATGAGAAAATATTAATTAAAAAATGATTTAGACTCTGTGGATATTTTTGGTCGTGTGGTTTATGTAATATCTTGAAGTTGAAAGCCAAAATGCGTTTAAAAATATATTAGTGTTTGTTTTCGGGGCTGAAAAAATGAAATAATGGGTGAGAGAAAAGTGGGACCCTAAAAGATTTCTGATTTCTCTGCCCTACTTGACAGAATGCAGCTTTGGATGCTGCTTCCACCGCTGTTGAGGCAGACTGCTCACGATTATATGCTCACCTTGTCTGAGCTGCATTGAAGGCTGGCAAAAACTAGCAATTTCTGTCAGATTCTGCCACAGAAAGTACAAGTTGCTCTGCTATTTATTCACATATAAAGGAGACGACGTGCGGTAGAACAAAAGTCTAACAAAATTATTTAATGTGCATCATTAGTTGTTCTGTCCCAATATTGAGTTGAATTTAAAAAAGGCTAATCCCATTTATTATTCACATGAGGTCGTCCGTCAGACTGTTTTGTCAGGAACAGTTTTACCAGATAAAAAAGGAGGTAGAGGGAACGTTTGATTAAAATAAATGGAATACGGTTTACAGAATCACAGAATCATTAAATTACCATATAAAGGTAATTCTAGCCATCTGGCCTTTTTTCCTCTTATTTCATAATCATGACCATCAATCCTACTTTGAAATTGTGTGATAGTCTCCTGGCTTTGCGAACCAGTTTTGCTTCCACATTAGAGAAACAGGATAAAATGTACAATTCCCTGTTTGGAAATATTCACTCACATTCGGAATGGTACCAGCTTTATATATGAATTAAAAAAAAAAAGTGTTTCTCTTAAGTCCATTGACATTTCTAGTTTCAATCCATTTGTGATTTTAAATGTTAATTGAGGTGGTTGTAATTTCAATGTGCTCTGCCTGACAGACGGCCTAAAAGACCAATTTTCAGGCTTTTAAGCAGCATGATAGCAGAAATAGGAAATGGTTGTTAAATAAATATAAATTATACACCATTCAGACATTGGCAATAAATTTCTTTCATTGATTGTTCTATTTTTACCCTCAGTCTGCTCAAGGACGTCAGGTCAGGTGCCAGTGCCACCACCAGAGGGCTCCCTCTTCACTGCGGCAGAGCGACAGACAGATGGACAAGCGGTTGCAGCATCAGTATGACAAGGCCACGCAGACATACTGGAGACCAGCCAGCCAAGCTGTGAGTCCGAACATAACACAAAATTGCTCCTGACAGTTGTACTTTTTCAACCTTTGTGTTGTGTGAGTCACCTTTCTTCAACTATTGTGATAATGTTAGTATATTGCAGCGCTTGCCTTGTGCACTGGTGCACATAACAGCTCGACAATCACATTGGGATACACTGAAGTGCGTGTGCAATATGTTGCTGAGTTGCTCCACTTAATTCAGTTTGCCAGTTTCCCATTTATCTGCTGCCTCTCTCTGGTCGGCCATGTCTGAATTGTTAGATGACTACAACATGTCATCTCTATGGAATGGAGTTTATTAGGTTGTCAGCGGGCTTGTCACTTGTTCCTCTCCAGGTCTCACACCAAACAGGGAGTTGTGAGACTGATGTTGATGTTGAAGTGATGGAGAAAGAGATACAGTCGGAGTATGGGATAAAAAAAAAAAAAAGAGAAAAAGTCATGGAGGAAAGCAAATAAACAGAGAGACAAAGAGAAAGAGAGAGGTGGAAGATGGCTAGATAGGCTTTCAGTGTGTTCAATACCATGCCTCAGTAGTATGCTGTGTGGCAGCCAAGTATTGATTCAATAGCAGGAGTGCCACAGGCAGGGTGCCTAGTAAACACTCCCCTAATTGACCTGCTCTCAGCTGAAAAGGTGACACACATACACACACACAGAGGCGTACATGAGCAGTATAAGGAGATTAGATGAAGAAAAGAATAAAATGAAAAAATACCAAAGAGATTTCCAGCTATCAGTACGATTGCAGAGCTAAATGTTAGATGTTAAATGAGGTCCAGCCAATGGGTGGTGTGAGTACGAACTGAAATTACTTTATAATGTAATGCACATAGACTTCAGAGGGAAATAATAAAGGAGAAACAGGCGGGCTCACTAACTACAGTAGGTCCATGCTTAACCAGAACAGCATATGGATGGATAGTTGCTATGGCAACCATCAAAGCAGGGCTGGCTGTACTCAATGGGAATCATTTCCATGGTGGAAACATACGTGACCTGCAGTACCTGGTGTATAATAACATACTAAAACACACTCTTTTCTCTCGACTCCTTGTATATATTTAGTTTTCTCCCATCATTTATTCTTCCTTTCATTTACGCTGCTGTGTCATCACTAGAGTGGACACTGTTTCCTGCACCGGGGTTCGCAGCATTGTGAGGACAAGTGCATTATGTTAGTGACATTTTCCTCTTCAGAGCATGGAATTGCTCTAAAAGGTTAGCTGTGGGTTTTGTGTTGTGTTTTTTTTTTTTTTTCTGACAAGGTAACAAGAAAGCAGAGCACCGAGTAAACAAATAAAGCCAAGAGAAAAGATGTTTCTCTCTCTGTCTTTCTTACTTTTCGATGGTATCAAAGCTCTCGGTATCACACTGACAGATTTAACACCTTCTGCAAGCTGTGTTCTTCATACAACACTTAGCTTTTTACCGCTTGTGTTCGCTTTATCTTCCATTGTGTTTTTTTGCCAGCCTCTTAGACTACAGCTTCTTTCTTTGTTGTGTTCGCTTTATCTTTCATTGTGTTTTTTAGCCTGCTTCTTAGACTCCAGCGTGTTTTCCAGCCCTTAAATATAATTTTGTCTTTCTTGAGTTCACTTTTCAGGATTTCCCAACACGCACATTCATAACGTGGTGTCAATTCGTCATTTTTTTCCCTCTTGGTCTCTGAAATGCCCTTTTCTCTTGATTTACCTCTCCGCTGACATTTAAAGTGCTGCTGTATCATAGCACTGGAAAAGCTCTTGCCTTCTCATAGCATTTTTGAGTGCTAAGCTGAAAGGATCAGACAAGAATAATTCTGATGTCAAAGGCCAGTAGCTAAAATCTTTTTATAGCTTTAAAGCTGATAACTTGTTGCCTTATCAGTGCACCCTGGCACTGGGAGGTCTGGAGTTGCGCCCCTGGCTGAGTCCTGCCAACAACTTGAACACGGACATTAGAAGCAATCTTCCTGTGAGCTCCGATTAAGTTCTGTATAACAAAGGAGTAAAGTTGTGATCTTTGACCTTCTGATGCTTGTTAAGGACATTTACTTTTTGCTGCACAGTTCGTTATTCATGCAGCATCTTTAAGAAGTTTAACTGTTCTTCTCAGAGGAGAGGCTCCTTCTTATTATTTCTTCTTAGGAACAAAACATTGCAAAAACATTTTGCTGTTTGTTGAAGCCAGTGATGTGCTTATCTTCTAACTTCTTCACACTATGTAGGAAGGCTTTGGCAACATTGCTTCAGGCACCAGCTCCTGCAGCTTCCTATTTTAATCTGTGTACAATCCAATTTGGAGACCAGAAGCATACTTAGGAAGAAAAACAAGACTCACAATATGGTTTGAATATGTGACTGTAAATGTACAGGAGGCAGAAAAATGTTGGCCACACGCGTCGCTACAAGATGACTCTTCTTCAACAGCTCCCCAGAGCAGTCACAACAGCAAACATGTAGTCTGTTGCTCCTCGTTTTTTTAACAACAGATATAACACGAGCGCTATAATTTGAGTAAAATCAGGTGTAGCACAATAAAAAAAAAAAAAACGACATAACCTCGTGCTTTTGTGTCTGTGCTTTTGTGCTGAGAGGCCCTGATTGTCTGCATATGTTTGTGCGCGTTTGCGTGAGTGGGATGTGTCACATGTATCACTCGTACTCAAGTGTGGGCCACACTCTGTGTGACTGAACAATGAGTTCAGCAGACTGAGGACTGAGGAGCCGACCTTGTTAATAACCCAGATAAACAAACACACAGATGAGCAGCAGCAGTGAAACAATGGCAACACAACAGGCAGTGTTTCATCAGTGGCAGACAGAAAGGATAATTACAGCTACCCTCCCACTCCCTCTCTGCCTTTTAAACCTCCTCTTCATCATCTCTTCTTCTCTTCTCACACCTCTCTTTGTGTCTTTTTATCGCTCCTGTTCTCTCATGCATTTCTTTTCTTTTCCTGTTCTTGTTTCACTGATTTCTTTCTTTCCCTGTATTTTTTTTTTTATCTTTGTCATTCTTTCTACGTCACTACTCAACGTCTCACTTCTTGTAATCACATATATTTTCTGTCATATAGCAAGTGAGGGAGAGAGAGAGAGATAGAGAGAGGACACGGAAGGGAGAAAGAAGAGGATGGAAGAGGTTACTGATCAGTGTTAAGCTGTAGGTTGAAAGAATAAGTTTCCTCCTCTCAGATCCTGACATTACCTCTCCACCCACATGCCCTCTGTCTGCCCCCTTGCATCACAGACACACCGTCACGAATGCACATATACACACTTACACATGCACTCTGATTAACACGCTCTCACACAACAGAATCGTCTTGGACAGGTGAGGATTTAATTGCCAAAGTCAGTGAAGTGAGACATTGTGGTCAGACCTGAGGTATTAGCTGTAAGCAGCCGGGAGCAGCTCTGTGCAGTGGATTAGGGGATTCAAGCAGAGAGAGGCCGTTGTAGGGACACAGCATCATGGCTTCTTATAAATACTGTTGTTATTCGATGAAGGCCGTAGGATTACAAAGAACAAGTTTTCCTTGACTTTTAAGTTCTTGTCCTACTTTGCCAAGTTTCACCATCTGCTTTCGGGACACTTGGAATAGCTTAATAAATCCTGAGAGTGCATTTCATTATCAAAGGGGCCTCAAGTGAACATTTCACTACTGGCACTTCTGGTTTGGTACTTATTTCTTATTTGAGACACAACTGCTCTGTTTTGTTCCTCATTTGTTTGTGTTCTGACCTTACATTTATTTTGCATTTAGATTTTTAGAGTATGATTCACTTGTCTGCAGTTGGAGTTCAATCCTAGTCGATGCTAACTCTCTGCTACAGTAGTCTGTGCTACAGACTTCTATGTGCTACCTCCTCTACCTCTTGAGTTTTACCAAGACATCAATCGTGGGTGGTTTTGAGGCTGTTGACCCAGTGCCAGGGCCGGTTCACCACCACTATGCAGCCCACACCAACACTGAAGAAAATCCTGTCCAGTCTCAAGGGGTTGTTTTCTTTGGAAAGAACCAAGCAGGAAGTGTTTCTACCAGTTATTAAACTCAGGGTCTCTGTGATGGTGGGTGGGAAATGAAAGAAGTTTTTTTACGAAATTGATGGAATATGAGAAACCTTTATATTTTCCCAGTTTCTGTCTCTCTGCACTGTCGATGCTCTGATGGTCCTTCATTGGAGAGCCTTTACAGGGATGGAAAACTGTAAAACACTGACAGGCTAAGCTGCTGTGGAGGTCTAATAAAGCAGCCAGACACTGTCAGGATCATTCGAGAGCCCTCAAACATACCCTCTTGTTCTCATCGCCTAAGGTTTTCCTCTCTGCAAATGAAGCCTTGATGAGAGGCTATTGCCTAGACCTCCCACTCAAACACTCTTCGGTGTTCAAGGAAGGACACGGACAAGAGCAGAGCAGACAAACTCTGTTCTTCTTCCTCATGCTGGGAAGTTACTACCTTCCCTTTCTCCTCGTCTATTGCTCTCTCTGTTTCATTTTCCCTCTGATAGGTCCAGCGCCTCTCTTTTATAGTAGAATTGTATTTGAGAGACAGCCCTCTCCACAGCTGAGGAGAGGAGAAGGACTTTATAAGATTTAAGTCTGTCTGCTTAACGTGACGGCCCTGCTGCCCCTTTACTTTGGCTCTCCCGATGGGGCCATGGATCTTTGAATTGCTTAGGCTGAAGAGAGCCGTGGTATCAAGTAAAAGGCTTGTATTCTTTGGTCTGTGCAGAGTTAAGGATGATGGTAAAACAAAATGTTCACATGAAAGCATTCTTAATGTGACAAAACAAGAGTATAAAAACACACTATTTGATGATTCAACCTTTAAACTAGGTGCAAAAGCTAAATAGAGCGTTACCAACCTTAATAATCTATGCCTAGGGATAGATGATTTAAGCATTGACTGTACATGTTTATATAGAAGTTATAACAATTATTTTGATGCATTATGAGGAAAAGTATGTAGAGTGTCATGCTATTTCTGTTATAGTCTCTAGTATAACTTCAGTCATTGCTATAATAGAGATCTTGAAGTTACCACAATTAAACGTCCTGAGTAAACTTCACATACTGACATTTATTTTTTTATTTATTTACCTTTCCCCTTGCAACAAACCTTTAGGAGGATTGGATTTAACACAGATACAGTGTGTTTGGCTGTCTGTGCATGTCTGGCTGTGTATGTTCTTTCCATTCTCATTAACATTATGTGAGTGTGTTTCTCTATGTGAGCATGCCTCTGTATGTGTTTGTGTGTACGTGGTGTGTCATGCCTTTTGTCTTTTGTGTTTTTCTCTGCGTAGGGTGTGCTGCACAACCCCTTGCTGTCCCAGTGGCAGGCACAGCACCAGGGCTTGATCCGTACCAGCATGCCGCAGCGCAGACTAAGTGAGTCACTAACAGTCTTTGCAGCCTCTTCTCCATCTTTTCATAACACAGCACATCCGGGGGTCTGTAAATAGCCTGAAAAAGTTTGACTTTGTCTCCAATTAAAATCCTCTAAACTAGCACTGGCATTTTCACTGAGCAATTATAGAACAATTTGTGTATATTTGCTTTTAGATTCATTTGGATCAAGGCTAGTAATGTGCACAATAGTGGTTTGTTTCATTAAACACAGTGTGACTTCTTGTTCCTTACCAATTAATTTTCTGGTGTCTTCTTGTGATTGTGATGCAAATACTTTTACTTCTACCCTTCACTTTGCTGCTTCCCTCTGTTAATACAGCATTAATCTAAATTTGCAGCAGAGGTCGTGTCAGTATAATATGGAAATGAATGATATGATAAAGTCTTCCTATCACAGCGTGTGTGTACAGTTCTCAAATTAATAGCACACAAGACCATCACACGATCTTTGTTTCGGATATAGAGGTATTTCTTTCTGTAGACTGAACAGTTGGACTTTGCAGTGGCGCAGGTGTATTTTCAGTATCAGATCTATTCTATGAAGACAATTTTGACAAATACGGCATGTGTGTACAGCCCAGTATTCAGTCAAAGTGCCTTCTCTCCTACCAGTAGTTTTCATTCTCTAATTAAGCAAAAAATATCAAAAGAGAGAAAAAGTGTGGGAGGAAGGAGGTAATGGCAGTGAAACTTACTAAAATAGCCAGTCATATTTAGATATAAGATGAGAAACGGTAAATGGGAGGAAGTGTGTTTCTGTTATATTGGATAAACTATTAATGCTCTGACCCCCCACTGGGAGCTTTGGCTGTACACAAACCAACAATGAGTTCTTGCCAGTAATAAAGGTTGTTTACAATAGAAAATAGAAATTGCCAGTTCTGAAGTTAGATTGAATGGAGGTTGCAGTAACTTTCTTTTGCATTAAATAGTTTTTTTGTTGAACTAATGTGACCTTTACTAGGAAGCATGTGCCAGGTGTAAATTCTGCATTAAAAATGTCCTAACCCCAACTTACAGCCTGCCTTTCCCACTTTCTCCATCACACTCCACCCTCATTTCCAGTCTTTTAACCTTTTTCTCTCCTCATCTCATCTCAGCACTCTGTCACTCAAAAATCTGAAAATGAATCTCCCATGTTGTCTCTCTTCTACCTTTGCCTCCGCACATATTTTGCCTAGGGCAAGGAGTGGAGCACCTAGTGCAGTACTTCACTGACACAGCGTGGTACAGTAATATTTTCTTTAACATGAAGTCAACATGCTGCCCCAACTCCTGCACGCTAGGCTATGGTTTGACAGAAGCATGCCCTTTTACATTTCTCAGTTTGCATGCTTGGTGCCAGGTTTTCAGTTTGACTACGTATTTCTTTGTGGAACTGGTCTTTTCTTATTGGATGAGAGTTTGGGGTCACAGCAATACTTTCTTAGCTGATCTTTTTTTTCGATCTTTGGTTTATTTTAAAAATTGTGTTCTGTTTTTGTGCTGTAGTTAATTTCAGTTTGACATTTGAGGACTTTTTATTTGCATCCTATAAGTATATATGCTATGCATGCATTGGTAAAGCCCTCAGTGTGAATTTGCCTTTCTGTATGTTATTCATTCAATAGGTGCTAATTCTTTGTGTTCACCTTGAAAGGTTTGGATGAAGAGTATTGAAAGGAATAACATTTAAGTTACTGGTCTTGAATGCATATTACTGCTGTCCAGAGCGATTGCCTTCATCGCAACTCTACTATCAAAGGCTGTTAAGAACAGCGAGCCAAAGACAATCTAAGTAATCACACATCCTCTGCTCTCACATTCTCCCCACAGCTTTAATTCAAACACAATCCACATCACCATTTTCACAACCACTTATATTAAATGATAGTATGACGTCTAATCTAGCTTTGAAATGGAGTGCCACCATATTGCTAGTCTCATCTGTGTATGCGCCGCAATCCTGTTATCTTCCAATAGACATAATGGGGAATATTTACATACTTATTCAAATTCACACTTGTGTGTGTGTGTGTGTGTTTTGTGAAATCACACTCTGTTTTTCATAGTGAGAGTAGCTAGAGATGAGATGTTGTGGTGTACCCTGACATCACCCAGCTGCCTCAAATTGGTGCAGTTCTTGGTTGGACTGACGATTGTCTGTTAAAGCGATAGCTATCATTAGTGAGATGAGATATTTATTTCTTGGCAGCGCACTGAGGAGCTCAAAATACTAAAATTGCTGCTAATTGTTAGTGTCTATGCCAGACAGCGGTAGATGCAAATAATTATTGACTATAGATACAGCATGTTGCATCGCTGACAAAAGCTTTCAGGTGGGCCAGCTATAAATATATGGGCTCATGCAAAGCTCACAACTGAAAGTGCCATATCCTATACACATATACTGTATGTGTCAGTGGGTTTGTCTGAATGAGACAGGAGAAAAATATGAAATACGATTTAAGATGAATAATACCACTCACCTTTTGGGTGATGTTGGATTTATTTTGATGTCCAAGAAGAAAGACACCCTAATTACATGTTTATAGTTTGAGTGGTGGAATAACCAGACGCACTCTAAAATATTATTTGTTTAGGCGTATGCAAATTACAATAGTACTGAATAGTAAATACAAATTAGTATTTTGTTCCTTCCTTATTGTTCTAGGCTAGTGGACGCATTGTGGCAGGGGACCAGGAGATGGAGCTGTGGTCATGGACATCTCCTCCCACTCACAATACAAATGACTGATGGTAGAAACAGGCAGAACAGCCAGAGCAGCACATCCAAACTATATACTCACATCCTCAGAGATTGTTTTACTTTTAACCCACAGTGGAAATGTTTCTGCCAAAGCTGAGTTCATGCTTTTTACTAGCTTTACATTGTTCCAAGTGGATTTAGATTCTTTAGGTTCTGCTCAAGAGACTGAGGGGAAAAAACAGACAAAACAATGCTTAAAAATGATGCCTTACAGAAACAATCTTATAATAAGTAGGCTTATTTTTATAGATGTCGAGGTCATAAGGTATTCATGAAATGTACTGTATATTGGAGAAGATATTTATATTGTTGGTTTTATATTGTGCTGTTTATTTGTGGACATGCGGTTCATAAACGGTGAGGCATTATAAATTCTCTGGAAAAACAGTGGCCCCTCATGTAAAGGTGAAATCCTCTAGAGTATCTACAGAGCCCTGCTGCAGAATAATTTCATACAATCTGTTTTTCAGTGGCTACAAATAAACAAATAAAGCATGTGTAGGGAGTGGATAGATATATCACAAATGCTAACACATATGTCAAACTGGCTGTTTCGAAGCCATAGCTAATGTTGTCATACCAGATAATTACCATGCATCTAATATTTCACATAACAACCATAGGTTCCACTAAGACAGTAATTGTTGTGGAGCTGTGAAAAACGGCATTAGATATGAGCAGGTGTTTGTGCTGTTGTGCTCATGCACAACCCTGCATGTTCCCCTGTGGAAGACGACGCCGTGGTTGGTCCAAGTTTCATGTGGTTAACTGCTCAGCATGTTCTTACACAGGCAGCAGGCATAGCTTTCAGTTTGAATGTTTTGTAACCCCTCCGCAGCAGCGAGCGCAAAATGATTTAAAGACTTCAGTGGATTCCAGGCACTCGCATGGCAAGGTTATTCTTCACTGCTTGTTTTAAATGCTGAATCAGCACATCACTTTTTCTGTGACTTCACCCTCCTCCATTCAAGCAATAGTTCAGAGACTGACAGGGGTGACTAGTTGTAATATTAATATAAAACAACTGACTTCTTCCTCATTGTTGTCTGATTTTTTTAACTTATTGATATATATTTCCTCTTTTCTGCAGCCTCAAATACTACAGCCTGTCAACCCCTGCCTCAACGTGCACCCCCACCAGGGAAGGCCAGTAAAAACTCCCCTTATCGTGGGCCACAGTGACCTCATGAGGAGCAGTTCACAGGGAGGAGCCCACCCAGATGCTGATCGTTCTGTTAAACGCCTTATGGCAGACGTGTCCGGCCCAGCAAACCCCAATGAGCTGAGTCATCTCCTCAGCACCCACCTGCGTTGCCCGGGCTCTGTGGCTCTCGAGGGAGTAACTGCCAAAGACAGTCCAGCATCAACAGCTCAGTCTGCAGCTCAGCATGAGCCGAGAGCCCCCGCTGTGATACTACAGAACTCTGTCACTCCCAGACCTGCTGGGACGACTTGCCCTCGCATGCTGCAACAACCTCGCCTTCATAAGCGTGTGTCTCTCCCTGCACTGAAGTCAGGGAGCACTGGTGGCTTTGCCTCTCTGAAGCCCGGGTGTTCCTTAGGGCCTCTGGCTAACAGGACCAAGCAGCTGCCCCCTCCATCTAGAGGCCTTCCCTGCTTTAATGCTGGACCCCAGGTGCAGGCTTCAAGTCTATGCCACACTTCACTGCTTCAGCCTCGCAGAGCATCAGACCATTTCAGGGATCCACTGTGCACAAATTCTAGCCTGGAGGAGCCCTACCAGAGGACACTCAGAGACCCTGGGTCAACCAAGATCCTGATTCCTTTGAGTCGCTCAAGCCTCCCCAAGCCAAAGAATCCCTGAGGAGCCTAAATCCACTCATCAAAACTTTAAAATGCAATCACTCTGACATTGATCTTCCCCCTAATGTGCTTCTCCTCCTAGCGACAATAAGTATAATCGCTTCACCTTCTGAGTGTCAAACAAACATGCACTGAACTAATTAACCCACGTGAACCGGTCAGGGACTGTTTGTGCTGGTGACATTGGCATTATGACTTCTGTCTGTACAGTATTGTTTCCAAATTATCTTCCCGAATCGCAGCCTGATTTATTGATTTAAATATAGTAGCAGATCTCTACAGAAGTCTACAGTGGACAGAAGTGATCAGTTTTCAGGTCAAGAGGAATCTATAGAAGTCGAAATGTCCCTTTTACTAGCTATGCACATGCACGTAAATGCTATTGAGTGTTACCATTCAGAGAAGTCAGCTTTTTGTTCTGTTTGGAAATACCTGCTGGCTATTATCACAAGTTCACTTGTCATCACGCCGCTATGCCCTCTGACACACAGCCGCATTTGGTTTTAAACACTGAGGTGACATGAACGTAACCTTTGCTGTGTATTCGAAGGCCCAGGGGAGGAGGGAGGCAAAAACAAGAAGTGGGAAAGAATTGAATAACTGGAATGAACTGGAATGGGGGCTAGAGACTAAAGAGCAAATTCGCAAAAGCACCTCTGAGTTGTCAACCCACAGAATGAAAGTACGTGTTTGTGTAAATGTGTTGAGAAACATAAAGGTGAGGGACAAATAGTAAAGCTGTTCCACACTGTAGGTACATACATGCCTCTCGTTCGGCTCATTACCTTTACATGCTGAGTAACCTTTGAACTTTGCACATATTAGCGAGAAGGGCTGCTCTGCTTCAATGTAAATGCAACTCAGTTGGAAATATGGGCTCGTAAAAAATAACACCATGCTGGTGTTAGAGATCTAATTAGGAGAACAGTGCTCAAGTGAGGAATAAGCTTCCATAATGTAGCAGGAAAGAGCAGGGTAATAAAGCACTCACACACTTAATTGTGCTCAGGTACAGTGTAGGCTCTCTCCTATCCATGCACAAACACATATATAAAGTACTCTGCCACTCTGAAGTGTCTGTTATTTCAGGAGATGAGAGAGAGGAGACGGCACGCAACAAATTAAATTTAGTTTCTCCTTTGCTAAGTTACTTACCAGTGACTGAAGTAATGTGAGGAAGTGTTGCTTAATGTTACGACACCGTTCTTTAACAAGTGAAATTCACAAATAGATGTTGATAAAAACTAAAACTGATTTAAGACAAAATGTGAGAGATTTTTACAGTGCACACACGGATCTCTGAACTATCTCAGTGACCCACACAAAGAAACATCAGCTAACAGCGATTCATTAGATGTGTGAAGCTGCTGACTGGTATGTGTGTGAGTGTCTGAGCCGCTGACGTCCTCCCCCCACGTCTCTTGCTCTCTTGCACATCTCTTTGGGAACATCAAAGGTATTAGCGCTGTATTTTCAGGTAGGGAGCCTTCGGGGCTTTAGTGGTGTTTCTGTGGGAGTTTGGAGAATTGTGTTTATCTCCCCTTTTGCGGAGCCCTTTCGCAGTCAAACGCTCCCAAAATGTCCCCAAACGGAGAGCAGCAGTGTGTTAAAAAGGCCTTCTGACAGCAACTCTGCTCTCTTCTCTGTCACGCTGCGTGACCGCTTGGTGTATGCCTCAGGCACTGTCCGGTCTACTGCGTCCAGTAATGCACCCTACATAGACAGAGTGAGAGAGAGAGAGAGAGAGAGAGAGAGAGGGACACACACAAACATCATACGCATACACATCCAGACACACAACCTCCATAGACACACATGTACAGGAAGTCTGACAAAACTCAAAGAGACGTAAACTCAGAAAGGAGCACACATCCATTTTCAGTAGGCACACATACTTTTAATTCTACAACAAAGTGCACAAAACTATGCTTGTGTTGTTTTCGCAGCTCTCACAAAAATGAGCTCTCCAAATACACATTGATCCATCTGTCCGCTGTAGCCAAAGAACAATGGCCATGTCTAGATTAGCCTGGAAATGGATAGAGGCTTGTGTGTATGTGTGTGTGTGTGTGTGTGTGTGTGTGTGAGTGCGGATCCATGTGGCTGATAAAACATGTTTACCTGTTGGATGGGTTAACATTGTGCCAACCCAGCCAAGCAGTCAACACCGCTCTGTGAAGCCAAGAAAAACCTATTTCCTTTAATGAAAATGGAAACAAAGACAGAAAGATGCATACGGATGTTGGAAAAGATGCGGAGAGGGAAACAATAAGATGGAGCGGTACGATAGAGCCAAGAATAAGAGGTGTAGTGAAATGGTGAAGGTGCTATGATCGAGATAAGATGTTTCTAGCAGGCTTTTCTGCTGGTGAACGTCTGTCTATGAAATGTCACGGAGGTGTGTATGAGAGAGGAGGGAGACAGGGTGCATGTTTGTGTGCACTGGGGTCCAGAGGATAGCCCAATCCCCTCGGCTGTGCCACTCACTGCTTGGTAATGCCAAACAGGAAATCAATGTTGCTTGCTGTATGTGTTTGTATTTGTGTGTGTATGTGCGTCTCCAGACACCTCTGGCTGCCAGTGTGTCTCTCACAGAAGTGTGTGTGTGTGTGTGTGTGTGTGCACGTGAGAGAGAGAGAGAGACATGTCTGCCCACAGGCAAAAAGCAAATCCATGCCAGGGAAAGCTGGGCAGTGCCATCTCACTCTCCCTATGCTGTATTCCCTATCTCCAAATCAATGTTCCCGCTCAGTTTGACAGTCAAGCCAATCAGTCTTGCTAACTATGCTATAACCCGAACCACAACTGGGCTGAAAAGTCTCAGAAACTTGGATCAATTCTAATGCAGAATTACAGTATGTTGTGAGAAGACGCTCAGATTATCAAGCTGCATTGCACAACAGGAGAAAAGTTACCAAAGTGGCCATGCTGTTCTGTATGATTACTGTGGATGGCATGAGCTGTGTTTCAGTACTTAATGTACCTATAGAGGAAAAACACACACCAACTAAGATGCATCATATTTGACTTGTAACAGTGTAAAATATAGTAAAGTTACTGCAAATAAGTGCATATTTGCAGCTTCAAGTTTTTGCTTTTACTTCACAGCTGATACTGTCAGTTATTTTTGTAATAATTGATCAAATAACTATGTTTATGCAAACCCTCAGATAATCTTCATCGGTTCCCCCGAGCTCTGCGGAGTGTTCTAGTGCCTTTTAGCTCCTTGTGTTAGTGTTTTCAACTAAAGGGTTCTGATTGGGTTGCACCTTCCTAGTACCAGCCAGAAATGTCACTGAGGAGTTAGTGGAGACCAAGACAAAGCCAAGATGAGGATGGATATAGAAGTTAGATTCATCACACGGCTGCAAATATGACTCCAAATGAATCTGTAGCAGGTCTGCTGAGTGAATGAGCTACTAACACGATCAACCCTATTAGCTGATGATATGTTAGTGTTTGCAGCTTATTAAAACCTTCATGAGGAGCAGTTGTTTCCTCGCCACCTCTCCCTGGTCCTGATGGCTTTAAGGTAAAATCCATGGTACAGTCCATTAATATACTTAAACAGCAGTATGCAATCCATCACTTAAGTGTCACTGTTATGTTGCTAGAGGATGAAGCACATATCATAGTGCCGCTGTCATATTTTCCTACAATATGCAAGGTCACCGTATTTGTCACTACATAATCATCAGTATCAGCTGCTTTTAAGCTGTTAAGCACTGTCTCCCGTATACTGTGCAATATTGTTTGAAGAGAAAAAGATGAGGGAATGCTTCACTACACTATATTTTAGTGACCTTTTATGCAAATGAAAAAAAAAAAAGCTTTGTAAAAATTCTAATTAGGAGCACTTTAAATGACATTAGTTATGAATTCTGAATGAACATCAGACTGGATTTAGAAGATACTTTTATTTAGTTGGTTTCGACTTTTCTTTTCTCTCATCTTTCCCAGTGTGTCTTTGTTTGTAAAGGTAATCATTCTTCTTTAGGAAGGGAAGTGAGACGATGATAGAGGCTAATTCTCTACTGGATCTTTGTTAAGTTTTTTATATGTTTTAATATTGTTTTCATAAAAAAACTGCTTGGCTCTTAGACCAGTAGTCCCCAAGCTTGTTTTTCTTGGTAACTGTAGGTAAGAGTCAAACATCAGAGCAAAGGAAGAAGGTGCACTGCCATCAGTGACAGACCACAGGGGAAAATGGTGGTCACAGTGAGAGGTACTTCTCTGGTAGCTGAGGCTCACAGACCCTCACCGACACTTAGACGCACAAACAGAAAGCTGCTGATGTCTGATGGAAGACAAACCTCATTCTCAGTTTGTTTAATCTAGTTTTAACTCTACTGGTTGTATTTCTGTGGAAATAAAGTCTGATTGTTGAACAAATCTGGCTTTGTCAGATGTTTTATTTTTTTAAATTAATTCGGATTTCATCACACTTCACGAGGCACACGGACGAGTCCTGGAAATTTAAACAATCTTCACACCTGTCAGAGACTATCCTGGAGGAGTCCTGGTGAAATGGAATAGGACTGTATGTGTCCACCACGAATATAGACTTTTTCATTTTGTGAAAACATGAGCTAGGAGGTGAGAAATAAAGAGAGATAGATAGACTTGGTTATGACTTTATTGTGTTATCCTTCATAGGAAATGCCTCGAAGCAGAGACATTTCCCTTCTTGTCAAATAAATTAAAGTAAGTAGCATTACTCATCTCTATTCATTAAAAACCATACAGCCTCTGTACACCTTGCATATAGTCCACTAACTAATGAGGTTATGCGCTTCAGAGGCGATGGGTGGGTAACAGCCTGCCAAGCACAAGGAGCAGCGTGACACTGTCATTAACTTGGAAAAGTGGGAGATGGTGTGCGAAAGGTTTTCTCTTGAAAGGAAACCAAGCTCTTTTATCATGAACTGTCAGAGGAGTAGAGATTTTCACTGTTGTAAGAGAGAACAGAAGTTTAGCAGTCGTTTCACAGCTAATATTAACGCAGGAGTGCGGAAATGACAAGTAAGTTCATCTTAAGCCTAAATAACACAAAAACACATTCAGAGAAGAAGAGGATTACACACAACTTCTAGACCAAGAGGATCTCAAAGTTTACAGTAGGAAGTGGTAAACGACCGCTTTAATTAATCAATCAACCAATCAGGTGGGAGGAGTGGTGACGTGTCAGCGCACGGCGCACTCATTGGCTGGAACACCTTTAAAAACTCTCCAATTAACCAGCGCTGCAGACTGAACATGTCGATAATCATCCTGTTGATGTTGTTGCAAACAACTATTCCTATACTTAAATATAACCGAGCTCGCCTGCCAACGTGTGCTTTCAAGAGGTTTTGAGGAGAAAGGCAGATGTTTGCGCTGCACTGTTTTTGGCTTTTAATCCCAGCAGGTGCCGGCCTTCAAGAGTCATTTCGATCTGGAAGCAGAGTTTGCTGTCTACCGTGTCTGCAGCCTGGGGCCTCGGCAATTTCCGAAATCTCTGCTGGCCTTCATCAAGGTGCGTTTCTGCTGCGTATTGTGTGGGCTGCTGTCTTGGCTTTGCTGCTGCTGCTGCTGCTGCTGCTCCTGCTCCTGCTCCTCTGCTGCTTGATTATCTGTTGGCTCCTCAGTTTTGCTTTTCTGCTGCCGGATAGACACACATCCAGTGTCTGTGTTGATAAGACTCGTGAATTAACGTCCATTACTGGCTGGATTTACTTCAGGGCTGTGCAGCATGTGCATTTTTATGCTTTCATTTTGTTAATGTACTTAGTGATGAAGTGAGTCCTAATGATTTAAGCATCATGGTTGTTATGAGCTGAACTGGTTTGAGGCATGTTTACACCTTGATTGGGTTGTTGTTGTTGTTTTTTTGGGGGGGATTTCTCATTGGCTCAGTGCAAACTTGGTGAAGGTAATTATGTAAATTGGCTTTATGTGTAAACATTATTGTTGTCTTGCACACAGCTCAATATCTTCAGAAGAAGCAACAGACATGTCTGCACCTAAACCCATGGGTTTAATGCTACTGCTTGTTCTGCTGTTTGTCTCCTGCACTGTATGTTACTTTATTGCTGCTTTAAATTGATAATTTCTTTTATTTTTATACGTTAAAGTTATTATTTGTCTGCTGTATATGATGCACATTGTATATTCCATTCCCCCTTACGTTGCTGCCTGTGACTGACCTACTGTACACGTAGTAGATTCCAGTAGCACACAGCTGCTGTTGGGCTCTGTGTCTAATGTGATTTTGATGTGGTGCATTATTGTCACTCCCCAGTCTCTGGTGTGCTGAGGTTATGGAGCTACATGCCAAATTTCAACTCCGTACACTTCACATTCACATAATCCATTTCAGTGGGAGTTATAACTGAACAGTATATCGCATCACACCAAGTAAACCTTTTCAGGTTAGTGTCTAAAATAAAATCAAAAGAAACCTATAGCATTACCAATCTCTTGATAATCTGTTGGGGTTTGCTTTTTAGAGGAGCAGGTCTTTACTAGAGATAGGCTGAAACCTTGTCCTTGTACAATTGAAAGGTAAAATCAGATGCCTTTAGTTTTAGGATAAGATGTGAGGGACTGTAAGTGTTTCTTTAGTTCTCCTCATGGCTCGTTCTCTTTGTGTTATTAGTCAGGAATATAACTTGTATTCTCAGATAAACAATCATCTTTAAATAGTCGACAGGTTTTTAATTACACAAATGCTTTCTTCTATGTAGTTTTGCTTGTGTCAGACATGCTTTACATCTTCGTCTTCATCTCTTTCAGTAGAGATTTGCTTTGGGGAAAATAATTCCATATCAGACCTGCACAACAGGTGGTGGCTTCAGCCTGTCAGCTCATCACGCTGATACTCTCATCATGTGGTGTTGTGTCACCAGTTGTTGACTGACAACATCTGTCTCCAGATGTTGTTAGTTAAATGCATTTAATTTATGCATTGACGTTATTCAGAGTTGCTCCTCCACTAAACTTGCTAAAAACTAATATTATACATTCTCATTGTTCAGATTAATGGATGATATTTCAGAGTTTTAGGGATATTTCTTGGTTCCTCCCAGGAGTTTGTTTTGCAGAGTTGGCGAACCACTTGGATACTGATGCACATCACGTCATGAGCAGTTTAATGAAACGATAGACTTAACAATAACTAAACTATGACACTATGACTGTGTGACTTTATTTCTGGATAGATGCTTTAAAAAGTTTGGGCTGTTGCTCTTGTGACTGTGCACAGTCACATGGTGAGTGATGCATAAAAGGTAAACAGGGCACTGTTAATGGTGACTGTACAGTATGTGATTTTAATCCCTGGCTTGTTGTAACAGGGTTAATGATTATTATACTGTAGAATGTCTTAGCTGACTGCTGGTGTTTTACATCTCAGTTAGTTTTAATAGGGTACTGTAATAATATAGTACACTGTATGTTCCTGTGCTCCTCGTTAACTCTCCGTGTTGGTTGAAGACCCCTCTCTGTGTGATCTGTGGTGTGTGGGTGAAAGCTTTAGTTTGTAAGTAAATTTCACAGTATTTTCAGGTGTGCTTATTTAGGATTAGTTATAATAAATGTAACCTAGTCTGTCTGTCTGTCTTTTTGTTAGATTTATAGGACTGTTCAAATGCTTTTTGGAAGTGACAATGTCATTGTCAAGTCTTTAAATTAAACCCTCTTGCTTTGCCCCAGAGAGGTGGGTGACAAAGTACCAGAAGTTTGAGTCATATAATCTTTTAATTAAGAAATGTTTGCATTTTCAGTTCATTTAACTTACGTAAAATGTTGGACCTACTGTGTTATTGTACAGGACAGGTTCTGAAATATTTAAGCTGTGACAAAGACGCAAAGGGCTTTTTATGTATTTACTTTTGCTTTGTTTTCAGGCAGACACTTTATGCCACCAGGGTATTTGGCCACATTTCTTGAAGGAGAAATGCCAGCCTCGTTCTCGTCCTCCGGCAATACTTTCAAATATTCACAAACGCTGCAGGCAAGACGGCTTAACTTGAGTGTAGAGGGAAGGTTTAGTGGGGAAAGACACAACATCTGAGTGTGCACTGTGGGATGGCGCGGGAACATGACCATAATTGGATCCCCTGACAGCTGTTTGACTTCTTCCTCCTCTAGGACAGGACCTTCTCACTCTAATGCTTTAATTTACACACAGATGCTGATTGCTATGCATAGCGGTCTTGATTAGTTTGAGCTAAACAGTAGTCATCACCTTTAATAAACTACACATCACCAGTTCAGAATTTAAGAGTCTCTGCTATCAAATATATATATATATATATATATATATATATATATATATATATATATATATATATATATATATATATATATATATATATATATATATCTATATATATCTATATATATCTATATATATATCTATATATATCTATATATATATATATATCTATATATATCTATATATATATATATATATATATATATATATATATATATAACCAGCTCTTTATGAAAATGACAACCTTTATCGTAATTGTAAAGCTGTACATGGGGCTTTATGAAATTGGCTGCCATTTTATTAAGCTATAATTGCAAACTAGCTCTTTAGTCTATAGACATCACAGAATCGTTAGTATAACTGGAGCCTGCTCTCTTTTGTATGTAGATTCTGAATTTTTTTTCTTTTGGTGCTAGAACTTGACTGATGCACGTAATGTAGTTACATGCTCGAAGGACAAAGGCTTACGTTTTTCTGTATGAGATACTACAGCCACTATGTTCACTCAGCTTATTATTGGGACAGTGAGTAAATATGTTTCAGATACAACACTACTAATGATATCTTATTAGTATTGTTGCATACTGCATGTCAAACAACAAAACTGATTCTGGCAGGTCAGTATCGCTTGGGTCTATGATGCCTAGGCCTCTCTACCTTGTACAGTACATCCATCACTGACCTGTGCATGTCTTATAATGGGATTAATTAGGATGGGATAATTACTTTGGTGTGAAACCAAAACAATGCTCTCAAAGCTCAGCAGGGTCAATTAGCATTGACCTATCATTACCTCAACAGATAGTGCTTTTGATAACAGGAGGTTTGATGTTTTGGCAGCCATGTACTGATATTTCGTTCTTTTTGTACCCACTCTGTTGTCTTTCAGCTCAGGTGAATCCCAACACTACACTATGTCCATCCCTAATAATATCATCATTAAATCATTTATGCCACATATGTTTTTCAAGTCAACATCAGAGCAAAAGCTCTCTAGCTGAGCTGCATAGCATCCTTACTCCACACTTGGGTCAAATGAATGTGGCACATTGAATTTCCCCCCTCATGCTGCTGTAAAACAGATTAATATTTATTATGAGGTCCAATATATGTGAAGTTGCCAGGCTTCTACCTGAGCAGGGCAGTATTAGCTGTGTGATAAACAACTTCTCACTATTTGATAAATAATCCAGGAGAAACACAGCATCCCGACAGAGCTATGAAAGTTTTATGCCCTGTGCTGCAGAAGCTCTTTCTCTCATCGAATACCAGACATACTCGGGGAGCCTGCAGAATCACAATATTTCTCCATTTCAGTTTTCTTTCTCGCTATTTCTGTCTCTTCAAATATGCCTAAAATGCCCCTTTCTCTCGGGCTAGTCCTCTATTCAATGTTTGCATTTAGACGGATTGTTTTTCCTCCCATGTGTATGTGTGCACACTGAGATTCAGCCTAAGTACCAATATACTTTTTCTCCTACAGCTGGCCAGTTAATAAAGACACCATTTCGAAAACACGTGTCTTAAGTGCAGATGAGGCGGTGGAGTTATCTGTCAAAACGCACACACACATAATTTTGGAGAGTATATAATAAGTGTTTGATAGGGACATAGGGACTGTTGCTAATTTGCAATTTTTGGAGTAGCAGCTTGTTTGGCCATCTGGACAGAATAAAAGAAATAGGCCTCAGAGATCCATCACTTGCTGTCTTAATATTATTCATCATACATAGTCGATAAACTTACTGTAACAATCTGACTCTTATTCTGCCACTTGTTGAAGTAGTCACTTTTGACGTATTAGACAAAAACAATAATGTAGCTGCATATTTCTTACGGTTCAAACTGTTGTTAAAATTAATAATTGAAACTTTCAGAGGGAATACGTTTCAATCTCTACTAGATTTGAAAGGACTAATTGATTAATCACTTTATCGGCTGAAAGAAAATAAATATGCACCTTTTTGCTAATTTATCAAGCATTAAACATGCTTCAAAGAGAAAATGATGAATTGAGAAATTAAACAGCAATAGAAATAATCATTAGTGGCAGATCTTAATCACCACCTTGATTATGTTAGGTGCATTGTATATTTCACAGCCACAATATGTAACTTCTAAACATTTGCAGCAGCACAGCTAGTGATGTGTTCGATGCAGAAAATCAAAAACAAATCATTACTACTACAACAACAACAACAACAAAAAGGTGGAAAAAGCATCTAGGAAAGAAAAGGTAAAAACCACAGAAAACCAATTCAAAAGCGGTGATGAACAATGGCTTTGCATTCATAATTGCACTCTATTGCACTAGTCGTCTGGCCCTTTTCATTTTGAGTACTCTGACAACAAATTTCGTGTGCATAGTTGCTTTAAATATACTACTTGTGTTGAGTTTGCAAAGGTTTTTAGCATCATCTGCACTGTTTTGATCGAAATAGTCATTGTGTGAGATGGGCCCTGTCAACCACTCGCAGCTAAACCTTTATTATCTAACCAAAACATGCTCAAGCTAAATATTGTTTGCGTTTTATTTTATTTTTTTATAGGCTCAGTCTAAAATAACATCAGTCTTTAGAGAAATGTTGTTTGGTTGTGCTACATAGTCATGACTGTTAACAGGCAGGTTGGGAGCTCTTGCACTTTGCATTGCACCTAAGTGAAGCACAAACTGGAACCAAGTCTCTGGCCTTTGTGTATCCCAGATACTACAGCTTCAGGCTACAATCATTTCAGAGATGCACTCGGGTCAGTTAATGTTCCTCCTACAAGCGATATCATCGCCACTGAGCAAACATACAGACTTTTGCATGTGCTACACAAAGTGTGTCACTTTTGAGAAATCGAATAGACGTGGGGAATTTGCTTGGTTGAACATTAACTTTCCACAGAGTGCGTCGTTTTTCACTGAGCTACAGGAGCTCCCACCTTTTGCAAATGTCATATGGGCTATAAAGTTTAACAGTGCAGTGTGTAATCCATGAGTGATCTAAGCCAGTTTTAGAATTAAGTTGAAGCTGCTGGGAGCTTCAATCCCTGAAAACAGATCTGAGAAACATTTAAAATCCTATTAACTGTCCAGTCATTGAATATTGTACATCCGATACTGTCCTTGTTAATAATGTGTGTTACATGATGTTCTTTCTGTTTGGTGGGTTGGATAACTGCTTCTCTGTACACGTAAATGAGTTAAATCTACTAAAAAAAGGCTGGGACCACACTGCTCATTCAGATGATACTCCTCACTGTTGACATCCATCAGATCTGTTATTATTAAGTGTTGAAGTCATCTGACAAAATAAGCAGCAAATACAGATTAGTGCACATAATCACTGCACCACCAGTTAAGCTGGTGTAGCTGCCTAGTGATGCATCATAAAAATTAAAAAAAGACTGACACCACCAGCCTCATAGTTTAAATTGATAGATTCAATTGGATCATCCACACGTAGTGTTCTAACCAAAGCAGTTGATCACAGGTAGGATGACCATAATCTGACAAATTCAACACCACATAAAAATATGTCAGTGTGAACTTCTCATTTTGAAATGTAAATTTTTGAATGTTGCTCCAGAATGTAATGATTGTTCATAACATTACAAACCTTTAGAACAGCTGACTATTCTGCTTTCACATGAATAAACCTGACGATGGTGAGACCTGTAATAAAAAGGCTACGAGTGGACTGAAGCAGAGAACAAAATGGAAGCACCTTTGCTCTAAACAACAGGAACTGTGGATTCGGAGGTGGTCTTGCCAGTTTAAACTTTTTAGCTACACTAACTGCATGACTCTAATGGTGGAAATGTCAGTCTCTGTTGGTGCCGGCATCACTGTGTCCCAGACTTCAATATTTCAACTATTGGATGGTTCGCCATGAAATTTTGTGCAGTCATTCAATTACTGGCTTTGTTGTTGACCTTAGCTTTCATCCAGCTCTGACGGGTGACTTTAATTTGAGTGAAATTTCTACAGGATAGAAAATACCTCAACAAATATTGCTTGCACTGCCATGAAAAATGATTCATTTGTCCAGCATCTTGGTTTATAATCACATTCACAGATCAATTTAAAACTGTTTTACAAGTTTTGTAGAAAATTGACATAACTCCAATAAGAATTGGTATTATAACTGTTGCTTTCATAGTTATAGTTAAAGTCTAATGGGGGAAATGGTTCAGAAAGAATTCTTCTCAAAGATTAATGTGAAATTATTCTGGTGCTCTAAACCCAAATTCAGAGGAACCACATACAGAGCATATAAAAAGTATTGATTCCCCTTGGAAGTTTTCACCTTTTTATGTTTTTAGATCATTTAATCATGGTCAAATTAATTTGTCTTTTATAATAAAAACTCCTCTTTCATGTCAAAGTGAAATCGGGTCTCTACAAAGTACAAGAGGTTATTGCATAAGTATTAACCCTACTTTTAAAGTAATTCACCTAAATCCCAGTGGTTTTGAGTTTCCAAGTCATTGACTATCCTTCAGAGTACAGTTAAATCCATCATTAAGAATTGGATGCGTTCTGCAGAGATTGGAGAGACCTGCAGCGACCGTTTCCTGGGCTCTTAATCACTCATAGCATCTAGTCAGATGGCCAAAAAGCTAAACTTTGGTCTTATCTGGCCACAGCACCCATTAAACTCTGACTGGTGAAGAACCTAGACAACACTTGTACAGTCTCTCCTATATCAGCTTCACCAGCTTGCAACTCCTTTAGAGGAGTGATATGTGTCTTTGCGGTCCCAGTAAATAGTCTCTACTCTCCTTGCACTGTTCTTCGGTTCTCGAATTGCAGCATGTGCCATATTTCTTCCATCATTGCTTGGAGTGCTCTTTTGTCTGGTGGAGCCACAATACTGAATCACCAGTAACTGGACTGTTCAGATACAGGTGTATTTATAACCCCATCACCAGTAATCCTTGAAACGCATTTACTGCTCTCACTCCGGTCGTCTTTATTTAATTATTTGTGTGACTTTAATTGGCTGCCCAAGTGATGATTTAGATAATACTTTTGCAATCATTAATTTTCTTTGCTTTTATCATTTAAATTAATTATTCCTTTGTAAAAGTATATTTTGTTTTTTGTCAAATAGCCAATTTAATAAACTATGATTCACAGTTGTATTAAAGATAAACAAAAAAAAAAACAAACTAAACTAAAAAAACAAAAAAAACTTCCAGGTGGGGATGAAAACTTTTTATGGCCACTGTGATGAAACGGAACAAAAACTCTACTCTCTAAATTTTAAGAAATGTAGAAAATGACAAAGCAGTTTCTCTAATTGTGGTGACTTGTCCTTTAGGGACCAGCTGGTGCCGCTGACACTTAACCAATTTGTTCCGCTTGCTTGTTCAATCCAATAAGATTTGATTATCACAGTATTTCTCATGCAAAGCTACTGCACAGTGCATATGTTGTACTGCAGAAGAGTATATTGCTATGCAAATTACTGTGATATCATCTGGAAACGTCTGCTGACTTTTTGAAGAGGAATTATTTTTCTGTAGAGTGGAGTTGGCATTTCCACTTGCAAACCTGTGGCAACAAAGTCAAATGGATGTTGTCTGTTATCCTACTCAATTTGTTTGTCTCTGAAAAACAATGGAATGATACAGCTTGGCATTTCCCATGTTACAGTACATACTCAAAGTACTGAATAGCAGATCCGTTGGACGACTGTCAAGGATAGTTTACACATTTTCACACCCTAAGGCAAACCTGAGAATAGAAACATAGGTTTATTTTAGTTTCAAACCTAACGAGGCCTTTTTTAGGTCATGTTGACCAAATCACTGTTGGCTGTCAAATATTGCCTGTTTGTTTTACATCAGCTCATCCTGTAAGACAGAACGACAGTCCCGCATCCACGTGTAGGTTTACAAACCAGCAGGTTTACAAACCAGCTGTCGTTCACTAAGAGGCAGACAATACACTGGGCAAGGAGTAAACGGCTTGAGACAGCCATTGCTCAAAGGAGGAAAAATATGCAACCATGTCCACACTTCAGAGCACCAGTGAACATGTTGCACTTGTCAAAGTCATTTCTAGTCTCATGTTGGTTTTTCAAACAGTAAAAGAGAATATCGTCTGGGTGAGGAGTCCTACACCAGAATGAAAAGAATGACCTGGATTCTAAAATCTCCATACTACTGAATATTTTTTTTTATTTTATTTTTTTTATTCCCCCCTGGCTCAGTTATTATTTGCTTTACTGAAAGAAGGATGCACGACTCAGATTAGACTAAATGCCTAGTTGAAAATGTGGAATGTGTGAATTACTCAGTGAAACAAACAGTGATGGATGATGTTCCTTTCTCTTCTGAAGTGAAATTGAAAATATGAGGAGACATTTGTCAAACCGTGAGTCCTTCAATATTAACTAATGTTCCTGCCAAGTGTGTGTGTGTGTGTGTATATCTACAGTGTTTGAATCAGTGCATTTGCCCTCTTGTTTTTGCAGCATTCATTTACTTATGAATATTCATCATTGAAGTCTTTATGCATCAGTGGGGATGTTATTGTTTGCTTTCTGCAGTAAAATTATTTCCTAAATGCCACTTTAACAAGAAACAGTAAAGAGTCTAGATTTACTGAAATGCAGCAAACTGCTGTTTTCAGCTGTAGAAATCAGTTTTTGTTTTTTGTTTTTTTTTCTTTTTTTTGGTCACGTGTGCACTTAACCAGGTTTGTTGTAGGTTGTTAGTGCTGAAGTTCTGACAGTGATTACTAGTCACTGGCACACCAGTGCAATGCATTGGAGTGAAAGGCAAAATTATCACAGTGATGTGTTCTGGCGACCAAACAAATCCAGCACAGTGGCACCAATCACAACGATTAGATGTGTAGGTTGCAGTTTTTGTGATGACTTTAAAAAGCCAAAGTGCCAGCCACTACCATCACCTTTTACCTTGTTTATCTTTAAGTTGATGTGGCTACTGAATTTGACTTGAGTTTCCTCGGAGGGTGTAGTATCAAGACAGTAACTCAACAACTCTTACTGTGCATTTGTTTGGGATGTATGCTGTCCATCTTATGACTATCATTATTATCATTTACATTGAGATGAGTGTTTATATTGTTTCAGTTCTTATCTCTCTTACTCCACTTACCCTAACCGGTTGAGGCAGATGGCCACCCCACTGAGCCTGGTTCTGCTGGAGGTTTCTTCCAATAAAGAAAATCGTTTTCCTGTCCACTGTAGCCTAGTGCTGCTCAAGTGGGATTGCAAATTTATAGTTGTATTGTTAAATTTTAAGACTCAGATGCAGGATTTGTCGGTCTGTGTTTCATCTGATGTATTGTGTTTCGGAGATGTTCTACAAATAATTGGTAAGCTCTGGGAAGTGCTGCTAGGCCTTGTAGTGCAAACAGCAGTAGATGCCAGATGAGTAATGGTGTTGGGCAGACAAACGCATATCTTGAATATTAATCTCAAAAGTGTGGCAGATGCGGTCGCTCTTTTAGATGGATGAAACAGAAATGTATTTTTGGAGTAAAATGACAAAACACTGAAATACGGACACACCCTCCCTTTATAAATACAGGCAAAGACATTGCGTAACACACACGCACTCATGAGTTACACGCCACAACTTTCGCATGAAGTCCTTCATTCTTGCTGTCCTAAGTTCAAGTTGTCCACATTTGAAGTTCACACTGACAGTTTGGATGAGTCAGCCTGTCCTCTACAAAGCAGACGAGAGCTGAAGAGGTGTGTGTGTGTGTCTGTGTGTGTGCGTGTGTGTCTGTGTGTTCGTGCTGTAGCTGGTGGAGGGGGGGGACTGGAGGTGGAAGTGGCATCAGTTCTATAACGGCATGCAACTTGCGTCAGCAGGGCAGAACTAAACTGCTACAAGCTTCAGTAGCTGCTTTGCCCAAGTGGATTTAAGGTGAATTATGAGTGTTGAACTGGGATTATCATCACAATGTTGCTTTGCTCATTTAAGTTGCTGCTCAATAAATAAATCTCACATCTACCTTTAGCTTAACATGTTAAACTAAAGGCATTAAGGTTTCTTCTGTTTAAATTTCCTACTAACAAAGGAAGACAAGAAAGCGCCTTTCAGAAAAAGACAATGTCAAAACTAAACAGTATTGGTTGACAAACATTTTATTTGTCTAATGAAAATGTGAATATGGGAAAAGTTTTGCATCTAGAACATGGTCACACATGTTTTACATTTTTATAGGTATCTAATCTGTAAAGCAAAAATAATTAACACCAAAATAGGAAAACATACTTTATTTGATCTATCAAATAATTTCTGAAATGTTTATCTCCCTGTATAAAAGTGATATTGATGCCGCTTTCCGTAAACCACATTCTCTGACTATTCTCAATTAGTATAACATTTTTAGTCACACTTGTCTAGTTTAAGCTTTAGAGAAGTAACTCTGGTTGCTGACTCCAGACAGCTTAAATCTGACATTTAAAATCATCTCTGCTCGGCAAAAAATGGGGTTTGGCATGACATTGTGCTACACTCAATGAATTCACTAATTAAGTAATTGCACACAGTTCATAAAAAGCCTGCAGAGAGTTCTGTCACAGCACAGTGAAGAGGGCAACCTGCCAAACGTCTGTGCTTCAGCCCCCCTGTGCTATTTATAAATGTGTTGAAACGGTTTCGAACTCCTCAGCATTTTTGTGAGTTTGGACCTCCTTCTCAAGTTGTTCCCTCCAGCTCAAGCAGAGAAACTCAGGGTGTCGGGTGAGAATGGTGTAGGTCTGTGTCGCCGTCCTCCTCACATTCTCTCACACACCTACTGACCAGTTTGTACACTGTGAGGCTGCTGTCACAGAGCCCACGGCGGGGCAGATGTCCCTTCATATGGACAAAGCCAGAGAGAGGAGACAGCTTAGATCTCATTAGTAAATTACTACATCAGTTCCATCAGCATCCACACCATGAAGCAGCCTTGGGCTCTTCCTCCCACTCCCCTTCAACAGCCTTCATCTTCATTCAGGAGCCTTTGTCCCAATGCTTCTTGGGGGGGAAGAAAACAGGACACTAAGCTGAATCCAACTGACAGGACCTTTCTGCTTACGTTCTGAAAACTTATTTTCTTATCGTGACAGGTCAGTTCTTTGTCCTACAACGTGCCCGTTGTTCTTTCTCTTCGCATTTTTGTAAAACTGACTCGATACGGGGCTTTGCTTTACACCCTAGATAAGGCAAACATGGCAGATGTTTTTCCTAAAGTCAGTTATCTGTAACACATATGCTCGCAGTAATTATCATGTCTTTAACATGCACATGAACATGTATGTTGACATGTATGAATTACTGCACCTCAGACCGGCTTTAAACATAATAAAATAAGTAACACAACTACTTTATAACAGATTGTTTTACATAACTTTTAACTTTTTAGTTCATCTAGGTTTTTAAACTTTTTTTTTTATTATTTTTAATTTCTTGATCACTCTACTCTCAATTAGACTTGTATCTGGAGTTTTTCAGGCAGGTCTGTTTAGTGGTTATATTAAGAGAAATAACACAACCCACTTCCACCTGTCTCTGGCTCGTTTGGGAGTTTTGGGTCATGTTGACTCAGACGTTAAGTTGAGCAGATTCTGCTCACTTTAAGTCACTATGTGGCTAATTAGGCTGTTCATGCAGTTAACTTTTCTTTTAGTGTTGATAACAGCCAGTGACTTGCCAGTAAGCATGCTGCAGTTAACAGTGGATAGGAGCTAAAATGATCATTTCCCTGCATGTTGAATGATCAGCAGGTGTTATGAAGGGGGGGGAAATGCGAGTATGCGAGTCCCCTGGTTTGCCTCGTTGTAAAATTGAGTCTCCCAGTCTCTACAGCTGGTTGCAAAATGTTCCTAAATGGTCCTGCAGAGAGCCTTGTTGATCATCTAAAATTATTTATTGTAGACCAAAACACTTATTTTATCATTATTGGATTAGGAATTCAGAGGGTGCTGCATTTTCAATTAGACTGACACTTCTCTTAAAATTGCTGCTCCTTTCCTTCCCATAATCCCAATGCTGTCTCTGTCTGAAATAATGAGCAAAGAAACCTAAAAGGGTTTCTCTAAATGAAACCCTTAAGTATAGCACAAATGAAATCACTGTCAAATAACATGGGGGAAAAAAACAACAAAATCCTGAAAATAAACAGTTTCTAATGGTGTTTGCGCTGATATTGAAGCTGTAGAAAATCAGCAGCAAACAAAACACTCAAAATCTTCTACTTCCTAAATGAATCAGTCCTAAGAAGACATCTATGATGGTAACAATGGTCTAATCATGAAGCCTTATGCAAGAGCTCACATGAATAGATGAACTCGTTCACTTTCCATTTGTATATTTGCATATTTACATGTAAACATTGGGCCCATTTACAAGTTAATTACCATCTCTCTATACATGGCATTATCCATTTAAATCTCAGCATGAAATTCTCAGTTTGATTTACTGGTGCTTAATGGCATACAAAATATTAATCAAGGTTGGAAATGAAAACCTGTTGGTCCACAGTTTGTCATTCATTTAACATTCACATAATACAAGGTAACGAAACATAAAATATGAGTACTATAAATTAGATTTTTTTTTTATTTCCATTTTTTGAAATTCATAAATCCACAACTTTGCTGGCTGTTCCCATAGAAACATGGTTATGTCATTTTTCAATGTCAAAGTCAAATCACTAACACCTAGTGAATGTCAAGTTACTGTCCACATGAAAAGGAAGCCTTCTGAATGAGTGAGGCTTACCTCGATGTGTAAGGCTGCTGCTGAGCCATGCAGGGTCATTCATGCTGGAATAAAAGGTTTTATTATTGCAGACTGGCGATTAACTTGAAAGCTATGTTCTCTTTTTTTTGTATAAATCAATAATCCATCAAACAGCAACTTGGGTTAATTATTTGTATTGTTTTTAATTGATAATAGTTGAAGGATATACTGCAGCTGGTTTGCTTTGTGAGCAAGTCAGCTGAGTGACTGTGATCCATGTGAGACGTTTATCTTCAGTGTCCAATCAAAGCTGAACATCGATTCCTTTTCCACATCAATGTAGCTGTGGCAGCTCCAATCGTCCCTTTCCTTTTAACCAATCTGCCAGGAGAGTCTTACTTGTCGCATCCTGTCAAAGACTGTCTGTCTCTAAGAGGAACGGTCCTCATCTGTGACTGAGACACGGATCTGTGGCATCCTTTATCGCTCTGCAGTGTAGCCCAAAGAGGTTTCAGAAGGCGATTGTTCTCTAAAGGAAATTGTTATATTATCATCTACATTTATCAAGGACTGTTTAAGTGTAAGTGAGCCGAGCTCCAACAGGAGTGAATTTCAGTTCCTGTTTCTATTGTACCTAATATCTTTAAAAGTATGGGAGTACCAGTGGACTGCAACTAACAATAACTCATTGTTTCAATTTATTTTTGTTAATTATGTCAGCTACATATAATTTGCCACAAAATGGTGAAACTACTTTTTCTGGCTTGCCACAGAAGAAGGTGACAGTCTTTGATCATATGAAACAAACCAGAGGCTGAATTAAGAAACTCGACTCATCTCATTTAGCTGTTTGACAATGAAAACACCAGTCCCCTTGAAGGCACACAAGCGAAATACCACAGCCATGTGTTCGTGCTCCCCTCGGTACACAAAGTGTTTCTACAGAAACTGTATATTTCATTTTTGAAGCAGAGTTTAGTCTTTACTCGTTGCCCTACGGCGTGTTTAGGATTTTTGGAATTAAAGTAGTCTTCTTTTTGTAATTAGTCTTCTTTCTCATGACTCGAAATATAATTAAAATATAATTACTTTTTGATACATTCAGGAATCAACATTTTCATAAGGATTGCTTTTGCTATTGTTAGTCCAAGGTTTCCAGCAGACTAATATCTGTAATGAACTAAAAGGAATTGAAAGAACTGTGTTGGTGCTCTTGAGCTGTATTGTAACATTACACATTCTTCATTATTTATATATGTTTATGTAACCAACCACTGTCTGGTTTTGTTTAAATTTTATTTGTGGTTGTGGTTTTGGTTGTGGTGGTGTTGAGGATTTTGAGAAAGAACCGGGGGGACAGCACTGAGCAGCAAGGAAAGTGAATTTTCTGCTTTTTTTTGGATGCACAGCTGATCATCCAACTCCTGCCCAAAGGAAAACGGTTTAAATGTAGTGGGAAACAAATGAAGCTTTTATCACAAGTTCAAGTAGGAAGACAACTGCCAGCTCATCTTGTCATCACTCTAAGGCTTTTCCTGTCACTTAAGCGAAATCACATGCGAGTGGATGCTGTTGAACTGTATATCAGCACTGCTGTGAAACCTACTACTCGGCCTGCAGCCTCGTGCCTCTGACAACGAAACGATGAAGCTCTAACATAAATTATAGTTTTCATGCGATTCAGACTCGTAAACGATGAATTGTACTTGTTGGATATGTTGGAAAACCTTGGCATAAGCTTGTGACCTGAAAGCCGCACACACAGCTGCTGTGTTCAGTGATTGACGTGTACAATACCAGCATGAAGCAGGAGATCAGTGAGTTTTAGAGCCAGTTTAACATTATTGGGAAGAAGATTTGTTTTCTTTTGGCGTTTCAATAAACGTAAGAACTGGCCATAGCAGTTATTGGAGGGGACACATTTCCAGTTTTCATATCTTGTGGAGGGCATGTCCGCTGCTCCCCTGTGGAGATTAAGATAAAGCTGAGGAAGGCAGACGGGCACAGACAACAGGATTTTGCTCTCCACACACCAACCTGACGAGTCAGCCATGTGATAGTATGGCAGAATTAGAAAATTCATACCTTTTGGGAAATTACAACTAGTATACCCGATGAACTGGAATACCCCTTTACACTACATCACTGAATACTCCAGTTAATAGATTCTTCTAGCCTATAAAAGATGGCTGAGATCTCATTCATCTAAACTGCTTATTAATGAAGTCTATATCACTGCCATTAATATATCATGAGACCATTAAGAATCTATATTTCTAAGTGTTTCTGTAGAAGTATGTCCGTTTTCCTTCTCAAGTAGCTTTGATAGTCTTTTGAAGTTTGCTTCAAACTTCTTTTATGGTCTTGATGGATTTCGTTTTTGATGAAGTCCTAGATGAGTGACTAATTCATAGGCAGTAACAATCTGGCAGCAGTAGGAGAGTCATCTGTCTATTGACAAACAGATGTTGGGAATTTTGTGTGTATCAATTCCCACATACCCACGCAAACATGACAAAATATTGGTAAAGCTCCTCTTGAAGAAAGGCAAATCAAAGTGTGCACAGACCTTTCAGTGCTGTGCTGTACTGTACTGAAGAAAACGCAGAAAACAGTGGCATGTACAGTGATTCTGAGGCATTTATAAATTGGCCATGAGAAATATCAGAGCAGACACAATTCCATTTTTCATGTTTTGTGTCCCCTGTGGCAATTACATTTATTTATTTATTTTTTAATCCATCAGCAATACAGGGTAAAGTTTATAACTCAACATTATGCAGATTCACTCTATTCTGCATTCAGAAAACAACTTCCTTGTGTGTAATGTGATGGCTACATCACAAAACTAGTGTCCAGCCAAAACACACACTCGCTACTGTTTTGTATCAGTGTTTGTGAATGCTGTAATCTACTGCGCTGCCTGCAAGCTGACTCACTGTGGAAACTGGTATGAGGTAGTCATCTGGATTATTTATCTAGAACAAGACCCACCACTATGTTTTTTGAACCACATTTGCTGTATTTTTTTTTCCCCTCCCTATCAAAGTTGCATTGAGGGGGATATCCATCTTTAGCCTTGAGTCAGTACTACAAACAGTGAAGTTTTCTGTTTTGTTGTTTTGCAGCTCACACAATCAACGTTACATAGACAGCTAGTAAGCGAGTAAATGCCTTCCCTCCCACATCCTGAAACACTGCTAACACAGGTTGGAAAAATAAAATGACCTTTCTTGCCATTTGAAATCACACGTATTTAAAAAGCATTTTTCACTGACATGCAATTGATCATCGAGCTTTAGAAATTGCATGTTGTATGTCTGGATGTTGAGCCCTGGCAACTGGGTTTCTGTCTTGTTTGGTTGAATTAGCACGTAATTTCAGGTGAAAGGCAGTCCAACTTTTGTTTGAAGACGTCTATGGTGAAGTGGACCTGTCTTATCCTTTCATTAGGCAGCTGTTCTAGTGCCTTTTGATAGATATTGTTTGTGACTCTGTACTCTGGATTACAAGCATAGGCTTACTGCGATGAGATGAGACTCTGTTGTCTGCATCTGAGATTGAAGTTGAAGTGGTTCCTGTAGTCTGCTGCTTTTCTTGCTGTCCTATCAGATTCCCTTACCACCTTCAGGATTTCTGCCCCAAAATTTGTAACATTATGTCTAAAGATTCTCAGTCATCCAGTTGAGGTCACAAGAAAGAAGTCCAGCACCTGGACTCATCTCCTAGAGAATAAAAATAACATTTCATGCATATAAGTGTAGTATTTGTGAGAAATTACGTGAGGTTTGTGCTACAGTTTTGTCCTCCTTTTTGTATTCAGAATGTGCCAATTGTATAAAAATAGTCCGGCTGGCCCCATAAAACTCCTGTTGAATTAGACTGAAACTGGGTTGGACAGCTCAGCGTGATCTCATGCTGTGATGCAGGGACTGTTCTCTTTGCAGCTCAGACCTCAAACACATGGGATGTTTCAAAGTGTTTTAGACACGTACTTTGATGGACTGTAAGGTAGATGGGATGTTTAAAAAAGAAAATCATACAGTATGTATGCAGTGAGAATACTGTGGAAAAGCTACAACAGAATTGGAGATTGACTTTTCTGTCCCACACTGTTTGGGGTCAGTGGATGATTTGCCTGGACATCGGTGGGTGTTACAAACTTTGAATGAAAATGTTTCTGACAGTTCCAGAAGCAAACTGTGTGCACCCTTTGCTCTTAGTCCAGCCTTTTTAATTCATGGTTCAATTGTTTATTTTAAAGATGCATTAAAATTTGCAATGCACAACTTGCATATGCAAATAAATGCATGAAGTGGGACTGAGCTTATTCATTTAGTGTCGTTTAAGTTGGACTAAACACATTGAGTTTATCCAAAGTCGTCCTTTTTGGTCATGTAAAGGTCATTTTGGATTTAAAAATTACCCGTCATGTCCATTCTGCACCAGTTAAATTTAGGGCTGGTTATAAAATGTCAGTGGTTTGTACTTATTCTTTGAGCACAGTTCATTTTTTTAATTTGCTTTCATGTTTTTTTTTTTATGTGTTTTTAAAATAAATGTTTCTGAACTGAATTCATGCAGGAACGCAAAAAGCTGAACAAACTACAGAAATGCAAGCAAGAAGAAAATAAGTCTTCTTCTTCTTCTTCTGATCTGCAGAGCAGAGGGACAGGGACAGTGTGTGACAATGCCCTAAATAAACACCCTCTCCCACTAACCTTGCAATAAATAACAACACCACCTGTTACCATGGTGACTGGACACAACAAAGATTATGAAAGCTGTAGCCTCAAAATGCTTAGAAGATATTACAAATGCAGGACAGACAAAAACTCATGAAAACCAGAGAACAATATTATTTCTCAAAAACGTTTTGGAGTAAAACTAATAAAAATCTAATGCTTAAAACAAATATTCATTCGCATCACAAGATTAAAACTCGACTATGACTTCTCCTTATCAGTTGAGTTTCAGTGAACATTTCATACTAATAGCTTATCTTTGTGAAAACCCAGCTTGAGAGATTTAGCCTGGCTTTGTGAAACAATGTGAGTGATTTGGGTATTTTCGGGTCTGTAAAAACCCCACATTTTCAGATAATCCATGTAAACCATCAATGCCAGGTTGCAACTCCCTGAACTCAGGAATTGCTCTTGTTGCCAGGGCCTTCATATATAATCAGCTGAGTGATCCTCTGGAGTGCCTAAGGCCTGAGCTGTCTGACACAAGTTCGACTGACAGATGAATGTGATGCTACTTTTAGTTCTCAGGGGCCATGTGTTCCTCTCCTATATTTTCAGAGTCCAGATTTAATGGTTTCTTGTCCAGATGGAAGCCTCCCGGATTGGCATTGGTGAAGCTCTGAGTCAAGAAAACCTGGCAAAGTTTGGACAATTCGACACCTTCACTAGAAATCACAAACAGAATCCAGGCAGAGTGCAGCTAGGACATGCATGTTTGAGGCATCACCTTGACGGGGATACACATTCAAATTTAGCCCTGTCTCAGCTACATAAAATGAAAGATCACGACTCAAGAAAAACACTTTTGGTATTTGTAACAGAAGCAGCAGCTGTTCTGATCTGTGTGTGCCACAAAGCAGGAACGGCGTATGTCACAGCTGACAATTTAGACTGCTAAACATCATTCCCTCAGGAAAACAGGGAGGTAATGTGATGATGAAATAATCTCTGATCTCAAAGCAGTAGCACCAAGAAGGAACACAGGCACGTGGTCACGTCAGTGCACATTAAACATTCACAAGTTTACACTCTCCTGACACCGCCACTTCTTGCATGCTACTTTGCTTTGCCACTTTTACGCCAAAGGAGCGTTCGACTGCTTTTTCTCTACCATCTGTTCTGTCGCTACATCTCAGTGGGCCTATCTAATATACAGTATTATAGATGGAAATAATCAATGTTACTTTTTTTTACCCCCTTATTACCACTGAGAACCAAAACAAAAGAACAGGTGGCTGCTGTGAATAGATGGGGCTGCAAAACCATGACTTAAAAGCTATTGGAATTGATCTAAGTAACAGTTGGTTTACTGCAGACATAACATTACAATTTGTACAAGTGCAAGGCCTTAATAAACACCAACAGTTTGCCTTTTTTACCACTATTATGAATTAAAAAGAATAAATTAACTCCATTAGATTAGCCACATATGTCTTTGAAGTGTTTCTCTCAAAGTAAAAGTTGATTTAGCAATGTTTCTCTGAAGAGATTCAAAGAACAAAACTTAAACCTTATTAACTTTCTTATATGTACAGATTGAAACACTATTCAACAGGGGAGCACAATGCATTATACATCAAAGACAAATGATCAGATTATGGAACAACGATGAAAAGAAAATTATGAAAACTAAATGATGGAAAATTACCATTTGTGAAGACTGAGATGGGGATTTGGTGTTGTTGTTTCTTTTTTTTTTTTTTTTTGTTTTATACTATATTTTCATTCAAAGGTCCAGTACTTTATTTAGTTTAGATTTATTTTTGCAATATTACAGATTTGTGAAATACAAGTTTACTTTTTCTTTTTGGAATCTGTGGCATAACTGTCTTAACTTGAGAGCATACGAGTTCTCCTAACACATGGGACTACTGTTATTTCTCTATATTCCTACGTTCAGGCCTGTTGATGTTGCTGCCATTTGAGACTGTTGCATCAAATCATGTACTTGTTTCAAGTTAGTTGGTTATGCTTTTTCATGCTTTGGGCTAGTCCCCTTTATAGTTTCCTGTTTCAGCTTGCCCCAGTCCACAAGACCAGGTCCATAAAGAAATAGTTTTCTCAGCTTGGTGTGGAGTGGGCCTGTACAGTAGCCATGACTTGAAACTCCATCAAACACTCTTGGGCTGAACTGGAACACTGTGAGCCAGACTTTATTGGCCAACATCAACACTTGACTTGACAGATGCTGTTGGGTGCAAATCATTGCAGTCTGTTCGAAAACCAAGAATCTTATGGCCCTCAGGTCCTGTCCAGACCAGTGGAAGCTGTTATAGCAGCATATTGATGCTCACGGTTTTGGAATTAGATGTGCAACAATCATATATGGCAGTAATGTTCAGACATCCACTACAAAGCTCAAAGTATATGAATCACCCTCATCCATATATCCATTGTGTCTACTTGGTTCCCATATTGAGCTAATCTCCTTAATAGTTTCCAAAAGGTGAGTTTTATCCGTGCTTTGCTGCAGTTGCTTTGCTGTTTTCAGACCGTCTGCTGCAGCCTGGAAAACATCCGTCATTGTTTGGGCTAGGCCGTCGTGGGCGGTGTTTAGACTGAGCATGCGCAGGACTTGGGTACCTGGGCCTGTATTCTACAAAACCAGAAAATGTAAAAAGAGTGCACTCCAAACATTTATGAGAACTGGTCACCGGCTTGGTCACTCTTAAAAGCCCCATCGTGAATTATATACATTTTGTTCTAAGAGCGTGTGAGTATACCAAATAAATATTGAAAAATCCTTTTAATGTACTACATAGCAATGCCTCAAAACTCTCCTATCTGCTGTCACAATAACGGTAGTAAACAGTGGTTCTCATGATGACTACATTTGACCTGGTATAGGGCCAGTCAGTTGAGGATCAACCTGTACGTACGTTGTCATTTGCTGTGCCCACATTCATTTGTCTGGTCTTAACGTCTTTAGTGACACTCCCTAACGTTGCAAGTAGCTGGGATATTGAGCCTCTTGTGTAATTTACAGTTCCCTCCTGAAAGTTGTTTATATATTAGCACACATGCCTGTTGACTCTTATGCCTATCAGACTTTAGAAAAGTTGGAATGTGCTATTCACTCGTAGAGTTGTATCTGATCAGTGTTGTCATGCCTCGTTCTAACCAGTCTGGGTGGGAGGCTGCTGTTGGTAATCTGTTGCGCTCCTGTGCTGTTATGAGGTGTGCAGTTCAAATGTTGTGGGCTTAATGGTGGGTGAAAAGATTTTCTATTATGACACATGTAATTTTATATCAGGCTATCACTTAATAGATAAACACACAGAAATGTCTGTTGCTGTTTTGGTATTAAATATCAAAACCAAACGCTAGTGTCTTGTTAACATACACAGTAGCAATATAATATCATGTTGCTGTTTCAGAGGTGTAATGTTTACAGTGTTCAGTCTTAGTTTAGTGTGTTAGCACACTTAAGATGACTGGAGTTTATGCTGAAGTCTAAGTGTATTTAATGCCTTAGGTATACAAGCAGTAACAGAATATACTCTAATAAAACCTGAGCCATTAAAGGGAAAGTTCCTTCAGTAAAACAGTTGTCTCATGGTATATCCTCATATCACTCAGCCTGAATGAGTCAGTTTTTAAATATGTTGCCATTATGCTGTCTGTCAAGACAGTGTAAATCGAAGTGGTCTGCTTCCAACTTCCATGCTCCTCATCTCTTGGTTTACATTTACTTTGACTGTCATCTCTACATTGTTCTAGGAGCCCTCTGACTCTTACTTAATACACCAGCACCACAGGCCAGATAGCTTTGACAAGGACGTTTGTCCCGCTGAAGTCATGTGATCCCCTCAAACTCAACTTGTATTACTTATATCTATGATGTGGCACATCTGGCTGTAGATTCATCAACACGTGTTGTGCACCCCACCCAGTGATACACTCTACTGTACACTCTCTGTGCAGGTTCAGCCATTTCCCTTTGTACAACTGCAGCCAGCTCTTCTTATGAACAGATGCAATTATCAGCACAAGTCCTAATTCTTATTACCACACTGTTTATGAGCTTAAAGATAAATAATACACTGTGTACTTCAGAACTGACTTTAGTAAATGTCTTTAGTTCATCTACACCCGGCTTTTTGCTGACACTGTGTTAAAGCTGGTAATTTAATAAATTCTGAATATTTTCTTAATAGTTTGACTTTAATCTCAACATGAAAGCATAGGGAGGGGGATCACACCAATGGCCAAAATACTCAAGACGTGCCATGTCAGAAACATATTTAATGGATATTTAGTGAATACAGGAGTCTGATAAGTCTTTTATACTGTATTTCGACTCTGATCAAAAACCTTAATTGGCATATTTCTATTCACTAGAAGCCTACCACAAACTCCACCTACATGACTGTAGTATTTATCATTGAGGTCTAAACATGCTGCATGTGTCTTTATTAACAGTATTAACTGTTGAAAATCATTAATTGTCAATACTGATCAATATATAAATGTCTGAATAATGACAGAATCTCATGGTTGCCACCTTTGCCTTTACCTGCAAGCTGGTGTCAGAACTGATTTAGGTTTTTATGGATATTCTAATATGATATTGACAATCCTCTCCAGGAACACTCTTAATACCTTTAAAATAATGTTCCCTTGTTTGACAGCACTCTGACACATGCAAGCATTGTGACTGTAGCGTTTGTGATTGAAACTAATGAAACATGGAAAAAAGTGGAGGATTAATCAGAGCACTAGATAAGCTGTATTCTGCACTGCTAACCACTGGTCAACTCAATCAGCTTTCAAAGCAGGAAAAAAGCACAGACAAGCTCTCTATTGACTTCCAAGCATCACCATGGCAACACTTGGTCCACTCTCCCATTTTCTCTTTCTTGTTTCTGGAGCTGCACAGCTTTTTGGTGAACGTTTCATTCACATAGTATTGTAATTGTCTTTTTTTTTTTTTTTCTTTCAGTTCACATCATTTAAATTGCAGCATATAAGGTCCTTTTCCATGTGATTGGTTTGTTGCTCAGTTCTTTAAGTTGTAGTAGACCCTTTCAAATTCAACCTGTAGAGCACAGTTGGTAAATATGATTCTCTAAATCTTTAAAATAAGATGAAAGGCTGACAAGAAACATCTTTACAACTATTATTATTAATATAATATAATATGTGGTGGGCTTTAGAATTCATTCTTCCTTTTGCACATGTTGGGATTGATGGGTGGCAAAACATATCACAGTACGAGAGTTGGGTTCAATTCCAGTAAGAAAACAAACAAACAAACAAAAAAAACTTTCAGTCTTTTTAAGCAAATGTTAATAAGTGATACAGTAGCTGCCATTTTGGTTGCATTGTATGAAACAAATCAAAAAGCAGTTGTGAGTACCTATTGACTGATTTGATTGGTGGTTTGCCAGGTTGATATGACCTACAACATGGGTAATACTATGCCTTTTAGTATGACAATGACCCAAAACTTGAAACCAATAAAAAGCTGGAGCAACAAGTTAGACTGATTTTGAGGGACTCTGCCAAAACACAGACCTAACTTTATAAAACATCTATGAAAACCTAAAAGTGTCACCTCACACTTGCTTCAACGTGACGGCACTTCAGAAAATCTGCTGCGAACAATAGGATAAATTGCCTGAATCCATTTGTGCAAAGCTTGTAGAGACGTTCCCAAAATAACTGGAAAGTAATTTCTGCCAAAAGTTTAAAATATTAGTGTTAAGGGTATGAATACTTAACTAAATCAAATATTACTGATATGAAGTACCAGTAGTTGAGTAAAAGTGGCAATTTTATCAATTTAAAATTTTAATTTACAACAAAAATGAAGGGCTTTAAATACAAGTAGTGTTTAAGATCCAAAATAAATATAAAAATTGATTTTGCAAAATACTGTTAGCAATAACAGATGTACTTTGACTGCTTTTACAAATGCATTTGGCAATCAGGGGTATTGTCTCAGTGACAGGTGAGAGTTAAGTTACATTTATGAAAACAGATTGAAGCAATGCAGCCTTTCAGAATGTATTGTCATCCTCATTCTCTGGAGCCCCATAAACGGTAAAGAAAAGCTGCTTGATGATTCAAAGGTTGGTGTTGGCATTTTACTGTGAAGTCAGATGAATAAAAAAACAAAACAAAAACATAACAATAAAAAAACACAATAGTCTTAAGAGAACAGACAGAAACAAAGAAGTTTTTACAGACCAGGAGGAAAAGACAGCAGTAGTTGGTGATATCCTTGTTTAATGCCTCACTAGAGTTTTTCATTATAACTTGATAAGTACTGTTTACTCAGGAGTAGAGCTTCATTTGTCTGTATAATGAACTAGAAGCAATACTGCTGAATTAAGTTATACTAAATATTGATTAACAGCAAAACCCTCAACACAAAACCAAATATCTTGAATCGCTTTGATTACAGAATCAAAAATATCACGTTTTTATGTTTTCACAGACCACTTAGCTGATTGAAGCATTCTTCCACAGGTAAATAATCACTGTCTCTGTCTCATGTGTCTCACCGATTGTGGAATAAAAGGAAGTTCAGAAAGGTCTGAGAAAATTAGATTATTTTAATTTAAATTAAAAAAATTAGTCAGACCATTAAAACAGTCTTTGTTTTGAAGTGTTTAGATGGGTAGAAAAAAAGTGAAATAAAGCTTTTATGGCTTCTCATAGATGCCACAGAAACACTGTGATTTAAATATGCACAGGTGTCTTTGTGTACGGTTTATAAAAGATAAATAAATAAAATAAAAGGAGGGGGGGGAGTGTTAAAGAGTTGTAAGAAAAAGTCAGTTAAAAGAGCAGATGGGATTGACTGTCAGAGGGGATCTTCGCCACAGGACTGGGCACCCTGCCATTTGCAGCATGGAGAACAAAGAACAGGGGAGAGAAAATCTGAACTGGAGTTTCAGTTCGGGTTTCACCTTAAAGCTTTCACTAATCACTAACTATTGCATAATGGCTGTATGCAATAATATGTCTGCTTTTTTAACCTTTTAGTTAAACCAAGCAGTTTTCTAAACATACAACATCATTAGTCTAAAAGGTAGCATTACATCTGCCTCTCACTGGAAAGCAGAAATCCTTTATCCCGCAGAAATCTGTAGTCCCTTTGATTGGGTGGGATGCATCTTCTGGTGGTCAGACCAAATGTTCTACAAAAGTATCTCACCTGCGACAAATGCAGGCCGAGAGCCAATAAAATCCCTCAACATGGCTTGAAGTTGTGGTGAACTCTCCTCAGTGAAATCCTATCCAGGTTTAATGGCCAGTATTTCACCAGCACAGCACAAATTCAGCAGGACCCTTTTAACTTTGACCCAACCCTTTAACATAAGAAGCTCTGCAATCAAATTCCCAAGATATAGTCCATGATTCTTGTGAAACACTGACATTTTGTCAGCAGTTACACAAATATACCATACTCTTCAGTTAGGGTTTGGTAATCATGCCCCCCAGAATTCATCAATGCATAATGCCAAGGCAACAATACTAGTATCCAGAGAAAGAGGTTGGCCAAATACATTAGCACATAAAAAAACATTTCCAAACTGATTAAAACGACACAAAAACGTAAAACTCAGCACAACATGAGGTGAAGAAACCTAACTACAGCTGCTAGTGCTAAAGAGCTAAGCTATTGAGATAAGTAATTTGAGATGGCAATATCTCTAACATGTCACCTGATGGCAGACATACTTTGAATGCTTTTTTAAATGCCAGCTGAAAACTGCTTTTAAAATGTCCTATTTAAAAATATTATATTGACCTCTGATGGTTGATGAAAGATCTGTTAGAGTAGGTGCCACAGGAACACTGCAATTTCCCCTGAAAAATGTGTGCGGGTCTCTCTGCACACTGTTAAAGTAAAACTCCGTTGTACTGCTCCTCACTAAACAGCAGAGCATTACTAAAGAATGTGGTTGTCTGACAAGGTTGACGGCTTACACTCTTCACCTCAGATGTGCTTCCCATTTCCCAGTAGCTGTGGTGTTAAACCAATGTTTTATATACAATACCTGCGCAGTCTTGCAGCAATTCACATTAAGAGAGGTGGCAGGCAGAGAGCGCCCAGATTCAATTAGATGAGCACATACTGTATTCTGTTTAAATGATGGGCTAGATTGTACAAAGCACTGTCAGCAAGATAAAAGGCTGGTTCTTCTAGTTTTTGCTAGTTAGGATCTGATCATCACAGTTTCTCCAATAGGAAAACGATGATCTCTTCACCTGCAACAAAACAAAATAAACCCTGTGTGCTTGCAGGTGCCTATAGACATGAAACGCATATCATCTTGTCACGCAGCAGGAATAACTGCATGACTGCAGACAGACGGGAGTAAATTATGGGTTTTACTGATGACTATCTATCACACTCTGTGCCAACAAAATTGCGTACACAAGTTTCAGTTGTGTGACAGTAGTTATTTAGTCTTTGATGATGTAACCCTGGTGAAAATGACCTGTTTGGATCTAGACATCAGTGATTTAAATAAAAACATGCATTGACTTATGTCTGGATTAAACTTAGTGGAACAAAGACATGTCAGCTGAAGTATTATTCAAATGTTTGGTAGAAACATTGATGGAGGAAGGGGGTTTTTAATTTGTCAGGTATTCTGACATGCTTTTTAAGTATTCATTTACATGTAGTAAGGAAACTTTGTCAAAGTACTTTAAGATCTGCTTCAGGACTAATGAACATGGCTAAATAGGTCAGATACTGAGCTGCAAGAGTATAAATTATTCTAAAGGTTAAAACTTAATTTGAATGGTTTATCCATTTTATGCATTGCATTCCTCCTGTCAGTGCTTGGTTTAATACGAAGAAGACATGAAGACATCTTGGTGATGTTATTTACAGGGGCATCAGATGGTTCTAAAACCAGGGCCAGACCTGAGTCAACCAAATCCATGGTCTTGTGTCACGGTTCCATCTGTTGCACCCAGAAGAATATAAATTTGTTTTTAAAAAAAATGTATATATTTTTTTGTAACTGTCGAGTTGCGGAAATGTATGGTCAATGTAGTCTAGTACGCTGGTCTAACAATTCAATTTGCAGACAAGGAATGCAAAAAATTACATGAACAAGCAGTTTGAAAGATCAATCTTGTCTGAAGATGCCATCAGTAAGATCACTGTCTTTTTATGTTTTGCAGAAATGATGTAAACCTACACTTATATCTACACATTGATTGAGCTAGTAAGCATTAGATGCCAGCTGGTGACCTGGATAATTACTAAACTAATGTGGGCCTGAGTTTGAATGTTTTCATGTTTTTATACGCCATTCAAAGCTCTAGAGAAAGCAACACATTTATAGACGATAAGGAACAAAAATCAGAAAGTCAATGAAGACAAAATATAATGACACTTTTTTTAATAAAATGAAATATAATACATTAAATTTCATAACAGCTGAGCAGAAACGCAGCAGCCATTATAGTGCAGTCTTAAGTTGTATTTAAGTGGCTCCAGAGGCAACAAACGAGTGCAGCAGAGAAACCACTTTATCAGAGGCATCAAAACAGCCGAGGTTTGAATTTAACTTTTAAGTAGTAGTAGCTGGAGTTGGGACACGTTTAAACTATTCGATAAATTTGTTCCATCTGTGAGCAGCTTAGTAGCTAAAAGCGCCTTCACCCTGTTTGGTTCTGACTTGGGGTTTTACCAGTTGACAACTTCCTGAAGATCTAAAAGCCCCTGAATGGGTTTAAACTCAGAGATCAGAAATGTATTTTCACCCTGTACCATTATGTGATTTGCAAGCTAGTGGTAACTGCTTACTGGAGTCCATACTTTGAGGATGAAGACATGAATTTCTCTTCTTTCTCTAAATCTTCCTTACACACAAGAGACTGTATTTCACTGTTGCTTTTTGTTTGAGATGATTCAAATTCAAATTTGGCTTTGACCTCATTGTGGCTGCTGAAGCTCAGATCTGGGTCAATTAAAACTACAAGATTTCTAACTTGGGTTTTTGTCTTTATACTGTAGCTCTGGCTATCAATCTGGGCAATAGCTTTAATTTATCTTCATTTTAGTGTGAGTATACAATTAACTAATTACTCATTTCTAATCAATTTAAATTCTGAAGGTGTTCATTCCTGCTGCACATACTTTTATTGTAAAACTCATTTGTGACTGTGCACATCTTAACACGCCGAGTATCACGCCTGCAGTATTTTTCTCCATCTACTTTTTTTTTATCATATCTTCTCCAGATATTATTTATTAAATGTTTTCCTAGGGCTGTGTTGTTGTGGTTTGCTCACATTTGAATGATGATGACCAACCAATATAACAACTGTCATCACATTTAAATGTTTCAAATCCTGACCTGGAAATTCACACTGTTTAAATGGACCATGACCTTTCTCGACCTATGAAAAGCTTCATTTTGCAAGAGGGAAGTCCAACTTTAATATACTATTTAAGTGGCAATGTGTTAATTTCAAGAATCACCCTCTCATATCTGAGCATTTTATGTTCAACCTACAAAACGAAATCCTCTAAACGACTCCTAGGAGACAGAAGAGACAAAAAATATAGGGCGTAAAAAAATTGGCACACACTGGCAGAGAAGGTAGCACGAACGGCACCAAAAAGTATTGTAGGTTGCATCTAATTAGCAATGTTTGCATCAATCCAATGTAGTACCAGTGAGACAAAAATAATCTGTTAATTTGGAACTTAAAGAAACTTTGCACTTCACGTCATGTTTTGCTGCAATTTTAGTGGAATGGGCACAATATTATAAATTTACCCTTGAGTTTCAAAGATTGCAGTGTAGTTATAGATTAATGTGTTTTATCAGATAGTTTATATTTTTTCTCATAAGCAGAAATTGTCACCTTTTCAACAAGGTCTGGATGATGGATTTATATTAGACAATATGTTTTCTGTAATTCTGTTTTTCGGAGGGACTTGTCAGCTGACAAAATTGGCAAACGTGTATATATATTTTTTTTAAAGCTATTTGTCTCTGCCACAAGGCAAAATCCATCCATCACCACTAATACAACTGTTACTTCACTTGCTCTTGAATGTAAAACAAGAAACCCATACGATACTGTGACAACAAAATACTCTCATACTCTGTCTTTGACACAGAATAACTGTAAACACAGGCAAAATAAAGCAAATACTGTAAAGAACTTTTTTTTTTTTATAGATATATATATTTGCTGAATTAATGGTTTAGATTATTCTTTTATGTGCTCTGTATCATAGAATAGAAACTAATAGGATACACTGGACAATGGAAAATGAGAATCACACCTCAACTTCAACATTGGTAATATGAAAACCACAAAATGTTGAGTTTAATAGTGGTATAATAGTGCTTATTATTTGTTTTATGATTCTATACAGACTGAATAAGCAGCTGTTGTTAACAGGAAGCTGATGTAGGGTGAGACGATGGTGTTGTTTTTTTGTACCATGACAAGTAAGATCTTTGGACAATTTTCTTCTAAACTAATTTTCTCATTTTGAGTCCAGGTGTTTCCAATATTATCCTCATTTAAAAACTTCTAAATGCCATCTTCCAAAACGTACAGAGGAACAGCTTTATTTTAAGTCTTTGTTTCTTCAAGCCTACAATTCAGTGCTCTTTCTCTGTATTCTCCTGTCTTGGGTCCTTTCGAACTCAGCTGACCTAACCTTCTGCTGAAACCTTACCAAGGCTTTGTCTCGTCTTTGGACACACCAGTATTCATTTAGTTCTTGTCCTCTAGGAGACTTGGCCAGCGAATCCCCTGCTCTCACACCAGGTTTTTTTTCTGAAATAAGTGCTTCATCCTCTCTAAGCAACTCTTGACTGTGTGTGAACTGTATCCTTCAGTCTTACCTCACCAGTAGTAATTTCACTGTTTGTTTTTTTTGTTTTGTTTTGTTTTTGTCCACTCTGGAACATCTACTTCATATCTCACCCTGTTCCCAACGAATAACAATAATGAAAATGGACTAAAATAATAGCTAAAACTAAATTATATTTCAGTAATGAATGATGACAAAATGAAAAACCTAAGTGGCTAAATCATGTTTTCCCAGATGTCACCACCGTCCAATCATATTATTTACTAGGACTTCCAGGAGCCAAATTTGTGACTCAGTCACTGGCAAAATTTTGCAAACCCAGTGACTGACAGATGCTTTCTTTCTATAATGGATTAACTATATCATCCTGTGTAAGTCACCACTGCCAAAAACCCAAGTGTGCATATTGAATCCTCTACTTTGCTTTCAAACAATGCCAAACATTTGGCCTTAATTTGTCACTTTTCAGAAACAATAGACCACAGGACCTTTAACTAAATCTATTTGTAAACCCCACCCACAAAGAGGCCAACGTAAAGAGCTTGCTGGACAAACGAAGAACTCTAATAAGGATGTCTAGAAACTCTTTCAAATTTTCAGTGAATCTGCAGGAAGTGTGTGGTTTTCCCTCAGTGACTGTCCAACCAGATGGTCTAACACAATGAACATGGATACCCGCTTCCTTGAGGTCAGAGGAACACTCTGTGAGTTGGCTAACCAAGAGGGCTGACACTATCTTCTTGCCAGCAAGTGGGAAAGACTAAACACTCTCAAAGAGCTCCTCCTGCCTTTTTCATAGCATACAAAACACTGCAGAATGACAGTATGTCCATGTCCTCCACGGTCCATGCTTTGTTTCACCAGCCACCTGTCAGATTTATGAAATGAAAACACTGTTGTGGCAGATATTGTGCCAGTTTCTGAACACAGAGGAACAGAATTTATCCTGCAAACAATGAAGACATTGTGAAAGTTTTAAAGGAGAACTATAAGACTGGTATTTAATGCTAACATTAAATGTTCAGTTTCATGTCGATACAAAACTACAAGAGATGCATCTTTTAGGATGTTTGTCAGCGCACATTCAAAAAAAAGTACAGGCTTCCACAAAATTAGGAAATGCATCAACCAACCCATGTCCATTTCAACATTTAAACCACCGTGTGGATATAATATTGGGGTTCCTTGGTGTACTACACATCGCTACTACGAGTAAAGGCCAAGTCTCCAGCACCCCCACCACCGCTAACAGGATGAATGTTAAAAGATGATGGATGGTTACAGCAGGCTAGAATGTTGAAGCCATTCCTAATATTTTACTGTAAATGCAAAGTATTTTGACAGGCAAACTGTGCCTGGTTACAGTTGCTAAACTATAATTGGAAAATTGTTGGTTGTAAACACTCAATCCACAACCTGAATGTTAACTCCATTTGTCTTACCTGTCTGGGAATTGGGTAATTAATCCTTACTACAGGTGGTGATTAATTTAAATGTTGTAACTAGAAATGCAAACCTGTCTTCCTTACAATGGGGAGAAAACAATCTGGCAAAAAGAGAACTTGGCTACACTCATTTTTTTGCTTCTCCATCTTTATCTCCAGCATCTGGGATTCAAAGTTCACAAAAGCTACCTCTTGTTAAGTTTCCTCTTACAACCATTGGGTGCTCACATTGTGTGAAACTCTTCACTGCCATTTCATTCTGCATTCTGAGAATCGCTTTGACAGCCAAAGTATTATTCCCTACAACCGTCTCATTGCCTCACTGGTAATTTGAAAGCAATAGTTTGGTTGTAATTACCCTGTGCTGTTGCAAGGCACATTATCTGAGCCAGTATTAGATGCTTCGCCCTAAGTTAGACTTCCTTGGTTGAGCGATGTTACGACAACAGCACATTATTTCCAGGGTCTGCAGCAAAATTGTCTGTTCTGGGTATCAATAATTTCTCAGAGAGCTGTGTTCTGTGTTACAGTGACTCCAAAATTATTCCTTTGAAGTGTATTGTGAAGCTGTTGCTTTCTGCCTCCCCTGACAATACTCCTCTCCGCCTCGATCTCTTATTGTCTCTTTGTTTCTCATCCTCCCTCTTGTTCCCCCACTTCACAGATCATTATGTTGGAATTATTGCTCACTAGTGCTCTGCTCCACATCTGTCCCTCTGCTTAAGTTCGGGTGGCCGACAGCAGCCGTGTTTGCAGTCCCTGTGGATGCGGCTGAGCAGGGGCAAAGTGGCTTATGGCTCACTAGTCCCCCAACTCCCTCCCACTCTTAATTCTCTCATTAGAACAAAAGGAAAAAGGCAAGCAGTGTTAACTGGCAAAGCATTAAATTATCGACGAGAGCTATGAAAACTGGAATAAGCTGACTTTCACAGAGAGATAATTAAGCAGGAGAGGGTCATTTGAAGTTTACTATTTCATTAAACAGCAACTGCATAGTCACAGAGGCTGAGGAACGACAAGAGGGCGGTTATGGTGGACTTGTGCTCACGCAGGCCAGACATCAAAGAGCATATAGGGTGTGTGTGTCTGTGTGTGTGCGCTTGTGCAGCTTGGAGTAAACTGGTCCAATTATTGTACATTAATAATTCCTTGCTGTGGATTAATTAATAGATAGCATCCAATATATCTCACGTCCGTTTGCCAGCTCGCATTAAATTAGCCGGGACTTTACAGCTCACACTCCCTGTTTGAGCCACAATTTCCTGACCCAAGTATGTGCATTTGATTTACTCTCACTGGTTTATTTGACCTACAAGCGAGACATATGCTGCATTTATGTTCTGTGTTTATGTCTATACCCATATGGCAGCTCATTATCGTTAAATTTTACTACTCTGCTTATATATCATTTAAATTTATTGTCAGTGTTACAAAAAATGTAGTCTTCATCATGTGAAACACCAACAGTGATCCTAAATAGATGACTATGTAAACAATTACAAAGATCTTTTTTGTGAATTATTTTTTTTAAATGCTGGAAAATAGGACAGAAAATGTGTTCTACAAATGTTGGGATGAAATAAAACATCTGAAGATATCCACTAGGACTCCGGAAAAAACACGTTTCACTGTTCTCTGAATTTATGCTTAACTGAGAAAATAATGGACAGATTGAAAATGAGAGAAACGGTTGAAAGTATTGATAATTATTGTCTAATGCTAATAGATGCAGGTTGCAGGTAACTGGGCATAAACCAGAAATGTATTAATCCACAGTAAAATTATTTCTTCTTTCATTCTGTGTTATGGAAGAAGAGGTGCCGCCCTGTGAGTTGTTTCTTCGGGAAAGGGCTCAGACAAAGGTTTTTGGAGACAAACCTTTATGCACCGCTAGAAAAATCAGTACCTTTTACTTCAAATGAGCCACATTATTTGCTCACATTACCGCTGAGGTGTTTAGCTGCAGACATTTAGTGGAGCTGATGCACTCTTCACTCTGCCTTTTAGTGTCTCTCCCATCTTTTACTGTAGTTGCACTTTCTCTGTCAAGACAAATAAGCGTAACTTCAAGATGACAGAGCAAAGAGTAGCTCGATCGGAAGACATCATTTAATACACATGTGGCCACGACATTGGTTCTTTGCCCTCTGTGGGAGTGGAGGAGTGTGAAAGTTAGGAAGATGTCGTTCCGAGGCCTGTGCTGATAAATATTTCAGGGAGAGAACTTCGTCCCGTCTCTCTGCATCAGGTCACAGTGCCCCTGTTCCTCTCGCACTCGCACCTGAAGTACAGATACAAACAGGCAAACACACTCATCAGGACAAACGGTATTAAAACGCTACAGTTGACAGGTAACCTTTCTCTGCTGCCTACTGCAGTTACGTAGACTGCAGCGACATCACAAAACAGCACCTGAGCCAAAATAACAGTCAGAGCTCAAGGGAAGAGGACCGACGCGCTGAACAGAAAGTGGACAGCCAGTGAATTCATCCAGTGTTTAATAAAAAGACAACGTGTCAGAGGGGAAGACAAAGAGATGCTGTTAAAAGCAACTACCTGCAGAATGTGGTGTGAACGTTTTACAGCGTACCACAGTTTTTATGTGGCAAATCAACTCTAACTTCAAGTTAGAAGACATTGGCTTGATAAATGACAGTAAGTCTAAAAAAAAAATTCAACTCAAGCATTATGGGTCTCACAACATGAGAAAAGGATGGATATATGTTTCAGAGTGGAATACATACCAAATAAAAGTGATCTTAAAAACCATGAGCGCTATATCAAAAGAAAGGAAAAGGAGAACAAACCATTGACAAACTAAAGTCAAAGTAATTGCAAAAGATTATTAGTCATAGGAAATCTTTTTTGAAGAAGTGGTTTCTTCCTTGGGTGAATCTATTCTTGACAAAATTACCTTTTATTATTTAGTGTGTTTAAATACTACAAGGTGCTGTGTACAGATGTTGTGGAATTGAGGAGCATCTGGACTTGTCTGCTCCATGTATTTGCTCACATATGGTTTTAACAAAGAAACTTATACAGTTAGTGCTCTTCTTCTATCTTCGGTGCTCTGTTTTGATCATGCACATATGTATAGCTTCAACTGTAGATCATGTCCAGCGATGCTTAAAATAACAGTTAAGGGCAACACAATGATTGGCACTGCAGATGATACATGTTTTGCTATGATATCAAAAATAAATTGGCAAAAGTAAAAACAAATCATACAGAGATAAACTGCCTACAGCGCATGCAGGGGATTTAATTATAGACGAACAAGATGGTGAAATGAAAATACTCCAATCCACTAATGTATACACAGGTGCAGTTGAACTAAGTACTGCTCAAATACAGTTATACATATTATTCAAACATGTAGTGCATTTGAAGTATTCACCGATCATGGCCCTTAACATTATAGCATCTGTGTAAAAGTCAATGTAAACATACTTATTAGCTTTATATTAGCCTGCTGGCTAAACCTCTAATTTACACATACTACATAGGGTCAGACATGTTCATTATTATTATTGTCATTGTTGACTAATAAGGCAGTTAATTTCTCAATTACTTTATTTGTTTAAAAATGTTTTACGGCGATTTCCCAAAGACTAATACAAGGCAAAAAACCCCAAAAGATTCAATTTACAATGATATAATAAATAAAGAAAACCTCCTCGCAGTAGAAGTTGGAACTAGAGAAAGTTTGATATTTCTGCTTAAAAGCTGACAAGTGATTAAATTGGTTATTAAAAAAATATATATTTCAGTAAACTAATGGATTTACTGACTAGAAGTTAATTCAGCTTGTGGCGACAACACACACGTGCAATGTCAAATTCCAGTTCTCATAAATGTGACTATCTACAGCTCTGAGGCCTGCAGATGATGCAAAAAGAATGACAAACAGAAAGATGCAGAAAGAAAGCGGCTCAAAGTGAGAGACACAGGTGCTGAGTCATTTTGACCTGTTTGGCAGAGGTCATATCAACAAATCCTTTTGGCTGCGTGAGTCCTCTGTCGTTCCACATGCACACAAGGAAGATGTTGAGATCTCTTAAATTGCCTTGATAGAGATTTCCTCTGCTGCCTGATGGAGTTGACACTTTTCTACCTCTGTGCCATTTCTGTGAGGGCACTTTACGCCAAGCATCAGTCTACATCAGTGGATCCCACTTTTGCCAAGAAGCCGCCCCCCCCCCCCCCCCCCCCCCATCCAATGTGTCCCACACCATTGCTGGGTAATTGACAAAAAAACGTGGTAGGCCAAGCCGGTGTGACATGTGAATCTACTTTAAATCCTAAATAGGCTATCTAGGGTGAAACACCAAGAGAAAGTGACTGAATATTTGAAATGTTCCCTGGAACCAATTTCAGCTTTTTGTACCTAGTTTTATTCTAAATTTTAAATTCAATGAAAGGCTCAGAAACATGCCAGTATTCTGGATGTCCATGGACTGTAGAAATAATTCTTAAACTGGAGTACAAGACAAGAAAAAACATGCTCTTGTCCCTTGCCTTGGGCCACAGTGAACAGGGTGTTTTTTTTCTTATTTTTATCTAGTCAACACAGATAAATATTCCTTTCGACTGAAACATAACCTCAGAAAAAACTGAATTCAAACACTTGCTATCTGTCTGGTCTGAACAGCTTTAAAACATACAATTTACAATCTTCAAAAGCTGTCGTTCATTGATATAGTTGCAGGATATTTAACTTGATTAATGTATTTATTTACTATCATTTTCTTAACATTTATAGGAATTAATTCGTTTTTTGCCACAATCTTATCCAACTGCAGTAAGAGACTTTTATAGCAAAGACCTCAGTGGACAAGGTCCGGCAAGGTCCTGCTCCTTGTAAGACAGTTTTCATACAATTTCCACATTCCCAAAGAAATATATTCCAAACGTCTTTGTTCAAGGAGGTATGAACTCTTAGAATCTGTGTTCTGTGTATTCAGGAAGTGAGAGTTATTGTCTTTGCTGGCTCATGCAGGGAGTCATTTGCCCCTTCTCCCTCTCACTGCATTATGTGTTGGCCTCCAGGGAGCCAGAGTTTCATTACAGCCAAAGCCCAGTTTAGCATGTTTGAAATGGCTCACATCGATCTGTTTGGCCCTGGTAGATCACTGTCCGATCGTGCACGTCAGAGGGTTGCACTTAGGAGCTAAATGTTTGCACTTAGGGTAACTTTGATGAAGCTTAACCTCATCACTTTTCAGGAAACCTCTGTGAAACCACTTGAAGTTAAGAAAATGTCTCAACAGAGAAAAAAACGTATTGTAATTACTTTTTTAAATTCGCCTCTGTGTTTAACTCCTTTTGTATATGTGAGACACTGATTTCTGACTGCCTGGTACTGCAATGCAGATAAATGGTTAACTCTATACACTAGTTTCTTTAAGATATTCTCCATAATGATAATTTAAGCAGACATGGCACCAACACAGAAGATTATATAGTTTCCTAGTAAAGCTATTCTTCAACCAATAAACTGAGAATCTGTACGTCCTGTCCTGTCAAAGGGTATACTTCTGTATCTGAAAAATAGAAAGCCACTTGACTGATGTGTACTGGCAAGAAAATGGTCTTTGATTGCGGCTGTCGATCAAGCGACACCCTGTTTCCTGGTCTCACTCAGGAGAATATGAGAGAGCTATGGAGTCTACGTCAAAGTGTGTTAGTTTGTTCCAAGGCAGACACGACTTTATCTTTGAATATCGTCCATTACGAGGATTTTGCACTGACATCGAGGACTCGGCAGACTTTGGCGGAATGTGTTTAGAAGGTGCTCCTTTTTGGATAGATGTTCCAGACTTAAAGCTGAAGACAAAGTACCTACACCCATCGGTGCTATGTGCCAAACCCCCCTGCAAAGCTTTAAGTATAGATCGTCACCATGCTCCCAGTTATTAGAGGGTCTCTCAGGCTACAAATGCCTTTTCCAGACCCCATTTAGTCAGGCACAAGGAGTTGATCAATGCAGGGCAGGAAAGGCTACACGGAGGTGATGGAGATACCTGCCACCACAGCAGCACCAGCAGATCTGTTACTGACAAATACTCTCCCTGGGACATGAATCTCTCCCGATCCCTCCAACTGTTCTGCAGCAGACGAGAGAAAGACAAAATGGGAATTTCTAAAAAGCAAATGGCATGACATAAAAAGTAGTGTTTGATAACATGTCCCACTTTGTACTGTGTTTCAAGGTCAGCTTTCTTCTCTGTGGAAACTGAACATGAATGAGCAACCCTAATCTTATATCCATACACATATGACGTCCCACATGTGGCTACATGTGATTTACCTCTGTCAGTTTCATCTTTTGAATCACAATGTGCATCCAAGGACATTTGAAATGCAGCAGCAGGCTAATCTTTAAATTCTTGTTAGTATCGTTGCGGTCAGCTCTGCATTCCTTTTAAGTTGATTGGAAATTTTCTTGTTTTATTTATGTCTCTTTTTTTGTTTACTGATCATCACCATGTTGCACCGAGATCAGTCGATATTTCTGCTGTGAAATCAAAGACTTGTTTTTTTCTCTCTGCTAAACACCAAGAAGTCAAATCCAACAAGTGAAAAAATATGTCATGCAACATGTAACAACATTTGCCAAACACTGGCCATGGGTAAATAGGCCGACCTAATAGAACTATCTTTTTAAAATGATTATGAAAAATAAATTCTACGATGATACTGGTAAAGTGATTATTATCCTATTAGACCATCAGTGTCTTCTGTCTGCCCCTTTACTCACTACCTGATCAAGCAAGTGCAATTTCACAGAATATTTTATAGTTGCAGTTAAGTGACCCTAGTTGTCTCTCAACAGAAACATTAACAGAAAAATCACTAGTTTGGCTTTATGCAGAATAAACCTAACCAAAACATGTTGTTAAAAATGTTTAGATGTTTATCTTGGTTGCAGAAATGTCTTTGAACAAACATTTGATTTTATATAGGATTCACTCTTAAACTGTATGGACGATATATGCCTTGAAATAACCTAAGATTGGCAACATTTTCTCTTTTTTAAAAGGGTTAGTTTCTTGTGATTAAAATAATTTTAAAGCAACTTTTCCGTTAGGAGGATGGAGAGCTTTTTTTCCTCTTTACAGTACACCAGCCTGGAGGTAGGAAGTCTCAATGTGTCTGCTGGCAGAGTTGGGCATGTGCTAAAAAAAGTGCTGTTCATTGAATGTGCTCCTTTCTTCTGCAAACTGAATAGATAATTTTTCAACAAGAAAATGTGAACATCATTCACTTGCAGGGTCTATACTCTGGGCATCCTCAAGCCCCACTAACAGCCTTTTCCACAGAATTAGATTTTACTTATGGTGGTAGAAGTAGCCGACTGCAGCAATAGTGTACAGTTGTCCTGTACATAGCAGACTTTATGGTCGTATTTACACATTAACGAGGGAAATTTAAGTTGGATAATTGTGGATTATTATTCGTTTGGACAGTTTGGAAAAAACAAATAGGTGACTCAGTCATGTCTGTGTGGGGAAACATAATTTCCATAATGCCAGTCCTGGTACATCCATAACTAATAATAAATATATTTCCCTTCTCTATTTTTTTTTTTTAACAAATGACTATAGTTAACATCGTGACGATAAACGAATCTAGTCATAAAGTCTTTGAGGGCTCGTACTCCATAAAGTCACCCACACAGACAGCAGCTTCATAAAACTGAGACTTATTTCCATGTCACCAAATGTTAAAATCTCTAAAAGAACATTAAGTAAGCGGCTCCCTGCCCCCATAAACAGATTAAAAAAATCAGTCTACAAAGAAAACTGTGAAGAGCAAGGCACTCATCTCCTCTTAAACTAATTAGTCAAGGCTTCAGGCACTTAACATTAGAAAGCTAGTCGGATGTGTTCTGCATTCAAAATGGACTAAAAATTCATGAATTTATGCCATTCTGGCAAACAATGTTATAATGTTACAATGCTGTATTGAAGTAAGCCCTGGATTGGTGATTCATTTAACTACTTCTTCTTTTCTCGGCATGATTATGATAGCCACGCTTTTTCCTTTAACTAGTCTTTTTAGATGTGCTTGTACTCTGATTTGTGTGTTTTATCTTCACGTTGCTAGTGTCTGTAATCTGAGCCTGTTTGCACTTTACCGTCTGTGGGCGAGTGAGTGGGTGAGTTTAGATTATCCTCCAAAATAGAGAAGAAAAGGTATAGATTCATGAATGCAGGCTGGGAGCTTGAGATTGAGACATGCAAAGCACTACAGGCTGCTGTTCATGTAACATTACCGACCAAAAATGTATGGCTCCGTGTGATACAGTAACTGGCCTTTAGATCTTACCTTTCACTGTGAACCTTTTTTCACAGAGATTTGCAGAGTTCACAGCAGATAATCTGAGCCATAGATGCTGTATGATAGGAAAGCTAAAGCTAAGCAATCTGAGTATTCCAGCAGCCAAGATATTTCCTACTCAACAAGGGGAAGAGTGCTTGTGGTGTCTTACTGCAAAATGAAGTTATCCCCAGTCAGTTGTTGCCTGGAGGGAATGGCATGTCGCTTCAGTACGGAGTGGTGTCCATGCTTATAGAGGAGGCCCAAGATGCACACAATGTAAATCGCCCACTCTCCCCTTGCCAAAGCATCCCTATATCTTCATGTTTCCATCTCCACGCTTCACCGATGGTGTTAGGCAGCTCATCTCTTCATGAGCTCTGTACTGTATGTTCTTCACATAGATCTTGGACTCATCAGTCCACCAAACTGTGTTTGTTTGTTTGCGGTTTTAAATTGTTTAACTGCAGATTAAATTGTTGAACGAGGAACATGTTTTCTGTGTCTCCTTTTGATATTAATTTTTCTTGCGAGTGTATCTTTGTTTCATTCATGTTGAGCCTGAGCATTATGATGCAGAAATGATGCCAAAATTCATCTAGAGTCTTAGAGGAGAAGGAACTTGCCCTTTAAAACTTGTTTTCTATCAAGCTGTGTTTGAGACAGGGAGATGTTGGCTTCATTTATGACTTCTTTCTCTGACTTCATTTGTTGCAGACAATCCTCCAGGCACCAGTCTTTCTCTCATCCTGTGCTTCTTGACAGCAAAAGTCCAACAAAACAAGCCTATTTTTATGTGTCCATTATCAGAATACAAAGTACCAGACACTCCAATGCTTCATCTTCATTCAGCCAAATATGTTACATAGACATAATCATGATTTGTCAATGCTCGCTGTCTGACATAAAAAAAGAAATAATCACGCTGAAAAAAATGAGTCCGTATTTTCAACAAAAGAGCAGGCTGTAGCCCTCCAGAGTGATTCAGACAGATCAGAGATGAATCTTATTTAGCCCTTTACAGCGATGGCATTAGAAGCCAAGAATGAAATATAAGTGAGCTCAGTGGATGTATGGAGCCTCTGACGCAGCCTGCCCAGCACCAAACGGAAAGATACAGTTAGAAACTAGCTTGTAAACACATGGAGATCTAGATATTTTTTTAAGAGCTGGTGAAGAACCAAAGAGAACTTTCTCCATAAATGCTGGATCTCAAGAGACCAAATCATCTGTTGGAACCAGTCATAAAAAACGCAGCTCCTGGGTGATAGTATAGTGACACTGTAGTGGCCAAAAATCCAATGAGGTACTTAAGAAGACGGGACTATTACTGGGGTTAAATTGATCATGTTATGGACAATGACCTTCCTGCTGACTTCTATATGATCGTTTATATAGTGCATGAACCAGAGGTGGTTCTAGGATTTCATCATTTCATCACTACTGTATCACATCACTACTGATGTTAATCACCTTTATGGTGTTAATGGGCAATTCCATTATAGTCTACAAAGAAAGCCTATTAGCATCGTGCTAATAGGCTAGTTTTTAGCACATCATGACATGCTTTCATTGTCATTTTACTACCTCTTTTCTGAGGCTGGGCACATGGTTTATTATTACTATACTATTTTTATGCATAAACCGGGACAGTAAATGTATTTTCCTCTTTACCACTGTATCTCTCTGCTAAGAGATAAAGATAGACAAGTGGAAGAGGTGTGACAGTGTTGCTTGGTTTGGTCCGAAACGCCTCTCACAGTCTCTGTAATCCGAGAATAACTTAGTAAATCATCATATTCAGTTGCTGATTATTATTCCACACTGTGTGGGTTCAGCCCAATTTTAGCCCTGACCTATTCAGGGCTCGAGTCATTTTAAAATTGAATTCCTACCATATTGGTTGTTGTCTGAGGGGGATCGCAACATCAGATTGACTGAATCATCAACAATCACGCTCTCTGCTTTGCATGTTATTGTCAGTTTTTAAAGTTGATGTCACCAGTTTACCAGAGTTTAGCAGAAACTGAATCCAATGTTTGAATCATGTTCGTAATAAAACAACAAAATAGTCCAAGAAAGTTTTCAGCAGCAACCAGCGTTTAGCTATTAATTGATTCATGGACATTAGTTAACCTCATCAACTACTGTATGTTTATCACACACAGGGAATTTAAGACTACTGGTGTTCTCAATATTTTTTTAGCTGTAAAATGACTGTATGAACGGGCTGTTTCTAAATGCAGACAACATGCTGGATTTGAATGTAGTGGCCTCAAAAGAAAAGAGGAAAATCATTTCCCACACTTCAGAGAACAGCACTAATGGACAGAAATAATTTTCAGCATTTGGATATTTTTATGCAGAAGTCAGATCAAACAACATCTACTGTAGGTAGGTGGTCCACCAAATAGTTTAATAAGCACTGAAGAATACATAATTTAACAGTAAGGCACTTCTGCAGCTTAGCACTATGAAATAACATTGTGTAACACCTGTACTCACACAGCATAGGCTCTTTTGCTTCATGAAAAATTCAAACATTTTTTTTAAGCTTGTGTCTTTTATTATAATGGCTGGAGTGAATTGTAGTTTTTTATTTTGCCATTGTTTAAGGCAGATGATTTTTTTTTCTTTCTTTTTTTAGTCCCAAAGGTGCACAGCACAGACATTTACTTTTTCCATCGTAAATGACTCTAAAGTGTTTTTGTATTATTTCCCATTTTCACATTGTGGTCTGCTTCACCTTATTCAGAAGCTAATTTATTCCATTTGTGAAGGCTGGGGAGAATCGTCTGTACTGGTCCACATAGAGACGTTACAGCTATTGAAGAGACATTACTGCAAAATGTTGTGCAGACTTTTATGGTGCTCAGAGTATGAAGCCTGACTTTTCGTGGGTGTGTGTGTGTGTGTGTGTGTGTGTGTGTGTGTGTGTGTGTGTGTGTGTGTGTGTGTGTGTGTGTGTGTGTGTGTGTGTGTTAATATATAGATCATGTAACATAATAAATGACCAAAGACTAATCTAATTACTGTAAGATCTAGTATCCCTTCACTGGTCATTTTAAATATGCACACAGCTCTGCCGTGGTCGTGCTTCTGTTCTCAGTGATGATTGATTTGGACGAGAGCAGATTTTTATTTTTTTCCATTGGAGCTTGACGTGAAATATGCTGATGGTCGTTCACACTGTGACAGTATGTCATTTTTTTACATCTGCCAAGCATCACCATCTTTTTTATTTTTTTTTTTTATTTATTTATTTTTTTACTTTTTTACACAATTTAAATAGTTTAGTGTTGGTTGACATTTCATGAGATTAGTTCAAAGCAGAACACAGTTACTGCCAGTAGCGTATCAAAAAATCATAAAAACAGTTTTGATAAAGTCCTTGATGTGTTGGAAAAAAGCACCCACGCTCTGTTTTTGCCAAGTTTGTTTACCCTCTCTAACTTTCACTGGAACTGCTTGTGTGTTTATTAAAAGTAAAATATTTTTGAATATTGCAGTCTAAACCTGAGATTTTTTTTTTTTTTTTACCTGTTGTAAAACTCATCTGAGTTTGTACATCTGCTGGTATTACTGTATATTACTTACAGTTAGATACTGTACTTTTACAGAGTGCAGTATTCGTAGCTTTATTTGCAAACAGATTAACAGAAGTTTTAATTTGCTCTTTAGTATAAAGAGTAAAAGCACAAAGTTGTATTTTCTGCGTCACAGACGTGTTGACATCTCGTTTTTTTAATATAAGTGGAGCAAATAAAGCAGTTGAGCAAGTTCTCCAGAGTATTGGCCCCTTCCTTTTAAGGCACATAGTTTTGCTTCCTAATTAAAGCTCCCCATCTGCCATTGATGTACTTTAAAGAGTGAGTTATTAGGTTGTCTGTGCTTTTGTAGGTAACAGATGAACCTTTAAACATCTCCACGTCACTAAAAAGAAACTGTCTTGAAGAAAGGGAGAAAGAATACATTTATTAATGCTTTAAATATTATAAAATGAGGACTTCTTTATTATTACAGAGATTTTTTTTAACAATGTTGCTCGGAAGTTTATTTATTCTGTGATCAAGAACCGCTGAGAGGTTGTTCTTAGTGAATGCCAAGTACTAAATATGGAAATTATTCAAGTTGGTATCATCAAAATTTAAAGTTTTGAGGGCAAAAAAGGCAAAAAGCTTCCCTCTGGACAAGAAAGCAAAAGCCCTGCGTGCAGTTTAAGGTATGATGGCTCAATGAATGGCTAATAAGGCTGCAGAGAGAGGGTCTGGACAGACGGTCAGTGATCTCCCTGCAGGGAGAATAGAAGTTATTTTACAGCAGATTGCCTCACACTGCCCACACGAGCTAATTATACTGACTATTCATGCGAGTCATGTATGGCAGAATTGTATAATTACAAAGTCCCTGTTCCTGTGATAATGTGCTATGTGAAAAACTGATGATTTTGGTTTCTCAAGTAATATGATCTCATAGCAGCACAGTGCATTATCTGTATTTTGACACTGAGATGTTTTACTTGCACATGTATTCATTTTGATTCTGTCTAATGCAGTGTTTAAGAATTGACTTGTCTGGTAAGATGACTTCTTCCACAGTCTGTTAAAATGAAATTATTCTCAGTAGCGTGGGGAATTGCATTCTGCAAATCAAAAAGTGTGCAAAGGGAAACCGAGCTGCTGTTTGTGCTGTGTCTTATGTGAAGGTGAAAAATGTCAAGGTAAAAGATGAATCCTGACATAAAGTGGTGGCACTGGACTGTTTGTGTTAAGCAAAAGCAGGAAGTCTGTCCCTGACAGGGCTCAGCTCAGCTTTCAGAACAAGGTCAGTGGTTCCTTTGAGCACGACCGTGGAGCCTGTACAGCTCCACTTGGCACCATGTCCAAGACTGGCAGTCAGGATCACTGGACAGGAGAAGTGACGAGGACAAATCAACAATCTCAACGCGTAAGAGTGCAGACAGATCTCCCACTACAGTACACTGAAATGCATGTGCACACTTGAGAAAAGCAGTCCTGACTTCCTTCTTGAAGTTTTTAACTTTAGGGGACATGGTAGTCAAGAGGAGCTAGCTCAGCTGTTATTTGAAAACTTGGAGAAACATTTCCACCATTGCATGAACCAGGCCAGCTGCCATACCAGTCGCCCAAGCTGAGAGCGTTTGTAGTAAAGTGCTGCACCATGTCCTTATACCTGCAGTGGTGACTTTTCCAGGAACTTTAATTGTTTCCTTTTACTCTGGGCCTTAAGGTGAAAACAAGCAGATGGCGATTCCATGTGTGTTAGAGGAGGCAGATGTTACTCCCACCAGGCCCAGTGTGGGTCAGTGGCTGCAATGACATAATACACAGTAATATTAAGTCCCAAGACCTTTTTCTATTAAATGATTTTTTTTTTTACTTACTTATCCCTCCAGTAACGGTGACTGTAGTTTCCTGGATTTAGCTGCTGTTTTCCTTGTTGACCTATTTTGCGTAGAACTACACAAAATGATCCCTCAGGAGTCTGCGTCTTGTGACTATTTTTACCACCTTGCAGAATTCCCAGATGGGATGTTTTAGTGTTGTCTAATGAACAGTACACCAAGGAGAGAGGTGTGCAGGAAGAACACCTTTTTCTGACTGGTTTAATTATTAGACAGAACTGCTCATTTGCCAGTTGTGTCTCTATTAATTCATCTTTCAAAATATACTCTCACTAGCCACTTTATTAGGTACACCTACAAGGTTAGAATTTCTTAGTTTATAAGTTGATCTCTCAGTACGGTGACAATTGTGTGTTGTTGTTTGTTTGGTATTTTTTGCTAATTCCCTGACATCTCAAAACGGCTTGTTTTGAGATTTTGTTTTGCCTTGACAACAGCCCAAACCTTACTCCCAATAATAAAATAAAATATAGCTAATTAATTAAATATAGTAAAATGAGCATAAAAAAGTCACTCTTACAAAACAGATTTCTACTATCTTGTACTGCATTTTCTCTTGCTGGCTTGTTTGTCTTTCATCAAAAGATGTGTGCAGTTGCAGTGATTGTTAACTTTTAATACTCAACTACCATTAAAGGCCCTCATGCAAGCAAACAGCATATTACAAAGAATTTTTTCATATGTATGAATAAGATTTGAGTGTCCGATATGTTATATATCAGGGACTGTAAAACTAAACCTTTCTCCACAAGATAAAACATGGCTAAGCTAAACTACTACTACTTAGTTAATGCATATTTCATCATATAAGCGTCTGGATTTTAGGGGAAGTAGGAAAGAAAGTAGAACAATTCTCTTACTGCTTCAAGATCTTTATTCAGGTGTCTATCCAGTATCGTCCTCTAACACCCGACAACCTAACATCACCTAATGTAGCCTGTAATATTCTACTTCAACATCACAGTGATCATCATCCCCTTGACCACCTCACATATTATTCATGGACCGCTTCACGCAGCCAGAACCACTCCCTCTTCATTTCTGTCACACTACATCAATATTAACAGGTTCTGACCTTTTTAGCTCCTCTAATGCTCCAGTAAGTTAAAGTTTTAGTTTAGCTGATTTCTGGCTCAACGGTCTGCAGTGTTAAATTGTCTCTCTCTCATTTTTATGAAACAAAGTTACCCACAAACAAGGCAGAAAATAAGTCTTATATAAATTTTTGGGCTGCTGTTCCTTGTGACCACGTGATATTTAGTCACAGAGACAGGTTGTGAGAGTTTAGTAAATATGTCTTGAAACAAACCTCACAAGAAAAGTAAGAGGAAATTTATGACAGTAACATGAAAATGTGTTTGCATGAGTCCGTAAACTATCAGGAAACCACACTAGTAATAAGCCAAAAGCACTGTTCAGAAGATATTCTAGAAATCAAAATGGAACGGCTAATGGGAAGGAAATGCAATGAGCTATTGATAGTGCACCAAGTCCCAATAAGTTGTAATAAATGAAAAATGAGTGAATTGCAAGTAGAATTATTTAAAAACTTAAATGTTCTTTTTTTTAAAGAAGCATAACAACCTATAATAATGTGATGTAATTATTGCACTAATTGTAGAACTGAAGAATGAGCTAAATGTTCGAGGCTCATTTCTCTTTCGTCACAGATACAATGACAGCATGACACTAGTACTCTGAATGTTTTCAAGCACACACATTTTTTGTAGAATACTTTTTATTTTATTTTATATGAAACAAATCAATTCTTCCAACGTCTTTGAAGTGTGAAATGTAACTTTATCATGAATTCTCACAGTACATTCAGTTAATTTTGATCTGAAAGAAAACATCTTTGAACTTGGCACTTAGAAAACAACCACAAAGAATTGTCACTTTTATTCATTAAGAACAAAATTTACAAAGCCATTCAGTCATTTTTTTTGAAAAAAACTTTTTTTTTTTTTAAACCGAACTGTTGAATATTCAAAATACACTTTTAATGTTGCTTCTCTCTCTTTGTACTCACAGTATGTACATGTGTCAGTGTCTTGTCGTGTCGTCCCACTGACTCGTCATCTCTCGTAATAAAAATCTGTTTTAGTGTTTTATATATATATATATATGTCTTCACGCTGTTTAGCACTCTGTCCAGCTCTCCACTGTTGAGTTTGAGCTTGAGTGTCTGTGAATGTTTGACGTGCTCAGATGGATGTCCCGTGGCTGGGCTCATTGATTTCTGGGATGGGTCCTCCTGGTACTGGTTGGTAGGACATTGGCATGGGTGTCTTGACTGGACTCTGCCGGAAGAGCCCCCCGTTTGGCGCCCTGTGTTTGCAGCGGATAGAGGGCATGGTGGCACTGCTCAAGGGCAGGGGCAAGGTCCTGCCAGGGACTGCACCCAGTGTCCTTCCTGCCCCGTGACTCTCCTGGAGGAAGGTGGTCACAGAGAGTGGTGGTGGCCCCCGATGGCCTGGGTAGTCCCGAGCAGACAAGGCCTCTAGAGACTGACTGGGCTGCATGCTGCCAATGTCCAGGGCAGAGATCTCGATTGACTGGCCCGGAAGCTGTTTGTGTGCCAGGTCCTCGTCCAGGAGGCTGTTCAAACGCTGGTGGACCTGTTCCAGGTTCATCTCTTTGTCCTAAAGATAGATGGAAAGACAGAGCCAAAGAGTGTGTGTAGAATAAAAGTAGTGAGGAGAAAGGATGGTGCAAAGAGGTTTTAATGGAAGGGAGAGCATGAATGTAATTAAACAGGGGTGTGACAAAGAATAAGCGAAAATAAAGGTGCAGTGATGAGGTCAACAGATGGAATGGGATGAAGAGAGGATGAAAGACGTCAGGAAGAAAGGTTATAATAGTCATTTCACCATCAAGACCAGTAATTAGTACAATGCAGTCTAACAAATAGCTATTAATGCTAAACTCATGCTGTTTTACTGCTTCACTCAGGAAACCCTAATACAGTACAAACTACTACACTAGAATTTTCTGAGCATCTCACATCAATAGAGATGGTACCTTAAAACACTGGTGTAAAACGGTAAAGTCTCCACTTCTGAAATGAACTTAAATAAGGATGTCTCTTCATGCAAAAGCGTTTAAATTTTCTCCACAATTAGGTGACCACACATGTGCAGGAGGTGACTCTTGCATGAAGAGCATCAGCTGTTAGCAAGACAGGCTCCAATGCACAAATCTAATGACTCTGACTTGGCGAGACAATAAAAAATTAAATGAAGACAAAGTTGTTAATGTCAGTTAACTGACGTAATCTAAATTAAAATAATAATAAGCCCCCCCCCCCCCAAAAAAAAAACAGACATCAATGAGACAACAGACATCAATGAGACAACAGACATGGGAGAGGAGAGGGAAAGGCCAAATGTATGTGCTCAAATAAAGAACACATAATTCTTTATCCCACATTGTTGTTTAGATGTTACCGTGCTCATTTTTGGCTACATCCTGCTCTCCTCAACAGTATTTTATCATCATGCATCACCGAAGACAGACAAAACAAAAAGGCAAATAACAGGAGAGACCATGGGATGAGATGACAATTGAAACGGCTACAATCTGCCCCTGCACGGTCCCATGCCCTGCCCCTTTGCCCTTGCACAGCCAATGACCAATACGGCATATTGGAGTAAATCAGACCACGTTTTGGCCTCGTCCCAGTCTCTTTCTCTGTCCTGTCTCCCTTGTGGTGAAGTGCTTATGTCATTATATGTCAATGGACCAGAAACCCTTTCCAGACTGCAATTTCTTCACCTGCAGGAGATTCTAGATGATACATAACCAAAATGGTCCCCTTTGAATCCAGACATTGACATATAATTGCAATTCACTACTAATTGGAAAATAAATTAGTTCAACATTTTGGAAAATACTTGTCTTAGATTACATCAAAGAGCTATGCCACTCCTGCCCGAGTGATGAGAGTAGAGTTGTGACATTTGGCTGTATGTATGTTGTTGTGGTGACAGGTAGCAGATGGAGAGTTTAGCAGAGTCTGGAGCTAATATGCCACAGACTTTCAGCCAACTTTGCTGGTTTGCAAATGTGATGTCACATTGTTGCTGTGCTGTTGGCTAAAGCTGCTGGGGATTGTAGTGAGAGTATAGTGATAGCCTGGAGTCACTACTGCATTTCCTTGCTTTGCATTCTGTTGTGTTTTACGCTCATCTGGTTGTATTTAGTTTGATTACACAACGATGTTTAAGTGATAATCAGCTATTGCCCCAGTAGTGAGTATTACTACTGTGGATGAAGGGATAAGTGTATTTAAGTATCACCAGCTTTTGGCTACACCTTTAAATCGTCAGGTGTGGTTAAATAAAAGGTGTTGCTATAAATGTTTGAAGTACTACATCTCCAAAGGTGCGTTTTGGTATTCTGTTCATTCATGGATGTAATTAGAGAGCTGGATACTGTGCTGCCATTCAGCTCTCTGCCAATTGCTTCCTGGGGACACTTGTGATACTACAATAAAAAAATCTACCTGTGCCCTAAAAGCATTTTCCCCATAGACCACAATGAACAGACCTGACTGCTTGCAGCCCACTTCAGCAGCTGCAGTGGAAGGGAAAACCTAATACAAAACCCTAAAGCTAGAAAACTTTGTTGGTTCGTATGCTCCATCTTTAAAGCAGGCATCCAGTTCTCCATAATACATGCATGATTACTGTACATGTTAGCGCTAATGGTGGAAAGAATTAAATGTTGCTGCTGTGAATGCTAATACAAATGGATTGACTTAGCAGCTGTGTAGTCCAAATCCTCTGGTCGAACTGGACGATCAGTTTATCACTGTTACTGTGAAGTTTCTGTAATTATCATTTCCTAGTAACACTGAACAATTAATTGTCAGCCTCATATTGCTCTTTAACAGAATGTGATTTTCAAAAGCTGCAGTTTTTTTTTGTCTTTGCTACATATTCAAATACTTCGAAGCATCCTCACAGGCTTTATTTTGAAGGCTTCCCTGAAGGCTCTCACTTTATGAAGTGAGAGAAGTGCACAAACTACTAGACACAAACTACTTTAGCTTTGGTGCCGATAGTCATAATGAAAATGGCCTCAGCAGAAGCCATCCCTGACATTGATGAGCTACAGACGACATTAATGTCAAAGTGAAACAGTCTGTTGGTCGTTTGACTTATGAATTATTTGGGTTTTGGATGAGAGGATGTGCAACAGGAGCAGGTGTTGTACTGATGTGTCTGGAGAGCTAAGGAAGAAAAAAGGATAAAAGAAGATTAAATTAAGAACAGAATGGCTGTATGAAAGAGCAGTTTCTATGATGAGGGTATCAATGCTGGGCTTTCTATCATTTATAGCTTGTTTGCAGGGACTAATGCAGAAGAAAAGCAATGTTTGGAAAAAAAAATCACAATAAATTGCAATAGTGTGCTATAAAAAAAACCCAAACTCAATTATATTCCCATATTTTATGCCTTATTGTCCAGCCCTTGCAGAATGTGTCCAGGCTTACAGTAGGTTTTGTTAGAAATGGCTGTCATAGTATCCACATACTGTGAATGTGTGCATGTATGCATGTATATATGTATATACATATAATATTAAAAATTAAACAAAATAACATATTTCCTTTCCAGAACAGCAGCTGTGGTGAATTTATTTTAACATTTAGGTGAGCTTATTTTGTCCACAACGATGTCCTTGATTATACGTGATGCTAAAACTTAAATATATATTCAATTTACTGTGGGTTAAAATTGTGTAAAATGCAGCAAGTTGTAACATTTAAAAAAACATTAATCAAAACTGCTAAACAACTAATTGATTCACATCATATTTAGAAATATAGATGAACACTGAATTAAGCTGCAGGTTTCTACATAGCTTTTGAAACATTTTACTGTTCGAAAGTAACTTCAAACTACTAACTCTACTAATAATAATATTTCAAGCTTGCAGAGTGAAGCTCAAATGATGTGGGTGGAAAAACAGTTTACTGGCGCGTAATTACAAATAACACATCTAACATGCTTTTTATAAATAATGAGACGGTGATGTTTGTTGTGAATCTCACATGACAGCAGTATGTGGTTATTATGAGAGCAGTTGCACAAAGACTGAAATAGAAATCAACAGCAGTACCTCAAACTTCAGTCGGCACCAAAAACCAGCGCTGGTGGAGTTTGATTTGCTGTATCTCTTTTCAGGACAGGACTGGTTCTTAAATGTGTGGCCTTCTTATTGGATTGTTGGACTGTCAAGTCAAACAGGCAGGTCAAGGCTGAGATTCTTTACTATCTGCTTTTGCTCACACTTTAGTTTAGGGATCCATGTCAAGCCTTAGTTGTCTGGACGCCTCATGCAGAGGGGCTGCCCAGTCGACAGCAGCAAGATGAAGTTAGAGCTCTAAAGCATTTAAGACTTGAATGGATTAGCTAAAGAGAGCTATTGTACAACTGAAGCACTTATTGACTCAGAAGTACAATTTGGTTGTATGTGGTTTTGAATGTATTTTTACTGTTATCATTGTAGCCCAAAATGTAGGCTCTTAATGCTTTAAAATGTCAGAATAAGAGAGAGAATCACAGTAAGTGTGATTGAGCCTTGGAAAAGTCCCTAGCAAAGCACCCCAACCTCTCTCCCAACATGAGAAGGAATGAGTAGATTGATCACATGATGTCTGGACTATCATCAGGGGCACACCTATTATAACTGGGTGTACTGCAGCTCTACTAAATCGGGGCTGGCGTCAGCGCCTGCTGGATCCATAAAGTAGAGTGTGGCAGTGGCATCTCTGGGCAGGACCGGGGGGCCCGGGGGTCTGGGTCTCGACCGGGGCCTTGGAGGGGCAGGGGGACCCGTGGTGGCCACCATGGCCCGATTCTGGGTTAGCAGGCTTGGGCCTGGGCCCTGGCCCGACGAGTTGTCAGTGGTCACCTCTTTGGTCTGCTCTCTCCTGCAGTGGTTGCTGTTCCACCAAGTCTCCAGTGCAGCCACTAGGAGGGCCAACAACAGCCCTGCAGCCAAGATGCAAAACACGCCCGCAAAGCTGTGGAGATGCAGCGCCCGTCCCTCTGGCTGGGCATCTGCGTGGCTCTGCAGGTCACAGCGGCCTTTCTTTGGCCACCATTTCTGCTTCAGGATATCGAGGTCCCCTTTTTCCTGAAGCTCCAAAATCCTGTGGAGGAGAAAGTCGTTCTTTAACTTACTCCAGGTGCACATTTTCATGCAATAACACCAGTGAACCAGTGAAGCCTCTAACAGCACGAGTTGTGCTTATGTTAAACACTGGCTAATCAAATTACAAAGACAGCAGAGAAGAGAATATAACATTAAATGATTTTCATAGATAAACACGAAGGAAAATTAGGAAATATGTTCTGAATGTTGATTGCACAATAATGTGCAGGTCATGACATACCTAATAAGAACTAATCCAAAAACATTATAATACTGAATTAACATTGATGTCTCACTGAAGACCTGTAGTGGCTAAAGCGCTCTTAAAATGCTACAGTTGAACATAACAATGACGACGCTATAAGACCAGTTCCATGTAGACGAGGCAAAAACAATCACAGGAAAGATTAATTGGTTGCATCTCAAATTGTGTAAGCGTGAAAACAAAGATGATCAAATACTACAGTCAGCCCATTAGTTTGCATACAGGGAGCTGAGAGGAATGGATGGATATTGTGCCGGAGAATGATGACGGCTGAGTACAAACAGAGACAAGACAGTGAATCTGTCCCATTGGAGCGGTTAGCTTCCTTCACAGTCATTATTCAACCTCTTCAACAGTGACTGGCAAATGTGTGTTTGCGCATAAGCCTGAACGTTCATTCAGAGCAAAAAGTCATCGTCACACATGTACATGTATACACAGCTGCCAAAGATTTTGACATTGTCATTTATACACATTTGCACAATATTCACATCTTTTTCTTCAAGTGATGTATGTGAGCTCTTTTACCAAGATGCTGTAGCTTACAAGGTGATCAGTCTTCTCATTTCACATAGTGTCTGTCCTGAATACATTTTTTTAAATAGATCTGTTGGACATTTTTGCTTCCATTTGATGGCTATTAGAAAAGAGGCAGACAGGAAACACAGGAGAAACACAGGAGAAGGGGTTGTGACATGCAGCAGTCAGTGGGACTTAAATGGGGGATGCCGTGTTTACATGGCATGTGCCGGAAGCACTTTGCTATCTGGGCTCTCTGACGAATTTAAATTCTATCGAAGTTTGCTGACCTGCTATAAATTTCAGTCATGTTGAACTGCATTGGAAAGATTTGTTATCTGACTCGAAGAAAATGTAGTAAACAAATGCAAATAGTATGGATTGAAATTTTTAAATATGCTGTCTCTGTAAATATGCTGTTACTGTAAGGAGTAATGATTAGATTGTAATATTGATCCTCTACACTTTTATACAATGTAGATGTCAGTCAGCAGTTATATGGAAATGAGTTAATTGCGGTTTGATTTCTGATAATTCGTTTGTGAGATCTGTTGTTGGTTATAATAATGATAATGATAATGAATGCTTTATACTTAATATATGTTACATAAGATCTAAAATCATGATCATGTTTAACAAAAAAGCCTCAGTCAGGCCAAAATTACTATTAGTTTTAAAGTAAAACCAAATGCACAGTTGTAAAACACCAATTCTTAAACTTGGACTAAATCTAAGCAAGCAGAAATAATGTACGTACTTCTGAGAGAAGAGATCTCTGTAAGGGCTTCCATGCTGGAGGGCCATGCCATAGCCCCTGGTGCTCATGCCGTTTCCTGCTACAATCAGTGTGCAGTCGTCATCTGTCAGAGCAGCGTACTCCACCACCGCCATGTCCCACAGAAACGCATATGACTCTCGCTTTGCCTGGAAATTCAGAAAAAAGCCTTGTTTAACTAACTAAAGCTTAGAAACCAGTTTTATTTCCCTTATTAAGGCAAAATTGTATCATATACAAAATATTTTTTTACATTTGAAGTCTAGTGAAAAATGAGAGGAAGAGAAAGAATGACGGCCAACAAACAGTCAGACTCAAACCAAGGATGCTGTGGCTGTAAAATAAACTAAATGTAAAAAAAAAAAAAAAAAAAAAGCAGATTCTGACTTTTAATTATTATCCTCCTTGATACTTCAAACATACTTTAGATATAATCTCTACTATGGTGACAAGTTAATGAAATTCCTAGGTCACATACCTAGAGTCGCGTACTGTAACTGATTCATTCTATATCTTCGAATTATGAATCAAGTTAAATACTTTATTTAAAGATAGAATCATATACCTCTTCTTGGCCTATTCTCAAGAAGTTAATTCATTAAAATAAGCATATTATCATGTCGGGTATAACTTTGAAGCTTTCCACGTAGATATATGATAATAAATTAATTTTGGAGCAAAGGGAGGAACAGAACTAACATGTTTTTGTTTTTTTTTTTATTTTCCTGTGCAGCTGAGATTGGTAATGTGTCTGTACAGCCCCAAATTCACAGCTAGCTGGACACCGTAGAGCCTACAATACAGGGTAAGAAGACGGATGGTAATTTAAAACCAAAATGGATTAATGCCGCTTTTAAACCTTTGTAAGAAGTAAGTAACTTACTATCCTGGAGAGTAAAGGACTCCCTAGAATCCCAATGATTGAATACATTAAAAATAAATGTTATTAATTTGGATAACCCCTGTACAGAAACGTATGAAGATACTGAACAAGTTGTTGGAGACCATTTGGCATTAATGAAGCCACTCTAACACTTCTAACTTATCCGTGCCACTCTTCTATCAACACGGTGGCACAGCAGAAGACTTGACTGTGGGAAAGCAATGAGTAGAACAAACAGAGAAACGGAGCTCCGACTTTTCCACTGTAGGAGAGCAATGAGTAGAACAAACAAGAGCTCAGTCACCATGCAAAATATTTGCACAGAAATTAGCATAAATATTTTGTAAACAATGGATACCATGCATAACATTAGATTTCCTTACAAAGATGATGAAAATTGTTGCTCTCTTTTTTTTCCTCTCTTCAAGCTTTGCATTTATCTTTGTGTGGCATATTTTTAGACACACAATTCTGTGCTGTAGCCTCAAGCACACATTGTGGAGAATATGTAGAACAACTGCAGCTGAAGATCTGTCTGAAATCCCTTATTTATTTATTTATTTATTTTCCGTTTTTGTACGCATTTCTGTGGCCTTTTTTCCCCCTCCAGAGTAAGACTGTGCTTTCAGCAAATACAGCTAACAACCTTTTCATCTCACATCTCATTAGGACTATGCACAGGGCTCTCACGTTCACTCACCTTTAATAAATAAACACGTACTGGAGAACACCATCACCATCCAACTATAAATGTGAGGTCAGAACGAGAAACATGCAGTAGTTTGTATAAAGAACCATGTAGTAATCCAGTAACTGTGAATAAAATGCCTTCTAAAACAGAAAATGGTTGTTTTCCATTGATGCATATATCTGTGCAGCTGGCCTAAGCACACTGTATGCAATTAGCTGCTCAAAAACAAAGCGGTTTAATGACATATGCCTAGACTCCACTATAATTTGTTTAATTGTGAATTATTCTTCAATCTGCTCTTTGTGTGTTTTTATGATGGAGAGAGAAGAAAATGCTATAAGATATTAATTCCACAGCACACTGAGTTTGTAATAATAATTAAAACTCTCACAATTCAACAGATTAAAAATATCGCTTTGCTCACATGCCTCCATGAACCAGTGATGGAAATTAATGAACTAACTTACAGTTTGTTCCTACCTGATCGTGTGACTGCAGAAAGCTAGTTAATTATCTTCAAGGCTGAGCTTATGTTTCACAGTATTCATTTCTCAACAAGCTGAAGATGGATTTCTAATTTTCACGTCATTTATTTATATGTATTTACAGTTGCTGGAAGAAAAGGGAACGCCTTCCTTGTCTGCTTCTATTTTGGTAAATAACAGCTAATATTATACTTGGATTTTATACTGAACTGAAATATCTGTTAAATATTTATTACAATGAACTGATTTGATTAAATCTAAAGTCTTCACTATTTAGGAAGGTTGTTTGGTTTTGTTGGAATAGCCTGTTTAAAAGAAGCCTACAGAAACATTGTTTTTATTGAGGACCAAATCAAATGCTGACCTTCTTGATTCCCTCTGATGGGCTGGAGACAGAGTTCTCAAAGCCATTGTTCTTGTTGATGATCTTCCAGAGCTCAGCAAACGTGTTGTCCTGCTCAAGGGGGTTGGTGCCTTTGGCCCGGAAATGCTCGTACACGGCAGAGTCCCTCACTGTTCCGTAGACCAGATCCACCTGCTTGGACAAGTCCTGGAACGACCTATAGGTAGGGTCACATTAGCATCTTAGTTAACAAGACTGGATACAAAGCTAGCTGGAAATAAATCACACAGTGGATCAAGTTTTTCTTTACACAGACTTTGCAGGAAAATATTATATCATGAAGAAAACAGGAATCATGATGTTTGTGATAACATCATAATTCAGTGTTGTGTTCAGTTCAGTGTTTTTGGTACGTAGGATCCACTTTGTTTACATGTAAGATTGCCTACTGAGTCTTCACTTTTCCAACATTATATTTCTTATATACTGTACAGTGAGAGTGTTACTCTCTCATACAGCATTTTTTTCCACATGGATGGCCTCTACACATTTGCTGCCAACTCAGCTGTTACTGTTTACAATATGTCGGCTTATAAAATAACCGGATTTTATTTTTTTACACATATGATGCCAGAAATCGGTGACTTAGGAAATGCTTCTCTGCTCCTCCATTCAATACTTCACCTCGGTTTCGTCATATTGAGAATTTTACCTCAATTTACAATTCAAGCTTTAACTCACTCCATCCAGTCAGCCTAGTACCACCTCATCTCCTATGCACACTGGAGCAAATCACTAATCACCATGTTCTTTATCAGCCAAATTAGCTGCACCTGTAGCGCTCTGCCTGCTGCTTCTGATTTGATTCCAACACTTCCCCGACTGCTACTTTCCCCAGAATTACCAGCACTGTGACTGCATCCAGCATCCAGAGTAACGAGGACTGGGTTTGGGGGTTTTGTTTCTGACTGATTATGCAGTTCTTCCTTATGACTGGACATTAACCCCTAATAGAGTCTGCACCCAATTCTAATCTACTTTATATAAACAATACTTTATATTGTAAACTTGTCTCTTCTGACTGAAATATCTATTATGCAGATGCTGTGCGGGCAATAAGAAATGAGGCTCCTTGCAGCAGCTGTATTTTATATGTAATGATAATTGCCAATTTTGTACACCATCATTTTTGCTAAATGCCAATGTCATTATAATTATAGTTTGCCTCCAATGTAATTTGAATGGCAATCTACCCAGAAGATTACCCATTTCCTTAGCTGGTGTTGGGCTGATATATTTGACATGCCTGCCCTGTGTATTTGCTACATTTCTTTAGAAAAATCCGCATTAAAGTAGCACCAGAATGTTTATATAACTCAGATGTTCTTTTCTGTGGTTTCCTAAAAAGTGAGGGGATAGAATAGCTTATCTCAACATGATGATGTTGGACTAATTCAACCATTTAATTATAAGCCTATATAGTGTAGCAGTGGTTGTTAGGGGAAAAAAGCAAGAGATAGAGACAGAAGCAACTGATTAGACATTTCATGGTCTCCAGCTTTTTTCTGTCAGATTATACTGCAAGCTTTAGTCCAAGTAAAAATCATTTTGTCCAACAGCAGTTTTACACAAGCAACTTTAGATCTGAGCTGAATCAAAGATAGAAATATTTAGATTCACCAGCTGGAAAAAAATGGAATGAATAGAAGAGGTAAAACTTTTTGTATTAACAGGAAAAATTATAAATATTTTAAAAGTACAGATATAGTAACGCATATTGAGTATTTTTCCTTGTTTGCCTTTTGTTTCCCAAAGCAATGCAACACACTATTCCTCTGATTCATGATCAATACAGAAAAATCCAAACCAGTCAGCTTATTATCTATAATGGCTTTACAATCCACCATCTCTGCCATGGAGTGTTGTACAGAAGAGAACAATGAATGTATAATTTCCTTTAAAGCGTTTGAAATCAAAGCATTTTGCAAAAGGCTGAATGGGTAGCTGCGCAGTTGGCCATGGTTGTATCTAGATGTATAAATAGAGTTCACCTAACTACTGTTGTATGAATCTTTATGAAGTCCTAGAGGGGAAAAAAAGAGTAACTCATTTTACTCGCTCACAATTTCCGGACAAGAAAACTGAAATACTTTTTTTTCCTTTTTTTTATATTATATAATTGAAATTAAGAACACTGTCACGTGTGTCCCAAGGTGTAGGCAGTGAAGGCTAATTTACACAGAGAGCAAACAAAAGGTGGAAAAGCCATGTAGTGTTGAAAGAGATGAAGTTGATAATTGTTCCCATTATGCCAAATTAATGTATCATGCACACCCCTTCCCCGGCATTTAGAAACACACACATTTTTTTCAAGTGAAGAATCTAGTGTTAAAAGTCAAGTCATCTCATGGCAGAAACTTTCTCTGAATTAATGCTGGAGGACAAACTGTCAATGCTGATTGACGACAAACATTTTCAGAGCAAGGAACAAATTTAATATCTCCATATTTGGGGATATCCAGCCCTCTCTATAAGGCAATTTATAGTGTGTCACTGGTCACCTGGTGTAAATAAAGCCTTGGATATTGCCTGGCTGTCTCAACTGCCTTTTGTAATATAGCATTACAATTCTCAAAGTTTTTGTCTGCAGTTCAGACAGCCCTGAACCAACCAACCACAATGACTCCCAGGCAGCACCAAACCTGGCTTTAGGGCAGTGTAATCATTCCAGTAAAGGCATTGCCACATGTAATCCTATTCATCCTTCTTGCAATGCCTTTCACAAAAATGAAGCTTGTATTTCCTGTAAAAAAATAAATAAAAATGCTGAAAATTCTTATTCTGTATCCTGCCCACTGAGTGTGTTACATACACTCTCCCTGCAGGAGCTGCAAAAACCCTTCCTGTCCCCTAATACAATAAGGAAGGTGTCAATAGCCCCTCATAAAAGACCAAATTTACTGTGTAAATATCCTGTGCCATCTGTCCTCCAGTGATTCTATGATGATGCAAAAGCAATTGCCTCCCTCAAAGGAGGTAAATTTCTTCAGGAGGGGAAAAAATAATTCTGATAAACATTCATTAAATTGAAATTAAATTGTTGTGCCCAGGTTGATTGCGGCTAATGGTAGGACCCCGAGTGTCTTTAAGCATATTGAAAAAACATTAGGTTGAGTTGAGAAACACAAGCAATTTTAAAGGGAGTTGAGGTGGACAATTCTTTGATTGAGTCAAATAACTAGGTCTCAAGGTCAGATCTTAAATAATTCGAAACAATAAAAACTTTTCACTTCCCTGCATTTTGCTCCTCAGATGTGAACCCAGCTATAAAAATGTTGTTTTATTATTTAGGAAACATTTATTAATAACATTTATATTATATATTAAGTGTACGTCAACCTGTCCTCAGTATTACTATGTAGTAACACAACTTAAGTTTAGCTATCAGGTGGAAGATTTACTAATGTGCAGTTTTACATTTAGTATTTACTCAGATTAAGTAATTGGCAAACGGAGCAGCAGAGTTAATTTGAACACTCTGCTGTTAGAATAAAATACTAAATTAAAGTCCATACTGTGCAATTTAAGAAGAAAGGAGCACATGCATGTCAGGAAAGCAATGGACAAAAAGGGTTATCTCCTAACAAAGCTTATACTGGTCGAAACCATTACGCCTACTTGAAATTGCAAGAATGAATTAAAATATTCCAATAATTAACAAAAAAAAATGGTTCAGCCACAAATGGTCTAAAATTCTATACCCTCATGTTGAGGCTTATATCATCAGAACATTTAATCTTTCAGTTCAGTGTTTATTAAAAACACTGAACACTGTTTTAAGATTTACTACACAGTTAATTTAGGTTAACAAGAATGTGAATCCCAAGTATTGAGAACCATTGATGAGCACATGTACACCGTGTGCTTTGATTGTTCCAATTTAAATCTGGTCACAGTGTACTTTCTCTTACTTTTAAATACTGCACAGTAACAATTTAGGTTTATTCTGTTCTCCAAACTATAGCAAATGTACTACAAGATTAATGCACCTGTAACTGCCCATCTTAACACACACGCACACACACAGTCTTTTCACAGGTGAGATGTGTGCTGCTTAACATTCGCACCCTCTCCTCACATGTCCACATGTGGCTATTTGTTCAAGACAAGACAGCCCCAATGCAATCAAATGCCTCTCTGCTCATTCTTTGGGGAGAGACTGAACACCAAATTGGATTCACTGACAAATAACATTTGGACTGAGGACAGGCTAGCTGTTAGGCAGCAGGTCAAAAATTACAGAAAAGCAGACAGACCAAACACTCTGTGCCAAGTGCAGCTGATGAGACATGCACACAAATGAACCTTCAGTCTGAGCTGCAACACTTATCACGTCCAGCCTAGTTTCTGTTCCATTAGCTTCAGTAACTTAATGCAATCTCTCATTTAGCGTTTTTCCATGGATCTTTGTGAAAAACTATAGATGTTAGGCTTTAATGTGATTTTGAATGAGGCTGCTTTTTCTTTTTTTCTTTACTGGTGAAACACAACCCAGAAAACCTGGTTTTACTCTGGCTTTCTGTTATAAAACTACTGCACAACAGAAGGTTCTCACACATAACATTCAAGGCCAATACACAAACTGTTTACATGAAAACATGTACAAACTTTGATATGAAATTTTAAAGTCTGCAGGTGCTGGGGTCTATGTGGTGAAAAGTAGTATAAACCCTTTAGTGGCTCCAGAGGAAGCTGCTCCAAATCACATTAATTGCCTCAAATAACATCACTTGAGCCAGTGGCAGTTGTGGCAGTTGTGGCTTAGGATCACAAGTTTGAGGAAAATAAAAATAAATCTGGGAGAGTGGTGCTAGAAACAAGTATTTTAAGGGGCTAGTATTAGTACTATTTATATGTTACTATAACTACTAGTAATGTTCACTTCGTTACTCTGTTGGTGTATATGTATATTTATGGCTAGATTATAAAAGTAAAACTATGTTAAAGTTTGTTTATGTAGCCTCTGGCGCCAGCAGAAGAATGGGGTGGTGCTCAGTCACTGTGTTTTGATTGTGGCTTGGCTCACTGGTAGGGAAAGCAGTATCTTAAAAACTGTTTCAGACAGCGGGTCAGAAGAGGAACTGCAAAAAGGCCCATTACAGTTGTAAGTCATCTACAACTATCAGTAGAGCTCCAGAATAAAAATACAAACCCAAAAGTTGCATAAAATTGCTTCTTTACCAGACCTGCAGTGATGTACTGTGACAAACAAACAGGGAATAGTTCAGGCTGCATGAACCTGGACGCTAAAAACGTCTTTTTAAAGCAGAATAGTGCATGAATAATATGTCAGAGGGTCAGGGTGATGACAGTCACTGAGATATGAGATAGGAGTAGAGAATATTACAGCCTACAGCAGGTGATGTTACGCTGCCAGGTGTTATAATACACATTGATACTGAATCATGACCCTGTGGCAGCTTGAGTGATGAGAGAATCTTTCTGCTTAATTTCCTATAAAACTACTAAAACCTTCTGTGATTAAACAGGTCAGTAAAATTACTAAAATCTTCGTGGCAGGCCATGATGAGATGGCGAAGAGACTATTAATTTACCATGGCTGTTGGTATATACATGTATGCTATATTTTATATTCTATCAACGTCTATATTATATCAAATGAATGCAGACAAAGCCACAATAAATCTTAAGTGAGTATATTTTGCCCAAGTAAAGAAAGTCTGTCAGTTCATCCCTCGTAGAGCAGGTACACTAATTGTGATCATACTTTGAGATAATTCTTAGTGTTACAAAAATAATTCTTAATGACACAAATTATCATACATGCTACTTCATAAACTCCTACCACTGTTTTTTTCATTTTACAAGGTTATAATTTCTTATAGCCGGTGGCGGAGTCATACTGCCGTGCACTACAATGTATATTAAAATTTGTTGTGACCCACTCATTTATATAAACATGGTAGCTGAGAAACCAACAGATTATAACCTTGTAAAAGTAGAATTCAAGGCAGAGCTGCTGTACTGGATCGCATTGGATTGTACACATGCAGCTAATAAAGTGGCCAGTTATTGTCACATAAAAATACAATTGCCTAAGCGGTTGCTTAGGCAATTGACAATAAAGTATACTGACATGCCAAACATTAAAAAAAATTAAATCCAATTTACAGCACAAATGATAAGGAAATAAATAATTTCTGCGAGTGTAATTTATGTGTTTCTGCTGTTCACTGCAGGTGTGATAGTTGTATCTTACCGGACCGCATTGTCCATGCGTGACACAGTGAGGTAAGCAGCCAGGTTTGCTGTGTAGGACGAACACACGATGAGGGTGAAGAGCCACCAGCTGCCCATGACGATACGCAGAGCCATCGATCCCAGGATGGAATCACTACCTGTGGAGGTGCAGGCATGAAAATGTATCTCTAAAAAACTGCATACAGAGACCCACACTGTCATCTTCGCCTTTACATCATCTTCACATGGGATCTAATAAAACTACATTTTATCTCTAGGTTACTGCCAAAACAAACTGTAGTCCCATTTAAGCAACACATTTTTGTATTTAACACATGATGTGGAAGTAAAGAAGTTGTAATGTCTCTAATATGTGTAGGTGTGTTTTATTATCAGAGTCTTCTGAGAGTGGCCTTATTTTACTGTTTTAATTAGTTTTCATAATATGAGAGAGCCAAGAACTTATGGGCTTTTTTTTTTATTTTTTATTTCCATACCGTATGTTTTGAGTGACTTGGATTATTTCCTGCATTTTTAACAAGCTTTTAGGTGAACTTGAAAAGAAAACAAACACCTACATTGTGTCTGGTGAGTAAACAGATTGTTTAGATACTATACTATAGCCTAAGGAATGCTAAAAGTATCTTCTCTCAATTTTTATAATGATAAAACGGCATAAGTAGTGAGTTTGTACAGCAGTTCTATTAACCATGTTTTTACACTCTGCTTGATCCCTGTTTTTGGCAATAACAATTACATACTTTTAAATGTAAACATATGGGTGGATTAATTAGTGATTAGTGGGTACTCTAATCACACACCATTGGTGTTAAAGCTGCTACAAGCTATAATTTCTCACAGAGATAATATTTGCATTTGACACTGGAACAGTCAACTGTATGGATGATTATTTTGGGTAATTATAGTATGTTTTCATCACTCATTTTCACATGGGCTAAGTGTACTTAAACCATGCATGCCCTTATACTCTATTAAGCATCCCAATCCTTTTTTTCAGAGCATAGTACTCACTAATATTCATTCTTCTTCTTGTGCTTTTAATATTTTTTTTCTTTGTGCCTTTAATCCTTAACTTTCCTCATTTTCTTTTTAAAAGACCAAAAACAGCTTATGAAGCCCAAGAAGGAAAAAATAAAAATCACAAAAACACATTCTAATTTTGAAGAGTAAAGCCACAGAAATGTCATCTGAAAGATTCAGGAGTGTGAAATGTAATGAAAACATATTTGTCTGAAAGTGTCACAATCACCACAGCTGCGCCCTCAGGACAGCTTGGGGAAAAAAAAGCTGAAGGCCTTGTCAGATGCATAGCACTCCAGCATCAGTCATTTTTATTACATATGGCTTTGACTGACTTTTTTTTCATTTTTTTTAAGGTCATCACATGTGAAATGTGCATCTTGAAACTTCCTGGACTTGCTGCAAAGGTCCACTGTGGTGCCTTCGCTTTCATCTTTGAAATAAATTGATTAAACTTCCTAATCGTGAGGAAAGTGATTTCTTTTTTTTTTTTTTGATCGGTTCTCCTAGACAGTCTCAGATTATATCCTACCTCTCCCCGAACTCTTTATAGAACAAAAGAGGGACATTGCTGTTTGAATAAGGCAGTGAGGAAATTCTGTGTCTGTGGGTGGATAGTTTAATCTTCACTGAACATATAACAAAAGCCAGCCAAGTGTCAGCATATCATTATGAAATCATGGCGGTTGGGATATGGCTGCCAAGTTTATGCTCTTAGACAACAGCACACTACATCAGCCATCAGATTCATATCAAAGTGACCTACGTCATCTCCAGAGAAAAATGCAATGCATTTGGCTGGAACAAAAAGTGGCAACACAAGAGCACGAGCCAGAGGAGGAGAGAAAAGACGTGGAATTTAGCTGCTCTTGAAATATAGTGAGTGCTGGGTTAAAAAGGCTCACAGGCAGTGTGCCAGACTTTGATAGATGCAGTTCAGGCTTTAACATCAGCTGCTGAAGTAGTCATTTATCCAAACCGGAAATACCTGGATCCCCACCAGACCTAAAGATGGGATGTTGTCCTTGACAAGAGCACCTTGAGGCATAATGCTAGGGTGGCATTAAGCTTCAAACTGACTGACTGAATCAGCATTTATTGTATATAGATGTCCACATGTGCCTAGTGTTTTTTTTTTTTTTTTTTGTCAATAGATTGGACTTTTTAATCTTCAGGTCTTAGTCCTTTCAAGTTGTTTTGTGTTTTTAATTTCTCTTTTGTCTGCTTAGATTTAGGTTTTTCACCTTCAAGAACTGTACGGTTGCTGCCTGGTGTTCAGGCAAGCAGGTTTTCATTTGTCCAACAATGACGTTAACTTTATAAGTGGAAACACCTGCCTACATAGAAGTGATAACTAGTAAGATGTAGGTAATGAAAACCTGCCTAGCCTTGGTCCTCCAATGCATGACAACCATTGCGCTAGCAGGTTGTGGTGGCCAGACTTGAACTGTATTACCCACCTTGTTGCACAAAAGCACCGTAGACTATCCAGATGGCGCTCTGAAGTGATGTAGAGACAGAAGGCGGTGGATGTCCTCCTGCGCTGTTCTGGCAACGCACCGCCTGTATGCGCCTGAGCAGGAAGATCATGATGCCCACTACTGGGATGGCTGCGGCGATGCATGCCCACACTGCCAGATCAAACGGCGCTAGTAAAGAAAAAATGTTGATCTTTTCCTCTGGCTTACGCATAAGAATTCCCACTGAATAGTCCAGGTAGCGTTTGCTGAAATCCACCACACTCTCACGCTCTGGGGTGATGGTGATTGCTGATATGGCCAAGTCGGCACGCTGTGGATGAAGAGGGTTCCCACATTAGCAACTATTAATTTCTTCTTAAACAACAAAACGTGTTTTACTTAAAGTGTTAGATATAGATGGGTTTGATTCCCGGTTAGGACAAGGCCCTTAGAAGAAGAAAATCTAGACTGACACCAAAACAAATAGTAGCACAGTGCTCTAATATCTGCAAGAAACAGCTGGTGTCACAACTGGAGATTGATGAGGTACAACATAAATGCTACGGCAAGGGTGAGCCAGGACGACAGGTCAGTGGGGAGATATTACAATCATCCTCCCCACAATCAGACATTATAGACCAAAGATTAAAGATCATGGCTAAGATGGACACCTGGAGCCCCTGAGGCCAGTTACCAAGAAGTGAACTACCTTCTTCTGCTAGAAGATGTGAATGCAGCACTACAACTACAGCAACTATAACATCAAACAAGCCATAAGGTAAATGGAGGTTGGAGGCAAAGATCACAAAACACAATAAATTGAAATATATATAAATTTAATAATTGTTTTTACATAGTCTGAGATGTATTAATTTTGTGTTTCGAAAAGTGCTGTGTTTCTTTTAATTTCCTGACCTAGTGCATGTGCCATATGGTAATAGAACATCTCAAATTCTCATGAGATATATGAAGCAAATGTGCTTGTTTAGACTTGGGTAGTATAAAACCAAGTTAATGTCAAACCTCTCTCAAGGGCATTTAATATCCCATTATCATTATGATCGATAACAGCCTTTATCTAGTTCTCAATCTTTGTCCTGTTATCAGTTTCCCTTGAGGAAACCCCCCGGAGAATACCGATTTAGTAGATGTGCATGTTGGCCCATGCAAAGTTTCCCGGATCTTTTCCACATTTCTGAAGTGAATAATTGTGCTTCCATTATCAAAACAAGACACTGTGGCCTGACTCCAGAAAAATGATTTTGACTGACTGAGATAAAAAGGAGATACACCGACCTTGCCGATGAGTTCTCCAATCATGCCATTCCAGGACCCGTTGGGGAGTGCTGAGCCGTACTTCCCATCTCCGACTTGGTAGATGTCATATTTAAACCCGAGGATCTTAGCGAGAGCATCAAGGACATCAATCGAGAATCCCTTGTATCTTTTAGGCTGCCCCAGAATGTTTTCTGCCACCATCACAAAGGGTTCCTCCTGTTTGAATGAATATTTCACATCTGGGTTAAAAGGAGTTTGAGGGAACACATCAGTGACATAATGATAATGCTGAGAAGTGTGAATGGGTGCAGACTTTTCTCACTAAAGCTAAGATTTATCCTCAAACTGAAGAAAAAGATTGTGTGTATTTAATCACGGGTATGTCATTTATCAAGATGCACCATAATCTCCTTGGGGCCAGACTGGTGACTGAGGCGAGGACACATTCAGTCATCTTAAGAACTTTGAGGTGACACCTTTATGAAGAACTTCGAAGGTGATCTAAGTTAAACTTCATCTTAATAAAATAGTTTCCTCAGCAACTGTTGACCTGTAACACATGGTGCCATGGCAAGTGCTATGGTTCATCAACGTGGAAATTGCCATTTTGAATTTATTACACCCAACCATGGTTCTTCTTTATGGGTTGAAAGTGTCAGGGCAGAATTAAATGGGTGGAGGAGGATTAAAGACTACTGAAGAGGACAGGTGGAGAGAGACAGGGAAAAGGGGGGGTGGGGTATAGTGGGCAGGAGAAAATGGCTTGATTAAGTGACACTGCCATGAGAGAGCTGAGCAGAAGCTATGTGAATAAATATGGTGCAGGTAAATCATGTGTGAAGACGAGGAAAAATTGAAAGAGAGGGAGGAAGCGACTCTGCTGCTGCAGTTGGCGAAGTTAGTTTAGCAAAACCTCTGATGCTCTAGATTCACAGGAAGGTGTTGTTAGATATATAGCTTCTCCATCCACCTGTGATAACAGCTCACTGAACCCAGTAGAACCTAGCATCTTATTGTTGCTGGAGCTTTATTTGGATGTTAGTATAAATTCTCACATGGTGATTATCCATCCATCCAACATCTAAACTGTTATTCTACTAAGGGTTGCATTGGTGCTCAAGCCAACGAAGGTGATGTACAGTGGTGAAACTTTAGACAGGCTGCCGGTTTATCTTAGGGAAAACGTATAAACACACAAAATCTGAAAAACATTCACACCTAGAGGCAATTTTAAACCATGAGGTAGCTTAAGTGCATGTCTTTGGATTGTGGGAGGAATCCAGTGTACTGGGAGAAAATTTACACACGGAAAAGGTTCAGACTCCACAAAGAAAAGCCCTCTACCGGCCTGGATTTGAGCTTCCTACTCTAGCTTTAAGGCAGCAGCTCAACTACTCCTCCACTGTGCTGACCAGTATGATGATCAGCATCTTTATTTACCTTTAAGAAAGAATTTTTTTTAAGACATTAGTATTAGAAACAGAACTTCAACTGTTCCTGCCATCTTCTCTGTTTGGTTTTTCATGATTATGCTCTTATTTCTATTCAGTTTAATACAAATTTATTGTTTCAATGGGAATTATGAGCAGGAACTGTTCAATGGAGCAAACAATATTATAAAAGAGATTTCTACACGGTATAAGGTTTCTTTACAAAGTTGACATTTGATTGTGTGTTTCACTGAAACTACTGCTTAGTCTGTGGGTGTAAATGTGCTTATGTGGTTGACTTTATACTGTGGTGTTTGCACCCTTACTCAGATATTTGCCTACTCAGGTCAAGTGTTAATAAATTCAGTGTACTCCCACAACTTACCAATAATGTTACAATCTTGAGCGTCACTCCCTGCATACCGCTCTCTATCCGATTTTCCTTGAGGCTACCATTCAAGCCACGAGAGGAATCCCAGGATGCCAGCTAATGAGAGGAAAAAAAATCAGATGAGAATAAGGGCTAAAAAAAAAAAAAAGCAAACAATAGTTCATACATGTGAAAGAAAAGGTGTCAACCACCGAATTAATGAATCTATCACAAATAAAATAAAGAATAAACACTGTACAATGGGATAAAGTAATACTTTACAAGCGATGTACTCATCATGCCATTTTGTGACTAAATTCAAAGTCTAATCCATCTCATGTTTTAAAATGTTAATTCCACACTGTCAACGTTTGAGCTGTGTCTCAGGTTGTGAAGCTGATGTTTCTTAAATTATTAAGCACTGCTGCTAGCTGGACAAGGATTCTAAAGGATCTGACACATCATTAGGAGTGGTCTTTGAGATTTGAGCTGACAGGACAGGAATGGTGGCCCAAGGCCAGACAACAGGCCTTTCTGGCCACAGCACACATGCCCCCTCAGCAGGTACCAGATACTCCAGATACCATAACCACACAGACACATTTTGCTCAATTTAAAATGCTCATGCAATTTTGAGCATGTCTTTTTTTTTTACTAGATTTCATTTGTTTATTTAAATTGTGTTCACTAACTAGCACATATTTCAAGAAAAGTATATTATTTTTAAATTACTTTAATTATTTTAATTTGTGCCATTTCTGTGAAGCATTCACCACATTGTCACATGCTGATTTTAAAGTAGGACTAGGAGAAACTGCATGTGTCTCACTCTGCTATAATTACATCATGCTGAATAGGCAGCTTACATGACTTTGTTTCATCAGCGAACAGGTTTATACAAAATGCTCTAAGAGTGCTGGCCCACGAGAAGATGGCTCTGGACATTTCATTCAATATTAACCAGAAAGAGGTGCCAGAGATCAAACCCGTGAGCAGTAGCAGAGATAATTTTAAGCATCAAGATTTCATCATAAGTCCTGCGCTTAACTTTGAACCCTAGTCTCATGAAATATTGAGGATGCTTTGCTCTTTCACTTGATTGGACATAGACAGACTGAGTTTGGGCCTGGAAATACCAGGCACAGGATAGCATTGTCCTGATGTATTTAAAAACACATTTTGTATTCTTGTGGTGTCCTAAGTGCGTCGGAGACTGATGACAAAAACAAACTGAAAAAACATAAATCTCTGTCACCGTCAACAATTGCACAGGCAAACTTGAAATTACAAATGATTGCTGCTTTCTCCTGATTGTACTGTTACTGCAGATACACAGGGCAGGAACAAAAGCTTTGAACTGTGAATGAAACGCGGGCATGTAAGGCGAACTTCAGAAGAATATTTCATTATCAGCTAAACAACCCATCTGTAGACCATTTGATTCTCCAATTAGTCAGCCTTAAAGAGTTAAACTGCATTGCTATATATAGCTGCACTGCAAACTGAATCATGTTTATAACCTGGCAGCTTGTGTGGGTGTATATCAACAATTTTCTCTTCATGCAGGATGTCACTCATGAAACACTTTCTAAGGGCTTTTATCTAAGCACTGCTAACAATCAGCAATATCAAGATCAGGTGTTATTACAAAGGAATATTCAGATTTACAGTATGCACCTCCGTGTACCTGAAATCTGCACCTCACAGAAACAACATTGTTATGACAGTAGACCTTGAGCCATATGTGGGTAATAAGTACAATCTTGTATGCAAGAACCTCACAGTTTAATTATAATAGCTTGTCTGCTTGTTCATCTGTGTATGTAGATGTATGCAACTGTGTCCAATGTGTGTGTGTGTGTTGGGGCAAAATGTCACTTTCTCTTGCCTGCTTCACAGGGGGCTATTTTCTCCATGAGCAGCTCTGTCCTTAGCGAAAAACACTGAGCAATCTCTGCTCTGTAAACTGAAGAACACTAAAGAGGAACACTTCTACTTCACAGAGCTTTGCACACCAACACGCAACTGGGAAGGTCATAAAGAATACGCACAGCAAAGCCTCACCACCTGCATGTGAATGAGTAACACTTGACTAGTCATACTGCGGCCTTTGATTACCAGGTTGGGAAATGTCATCTGTGGCTAAATAAATGCTTTACTTTAAACAAGGTATTTACCAATGAAAAAAATAGGAGAAACATGCAGTTTAAAAATTTCAAGGGCATGGCAGTGAAACAGCTCGCCTGTTTCTTCTGAAAAATAATGTATGATATAAATTGCTTAATCATACATGAAAGAAAAACCGTTGTTTGTTGTTTGATGCCAGATGTCTCCTAAAAATAAAAAGGGATTTTTTTTTTGAAAGCTTGTTTTTCCTGCTTCCTTCTTTGAAGTGTGAATGTACTGAGGACTTATGATTTAGATAGTCGTCCTATAAATATGCATCACAATCAGTCACCGAGAGTATTACCTACTGGAAGTGACAACATTCAGTTGTTTCCTTTGGCGCAATAGAGAGTTTTGTGTTAATGAGATTTTGTGATATCCCATTACAACACCAGGACAACTATTAGCTAATGGTTATGATACTCCATACCTTAAAATAATCATCTGTAATGGGGATGAGTAAATGCCAATGACTGTTGAAAATGACAAAGGATTGGAGTCAGATAGCCTTGAATTCATAGCACCACAATGATGTCAATTACAGTATCTCCTAAAAATCTTTTATGAAGGATTCTGTTTCATTTCATGCAAACTGCATCATTATAGACGTAGACAGAACTACAGTTTGAGCCAGTTGTCTCTATTTCGCTTCTGCTTTTCCTGCTTACATATTGACAAGCTCATCATGCTACCAAGCTTTTTATTGACCCATACCCCTTCTTTGTCTGCCCCATCAAACAGATTGACTGTGCACGCTAGTGTGTGTAGGTGGGTGCTGAACATATGTTGCCTGCATTATTTACTGCTCAAGTCTAAGTGTCCCTAAATTCACTATTGTATACATGTCTTTAGTTTTATTTTGCACATTTTATTTTTCATGCCACTGGTTTTAAATTGAATCACCAGGAACACAGTGGAAAAAAGCTGGCCATTAAAATTAGCCAAGACACCTTCTCTGTCCTAATATGCTTAGAAATTAGCTGATCAGACATGGTGCCAGTCCATCACAGTCTAAAGATCAACAATTGAGAAAAGGGGGTAAATGAATAAGCAAAAAGCAAAAGTCAGAAAAGTGTACAATAAAAATAAACCTCACTCTCCTAGCCGCCTGTTTCCTCATTTATTTATTGTAAATGTTCCTTCTATGTAGCTTTGAAATAAACGTGTTACCTTGAAGAAAAGATTAGTGAAAGTACCTGTACCGGTAGTTGGATCAGTGCAGTATACAGTATAAGCTCCTCTGCCTTCCTTCTATCCTCTGTTTTAGTGTGAATTGTTAAGTTGCACACAAGACATGAAAAAAGGGATCTGCAGGCTCATCGCAAACAGTCTAGGCTTTGGAACTGTTGCACAGTGTAAAAAATGAACGGTTACTCTTGCCAGTTATCATTAAAATGTAAATTGCTGATTCTGTTTTCAACTCGTTGTATCCACTTATAAACTGAAAATTGTTTTTTAGTTCACCTTGTGAAGTGAGAGCAACGAGAAGCAGGTACTGTAGGTGATGATGTGCATTTAAATGAGCTCAGTGGCTATAAGGTTAGTAATATTTGTTCAGAATTGTTTTGATGATGGACTGAAGCACACGACAGAGAATACATTAAGGGATATGGAGAAATATCTACTTTTCATCCAATAATTTGATGCTCTGGAGAGCATTTACTTTTGCCAGTGTGGCATAAAGAACAGCCATAAGTGGGTACTACCAGTTTAATGCTTTCCTTTCAACGCTGATTATCTTCAGAAAAAGGCAGTTCACACATGTTTTAATGTTGCTGTGATCTACTTAGCAATAGAATAATATCTTGACCAGGCTAATCGTGTGTTGTACACTGCTAAATTGGATATGGTTAAGGAGCTTTAAGTAATTTGTTAATTTTATTGATGTTGAAGTTCAACTGAGGGATTTCAGCATCAACAGGTGTTGGAACAGGAGTTCACAGTGTCTTGTTTAAATTTGAAATCTAATTAGCACTTCAGAGACATGTAATCATCTTATAAGGGCAAAAATAATTAGTAGAAATGTACCAATACTAGGCTATATTAAAGTATTGGAACATAAAGTAATGATAATATTGCTTTCATTTTGGCTTGTAACATGCTTGTTGGCTCGTACCAGTGGCATTTGTCCATATTCATGGTGGGTACAATTCAAGCACATAGGGGACGTTTAAAAACGCTGTAGGAACCAGACAGTGAGTTTCTAAAAGCTAAGCATATCAGTGCCTGGCAATTATTCACTGGATCAATTCATCATTGTATCAACAGCCTTATCAAACACATGCATATCTATTGTCGGCAAGAGAAAAGGGTTCTTCAGAGACCATTTATTGCTAGAAGTTCAAATTTGAGCAGGTTCTGGGCTGACAGATTGGATTGGGTTTAGGGGAGTCTGATTTATGGTAGCAAATGTTTGAAAGCAGAATCGGATGTATGTTATTGTGTTATTTTAGATTCAACATGTATATTCTTCAAATATAGCGAGGGTTTTTTAACTAGTGATGTCAGATTTAGGCTGCAGATAATACATTCATTGTGGCTACCTGGAGGAAAGATGGCAGTACTTGTAACTTTTACGTTTAAATTTAAAAACAAACAGCAGAATTTATTTTGTTTATACCTGAGCTGTCACGCTCTGTCTGTTTCTAAGGCATATAAGGCATAATCACCTCTCAGCCAGCCACATAATATAGATTATTCTCATTGTATAATATACATTTACTGCTGTATTTTGTGCTGTTTGTGCATCTGTGCATGCATAACATCAAAACTACACTTTCTGCTATAAAATACTACAAATTTTACAACTAATTTAATTTTGAATAATGCATTGATGACAATTCTGGACACATTTGTAAGATAACTACTTAGCTACTACTTAGCTAGGAGGAACAGTTGTGTTCAAGTAAACTGACTTTTCTCTATGAAGAGTTTCGTGTAAGCTGGAAGTCATTAGCAGTATCTGCTTAGAGACGAGCTGACACATCAATAAGAGCAAACTGGGAAACCAAAACAACAACAACAACAGCATCGATCACTCCACAGCGGCACTGGATGGTGGAGAAAACTCACAGTAGCCATCCAGGAAATAGTATTTCAGTCTTCATTACAGTTTCTAACCAGAAAGACGCCTCATCTAAGAGCCATCAGACTGGGGAGAAAATGGACTGAATGCAGATAAACGATGATGGAGAGGGAGGAAGCGGCTGAAAAACGAGGAGAAGGGGTTAGAGAGGAAGAGAAGAAGTGAGCAGGGAAGAGAAGATGGGAGATGATAAGAAAAGAGAGAGGGACAAAATGAGGATGTACCCTGATGGGCGGATGTGGGTGGGCTAGAGTGTTGAATGGCTTGCAATCACTGTTAAACTCCACTTGGAAAAACAGGAACAGGATAGTACATTATATTGCGAAGAAAAACATGTAATGATGTGGGATTTCTTGATGGTAGTAACCATTTTTACGCAACACGGGGCAAGGAACATGCTGAATGTTTATATAAACATTTTATTATAGAGGAACAGAGAGAAGAAGTGCATGAATTTGTGTCTGTTTTCTCCCGGTAAATGGTTGTACCAAGCAGCGAGCAGACACACAGATAGACATGCCAGGTAATGAATAACAGCACTGAATGCATTTGGCATCCCATTATCTGGCCTTGCTGTCCCCTTCTGCCTCTAATGATTTTGCAGTCCAACATATTAGTGTGCTCCCTGGCCTCTGTTCTCCGTTTGCCTGGCTGCATGCTCTTAGTGTCTGAGACTCAAAGCCATGTGTACACTACCTCTTCCAGTGGACATGAATGTGTATGTGTGTGTGTAAACACATGGCAGTGAATGCTGTGCATTTCTTTCTAGCTAATGTTAATGGCCAGATTATGATAAATGACTTCATGACTTCAGTTTAGCAGAGTGGTGATTAAATCTTCATAACTGCTTCTGGTCAGTCCTCCTCTACGCAGATTGCCAAGAAACTCAATTTCTCTTCATTTTGCAAAAACTCACTGACTGAATCAGGACATCCGCAATGACTAACAAATGACAGCTAAGAGAAGAGAGCACAGACAATGTTCTTAATCTTTAGCTGTACTACGGCACAAATACCACATACTCAGCACAGAGCTGACAGTCAGCTCAAATAGTCTGTTCATTATTAGTAAAACAGAAACATGTCTCTGTGTGTTTAGTTTGCTACAACAAGGTAACAGAATATAAAATGAATCTGTGTGTACAGTAGAGGGCACCCTCACCTGTGACACTCCAGACAAATCTTAAGACCTATGTGGAGTTCTCAGGCAGAGTACAGCTGACTTTTTATCTATCCTACCATTAAGTTGTTTGCATTCACTTGGCACTTAATAAAAAAAAGTGAACAGCGGGGTTTACTTCCTGAGGATTAAGCCTGGGAACCAAAAGTCTATGAAAAACTAGCATGTGGAAAAAAACAATAGACAGCTGGAAGCCTTCTACACAATATTTCTAACTATCCAGCACTCCACTGGAACCCCAGGATCTCTAGTAGAAGTGGGACTTAATTCAGATTCTTGAGGACAGGTGTCCTGCAGATCGTTGTTGCTTACTGGTTGTAAATGATGCACACCTGGTAGGAACTGTATCTATCCAACAACAGGTGTGGATGATTAACTGTTAGACAAGAACAAAGCCCTGCAGGACACCAGTTCTCAAGGGCCAGAATTAAATAAGTAAACAAAACAAGTTCGCATGGGGGCCTTGAGAGAATGAGAAAAAGATTAATTTCACTTATTATTTATTTCTCTCTTCACACTGTAAGTGGCCACATCAAGACAAAGTCTAAGAAAACCTATTTTCATCAGCAGTTTCACAGTACCTGCTGTTCCTTCTACACCTACAGGATGAACAGTTATGTAAGTCAGTGCAAAGTCACATCTACAGACACTCTTATTAAGGGGTGTGGGGTCTTATGCATACAGTATGCAACTCTGGCATGGCACAGCTTAGTTTTGTGAAATAAAAAAGGTTGAAAATCCTGTTGTGGAATACATGATGCTAATGCTACATGTTTGTTTCTCACATAATGAAACAAGGTGTTTGCACATTTTATTATATATTTGTTACACCTTTTACTTTGGCTTAAAACCAATGACATGTTAATAAGTGGCCTGTATGTTGCACTTCAGAGACCATATATTTAAGATATTCTGGACTCACCCGTTTCACATCTTTCCCAAATGTTTCACTGTAGCTTGTTCCAAGAATCTCGAACTGAACATGAGAATTCGAGCCTTCGGCGCGGAAGTCCATCAGTCCTGTCAGTCCACTGATCCGACCCTGCAGCAAAAAGAGCAGGAAAAAAGTTAAGGTGATACCTGTATGTCAGGATATAGAAATGATACCAGTGAAATTGCATTTGACTAAACTGTAACATTTTACTATAATCATCCTTTATCAATTATCATGGAGGGGAAGTTTTCATTGTCATTTACTGTCATTCATCCCCTGTATGGTACATTGAAACAACCTATAGACAAACATGTTTCTGAAGTAAAAACAACCTTATAAAAAAGATAACAAGATGCCTGCTTAGCTGTTGTTAATGCCATGCTTGGTGATCCCACTGTACATTACCCTGATGAAACTACTGTGAGTTAAATTCCATTATCAGATTGAAATGGATGAAGTTAATCCACTTTATAGTATACAGTTTTCAATAGGAGAGCTGAGAGGGTCACACAAGCATAAAAAGATCAAAGCCCAGAATCTGCCACGAATCTATCCTGACGTCAACCCCCACATTTAATAATTAGCTTGTTTGAGGTAAATATGAAAATGTTAAATCAAGCTGCTCGGTTAAACCAATGAAAACAAACACCTTTGAATTTCAGTACCTTTTGGATAGTGTCTAGCATGGACCATCCTCCATTCCATGGCTTGGTGGACTTTCTCATACAGTTAAGGCTGGCCATGCTGTGCCACTTTCGGTCCTCCAGCTTCCTGTAGAAGGCGTTGGCCAGCATCAAAACGCTGTCGTACAAGTAGAGGTTGGACACCTACAGGGGGGAAAAAGAAAAGCAATTTTTAAAATAAAAGCATTCTTGGATTTTGTTGTTAGCTGTAAGTTGTGCAACATACAACAATACAGTAATTATCAAACCGCCTCATGGTAAAAATATGTGAATAAAGCACCATTTACAAAATAAAAAAGGAAACTCAGGAGAGAGGCAAAAACAAAAATAATTTCCAGTTCATTTTCCAGAGTGTCAGAGATGTCATCAGTTCAACTGTCTGCCTCCAACCGCACTCTGTCATATATCATGTCTACTGCTTCCTGCCTTGGTGTGAGTGTGGACTTGATAAGTCCTCTGGGTCAAATCAAGTCAAATCCTTCTACCGCAGAAGATCCGGGGAAGCAATACTAGCTGCCACTCCAAGCATCAGTTCATGACATGTTTAGACTTCAGTCCATGACTCTCGGTGGTAAGACATCATACGAGTGAAATTCACTTGCCTCAAGGTTGCACAGTCAGAAGCTGAGTCCAGGTGAAATGCAACACAGCTGCTCTTGATTTCTGAGGTTGTACTACTGCCTCGCCACAGCTGAGAGATTAGTAGAGGAAAGCACTGTGATCACCTCAGTGTTTAACTATTCTGATGAATGCTTTAACGGCCATTAACCGATATTTAACCCTCTTTCATGTGAATTATTGAGAACTGTTGGTGCACACACCACATGGTTTTGCCATCTGTCAGGACTATGGATAAAAAGCAATGTGAACATTTCAATAGAGCTGCAGGCAACACAGCCATTTCACTCCAGATGGATTGAGCAAAACACAGTCTAAAAGGTGTAAGGAGACGCTCTTAAGCCTCAGTCGAAAGAAATAAATGGCTGAGTGACCAAAGTTATTAAGACGACCCAAATAGGAGTATGACATTGAACTGAAGAGATAAAAAACTACTACTATAAAACTATATCTTTATTGATGTTCACAGTTATAATTAAATCATAGATGGCACTATGTATTTTACAACATATGGGATAATATATGTTATGAGTGTGTAAGCTCCATAATGTATTTTAGGTTATTTATTTACTTTTACCTATATTTTAAGTAGATTTGCACTTTCATTCACTTTGAAATAAGGTTTTACTTTGTTCTGCCACTTATTCCCCAGTCACATTTAGCTGCAGTCATTTATATTCATGAACATTCATGTCCCTCATAATTACCTTATCTGGGGAGTTTAATCTATATTCAGTGGCATACATAATCAGTTAATATTTGCTTCTACGAGGCACTTGGCAGATGCTTGTCTATACTGTCCTACACCGTGCATAACGTGTGCTGTAATGTCACGACTGAAACTGGGAATAACACGTTTTATCGAGCTGGAATAATCATAACCCCGTACAGCTCATGCACTACAGTATATATAGAACAAAAGATGATCACACCGTACTTGTTTTAGTTGTCACTGTGGCTGATAACAAGTATCTCTCCTCTTGTTGGCTGCTGAAAGTGGATGAAACATGTTTGTTCCTAAAGCACAACGTGGGTATGCTATAAATACTCACCACTAAAGGTACAGTATAAAAAACAGCACAGGAAAAACACAACACCTTGCCACTGGTCAAATACTCAATACGACCTCATCCATCATACTGCTTCCATGTTGTACAATCATTGTCCTCCATACAGCCTATGTTGTTCAATAGATGACTGGAACATACTGATCATTTTCATGAGTGGTGGAGAATTTTGAGTGGTTTGAGGATTTGTTGTGGAGATTTTCTTCCTGCTTTGAAAAATAGTCACCTTTAGATTTAGTGCAGGAATAGTTCTCTACCTACTGTCACCTTTCAAGCCTTTAGTCTGTGATTCATATAAGCTGGATTTTTGGTGGAGAATTACCTTAAAGTTGACCTTTAAATTAAGTACGGCACAGCTCTAACTAAATATAAAAATAATATATATGTAAATTTATCTGAAAATGCTGCTGCTGTATAAAAATATCTTTTTGCAGCAGATTTTATGTGTAGTGTTGGTGGGGTGGCAGTTTTACATGCAATGTGAAATATGTAAGAAGTGTGTAAATGTTTCATCACCGCAAAAGGTATTTTGGGTGTCGGTCCATGTGGGCTTGGCGTGTGTATGTGGGTAACACATTAAATAACTACCTTACATCTTCCAAAAGCACACTTAAAACCCTGTTTGTGTTCATTATTTAGCACAATATCTCAGTTATGTTTTAATATAATCTAATTTACATACAAGTTAGACTAGAATAAGTAATTTATTTTTGGTGTCAATCTAGTTCATTTAAAGAATTGAAAAAGCTAAATTATGTTTATTTTAGTGCGCAGCAACATCCAATAAAAAAACAAGTTTAGGTATTTAATAAAATAAGGATTGTACAGTCATAGAAATATGATCTTTAAGCTGTTTTTACCTCAAGAGATTGGAGGTAACCTTCCTGCGGGTCACAGAGCAGGGAGGAGATGCGATGATTGTTCCTCATACAGCGAACGTTGGTGTCCCTCCATAACGGGAAGCTCTGACGAATGATGGTCATCCGCCCAAGAGAGCTGTGAACCAGCTCCATGATGTCTGCGTCACTCACCTCCTACAGATAAGAACAACAGGAGTTAGGTTTAAGAAGTCTGTACCGTGCAGCTTTTAAAAAGCACTTTTCTGAGCGATAGAGAAACTATTAGTAAAACGGGTAGGCTGATAGAGGTTAGGGGTTAAAATATAATGCTTCACATGATTGTTTTACATTTTATTTTCTGTTGGACCATGTAACCCTCTTAAAGATAAGCAGGTAATGTTGTAAAGTATGAATCAAAACTGTCCAAATTGTAATTCACAGATCATTTCTGTCCCACCACTGGTTCATTTCATGAACCTAAATCAACTGAACCCACTTTTTAGGGCCAAAAAACATAGGCAGAAAAGTTGGATTTTTAAAGTAGAATTCATCACCAGGAAACTCATTTATTTGTGATTCACAGACTGACAAATCAATGAACATTTCAAATATACACTTCACAATAATATTGCAGGTGACCCTTGGTCCTCTTCTGTGTGGGGATACATGTGTGGAGGGTCCGTAGAGATCTTTCCTGTGAAGGGTTGGATCAATATTCATGAGACATTGAGCTGCCTACTGGTCTCCAGAGCAGGACAATGGTCAATGCAGAGGCAGACAGTGAGCCTCTAGGGAAATGTTGGGTTCATATACTATCTGACAATAAAGTTGTGAGGTTACTGTGGGGTCAAAACTTAAGCAGCTCTGGGCTGATATAATCCTTCAACACACAAGCCTGAATCCGGGCTCTCTATCTGTTTTCCTAATCAGACATTTTGATCTCACTCATTTGCATCGACCTCTCTGTTATTACTGCTGGTCTCTGTCCTCTCTCACAAGGCGTAGCATGGCATGAGCAGCATATTATCAGAGCCGCAGCCCTTCTGCTCCACGTGGGTTCTACAAAGTAGGAGTTCAGCCACAGTATTGTGTTGCAGGTCACCCAATACACAAATACCGTAGTAACAGCTGTAAATCGCATGAATAACATAAAAATACACGTTAGGTTACTTTTATAGGTGTGTAGCAGGAGTAAAACGCAAGCCTGTGTAGTCAGCTGTATTGGTTAAAATAGAAATGTACATGTACTTGTTTTGACAGATGTGTGAGACAGATGACAAAAACAACTTTGGTATAGACATGACAACAATCATTTCTCAATGTTTCTGTCCTTCTACAATGTCTTTCTCCTTTTAATCTCTTATTATCTTGCAACCATTCCTATACTTTACTTTATCTTCTAGTGTTGCTTCATATGTATATTTTATTTCAGCGGACAGTCAAGAGCACTTTTTTTCACCTTCTTTGTCCAAATCAGTGCTTAATTTCTTATAGATTTTGTCAAATACATCTTATGCCAAATACATATTTCTTTTGAGTGCAAAACCACAGTAAAAACAAACTGATTACAGTAATGATCCATATTCTTTCCTTCTGAGCTAGTATTCCTAAAACATCTGTGTACAGCATGAGCACGACATTTCTCATTCTATTCTAACTCATGCAGCTTTATCTCCTGACTCCTTTTCTGACTCTTCACAGTCACATCAGGTAGAAAGTATGAATATTCATGAGTTGCCATGACACATTAATCAGATGAATTATGCTGCATGGTTCAAAGAGCTGAACCCTCACGTCCAAGCTAATAACTTCCAGTGCCACCCATTCCAAGTGGTCTGTCACCATCATGGGTGACATTTCTGTCATAACCTGAGCCGGTGCTGGCATTGACCAATGGGACATGGCTGACAAAACACATGCCTTTTAACCTTTATTTGAGGAGAAAGTACAGACCAGCCACCATCATATATTTCCCTGGTACAATAAACATCATCCATTGGTACCTGAAACATATAAGGGACAGGTACATGAAGACCGTAACAGAGTTCATACTGAAGCTGTTAGAGGCATTATTAATCTAAATTGTACCATACGTGATTACAATAGCGAGTAAAATCACAATACTATTTCTGACACAAGCCTATAACATCATAAACTACTCTTAAAATGCACAATTATCACACAATCAGTACAGATACAATGCTTCTTGGAGGTAGCCCACTCACATTCTTGAAAAAGTGAATACAACACGGTCATGTTTCAATGACAGGCGAAGACCAGAATACATTAATCAAATCAAGTTCTGCTGACAGATAAATTATCCTCTTTGTACTGCTCAGTCAATGTTATTAATCTTTCACAGGAAATAAATAAAAAATTTATCTGTAATCATGACAGCGATTTAATTAGAAGTTAAGGTTCTTTTTGAAGCTGCGGGCAACTAAATAGAGAAGTGATGCAAGTCAGGCAGAAAAAAGCAGGCTGCATGTGACATTAATTTTATCTCGCCTATGCTATACATATGCTATGTCTCTTTTTATAGTGTTCAGTCAAAGCATTGTTAAGAAAAAGGTAATTAGGAAGAAAAACCTCAAGATTATTATACAGTTATCTGGTAATATAACTATATAACTTGTCGTATTGCGATGGGAAAAAACAATTCAACATTACTAATGCATTATTAAATGCACAACAGCAAAAAACACAAGGTCAAAGCTGGTGTCTTAGATCAAAAGTCACAAATCTAAAACAGCACTGCTTGTAAAGTGGTAAATCTCACAAAGATTATATACTTTATAATAAATGTCAATATGTAGGGGAAATAACTTTGGGAAACAGTTTCCTTCAGGTTACTCTGCATTCGCAGAGATGTGCTTTATAATTTACTCTTTGATGACTCTTTTAATCTTTAAATGCTAATGATGATAAAGCTGTAGTTTATTGGGTAGCACTCTCAAGCACTGCCAGTAAAAACTGATTAGTGAAGTAAACTCATCAAAGTTGATTTTGTGGCATGACTTGTTATTACCTCCCCAGGAGATCAAAGTAGCTACTTTTATTAAATATTCAGCTGCAGGTCCATTACACTGAATCGTTGTACACTAAAAGTCAATGGGTTTTGAATTTCACGGAACAGTTTGAAAATGCAATCAACAGTATAACTTGTGGAATAGCGTGCATTGGTTAGGCTGGAGAGGAATGATCACATTTAAATTAATAGTAGGAACTTTACTATCAGCTTGGATGTTTGTGGGTCTTCTTCAATGAAACATGCTGTATATAATTTGAATTACCTACTTAATCCCAATGCCAAAAGGAAAATTCGGTAGCATGTAGTTAGGGTAGTTCCTAAAGGGACTGGGTCCTTTTAGATTTATGACCATGATGTTAAAGGTCTCTTGTGGTTACTATTTGTGAGTTACAATATCATTTTTTGACATAAGGAATTGAATTTCTGCAGTGTATCATGGTTAGAAGTTCAAAATATAAATGTAATGTTATACAGTACATTTAATAAACTAATTGAAAAAAATGTTTATCTGTAAGTGCCGTCTTTAGTAATCCACCTTGCTATCCCATGCTTGGTGGAGACTGCCTCAGTATTAAAGGGTTTCTATATGAGTTGCTTGATGGGCAGTTACTCAAGACATCAGTCATATCATGACTGTCCTCCACGACACTGGCTGTCACAGCAGGCACCGACACCTAATCCATCAAATATTCTGAGGTGTCACCATGCCGTTTTTGAAGGGAAAACAACAACAAATCCTCCCAGGATGTGCAATCCATCTGAGTCCACTAGACAGTGTCAGACACAGACAACAGGGTGTGTGCTAGCACCTGCAGAAACCTGGTTTAGTGGGTGGTTTAGGGATGCATGCCTGACCGTCATCGCTGTGCTGTCCTGTCTTGTCCTGCTTACATCACATTAAGTCCTGCCACAATTCTTACACTTCAGTTTCCATTACATTAAAACTGCAACAACCGAGAAAAACTTTTGTTGATATATATATATTTTATAAACCCACATTTTCTTCCATTTAAAGGGTTGGACTTAAAATTACAAATGTAAAAGACAACCATTCACGGTTGCATTCATGTCTGTGATGATTTTGATCAGCCGTTCATGCAGTACAAGTCATGTACAGCAGTTAACCAATTAATGTGTTCCTAAACATTAAAGTAGTACTGTCACTTTGTATACAATGTTAATGGCATCCCCCAGTGAGGACATAGCATCTGTTTTATTCATTTCTGTTTATCTGTAAGTCCATTACACCTTAATGTTTTCTCCATGATCATACTCATCATCATCACTTTCTGTCTCCATACATCTCACTTTGTGCTCTTATCGCATTTCAGGCTTGACAGCTACATTCATCGAGTGTTGCAGCCGGCGGCAGATTAGCATAACTGCGTGTCATGAGAAATGTGAAACCTCACTGTGAGGGGTGTAACGGCTGGCTAAAACTTAAGGGAGCTGATGGGATGGGCAGTCACCAGTGAGCCTGAGGATCACCTGGTTTAAATGAATGTCACCACTCAGTCATGATCAGGCAGCTGAATAGGAGCAACTGTTGGCAGCGACCATCAGTGCACACAGAGGCCAGATGCAACACGGAAAGCTGTTATTTCCCAGCAGGATTTTGTGATATAGTCAGACCGCATCTGCTCCGGCTAACAGGATTTTCACAAATGCAGGAAACTGTATCCACCCTGGTATTTTATAGCTGTGTAGTTAGGTCAATGTACAGTTGCTATAGAGAGGAGTGATTCATAGCTATTGCAATTTGTAAAATGGGTCCTAAAATGATAAAAAAGAAACAACAAATCTAAGAATTTATTTCTAATGATCACAGTGTCCATATTCTCACAGTTCAGATTAAGCTAATGCACTTCCTTGGCAAGTTTCAGATACATTTTTAAAATAAAGTATTTTAGGAGAGAAACTAGCAGAGTCTTCATGTTGTTTTTTTATCTATACACAAGAAGAACTCTGGAGGCCAACAGTTGTGGAAAAAAAGGTCGAAAAGAGCAGTAATTGAATTTTCTTGTTAGCATTTTCAACATCTCAATGTTATTCTCATTTTAAGGTGATTGTCTGCTTCAGGGGCAGTTTACCTTGGGTGATGAAATGAAGAACACAGGAAAAAAAAGGATAAAGAGGTAGAGAGGTGACAGGAAGACCAAAAAAATATATATCAACAAGCGGATGAAGAGAATAGTAAGGAAAAAGAAAACGGGGATATATTTCATAGTTCAGAAACAGACAGGCACAACCCTCGCCTGTGATTGTGTACCAGGAAGTGATAACTCAAATCAACTGTTAATGGGGTGCACGGACATTAACATGTCATTAATTCATATTTATCCAGAGTCTGATGCAATTAAAGCTAATGTTTTAGTAAAGATTTGTGGTAACTGATGAGCCAAATATGAGTTTGTATATGATAACTTACAACATTGAAAATTACAGTTCTCTCTTATGATCTTTTCAACATATAGAGACACTGAAAAAATTTGAATCTTAAGGTGTCAAAGAACTAATGGCCTCATTAGCTGCTGTAAATCTATGTTTCAGTTATGTATATGCTGAAATAATTTGTAAAAAATATTTACAACAGGTTATTTTATAAAAGGTATAGTCTGAAATGATCATTTAGGCTACAAGATAGCAGATGGTGGGGCCTCATTAACATCTGAAAACCAACATTTAATATAATGAAATACATTAGTACTTAGTTTGTGAACCCTTGTAAATTTGTTTATTTAAATGACCTAAAACAGGATCACATTTAGCCTCAAGTGAAATGAAAATCACACACAAGATATCAGAGATCAAAGCATTTTCCACAATAAATAAAATAAATGTAATTTCCGTGTCATTTTTTTATTGTGTTTCCGTTATATATTTTTGGAGACATATTTATGCAGGAATATGGAAACTTTCAAGTGCAATTGTTTGCAGAGCCAACTGCATGAATCCTTAACTATAATATGACTATTTTAAACTCAATTAAAATGGAATGTGTACTGTGCTTTTCAACTATTGTGATAAAGAACAGTGAAACTCTGAAAAATCCTGCAACAGTATCTCAATATTTTTATGTGTGCTGCCTAAACAGCATGGTTATCTGAGCAACATTCACACATAATTCACACTACAGATTATAGCTCAATATGTGCCATGTCTTGGTGCACAGTTTCAGATATTCATGTGAGGAGGTGATACTTCATTAAAATGCACTGACATTGATGTATATGTGTAAGTTAGAGAGAGAGTGCTCTTATTAGAGACCAGGATGCTAATATTCCAGGTAAATCAGCTGGAAGCAATCTTTTATTTAATGTCTTTCATCCAGTGCTTTTAGTACTGAATCAATCCAATGACTTCTCTTTATCTCCAAATCACTTTGAATCAATGGCAATGCAGCACAGAGGCACTAAAGCTAAAGACTGAGCTCACTGTTCTGTATTCACAAAATGAACCTAAATTTTGTCCTGTTACAGCCACTTTAGAAGACCATTTGGGTCAACATCAAACACACAGAGCAGTACTACAGAGAGGGAAAGACACACTAACATCAACAGTTAAAGGGAAAGCAATTATACAATATCAAATAAAGGTCCAGTCCCCCAGGCAGCTAAGATTGAATAAAAACAAGTGATGTGCTGCTAATCTAACTGAATATGAAAGTGTACAGAGTGACAGCTTTATAGATTTTTTATGCTTTTGTGCGTGCCTTGGGAGCATATGAGACTCTGTTGACAGAGGAAAAGTGACACTAAGGTCTAAAGTCACTCAGGTGCATCTAAGTGTGTTTGGCCTCACCTCATTGGCATAAACCCAGTGGCTGTCCTTGGATGCCAAGTTGGTTTCGACGGCCTGTGAAGGTAAAGAAAGAGAGGAAAGACAACATTTTAATAACCATTTGTGGAATTGAGATTTTAAATTGAGATTTTCCCATAGCCAACTCTCAGATACCTCTGGAACTTAATTGGTCAGTCAGGAAAAAATTTCACACTGCTTTAAACAAGGAGCCTGCAAGCCATGATCAATAATGCAAATATGAGCAAATCCGTCATGTAAAAAGTATAGAACATACCCGACACCCTGTTAAGAGATTTGCTTCATTAGCCATAATATTTGGACATTTCTTTATTGACAGATTCTGTGGCACAAAAAAAGATGACTAACTGGTTGACCAAAAACATGTCAACTGTTTCTGCTGTCACTATCGAGATTTGTTACCTTGTCTAAATGTGAATCTTTGGTATTTATTTCCACAGGAGAGCCGAGCACCACTTCAGAAAACCCTATTATATTGACACGTAATGACTGCTTTGTGAGGATGTTCAATTTTGGTCACACTTTGAGTGAAATCATCTGCATACAAAGGTTCACCGTCTATGTTCATCTTTCTTTTTATCCTGTTCCACCGCTGTGACAGTAATACAGTCCTAGTATGAAGTCTTTATCAGGGTATATGTGTAAACTAGGTTACACCAAGTTGCAAAAACTCTGCTTTTTCCAGAAGAAAATCCAGTTTCTTAACACCAGAAACTGGATTTATCGTTTACATGACATTTAAAAGTATTAGGTTGTGTCGCTATTGAAATGCACGGAAGTTCACTAAATTTCCTAAAACCCCCACCTCATTATTGAGTTCCCATCTGCCACGAGACTGAACGTTTTTTACATTAATCATGCTTAACATCTCCATGTATGCCTTCTCCTGCAAATTGCTATCATTAGTGTCTAAATTAATCCCTTTCACAATAACCAACGAAGATTAATATTTCAACATATAACCAATGGAGGCTGCTGTATTTTCCTTCAACAATACCATGCTCATCAATAATAGCTGGTACATAGCACAGCACCAAAAGTTGCCAATCCATCTTCTCCTTGGAAGAGCCATGATTTGATTTTAATGCTCCTCTTATTTCTAGATGGATGTCATCAAACTGCATGGGGACCACACCACTGCATGAGCAATATTTACCTCCATGGATGAAAAGCCACATCTTGTACTAAAAATTAAACTGTGGGGCCCTTACTGTATTCCTTGAAACATTGTCCTTAAATTCAAATAGACGGGCTACACTTTTTTCAATGCCATGAAACAACAACCTGCTACAGATTGATGCAAGTAACGTAATGTGACCAAGAACACTGTTCCAACACTGTTTCTAATCTACTTGAAAGTTGAGCACATTGGTTACTGGAGAATCCATTCTGCTAAATTAAGTAATATTGTGATATTTTAATCAGTCATGGGAGGACATTTTCACATGGATAATTGCATTAGTACACAGCGGGCCAGTTAGATTTGATGAGAGAGACAACCTGACACATTCTGTCATCATTAAAATGTGGCTTGTGAAGCTGTGACCTCAGAGGCACAACAATTCACCATGAACCTCCAAGTCAAAAGCAAAAGATTAGCGGGTTTTTATAATCTGTATGACGGGAAAATATCAGCAAAATCATTTCATGTGGATGTAATCCATTAATTTAAATTATGGTAATGTCTTGTTGGTAGTAAATAAAATCTGACAATGAGAACTATTGTCTGCCTTGAAGAATAACCTTGACATTTAGGAGAGACGACAGCTCCATGAACTGCATACATTGTTCCAGACAAAAGCTGTCACATGCCATAATGGTAAAAACAAAGTACTGTAGTGTGGGTTAGTTAACGTGTACCAGCTGGGATACAATATTTTGTTGAAGCCCTTGGCACAACTGAATCCATCACTTCAGGGGTTCAGCACCAGTTCACTGCACAACTAAACACTGACAACTGTAGACACTCTGGAAATAAAGCCTTGTTAAGCTAAATGCTGTTTGTGAGCCGAGCTGCTGTTTAACCTCGCTGCCATCTAGATGTGACAAACACATAATTGTGCTGACATACTAAGTGTTTGAGAGCTGCTATAAAACAATGAAAGTGGTGCTGAGCCTATAGGTGATAACTGCAATTCTTTGTCATTACTGCTATTTTCACCAGCATCAATCTAAGAAAGCAAAAGGTGAGTGCTAGTTTAAACTTCACTGTGATTGACATATACAAATACTGTATACAGCATCAATAGCTTGTTCTGAGTCATTGTTCAGATAGTTGATTCAAGATGCGAAATAAGATTTTAATTGAAAATGGCTTCATTGTTGTGATCTCAGGAACCAACTGTGCTTACACTACTTACGGGAGTTACACATTAGGAGTAAACTTTGCTCTTAAATACAAAAGGTCCGTGTGTCTCAGTACAATTCCTACATTATTTTACCTAATCAGCCTTTTCCTAATCACACACAGTCCCATTTCAGATGAACTAAGCAAAGATTTTCCCCTCTGCTTCGAATTTCTCCCACCAAAGCCTAAAAATCCAATTGGGGCCTTAAATGCTATCGACATCCAGGCAGAATAATTTTGGCTTTTTGTGTTTTCTTTCTTTCTTTCCATTCACTTCTAGAGATGATGCAACAATTTAACTCTGGAGAGCAATGTGGTTTTTAGAAAAGGCGGCACAGACAAGAGCCTGGAGTGACATCTGAGGAATATTCCATAGTGTTGATACAGCCAAAGCCTGGTGACAGTAAGATCTCTAATCAGAGAGGCAAAGTACCCCAGGCATGTTCTTATACAGTAGCAATGCCACAAAGGCAGCCAGAAAATGCCAACTCCAATTTAAAACCGTGACAGCCAAAAAGGGATTGAGAAGAATTGCGGTTAGCAGCATGTGAAAATAGGTGGGGGGAGGTTTGGGCAAATCGCAGATGACTAAGGATGAATCGCATGAATGTGAAAAGAGGGCACTCAGTGTAAACTCATTCATTTGTTTGTTATGTACGCATGTACAGTAAATAGATCGTTATACAGTGTATATTGCACAATGTTGATATGCAAAGTATAAATGTCTGTATACACATGGTTGTATCTACCAATCTAAAGCAGCTCTTTAGACCAGAGTGCATCAGTCATGGATCAGATGTAAATAATTATTTGGACATGCATAACTTCTCTGTCACTGTTCCCCAACATGTTCAAGCAAATAATAACCTGCATAATCAAAGGTTGCTGTATTTAAGCAATTTCATTCACTGCATCAAATAAAAAAGCTGCTATTTCACAGAATGGGAAGCACAACAACATGATTTTCAGCTCTCAATCAACAAAAACACAAATATCTTTGATTATTAATTGTGGTTGTAGTAATCAGCAGCTTTACTTCCATCAATAGTGCCATCTATTAAATTAACCTGCAGCTCTTTTCATGAATAAACTCGAGTTGGACTGCCACTGCAGATTTAAGATACATGTAGCGCCAAAAAAGGAAAATTATAAAAGCAGTGCTCACAGACATTGTTTGTCTAATGGTCACAATTTTCTAATTTGCTGACATTACAGAAAGTAGAACCTGTGAAGCAGATCCTCTCCCTGCAGCCTACAGTTTAGATAATGATCCAAATGTAATGCATCAACAATATCAGCATGTGGATAGAATAGGCTCTCCTTCTTCCTGCTGGAAACTTTTAGATTTATTTGTTCACTCACTGTGTTTGCTTTTCACTGAATTATTGTATGAGGCAGCAGGTTTGATTACATTAAAGAATTGTATTAAGCCTTACTCAGAAAACGCATCAGTTTTATTTTATAAATCTAGATCACTCAGTGTATCTATGTGAATCTCTGCATCAGTCTACCTACCTGAATCAACATGTATTATCTACTAGTCTTTTAGTACTAGTCATCCACAACATCTCCGCATATAATAAAGTGACTATCTGCACAGTTTTAGGGAGTCTGACTGTGGATCGTGTATCTGGATATATTCAATTATCTCATAGGGAAACATTCACACCCAAACATCCGTTCGATCATTAGTGTAGTGAGTCCATTCACGTAACTGATTATTACAGTTGCTTGGCTCTGAAATGAGCTCCGAATGCATACGCTGCTTTGTTTACCCCAGTTTCTCTCTCTGTCTCTTTCCCATACACCCTGCTCCCTCTCATTCTTGACAGATTTGCTCCTAGTTTTAAGGTCAGGTCTGGGTGCATAGCAACCAAACAATTCTGTTGTTTTGATGTTGGTGTCTTTCATGGAGTTTTTGTATTTGGTCATAATTGGAAGAGGGTGGACAATAAAAAGGTTTTGGTAGCTGTCACACCTTTCGTGTTCTTTTGGTGTAAGAAGCTCACAAAGAAGCCAGGAAGGAGTAATGAGGTCTGTCATAAAAGATTCACAATAGTCCTTCTGAACCCAGCCTTACCGCTGTTGCTGTGGAAACACACCTTCAGACCACTTAATCTGCTTCATCGACACAGCCTTGAACACAAAGGTGCCAAGTGCCCTCAGTACACCTTTGGACTGGTAGAGACATCCAAATGGGCATACATTTTACACAGACACTCATGAAAATATGCAAGTTTAGTTCAGACCCATCACTACCATTTAACTGCAAAAGGATAAAACCCAGGGAAACGTCAGTCAGGGTACTGATCTGCAGTCCTTGGTGATAATCCAACACCTGAACAAATCTCCTCTGACCTTCCCCTGTCAGTTTTCCCGGCCAGGTGGCCCTCCCAAGAAGACAGCACACGTGTGTCACATTAAAAACAAATCATGACTTCCATCTGTCACTATACTAAGGCTGCTAGCTTTTCTCTGCATGCAGTTAGCTTCCCACAGGCTTACACTATAGCCATGAGTAGAATAGATAATGTCCCCACCAGGAGACTCACCAGTTGGCATATTAGCCTCGTTATATGAACTATAATTAGAGGAACTTTAGCACTGTGCCTGTGGCTTCAATACAGTGTTTGTATGCATTATTTTTATATACATAAATGCACTAAAAAGACAAGTCAGCAAACATGTTATGTGTTGATCTAAATAGAAAAATGACACCTTACTCACAAAATACAAAAACAGGCTTTATCACTATTTATAATGTGATTTGGTGAAAACGGTGGTAAACCTCAAATTGGAAACATTGATTTTGACTATTGTATCAATATCAAAAGCCTTTTTTCCCTAAAAACAACTAGATGTCTTGGTAAAAAGTGCTGCTTTTATGTCAGTACTGTTGGAATCGCGCGATAACTCTGCAGTGGCAACTCCAGCTGTCCCTCTGACATTTTCCTTCTGCGTGTATGTGAACTGCAATGTTGTGAGGTGGATTTTTGAGAGTCACTAAAAGGATGAAAACTAGGTGTAACAATTTATTAATACCATAGCAGGCTGAAAAGTCTCCTGTGTGCAGACATTTAACGGGGTTGTAAGAAACTTCAAGGCAAGGTTTAGAAGCATGGCACTGGACACGGCCTTAGCATGAATTTAACCCAACACATCACATCTTATAATGGGAGGAATGCAAAATTCAGTTGAACTGGCTCCTGGTATAGTATCCTGATGCCTTAATAATTAATTTGCTGCAACACCATATAATAAATATTTAAATGTGTATTATTCAAAGCTTTACCTTCTTTGCCTACATCTCATTAGCCTAATTGTGATGGCTATAATTACTCTAACATTTTTTCCTATTTTGTATAATGCAGTTAAGCATAATTCCTCACTTTTGAAAAGCCCAATCAAAACACCAATTATTAACATTATATAAACATTAAATATTACCTCATCACTTGTCATGTTGTCAGTGAGAATATCAAATGAATGTGCCTGTGTAAAAGATAAACAGCTTTGGTTTAGTCAGGTTGAAACATACATGTACATGAACAGCTTTGCTATTTTAATTCTTGTAGGTTGTAAAAAAGAGCAATTAGTGAAAATGTGTGATACTGTACGTGCCCTGCTTTGAGCAAATTCCTAACTATTTAAACAAGACACCAAAGCACACTTCTTGAACAATATATCTTAGCAGAAGATGGATTACTTTCCATTTCTGCAGGGTGCCCTTGAGGAAGCACTAAACATAAACTAAACTCCTGCACCTGGGGGAAATTTATGTTGTGGATCTTTGATGATATTTCCAATTGAATTTTTATTGCACAGCTGATGGATGTAATAACCCGCGATAATTAACAGAGAAGAAACTGATTACCTCACCAAGTTATTTTGTTCATCTGTGGCTACAGTTACAACACAAGGACAAACAGATATAAAGCCAGTGTACTGTAAAAAGTAAGACACACTTTTTAAATTTAGATAACACAAACACAGATAATTTATTAAAAACGGCACAGTGTACAGTAACACTCCCCAACACTAGGTCTAGACTCTGCCGTACCTATTGTGTGATAAGATGGTCATTGTACCTAAGTGATCATAGAGTCATGTATTCTTGCTGCTGTGGCAAAGTGATAGGTACTGCTTACAGTCTTTTACAATTTGATGTGAGGAATTTGATTTCATCAGAAGGAGAAGCGACTTGATAGTGTAAATGCTGATATATCTGTCTGTAGTTCTCCCATCTCCAATGAGTGATTTGCTATCATTGTCCCCCTGGTAGTACTCAAGTGGTTCTGTGACATCAGTGTCACCCAACAATTTGTGGGAAGTTGAAAAGTTCTGACTCATCTTTGTGTTGGCCAGTCATGCTTTGTCCTATATATAGCATTGCTTGTTGTTCACTTTAATACACTACATCAGATAAAATAATCAACTGTCACATTAGAAGTCAATTTTTAGTCCCAGCATCCTGTCTATATGTGCTGTTAACAGGCTTACATCATGTAGTTTGAAGACTGTATAATGACCAGAAATGATTGAGTCACACGTCTGGTCTTGGGGGTGAACTGGCAGATAAACTGGAAGAAGGATGCATGGGCAAGATCAGCCACGCTCGAAACGAAGCTGACATGGCAAATCCTAATAAAAACAAAATCTCTCATTCACAAGACTGGATCCTCGCAAAGAAACAGAATTCTATTTAAATGCAACTGAATAATGGATGACACCATTTGCTGACATTAGTTAAGTGATTTCATGTGAGCGAAATACAATAACTGCTTTCCATAAAAGCACTCTGTACTATTCCAAGGCCATTAGCTTCTAATAATGAATCAGACTGAACTTTACACCCTAAAAACATCTCAAGAGAGAAGCAAGTGACTTTTATTTGGAAACATATAAATAATTAAGTTGTCCCTAGTCAATGTTGCATGTAGAGAAGAATGTGTAGCTTCTTACAAGGCATCACAAACAGCAAACTCTTATTAAACTTCTTTCAACAGTTTTATGTAGAGGAGCTTAAGTAAATAGAACAGACTGACACTCATCGGTTTTGTCCTACATAAAAGTTGATTTAGATGGAAGCTGAGACATACGCCAGTAAGAAACTGCTGCGATCACAGTATATGATAAGACAGTTGGACAATAAAGATCACTATATTCACTACAATACAGTGTCCTAACATGACACCCATGGCTCCCAAAACATCTCAGTGCCTTCATGTGTTGTGACCTTGTTGTGCCTCCATGGAAAAACTGCCCACCAAATAAGAATCCCAGACACATTCACACATTTATAGATGACTACAGACACACAGCACCGTAACCCTGCTCGAAGGTACACGATCACCCTCACGTCCCGCTGAAGCTGCCTCAGAGTTACTACTCCCAGACGGCTCGGAGGCGAGTGAAAATAAAGGTGAGCTCAGTAACATGAAAAAAATGAAGGTGGTATTAAGGTAAGACAGCTTTATCACAATGTGATAAAGCTGTGTCAGGCATGATTTACACTATTCTCGTTTTAGTTGGAGCTCATGTTTAAAACTTTGATGGTCTGTGCACTTAATTGCAATGACCTGCCTCAGGAATCTTGATCAGGCAATACGCACTTTAATTTTTTTTATAAAGGACATTCATGAAAGGATCTTAATATCAGTTGATAGTCACGTTTTCGACATGCACAAAAAAGTGAAGCTGTGGATTAACTTAAAGCCACTTCGTACTTTTTCTGTCCATGTGGGTCTGTGTAATGTAAATTTTGCCATCTGCCCAAATCTGCGAGGGTCCCTGCGAATTCTTTGCGGATGGCTGCCTGCAGCCCAAAAATTTGAGTCGGCACAGACTGTTCACACTGTGAGAGCGCTGCATGCCCGTGAGTGACAGAACTAAAGTGTACACATGTAGTCATTTGGTAGATGCTAAAGTGACTTTCAAAGAGTACACCCAAACACAATATGTAATCTTTATTTCTTATACTTGGTCCTTGTCTTGTTGATCTGTCAAACACTGTTTTGAATGATTTGACTTTTTCCACAGACTACAGAGACACTCTTATTGTTGTCTAGAGGTCAACATCATGTTTTCTAGTGTGTATGTGTTGAATGTGTCTGTTATATTGCATTATTATTCACTCCCAGTCAAATTGTCAACTTGTCATAGTTCAGCCTATTTCAATGCATATTTTAATCCTGCTGTTCAGCAGCATAGCAGTCATATTATTTTCAATACATCCAAAACTGAACTCAATTTAAGTTTATCTTGGGCCTTGACCAGTTTGTATGGTTAAGAGAGAATCTCACATTATCATCACACATTTATTGTCATGAGTGACGTGCTCTTCTCTCTCAATTTCCGCGGCTTCATCTACAGACAGATCTGCTTTGTGTTTGTGGCTACTCTCACCTCTGTCAGGGTGCCATCCTGTGACACAGCAGATCGTGATGATATCGGTAACTGACTTGGACAAGTGAGATTGTCCAATCGGTGTGGAGTTCAGGTGAAAACGGAGGCGAGTACGGGCGTCTTAGGCACAATCCCAGGCAGGCATCCGCACATACCAATTTACATACATACTGGGAAATCATAAAACACACATGAAGGAGAGGGCGTAAGGCAAAGACAGCAAAAACAGAAATAACGTGGGTTGGTGGGAAAAATCTGTATTTATGAAAGTATCTTCGGACAGAAACATGTTCCCTTCTGAGAAAGACACCTTTAATAGACACAAACTTTAGTATATGCTGGAAAAAGCATGAGTTTCAAATCATCTGAGTAAGAGTGTATTTCTGTAGTATGTACAGTATATACTAGGTACATAAATATATACTAGATAGAAGGCGTGCATATGCAGAGCTACGTTTGTATATGTGTATATACACACACGTGTGTACTGTACATAGATGCCACACTGAATCAACTAACCACATAACAGTATTTTATGTTTTGTACATTTGTATGTATGGATGTAATGTATATATGGATAAAACATGTTTCTTATGTCGCTCCAACAATTAGGCTTTCTTTGTCCACTGTGACAGACAGGACCACAGGAGAGGACATGCTGATGCCTGCCAACAGAAAAAGGCTGTGGCGTGCCAAATGGGGAAGAGAGGATGAAAAAAAAAAAAAACTTATTTTCAGGAAAATAAATATTTGAAAATAAGCAAGATGCTAAAAATAGTGGTCTGAGAATTTACTGTACATGTACTGAGCAGCTCTCTGTACTGTAGAGACAAGGAGCTCTTGAAAACAACAATAAATGCTGAAGCCTTTAAGTAAATAATACCCAGATGCCCACTATTAAAAACTTGTTATAGATTTTCTTCATATAAACAGTGAGCTCCCACCTGCTGTAGTCTTCTTTGGATTAAACAGTGATATTTTAAGTAAAAAGCCTGAGAACACACACTGAGCGTAGAGTGACGACAATACAGGAACAGAGGCCGTAACAAGTTTTCAATAGGTACATCAAGTACTAAGTGTTAATACCTTGTTTTCCTAAAGCCATCAGTGAATTAGGCTTTCTTATAAATTACTGCAATATTCCCAATCTTCTGAGAAATCCAGCACATCTTCATGCTGTAGAGTAATACAGGTCAGAGTAAGCAGACTGTGCTCTGTGCACCACAGTGTCTGATTAGGAACAAGTAAGCAAGATAAGTGGGAAGGCAAATACGAAAAAAATAAGAGGGAGCAAGAGTGATAACAGTTGGAGGTTAACCAGGCCAAAGATGAACATGGATCTCCTTCTAATTATTCCTGCACAGGGTGAGACATGTCTTCTCTTCATCTCACTGAACACCAAGGAAAAGACGAGGTGTTATATGCAGAGGAGTGTGAAAATGTAAGTTTTGAAATAATGCTAATTCCAAACAGCACATTTTTTTTCCCCATCAGAAAAGGAACATGTACAAAAGTACACCTCTTAATGATGAGATATATTGTTGGTGTTTAGAAATGTTTTTGACACAGTTTGCTTAGTCAGCATTTTGTATGTAATAAAGGCTTTATAAGGCTTTAGAGACATTAATTCACAGGAAACAACACTCTGGGACATCAAGAACAAAGGCTGGGCGTGTAGCAGTTGTTAAAGACAATAAATTAAGTAAACATGCCCTAAATAAAGGGTTTGTACCTGATTTTTTGTGTTCCCCCTTGAGACCACTGTGGTTTTATAAAAGAGTTTTTCTCTGTGCAGTGGTTTACGTCTGGTTTGGAAGGAATCTAATTTGCCAGTATGCTCTGGTAGTGGCCTCAAGTGATGGTTATGCTGCTTTATAGCTAGCACAAGCTTTTCAATACACCTAAGGAGCACTTTAATTTAATATGTCTCATCAAGATCAATAAATGTGTCTGAACTGCGACTGTTTGGGACATAGTGCCTGTTAATAGAGCACAATGATTTTAGAGTGACCATTTTCTACAACCTCATATATGCAGTTTGATGCTTTGCTATACTGGAAATCAACTGTGCTCTGAAGCCAGAGAGTGAGAGCACTGCCAGAATGTGCAAAAGAAAAAGGCTCTTACATACAATTATCAGAAGCCTAAAAGGACACGATATTAAAATACATTGTTCACTCGCAGAACCCTTTCCATACAGTATGGGATGAAGTGTACTAAGAGGTCTGTAAGAAAAGATAGATATGGGAGGGTGGGAGGAGAGGGCTTCCCAAAGCTCAGAAAAGGGCGGAGTTGTGAGAAAAGATAGAGAGTGCACGATCAAAGCCTATATTTTGAAATCACTTACTTCTCCATTAGTTTGATTAATGGAGCCAGCTTCACAGTCAGACAGAGGCAAGGGGCTTGAAAAATGATGCAATTACTGCTTTTTGAATAGAGGGTTGAAAAGGCCTGTTTGAAAGAAGGATCTGGAGGAGATTCTACAGGGCATCCTGGACAGCAGACTACCTCCTCTTCATCCATCTATCCTCCGCCACACACTCTGAAGCCTCAGAGCACTTTCCTAGCCCTTCCCCTCTAAGGAGTCTCTTGTCAGGCCTAGAGGCTTGGTTCATGCCCTCTGTAAGCGACGAGTGCCTATTATAAATTGTGCTTAATATGTATCTACAGTACCTTTCAAATTTGCTGCATTCTATTCCCTTAATAGGATGTTTTTCAATCACTTTTTTTTTTACAACACGAGTTTCAGCATTTAAACTAATATTCTTCCAACAAACACTCGCTGGGAAATATGAAAAGAATATTATGTAAAGCTCTTGAGAGATCGGCTATATTAGAAAAGTCTGAAGTGTCACCAACAAAGATGCTTTAATGAAACATTATAATAGTTATCTCTTAGGCTTTGAAATCTTGTCCATTTTAATTGCATGGAAATAATTACTTCTAATGCAAACAACAAAAGAAGTTGCTGTATTCTTTTTAATGCCATATCCAAAGTGTGTGGATATTTGTTAAACAGGAACAACAGCAGACAGTTTAGATTATCTTACTATATGGGTGTACTGTATAAAGGTTGTAAATTTGTGGTCTGTCCAATGGTAGCAAAAGACTAAAATAGATAATTAGAAAATAAAGGTCAGCTGACGAAATGCTTTAAAGATTTACATAAGATATGCAGACTTCATGTGAACATTAACTGAGATGAACGCAGTCTCACCCTCATTGCCAATTTCTAGCTGCTTTTACTGTATGAGGCCACTGTGCATGAGTAGTGAGCTTCAAGTTAACTTGAACTGAATCTTGAGTTTGATCACTGCACCACCGCGACAGTGAGTGATTCAGATGAGGAATAAAAATGCAAAGGAATGAAGGAAAAGAAAGGTCATGTAAGGAAGAATTCATTCTAGTCAAAATTGTCATAATCCAATGCATTAAAGTTTTTAGCTGAATGCAGCAGGTACATGGCAGCTCTTCTAGAAAGAGGAAAGGGCGAGAAAACCTTTACCTGTCTTACTTTTACTCTGCAGTTTTTAAATGCCACCCTGTAGCTTTTGATGATAACTACTTTTCACTGCATCTCAGTTGTACCCACGATTACATTTGGAGCTCTGTAGGAGTGTCTTAATTATGACTATAATGAGACAGCAAATGTCTATTTTCCAGTATGTCTGGAGACCTCTGAACTCGCTTCTTTAGCTGGCTGGGGACAAAAAAAATTCACAGCCACTGTGACAAAGCCTATAGTCAAATATAGCAACACACAGACCTGCCAAGTTATGCCAGTGTTTGTGCCTTCATGTTTGCTTATGTTTGTATGCATGCATGCAAAAATGTTTATCTGGGGATGTGAAACATGGAGATAGGGGAAAAAAAGATTAAGCAAAAGTTGTGGGGATTGCCCTTGGGAGAAAGGTAAACAAGAGTTTAGAAGGGCAGATGGATGAAAGGATAAAAAAAAAAAGGATTTGAAAATTGACGTGATGTATTTCTATCATAGTCCCAGTTTTAATTTGATGGAAGGTTTGTCAGTATCATTTTTCAGCTGTAACGTGCACTTAAATACAGGATCACTGATGACTGCTGGCAGTTACATTCTTGGCAGAGTGTGAAATCTGAGTTCAAAATATTCCCCCCTGTGCTAATTTACACATTAGCATTTACAGTGATTTTCTCAAGTGTGCTCTTTAGATTTGGGTTTTTTACACCGAAATCTGTTGAAGATTTCATTCAACGCTTGAAATGCAAAGTAAATCCACTAATGCAACTGCAGGAGCACTCACAGCCCTATGAAACTCCCACAGGCTTGTGGGCAAAACTTTTCTCATAACAGCGGGCTTAAGCACTGAGCTGCTGATGACCTGTTGCATAAATAATAGCTTTGCTGAATGACAGGGACAGAATACATAATCCCCATTCCTATGGATAGGAGGGATTCTGTATTCATTTATGAGGTGCTTGAATTTAATAGTAAAAAACAAAAAAAACACTAAACGTGTTACTAAATAAGACTTATTTTACCCTATTTGTGAATTCCTTCATATCCAACAAACAAAGCACAAATAAATGTAATATCGAGCTGTTCTGGTAATTTCCTGTAGACATGAAATTACTAATACACAAAAAAACTAAGCTGAAAAATAGCTGCAGAAAATAATTTATGCTGTAGATATAATTTTGGAAATCTCTTGCAGATACACAGAAGATATTATAGCTGCTTACTGAATATCGCCACTTGCATGTTCTAGCCTCATCTACACCTGTTATGAATAAATTAGATACAGTATATGGTCATTTCAAATGTGGGTGTTAACACAGACCTGCGAATGAGACATCAAAGAACATCTGAATATGCATGTGCACATGTTGAACATTGACTCACACATATTTGTGCAAAGTAGGGAATGAAAAAGTGGTGTGCTCTTAAACAGGTAAAAGGACAATTGAAGTGGCATTTATTTATATTCTTTCCACTGAGGCTATATTTTAATTGAACATTTTCTCCAGGGCTTTTGGCTGTGTGCTGGCTACCAATACAGTACTTGTTTTCCGAGTGGTTGGCTTTGCAATTACCCTTAAAGCTGTTACTGTATTTTGAGTCTGCCACTTGGGAACTGAGCAATAATCCTGAGCCCACAGTAACAATTTCAGAGTCAGAACTTTCTGACAATATTGTAAGGTTTTGGTATAATTGCATCTCATATTACGCTGCAGGGAGACAATATAGGGAATGATGAAGCTATTAACATTTACAGACAAAGTAACTGTTGTATTATGAATTAAACAAGAATATGAACTGCAAATGTGTTTTGCAAATGTCTTCAATGCATCTAAAACACACGCACAAAGAATATAATTATTAGACTTACAGGTGTTCATGACACATCCTAACCAGCTAGACCTTCTGTTTACTGAAACAAGTGAACGACAGGCTTGGAGGGAGAGGCTCTAGCACTTATACACAACTCTAGAGGTCACCAGATAAATGAGATAGACTTCACCGGGTGCAGTTTATGAGATTAAATGTTTTTCCCTCCTGAAGAAATAGAATTGGCCAAGAGGTTTACTGTTTCAATAATGCTAAGCATGACTCATAATCACAAACATCAATCAGAGTTTATCACCCTCTGTCAAGGCAAGAATGTGTTTTGAGTGCTGCAACTGAAATACAGTGGCAAGAAAAAGTATGTGATGCAAGTATGTGAGCTGGAATTTCATGGTTTTCTGCATTAATTTGTCATAAAACATGATCTGATCTTCATCTAAGTCAAGAGTATTAACAAACATGATGTGCCTAAAACAATAACACACAAAAAAATCATTTTTTATGTCTTTATTGAGAACAACCATAAAAACCTCATAGAGCTAGTGGGAAAATAGGTAAGTTAAGTATAAGTTAGAATGCTTATGTGAGCCACGTCTGGCCAAAAGGTGCTTTCAGAGGGGCTATTGGTCAAAAAGTGTTGATTTACATAAAGCTGGATCAGGTTACAGAGTGAAGTCAAATATTCACCAGTCTATTATTAGTCTATAATTGGAGACACTTTGGGACTGTGGTTACTCTACCAAGAAGTAGGCGGCCATTCAAAATGACCCCAAGAGCACTCATCATAAAAAAACAACACAGCTACTATCAGGGCCTGGCCATCTTGCAGTGATTGAGAGGAAGATGAATTCCCAAGTGTGTCAAAAAATTCTTCAGCATAATGTGAGAATGTCTGTATGTCAGCTAAAACTCTGCAGAAGTTGAGTGATGCAACAGGACATTGACCCAAAACACAAAAGCAAGTCCACAACAGAATGGCTTCAGAAAAACTAAATCCGCCTTTTGCAGTGGCCAAGTGAGGGGGGCCACACCAATAATTACTTCCAAGGGTTCAAATACGTTTTCCACTAACACTATGAGGTTTTTAAAGTTGTTCTCAATAAATACATAAAAGATCAGGTTTTTTTGTGTGTTATTGTTTTAGGCACATCATATTTGTTAATACGTTTGACTTCAGATCAGATAATGTTTATGACAAATTAATTCCAAAAGGTTCACATACTTGTCTCACTGACGAGAGGCAGAGACAAGATTAGAGTGATCACAGATGCCAGAAAGCTACAGTTATTGAGCAATGATGTCAATATTGTAGTTTCCTCACTTTTTTACTGATAATCACTTCTATCGTCACCATTTCTTTAGGTTATTTACAATTCAAGAGACATTTCCCACGTTCTAAAAAAGCCGCTGACGGTGATTATTGTGAAGGGATAAGGCTTTATGTCAAATACACCAAAGTTTTAATTCTCCAGCATTACTTATGAAAGGGAAGATTATTTATGAAAAGCTCTTTAACTTCAGCAGATGATTCATACTTGTGCAAGTAATAACTATCCATCAAGCAAAGAGCTTGCCAAGTGCCCAGGTTTCAATTTTAATACCAGAATTTGGATATACAGCAATTTCTCTTGATTATTCCGCCCTCCCATGAAATATGTACCGGAAGAGGTGATTTTATTTAGTTTTTGTTGGAGTAAACTACTCTCTCACAAAGTGCTGTGCCATTAAAGATAACCCTATTGTATGCATAACAAAACTCATCTTAAATATTTTAAAGTCACGGTCACAGAACGTTGCTGAGTTTCTCACAAGTTCCCAGAAGGTGGCATTAATCGATCGTGGACAGAGAAGCCATCTGTTATTTACCTGTCAAACTGCAGCATTTATTCATCACACAAAGCAATTAATGTTTTCTCTGTATGCACTTCAGTTTTTCCATGCACCATGATAATAACACTCACCTTATTATGCAGAAAAATCACATGGATTTGCTGAATTTACTCACAGTCAACTAAAGTGTTTTGCTTCAAGCCAGGGATGGGTTTGGAAAGTATTTGTATGAGTATACAAAATGACACTGCTACACCTCTGCTAACATTTGTGTCTGTTATTGTTTGTACTGCACACATTATAGGGACTATACACACACACACACACACACACACACACACACACACAAACACGTCTGCCTGTAACTCTACTAAATAGATGACAGAACAAACAGACAGGGAATATTACAGAGCCAAACAAGTTTGCAGAGAGGTTGAGAAGAAAAGAATAAAGGAAGAGAAATGGAGACACAGATAAACGTATACAGTGCAATGAGAGAGGAGACAAAGGGCGATGAGGTTATGGGGGAAAAAGCTAGGGCAGAAAGATAAAGTGCCCATGTAGGGAGAAACATGAAACCATTAAGATGTGAAAAATACAACGACGGAAAAAGGGAATGTTCTGTAACAGGGACAGAAAGGGAAAAGAGAGAGAGAGAAGAGGCAGGAACAGAGGGCAGAAGAGGATGAGATGTAGGACAATGATAGATCGTTTTCTGGCAGGCTCAATTTGTCATGCTGTTATTGGGAGGAAAATGGAATAGAGGAACAGCAGTGAGGGTCAGAGGGGGAGGACAGGGGTCCAGAGGTGGGATCTTTAAGCCAGGAGGGAGCAATGCCAGCGGATAGCAAGCAAGATAAAACTCCGCACATCTCTTCACCTCTGGTCCTCGACTGATGATCACTGAGGTTACAGTGCCCTGACAACTCTATCCCAGTGGCCAGTGTCCCACCATATACTGGTATACGGGCTGATTTCAAAATGTGAATACTGTATGTGTACATGGGCAAACTTAAAGTGCAACTAATAGTCAATATGCTGGATGGATACACTTTTCCACTTTCTTGATTATTTAAAGATATAAAAGGGAAACTACACAGATTTCAAATATTAGAATGGGTTTACTAGTCAGGGGGATGCTACACACTCTGTGGAAACTGTTGCAAACTGTGTTCTGTAGCTCTAGAAGAGCTTAATCAAATCAGAGTAAACAACCTCAGTGACATAATCAAAACTGGGCTTGGAAAAGCAAATTTATAACAGATGGTCTTTGCTGCATTTCTAGACAGGGATAGTATAGCAAAACGCATGCAATTGAATTATGGGAAGTGGAGAATCCAGTTATAACTTGACCCACACTTCTGCTTTGTTTCACCATCAAACAGAACCTTTAATCATCAAATGTCTGCCTAGCTCCTAACTCCTCCTTTAAGTTGTAAAAATCTGCATGCAGAAATGGAATTTAGTGCAGTTTATTTAGAGTAAGCCTTTTTATATCTGCATCAGGAGGCTGCCATTACGGTAGTCAATACAGGACACTGGCTCTAGATAGGGAATTTCTCATTTTCATGTTAAAATCTCAGCATGAATTTGATGACATGACACTTAAGCATTGCTTGGAAGAAAAATACAAGTATTTAAGGTTATTTGTAATGAAATTCATTTACTGTAATAGAAATATTCTACTACAATAGTAAACACACTAAATGTCCTATTCTGCAGGAAGTTATTATATTAGAAATATATATAACTAGGATAGATGCCTGTTTACAACACATCATCCAGACACTGTATAGTCTCTCACACTCTAACCTCTACTTAAAACTTCCCCTGCACTACGTACAGCTAGTACTTTTCCTCTCTGACGCGTTGCCTTGTTTGTCACCTCCTTCAAACTCTCCCAGCTTCCAATTCACAATGTTGCCACTCAACCAATAACTCACTGTGGCCTTCATTTGTATTCAGCTTTCCAGTCTAATTGAATCTTCCGGGTGGCTGCAAATATGTTTTTGTGGTGTGAAAAAAAAAAAATTCATACTGAAAAGTACTTTTAGAGATTTTTAATTATACCTGGCCTCAGTCATTAGCACTAAGGGAGGGGGTGTAGACAGATCTGGCAGTGATGGATCTGGGGAAGGAATGAGAGTTGATGTAGTGAAGGTGTGCATGTGGGCATCATTCTGTGTGTGTTCATGTATGCAAGGGATGTTGTTTGTGCCAGCACTATGCTCCCCTGAACCAATACCCTGCTCTCTCTGTCAGGTTAATGAGACATGCTGGGATAAACACTTCCAGGTCATGGCCAGTTTTATTTTATCTGAGAGAGCAGCAAATTCCAGGTGCCAAGACACAACTGTGCAGCATGCTGGAATGTTTTCAAAATGTGGGAAAGGCCCCATGAAAATCCAGAGATTAGCTTTACTTTGGACATTTTATCATATTTTAGCAAACTGTGTGTCACTCGTCAAACTAAGAAACACTGACAAACACTAAAGCAACAATAAAAAACCTTTTAAAAGTTTAAAAAGATCTTATAGCGTGGCAGATATAAGATATAAAACTAAAATAACTGGAATCTTTTAACCATATTTGCACCCTGTCACCTTAACATTAGCAGACAGACTAATATTTCTTCCATAATGATTTCAATGCCCGACACACTGAATAGAAGGACACAAATGTTACAAAGGCAAGAGCTTACTGTCAACAGGCATCTATGGCTTTCAAACAGGAAAGATGTGGGTGAAGTGCGTGTGTTAGATTCGCATGCATGAGCATGTGTTTGTGCACGCACATGCCTGTGTTGTGCCTGGCAAGCCGTCATGTCAACAGGACTGAAGAAAAGCCATCATCACTGTCCTTTTCCGAAGCACTCTATAATAGCATGTGGACTCGGGTCGCTTATAATTCGCCATCCACAAGCAGTTTTGACAATAAGATGGAGGAGTCCTTGAGATCAAAACACAATTCAAAGCAAGGGCAAATGTGTTTATTGCATCTCACACTCACATGTCACGAAGGTCCGTTTTTAAACAGCGATTCATCGTCTCAAGTCTTGACAAGTGGATGCGTTTCTAATATGGCAGCCATGTCTGCCAAGCAGTCAAACAGGTACACAGACATGCTCTGAAAGTCCTTCTGTGCCTTTATCACAGTGGAGAAAAGTAAAGTCACTGTTTTATGGATAAATTTTTTGTCGCACAGCATGACACATAAAAAGCAAGTGGACAAAGCAGAATGATGATGGAAATGATGGAATTATTCAGTGACATAAATCATTTGAACCATCAAGCCAGATTCATTGAACTCTTGCTGAAGTTATTCTGGGGCACGTCATTCGGGGGACAAGGGAATTAAAGTAGGTGTCCTGCCACAGTTCTGCCGAATAGCACAGACCTTGAAAGAGTATACAAACAGCTCCAGTATTCCTATTGTGATGTGATGACATTGAATCCTTCTCTTTGAGATTATTTTTGTAGGATAAGATGTTTTGGTTGGCAGAAATAAGTCCATGAAGTGGCAGACTGAGGACAAGCAAAATAGTCGAGATACAACTTAAAAGAAGGCAAGAGGAAACCTGAGCCCTTCAGTACCACCAGTGTGGCCGGCGAAGGTCACCTACTGGACGTCTTCAATCCTTTGGCAGTTTACATTCATCCTGCAGACACTACTGGGTATGTTTGCTTTAAACATTGCTTTAAGTCAAGATGGAAAAACTAATAATTTATAGATAGATTTCTATCATAAAGTGATAGATTCAGGATATCTGAGTTGTAATCTGAGGTCTTGTGACAAACTTGAGTAATGACAATATTTACTCTTAGAGACAGATCAGTGCATCACACAGCTGACAAAGCAGTTGTGACAATTCGTCATTATTGTACAACTATAACCTTAACTCAGAAATAAACAGCATTCTGCACCAACACTGTCCGGTGAATGTCACAGTCCATTAAATGAAATAGACACATACGCTGTCAAGACAGCATTTAAATATGATAGTAATAATGAGTGTTTTTGGACGTCTGATCAAATAACAATTGTGATAATTGCGAGATATTCTGTTAAATATGCCCGAGTTTAAAAACGTCATCAGATGGTCTGGCAGTTATTGCTGGAGGCATGTTTTCATTTAAGTTTAAAAGGAAGCGATGGCAACAAAGTAAAATATGGTCTATGCTGAATTTTAAGAAAAACAAACTGTCCCTTCTTCCACCTGAATGAAATATATAAAGATTAAATATGAAAAACCTGTGGACAGGTTTTCATCTTTTCCACATTAGATGCGCAGTCTGGATTGCATTCAGGTACTGCCTGACGGGTACCATAGTCAGGCCCAGTCTCTCAGCACTCATCTCTTTTGTCTCTCTTCATGGCCGTCTGTTCCATTAGATTTTATCCATTAATGTTTCATACAGAGATGCTTCATTATGTTGAAGAAGCCTCTTCTAGCGCCACATTTCTTCCTCATATTTGACCTTTCTCCCCATATCCATCTCCCTGCCTTTGTACCCCTCTTAGTTGTGCTCTTTCTCTGTGCTCCTGTCTTCCTCTCTTTACCCTCCCGCCAGCCTGTGCAGCATCTCTTTCTCCCTCGCACATTTCCTGGCAGCAGGCAGCAGTGCTTGTCACTCTTGTAGCTCGGTGTAGCCGCTGCACAGGAGGCAGACCTCACCAAACCTTTCTGCTTCATCCATCAACTGGCCTGCAGAGCTGGCATGCCAGCTGACACTATCTGTTTCCTCTCACATTAACACCTTCAGGAGCCCAGTGTCCCACACGCACAGTGAGACAAGATTACACAGAGACTGAAGAAATATTTCCCTTATATTACATTAAAACTGATACAGACTCAAATACTCCCAGACCTAGAGACTTGTTTTAAAACTGGAACCAGGTGAAGTTTACTGTAAGTAGAAAAGTAGTAAAAATTATCTAAAATGATCTAAACACACTTGAATTATATATTTAATGCTCATGCATTAGCCTTACTAGTAAAGCATAGTCAGACATTTAATACAGGTGTTCCAATAGCTTAAAGCATTTTAATCAATGTTGTTGAAAATGAATGAGATCTCCCCAAGCCAGATCCCAGAGAGCCAAAAATCTAATTTGAGTGTCTTCAAGATATATAGCTTGGAGCTGCACTGTTGACAATTAATTGGCGAGTGACTTTGGTTACTCATAAAATGTGTCAAGTTTTTTTGTACCTAAATGAACATCATTTTACACAAGTGATTTAGCAAATGCTCACTAATACAACCCAAGGACGTGAAAATGGGACAGCTGAAAGCTTAAAATTCCACTTTATGGCCCTCTAAAAGGCTTGCGTGACTCATGTGAAGTTCCCCTATAATGAAGGGAACAGAGAGTAGCTGGGTGTCAGGAATGAGGCGGAACTGAAGCTGACAGAAGACGCTACATCCTCTCATGGCCAAAGTGAACGAGAGATGAGATGGCAACTGTCTGGATGTGAGAAAACAAGAGCCCAGATTTTCAGCATAAAGCGCAGACACTGTCAATGACATATGCGTCTTGTTCAAAGTATGAGAAATGACTGCAGCCTGAGAGTAGACTGGAGATGTGACAACAGACGTGTGACAGAATATGTTACTCAGTAAAGTAGGGCATCATCAGAACAGAACAAAATGTGTGACCCCGGATGCCCTTTGCTATTGTACTCATGTTCTTTAATAATAACCAGGTAAAGACCTTGAAAGTACAAGTTATGAATATGATCTATCTATATTAATCCCTTTGACGAACTGTCAGCCTTTCAGAGGTGCCCTTCTTTCATCTGACCAGTGCATTTTGGGTCATTTTCCTCGTCACCTCATCATTGGACCGTATTGAGGATTAAGGAGACAGGGACAGATTATACGAAAACAAACCCTTGGGCAGAGATTCACTACATAGAAACCTTTATCTTTTAGTGTCTCGTTGCTCTTTTTTTTCATATTTCTGTCATTTATCTGTGTCTCTGCAGATGTTTTGCATCTCTATATGATAACTTTCTAACTGTAATCCCTTTCAGATGTGGGATATGTAACATTATTGCTATATATTATATCAGAAATCTGTTAAAGCTACAGTTTTTCTGTCATTTAGACAATGTTCTCTTTTATGCTAATGTTCCTCACAGCTTAATTCAGATATACCCATGACCATGACAGAGACAGCCACGATACACACAAGATACGGTATTAGTCATACAGAGATTATTTTAGTTTCAGGCCAATTTATGCAAAGACATCAACGATATTAGACGTTTTTAACATCAATCCCGTGTGTAATTAAAGACTTTAATAACAGACTGACACTCTGAGCTGCTCTTTGCACACTTATTTGATTGATGTGTGCGGTCCGTGGAGTTTGAATGTCATTTGAGTGTCATATATTTGACTGACATTCCAACAAATACTGTAGGTTGATGAAAGCTTCTTCCTGTGTTTTCTATTGATTGGAACTGGTCATCCTCTGCTGATCTGCTAAATCCTATATCCTGGTCTATATCTTTTTCTATTAATTATCTTAATCAGATGGTGATTAAGATGGGAAACAGATGGATTTAGCAACTGTGGAATGTGTTTTTTTAATAATAATTTGAAACAGTCCTGTGTTGTCCTCCTGACCTCGTTCCTTCACTTCGTAAAGCCTTCGCTAGTACTTGTGCTGTGTTAAAACTGACATGTAATGTCCAGGATACATTTGCTGTTTACCAACGTGCCCAACCTAGTCAGACGGCTGTTACAAATATTACAGAAAAGTGACCAGACATTCAGACATGAAGTAGACAGAGAGTGTACATGAAGAGCAGAGCTGAAGAGAGGCAGGAAAAATAATAATGACGCTACTTTAACTCTGAAAAACACAACTAACCAACTCAACTAAAGAAGTTCTTTCTGTTGAAAAGAACCACTTCTCTACTACCCTGCTACAGCTGATCAATTTCACATTTCACCAACAACAAATAATGCAAATTTAATGCTAATTAATGCATTTTGTTATCCTTTGCACAAATGACTGAGATGACTATTAATCCCACTAATTAACCACATTTCTTAACTTTTACATTACCATCATGAAAAAAAGTCAGCTGTGATGAATTTTTGATCAGGCATACTGCTGACTTTTGGAGTCCTTAACTGTCTATGGGATTATCGCCATCATTCTCCTTTCACAGGTTACTATATTTACATTTTCCCTCCTAGTTTTCTGGTGGGGAGTGTAAACACTCTGTGACAACAGTTACTAAGGTATTAACAAAGCTTTGATGAATCCACAAATTAATATATTCACAGGATCATTTGTGCTGAACGTGAGGCTGGGCTTTTTTTCCTTATTCCCCCATGTGCCATGTTAATTGTATAAGGGATGATAAAGAATATAATTGGTGAGATTAAATGCCACCCAGAGAGAAGAAAAGATGTTTACAGAATTTGTGTCCTAAAACAGAATTCACTGGCATATAAGAAAAGATCAAAGCAGTATGTCATTAATAAAACCTGAACGCCTCAGTGTATTCAAGCAGTGCACTGATTTGTCTACAAGTGCTTCACTTTCAGATTAATGGTGGAGCAGTTACCTGAAGCTAGTTAGCATAAAGGTCCACTCACAACAAATAGAAAGATTAAACAATGACAACCATCATCGAACTCTTGGCACTACCTTTTACCATTTGATTCCAGGTTTTCTGTGTAAACCCAGGCTCATTCATTCAAATGATGGTACATACATATGGATTTAACTTTTGCCAAATACTGGCACATCACAGGTTCATCACAGTGTTCGTTATGCTTTCTTAAATCTACGACCATATTTAAACAATGTGGATGTCTACCATCCTAAATTTCAGGTGCCAATGTCGAATTGTCAGTTTTCCATCAGTGTTTCACTGTTTTTTGCCAGATATCAAGAAGATTAAGTCTCAGACTGTGACATGTTTGCTGGGCATAACAAGACACTCGGCTCGCTTTTACGTTGCCATATATTTCACTCTCTCCAACACTGCCAATGCCACAGAAATCTGTTCTTCAATCTTGCCAGCTCACCACAGTGTATAATTATTCAACATGATTTGACCAAATGGTAATTGTGAGTAAAACCCCTGCAGATGATTAAAGGAAACTATCCATGTTTGGCTGCCCTTAACAAGGAAAACACAGGAAAACATGATGGAGAAAGATGCAAACCCTCTGTGGCTCTACACAGTTGACTTTGACTTTGTAAACTTTGCCTGTGGTGATGTGCAGCGCTGCTGATCAGAACAGCAAATAAACTCCTTTCACTGGTAGCGCAGCGAAGACCAAATTAATGTTTTCCTTTAGAAATGGCGTGTCTGCCGTCCACAGATATACTTGTAACATTTGATGGAGAATACTGGCACCTGAAATGTGGTTTTCTTCTGGCCCACTCAATATCGACAGCAAAATGCATCTCAGTCTGATCTCTGCCATCTGCTTTGGGCTTTGTCATAACTCAAGGGGTCCAGACATTCAGTTGCATCTTGTTTATCAGTTTTAACATTAGAAAGGTCACTAGTGTAGTTCATTGGCAAGTTCCCAATGAAAACTAGGCAAATTATCTTGTATCAAACACTTATTTGGTTATGTTTTCATTCTCCACAGTTGAAGCAATGAAATCTTTGATCAGCTGTCAGAGTAGACATATTTCAGGCCATATTTCCTTTCTGTTTCCATTGGTCACTTTTAAAGGATAAATACCTGTTCTGTGCTACTGCTAACTTGACGTGAAATAGTCTCAGCTGTGAAGCCTACCTGGTGGATGAACACCTGTGCACCCCGTGGGCTCATGAGCAGCACAGCCCGCCGTAAAGTGTCCCGGTATCGGTTGAGCTCTTCGGTGCGCATCGTGCTGAAGAGGTCAGTAAAGACGCGGCTGACATTGCGGTCCACCCTTTGTAAGGAAACATCCAGACCGAGCCGAGACGCCTGGTCCATAAAGGTTTGCAAACCCCGGATATCTGAAAGAAAATAATGACACACACACAGACAGAATAATACTTCAAACAGGAGCTATAATAATAAGCAAAAGCTATATATACACATTTTTTCCCATAGCATTTAATCTGAATATATGTGTATGTGTATATATATATATATATATATATATATATATCTATGCACACACACACACATTTTTTTTTTCCAGGCTCTACGTCAAAGGCTTTGATGCAGTTTTCATTCTTTGCTCCTCATCTAAAGCATGAGAAAACGTAACAAGCACTCCTGTTTTCTGGGATTTATAAGATATGAAACTGCATACTGGTGTCGCTGTCCCCAAAGATCTGTGCATGTGCGCTCACTATATCGAAAACCACTTAAAAGAAGCCTGTGCAGCACACACAAATCAAAGATGATGTGCAGCGGAGGGCTCACAATAAGCTCACCAATCCCAGCAGTCGCAGGGGGAGCAGCACCCAGCATGTGCCAAGTCGGGCTGCACTGTTAAAAGTATGGTTAAAATTATAAGGGCCAGACTTTGTACATCAACAATGTGTGTGTGTGTGTGTGTGTGTGTGTGTGTGTGTGTATGGGTGGTTTTTCCCAATTACATTTCTGGAGATTGATGAGTCAGTGCATAAATGTACTACACACATACTGTATGTATATACAATATGACAATGACGTGTGTGGGTGAGATGAAATGGCAGATATTTTTATTCTTCTGTGCCAAAACTATAAATTAGGCTAATAACAAAGCCTCTGACCTGGTCTGAGCAGTGGAGCAACATAACGGTTCACTGGCTTCGTTTCTCAGGCAACAACTTGCAGCAATATGACTAAGTACCATATTGTAAAGAATTACATGCTATGCTCAATTTTTCCTGCCAATGCTGTATTGCAATTTATTTTTTGGGTAATATAAATACCCATTTGCCACCGGATTCTCTTCAGAATAAAAATGTTCAAAGGGCAGAACAAAACATGAAATTAAATCATTCATCATTTTGAAGCGTCGCCAAACTCTTACTGCAGCACTCTTTGAAAACTCTCTTCCTTCCACACACACAAGCACACACACACACACATCCCCTTTGGTTCTGCGTCTAAATTGAAATGCGTCCCCTCAGTGGTGTTACTTTGAATACAATAGGCAAAAGCTAAACCTCCGAGTAATCCCTCCTTTTGTTAGAGCACAAACACAATTTGTAAGTTAATCACAGTTCCTTCCCTCCTGTCCTGTGACTGGACCACGGCAATTAATTCAGTCCACAATATTTTATCCAAAGTGACTTACAACTGAGCAGCACTCACACCAGGAGCAGCCTGGGGTTCCATGTCTTGCCCAAGGACACTTAGGCATGACATGGAACCCCACGGCTGTCATCTCAGCCTCAGCTGACATCACTGTTACATGAGCATAACAGGACAGACGTTCTGTACATTTCTAGTGACTCAATATGCATCAATTTACTAACTCATGCACACAATTGAACATGTTGTGGAGAACTTTTGATCAGTCTCCTACCTGCTGACTGATGAAGGGTCTCGGGTATAAAAACTAATTTGGCATCAAACTGTGATGCTACATGCTGACATTTAACAGCTTCTTACAGAAATTTAACAGTTCAACTGTGCATCATGACCATAGATGTAGGGAACTTATCACAAAAGAAAAATAAGGCTTATCATCAACATATTGTAACTGCTTGATGAAACTTGTCTCCCAATATGGAGAGACACAAACCAACACGAGCTTTAGTCCCATGATGGGCCAGGGGAAAGCTACCGTGTGATAACTACTCTTGGATCCCAATAGAAACATTGGACATCAAAGCCAGTGTTCCAAACCTGTAGCAGGCGTTTCGATGGGGCAACGGTGTCAGCCATGGACAGGGCTGCAGAAAAGAGGATTAACGTGGAATTAAAGGTCTGATTTCTGGACATGTTTACCCAAGCGTCATTTCTGAACACAAATCTTCTTCTGAAAGTTTTAGATATCGAAAACTTAGGTCTTCTTTGCACCCCTGCATCAGCATCCAACCTTTTTCGCTCTGGTAACTTGGACTTTACTCTTGATTTCTCTCGTCTATTACCTATATTATGCATCTGTTTGAGAGCACAGGAGAGATAGATTGAGGCAGACCGAGAATACTCGATAAAGTTGCTCTTACATCCTTTTTAGCTCCATCTTACTCGAGTTGTAACTAAAGTGGGACTCCCTCTTGGACTGGAGCCTTGCAGAAATGAGCATATCATGATCAAAGCGCTCAGAGATTTTTACTGAGCTGTCAAGCTGCATTGCAATCCAAGCGGAAAAGCCTGAGAAGTGGCTATGCTGTTTACTCAAATTTGCGACGGAGTCCGTTACATTTACATCCGTTACATAGTCATTTAGCAGACGCTTTTATCCAAAGTGACTTACAAGAGAACAAGGCAAAGGCAGGGGAAGCGTAGGGAGGTCTGAGTGTGTTCTGCACTGACACAAGAGCATTTAGAGTGACAAAGAAAAAGCAGGAAGAAAGAAGTAACTGCTTCAGGTTCAATCTACCTTCTTTTTATTGAATGCAGATCTATGTTATATATGTTATATGCTAATGTGGCACTATATTAGGTATACCAGATTCATCTAAATCCAATACTACTGCAATAAATAATATCTTCATTTAGATCATGTTAACATTTGGTTACAATCAATAAAGAGGTATTTATTCAATGAATAAAGGAGGGATTTTGGAGGACTGTACCAGATTTTTAACATTATTTTATTTAAATTTTTCTCTCGTTAATAAACTTGCAATTGACTACACGAATTGTTTCAATAAAACACGTTGGAATGCATGGTTATGACATCCATACAGACGTACTGTATGTCAGTCTTACACTGAGCGCCTTTGAAAGAAGAGTTCAAAGTAAGAATGAAGTCAGGCTCATTCTTTCTGATTTTGACAATTTTCACAAAAAAGATCCCTAGAGGGGGAATAAAACTAATTTTCACTTGGACTTTATGGGCACATAGATCCAAAAGTTTTACGTTTGTTTTCCGCTTCAGGCAGACAGTGATCAATCCAATTAACACCAAGTGAAGACTCAGTGATGAGAAAAAGTGGAGACAAATTAGTTGCTGATTATGCACCAGAGTCCCTCTAAATAAGTAACAAAAAACAGAATTTAGACCACTGAGGATTTGTGCTGCAAATGGCATTCATCAAATCCACTTTTTATCTGCATTCTCGTTTTTTATTAAGCATTTATAGCAGCCAAAATAAGCACCGAGCTCACAACCACAACTAACTAGTCATACTCTGGATTCTGGATTGAAGAAATTTAGATGACCTGAGAGAACAAGAAAAGAAAGTCATTAAATATCATTTAGGACATATAATGAAAGTGAGATACTGTGTAGTACAGGGAAATTACTGCAGTACTCTACCGCTCATGCATGTAGATGGTAAAGTATTCAGACCCCTTGACTCTTCTCCACTGTTATAGATTTCATTTTACATGGAAAGGAATGCCATTTGTGCCCATCAATCTACACTTAAAGCCCAGACGTACACCCCATTCGACATCTGTGCAAAGACCCGAACATGGCAGTTCACAGACGCTTCTCATGCAATCTGACAGAGTTTGAGAGGATCTGCCAGGAAGAATGGGATAAGCTGCCCAAACCCAGGTGTGCAAAGCTTCTAGAGATGTAACCAACAAGACTAGGAGCTACAATTGCTGCAAAAGGGGTTTCTTCTTCTAAAAAGTACTGAACCACTGAGGCACACAACTTACATTCCTCGACTGTGTTCTGATAATGGAGGTCTACACTGATTACCATCATTTAACTGCGGTTCCTTCATCTTGCAAGTTAAAGGAAAAACACTGTGACCTAATATTCTTTTGGCATGCATAATCATATTGCATCACTTTTTCTTTTGTTTGAACGAAAGCTTCCTCATCAAAATGACTCCAGTATAAGCAGCTGGGTCTGTAGAGTGGGTCTGGCTGGAGCTACCACCCAAAGCTGAATTATCTTACTCCTGGACCTTGAATGCGTCTCCATGATACGGTAGTGATTGCATATTTAGCAAGTCCAGGGTGACAGGGTGAACCTTTCCAGATAAGACTTAGTGCATATGTGTGTGAATCCCAAGCTTGTATGTATACACTATTTTTATATTGCATTACATGACATAAGTTAACATTTTACTTTACTTTACTCACTTTCCTTCTCTATTTTTGGTTGTTATTTGATCCTTTAAGGTCACCTGTATGTTCACTCCATGACATATTTGTTGGCTCTGTTACAAACCTTATGGCCTCAATGTAGCACTGAGTAAGATAAGAAATAATATCACTATATATAACTGTATTCACTGCTCTAAAAGGACACAACTACACTAACCTTAGCCATCGCATTATGGATTACAGACTAGCTACACACTCTGCAGGAGATATTCTTTGTGTTTGTCTATGTTCAGACACCGCCTGTGTAATAAATGCACTTTCTACATTAGGAACCACCTCCTACTTGGGAACAAAAGCAGCTTAATCAATCTCTGACCTAATCCCAGCGCAATTCTCCCCTCCTCTAACAGAAAGCCAGCCACCACAGGGAGGGCAGAGATAGATGTAGTTACTCTGCAGTCATTACTGAGTGCGGGTTAACATAGACAGACCCAGTGACGCTCAATAAACCCAACTTTTCCTATAACTGTGCCTTAGTCTCCTTTTGTGATTTTCTTATTATGATAAAAAGACAGGGTAATTTTACAGAAACTTTTGTTTGCTGATAGTCTGCCCACTGTCAATGCTCCCACACAGAATCAGTAGCCAGCTTCCTTTAACATACACAGAATTGGGAGTACTGCAAAATCACACCTTTAATGGCATTTACAAAAGCAGCCTGACAACATATTGCAAACCTTTAAAACAAGACTCATAGTCTACAGTCACACTAGCAGCTCTGTGAGCACTACAGAAAAGGTTTGGTCACTACAGCAGCAGACCTGAACCTCTGGGAACCATGCACATCACCAAACATCCAAGTCAATCTGCCCAATAGTTCAGTGAGCCAATACTGACTAAATGTTCAGACAGTGTGTAAATTGATGAATATGTCAACTACTGAGCAGTGTCTCATCAGTAGCAGAGTGTTTGAGCAGATGTACGCCAGATAGGCATGTAGTATTACAGTAATTTACAAACAAAGCATGGCACGAATGACATAATGGATTTGCAGCAATTCTTCTGAATAGTGTCTATTTAAAGACACGGCTTGTTTCAACAAGCAGAGAAGGGAGCACGGACCTGGGTTGAGTCTGGTCATGGTAAAAAAGCAAAGAATGAGATAAAACCACATCTTTTGATTCACCACAGGAGCCCAAACCGCAAGTTCAGATTCAGTCAATGCCATTTAAATGCACCAACAAGCAGCGAACAGTTGTTTATGTATCAAAGCGTCGAGTGATATCTTAGCAGTCTGGGCGGCTTGAGAAGAATGCCCGCAATGCACAAGAGGGCTGCATGGTCCTTGACGGAGAAGCGAGAGTTTGCTGTCAAGAAGTTTGTTTTTCAGTGGGAGAGATGAACTTTTATGGCCTTGACATGTGCTGGATCCGTTTTGTCCTTTTTAAATAAAAAGCTGAGGCATTAGACTACCCTTCAGCACTGTCAGAAAGCATGGCTCAAATCGGCAACGGCGGGACTGAAAGTAGCAAAACAGTATTGGCTTTAAAAATCATACTAATGAGAAGGAAATAAGGGAACAAAGAAAATCAAAACAGGACAAAACACACATCTAAACAAAAGAGAAAAAGCTGAAGGGTCTTTTGATTAGCAATTGGCTGTTATAGGCTTATCCTATAATTTTGTTCTCTTACAGCATTTGGCTGAAGGCACAAAAGGCAAAAGCACATAAGAGCATTTTGAAGTTGTTATATATTCTTGTCTTGCATCCTGGGCTGTTACAGTAGCATAAGAATAAGGTTATTTCTGCTACTTGTGAAAGAAATTATGGAGCACGCTCTCTCACAACAGAGAATCGAATTATGTGTTGAAAATGTACAATGATAAATGGAACCAGAAGAGGTGATGCTTTAAAAGTTGTTTACGTAATGTGCTTTTTATGGAACTGATGTATTGGTGGGGACTAGAATGAATTGGCTTCGTTGACACACTTCATTACACTGAGATACACTAGCCCCTTAGGTCAGAGAACCCCGCTGTTTAAGCTATGTATAAAACCAAAAACCCCACTCTGCGCTCACCAGATGCAGAGCCTGGTGTTTTCACAAACTTACTTTTATATAGTCAGTTATATTTACATTACACTAGATGTAGAGATGCTCTGTTAATGTGAAGCTCTTGTGCTTTGGCACATGCAGTAAAAAAAAATAAAATCCTCTATCTTTTGGCAGTCTAAATGTACATCACAAATATTGCTTTAACTGTTATTTAATGGTTAAATAACATATCAGTGTCCAACTAACAGAATATCAGCCAATGACTCATGTTCATTCTCACATAATATAAAAATAGATTAATGTGATAAAGCATCGCTGTACTTGTCTGAATGCATAAAATATTACACAGCCATATGTGCAGTATACAAACATATTACAGGTAGTTCAGTCTTCTTCTTTGTTAGATAACTTTAGATAAAAGTTTTGTTTCCTATTAGAAAATATAGATTTATCTCTAAACAAATCAGCAGTAATCAGGAGTTTTAGCTCTGACAAACCTAAACAAAAAGTTCTGCACAGCAGTGATTCATATCATGACAGGAACTTTCCTGGTGAAGAGGATGTCATGATGTATTTCCTGCCCTTTTCGTGCTAAACATAGAGAGGTGGAAAGGGAAGACAAGAAGGCTTTGACAAGATCACACTGAGAACCTGATCAGAGCTCCCGTGCTGTGAGTACAGTTACCTAATCTCGTTTCCGCCGTTTGATATCACTGATCCGACAGTATATGTTGGAAGCGATGAGACGATCCAAACCCACCTGTGCTTATGAAGTTTTAGCAGTGATGGGAAAGGAGATAGGAGCGGCAGGAACAAAGATTAGAAAGGTTTCTGAACAGTTACAAGTACAATTCGGCTGGCAATTATAATGAAATAATACCCTATAATTACCATTTACTGCTCTATATATGTAAAATTCTACAATTCTGTTTATATTCACTTAGAAAACCACAAATGTTAAACACCTGCTAATCCATTTTGAATGCTGTTAAAGCCTTTTCTTAATATCAATTACAGAAGTTAATAAATAGAATTAAAAAAAAAAATTCTAACTTTCCTGCTAAAAAATAAAAAAAGTGCTAAAACATTTTCAAATACGAATTATAATCAAATTAAGCAGCATGTTAGCTACCAATTAAATAAACTGAGAGACCAAATGTTGCTCAATTACATACTGTGCCCTCTTTCTGTCCAGTTAAGAATAGGTAGGCATACTTAAATAACTTTGTACCACACTTACGTACATATGCTACTAAGAAAATAACAAAAAAAATAACATAAGATAAGATGTACAAGTAACTTTTAATTTAATCACAGGGTGGATGTGTAGGATTTTGTCAAATGCAAAAAGATTTGTTATGAAAAAGTTTAGAAGTAGCTGAAGTCTTAAGGATAGTGAGAGGCATGTTTACCACTGCGTTACATTGACTTTCCTTTTTCCTTAATTACACTTTTTAATCACTTGAGAACTCAGGGTACTAATTGTATTGCTTTGGGAATATTTGCCTATTGTTTCTGGATCAAACACTCAGTGGCTGACATTGTCAAATTCTCCTCTGCATGATGCACCATACATGTTCAATAAGTCACGGATTTGGCCTGGAGGCGGGCCAGTCAGGCACACGATGTATGCTTACAAAGCCACGCTGTTATAACATCTGTAGAATGAGGTCTGTTTGAGCGAAAAGACACTGACATGTATAGTCTCTGTAAATTGTATATACACACATGTATTGGTGTTACACAGTAGTGGTGTCTTTAGTCCTTTTTTAGGGGATTTCAAGCAACCCTAAAACTGATTTCAGCACTCCTAAGAGTAATTACATGAACTACTATTAATTTGTATGAATTAACATTAGATTTTGCGTATGTTTTTGTTGGAGACCGGGGCACACACTTACACACAGGAACAAATGGCTTTGAAAACTGTTAAATAGCCAGTTATCTATCTAGAAACATGATGCACACTGCGGTACAGTAGGTGGTGATGGCACCTTTAATGTGATAATGTTAGGATGCCACAATAGTAACAGGATAAGAAGAAGAATATGTCACAGTGCATTGTAACAAAAAAACACTGGGTCAAATTAACGTTTCACTAAACTTGTTATACTGTACTACTACTTGTTACATTAGTGGAAGTCATATATTAACCTATCATCTATTATTTACTCTAGTAGTTATCTTCGATGCATAGTGTAGCTTAGCGAGCTGCTGTTTTTCCCTGTTATCTTCACTAGCATTGGGGAAAAATTGACTCGTTACCACATATGCAAATACATGAACTGCACAGAACTGAGTAAACTGCTGTTGCTCTTTCTTCCTACTCACATGTGGTAAGTATACATTCATTATGTGTCAACACAATTTGCAGACAGTACTCTTCTCTCAAGGCAGTTGTGTGGGTCATTATAGTACTGCTTCAAGGCAGGCACCACGGGTATTTTGACTATTATGTGATGAGGATCCTAATTAGCCGATACATTCCTTAATTAAACGAGCACAGAGTTAAACAGTGTAACACAAGCACAAATGTCAATAGTGCCTACTTTGCAGCACCTAATTTAGCAGACTTAAAAAAAAAAGACCGTTTTGTTAGAACTAGTATTCCCGTCCATTATTTCATCACCACCACGGTCTTGTTAAACTGAGTCTTCATGCGTTAGATGTAGGTTCCCTCTCAGAGGATTTACAAGTTAGGCAAATGTACAGTGTGCCCGGGTGAGATGTTATACATAAAGAGTTCCTGATAGCATATGATTTAACGAATGGATCTTTATTGCAGCAGGGAACATCTTTTTTTAAAAGCAGATGGATGGGAAGTTGACAGGAAAGAAAGATGGTTAGTTAGTCAGTTAAGAGAGCTTGATACTCTGAATGGTAGACAGAAAGAAATATACGCAGTTTACAACACAGCTAATCAGAATAAAAGAAACTTAAATAGCAGGACAGACAGCGGGCTCTGGTCAGACAGACAGATGTTCCTCCATAGTGGAGCTTTAATTGATCCACCTCAAAGCTGAGAGTGCACTTTTTACAAAGAGTGCCATTGTCAGAGAACATCCAAGGACAGATCTCTGCAAACGTGAACCAGCACGTCACATCCATTCACAAGGAGCACTGTGACTGGCTGTGGAGTCAAAACTGTGGAGTGGAAAATTGTAAGGGGGTGGTGGATTGCCGTCTTCCCCCGAGGGCTTGCCATACTCTATATCAACTGTAGCTTCGACTATACTGAAGAAAAAAAAAAAAAAAAGATTTATAATGCTTTCTAGATTGCACTCTTCCACACAGTAAAAATATTAGCCAGCAGTGGCAAAGTGTCATCTGAGAAATGACAATACAGCAATACGCTCTTCACCCCTCCTCAATCCACGGACCTTTGACTTTTACCAAATGTGGGTCAGGAAATGACTGCTCCACAGAGGCTTCAAAGGGAGAATAAAAATAAATAAATAAACAAAACACAGAAATTAAAAACATCCGAGAATATTTAAAGTACTATTGGGACACAAATGAGCCAATTAGGCTCCGACTTGTCTCTTCATGATGATGTTTCTAATGGTGAATGTGGCGATGAAATCTTGTTTTTCCCCCCACAATTTCTTCTGAAGTTTGATTTATTTTTTAGCAGTGTGCGTGTACAGTGGGTGTGTGTGCAGCTGTGTGATGCCATGTGTGGGAGCTGATGTTCTTTCATCTTTCAGTTCCAACTCTGTGTATTCCTTTCAGCATATGAATTCTTGGTGCTAATGTGGCTTAAGTTAACTCCCCTGACGCTCAAGAAAGTGCTGAGTTAATCTAACATACAAACACCAGGTTTAGAGGATGCATTTAGTCATTCAACTCACCATAGTCGCTCTCATAAAAGATGATGAACTTCTGCCAGTATAGTTCAGAGACGAGCGTGAGTAGGACATCACTGATTCGAACAGGTGGACGGGCAGCCAACGTGTAGCTCTCTCCATCTGGGCTGGGGTTGAGCTGGCAGGCGGTGCGGGGAGCACCATCCCCGTTTCTCTGGATGAAAAGGTGGGGGATGTGCATTGCATCTGTCAGAGACTGCAGGGCACTTGCGGCTGCACAGCCCGTGGATGTGACCAGCGCGAGGATCCCCTGGTTCATCAACTCGCATGCTGGACAGAGAAAGAAAGAAATAGAGAGGTGGTGGATAAAGTAAAAGCAGGAAAGAGAAAAAAAAATGCAGATGTTTTTTTTAAGACAATGCCGTGTGAATAGAAAGAAAATAAGAATGGACACAAAAGAGGATTGATGAGTAGTGGAAGAAGGAAAGAGTGATTAAAATGAGATGTAAGGAGTAAAAAGGGACAGAAAGAAAATAAAGGAAGAATGAGAAAACAGTTAGTTATGCCCTCCACGTCAGTTCAAACTCTAATCTGTTTAATCTGGATATTCATTTTAAATATATTTTTTAGTATTTTAAACATTTGTTACATTGTTCAGGAAAAGTGTGCTCAACTGGGCTTAACCATTAAAGATGGTTCTTCGTCTGTCCTACTAAGGATTATGTCTGAGCCTCTGCGGTTGCTGGTACTGATGTTGTAATGTGTAGATGAGAGATCCAGTGGGGTGCATCCTCTAATCTTTGTCCACAGATGAAAATAAGAGCTGAATGAAGCAAGAATGCTTGGTAAAGGTAAGAGCCACTTGAGGAGCAGACGAGGTAGCTGTATAACTCCGTGTGGCACAGAGTGAACATAGGAGAATATTCGAGCTGGATACAGAAGGTTAGATGCACAGTGATGCATCCCATGTATCTGCATCAAATATTGCCCCACACATACCCTTTGAGCTTTCTCTCTTTCATGTAAACATGGTTAAACTCTGTAAGCCAGCATAGATTAAAAATGTAAATGCATGTTTGTGGTGTCTGCGTTGGTTCTTAAAGCCCCAACATTTTTATTTACATGTGTATTTTGGTGAAATCGGTTTTAGATGCTCTTAAGATAGGTCAGCGTGTCTGCTGGGACAAATGCCAAATACCTATGAAAGATGAAAATGCCAAATTTGACATTGCTGACATGACTGAGAGGGACAAGATAATCTGTTCTAAGTGGTGGTAAATATTTAGTGGCAGTAGGTAGACGTGAGGCTGCAATGAGCTTGATTGTTAGGCATTAATTTCTTTGCTCTTCAGCTTATCTAACAGTAGATCAATAACCTAAAAGCATGACTAATTCATCCATAATGGCAACATTAAGTGCACACTGATAATAGAGTTAAGATTAATTTATATCACTGGAAAGAAATATTACACAACACATTTGAATCAAATGTTATTTGCAACATAATATTAGACTTCCATTTTAATATAAAAACACAGCCTTCTTGGACAAGGGTTGGTTTGTGTGTGTCTCATTTCCAGAAAACAGATAGTGATCCTAATTTCACACTCACAGGTTTGACACAGGCTCAAAGTAACTGTGCATCAATCAGATAATTATCACAAGATACAAAATTATTTCTAAACCAATATTACTTTCGGAGTTGAAACCACAGTTTATATGTATTCTTCTCATGTTTCCTAGAGCAACAAAACACAGTTTAGATAGTTGACTCCATTTTTCATGTAATGTACTTGCATCCTGTCTTAGGTTACATGATGCAAAACATAGAAATAGGCAATTAGCAGGAATAAGACCTGATGTGAATCCAAATGGAAACTAGTATTAATGAAGAATTCTAAATGTGCATTTAATTTTTATATCTATGTCTGTTGTGAGCTGCATAATCATGTACTAAGGGAGTAATTTTCATGCATGTGACACTGCAAATGCTGCCTTTAAAATTCAAGTCACCATTTCTCACACAGCACGGGTCTTAAAATTTTAGCATGAACAGCTGAGCATCTTGTACAAAAGAGCAATTAAATGTTCTATCGCTGCATTTCATAAGACCACCTAATTATATAGCTCACTTCAATGTCTGCAAAATACAGACCACGTCATCACTGCAGTCCAACACCGTATTTCACCATGCACACCCTTGATATTGAGCATTATAAAAAACATAACAATGGCTGCACATGGACATACCATAAAATATACAAGGGTAAGATATCATGATGTTAAATCACACATGACACCACAGGAGGTGTGAAGGGGGATGTGAAGAATAAGAGTAGTTGTGGGGGAAGAAAAAAAGCAAAAAGGCATTAGTGAAGTGGCAAGAGGTCTGAGACGGAGGGGTGAGGAGGCAGAGAAAAAGAGGGATGATGAGGGAGGTGGGGGTTCTGTGAATGCAGCCATGCTGAGATAGGACTGTTTGTGTGTACGTGTGTGAATATATGATAGAGGGGGTGGACTATTAATATGAAAAATGACGATTTCATCTGCTGACTGCAAGCCCAGGACTACATTAAAGGTACTGTAAATCAGGACTACAGAGGTAACTAAATAACAGTAGCGGGAAAGAAAAAATGTCAGACAGCTGAGGTAGAGGGTTATTTCAGCTGAAGTAGAACAAGAAACTGTTCAGACCGAGAAAGAAGGAGAAGACTGCAGGAGAAGTAGAAGGATTATTTGTAGCTTTTTGCATGAATGCTCAGGAGAGTGCGTCTCCAGAGCAGGAAGTGAGTTACTGTTTTTGTGTGTGAGTGTGTGTGTGTCATAGAAAGAGAGAAGGCCAACATGTGCTTCTTGGCAAATATTCTGTTGTACAACATGAAATGCTAAACCCTGTGCTCAGCAGGAAGTCATGTGATTGACAGTATACAAATCTAGAGCATGATACAATGTCTAAATGTGTCAGTTGGCAACAAACTCAGTATTGCATTGTGCACTGGAAATGGAATCAGTCCCCTGAGAGTTGTTGGCTCCCTGTTGACAAGTTATCTTTTATACAAGCTACTCACTACAAACTTTACAGTGCATGGTGTTGGATTCCAGTTAAAAGCTGTTGCTTGTGCTGCTTTAAACATAAATAAGTTAGAGCTGCATAAATTGGTTAATTAATCTGCACCGTCTCTGAATGGCACAGAACACAGTTGATCTACACTCTGCACTGTCCCTGAATGCAGCACAATGGAGTAGCAGCTGACTCAACAATTTGACACCAGTTTTATCTTCCTAACACAAAGCTCTCGCACAAATGCAGGTGAAAGGTTTTAGAACAAGAAATATCTCACTTCCACTCACTTCTCCTATTGTGTAAACTCTAGGGGCAACATGGAGCTGCGATTTATTTTGAGACTCCACTGCAAAAAGCATAGTGTGTCTCCAACAGGCTGGCAGCAGTTAGGTGGGGAAGCTACGGTTGTGGTCCATCTTATGGTCCGTGTTAAGGTAAGGTTTTGGACGTGGTTCTGGATGAAACCACAACAAGATCATGAATGTGTGAGTAATGCTATTGAACTCTGATTCAGAACCTTTAATACCTAATGGAATCCGTTCAGGGTTTTGTAATCTTAGCTGGACAAAACTTGCAATGAGAATTTAAACATACCATATATAAAACAATAGACCAAATCAACTGGTATATCTCAGCATAATTACTGTACTCAATAGAGACTATATCTTTATTTTGCACCTGCGGTGCTTGTATCTCTAAAACTACTCAAGTACCATATTTTAATTTATTCCACTTGTTCTATCTGCCAGTGTAAGAGTAATGAACACCACTTACATACTAAAAGAACAGTGGTCCATACAAAAACTTATTTTTTTCCTTTTTATGATTCATAGTCCCTCTGTCCCGTCCCTCTGCCACTGTTAGCAGACTGTGGCAAAAGTAAGTCTGTGGCCATTTTGGCTTCCTAATGGACACCCCGGGCCCATTATACAGCAGACAGCCCACTGACAGGGGGTGGGAGGGCTCCACAGTCATTGGCAAGGATAATAATGGTGGAATAATGACTCTTAAATGTTCCCCGTGAAGTGGACAGGGCCATCACTCATTTCCTGCTACTTATCTGACATCTTATGTCAGCATATAACAGCAGTCTTATATATCTTAAAGGAACATATTCCTCTGCCAGGATAATGTATGAAGCACGATTACATCATATAGCCATTGATTTAGAATATTCTATTATGTTGAACTAACTGTAAAAAATATATGTGTATATGGATGGAAAAGTATTAGTCAATGCAAATACTTTAATAAAAGTTACAATCAGAAAATGCAAACAACAACTTTTTCATTTTCTTTGCAGAAATGTATGTACTGAAAGAATCACAAATTTAGTAAATTCATATTTAAACTCATCTAATCAACACTGCGTGTCTTTATAACCCTAATACACTTACCATGACAATTAGGATCCCATATTTACAATCTTGGAGAGTATAAGTAGTATTTTTCATAAATGACACTCATAAATGGAACTGTTACGAAGGAAATTTGCTAAGCCTGAAAAACAAAAGCAGTATTTTTCAGCAGAAGCCATCACCTACTCAGAGCAGTTCAGTTATGTGTGGATTGAATAGGGAAAGGGAAAATGATTATCAAGACACCAGGATGAAGAAGCCATTGCAATTTCTTGCCACATGAAAACAGGATGTCATTTGTGTCTTGCCCTCATTTTACCAACGTAATGTGAAGGGATGAGACAAACCACCACACCACTGTTGTGGTGAATATTGCATAAATTGGGGTTGTCTCACTGATTTCACAGTCTAAATAAGATGGTCTCATTTAGCTTGCTCTGACTCAGAACCCAGTCCTGGGATTTAAAGGAGAGACTCACTACTGAGATAAATGCTGTGATGTCAACACCACTCTACCCTGCAGTCACAATGGTGTAACTCTGATCTAATTGAGACAGCTTGTATTACATGATTCAAAATGAAAAGTCTGTTTTGTACTAATCAGGGGGCATTTTAAAGCCAGTTAAAAATAGAGCTCTTTAGTTCATAATTTCAGAATGAGAACCCACTTAATCCTAAATATGAAATCATAGCATGAGAATGATGTCAGCTAAAAGATGCAGATTTCACTATATAATAATTTTACATCAGCTGAACATCTGGTTATAGTCTTTCCGCGAGAAAACTGTCGCAACTTGAATATAAAATGCAGAAGCATGGAATCTGAGCTGGAGCCAAGTAAAAAAAAAAAAACCTTGTCTACTGTACCATACATGTACACACATGCTTCAATGAACCAACACTTGATCATGTTTCTGTTTTTAGCACAAATAACTCATTACAAACACGGAGCGCTGAGAATAAGTTACCTTTTAAATTAGTCATTGATGGTTCTTTCATATTCAGCAAAGAAACGCTGGCACTTAAGAATGGTACCATTCTTAAATGCTTTAGCTCGTGGAAGATTCATAAGATCTTAAATCATCCATATCACAATCAGTTAAGAGGAGACCGGCTCTTAAGTCAGCTCATTATGAATGGGCCCTTCCACTCTACGTTTGGCAGCTTCCCATGACATAATGGCACTTTACCACACGGAAAAGATAAATAAGTGAGATCAGTTTAACATGGCAGCTGGCCTGCAGCTTAATTTAACAATTAAGTGTGCAGTAATATTGCACCTCTAGCACTGTTGACTTTGGCACCTGATTTTGATTTATGTTTTTGTCTTACTTTTGTAAGAACTTAGTTCTTGACTATGACTAAAACTTGACAACAAAAACGAAATACTAAATTTCTGCATCCCTCGCCAACATCGCTGCCTGGATGAGAGAGAGGCATCTTCAGAAAGATTAAACCCTACCTTTGGGAATATACAACCCAACTCATTGTGCAGACTATGGTCAGACAGGGTTACCAGTATGCACCATCAAACCCCTCCAGATGATCCAAACTCCATCGGCATGTCTCATTTTTGATCAGCCACAAACGACACGTTACACTACTTTTCAGATCTCTGGACTGGTTTCCTGTAGCTGCCCACATCAGGTTCAAAGTTCTGACCGTGGCCGACAAAGTGGTCGACTCAAGGGAACTCTCTCCAGATGCAAACATAAATTCATATTACATCCGTCCATCAGTAACATTTACTAATTTCTCATTAACAGTTTTAAAGGAAAGGGCGTTTTGTAAAAAAAGTCAGGCTATTTTTACATAGATGAAAATTGACAGGGAGTGATGTAAAAGCTGATTCACACATTTTGACAAAAATTTTGTTTATTAGTTATCCTGAGTTAATACCAGACATCACTTTGAGAGTTGGTATCAACCCTAAACAGATTATGTCTTTCAGAGCAGATACAAGATACAGATAACACAGTTTATTTCTTAAAATTAGATCTAGAAGAAGATGATTTAGATGGGAGGGATCTCAGTGTGTTAATTTAGTTTATAAACTCTGCAACGTCAGATGACAGAGACAGATTTTTTTTACTGATCACAAGCTACAGTTTGTAATTTCACAGATGCTACAGGTCGTACATTACATTGTTTTTATTTATTTCCATTTATCCGCGTTTGACATTGTTTAGCCTTTATTTGTTAAGAAAAAAAAGAATAGTTCTTAACATTTTAGATTTAGTCTCATTGTGGAAATTTGCCTGTCAACAAATTTATTTTGTCCTAGTTTTTGATGACAAGAATAAACGGATATCTCACTGAATTCCAGTGCTTTAAGCCTTTCACTCACTCAGTATTGTGTTGCTTTATTGTTTTGGGAAGATAAACATCTTTGTCCCTTTCCTCATGCCTGCACTCCTGCTGACAGACTAAGATAAGGGTACATATTATCCCTGTCAATACTATTGATGCTTAGACTGCCCATGTCATCTGAACTGTGATGGAGTATTTTACTGCAGTAAATTATACCCTCCAGGCAACTGACAGGTAGAATGGTAGAACCAGACTTAATACAGTAGTTACTGTTTATATATAGAGAGTGGATACAATAACAACACATGCACAGTGCTGTAAAAACCCAATGCATTATCCCTGCAATAGATATTACCTTTTTGTTCACTGAATGTTCAACTCCTGTTGTGTCTACAAGGGTGGCCAGGAACACCTCACAATAGAATCCTATTCAAAGCTTCACCACCTCAACCCGTAGAAATTGGTTCAACTGGTACCCTCTCTTACAGTCTCAACACAAATGTAACCCTATAAAATTCACATAGTTTGCTTTCATGGCAGGTGATTTACATTGAAAGGACACTAGAGGGGTGTCCTTTCTGTATTTTAATTATGGCAATGCAAATAAGCCGTTGACATTTCTATTCTTGTTAAGCCCCTTATGAGTTTCTAATGGCTGAAATGGCTCCACCAACTTGTAAATAATTCACTGTGATTGTGGCAGAGTTGCAGTAAAAAAGTGTGAGGCCGTCTTTATTGTTGTTTAAAACCATGCTGCACTAAATCCTCTTATTTTTATCAGGCACATTATCTTAACGTGAGACTTCACCTTCACAACAAGTTTTAAAAGTAGGGCCTCTTGCCACATAATGTTGTCATTGTGTGTCTATTACAAAACCCATTACATACATTTATAATGTTATCTGATGATGCATACACTGGCCTTATAAGCTCAAACCAGAGCAAAACCACTGCCAATGTTTGTGAAATCTAATAAATCAACCCACAAAATAACTATGTATAATAAAACTTTAAGACTTGTGTTTGTGTTTTTGTTCTAAGACTGTTGTGTTACTGCTGTTGCATGGCGTTTACTGCTACAGACAGTCAATGCAATCAATAAAGAAAAAAAGAAAACAATTACTAAAAAATACAAAGATGTAGTTTTTACTATATCAACATGGTTTTTGGATGACTATGTGGACCTTGATGGTCTGTACTGTAGTGAGTACATGTGTCCCTATGTTAAACATATGTTTAAGATATGAATCTCATTATTTCTCACACTGGGCGTGACAGAAGATGATGACTGTGCTATTTCTTTGACTGCTAGTACCTGAGGGATGCAACAGTAAAAGACCTGTAGTCAAAATCTCTGCAGCCTGGAGGAAGGGCTTGACCTAATGCAATGAAATCTACTCCATATACACGGAGTAAACAAAACCAGAAAAAGGAAAAACTAACAAAAAAACAAAAGAAAACATTGTTACTCTGGGTAAGCACACTGAGGCTGAGCTTTGGGTGAGCTTCATACAATGAAGCAGACATGGGTGGGGAGTCTCAGTCTCTCATGTCACTCTGTAACTGCACATATAGAAAAAGCATTTAAATTGATCTCCACCACTCTGTTATCTCTTTCAGTGTGGTTTAAACTTTATGTCTCGTCCACTTAGCACAACCACTGATCCTCCAAGGACTAATATGTCCAGTCTAATGTGCATAATATAGTCCTTTGAATATGCACTGATGTGTGTGTTTGTTTTTTCTGTTTTTTGTACATGGTTGATTAGCCTTCTTGAAATTAGCATGCAACAGTGCTTGTTGTTGGGACAAGGTGCTCCACAGACAGTACAGTGCTGAATGTTGAAACAGGCAACGAGGGAGCCTAGTTTTTGTATGGCAAACACGCCTTTGGCTGAGGTGATGATTGATTTGGATGGTGTTATCAAGAAAGATTGGTTAGTATTGTCAAAGGATAATCATGAGTCATTCACCACTGGGACAGAGACAGGCTGGGTGTTTGCTTGTCTGGTGGAATTAAGAAACATCTCACGGTCTCCCTTGGTAATGTGTCATTTGCCCTGATATCATCTTTTTTTTTTGTTCCTTTTTGTAGTTGTCTGGTCTCTCTTTCGCCCTGTCTACACATCTCACTCTGTCATTTCATCTCACCCTGCAGGTTAGACTTATAACAACTCAACCTGGTCTTTCTCAGCATATCTGCACCTCAAGCAATATTCAATATTCTTGATTATTGTTATTATTCCATTCTACAGTTTATATGTTGAGGTTTAATTAGCGCAACTTTTTCTCAGATTCTGTAGCAAACACATTTTTTCCAATCAGAAAGTGTCTTATTTTCCTCTGTGCTAGTTTTAAGTGTTCTTCCACAAGTCCACATCAACACATTTTTTGAACAATAACATCATATAAAAGTCCTCTCAGCTGGACTTGAGCTCTCTTCACCAGTGTGAAACTGCTCTGCTTTGTTGTACCACCATCCACCCCAACCTCCTCTGGCAAACCTTTATGGTCTAAATAGTTGGTGGCCATGTAACATTTACTGCAGTCACTAGACGTTAAATGGTAAAACACATGTTAATTGTTTTATTGTTGCTGTTACAACCTACAACATCATATTTCACAAGAGAGCAGTCTCTATGCATAACATGCAGATTCAAAGTGACTACATGATGCAGAAACATATTTTGTTATGGTATCAACAACTCAAACAGCACAGAGAAAATATTCATGAAGGCATGACAGCAAAATTCCTGACCGGTAAAGAGTCAGCCTCTCAGAAAACAAAACACAATTACACGTTTGCAAGTGCCACTCCATATGACACGTTCTCACAGAGACAAAGAGAAATCAGTGACTCCACAATAGTCTACTTGGCAATCAACATAGTGCACATGTACACCTTTAACAAGGTGGGATTTCAGAAAATTATCCACCTCCTAGACAAAAGGGAACAACATCTTTGTGCGTTTTAGTTCAGAAATACACATTTCAAAATGATCAATAATGAGTGCATTTACCTTGATAACAAAACAAACTCATGATAACATTTATTATTATTATTATTATCCGGAAATCTTGTAGACCTTTAAAAATGACTAAACTAAACAAAAACAACTACAATATATGCAATACCAAATACAACAATGTGCATCATTCACTTCACTGTGGAGGAATAGTCTCCTAGCATAGCACATGATGCTGCATTCACTATTAAAATTGGATATTGGATAACTGGAGGCTAGCATTGGAAATTAGTCTTTGAACACAGTAGCATCTACAGTATGTTGGCAATAATACTACAAACACTGACCAGTTCCACTGATGCACAGCCACCTGTTCCCACAGCTTGAACAAAGCCAGACATGTGTTCATATGCAAGTCTCATGGCAGATATGTGTTTGCAGAGTAACTCATCCAGTTCACAAGGAGCAAAATGGGTTAGTGGCATGTCTTGTGATGTTAGCCATAAGTCATGTTTATGTCATGTTAGTCATAAACATTGGATCAATTATACAATCATACAATGATTTCTGGCATTTAGCATCTAAACACATGGAATCTGAAATGAAACATGAGTGAAGTCAAGGCCTTCAGCTTGGATTGAAGTGGTCAGAGGAAATGTGTCATTAACTGTTTAGATATTAGTCATTTTCATATACACGACCAAATACTGAGTTTCCTGCTTACCTGCCTTTATTACAACTGCATGTAATAGTAGTATTCACATCTTTAAATTAGAGTGATGGTGTGGGCAAAAGTAAACTGCAGTGACACAGGTTGACTATTTAACTTGTCCTCTAATATATGAACTGTTTTTCCTCTTTGGGGGTTTAGCTTGTAGAAGTCATTTTGAAATGATTTAAGGAAATAGTGTACGGACCAATGTATTAATACAAAGGATACCCAGTTTCTCTCTTCTCACTGGAACAGTGAAGTAGACTTAAATTAATGTGTATTCCCCTCCTGTTGTCCGCAGTGTTTTCAATTCAGAGAAGCTGAATTTCCCAGGCAACAAGAGGTTGTACAAGAAATCAAAAGCTGCAGCAGTTTTACTATGCATTTGCTATTCACAGTGCATGCTAAAAAGGAATGGCTCTCCCTAGGTTGTCAATCACTGGTTCTCATTTTAAACACGAAATCTATGTTTTGTTATAGTATAGTACAAATAATTTCATGTTTATCTTCTGTAACATAATAGGACATTATAAAACACTAAGACTAATAATATGTAGTTTTCATTTTGTAAAAGCTTTTGGAGATAAAAGGCTGTGTTACTTTTACTTTTACTTTTATCTTACACATATTAAGTTGTCCCATTAAATTGCTTTCAAGAATCACATCAATGACTCCAATAACTCCTATAAGTCCTAATAACTAACCACAACTCTGATTAAAGATCAAAAATGTATCGTTCTGCAACAATTTTTGTGCCACATAAAGCTGATGGTTCTTTCTTATGAAAAATTAGAACTAACTTTTTGCAAACAATCTGCTCCCTCTTTAACATTAGCAGTGTCCTGTTGAAAAAGAAATTACCTCATTATCCTTGGAAAGCTGGGCACATAGGAGCAGCATGCGTGACAAGCCAAGCCTTTGGATGTGCCAAGCTGAAAATGTCAACATACTACCTTGAGAGTGCACATTAGACTCAGGCGGTAATGGCTGTCACAAGACAGATCCCCATTATCAAGTCCATTAAAACACCGCACTCCTTCCCAATGAAAAAACACCCAACAAGCAGCAGGATTTTAAAGTTCGAAATGAGCATCTGTAGATAAATGCCAAGGTGACACACTGTGCATCTTGCTGCCAACACCACACATTCCTGAGTTCATTAAATCTCTACTGGGGGAGACATCTGCCAAAACACACTGTACCTTTGTACTGTATATGATGTATATTACAGGCATTTACGAATGACTACATACAAACAAGTGAATTGCAGGCTTCAGCTAGTGGCAGAAATAGACCTACACAGCAAAGGGGAGCAAAAAGGGTAATTGTGTGGCTCAGTCATCTGGTCAACATATACACAAACTCTGATCAAGCAGTAGCTGGTACATAGGTGTGGTTTTGGTCAGATTGCACAACATAAACATGTTTTCAATAAGAATCATTGTCAACAGTGAATGCCAATCAGTCTCTGATCACCAAGCAAAAGCCTAAAGTTGATTACAGAATATTGTATTAAAGACATTAAAACTAAGCAGTCAATTAAAGTTATGCAACAAATGTAACAGTACATTATCTTACAGAAAACAAAGTCAAAACCAGTAACACATAAAAAAAAGTACTTGCTTGTGAAGTACATGCCCTTTACTTGTGGAAAATAGCGAGTGAACTTAGTGCTAACTGCACACCTTATACTGCAACATATGCTATGCTGCAGTGCAGTCATGGTAAAGGTGCATCACCATTGAGGTTGGGTGTAACACTGTGTTGCCTGCATTTCACAAAAGTCAGAATAAATGTCAAAGACCTACCAGTTAATTTTCATTTTACTGATGCCATGATGAAATTAGCACGTGGCAAAAAACTGCTACATGAAATTAATAAACAATATTACCTTCACTTATACCCCAATCAACTGTTTTATTCCAGAGGTTTGTATTGTCTCAAATCCTAAATAGCAAATCACTATTCATTTCTTGAATTAGGATCCAATTTCCTAATCTTCAGTCCTCCTTTGTTCTGTGCTACAGTTTATTTTTTATTAATTTCCCCTTTGAGAGATGTAGTGCATAGAGAAACAACAAAAAGCGGAAGAGAGGTTTCTCATGCATGAAATGAAATAGGTTTGCCAAAGGTAAAAGCCTGCATACACTCCAGTCACTTATTGCATTTTACTACTCGGTGTTAGATGGACTTTGTATTTGTCATCTTCCACTTTTCATGGGTTTATAGAATGTGGATGCTTCCTGGCAAACACTTCACAACCATTTGCCTAGTAATAGGTCTATGATGTCAGCCATATTGGTATTTTTGTAGTCATGTGCACAGTGACTGGAAAAAGTAGCAACCATGTAAACAGAATAACACAGCTCAAAGTCATAGTACTATTTTAAATACCATCACAAGTGAAATTGTTTCATGTTTTACCTCTTACATTGTGGAAATGGTTATAATAACATACACGCATGTATAGTATACGTGCAACATGAACTTGTTCACAGAAGAAATTATGTGAGAGAAAATGTTTTTCCAGCAGATGTGATTAAATCTAATTACATCTCTTCACTAAATCACAATACATCGATAGGTGGCATGATTTTTGAGATAATTTTCTTTCCCAGCTGTTCTTTAATTCCTACTAATTCATACGGTCCATCATCACATGCCCTACACAAGAAGTCCACTGACAGATGACTTTACAAGCGCTATGATTTTAATACCCATCACACCATTCAATGGCATGAATGAAGCACATCAATCTTGTTAGATTCATGCTACAACAAAATTTATTTTCATAGGGATCTCTGTGTTTTCTTCTGTGTGTGATTCCAGGTACTGTCCGAAGAAACACAATGCTGCATACAGTATTTTTTAGTGTGTCACTTCAATGTGTGGTATGGAAGTCACACAGGCTAGACCATCTGCTGTAGAGCCAGAGGTAAATGTGAGAAGACAGGGAATCTAGAGGAAATATGATTTAGTTTATGTAGTCGCTAAGTAAGCTGTCATCCCCCATAATGCATGAAGAGAGCTGGCAAAAGTAGGTCTATTACCATGTTGATAACATCAATTTGAAATGTCAGTATGAAGCAAGCTAATACCCAGTCTTGCAAGGCTGCTCTCTTCACCTCAGCCACAGGATTCCTGCATTGATTAAAATCACAAACCAGTTATTCTTCCATGCACATTCTGTGCCACTACCTCCTACAGTAATTAGATTTACTTAACATCCCTTGGATGTTACTGCTGCCACCAGACAAAGTGTTGTGTTTAATTGCAGATATGCTACACAGGTGTTTCTGATGGGTTTTACCTTATTAGACAATCTGTCAGATTCAGAATTAACTGTGTGGGAGATTTAACACTTTCAACATATAGTCAGGCTTAAACGTCTTAATTAAGCCTCTATAATCCACAGTGATAGTTGATTTCTGCAAATCTATTAAAAACCCAAAACTGAAATCTCTCTCTTTCTACTTCTTTTGCCATGGTGCTCCAGATTGGAGTCAAGTGCATCATTTATACTTTAATTTTCCTAGAGATGTGTGTAGAATTTGATTTGAGGCCACTTGTGGCAAATTTAATTCACTGGACCCAGCTTTGAAAAACGCACACGTGTACAGTCCCACAATTCATATTGCTTGTTGGGACAAAAGCTAAGCCAGGAAGTCCAATGAACCAGAGTGGGTCAAGTTATTGAGAACTTAAGACGTTCTCTGCAGAAAGGGAAACCATATTAGAAAGATGAAGATCTCTGCTGTACTCCATCAACCAGGCTTTGGTAGAACAACTAAATGGAAGCCATTTTGAGTAAACGTATGTAACAAGTAGCAAACTCCAAGCAGGCTGTGATTGTATATTACAAAGAAATGTTTACTCTTTTTTTTTTTTTGGGTTATGTATATTTTCATGTTTTGCGGCACTACTGAGCATCCTCCAAAGTTCTAATGTACTGTAATTAAACGTATGCAGTGATGTTTGATGGACTGTTTTTCCTGGATGGTTGTTTGATTACAGTATGTTCTCATGCACTTAACTTTGCATAGGCTGTAGTATTTGGTGCAGGGACATACCTGGTCTTCTTTCTAATGTGCTTAAAGCTGTACATTCTGTAAAAATTGGCTGTGAGATGTTCTTTTCTCTCTGACTGTAATGTATAGTGTTATATAGCCACTGAATTTTCTTTAACAGATGAGATGGAAGACTTGAACTCTTAAAATAAACTGAATTACCATTTGCTCACAACCTTATAAATGTTTATTTCGCTGATTAAGAGACAATAATCCAGAGACAGTATTTAAATGCCACAGTAAATCTTCTTGTTTAGGTAAAGGTAAAGGTAAAGGTAGTGACAGCAACTAATCCCTGATTTGATGTTATGTTAACTGTTCAGCATTAGCATTAGGATGAAATCATTAAATAAATCTGTTGATGACTAAAGCTGAACACAACTGATTTCCATTGTACATTTGTTTTGTAATCGGCGCACACTGCAGTGGATAAATGTACTATTGCTAAATGTTAATATATAATAATGTATGTACTAGTTATGTTTATAATTACGAGCATCTTATTGGCACAATGTAAGAAAACTGTCCTTTATTTAGTATGAGACACAGGTGGCTTTGTGCTGAATCCCTCTTCTGTACAGTGCTCCACTGATCACTGATCTGTATGACCCAGCAGACCTTAGCTGCCATCTGCTTAAGGACTCCTGCTGTCTTGTCTCAGTCTCTCAGATCTTAAAATGTTCCACGTGTTATGTTTTTCAACCCCAATCCTTTACTCTCTCAGCCGCATTCCCACCTTTCTTCTCTCTGGTGCGTATTCCTCTTCCTCATTTATTCTCGTTACAATTTGATCTCTCTACAGCTGCATGTATTTGCAAAGCTTCAATAGCTTCTACCCACAATGTATTACAGCAGATAAATCATTGCTCATTAGCTCTGCAAACATGCTTGCCTTAGAAAGGACGTAAAACCTCTCACAGCTAAATGCTATCCATGGATACATCTGCTATCCCTCATATAGGGTTTCTATCACCTGCCAACACAGCAGTATCATTACAATGTTCAAGGTCTAACTGAGAATTAATCAAGGTCTCTAGTCAGCCTCATGCCTCTCTGCTTGCATATAATTAAATGTATGCAGACAGAACTAGAGAAATCTAAACTCAACATAGGTAGAAGCAGAGCCCTAGACATAGAAGAGCTGCGACAGAGAGTGGGCAAAAAAGACAATGGGTGATATGATTCATGTAGCTTCGAATAGTTCCAAGAGGGTCACTGAGGTCCATTGAGAAAAGTAGGACTTAGTAACAACAACAACCATATTAAAATAGAACCAAATCACTATCCGTAACATTACAAACGTATCATTTTTTTACCACCAGCCAACCTTCAGCATATCCATTCAAACTGTATTTGACTGGTACAATATGCACATGTGCTTTCATAGAGAATAAACTTTTATTTTTAGATTACAATAAATGTTTTGTAGAAAGGATGTAAAGATTATCTGCATACCCATGTTAACTTTTTTTTGAGTTTACAAGCCTATATTTCAGCCATGTGCTGCTACTTGGCCGATGCCAACCACTTGCTCTACTGAGAATCTTCCACAGTTTATTTACAGACCTTCATACAAAGTCTCCCGCCTACTTAAACCTTTGATATAGGGAGTAAATGCATAGTTTGTCACACAGTAACTTCAAACCAACCGATGCTATACTGTACAGCATATATGTCAGGTGATCTAATTACTGAATGCTCAGCATACTTGCGTACAAATCTTGACATCGTAGTTCATTCTGCTTTGGCAGAATATTACCAGTGCAAACATTATAGAATAATATACATGTATTGCACCTGAAATAGGAATAGTATATTGACATTTCTCATGTTCTCAGCGACTCCGTTTCAAAGTAGAAAAACAATACATGGTGGCAGAGCGACGTAGCCAGGGGCCTGATGACACACTGAGCAGGATCTGTGCTCTATCTGCAGCATTAATGGATGGAAATGACTAGACCATGCCTGTCAGCAGTCTCGCCCAAATTGCCCACTTCCATCCAGAGCCCTTCTTACTGAGCACCTGTTGGTGTACCTCTCAACCATGACTGATAAGTGAAAATTAAAGCTTCCCTTGAGGGAGGGACAGCTTTCTTATACCTCCTCTACAGGCCATCTGTTTTAAAGGATAAAGAGAAAACGACAGTTCTGAAGTTATTATAAACATCTGTTCTTGAAATGTTGCAGAAAAAATGTAGTGATTTACAACCAAATTAAATCTATAGTGCCCAACCGGGCCAATCATTTGAAATTAAAATTTCATTTTCAATTTACTTCTAAAGCTAATAAAAAGGTAAATTCTATATTTTACATTACTGGATTATATTAGTAAAAAAACAAACTATTAGGTTATTTTTTTTAATGGAAAGACAACATTTGTAGAAAGCATAGTGTCTGTGTTTCACTGATTTTTTTTCTACACTGTATCTGCTCATATTGCATCTTTTCCTGGAGGCTTTCTGACAATAACATTTACAATTATTCCAAAGTCTCTCTCTCATCTCATGCTGCAAGTTTCATTTTACATCTTCTTAACTCACGTCACCTGCCTGTTCCAGTGGTTGCTCTAGGCTAAGAATCAGATGTTTTGTTATATGCCAGTGCAATAAAAAAAAGGCAAATCAAAGTATATATAATAATACTTTTGATTTGTTCTATCATACTCCATGCACAACTGTTCTTCTTTTAATAGCACACCTGCTGCATCTATCAGGCTCATATCTGTTTCATTCACTGCTACTTCGGTTCATTCACTATCAGTGAAGAGATCAGGCGTTTAATGTGTGCAGAACTTGGCGCTCTTATCCTGTCGAGTCCCCTGGGTCTATTTGTTAGCTGTCAGTGACTATCTACCTTCATCCCTGCCCCATTGTGTTTGCTGGCTCATGTTGCTAGGAACTGGATCTGTCAAATGGCCGTCCCCATAGGGTAATAGCAGAGAGCTGCATTTTGTTAAATCGATCCTGGGAGACATATAAAGAAAGAACAAGAATAAGAGAGTAGGGATGGGAGGGAGAGCAATAAGACCACACAAGGAAGCTAGTTAAAGGGTGATGCTGGGGAGCAAGCAGACAGGTTTGGGCTGACAGACCACAGAGATAAAAAAACAAGATGATGGATAGTGGAAATGAGACTGAAGTAGCAAGGGAGATCTTCTTACACAACAACAGGCTGGCAGGTGAAAGAAAACAAAATGAAGAATGTGGAAAGAGATGGAAAATGCTGCAGAAAAAAACAAGTAGTGTTGCTTTTCTGAGCAAAGCAGCGGCTGTGCCAACAGCAGCAGCTGTCCTATAAATAAGCTGTATGTGTGATTTGCGTTTGACCAGCCACTGACACCTTCTCAACATGCTAACAATGGAAGGATGACATACTTGTTTGTGTACTACACACACAGCTTTTTATGGTTGTGAGGACAAAACTTGCCAGGCTATTCACGACTCAGCTTAGGGTTGTGCATGTAATTATGACACGTAAGGTTAGAGGCTAGGGATTGTGTTGTGTCAATGAGTGGGCTCACAACAAGGTGTGTGTATGCATGTGTGTGTAAGAGAGGGTCAAAAAGGTGAGATAAACCAAGGTGAAAAAAAAGAGCCTGGAGAGGAAAGAGTGGGATGAAAAAAAAAAACTGTAAAGGAAAGGCAAATGAAAGGAGGCATAAAAGACCTGTGAGTGAAATCAGATCCATTTCAGCAGCAGGTGAACTGGATGGCTGTCTGCAACAGGGGCGATACATCCTCATTAGGAACCCCTCTTCCTGCCCCAAACATTCAGTACATCAGCAGAACTGCACATAAACACACAAAATGTTGGGAGGGAGTCAAATGTACAATGGCAATAAAAGTGCATGGGAGTGGGCAAATAAATCTAAAAATAACAATGTCAGCCAGAACGTGGTGAAACTGAAATAGTACGCAGGTGTCACCTCTTCAAATTCTTGTCCAACCCTGTCTAGAGAAAAATAGCATGCCAGGAAAAAAAAAAAAAAGAGAGAATAGGGGAAAGTCCTGTAGTCAAGGGCAGACTCCTCTATCAGTCACACACTCATGAAATCATCTCAAGAGGTAGAGAAGGGAAAGAATTAAGTCTTAAACTGTGGAAATGTCCAGACTTTCATTCTTTCATTTTATGTAAGGTAAAACAAACTGTCAAGGTTCTACAGTATTTGCATAGAAAAATGATTTTCCACCATAAACATTATCCTCTCATTGCTCTTAAACTCATTCTCACACCCATGTACACACACACACACACACACACACACACACACACACACACACACACACACGGTAGAAGCATTGTTTAGTCTGACAGCAGGTTGGTGGTTACTCGAGTGATGGAAGACAGACCGGCGACCTGACAAGGACAGACAGCAACATCTCTCTCTGCCCTTCCCTCTAGCCCCGAAGGCATTGATAAGAGCAGACATTTTAATTTGCTAGGTCAAAACAAATGCCTCATGACTGTGCTGGCAGGCCCAGGAAAACCTAATGGGCACTTGAGTACCACAGTTGAAGAAGTAGTGTAGACACTCATTCATAGAACATCAATCTGCAGGAGGTTCTTATTGTCATCATTTTCTGAAGGATCCTCTGCAAAAGAAATTTAATGAACTAAAAAAGAGAATGATCGGTATAATTATATATTCAGTGTAATGTAGTATGCACCACATACAGGGCCCTGATGTATTAGACTGGACATAGATTAAAAAATATGGGAATAATGTCACATTTTGGAAAATACATGTATTTGCTTTGCTAAGATTAGATGAGAAGAGCAATCATTCACATCTGTAAATGGAATATGAGATTTTTACAGATCACAGAATATCATGAAGACTATCTGCAAAAATGCAAGTTGTTGGATGGACACAGGTTTGCTTACACGCCATCACAACCCATCCCTAGATGCATTCCACGACTGTACTAGTACAATAACCTGTTCATATTTACATACATACATATTTTTTTGGTGAGAATATGATAGAGAAGTGCCGATTTAAGTTAATGGATAAATGGCGGTGTTGTACTACGCTAATTTATACCGTAAGGTAATCCTCATGTCTGTATGTGCAAAAAAGAACACTTCATGTAAATACAAACCTCTCATCCATGGGTTAATGTTCCCTTTATGTACTGGAAATGTCCTTGAATAGTGCCAAAGCAGCAACTGTATCATTAAAGCCAGTCATTACACACCACTAGAAATTGATGTTCATCATGGGCACAGTAACATGCTCATCACAGATCCTAAATGATCCTTTGATATTTTAAAATTCTCTATTACTGGAGTGACCAGATATAAACCATATTCACTCAGTCTGGAATAAGAAAAACATAGTAATCACACTACAGCAAGTGTCATCGTAAAGCTGCTTACTCACTCAGTAACAGCACCAACTATTTAAACCTGATATACTGAAAATATTCAAATGGTAAGTAAAATGCCACCTAAGACACCTCCTTGATGTTATTCTTTTATAAACGGTACACTGAGTCACACTTAGCCTTGCTGAATATCATCTGTTCCCTAGTGTATCTGAATAATCTCTTACACAAAACACCTACAAAGTCATTTTCTTACTGTGTTCCTGCTCAGAATGAGCAATGTTTCTTGTGTAAGGGATTCCAACAGTTGAAATGCTCACTCTGTAATGGCCTGTCTAATAGCAGTTATGTTTAGACACATTTTACACAAAGCTTTAGCCTCATCACAGTGGATACCATGAAATGTATCATGTATAACAACATTATCAAGCACTTCGTAGTCTGCGTCTTATGCAGGAATCAATTAAAACTTTTAGTTGGCAAATGGAAATGCTTAATGCAAACATACATAGATGAGCTTTGTGTTTAATCATGTGCCTTGCAACAAAAACAACTGACAACTGTAATGCTACATTGTCTTCTTGGTGATAAGCTTAGTTATTTCTTTATGCATCCAGTAATCTAGAGCACACAGCAGATTTTCACATCGAGCTCTCAGCAGGATCCACTCTCACTATTCCAAATAAAAATATTTCTGTACACAGTAATTTGGATTCGGGGGTTATTGCACTCTTGTTTCGACATACTTTACAGCATGAACAGACTCAAAAGCTGCATCACAGTGTACAAGATAACAGAAAAGGCAGCAGGTAAAGTAAGTCAGCCCAGAAAAGCAGATCTTGTGCTCCCATGTGGGTTTAAATGCAATGGCAAAGGCAATATTTAATGAGGAAGCAAATCTGCAGCAGCAAACAGAATCAATGAGGTGCTGTTAACAAGAAAGACAAAACGCCACAGGGTAAACATAGGTTTTGTTTGCAGGAAATCTGACTCACAAAGCGTTTTTACACTGAACAACTATTTTTTTATATTACACTTACAGACGTGAAACTGATTTTATAGCATTTGGGCAAAAAAAAAAAAAAAAGTTTCTTTCTTTATAGAGTAGCTTTGATCGCCTGCCTTAAGGTACACTTTTAACAAAGTCTTGATATCACAAACACACAAAAGAAAAAAGCCAGGAGCATCATACAGTCATTTTATAAAGAACATATGAAACTAAATAAAGTTCAAAAAGGAGTAAAAGTAAATCTGACTGGCACTTTCACATCACTTAAGTACCACATGAACATCAAGTCATCTGCAGGTAGAGATCTAGATTTATTTCGAGTTGACGTAAATATGTGGTTGGAGTAAAGTAGGGCAGCAAGACACGCTCGTGTTGATTCAGAGGTATTAAGGAGTCAATTTGGAGCATTCTTTGATGCCTGCCCTGGTTGGTGAGATTCTTCCGTAATGAGCAAGTTCAAGGTTTTTTCGTTCTCTCATCAGCAAGCTTTAAAAACCTCGCTTGGCTCAGGCTGACAACACATAGAGGTGAAGAGAAAGGTAAGTTCTCAGTGTGTCGTTTTCAGAAATAAAAAGCAGGGAGACGGGAGAAAAAGAATCTAAGCCTTTCTTGCCAAGAAATTAAAACTGTGAAATCAAGAACTGATAACAACCAAACACGGAGCTGCATCAAATGATCAGTGTAGATAAAATTTAGAAATGCACAAAGATAAAGTACTGAAGAGAATATTTTCTCTTAATCTTTGCATTTTCCTTCAATCTTAAACCTCTAGGTACCAATTTCTTGGAAATGACAGATATTAGCAAACTGGATTGCTATGATAAATTTAAATAAAAGTAAAATGAGGAAAAAACATGGTCTGAACCACTTTAATTATTTTACAAATGGCTCCCAGTTTCACTGTCAGAGTTTAATGAGGGTGAGCATTAAACCCTCAAAAACTGGCAACCATTGATCTCTGTCCAGCAGACATAACTCAGTAGCGCTAAGAACATCCTAATCATTTTCAAATTCAATAACTGGTCTAATTCAAGTGGTTTCAAATGACAAGGAGTTATTGACAGAGCTGCTGACTGTGAATGCCCCATTTTGGTATTTTCTTTCAGTAAGTGGTATCAGCCTAAGAAGAACTAAATCTACACTGCCAGATTCCACTGTGTCTCACTTTGGCTAAGGGGACATACATCAAACTAAGGAGTTCCATTTTTGCTTTGTTTGCTTGTTTGAGCACTCCAGTGTGCACAACATGCTTGCCTACATGCTGTGTGCACTTGTGTGCTCTGAGCAAATGCCTTTTTGTTTCCTACACAGCATGCAAATTCAATACCTGAGCCCTCACTTCATCCCTTCAGTATACAGTAAAAGATAAGGATTTCGATTTTCCAGTGTAATGGATGATCTTGTAGATGAACAGATTAGACTTGACAATAAACTAACTTTTCAGTAATTGTCTGTGTTAACATTTTGTGGAGTTTTAGTTGAAAAGCCACAATCCTGCAAAGTGACAGTTCAGAATACTAAGTCAAAGCCAAAGACAGTTCACTTTCAGCCTGATGGATTGTCAGAAACAACACCCACACCACAGTATTTCAGTCAGTGGTCACAGGATTGGACTGACAGATGGAAGAACGGGTTGTTAAAATAAACCCATGTTCAGGCACCAGGTTCAACCTTGTTCAAAAGAGCCTATATTGGCATTGGTATCCATTCCTGCTAATTTACATGACTGAATTCGAAGCCATTGGAGCAACACATGTTCACATACAGTACATTTGTTTTTCCAAATATGTGAATACTGAAATAATTACTAGTTTAATCTGCTACAGCTAACATTAATTCAGAACCACTCTATCTATTCTGATGAAAAAACATGAGTTCTAGAGGCCAAGAAGGGTGATATGTATAGGTGAAGAGTAGAATTACAGGGATGTGTCTAGGATTTTTTTTTATTATTTATTTGTTGGAGGAATTTAGTGAGCACTTTCTAGCTCAGCCATGTTCTGATACCATCTCAATTTTTGTGATCAATGAAGTTACAAGGTTACATTAGAGCATTAGTAATTTTGCTGCGATTAAATTTAACAGCATGTTTATTTTTCCCATGTGCACAATTTAACATAATCCATATATTTTAATTACACCTCAACTACGTTATTTAATGAAGCTAAATTACATTTGTCTACAAGTATAATAAGTGTTGCCAACATTCTTTCACACATGGTAAGGATAATGGTCAAAAACTATGTGGAAAAAAACAAAATAATAATAACAGAACATTTCCTCCAAACCCCATAACTCAGACATCACCTAAGCACTCTGAAAAACAAAGAAAAACTCCTGCACAGTGAGGAAAAGCCCACTGCTTAAAGAAAAAAAAAACAGACAAATGCTATTGTTTTTGGTTTGTAAAGATTTTCTTCTAATCATTAAGTAGATATTTATGTATAATGTGATTATATATTGCTATTGCTTCACTGGGGAGAGTGCAGGAAAGACCCACAGTGACTTCCACTGAAAGGATTCCCTGGCTTACTTCAGTACTCAGTGTGGAGACATGTTTGGCAAAGACATCTATAAGCACACACATACTCCAAAACACATGAACACACAAAATGCTCATCGTCCAGGAGTTGGGGAGAAGAATGAGCCAGATATTGGCACTGACCACAGGCCTCGTTAACAATGCCAAAACAAAATGCTGCACTAATCCCAATTAGGCCTCTGTAATGAGGGGAGCCTGCACACAAGGAGGAAGTGCCAGGCTGCACCCCCGAAACTCAATTACACAGCTATCCAGGCAAGGGAAGCTGTGACAGAGTCGAGTAATGTGTGTATGTTAATTTGTATGAATGTGTGTATGTGTGCAAGTTAGATATAACTAAAGAAACAGCGATGGACACAGGGTAAAGAAGCAAAGGAACCGTGTGGGTGCAGAAAAAGGCTCTAACTCCAAAAGAACACACACAGAGCAAGGCTTAATTCAAAGTCAGCATTCTTTAAAGGAGCCAAACATTCACACATCAAGTATCCATGCAGCTGCAGGCAGAAATAACCAACAAGTGAGGACAAACATTGTTACTGAGCTGGCACATGAGGTTATCCATGAGGATCAGCTGCGGGTCGGGCAGACCAAAAAAAAACTTCTTAGTCAAAGTGCACAAAAGTAACAACAGTTAAATACGATATGAAAATATTCTACGGCACGTCATTTTGCAGGAGAAGAAGAAGCACCCGCTCGCATCACTTCATAACAACAGGTGTGACTCAGCAATGTGGAGTGTTGATTACACACAAGTACAGCATAGTGATGTGTCTAATCCTCTGAAGATGCTGCTCTGACTGACATATGCATTATACACTTGGAAATTAGATCAGAACCTGCTCTAATTGAACTACTACACTCTGCGTTCTCTTGTTGAGTTGAGTTAATTAAACATTAGACTAGATAAAATGTTACAGAAGCTGAAATGAACATGGCTGTGTCCACAATTTGGCAATGTGGATTTAAAAGACCATTGGCATTTTCTTCCTGACCCAATCAGTTATTTCTGCATGTAGAAAGATGTGGAAAGAAAAAGTTGTGAAAGTCATTTACACATTCATTAGGCGGTTTTACTGTAGCATCAAGTTACTGTGAAGATACTCTTGGCTGTAAGAAAACTCCAGCCAAGCAGAATAAGGTGAGGTGATTTCATTTCAATACAATTACAGTCTGATCTGATCACACAGTTACACACCTTACACGCACACAGTCACATTCAGATTCAGATAACCTGCAGGCGGGAGCCATCGTCCCAATGTGATACAGATATAGGAAAAGATTGAAATTGATTTTCTAACTTTTTCAGAAAGTTTATGATTCTTTCAACTTTTATAAATCCTTCTTGTCTCACTTTCTTAGTCTGCCACGAAGAAAATGTGTTAATTTGTTTTTATGCTGATAGGAGGTAAAATATTTATTGAAATGATCTGTCTTAAATGGAATCTGAGGAAAAAAAAAAACTTGTATACTACCTGTAAATGACACTTGAAGATGACAAGTGAAATGATATATGGTATAATGGCATGCTTACTCACTGTCTTAATAGTCATTGACTGATGGGGGTGTGTGTGTGTGTTAGGAGGAAGCAGGTAGGGTGTCTTTTATAAAGGTCACCCAGTCCCCGATTAGACACATCTGCAGGCTATTAGCAACAATAGAACCGCCACCACCACCCTTCTCCAATCAATCCCATGTAAAAGGACACCAACCAATTGTATTAGCCTGAACCATTTACCTCCTCCCACACGGGTTTGTGAATTTCTTGACAGCGAAGAAAATATCATTCACAAAATGTGAAGACATTGCCTACCTTTTATCAGACTAGTACACTGCTACAAAATAGATGAACAAAAATGAATTAAAAGGCAAAAGATATCTCGAGGTGGAATTGGATAACGCTTTGCAATGCCATTATTGGGCCTAAGATTCACATTTGGAAGACGCGTCTGTGTGCGCACCAGTATGTGAATATTCGTGCGTGTTATTTTAATTCCCTTATCATTTAATGTTGCAGGGAAACTTTGTCCTGAATTTTTAAGCTTACCGCCACCATTGAAACACCACAAGAATACCTCACCTCCAAATCCCTTCACACATGCATGAACAGCCATAATTGAATTCCTCCCATTTTTCATAGTAAGTGGCAAGAAGCCCTCACCCCTGGTTATTTTTATGTTAAAGTCACTGCAATTCAAAGTTTGAATGACAGTTGCATTCAGATGAACTAGCTTTATGACTAATCACCACCACCACCACTTACACATTAACACACACACATGTGCACAGTTGAAGTACACAGAATTTCTCCAAGCACACATACTGTATGTTTGACTGTCACCCATTTGTATTCTTTCTTAATGTACTTAATTTGAATAATGACCTTGAGGAGAGAAAGTACCAGTGATATTAATATATGCGTAGTAAGTTCAAACATGTTGCCTCCCGGTGTCTCTCCATCCCATAACAATCTGTTATCAATTACAACTAAAAACTGACTGCACTACTTACACACGGTTAATTTGAACAAGACTTAGCGGGGTTAGGGTGATTTTAAACCTGCAAGTATTCTTGAAATTTCAAAAGTAATTTCAGCGAACAGTGAAATAAAACCTTTAATAGACTGTCAAATATCAGCTACGGAAATAACCCCAAGATACTCCTTCACCAGCAGGATTACAGTAATTGAAAACAACAGTATATTTGAAATTGCATCCATTTTGTATGCCTAAAAAGGATTAGTGGTGAGGGTTTACAAACTATATTCCAAGAACTAATAGTATGATTAGAAAATATTTTTCCTTGTTCACTGAACAGGTCAAGTGAGGACTGAACTAAAGTAAAGAGTGTAGCAATAAAGCCCCTGCCTTTTATCTCATCCATTTCCTAATCCTTTAATTTCCGTCACTCTAGCTTTGTTTCTGATCTGCCTCGCTTTCTCATGGTCCTCCTCTGTGAGCCCCCATCCGTCTTTATTTGACTCTCGCTGTGTGTCTCCCAGTCTCTTTTGGGCTCTAATTTCATCAGCATGGGACACAAGGACGCCTTTTCATCTCCACCTTGTAAAAATGCATGACAAGAAACTGGAAGCTGAGAGCCAATCTTAGGACAACAGACAATTAATCTCCTTTTTTCCATTTTAATCTATCTCCACGCTCTCTTTCTTACTCTGGTCTTCTTTCTCCCCATCAACTCCATGTACCTTCTACACCCAGTTATCCAGGCCAATAAGGAAAAAAAGAGCCTGGTGATTATCTGTAATTCCAATTACAAAGACACAATAATTAGAGGAGAATCAGAGGTCTACCAATTACAAGAGACATCAGCTCCTTCCAATGACTCTGCTTTAATTAATCTTGAGTGCTTGAAAATAAGTGAAGCACAATTCAAAAGTGATTCATATGCCTATTTTTCTATTTTTAAATTGAGAGAAATAAAGTTGAGCCTTTTTCTTTTTTGTCTCTTTAAACTGCTCAGATATTCTAATTTATATCACTGACATTAATTCTCTGCAACTGTGGTCACAGACGAAGTGAATCCATTGGTTCTGCTGCTGGAGAACAGACCGCTTCGTTCATTCGCAGCCCATTAAAATATTCTTTCAGTGTTTCCCATTAACAGAAAAAACTGGTATTAGTAGAAAATGTGTATGTAAACACGGACCTGTTTGCAAACAGGTGATTTTAAAAACATAAGGTGGAACCACTGTGTATAATGCTCTGGGTTATTCTCAGTGAAAAGCGTGTATTTCTACTTTTCCTTTCTATTTTCACTTCACACCGATAGCCTTGGAACTTATTCAAACTTGGACCAAATGAAATGACTAGTCAAGTATGAGAAAATAGACAACAGTGCCTTCAAGGATGAATATTTTCTGAAACCACAGCTGAGTAAACTGCAATAAATTGTGCTAGTAAATCACTTGAGCTAACAAGCTAATAGCTTTGCCACACAGTCAGACTATGTGCTGCATAAATGTGTTTTGTGTGCCTTTGGAAACAAAACTTAGAGTTACAATATAGTAGTAGTAGTACTCATGGTAGTAACTATGAGTCATCAGAAGGAGTTTGAAGTATACTTACTGATGGAAACTGCCACAGACGTTTACATTCAGACTGGCTTAGTAGTAGAAATCAAGGACGACACACTAAAATAACCTCGTTTCCCCCTGATTTAGAAATACCATATATTCTTAGACACTACTAATTGTGCACTTTGCTGGTTTGTCATCCAACTGCTACTGCCAGCTTGAAATCAGCATTATGTTGGCTTGTTCTACATTTGTGTCAAGGCGGAGAGGTGAAAACTAAGCCGGGGATTTGAGTGCAGAAAATAGAGGGTATGTGAACTGCAGATCCTCCGAAAAATGCAATGCTGAGCTGAGCCAAGCTGACTTAGGGCTTTCAATGGGTGATCGCATTTCTAGTCTTTCCAGGGAAGGCCTCGGCATTAGAAGTGCTTACTCACCACAGAAGAGACTGGACCGTGCTGTGACGTAAACGCAGAGCTTGTTGAATTCAAAATTAGCAGCCCGAGAGAAAAACTGTTTATAAAGCTGGAGAGCATTCAAAATCAATTAGGCAATGCATGATGTAAATAGAAATGCTGATTTAGAAATGACCAGGCCTACTCAAGGTCAGAGTCAAAATGGGAGGAGTACTGAAACACACTACATCTAATACTAATTCAGCCGAGTACGAAGGAAAATCTCCTGCCACATATTATACAGGGCACACTACAGTAGGGCAATCAGTGTGAACGCTTTCCAGTGAACCTGGTCCATTTTAGTAGCAGGAGTGAGTGATCATTGAGCACTCAGCAAACTTAATAAGTGAAATATTAAAGACCTCTCATAGGCACTTAAGCTTTGATGGATGGAGTGGACCTTTCCCACCTAGTGATGTCACAACAGTGACCTGCCACGCTGACCCACTGTGGGGGACAAATGAAGGGACTCCGAGTGACGTAACATTAATGGGATGCTGTCTTCAACCACTTAGCCCAACAAGGAGAGTCAGTCTATGATGTAGAATCATAGTGATACCACTTCATGTTGCCCCTTGTTTATCTGTTTAGCTATATTTCTTTCCTACAGACTTTTTAATTGCACTCTCTACAATACATATACACATCATGATTTTTGGGGTTGTTATTTCTTTCTGTCTCTCTTCCTGTTCTATATCTCCTTCCCTGTTGTCTACTTCACTTTGTTGAGGAGCTGAATGATCAAACTGACTGGACAAGTCTAAAAACATGACACAAAAAAATCTTTAGCGTAAAAATATAATGAACAACACTGGATCATTTTACTTGTGTGCTGACCACATGAGACAGTACGATTCCATACATCTATTAGAGATAGAAACAGCAGTCATGCACTTTAAAGCATGGATTGCTAAGTATTCTCTATGCAACCTCTTTAACCAACTCTCTGTACTTGAGAAAGCACAACAGTTGTGATGAGACCGTGTGCAGTAGTTGAGAGAGAAAAGCACCTGAGGCTTGTCTCTAATGTTTTATGGAAAATGCATAACTTCTGTGCCTTCACATTAGAGCTGTGCTCCTCCACTGTTGAGGCTTTGAGCCAACTGAGCCATTAGGGCTGTACTGTGCTCTGAGATTGTGTTTACTGGGCAAACAGATGAAACATCACACATCTCTGTTGACAAAGGGGAAGAAAATATTGTACTGAGAAACACAATAGCAGAGTCCCGAATACAAAAACCATTCAGAGGTGATATATGCCCAGTGAAAAGATACACTAATGCAATACAGTGCAAATATACACAACAACACCAGCTACAGCCTAAAGTGCTTCACAACTAATCTACAACCCTGTTTCCTATTTGTTGCACTAATGTTCAACTATGTATATACTGTATATAAAGTGTGCCTTCTTGTGGTGCAACTCAAAGTCAAACCTATTATTTTTATTGTTGGAAAACAAGACAGATTTAGTTGCATGTTACACTGGTGCCAATGATACAATAATGTCTTACTGACTTAAGGTGGGCACACACTTCTTGACTGCAGAGCTTATGAATGAGATTTGGTCGTGACAACTGATCAGTTCAACCACATCTGTTCCTGTCTGTGCAGTCTGTGCTGACAGTTGTCAGCTGTCCAAGTCTGTTTTGGCACAATCTTGCTGGATTAGCAGTTTTCGACTGACAAATTTTGTAGGTAGATGCTTCTCCCATATTGGCAAAGACTAGAAATCTGTGACAGCTGATGGAAACAATCTTTAATCATGAGCTGTCCAGTAGGTGTAGGTCTCAGTCTTTAAGTGTGTTCCTGCTCAATGAAGCTACATTAATCAATGGTCAACATATTGAGATTGCATCAATTTTTATCATTATATCTTTTGGAACAATAGTTTAAAACCTCACGGTTCATAAACCTCAAGATCAGGGTCTCAGTTTAAAAAGAAGAAGAAAAAGAAGAAGGAAACTAGACTGCACACTTATTAGTGCTGATTATTAGAGAATATTTTGACATACGAGACAGGAGCTAGAGGAGTCATATCAAAGGCTTTGTTCACTCTACATGCTGAAGTGGCCCTTTTTGTTTCCCACTTTAATGTGTGTTGTCCTAAACTGGATTCATAAGTAAAGTCTGGCGATGTGACCACTGTCCAAACACAGTCTGGCTGAAATTTATGTGGTTTTATTAAATATCTATCTAACTCTCAGCGTCTCACACCACAGTTGAATAAACATGAACAGATGTGACCGATCAACACAAAAAGATGGGCTCTCAAAAGACTGGAATAAAGCAGTGAAGCTAGCAACTTGGAAACTTGGATACAGTCAAGAACACAAAGTCACTTTGTCCAAATATTATTATGATTTTTTAATGGTAAATACCATAATTTGGTGAAACCTTTTACAAAAAAAGTTGAAAGTCTACACTCCACATATTAATTGTTTGATTTCAAATTCCTTGTGGTGGTTTATAAACCCAAATTATGAAAGCTCTGTCTCTGTCATAAAACCTGCAGCACTATATGTATTTGTACATACTGCACAGTGCGTATATGCAGTCAAAGCAGCCAGCAAAAAACAATATGACCAACCAAGAGACACCCAGGAAAGAACATTCATCATGCGTTTTTCTATCCGCCCCCCAGTTTCATGGTCTCCCTGTGTGATTGATAGTCAGCATAACTGCGACTAACGTGTTGTCCGACTTAATTAGCAAAGATGAATAGCAGCGTGTTGAGTCAGTGTTGGTGTTGTAGAAAAAAAAAAACACCTGTGTGTGGAGGGATGCCCAGCAAAAGTAGTAAATAGGAAATAACAGTGCTTTGCCAGCACAGGTTAGTGTTGGCACAGGGCACAGTGCATTAAAGCAAAGGCCAAAATTGTTTATGTGCAACTTTACATTCATGATCATTATGGTCATGTCAGTTTAATATCTAGTCACGCTGATGTCTCACGACCCTGCCACCAGTTTCCTAATATTGTCATGCATGTTCCTCTAATCATTCTATGTAACATTTACTAAGAGAACCTCCTCCTGCTCACATCTCCAACGCCATAAAATTACACCTAATGACACTTTATAACTCTGGCAGCTGTTGCAGACTCAATAAAGTTACGCATGGTTTTACCCAAAACAACTTCAGCATACAATGAGTCTAGAGCAAATTTAAAGACTTAATAATTTAAAGCTGAAACATGGTTGTATGGTGGATGAAATGACTTTCACACCAAAGTGGCAGCACTTTTCTGTTAAGCCCCACCCCACATACTGTACAAATAATTAATAGGGATATTTTCCTAATTAATTGAACTTTAAAACTATGGAGCATTGTAAGAGGACTATACATGTGTTTCAACCATATCAAGATAAACCCTGTTCACATCAGGAATATCCACGCCTAATCCTGCACCCATGCAGGCATGTCCTTTAGATCGGGCTGACCCTTGTTCCACAGCACTTAGTAAAACATCAGGTGCTAAATCTTTTTGAGCTCAAGAACTCAAGACAAAGGTCGAGCAAGTGAATCCTTGGTCACTGACAAACAGCATGGGAGGAGTAGATTTAGACACCGTGAGCCCTGACAATGGAAAGTGACAGTGCATTAGCTCTGGAACTCTGCTCTTTTATAAGATGTGGTTTTGTCTACCCAGAGATTGCCAAACGTGAGCGAGACTGTTACTGAATACTGAAAATACAATTTTCTACCCACTGTAGCTACAACAAGAGCTGGAGTTTTTCCCCACAAAGAATGCTTTAATCAAAGGTTGCTAATAAAACTTGCAAATTGCTTATCTGATTTTTTTTCTCCTTTCTTATAGTAGTTCAGAAAGCTCCAATTGGCATCAGTGCACTTCGGTTCACAGGATATTGTCACATCTTAGGTCACAGATTGATGGCTGAGTTTTAGAAATCATTTTCAGTCGCATCAGTCCTGAGACCAAATGTTTAGGATATAAAAGTGAACTAGCAAGGCAGAGGCTGTGAGTTGTTTGATCTGAAGGTTTGGTAGATTGAGCTGCTAAGATTCATACTCAAAACATTTATCGTAACAGCAGCAGCCATAATCTGTCTCCTGAAAGTGAACAATGCTCATTATGGAATCAATCAAGTCAAAAGCCTTCAGATTAACACTATCACTAAGACACACTGTCAAATGTTTCAAAACAGAGGCCCACAGATGCCTTCTGGACAATGCCTCAGAGTTGAATAACTGCTCAGTGAAGGGGAAGAAGAGCATCACTCAGGCTTTTCTAATTCAAGCAAATGAAGACCGACCTTGAAGAATCAGGTGGATGAGAGACCAACTCCTTGACAGGTCAAGGTCAGCAAGCTCCTGCAACATGCCACTGAGAATAGACAAGAACTGACCTGTGTATTTTACCTGTATGTGAACCTTTTGACATTTCATGGTTTTCTGCATTGATTCATCATAAAATGTGATCCAATCTTCATCTAAGTCAAGAGTATTATCAAATACATTGTGTCTAAAATAATAATACAAATTCAGATCTCCCATGTTTTTATTGAAAACATCCATAAACGTAAGAACCCTTGGGAAATCCAATGACAAGGTGCTGATAAAGAGACAACAGCTGAGTGTCGCACCTCACATCCAGAGCAACACAAACACTAGGAAGAAGATAAGTGCTCAAGGTTATCCTAAGTGAAGATAAAATTATAAAGAATATATTTTGTTTGGTATTTTTTCCAACGTGGTTAAATCTGCCTGAAGACACAGTCAGTATAAAATTAGTGATTTGACTGACTGACAGTGAGAACTATTCTATTCTACAAATGTTTTTGATGAAGAACAAAAAATGAATAACTTAACAAATTTCATTAACAGATTTAATGTCTGTCTGTGCTTTTGCATCAATGATTAGACTAAATTGAATTGTTCTCTGTTTGTTATTGTGAGACACTGTCACAAAAGAAAATTTGTACATATGGCAATAATGATGTAGCTATTTTCTGCCAATGTTTCAGCCTTAAACAAAACTCTTCCTCTACAAAAACATTGTTTCACACTGGTGTTTACTAGTTTGTATACAGTACTTGTTCATGGTTTTCATACATAAATGTTTTTACTGACAAAGAAAACACAATTTAATCTAAATGGGTTTGGATTAAAATGATCAGAACAGAGTGAGCTGTGGAAGATGGGGATAAAGTGGTGCAACAACTTGAGATGAGATCAGTTCATTTAAAAAAAAAAGAAAAAAACCTCCAGATTGAATGGCTAGAGCAGACCTGGAGACCCATGATAAGACATTTTTAATTCAGGCATGAATGCAATGTGCTATGTTTGAGAGAACTGATGAGGATTGAAGGCTGAGTGAGGTTTAAGAAGAGTAGAGTTTCTTGTTCCAATGCGTTTCAATCTACATGTTAGGCACATACAGACATACTGACAGAAAGTATTTGGAAGAGTAAGCTGCATTTTGAGGCTTGGCTTCTCTGGTCGTCAGTATGGTATCAGTAACAGTATGAGGGAAGGTTTATTAGTAGCAGCAGAATTCCCCATTCTTTAAATCACACCCAGAAACCCACTTTTATTGTAAACAAGGCTAGTGGGCTGTCAGTTATGAATAAATATCTGTGACACTAAAATGAGTAGGGCTTTATGTTTCGGCGTCACTCTAACATCTGGCAACAATACATTGCTCAGTCAACAACATGTATTGTTAATGTGGTGATCTAGTTTGAGATACAAGGAGAAAACAGTCAGTGACAAAGGCCCTAGAGTTATGACAACACAAATGGCAATCACTGAAAGATGTGCCTATAACCACCAATTAGTAGATAGACATATGGAGAAAGAATCAAAACCCAACTCCCCTTTGCCAACATGAATTGAAGATGGCCTTATTCAACACCCAGAGAAAGTGCGACACAAGGCTGGTACAGCCAAACTGCAGTCTGGTTCAGCAATGAGGGCTTCCATTATGAACAAACTATATGCTACAATTAGCCGGATTTATAGCCAAGCAGAAAGGATAACAAGCAGCATGAAAGAAGATGGGTTGCACATGTATGTTGTGTGGGCTACGGTGAAAAGACAATAATTTATGAGGGTCAACAGCCAATTATGAGTCCTGAATCACCTTCCAAAGCAGAAATTTGCAAAATACATTGCTGACTCATATTGCAAACACTACAAGCATATTGAGTAGCCACTGGAAAGTGAAAATGCTCCCTCCTGTTTATAAACAAATATCATACATCCGTGCATCCCTACCCCACTCAGCCAGGTGTGTCCAAGCTAGCCTGGCAACGCCAGAGTCACATCATGCCTACTTTTTAAATGAGATGATGGTTTTCTGCAAATGAACCATGTAGGGGGTAATGATAGGCTGCATCCAAAACGTTCGCTTTTGACTGCACAGCAGCTTGGGTAAACAAAAAAAATGCATAAACTCACATATAATCAAAGAATTAGCTGTTAAGCATGGCAATAATATGGGATAACAATTAAACAGTTGAAGATTTATAATCTCAACAATAACTAACCTGACTGAATGTTAAGCTACACCAGACCAGATTGCACATGTATCCTATACAACTGACTATTTCTTCTGTATCCATGTTTCTTTCTCACTATTTGTTTTGCCCACTCTGGAAGGATGCCATTTGGTGATAAAGCAAGAATCCATTATGTGGTTTCACTTTCTCCTCTGACCTGTGAAAACAGTTTGGCTTTGTCTCATGAGGGGAAGGTTCTGAGTGAAAAATTAATCATTAAAGTATGTGACAACCTCTGCCATGGGTGACTGTAAGAGCATGAAACTGCAGTTAGACCAAACCCATGGCAGGGCAGAACAACTGAACAGACCTATGACTCCTCTGACCAAAACACTGCAATAAGGCCACCAGAGGCTACAGGCTCAGCAATCATACAGTATGCCTACCACCAAGCCAAACACAAAACTATTTGGGAAATATATTGCTTTTTCTGCAACACACCATCTCAAGAGGGGAAAAAAAAATCATCACTTCATGAATGGAAATGAAATCAGGATGTACACGATAGGAATTCAATCTGTGAGGCACTGAAGTTTGTGACAGAAATTAAACTGAAAAGAAAACTGTAGTTATGACTTTGTTTAATTTAGTAAAACTCTGGTACAAAATAAAATCTATTTTAATTTTAGTGTTAGGCTTATATTACGCCTCTAATGGCCAATTCCATTTCTATTAAACGACAACCTTTTTACTTGAATGTGCAAAGTCTTACTTGAACGGCAAACTGCGTATTTTAAACATCGAGTCTTCCACAATCCACCTTTAATGCAGTCAGGTGTTTTCATTTAAACCTGACAATAGTGAGAAATCAGGTGAGAACACGAGAGAGAGAAAGAGAGAGAGAGAAACCGAGAGGGATAGGTCAATTACACGCATGACATGCAGAATCACAGTGGCTCCATCTAAATGCTTTTCTTCTGCTTCATTCTCCCTTAGATCTTCTTAGACTGAGTGAGCATATTGGTAGGTCACTGACTAACACACCAGATTCATTAAACACACACACACCGATAGGTCAAACTAACAATCATGTGTAAATAACCACAGATGAGCTGAGAGCTTTCACACTCCAATTAACCAGTAGTGGAAGCTGACAGAGTAGAGATTTGTCAATCAAGCTCTCTTAGTGTCAGAGGTGGATCGATGGATCTGCATATTTCTGGCATCTCAGTCCTTGTTAAAAGTGTACAAGTCCATACTGAAGACATAAATAATTGAGATATATAGGGAATTATTATTTTACATTTAAAATGCCTCTTACATACGTCTAATAGATTCTGGACCTGAGAGTTATTAGTGGGGCAACTGTAGGTAGTGTTTATTCTACTAACCACATTTTCGCCCATTCAATTCCCTTCTCCTCCAGTCCACATGTCAAAGTGTCCTTGGTCACTACACTAATCTCCCATGTGTGTAGTCGCTTTAGATGAAGTCATCTGCCAAATGACTAAATGTAAAGGTTATGGCAGAGACTAAAATAACTACCTATGAGACGCATAAAGGACTAGTGAGGCTGAGCTCTAGCGTTTCAATGATGTGTTTTGCTCCTCTTATTCCCTGCAGCAACGTCATTCGGAGTTCTTTTCAGCCAAACCCAGGCCACTGCTCTGTGCCTTCAAATCAATCTAAAATGGCACATTACACAGAAAGCTCTAGAGCTCCTCTAGGCTCGGTGTACAAGCTAACAACATCTGGCATAAATGAAAGATCATCACCAAAAAAGTCCTCAAGCATTTCAATACTGTTTTATGACCTGTTTTAGTACTAAGAAGAGTTCAAGGTGCTCCTCCTTTTCTAGTCTCCTAGGTGTTTTTTTAAATTATGCAGAAACTTTCTTTGTGCTAATGCAGTATGTCACGCTGAGTCTTGTTGACTATTTTACTCATTTGCACATTTATTCTCATTGTAATTGTCTAATTGTACCCCAAAAAAATAAAATCTGAAATTTTCTATGTGCTAATCCAGAAGCATACCTGCAGGGATTGTATGAAAAGGAAAGATACTGAGGTTTGAGCCTACAACAAATCTGTGGGTCATAATATCTTGCACTACATAAAGGAAAAGATTTCAGAGAGGTTTGAAAACAGTAACGTTTGACATACATTTTGTACAAATTAATCACCAAGATGCTAGGTGTTTTTTTTTTTCAGATAATGGCACAAAATCCAATTTGTATCCCTTCAACAATTTAAGAAATGCATAAAGGAAACATGAAGAACTGTAAAACATACACTTGGAAAAATACTGTCCACAGTCTGCTAATGACAATTATGTCAGCTTTCACCTGCATTGGCTTAAATGCACGTGGTCTATTAAAAGGAGAGCCAGCTCACAGGATGTGCCATGTACAGCAATTAGATACATTCGCAAACCAAAAAACACAGCATGGGCACCGAAGCCTTACACTGAGCCGGTATGCCGTTTTTTAGGTTACTGTTCAAAGAAACAGCAGGCTACAAAACAACCTTTTAAAACAAACCCACCAGTATGGCTTAAATATACTTCAGTTCTCTCACAGGTAGACGGGATAATAAAAACCAATCGCCATAATAATCCATGATGCAGAAACAGACTGCCCTACATCTTCATCCATGGGATCACTTATTAACTAGGCTAGAAGATTTGCATTTGCTTGGTCATAAGAAAACATTCGCCAAAGTAGAGATCGGGATTTTTGGGAAAGAAAATTCTTGAATGTTGCTCTTGAGAGGAAGAAAAAATTATCTGTGTAGGTGTGTATGGCCGTATGTGTTTGTGTGCATACGTATGACCATGCATGTAGCTGTGTATGTATAAGAGAAATCGAGTAGAACTTGAGAACATGGCTGCTTGAAGCCCCCGGAGCTCAGTCACAGAGACAGAATACTGATAGAGAAATCCACAGTCTTCACACTCCACTAGCTCCTATCTCTCTATCTGCTCCCCAAACCTCCCTCCACCTCACTGCCTCACTCTGCGCTCTAGCCCTGATCTATCCCTTCCTATTTCAGGCTTTCTCTATCATTTTTATATTTGATTCATGCACACTCCAAATGCTCAGCTCCCACAATCCATGTTTCCCTCCTCGGCCAATATTCCCTCCAGATAATCCCACTTTATCTAATCCCTCTCCAATTCTTTTACTCCTAATATTACCATCTCTGTCACTCAGTCCATTTCCTTCTTTGCCACTATCTCTGAATGCTTGTTAGCTTTAGCAAAACTCATGATTCCCTCTAGCTTTGCCATCACAATTAAGAATCCACAGCACTAATCCATAGTGGGGGATAACATGAATACCTTCCCCCTGAATATGTTCCTCTCAATATGGGCTTAAACTGTGTCCCCACAGCCAGTGTTGTGTGCTCAAGTGAAAAACAACAACATCTTGACAAACTAGTGCAAAGTGTCTACATGTATTAGATCAGATATCCTGTGGACCTCGCATTTTGCTTACACACTTGCTTCTTTCTCAAACACATGACATGTAGTCTAAAACCAAAAACAGCTGCTTGCTTTACCACATGGGGTAAACCCAAGGCAGGCGGCCAACATTCCCTTATGTTTGTCTGTTTCAAAACCTCTATAATGTACAGAGGCATCTGTTTCAGTTCTCTCCTGCTCCTGAGGCTGTGCATCTCATTATAAACAAAGAAATAACCAACACTGCTTTTTAGGCATTGAAGAAATGTAATTATGTGCACATATGGGCAGTGCCTTCAGCCCCCCCAGCATCATTGCTTAGTGCAGGATTATGACAAAGTGGGCCAATGTGATTCCATTCAATGTTCAAAGCCATGTGAGCAGGGAAGACAACAGTGGATATTTTCATGCCAGCAGGAGGCAAAGGTCCAAAAGTACATACAGTGATGTCTTGCTCTGCACTTGCCACACTGATGCTTTTCCTGTACGATGTTCTTACTGAGTGTGAGTGCATATACGAAACTTTAAAACGTGTCTTACCTGGTGTGGAGTAATGACAGCATTCATTCAGAAGCAGAGGCGAAAGACAGAAAGAGAAACGGGAAGAGAAAACACATGAGAGACACATGGTTAGTCATGCACTGTACCAAATCCTTTTAAGAGTGAGTTAAATAGCATCATTGGCAAAGTGACATCTATCAATGTCACCGTTCCCACATTCATATTTGAACAGTCATTAATCATAGAGTCTGGACTGATGTGGGCCACAATGGCGCATGCTAGTCCCGTGCCCTGATTATAATTGGCATGGGCACCTTGTTGGAACTCTAAATACCCTCAGTGTAATCTCAAACTGTCAGGCAACTTTTGTGAAAACCCACACTTAACCAATCACCCCAGGGCCAGACCTTTCCAAAACCAGAGCTGTGATATTCATTTGTGTGTAAGCCTCGACATACTTTGTGTTTTCCGCTAAAATGAGAGTAGGTCTTCCTGCACAAGTCTCTGCTGTACTCCCCATTCGACATCTGCGTGCAGAAAGGCCAGCTGAATATTTGTAGATAATATTTTTCTATTTGCCATGAAGAAGATCTCTGATGAATACTACATATCTGTTCAGTGAAGGGCCAAGAAACACAGACCTTGGCTAAGTGGTGTCTGTTCTCAATGAAACAACAATGATTCAGCTGTAATTCACAGTGGATTGATCCTTCAAGCAATGTGAAGCTCAAACATAGGCTAAAATGGGAAAACGGTTTATTTTCTAGAAAACAGAAGCTCCTGAGTGATGAGGCAGAAGATTTACATTTAGTTTTACTGATTTCCACTTTAATGCAGAAGCTGAAGAGCATTCCCATTTCAGAGGGTAGTTATCTTAAATATTTATTTATAAATGATTTATAATCACTTTGTCTCCGTCAACTGTCATGCAAATAAATGACTACATTTTATTACAATTGCTCCTGACAAAAGCTTTATTTCACTTACCCCACACATGTAGTCTGAAAGGAATCAATACCCAGTGAAGTTAATCTTCAGAGCTTATACACAATCAAGGCTTAAGAGGATTTAGAAAAATCTCATGTTACATATGGAATTAAACACAAACATTTTAAGCTAAACTGTGGGCAATTTTATACTTTTGTGGCATAATGCAGACACTGAACAAGGTTTCTAACTGATTTTTTGAGAAACAATAAATATGCTGTTGATTTTATGACGAGATCTGTTGAAACAACTATTGCACTGCACTTTACAATGCAAAGCCATTCCTCACCTAATCAAATAGAGGAATATTAAGCTTCCATTAATGGCAATCAATGCAAAGATTTGCTCAGAACAATAACGTGCAAGCTGTTTTCCAAAGTTGTTTATGAAACAGTTGTTTGTTGGAAAAGCATTTACTGACTGCAGGTTCTGTGAACACAAACTCTAGCCTGTTCTTGCAGCCTGAGCTTGAGCAGTGAAATCACTGGGGAGCTGAAAGATTAGTTAAAGTACCTTGTTAGGTCAGTGTGTTGACTCAGCTCCAACACACTGAAATCTGTAGAAGGCATTTTTGATTCCCATGTTTACACAAATGGTGCCAGAGAGCTACATAGTACATTAAAGGACAGTTTAAATTTGTATTACATCTTTTCCACACAATGATCTCTTGAATTATTATGCATAAATGTGAAAGGGACACTTCACTGATTATCTCGGCTCCTCTAAAGTTGACAGGTAAACCGCATTTCCATTTCAGTTCATCTGTTTAACAAATGACAGGTAGTCCCAAGCCTTCAGGTGCAGAATACATCTGGAGTAAGGGACACATCAAGTAAATCTGACAGTTTCAGCTGGTATGACCCCTGTTTGCTGCTTCACTGTGCTTTTATCAGGAGGAAACAAATAACAAGGTGCTCTTTTAACTCAAAGTGCAATTAAATTGTTTTATTTTACGCATGAAATGATGCACCTTGCTTGTCTGAACTATATCTTATCTGCACTCTGTTGAGAAATACTGTTCTCGATTACCTTATTGCAAATGGTTGTGAGACCAATCTGAAAACCAGACCAATCACCAAGAACCATAGCAATTCTCCACTGTGTAAGAAGAGGTAACTGACACTGGAAGAAATGAGGCAGAGATAGGTTTGGTTCACTAACCGAGTTAGATTATATTGCACGTCACGTATTCACGTTAGTGCTTCAATTTGAGCAGGCAGAATTAAAGTGAGGTTGTGTGAGCTTGTGAGCTAAGTGTTTTTGGTCTGTTTGTTTGGACCCTTTGTTGCTGAAAGTGCAAAGTGGAGTGCAGTTAGACTAGTAATACACACAGCCTGTTCCCATTACTATCAGTGCACATACAATATAAAAATATTTTAATAAAGTTCCTTTAAAATATTGATTCTGTTTTGGAGCTACTGTATTAAAAGGGATTGCTTGTTAGGTGCTTTCATTGTAGACACTGGCTGAAGGTCAAATTTCATTTTCTAGATCATAATAAAAATAAAAAACACACTTCCCCTCTCTCTTCCCCGCCCCCCCTTCCTTTGAAGGCACAAAGATACTCTGCCTATCACACACACTTTTTTGTTTGCTCATATCAGCACATCTGATCACACCGCTTTTATAATGGGTGGCCTGGGCGTAAATGCTACTTGCTTTGTTCTCTCCTCACTTGCCCTGTCACTGCAGTGTTCAATTAGGCCTTGTAAGCCCCTGATCCAACCCATTTTAGCCTTCCCTCCAGGCTCATTTAAACACCTTCACTGTGACCTTCCCTACTGGCTGTCTAGCCCGAGGAAATGAAGCTACACACATACAAAAACAGGTGTACATGTACCCACTTCTAAATGCATACCTGATTAATCACAATTAGTGCGCAATTATATGCTAATAGCATGTGAGCATCTGTGTTTGCACAAGAATGTGTCTGCACTGAGCTAGTTGTATGTGGTACCTAATGTCTGTCAGCATTTCACTGTTTATATTCTGATTGCTTCAACCACTGAAACCCTAACTGTGAACTCATCACGACTAAAACCTCAGTCTCTCTACACTTGTTTCAATATTTATGTAATAAAACCAATGCTGCCTAGCTGATAAAATGTTCCTGCCGCTTATCAAGTGTTGTTGGTTTGCTGCCTAAATGTTTACACTGCTACAATACCAGGGGGAATATTATTGTTAGTACTGTATATCCATCCATCCATTTTCCATTTTCTTAACCACTTGTCCACTGAAGGGTCGCGGGAGTGCTGGAGCCTATACCAGCTGTCATCGGGTGAGAGGCGGAGTACACCCTGGAAAGGTTGGCAGTCCATTGCAGGGCAGACATACAAAAACAGACAACCTTTCACGCTCACATTCACACCTACGGACAACTTACAGTCACCAATTAACCTAACAAGCATGTCTTGGAAGCTGTTGTACCTGGAAAGAACCCATGCAGACACGGGGAGAACATGCAAACTCCACAGACAGGCACCCTGCCGACCCGTGGATTCCTACCAGGGCCTTTCTTGCTTTGAGGTGACAGTGCTAACTACTATACCACCATGCCACCCTTTAGTAATGTGTATGGAAAGAGTTTTAGTCTTAAATAAAGCAAGTGATCACAGTCAGAATCAATAAATGAATAATGAAGTGCTCATTTTAATGGACAACAGGGGCCATGGGGTAACAGAATATCATCCAAGGACAGCTATTATTAGATGTTTGTAATTATGAGCCGCTTGTTCATCTGCAGTGCCCCTTCCATCATAATCAAAGTGACATGATCACAACACGCACACACACATCCACACACACCAAGTCAGAATGCACAACTAAGCACCTGTCACCTACAGTACTACCGACAAATAAGAAATGAATCAAAATAATAATAAACTTTCTCTTTCCTTGACTTTCTTTACAACAGAAATAGAGCCACAAAATCCCCACGAAACAAGATGCAGATGAGCCAGAGCTGGTGGCGATGCCACCAGGGCGATGTGGCAGAACACTTTGTTCAGCTAACATAATCCGTAAAAAGGTTTTGCTGGTAGGAGACATTTGCAGCACAGGTTAAGTAAGAATCATGACCAATTATGCCAGTGTTATGCCAATTTTGGCTGTAATCAAAATTTGATTACCCCACTGGGTATAAATATGGTTACTAAATTAAACTGGACTCAACTAAATGAGTGTGAGGTTAAAGAGATGACTTTTCTATGTAATGTGCGTCCCAGATCTGAGTATTTCTGCTCTGATGTTGTAATGAATTTTAAAGGTTGCTAGTAGACAAAGGGAAAGTTTAGAGAGAGGACTGTAACCAGGCTTTGGTAAATGTTTGCTTGGTATGCAATTTATTGTGCTCCTTTTGGTCCTCTCTACAAGTCATACACCATAAATGTATCAGACTTGGCACTCTAGCTACAGCACCAATTGTAGGCATACAAAAGGCAAAGCCCATCACAATGCCCTATAGCATTGTTTCACACCACTAGCTACTATAAAAGTCTTGCGACACTTGTTTGGGTGCAAAAATGTGTTTTAATGAACTAGAATAAAAAAAAATCTGTATAAATAGAATCAAATATGCAGCAAATTATCTATTGTACAAAAATGTGTGGCCCATTTAAAAAGAACTCCGGGTGAAGGTCGAAATGAAATGTTCTGATGTACACAATGCTATTATTCGCATTATATCATTTTGCATTACCTCCTAATCTGCCTCTATCTAGAGAAAGTGGAGATCAAAATATTAAATGCATTAATATAAATAGATACTATTAAGTGCCATCACAATCAGAGCCCTCTGTTCAGCGTGCAATCAGCTGGCTGTTATGTGTAATCATCTATAATTCCTTCAAAGTAAACTCACACTGTATGTGTGAGACCTGGCTGCCACACTTTAAGGGAACTGTGAATATACCAATGTCCTGTATATAACAGTTTTGAGGTGCTGAGAACAAACTGAAAAATTTGTGGCTGTGACCTGATGATGACAATCATCTGTCACCATGAGGACAAGACAGCTGAGTTCTTGCTGAAACGTTGTTATTGTAGCAGTGTGGAAGAAATACTTTGCACATCATAATGTATTCCAAAATGTATAATGTATGTATTATAGGCTTGGATCTATACAAGGTGCGCCCAGCAATTATTGAGCATTTGGTAGAGATTAATCTGGAAGCACAATTACGCCGTGGAGAAGTATTAGAACAAGACTTATGCAATTACAGGAACAGGAGAAATGTCAGTCATTATTTGCAGACTTGGTCTTTTCCCTACAGAAATAAACTATTTACAAATCACTTTGGCCAGCACAAAGCTACAGTCACCGGCCACACATATATTTACACAATGATTTGATTCTGCAGCATAAGTCTGGCATCAGTCTGATGAAGCAGTTCACGTGAGTGCAGTGGAGGATACAGCACAGACCTGACAGGGTCAGCATTTTTCTCTTTGTAGTTCTCATCCGAGTAGCCTCTCAATCTTGGCCAGGGGTCCAGCTTTTGATGGAGCTGGACTAATGCAGGTTGCCTAGATAGGTTATTTAGCCTAATTTGGGTGGGAATGAACAGGGAATAAAATGAAGAAGATGGTAAAGGTGATTGATTTGGTGACAGGAGGATTGTTGTACACTCTAAAACCTACAATGTAAATTGTGCCCACTTCCACATTTCTTCACGTGTTTATGTATATGTACTGTATTGTTTTTTTGAAACTGTAATTTTATTGGTATTTTGCTTTATTCCTGGATTTCATATGGGCATTGGTCATCACGTCTTTCCACTTTCTTCCCTTACCTCAATAGTTCCTAATGTTTGAAGTGACTAAACCTAGCAATTATGGGTCAGGGTGATTTGTTAGAAAATGATCTAAGACAGTGAACAAAGTTGAAAAATGATCTGGTTCACAGGGTCCGGTGGGAGTTTGAATCGGGCTTTTAATAAAGTCTTTGATCAGTGTCTTGGGACTATCAGACGAATGTTCAAGGATACCAGAGAAAACGAGACTGTCCTGTGGGCTTTGTGTCTGAATGTCTAGCATGAATATGCTCATGGTTTTATTAGACTGCAGGAAAGTTGTGGTTTAATTCACATCTTGAGTAGAGTTTGTTCAGCTGACAAGAAGTTCCACTGACCTTTTAGATTAGATATGACACTGGAACAAACCATCAACTCACTGAGTGATTTGAGAACTAAAAACAAAACAAAAACACAGCTGTCACTAAATCGTATACATATTGTATCTTGATTGGTTTCAATTAATTTGATTACAATTGAACTACTCTATGTTACTCTGCTTGTGTCTAAGCGTAATTACATTATCACAGAGTATGGTGGTTATGTTAGTTATGCCCTACTTGCATTATTGCCTTAATCAAATTATGACTGAACTGAGGATGTTAAAATAGTAAACACGGCTAATGAAAACATAACTGTGTAATAATATGTCATATTTGTAAAGCAAACAGAGCACTCTCTTCTGTTAACAAAATGTGTATGCATTTAACCTTTTCAACTATTTAACAAAGTGCAGTTACAGGACAACAATCAATCGCCATTAAAAAGAAAAAAGAAATTAGTCTTTTAAAGGGCATGGAACCCGAGTTAAGAGATGTTTTCTTACTACCACTACACCCAACACACAGGAAATTAATGTCAACCCTACCATATGTCAACTTACAAAGTGTCTCAATTTAAAATTATTGTTTACTTAGAGACATGAGAGGCTCTCTAATGCACTTCACTTCCTTGAAGACCCTGCTATTGACAATCTCTAATACACTCTTTACTCTATCATCTGCCCTTTGTTACTGGTGATACAGGATGAAATGTATTGAACCAAACACCCTGGATCCATGGAACCAAAAGCAGAGCCTGGATGTAATAAATGTGACACATCATACTGTCAACATTTTGCATTTCATACAGCTCTTTATTTTAAGCTGTCTCACCTCTTGTAATGCCAGCTTTAGTAGTACCGCTCCTGTGTGCCAACAGCAGTTTGAGATGCCAATAATGTTTAACATACCACTGCCAAACTAGAGACCTCTTACTTTCAAAAAAGCTGTTCCATGTTTCAGGCAAAAATCACAAACTCTACTCTTCGCTTCTTTATAACAACTAACAAACTCACTTTGTCAAAAGTTCCCTCTAATCCCTTTACTTAGTCCTGTAGTAAAACTTTTGTGACACATCAACGTACGTAATTAGATAATGGATGTCTTGATTTCTTTTTCAGATATGTTTTCTAAATAAGACAAATCTTGGGGTACATTGGTAGCCTAATGGTTAGTGAACATGCCATCTCCACATTGAGTCCAGCTGGGAGCCTCTGTTACATGTCACCATCTCTCTCCCCCTGTGCTTCCTGTCAGCTTCCCTACTGTCAAACTACCTAATAAATGCCAAAATACCAAATAAGTAATAAATAAATAAATAAAATCTTTTAATAAGACAAAACTATTTTGATTTACAAAAATACTAATAACTGGTATCCTATCTTTAGCCTGTATGATCAAATACTACCATATTGACATACTGTAAAGTTGGTGTGACCACATGCAATACATGTGTTCACCAGAGAAAGCAGCACCTTAAAATGTGACAATATTTGATGGAGAGAGCTCTTTGGGGGTGTAAGCCATTGTGCAGGGCAGGCTGAGACTGAGTCACATTCCACCCATGTTTCCAACAAGACACAGAGATGGCAGCTTTCACCATTTTTCTGCTGTCCTACACTGAAGAAGTAGGACAGCAGCCGACACAGTCACTATGCTGACTCAGCCCTTACAAACATGTTTGTTGCTTCCTGTTCTGCAGGGGCTGTGGTTGTTTTGCAGGTTGTCGTTTAATGATGACGACAACACGGCTAAAAAACACACTGCTGTCTTCATCGTCATCACCACCGTGAAGCTGATCACTAAGCATAACAAGCTTTTTGGACAAAAGGAAGGAAACACTCGAGCCGCTGCATACAGACAGTGTTTTCAAATGCTAATGACTCACCTGAGGCACAGTTAGACAGTTAAAGCACTCAACTGAGTAATTCCCTAAATCAGGGTGATGAGCATTTACTTGCTTCTACAGAGACACCTGGCCCTAACATATACATAACATTAGGTCCTTTAGAAATAACAAATTACAGCAAACTAGCACCTCCAAAATCCTCTTACTCATTATGATAACGTTCTTACATGCTGCTCCAGACTATCAATATCTGCTTATTCTGATGTGATACTTCTCTTTAACAAAGACATTAGTGGACAACAATAACACTGTTCTGTTATTTAAACAGCTTCTTGCAGCAATGCCATGAGGTCAAATGTGTTTCTTTTACTGTAAATGGATACTGAACAGCACGAGGTACAGTGTGAGGGGAAAGTCGGTGTGAGCGTTGTGACAGGGAGAGCTGTTTTGAAGTTTGTTTTCCTGCTCTCATAATCCACCTACTCAAACCCCTCTGCGAGGAGGCAGAGCTCTGCGCTGAAGAAACACAGCTGCTTGAAGGCTGACAGCCAAAAAAGACAACACAGTGCAAAAATGAGGATACTGGAATATTAGCATTGCATTTAGGATTGTGCATTTACCCTAATGTCCTCATGTCATTCACAATAACAGGCAAGACATGCTCACTAGTAAACAGTGGCAGCCTGTTTGACAGTTCAATTCAAGAATGAATCAACTCGCCATCACCTTGTAAAGTCTTCTCGCTGTCTTGATCATCACTAGATTCCCACTGGATTATTATATGGTGCTTTACATACAGAGCTTTACATGCAGCAACGGCTGATGAGTAGAATTAATTAGCAAGCAGCAGGATGGCTCTAGGGCTTATGTAATGTTACACCCACTCTGTCAGGCCATATTAGCCTAGTACAGAGGGGAAAAGGGCATTTGCACAAGCAAATGAACAAGGGAAATAAAGGAACAGATTCCTTCCACTCTGGATGAGTGCCAGGCTGTGACATAGCACGCTGTAAAAATCCTACAGTCCTGTTAGGATATAGCTGGCTATTTGTAGAGCTATATGTGTTAGGTAAACAATTATTCATTATTAAATTGCAGACATTGGTAAATTGTTAAAGACGGACAGGTAAAACGTGAAAGAAAGATGATGATTAAAACAGGAAATAATGGTGCAGGTTTTCTTTAACTAGCTCAATTGTGTCTAATTATCATTCTGTTGTTCATTTTGCATTACACAATTAACTATAATGTTTTGGACAGTTAATTCTGCAAGTACACAGACTTTATACAGTCTACAACCTGGATGACTTTTAAAGGGAATACCAACTCCTATCAACCACAACAGTGGTGGACCGAGGCCAGCATGAGAAAAACATAATGCTGGCCATGATCAATAGATGTCAAAACACAGTGCTACCAGCTTGCTGTTCAGTAGCAGACACCTGAGTGTCCATAGCGACCCCTGCCCACCACATTAAAAAAAAAAAAAGTTGGGTCACAGATTTTACATCAACGGGTCAGGTGCAGATTTCATTTAGATACTGTATAAGTGTAGGTAAGGTGTTAGGTCCAGTACTGGGCCTTGCTGGTGTGGGTTGCAATTTGGACCAATGCAGGACTCTGGTGCTAAAAGTTCAACAAGAAAAGGTCTAGTTCCCGCTGTTACCAACTTGCCAATATCTGTGTTTCATCGATGACACATTAGAAAGTAAATACATGTTGAGCTGAAGTTGTTGTGTAGAATTGTGTTTAATGGCCTGTGGAAACCAGGATTCCTGGGAAGTTGACCCCTAACCCTCCGTACCTGGTAGTCATACAGTTCCAGGGACTTTGGACTACTTAAGACTCTTCTAGCTGGGTAATGAATGAGTATAGATTATCATGCTTTTCATATAATTTCTGTTCATATAATTCTAACAGCAGGACACATTTGAGTGCTGCTGCAAAAATCTGTTCAGTTATTCAGCAGCATATATAATAAAACTTGCAATTCTGGCCACAGGAAGTATGGTTAACTATTTTAATGTTATTGTCGTCAGTGGTTCTTTTGTTAATTTAAAAAAATTGTTTAGGAAGCCTCAAAGTTTCCAGTTAACATGTAATGACAACACTGTTCTCAGGGGCAACATCTCTTTCTTTCAGAGTAATGGATTTCAGGAGGAACTCTGAACTTAATTTCCTGCTTTGTCTTTCTTTGTTTTTGTATGTATGAACACAATGCAGCTGTTCTGTGCAACTGAAGCAGAATTAAGCCACCTCAGGTATATACTGTGATAGAGAAGGTCAGGTCACCACCATTAAGGGATACACTGGTCACTGTCATAATGATAGCACAGCTGTCTGTCTCCAAAAAATATATATCAGAGGTAACAGCATCAATAGGAGGCAGCATTCAACTAGGATTTACTTTCAGGCTATGGACATCAGTCTATACACAGAGGCTCTCAAGAAAAATCCCTCACACTTGAGTGCATTGCTGTAGTTCACCATTGATTTGCTGACTAAATTAATACATTCAACAGTGAATGCCAAAACATCTGCAGGGCATTTAGCACACACAGAGAGAGTCATGACTTTGGAACCTACGTGTTGAATACCACCCACTGTGATGAGGTGTTAAAGAGGGACCTCAACCACAGGCTGACCCCCTGCACATCAAAGAGTCAGACTGACCTTGGTTTGCTTAGGGAGAAAACTAAAATGCAAACATGCACAGGTAATGCAGAGATGTTACACAGTGGCAACATTCCTGAGAGACTGCAGAGGAGGGATAAGAGGAAATGCTGACTTGACCTTCAGTGTCCACTTTTTAGATAACTTATAAAATAAAAAAAAATGGGGGCACCATTTCTATCGTAAGCTGTCTAAGAAATAGAGCTGCAGTGCATCAAAATGAGAAAGTAACTGTCAAAAACTGATGTGCAAAGACAAAAAGTAATCACAATTTATGACCTGTGTCTGGATGATGACAAGAGCGCAAAGTGTAAACATATACAGCTGATATAATGTGAATGCAGCCAGGTAGAGCTCACGTACCTGAATCTCAGGCAGTGATTAGGGGATGCATAGGCAGCTGCCATAAAAAGTTGGCTAATACAAAGACTACAAATAGACTTGTTTCTGTTGCTGGCTCCCTAAAGAATTAAACAGATCAGCTTGTCAAGCTCTTCAAGTTAAACTGACCCATTGTGGCCACTATGCCGTGACACGGTAGACAGAAAAGAGAGAAAAGTGGATATTTCCAAGATCCACGAAACATGAAATGAACATACCATCCTACCACAGTTCACAGAAGGATTTTTCCTATCTCCCCTAAGCATTCTTTGGCTATTGATAGGAATGCCAAAATACTCCTTGAAACAGGTTCATCAAAGCTTGGTCTGACTCAAGGTTTTGAGTTTCCCCTGGGAGAGAAGTGGCACTTCCCTAAACAGGTAGAGATTTTGTAGGCTGTTCAGAGCAACCAGAAGCCACTGGGGCTAAGTCTATCAAAGACAGATTGAGAGAAAAGCGACACTGCTTTCATGTGAGTCAAATGGATATAAATAAAATTAAGTAGCTTCAAACGTGCCTGGCAAGATTGTTCAGTAAAACTGGCCACAAACCCAGAGACCAGGTTGAGCATTCACAATGAGCTGAAGAGAAGTGAAGAGACAAGAGGTACCTTCTCTAGAGCTGCTCACTTCTGTCATGTTTACTGGCCTTGCTGCATGTTTGGCTAAAACGATTCCTCGAGTAATAATAATAATAATTTGATTACTAAAAAACCTCAATGCTAATTCGTGGCCCCAAACTGAAGTGTGTGTTGTAAAATCGATAAAGCCTTCCACTACAGAACATCAAAGCTTCAAGGTGTAAGCAGAAAATGTCCACTCCACAGAGTGAACAGGCTAATTAACATAACATAAATGAGGTGTATTCACATGAATAAGTTTCAGAAAGTTTGGCTTTGTAAAAGTGGTGGGAAGAGGATGAAATAAATATGAGAATAATAACACTTCTTCTCAGCTAGTGCAGTTTTATCATAGTAATAATAGAGAAAGTAGCTGGCAGACAGCAACTAGAATATGTGGAGAGATTATTAGTGCAAAATCAGTTTTCTTTGTGTCACTTACCACAAAAGACAACTGCAATTTAGCAAGTGTGCTGTAACTGTGGATGGGACGGTGTCCAAACACAGCACTTTATACTTCAACACACTCTGCACAATCTCAAATTACAATAAATGAAAATCTTATAACACCTACTAATTAAGTAGAAATCCATGCTTGCTTACGAATTGTTTGAAATGCCTCACTCACAAACAATTTGCAGGAGGCTTCAACAGCTCTTTGCCACATTGAGATCCTTTGTTTCCATTTAAAAAAAAGTTTTTAATCTAAACCAGTCTTCCTATAGTTCCTCTGCCTGCTCCAAAGCTTTGGGATCTAACATTTACTCTAACACTTCTTGTTTGTCTGCTCTCACCCAATTTATGGGTTAAGGCAAAAGAACCCACACATTTCTCCCAACACAGCCACGCTGTACCTGTTTTACGTGCTTAATGTGAAGATCTTTGCAGCCACATACAGCCGTCCACCACTTAATTCACTGACCCAAAGAATCGCCTTCCTAATTCTTGTTCATCTACTCTATTTACTTCTGTTGTAACTGAACTGCCACACTGTGTGACAAGATGCTAATAGTCCTTGGAAGAAAGTGAACCATCTTCAGCTGAACTAATGCCACAGCCTGGCAGGGAGTTGAAGTAAAAACTTTTAGGGTGCAAGCATCATTGAGAACGAAGGCAGACACTAATCATTTTATTTCCATCTCTCAAAATTGTAACTGAAAATAAAACTTGATTAATTGCACAGCCCTCACCTATCCCCCATCATCTTCTCTCTATATCTCACCTTGCCAGTCTCACGTCTGTTCACTGCATCTTTGTATTTGCTGCCATCTCTTAAAACTTGCTGGGAAAATGTACCATTTGCTGAGGAATTAATACCAAAAGGGACTGATTTCAGAGACAAGACAAGAAATTAATGTATCCTAAAAGGTTTCACAGCACAGTGCCTAGAAGTAAAATGCTATTTAATTTTATTTCTGTTACTGTTACATGTATCCTGCTTAACACTAAAGGTTTAACAAAGGGTTTTGACTTATGCTGTCTTTATGGGCAGGGACCCCAGTTACTCAGCCTGATCAAAGCAGTGACTAACCCTCAATGAGACAAGGCCGGAAGATCTCCAGATAGATGAATAGATTAGCATCATTAATGGCAGTGACACAGGGATTTAATTGTGGCTCTCGTATTCTGGATTGCATGGCCCCCAGTGGGCCACGTCTCAGCAGTGAAGCACAGCCAAATCCAGCAGACACAAAGAAAAGAGGAAAGCAGGGCTGACTGATTGGCTGAGATTTTAATTTTATAGATCTAGATCTATGGCTACACTTCCATTTCATTTGGAGAGAGATTCTTGTTCATCTTCTTGCCTCCACTTGACAAGCAAGCTAATTATCAGTGGCTGGGACTTGCCCAGAGATCGCCAGAGGACTCATGCATGAAGCTTTGTAGTGCATCTTAAAAAGTGAAGAAATTTACAAGGTAAAAGGGCTGTGAAGTAGAGTGATGAATGATAATGACTTAACTGGTATTTGGTAGTGATGCTTGGAGTTTGTGAAACATGGCCACGATACATATGCACTGGTCTCAGTCAAGGATGGGGACCTATGGGAGACCTTTAAATCTTCTTTATAATGTGCATTAAATATTTATTCATCAACACAAAAAAATCATCTGCACCAAATATTCCATTTATGCAGTGTTTACTTATTGTAAGTGATTCAGCTAGAGCTGCATGACCCGTCTACTTTGTGGAACCTTTTCGTTTTGACAAGTGGAAAATGTTTATTCGAAGTTAAGTAACTAATCTTACTCTATTCATCTCATGAACTGTGTCATGAATGACTGTTATGAATGATTAGCTGACTCTAGCTCTCTCATAGTGAGATCTAAAGGTAGCATCTATAAAAGGAATAGAAAGAAAAATATATTTACTAATCTGGAGCTGTTTGAGATATTGTCAATGTGAAAGTGGATTCCATTTCATTCTGTCTATTCCTGCCAGGGAGCTAACACCAGTGAGCCAGCTGCCCATAAATATAATGCTGATGTCATGTCAAAACAAACAGATGAATTACGGAGCATACTTTCAGGTTGCGTCCTGTCTGTGCTCAAACTGATAATTAAAGTGGATTTCTGCACTCAGATGAAGCATCTGCTACTGACAGTCCATGTGTTAGTGATAGTGTTGTTTTTAAAATAAGCATAATGATGATGTCTGTCCTGCCAGGGAGATAACACTTCGTGGCAGGGACAGACATGCACATGTACCATAGGGTCATATTTAGCGGTTTTGCATTTTCCAAAGAAAATAAATATTTTCATGACTTGGAAATATGTTTACAGGTTAGCCTATAACGTGTACTTTACTGACAAAAAAATAAATAAATTCAATGTGATAAATTATGAAAAGCACTTTATGCAACACAAAATGGTATTTATCTGAAGCAACTGAATCACCAACATTCAAAGTACAGTTTTTTTTTTAATAGAAACTGCATAATGGGATTGGTGCCAATACTCTGCCCTGAATGTGGTTGTTACCATCAAGCACATAGTGGTAAACAATCCAACCTGATAAATATCTGTCTTTATGACAGACTTGAAAATTTACGTTCCAGCATTTGAGCGTTAAATGAAATGAAGCAAAATTCTGATTCGTTATAAACTATGACAAACCAATATTTCTTCATCACTTTCTCTCAGTGACAGATCTTTGTTGAAATTTCAGTCATACTCAAATACGCAAGAATTAGATATCAGAGATGGTTCCACTGGTTGAGTGAGTTCTATTATGTCAAGCAAACTGAATCGATAACAGTAAAGTAATTCAGAGTTTATTCGGTAATATCCAGTGCTATAAAATAAGATCATCAACTGAGCTTTGTGGATGCTGATAGAACTACAGCGCTCATGACTTCTTCTACTTTAACCTCTTTCTTTCTTTTTCTTTACTCAACTATTTCTCACAGATGGGAGAACAGAAGATAAAGCAAAAGAAAGCAGCAGAGATAAGGGAGGAAAATGCCACATCACAGCACAGTAGAGGCCTATTTAATCTGCGAGGACCAAAGCATGACCAAGGCTAAGAAACACTATGAATAAATGACATGCATTATTTCACATGGATCTGCTTTGACTTTCACTGTTTTTGTTAACTTTGTAATTTTCCTGCATCTCTCCACTCACAGCGCCACGCCTGCACAAATGGGAGCTTCTGAAATGCGTCCAGAGTGCCAGCATGTTTCTCCTCCCCTTTGTCTGTGCGGTAAAGAATGTCCCCACACTGCTGCAGTGTAAACGTCCCCTGCTTTGCTGATGGATCTTCGCAGGGTGGATTCAACAGCAGGGTCTGACTGAATTTCCCACCATCAGAATAATCTCAAGCAAACAAATGACACCACATGCACAGATGCATATAAATGTGTGTAAATCCACAGCCACTGTGCACATTTTCACTTATACATAAATACACAGAGAAAAAAATACAGATGTACACATGCACAACAAAAGTGAAGACATACACACACACGACCTGAATCCAAACACTTGTTTCATTCCCACACTATTTGTCTTAGCCAGCTTAAAATGATTGTCTAACACGTTGAATAATATCCCTCAAAACATTTTGCCCCATCACTTGTCCTTGGCCACAGTACACAATGGTACTGGCAGTTCCACAGTGCACTGGGAAAACCCTGCATAAGAAAAGATAGTTCAGCAGCCACAACAGAACAGTTTTAATAACAGAATCTAATGCTAGATGCTTTTCATATTCAAACAATCCCCTCTTCAAACCCAATTACCTATTCATCATGACCACAATGCAACAATATCAATGTACGAGTTGACAGCTATGATTATTTCTGCTGACGCGATTGTACTTCCCAGTTAATTACGACTTTTAGTATTAAAATACCCACTTTTTCCATTAGAGCAGGCTTTTATGACCCTTAGGTGGCTGTTGAGCTGCAAAACAAAACTTAAGATGGACTGTTGGACTGTTAGGTAATCACTATGTGGAGACAATTATCTCCTCATATTCAATTCAAGCATAGTGGATTTAGTTTTGATATATCTGCAAGTCGTGTTAGGAAAAATTACCATAATCATCTCATTTTAAATGATGTATTAGGTTAGTTAAGGCAGCATTATGCCTCTGCAAACTGTTTAGGGTGCTTTTTCTAACAATTGCTCTAGCAAGTATAGTAGATTTGCACAGAAAGGAGTAGCTTGTGGCAAAGAAATCAGTGGATTTAGAATTAAAGAGGTATTAATAGTGATTAAAAAATACATAACATTACACAGATGCTAATTAGTTTTCTGCTGCTGTCTGTAACTGTTGTGATACTCTTGAATTTATTGTTAACTGAGGCTTTATGTCTAATAAACTGAAAATTACAAGTCATTATCAAAGTAGGACCGCTATGAATTTGAGCAGTGCGTCTCATTAAATCACTGTTATCATTCTCCTCTGGGTGAATTGGTGTTCCTTCCTTTAGCTCAAGAGAAGTACGTTCAATAGAGGTGTTTGAGTTCTCACTGTTGGGCAGCTGTGTTTAGGTACGAATTAAGTTAAAATACCTTCTTTGGGCTTTGTATATGTTTACATGGGTCAGGGGAAGGAGAAAATAATCCCTGTGGAATACTGGTTTTCAACACATCTGTTTGTGCTCTAGCACAGGTGTAATTTTTAATAGTATTTAGTAGTATTTGTTGACTGTCACATTATTTTACTCTGTACTAGGGGGCTTTAACATGTCATCATGTGCGATTATACATTTATTTTTGTTGTATTTGTTAATGTGTCCGTAAGACAGAATTATAATAACATTGAAATTTTAGATTGTGTCCGTCTTCTGTGTCTTCCAATTTCCTACAAGTATAAGTGAAATATTTGTGTGCCATATCACACCTTTCATGATAACACCAGTGTACATTTTTACATGAAAAAATCATTTTGCTGTGTCAATAATATAGCGACATAGTATAGTCTGGACAGATTTTAATCATTGCCTCAATGTTGAAGTGATCTGCACCTTCACCTGCCTGCAAATAAAATATTTTCAATGAGAACAAGGCCTGTAATCAGTACTACTAACATGTTTTCAGCTATTTCAATTGTGACTTTTTTATGAGAGTTTTATCAATTAGTCGCTGCAGCCCTAATGGAGTTGCAGCCTGTGACACAGCAAAGGAGACGAAGAAACTCTTGAAGGCACACGTAGGAAGTTAGCCTTCATACACCTGTTCCTCTGGTTTGAAAAATTAAACCAAAGACCTGTTAGAAGGCTCTTACTGCCAAAAACATCATGATGTGCTTTATGAAAACCCTGCAACTGCAGACCTGTGCTTGCACTTTAATCTTCCAGGCCACATTCACAGTTTTGTAAGATCATTCTTAATGAAGCCCAGGTTGCTATGCCAGCAAACGGTGTGAAAGTAGACATGGTAACAGACTTAAAGCTCTATAGAACAGAAGCAGCATTGCCTTTGAGTTTCTGTTTACGTCAATGTAAGTCTGTCGGCATGGTTACTATAGCAATCACTTGGTGATTGATATCATTGTCCTAAGGAGTAGCCATGGCAATTAATTAATATTCTTTACAGGAACAAAGACACCTAGCATTTACTAGTCAGAAGACCAAGTTTAAAGAAGAATAACAAAGAGAGGAAACCAACAGTAGACCTGAGTGTATGGTTAGCTCCCAACCCCCTGTCCTACAGCAGCTTGACCATTAGAAAGCCATTACTCAGAAAGGACAGATGATCACTAGGAGCTTCATTTCTTCCCCATTCCCCTACAGCAATATTGCAGATGACGCAGCACTCTGGACAAACAAGAAGGTATGGACACTGAGATCATAGAGGTGCTGCTGTCTTTGCACCATATGGCAAAACCATGACTCACCCACTTCTTCTCATTTCTATCAGTTTTACCATGGACGGCAGTAAAGGCTTTTCTTGCCGAGAAAGATATCGCCTTCCGCCAAAGACGGCACTGTGAGGCCTGCCGTCAAGTCAAATGAATGCAGATGCATTTATGAGATGCAGGCTTCTGCTTCTGCAATAATTTCTCTCAGTGGGGGTTATCACTGCAAAGCACCCTGCGTATAGATCATCTGTTAAACACATCTCATCTCTCATGCTCTCTCCCTTCCAACCTCCTCAACAAAACAGCAGCTAATTAGTTCTACCCAGTTTTGTACTAATTTACTGCAGTGCTTTTCCGCCAGTTCTCAAATCTCAAAAGGTGTTTAAAAATAAATGTGTCTGTGCTATTGTTTTCCATTTGTGTGTATTTATGCTTGTCATTGCGTTTCGCCTGATGAAGATATGTCTTGCTGGGATGATGTATGCAAGATAAATGACTGTGAATCAAACTGCGAGCTTGCAGCACTGGAGAGAAAATGAGAGAGACGCACAATAAGGATGAAGGGAGAGAGATAGGGAGTCACTAAAAAGAGAGAGAGACAAGAGCCACTGAGCCTCTGGGCTGAGTAATTGTAATGGTGTCAAATGAATAAGGTCATTACTGTTAATGTCTTTCAGGGCATTACAGTCTATTTGGTATGTCCTTTATACGCCACCCATGCAATGCCTGGAATATGACACTCAGTCTAAAATATAATTTGCATCACTGGAATATATACCAAACAGATTGATACTCTCTATTCTGTTTTGTCTTAGTTTTATGCACTGTGATGACTTTATACTAATAACAGTGGAGCAGCTTTTGGCTGCAGATTGCCTCTGGTGAATATTAAAAGAACTAAAAAAAAAAAGTGTTCTTCTGCATTTTCCAGCATTATGTTTTTATTTTATCAAGTGATCAAAAAATCTCTTCCTGAAAATGAATCCGACAAATCCCGACGATTAATAAGTGCAAGAGTTTCTTTATTCTTTTCAGTCCTTCTTGTATTAATGTTAGAATTAAAAACAATTAAAAATGTTGTTTTTTTTTTACAATTTAAAGATCAACTGATGAATCAAGAAAACAATTTACAGACTAATTAATAATAGAATAAAAATTAGGTGAAACCTTAGTACATACACAAGCATATTGATATCTATGTGCTGCTAATGACCCTTGACCTCATGAAACGCCAGGCGCTGCCCAGCCCCATTTGTCTACTTGATGTGGCCGACAGTCTGTCTACCCAGCAGGTCCTCTCAGGCCTTTCTTTCGGCCACTGACCCATGCTGATGAAAAACCAGGCCGTCTGTTAACTTTCTCAAGCCAGGCCTGTTGGCACATGGTGCAACCCTCTGCCGCCCACAAATACACACTCATGAGCACCCTTGCACTGTACACAAACTGTACACATGCTGATCCTTTAGCACAATTATTGATCCATGCGTGCCAATACTAGACAATGATGAGAGACCATATGCATATAAACATATATATATGCACATAAAGTTGCCATTGTAATAAGCCTGGCACTGGGTTGCTGTACTAACACCATGACTCCTGCCATATGGTCAGAGACATACTGCTCTTCATTAGGGCTCAAAGCAAATGCCCTTCAGGGCTAAGCTATATCTCACTGACACATCATCTAAATGGCCTAAATTACTTCATAAACATCAACTATATTGCTTATTCTCAAAAGCAAACTAGGTCTTGAACATAAAGACGTACTGTGTAGCAACCAAAAAATGCTGGGTCAGCTAATTTATCGGAAATGAAGTTTTGTAATCACTACAATCAGGAAGAAGAAGAAGAAGCATGGACCTACAAATATAATCGATTAAGGTTTGTGACTGTGCATCTGATCAGTACATCAGAATGTAAACAAGTTTCTTTTCATCTCTACAGTCCTGTCTCTACTGTCTATTCTCTACTCTGCCTAAGTCACCTTGTATACATACTTGATGTATGGCGTAATGAATACTTTTATTGTTCATTTCCAACATTATGTCTTCTCCTAACTCAGGGAGACAGCAGATTTACTCACGATAAGCGTTAGCACAATAAATAATATCACGAAATAACCTTAAGATATGGTCGATAGAACTCATTCCATTATGTCTTGGAGGTGGATCGGCATCCTAACGGACACAGCCCAAGGCACAGAGGATCTAACAGAAGATAGTGTGGAGATATTTTGGCTGGTCTTGTGCCATGCTTAATCCTTCTAGGCATCTATTTGAACAATTTGTTTCCATTTTTGTTTTGAACGTAGGCATTTTAAGCCAATTAAGGTTGTTACCAAGCAATACACAGGACTGTTGTATCCTTTGGAGGTAAACTATGTTCCTACTCGCGTTTATTGCATTATCAAAAATAACTTGCTCCTGTTGAGCTAACACCTGCAGCTCTACATTCCACACCAATTTTAGGGAGCTTATGCAGATTACAAAGTGTGTTTTTAATTAATTATTTGATGTCACATTGTGTGATAGTGCCATTTGGAAACATACTGTACAATAATTTCCACTGTGTGCACCATTAGACTGCTTGGACGGAAACTATTGCTCATGCTTCAACAAACTGTTTAAACCACAGGGCATTAAAGTGGTTATAAAAGAACATAATTTATAATTCCACTTGTACATCTTGCTGATTTATTCTTTGGTTAACTGAGGTTGTGACTTTTCATAACCGTAATTGGCCAAAATTAAACTTTAATGTTAAACACATTCTTAATCACCTAACTCTTAAGATTACAGTGGTGTAGCACTCATTTAGCTTTTTTTTTCACATCAGCTGTAAAAGTTAATTCAAAATTAATACTGAGAAATGTAAAATCAATCCTCTTGTGAAAACGAAAATGGCCGTTTAAATATTTAGAGAAGAACATGTGCAATTGTAGTTATTGTGAAAGCTGTATGTTTCATTTGCTTAAGGTAAAATGTGTTGGAAATCTCATTAACCCTATTCAAATGAGCTATTCAGAAACTGCAAAAAGGTCAGGACCTTCTCATATTTTCATTATGGTGTTGCTAAAACAGTTCATTCACTGTGAAAATAACAGTTATTGCACGTTTTTCAGTTTGATGTTGATTTGAATGTATAAATGTATGTTTTGGAAATGACCATGCTATTAAACTACAACAGCACATTTATACACCTTCATACACTTAAAATGCCATTTTGCACAACTCTGGTTGGTAGCTCTCTGTGCACAGAGGGCTCATTAGATTAATAAGGCTAACACGTTGTGCCAGTCGTGATGCTTTTCGTTCTTTGCGTCAGTGCACACGTTTAAAACAATATGATTTTAATGTGAATCATGTGGTAGGGGCCCAGAAAGATGAGAGAGTAAAATGCATGGGAGGCAGGAAGTACCTGTGGGACTATCTAATTTCCCATCTGCACTGCAACCCTGCACAGATAACAACAAGACTAGGGACCACTACAAACACCCCTGTCATCTCAGTAGTAAGAACAAACCTCACTGGAGAGATAAAAACTCAATGAAAGTATGATTCATGCTATTATGGTGGTTGGTGTTTGTTTTTTGGGGTTTTTTTTCTGCAATGAAACCTCAATAAATAAAATTAAATTTAATAAGCAGAAATAACCAAGGTTATTTGTTTAGCAACTACTGATGATTACAAGATACAAGATCATTGTAATTATGACTGCACAAACTAAAACTATTTAGCTGTGAACTACAAGTTGATGGTATTAAGTTGTTCACTGGCAATGGATTGTATTTGTAGATTATCTGTTAATGGTTTTCTTAGAGCATAATAATAACAGTACTGTTTCTAGAGGGGCACTATTATATTCATACATGCCCAAATACATGATTGCAAATAAGTATTTGTTCAGCCTTTCAGTTTATTGGCATAACTGACCAATGGAGTGTGCAAATTAAGGCTATAGCAGCTGTTGCCATGGAGTAACAGAAACCATTATTGCCTGGAACCATTGAGTCATAGGTGGTAATTGTATTTTAGATTACAAGCCTAGTAGGCTGATTGGCGGTGCTGGCTGAGTTAAGATGCAGGGTTGGTAAGAAGAGTGCACACTGCACCTGCTGTGGTTATTAAGTACATGTCCCTCAATTTTATTTGTGATCAAGCTTGGACATTAAAAGCAGCAGTGGTCTGGGATAAAACTACACTAAACATATGCACCGAGAGCTATGGGGTCTTTAAGTCGACTACAGATTAATTCACTAGAAAAACCTGTAAACACAGGGGCCTTACAAAAGTGCCTATACTTTATCTACTAGTGGTGTGTGGAGGTTCCCCAGATATTATACCAACGTCCAAAGTGTTCCCATTTGATTAAGCACTGTCATAGGAGATGTTTTATTTCCTCCAGAGCTCTGGTTTAGCACCCTTTGCTCAACTCCTATGAATAGCGCAGCTCTACCCTGACTGCAACTCTACATTTCTTATAAAATGAGCTAGCTAGTGTCACACTGAGCAATCACACTGAGCTGTTGACATTTTGAAAAATCCCTACTGTGTCATCCCAGGTGAAAAATGATCTTCAGCTCAATAACAATCTATTATGGATAGGATTTTGGGGAGACAGCGTCCTCACGATGGATTACTCTCCTAAGGAGGAAAATGTTCTGATTTGTACATGGTTTCAGATACATCATTTAAAAATAAAATCTACCTTGTACTAATGAACACACTTCAAATCAATCGTGCGGACAAATAATTATGTCAGAAAAAATAATTACAACTTAGTTATAAATCAGTTTGCATTGGATCTATAAGAACACACAATATTAGGGAAGCAAAATAGTGCAAACTCACATAGCCTATCACTTCCACTATAGTTTCCACAACACAAGAAAAATGCATTCATGTACATGTCCACAATTCTCTTAAATATGACACAAACATGTTATTTCCTCTGGAAAGATGCATCAATACCTCCCCTACTTTTTACTTTTCTGTTGTAAAAAGAAAAGAGAAATATAAATAAGCACTGTAATCATCAGTTATTAAGCCCCACACACAGACATTTACCTTTCTGCTTCATACTCAGGAGTGTAATCCATAAACACAGTTGACTTGGCCTTTCTCTAATCTCTCACCTATTGCAGCTAAAGTAGATGTGATTAAACCACGTTGTGGATTCCCTTTCTAGAAATGAAGACACGATGCATACACAAATAATAAACCTGCATATCAATTTCTCTTGTCAGGCTATCAATTCACCCTCCACAAGTCAATTAGCATCAACAGAAGTCTGTGAGTGTGTGGGCACACACACTGTTGCATGTGTAATTTTAGAATCTGTCTGTTGGTTCATTTAAGGAGCAGATTTCGCTATTAAATGGTGTCTTTGGTGCAGCAAATACTTCTATTTTTCCAATCTCTTCATCACACCCTGCTGCTTTGAATTACTTTATGCTGCAGTCACAAACAAACTAAGGTTAGCAACGCGAAGATTAACAAGCAGTGAAATCTGCAGTATGTTTGTGGTTACAGTGCTTTCACACACAACCAGCCATGACCTTTTTAGCTAAAGGTGCATACAACATTACCACTGGTCAGCAAAGCTTTACTGCAGTTAGTGTGTGTGTGTGTGTGTGTGTCAACACTATTGGCCACCTCTGACTGCAAGTTTCATTACTTCTCAACTGTGTGGGTTGTTTGTTGCCATCCATGTACAGTATCTGCTACAATTCATGTTTTAGTTATTTTTATTTTATATAATTTAAATCTTTTTATCTTTTATACCGTGTAAATGTACTGTTCACCCGGTTACTGCACAAACCGCATTCACTAAGGGACAACTAACAGCAACCACAGACTTTAGACCAAATGCTCTATTTGGTGTAAACACGCCTTAAAAAAGACCTTGAGAAAGAAAGTTAAGACCTAAGTGGAAAAAAAATTCACCTAAAAGACGCACCGTGCTTTCACACTAACTTCAAACTTTTCTATAGATGCCTATAGAGAAGTACCTACAGTATGATGGCAGTGTAGCGTACATAGATTTATATTATAGACAAGCATTGCAAATGAGAGCTACTGATGAAAATAAAAGCCAAATCACTGCATTCTGTATGCCAAGCACCCTAAAGAAATCAAAGTCTTATTGGGTTAAATTACTGCAAAACCACAAAAACCCAAGCAAGACTTTTGGAGAAGACGGCCTCCATCGCTTCTATATTCCTTCATTTATTCATTACCCAATTTAAGCCACATCTGTTGCCTCCTACTCATTCATAATCTCATCCATACACTGTATCCCTCTTTTTTCTAGCACATGGGAGCCAATCATAGACCGAGGGTTTAACTAAATACGGCCCAGCTGCAGCTCATTTCAGCATAAGTTCAGTATGTAACACCAACTGTCAGGCCAACCAGCTGTTTATCAGGTAGCCTGTCTCTGCTAGTTGAACTAGTCTAACATAGAAATCTTACATTTTTTCCACTTCTCTTTGAGAGATTAAACAAAAACTAAACATTAAGAGGTGATTTACTGCAGCGTTAAGTTAGTTTTATCTAGTTAAGTTGGGTGAAAATGTTCCTAACACACCCATTTGATTTGATACATTTATAAAAATAAATTATGGTACATTTAAAATGATCTAGCGCTTTAGTAAACACAGGTTGTTGTTACAGTCAGCTGTCTAAATACTAAATATCCATTATCTTAAGTGGTCAAACCTCTTGTCGAAGCACTACCTTTGACCTTTTTAAGCTGCCTTTGTGCTTTCTAGGAGGTTTTACACCTTTGCCTGCAGACACCTCGATCTGTGCCACTGTCCGTGCGCGGTGGGCGGTTTCTTGAATCAGTGAAGGTGTGCGCTGCTGCCAAAGCTTTGTTGTTTTATAAAAGGAGGTTGTTTTATAAAAAGTGCAGTAAGCAACAATATTTTTAATATATATTTTTAATTGTGAGTGCCATTTCTCAAACAGTTCTCAGCAACTCTCATTGGTGTTAAAGTAACTTAGCAGGTTGTTTTAAACAGTGCTGCATCTTATGTAATTGTAATTTCTAACACACCAAGGAAATTCAAAGCTAAGCTATTATGTGTGACAAAGGAAAAGTAGCGGGATTGGAGAAGTTTGAATAGAATATTAAATGTTAACTTTTTTGTCAATGGATCTGTCCAATCGTTTCAGAGCAGAGTCCTGCGGTTCTTCTGGATTTAGGCTCTATCAGTGTCTGTGGAGACCATAAAATCTGTGGCAGGACTGTGGTTCTTTCTGTTGCTGAAGATAATGCTTTATTATTCATACGTTTTGGCCTTGTATTCATGCTGCAGAATGAATCTGGGACTGCCCAGATACCCCGCTGATGGTACTGCATGATGAATAAGTATCTTAACAAGTGTCTAAATCTTTTGCACAGTATCGTATAATCAGTCTGACACATTCTGATATGAGGCAGATGCACAAACATCTTTGAACAAGTAATTAGACACTGGTTGATTAAATATGGTCAAATTATTTTCAAGCAAAATGACCAAATCTTCCCAGTATTGTCTTGTATGATTTAAAAAGAAAAGTCATCTATTTTCTGATGTTTTATGTCCCACGGTACCAAAACACATCACTCACATTGGAGTAAGGAATGGAAACAAAATCTACTATTCTTCATCTTTGAAAAACATGTTATTTTTCCAGAATGGTTTAGTTATGTCTGAAAATCTCCCGTTTCTTGTCATGTCTGAATGTGCACCTCAATTTCTATCTTTTGTGTGTGTTTGCAAGTCTATGAGTATTTCCACTGTGATTGGAGGGGGTACTGCAACATTGCAAAAGCTCATCATTCTACTTTTTCTTTTCTCCGCCAGTGACATTTTCATATAAAGAGCTGACAGACTATTGGACACCATTACAGCTATGCTTTCAGGGCCTCCTGCCACTGCAATGAATACCTCTTTCTGAGGTATGGCAATGTGAAAGTAAACAGTACCTGCTGGTCCTTTAGACCTGCCACACAGGAAACACACACCTATCACACACAAACACAAACTGAAAAATAGACTGATTTGCTACCTGTAGCTATTCAGACACGTACTGTGATATTTCAAGGAAATGCAAATTCTCAGTGTCACTCTTTCATAACCACACATCCAAATGCACTGTACATATTGGTGCGTTTGAGGGTGAGGAGAACTCTTAGGTCGGAGCGGGGCATGCATTTGCAGCCTTGCTGCAGTAATGAAATCAAAGACTGATGACTGTGCATACCAGGCTGTTTACACTGCCTGACTCCAAAACAAAAGCCACATACCCACTATCTTTCTTCCTGTGGCCCTTCCACCCTCATTTCACAACATATGTCCTTCTGCCCCCTCTCCCTCCCTCTGAACTCTGAGTTAATCATTTAGAAATAATTAAATTCAATAAAGCAGAACAGATTAAATAAGAAACAACGATTGGGCGTTAAGGGACAGAGTGTGTAGCAGTAGCTTCCTCCCCCACTGTAGGGAAGAGCAAATGATGTGCGGGAAGAGAGATAAAGACAGACAGAGGGAGATAGAGAAAGAAGGAAGACTGACTTACAAGAGTTTGATTGTATAAGAGAGACGGACAATGTGTGCAGCAACAACTAAATGGTATGAGATAGGATAAGAGAAAAAGCAAAGGGTAAGAAGGAACAGTGTGAAAAATAGAAGAAGAAGAACGAGAAGCTTGAGGACTGGTTAAATATTCATAAAGAGTGTGCGGTGATGGGTACTGACGTAGAGCGGCGAGGGAAATGGAGGAGACCGAGGAGAGAGAGGCGAATAATGAGCATAAAGAGAGACACCCCCATTCTTTACGACACAGCTGGAGGCACACAGGCATTCACACACACACACACACACACACACACACAAACTTACAAATACAAATGTGTAATTATAGAGAGGCAAACACACATGGACACATGCATGCAAAGTTGTAGTAGACTGTAGGCAAACCTCCTCTTAGGCATAGAGCATGCTCTGATTACTCTGAACGCGTGCAACTTTCATTATGAGTATATCACCTATTACCTACTGTCAACAAATACAATATCACAAGCAGCCTTGCACTGGTGTTTTTCTAATTGTTGATTTCTCAGAGCCCACTTTTCATAATGTCATAAAATATCTGGCCTAATAAATGTCCAGTAAATATTACTGGAATCAAGAGAAAATTATAAATGAACATTATTTATTTGGCAAAAAATTAGTAAATTTGTTTGAACCAGTGAAGGCACCACATGGCCGGGCTGACTCAGTACAACCTACAGTGTTGTAAGACGTGGTGTTGAATTCATTTTTTTTAAATAAAGAAACATTTCTGCCAGAGTTGCTCACTGATATAATTTGTATTTGTTTCAGGATAACAGTGGCCGTCCACAGCACAGAGGAATCCTCTACAGTATACCAGAGTTTGGCTACACACAGGTAATAACAACGAATGAATTCAGCTTACGTCTTTCCATGGGATTTGTTGACAATAAGAAAAATGAATATCACCTGATTTATCCTTTAAGGACAAAGTAAATTGGTTTAGTGTGGGTTTTCCGCAAATTGGATTCCTATTGGCCACTACCTCCTGAGAGAAAGCAGTACCAATATTGACCTTGATAAACATGTTCCACCTTTACTTCGAGGTTTACTTCACAGCACCTAACCACTGCTTCAACAAAGGTTCAATTCCCTTCCCACCTTATTTTCAGAGTAGATGATTTGTAAGTTGGACTGTAGTTTCAAGCTGACATGTAAGACTTTTCAATTATGTATATTTTTTTAAGTTGGCTCTGGCCCCAGTAAACCCCCTCTTGGCCTTACACTGGATAGGAAGCTATTGACCGGGCTGCACTGGAGTGGACATAAACACTGTATTAGTGTGATTGGTTGGATAGAGCTGATCCATGCTGGGGGCAGCCTGTCTGCCTGCCTGCTGCTGCTAACCAATCTCAGAGGGAAAATTGGAATTCAATTAGTCTGGCCGGAGGAGCTATCTCGCTCTCTCTATTTCTCCCTCTTATGTTTGTTATCCAATCTCTTGACCCCTCTCAAACTTGCTCTCTTGCTATGCCGCCATTCTGTTTCTCTTTTCCTCTCCCTTTCCTCTTTCCTCCCTATCTTAGTGATAATTTCCTTATAACTACTGCTGCTAACTTCACTCAGAAGGGAGAGTGGAATTCAATTAGTCCAGCCTTTGGAGCTCCTTCTTGTTTACTCGTCATCCTTGCATTCTTGCACTTCATCTTATGGTCACTCTGATCTTTCCTTTCAGGTCTCTTCTCTGTCTTCCTCCCACTGCCTCCCAGCAATAGCATAAATCCTTATTGATGGAGGGATGGGGCGTGAGGTGAGAACAAAAAAAGGAAGCAAGAGGAAAAAAATGGAGAGCGATAGCTGTAAGAGGCAGTTGACATCCAGAGGGCTATTAAAAAGGGGAATGGGAAGATAAAAGAGGCATGAAAGGGAGAGATGAAACTGTAAAAAGGAATGATGGGATAATGGAGTGAAAAGTAAGAGGTATAAATAAATGGTTATGATGGTGGCAAGAGAAAGTGAGACGTACAGAAACGAGAGCTAGAAAATTATACATAAATAGAAAATAATAAATTGAAAAACTAGAATGAGACAATTCCTAGATCTGTATATCTATAATATTCATCATGAATATCTGACTATTGACAAGAGAGATGTTCTGAAACCCAGTGTGCACATCCCTCCGCTACCCTCTCCCTGCACCTTGCCCATTATAAAGCTTCTTTGCCTGTCAACCCACAAAAAGCCTGCATTATCACAAACTCATCCGCAGCATCAAGCTCCTCTCGTGAAAGTACAGATGCGGACTACTTTCAAATCCCATCAAGCAGAGGTAAATTCACGTCGCACAGTCGTCACATGTCATTTTTTTCCCCACCAAACCGGTGTGTTTTCCACTATTACCACGCAGCCAAATTGTGGATGTTTTTAGCTTTCAGTCTTCACTGGAGGGAAATGATGGGAGATGCTTCAAAAGCATTTCAGATGTTATTAATAATACTATAGTATGCTGTGCTCCAGTGCCTGCTGACACACATCCCAGGAGTATCATGAGTTGTCCGCTGCCCTTTGACAAGCATCTACTCTTAGTACTTGGTAGGATTTCAAAGTTGTAGAGGATATAAAGTTTGCTATTACATCATTTCATCAAAAGACAGCAGTACTGCATGCTAGACATGATGTTGACAGAAGCTGGCATGGAAACAGAAACAGATTTGAAGTTGATCAACATTTATTTGGTTTTACATGGTAACTGATAGCAGTATGGTACATGAGTTTTACTAAAAGACCATGTCAGTTCGATTCACTGAGGAGACAGACTAGTGCTTCATAGAGTTAGTCAGGCTCACTTCTATAAATCAGACTGGACCGTCCAGAAATAGTTATTAAGCAGTGTTCTAGAGGAAATGTTAAAATGCATAAAGTTACTGATCATATACACTATGCACCATTGTGGCATTTTTGCCTTAAAGGTGATCCGGTTGCATTTCTTTAATTTAATTAGTTTTACCCATTCTAGTTTGTTATCTTTGCTTAATTTATTTAACCAAATCTAAAATGTCATCATTTGGTCAGTTTACATCAATTGACCTATCTTATTAATTTTCTATTTACATAGTCTCGTTCTATTCGGATGTGGGTTAAATCCACTCCACCAGTGACATTAGTGAAAGCATTGACACAAACTAAACTGTGCTTGACAATTACGTAATTTGTAATTCATGTGACCTGCAATCTTGTAGCACTCCTCCTTGATGTGGAGGGGACTTCTGTGGTCGGGGAAGGTTATAAAAACATGGACAAGTGATGTTATTACCACCCCAACCCTTCTTATTGTGCAGCAAATAGTGGCTTTATTGAGATTTTCAGCTTAGTTCAGAATAAAAGAACAAGTTGCCAAGTAACGCAGGATTACACACACCATCTGTGGGACAGAGAAAGCGTAGCTCCGCGTTGTCTGGTGTTTTATACGTGGTTAAAATATCAAATATCAAGAATCTGTACCTGTTGAACACGTGTTGGTCTTCAAATACTAAAGGATCAGACCTGTCCTGGAAAACTCTCTAATGCCTGAATTCTTGTCGTGTGAACGTTTCCTCATCGACTACATCGTCTAAGAAAGGCCATGCCATTGTCAAGAGAAACTTGTGAATAGGACCTTTACACTTTATATAATAGTCTTGGACTTAATTAAAAGTGCCTTTGCAAAATGATCAGCCGTTTCTAATAAACTTCTTCAAACCACAATCTTTATAAAGCTAGTGATATAAAAATAAGTCTGACAGTAATTACGATTACCACATGAATAGTTATAAAAATAATCCTGTTAAAAGACGAACTAGTGTAGGCATAATGAAGTCAAACACTATCTGTGGTATTTTAAAGCAGAATATATGAAAACATTCGTTTCTAACAGTTCAGACAGCTAAACATAAAGATAGGTCCCTATAGGCTTCATCTATCCTGGATGTTAACCTCCTCTGGACCAGGCTAACTTCACAGAATAAATCTCCATAGTAATTTAATTCATCTTAATTTAACCTGCTTTCGTGCAACTGAGTCTGGGCTAAATGAAGCTGGGATGAGTGGATAACAAGAACACAGGCAGCACAGAATAACTCTCCATGGTAACTAGCCTGCGAAATAATTGATCCGGCATTTGTGCATCCATGTCAAGGATAAGTTCAACCAGGACATCTGGAAAAACCCGGCTTAATCCCTTATCAAGGTTTTGTGCAACACCCCTCTGAGTTCTGTTGTGTCTGTTGTTGTAGGTGGTGGGATTCTGGTTGTAGGTAAGCTGCTTTGTACATGTGCATCAAACAGACAAGCACTTGTTTGAGACACTAGGGCTAAGCATTTGATGAGATTCATCTTTATGGGTTTAATGAAAGCTGTTTTGTAGACTAGACAGACGGGCAGGCTTTTAGTTTGTTTTGCTTCATGCTGTAGATGAGAGCAGATAGCCCCCATTTTGTTTCATTAATTTCTTGTTTGGCACACATGCTTTGTCCTGTCCTCCTCCACCTTTTGTTCACTTTGTTTCATGGCAAAAGGAGTGAATAAACTGCACATCTCCCTGTCTGCTCTTTTGTCTTCATTAATTTCGCTTGTCATGTGTTACTGCTTCCATTTCGCCTAGTCCATTCTGCGGTGGGGACGTCACATAACACAAGTCTAGTCTAACATGGGCTGCTTGAATCGAAATGTAGTCGGGTAAATGCTGCTTTAGGATACTTGATTAGTCTAGCTAAAAAAATCATGGAGATGAAAGATGGATTTCGTGCCCACACTTCGAAGGATATGTTTCGTCATGTTCATTGTTTTGTTGACAGCCTCATTCACCTGTGTCTTACCTGGTGTCGAAAATCAAACACAATACCTGTGCTAATTTGAAAAGGTGTTGCTTTTGAGACATTCAAGCTTTGATAATCTTATGCTGTTGTTGATCCCATGGAGAGACAGCAGTCTATGGCCATGTTTGATTAGCATGCTGTATGGGGAAGATAAGATAGCATGCAGGAGTGGTGGAAGTGGTGGGGAGTTAAAAGGGTTTTCAAGAGCGATCGTTCACAACATCTTTTTCTTTTTGAAGGGATTTGCGTTGGAGGAAGCAAATACAACTTGCAGTATTTTCCTATTCTGTGTGTGTGTGTTTGTGTGTGTGTGTATGCATGTATAACTGACTGGCAGAATGTGGGTATACAAGAAAGTAGGGGAGGGGTGTGTTAGTGTCTATGTGAGAGGGTGCTTTCTGAATCCCCACAAAAAAAGCCTGTTTCTTATCTGTCCTTGTGTTTCAAGGGGGGATGAAAGCAATCTTCAAATGGCATCAGCAGTCGAGGCGCACTTGAACCCAATCAACACCCGTCAGACCTAAATGGACCACTGGAGAGATTCTGGAGGAAGCTTAATGTCAATCACACCAAACACTCACATTCATGCACATGAATCAGGTGTTCTCACATGGTCTGATGTAATAAAAGTAGTAGCTCTGCAGGTATAACAAACAAGCAAAACTTTCCTGCAGCAGATTGTACAGGAAACCTGTGGCTGTGGGGCAAATCACACCAGGGTTGGCCAGAGACCTAATGGGCTGTTCATTCGTTTTACTGCCAAAAATGATGCGTGTCTCCTTTTTGTCCTCCTCTGACTGCTGATGACAGTTAATCCGGGGACACAGATTTCATCCAAGCTGGTCCCCTTTATCATCTTCAAGGTTTTTCAAGCTTTCATGTCTCTGAACTTTCGAGGCCACAATGCCAAAACAACTCATAGTCAAAGCACTAGGGCATTTAGTGCTAAATGTCATAAGTCATACCGACTGTGTAAAGCTGGTGGTATCGGACAATGTTGTGCTAATTAAAAATAATGAGGTGTCCATGTGCCAGCCATAAGATACTGATACCATGCACCTTACCACAGAGTAGCATAGTGCTACAGCATTTTAGATGGAAAAAGTTTTAGATGAATATACACATCAGTTTGTGGGGAGCCCTTTATTCACAACAGACGTAATAAGGCTAAAAGCTGAGATTTGTTTGTTTATTGTTCATATTCTAAAGCCATTTGTCGCAAATCTACTCTATGATTTGACTATAAATATAATTAACTTGATTTTCCCGGAGCATAAACCTTCTGGACCGTGGGGGACCAATAACAAGGAAATGTTTCTTCTTTATTTTCAAACGGACTAATTTACTCATTTAGTGAATGTCATTTTCTTATGCACAAATAAATCATCAAAGTGTGATTATACGGAGGTGCGTTTTATTTTTGAGCAAAAATACATTTAAAGCATCATTTTACTCACCACTAGTAACCTGGAAACTTCATTTTTTAGAACATATTTTCCATTTAGTCGTGTAAAAAAGAAGCTTTCACAGAAAATAAGTACTGATTCAAGGTTGCTAAATATAAATTTTTAGACTGTTTGTACATTTTTTGGAAAGGGGAGTGTTCAGACCTTTTTGAGCCTATTATTTATTAGGTGAAATTGGACTGTATGCCTGTCTGCATGCTATCCTTCATACTGCATTCACGACTGTGTGCATTACAATGACAAACTCCACCTGTACCCACTTAAATCCGGGTTGGTTGGACATGGAGTGCTCTGAATTATTTGAAGAGCCTATCCCATGAAAAGTGAGGAAAGAGACTGCCATGGCCAAATGACACTTTTGAGTGCCAACCTGAGTTACACAGCTCAGAAACTGCTCTGCTCTTATTTATACTCTACTTTAAAGACCAGGGCACAAAAGGTGGCACTTAAGCCAAGAAAATATTTAGACACCATCGGTGGGTGGCACTTCCCTACTGTGTCACCATGGTAACATCTCATGTAGTGAGTACAGGCTGGTTTGCAGTACACAGGGAAGTTTCTTCAGATTCTGCTGCTGGTCTCTGTGCTTTAATGCTGAAACACTTTTCACTTCTTTTTATCATGTTTACTGCCTCTCACTCTCTCTAAGAGCTCGTCTTGGTATATTTGAAAGACCAAACTAACCATCTGTTGCCTTGCAATGTGTGCTCAGCACATTATGCCTATTTGAAACAACCTTTAATGGCAGTGCTAATTTGTAAATAATATCAATCATATGAAGTTGATATAATAGGGTATTATACCACATAAAGTAATGTCCTGGCAAATAATCACACAGTGATTACTATGGAACAAATAAAATACCTGGGTTGTTTTATTATCGCCAATTAGTAGAATAAAAACTGATATAAAAACCAAGAATAGAGATAACAGAGGATCAGAAATATTCCAGTACCAAAATAAAATTCATGGACAGAGATGGCTGGTGTAGTTAGGTTGGGAAGCAGCTATCTCTGAGCCAAATGTAGAATGAATATTGGCAATGACTGCAAGATGAAAGGCTGACGAGTGATATAAAGTAGATGGAGTTCTTGAATTGCTGCTCTTTCCTCTCTGGGTGTCTCTCTTCAACTTGTTCCTTTTACCGTTGTTTGTTGCAGTCGACATCAAATAGCTTTGGTTTGATTGTTTTGGGCCTGTGCCCACACAGTTTGGCACAATCGGGGAAGTTTTACTTTTAGTTTTCACTTCAGTTTGTGATCCTATTGATTTTATAGTGTAATAATGCCACTAAACAATCAACACAGAACCTGTTTGCTGTCCATATAACGTACTTTCTCCCAGTACCATCTCTACAGCCAAACTCACTGATTCATCTACTGTCACTCAACAGCATTGCCAACACTTATTTAAAGGTGCAAAGATTTAGAGAGATCTATTAGATGAAATGTAATTTAGATATTCATAAATATGTTGGCATTAGATTGTAATCACATAAGTATACCAACTGTTGCATTTTCTGTAGCTTAAAAGGTTGCCATGTTTCTACAGTAGCCCAGAACTGACACAGACTCTAGAAAGCAAATCATGCATTTTGCTTAAATTGGGGACACTGTGTTACAACACCTTTTGCTTGGGATGTGCTCAGAGGGTTACATTCTGCAACTCTGCAAACACTAGACGCTCTTTCACATTTTACTCATTGTACCTTTAATTATAGGTTTTTGTTTGGTGACTTTATTAAAACATATACACTATATATTACTGGCAAATTAAAACAACAATACAAGAAATGAAATAAAACACCTAAAGGAATGATGCTTATCACCCGAAACATGTCCAACTGAGAAAAACAAACAAAAAACAAAAGCAAAAGGAGCTAATGGATTTTCAATTCCATTGTTTTAAGATAATGAGTTTTGCAGCAGAGTTAAGGAAAACAAACCGAAGACATAGATATCCCTCCTGTGTTAGTGTGTGTGCAGGACTCCAACGATTGATTACCAATGGAGCAGAGTGGAAAGTGAACAAAGCAGTGAATATGTCACAATACCTCAATAACAAAAGTTGCACCCAGCATTTGAACAGTGACCAATGGCTTCAACCTAATAAGTAGAATAGAGTCAAAATATGTATTGGCGCCAATGTAGTCTGTGCTGTGTATCAAACTGCAAATCAAAATCAGACCTGGATACCAGTCTGACTCTAAATTACCAGTGAGTGTGACTGTGTGTCTCTGTAGTTCAGCTCTAAAACACACTGGTGACTTGTCCACGGTGCACCCCGCCTTTTGCCCAATGACCCCTAACAGAATAAGCAGTATAGATAATGGATAGATGGATAAAAAATGACCTGGATTTTGTACTGCACTACTGTTTCTGAGGAACGTCCCTAACACTGATCGTTAATACCATCTCTTTATTAATGAAAAAGCATTTCTAATGCAAAGGCGCACTGATGATTAACTAAGTGAAAGTTCAGCTGGGAATGTAGGGCAACGCTGCCACATATGCTGCTTCTCCTATTAAATGGAATAAAGCTCAAACTAATGAAATTACATTGATACTAAGCAGAGAATTTAAAATTGTTTACACCGGTTTATTAGTTTGTGTTTGACAGATAGTAAATAACAAATAAATAGCTCTTTACATACTACTCTGTGCACTTGAGTGCTGTGAGTAGAAGCAGGAACAGTTGGTACATTTAAGTATTAATTTTCCATGTTAATTTGTCTTTATTGTCATTGGCTTATGAATACTACACACAATTAATGAATAACCATGTTCAGTTTTGAGCTACTGAACTAGCATGTTTCCTTGAATTTTACTTAGACGACTCAAACGACGCTCGTGTCTAAGATATGAAGTACTACAATGATTGCAGAACACTTTTTTGCATAATTAATTAAAAGAAAATATCCATTGTTTAAGAAACTGTTTAACCGTCTACTGTGTATATGGAGCCTCGCAGCACTAGAGCTAATTCTTTATAGACTAGAATTTTCCCACATTTGGCATCACAGAAACAGTCCAGATTTGAATTTTCATCTCTATTTGGGAAACCAAAGATTAACATGTAGTCCCGTGGGGAACATGCACTGCATCAAAGGATTAATTAGGCTCGCGAGCAGAAACAAAGAACCCCTGAGCGAAAATAAATGTAAATAGAAAAACAATCAGGTGAAGGAAAGTTATACAGTAGGTACATTTTCTGGATTTATGTCATATCATGATCCTCCCTGCCATTATTCACCAATGTGAGTTGTAAAAATCACCAATCTATAGTTGCTGGTATAGCACAGGGTGATCCCTGACCTTTCTGTAAACTCAGAACAATATGAATACTATAGTTGAAATGCAGCTGAGATGAGCAGGGAATGATCAGGATTGTAAAGTTGAAGGCATAAAGCCAACACACTGGGGGTTTGGTTTTCATGTCTCTGCATGTTTGCTTGTAATGTATACTGGAGAAAGAAAATGTTTTTGCACTTGTGATCCTTTTTGAACCTTTATTTCTCTCTCTTCTCGGCAACATTGCTAAACATTTATACTCAAAAACCCCTCGAAACAGTCTCATGCAACGTTGTATGCTCACACACAACCCCCCCAAAAAAACAAGTGGACATATGCAATTCGTGGTGACACAAAGTACAGGAGTGACACAAAGTGTGTGTCAGTTCCGATCAAGAAGTATATGTGCATTTTTCTCTTTAGTCATGTTTTCCCCAGTGCAGCTTTATCTCCATCGCTTCACTGTTGCACAGCCTCATTCAAAGTGACTGGAAGTGAGCAGTGCCCTTGGAGTTTGGTGCCTCACATATTTAACAAAGGCCTAAAAGCACAAAGGGGACTGCTAATTAAATATAGATGGAGCTAAACTTATGGCTTAGGACATTTTGCCAGTGGTACCAATGAGAACATGGAAACCACTTCTTTTGTTTGTCATCTTATCTTATCTTAGCTTAGTGTATCTTATCTTATCTTATTTTATCTTATCTTGTGCTTTACAGTAATACTATGTTTTTATTACATTTTGCTGATAATATTGCTGTATGTTTATTATTTTAAGTAGGATTTTAAAAGCTTTCTTTTAACTTTATGTCACGGAGTCTTTTACTCCTACCCTTTAAGTAAAATGTATGAGTAATTCCCAACCATTAACCTTTATGAATTTTTGTTATATATATTTAGCCATTCTCTAGAAACTATGTGCAGAATGACAATGAGCTGTGACCCTGTACAGACTCTCTTCTTGTTACGTTATCAAATCCATGCTGCATATTCTAGGACTATAAAATATCACCTTACTATCACCACTAAGGGCCAGTGCCAAGCAGAGCGAGGGTACCATCTCCTGAGAGCCATTAAAACAAAAAGGCATGTCTTAGCAGATGGCAGTCATGATGTGTGGTATGGCTGCGCAGACTTAACTTACAACATCAGATCAGCCACACTGGTGAAGGACTTTCAAATTAAACCTGCTGTGGAATAGAGGGTTTAATTAGGCCTCATTTTAGTAATGGAGACGATGCACATAGTCAATACAATAGAAGACATTTGCTGCTTATGGAAAAAGGTCAGAGAGAAAAAAACAAGTCAGTGACTAGTTTTCTCCCAGTTCGATAATTCCTTGACAAAACTGTAGCTCCTGGTGGGGGAGAGTGAAAGCAGAACTGAAAGGAGGAATATCTGGTAAAAGGCATCATGTGCTAATATCACGCTGCAAGGAGAAATGAGATGGAAGATTATCTATTATCTAACCTCAGAAAGCTGAGCTGATACGAGATGAAAATGACAAACAGGGGGACACTTTAGTGAAAAGAGTGAAATGGGATAAAAGAATAATTTGAATTTGGAGGCATGGTGTCATTGTTATCTCCGTGTTACACAACCCTGGCAGTCTAGCCAGTTTTCTGTCATATATTTGTGTACTGGATGAACCCATTTGCTTATGTATAGCAAACATGAACATATTCTCAGATGCCTTTTATTTTCTTTCATCCTCAGCTTTCTACACTTCATGCAGATCACTTTAAACAACCTACACACATCAACACACACACACACACACACACACACACACACACACACACTAACTCTTGTACAGACACACACTTTCGCTGGGCACGGCTCATAAGGAACATCCATCAGCATATACACTTGTGAATCTAACGCTCAATAAAGCAAATATAAACCTCCAGTTCCCGTTATCTGTCTTCAGCAGGAGCCAAAGCTGTGACAGAAGGAGAGGAGAGGAGAGGAGAGGAGAGGAGAGGAGAGGAGAGGAGAGGAGAGGAGAGGAGAGGAGAGGAGAGGAGAGGAGAGGAGAGGAGAGGAGAGGAGAGGAGAGGAGAGGAGAGGAGAGGAAGAGAGAGGAGAGAAGAGAAGAGAAGAGAAGAGAAGAGAAGAGAAGAGAAGAGAAGAGAAGAGAAGAGAAGAGAAGAGAAGAGAAGAGAAGAGAAGAGAAGAGAAGAGAAGAGAAGAGAAGAGGATCCTCTTCTACCATAAATATAGAAGTATATATAAAATAAGACCCACTTTACCAAAACACCACACTCTTGCACATACACACTCCTACACAGCACCTTACAGACAGTTCAGAGGGTAGAGGTGATTCAGCAAACTACATTAAACAGAAGATGATGTTATAGCAAAGGAATTGAGTTCCATTTTTCTCATCTGCTCATTGGTCCTCTCTTCTCCCTTTCTCTTGCTTTTTTTCTGTCCATCTCTTATCGTCTCATTTTACATATGATCACTTGCTTTTTCTCTAAAGCTCATATCACCCACGTTTCACTTGTAGTCGTAGCCAATGCAATTTACACAATATGCAGGCAATGTAGTGTGTGAAAGTCGATAATTGTGTTATTACGCTCGCACTTTTATGCAAATGTGTGATGCAGATAGGCATATGTGAATGTACAGTACAAGACTTGAACTCATTTTTTCGTTGTTCCTGCTGCGTGCTTCCGCACATTCAATTTGATTTAAAATAGTGGATGCTCCATTAAAGAGCCAAGTGTCAGCTTTAATTTGATTCTAATTTTTGAATTTAAAAGAAGTTGGAAACTCAGTTACACAATGTTTAATGGGCAGATGTGTGTTGTTTTAGTGTTAGTAGTTTCAATCCTCTAAAGAACTCAACTGAACTGGGAGTTGATCGAGAGCTACTATTTTGATTGAGGTGGAGAAAAGGGACCTGTAAGTGACCAAGATGAAAATTCAGGGAAGTACCAAAGCTAGGTAGATTTGAAGACATCAACACTTACTATTTATGAATGGTAGCATTTGACATGTAGCCATCTGAACACAAGCAGTACTACCTCATTACAAGCTGGAGGTACAGTAGCTGAAGTGAAGGCATGGGAGAGCATTACATAGGAAGATACAAAGCATCTGCTGATGTCTGTGGGTTGAGGAATTTTTCACACAATATTAAATATAATATATTCGTTTGACTTCATGTGTCTTCTGAACCACTAATGTGTTATATTGTAAATATAATTCAAGCGGGGAATTTACTGTGGTTCCTTTATTGTACTTTAAATTGAATATGCTTCTGCACAGAGACTGTAGAACAAGAACTGTCCAAGAACTGCATATGTACGCTGCTATAATTATACTTTACAGCATGTACAGTGGAAATAACAACTGCACTCATTAATTAAGTGACTACACTTAACTAACTTAACTAAATAACTTTAGAAATGTGATAATGATGCAACACTGCCAAACGTGTTAAGGTCAAATGTAATATGTTGTCTTCTGAACAAGAGCAAACGATTTAATGCAAATTCAACGGAGGCAATTTAAAATGAGGTGAACACACATATACACAAGGTGCAGAGCAAGAATACGTGGTAAGTCTGAGGCTTTATAAATGATACACTACAAGGAAAAAAACAAAAACAAACGAAAAAGCAAGGCAGGGTTGAGCTCAGAGGCTTTGCTGTTTACACACAATAACAAACCCCACACTGTCTGTGTGTACATAGGTAGTCACCTTACAGCTAAAGTCTGTTCAGGCAGTACACTAACTGTTTGAGAGGAACTAACGCAGACTTTAAAAATAATCTGGCGGCCAAAGTACAAATAACAAAACGAGAAAATTGCTTTGCATGAAGCCTGAACACAGCTTCAAGTTGTAACCAAAACACACAGTGTTTCCTTAAAGTCTAAGGTGAATACTCACTGCCTAAAGTTTTTAATGCCTACATTGTTGACTTGTTTACTAGTTAGCAGTCTTCCCTTTACCCTGCCTTTACTGGCACATTACTGAATTTCTTGTCACATGACTTCCACCATCTGTGTATGAGCGAAATAGCATGAAACCAAACACAGAATATGAATAATGCCATCTGTGTGCAAATGTATGTGCAAATAGAAACCAACTTGTTCAGACATACACTATATAGCAGCTATATTTTATACTACTAAATGAAGGGGTTGGCGTGATGACTCGCCGAAGGCTGCACCAGTACTTGCCTATAAAAGTTCTTCACCACAAGTACAGTAGAAGTACCACTTCAAAGTACACATTCTAAAACTTACAAAATGAACCTCAACTTCAAAATCTGATCAAAATATGTAATATTTTTGATTTGTACTGTAAACTGCACACAAATATTCTAAGGTGAAAAACAGAATACATAATATTTAGTAATACAAAATGATCAATATCTAAGGTATATTCCTGCTGCAGAGGGTTTTCATTCTTGTCACTGCACTACTGACTCCTGTTGGTTGGTGGTGTCACATTCCCAGTGACGTTCATCTCTGGCTGGTGCAAAGGCAACTCACATCTCTCGCACATGCCTGTCTGCAGCTCACCACAGGCTGACAGTAGGTTTAGTGATAACAAGGACTTAGAGAGCACGGGAAACCTTTCCACAATGGTCTGATTCACATTTGTCCCACAGAAAATAGGATAAATCCCAATGTAGTTGTTAGGAAATATGAAATTTGCAATGTGCAAATGCATGAACTTAATGTTTAAATTTGTATCCATCAGCAAGAAATACTGTATATTGGAGGACATACAGTTGAGTCTGCCCAACATGACAAGCTTCTTATATGACTGATTCTCTGTTTCTCAGGGTGCTGTCTGGGGTGTAGCTATGTTAAGTTAGCAGACACTCGGTTGTCTCTGCTCTCTCATGAGAAAAGGTCAAGCTCGAATGAAATCAGCCAATAAGACCTTCATCGGCCCCTGTGGCAGTCGACACACACTGCTGCATTTTCTCTAGCTAACTGCTTGACCATTACTGATTTCCATCCTCTCTCTGCAGCCATTTATGACTCTGCCGTATGTTATCATAACCCCCCCAGGTGAAGCCATGCTTCCCTGGAAGGAAATAGGGAGGGAAAGACTGATAAGGGAGTGGTGAAGAGATAGAAATAGGGAGAAGAAGAGAGAGAGAGAGAGAGAGAGAGAGAGATGAAAGGATGAATAGATATTGGCAACGAGGTTTGGATTTAGAGATATAAAAGATGGAGTCGGAGGTGCCTGATGCCATGGATATTTCGTCTTTTATTTATTTTCTGCTCCACATTTATGTACTCAGAGCACAGTCCCTTTCAAAAATATTGGAAAGCAGGCCAGTTCGTTTGTGTTTTCTGTAAAAGACATTTGGGTTTAAGATAAAAAGATGCACATGAGACAACATAGAACATAACACTGTTTGTAACAGATGGTCCAAAAATTAAGTAAATTATGTTACAAACATTTGTGCGCAGTGTAACTGACACACAACAGGTTACAGTGGTAATAAACAAGAATCTATTGGAGAAATGCTACGTTCAAGATGTAGCGGAGCCTATTTGATGAGTTAATTGGTTGTTTCTGTGGGAGGAAACGAAGCATGATGGTACATTATCAATAAGCATACCGCTGTCTGAGGTAAGAAGATTTTCCATCCCGTATTAAACATCGCTGCAGCTGTAACTAATGCTTCTATATTTAAGTTGACCTGTTCCTGTGATGGCTCCTGTACAGTAGCTGATATTTTTCTCATTTCACATTCTGCACCTTCTTCCCTGAGTGCTTCAGATGTTCTGTAGTTATATTAGTGGAAGCATTTCAACATATTCAGTGGAGCATCCAAGGGTGAAGGGTGTTTTTGAGATAGTGCAAGCTGTTATTGCCTTGTTGGGGAGATTTATTGTGCTTTGATTCCTACAGCCTACAATGTTAGAATTCACTTACACAAACTACACACATAAAGGGGCCAGAAACACATTTGGAGTTCCATGACTAAGCCTCATGCTCTTTGCGCACAAAGATAGGTGACATTTGTTTAGGCATACTCAAACAATGACGAATACCGTATTGATATAATATTTGAAATGGCGATACCATTGATATGCATGAGAATCTCTGCAAGAAATCTATGAGCAAACTCAGGAAAAAAGATAAGAGAGAGAGAAAACCCAGAATTAAAACACGACCTCTGTTTTCTTGGGATTTGATAAGAGAAATAGAGAGTTACTGTACATCGTGTAGGTTGTAAACACTTTCAGGCATACACTATTACTCACCCTTAACATCTATTTACAGCTAAAGGGATGTCATTGGAAGATATTCACATACTCTGTATTTACAGGACAAAAAGTGCATTGGCTGAACCTCTGCTTTGAATGAAGGCCTTTCACACTCGCTGGCTTGTTTGCACTGGGCTGTTTTGTTTGCTTGTGAAATGTCAAGCAACCCCAATTTCTTGTTGTTGTTACGAGGAAGATTACTCTGATTAAAATGAAGGATGTGCTAAATGTGCAATGGGAAAGGTTCTATATGGATACAGCAGAGAAACGTCATTACTCTTGCTATGTTATATTAAGAATAGATGTCAATGAAATGTATCTCAAAGTGACATTTGTGCAAGCTGGAAATCTCTCTAAATGTAAATCTTGACATAACCTCTTGTTTGATGTATTACACGGAGCTTTCGTCTGCAAGTATCTCATGTCTCATGTACAACTTTGAAAGATTGCCCCCTGTGTAACATGAAAGTCTTTTATTTAGACTGTCAACAAGTGTGACTTACAGTGCATCTCATGTACATAAGCTTCTGAATTTCTGTGCAAAAAGACATGCTAGCAAACACTGCTACCCTTTTTCTTAGGGGTGGGAACATAAAAAAAAAAAACGACTAGATTCCCCACCCAACCCACCACTGACTCAGTAACCTCTTTGCCACATCAGGGAAGAGCTGTTTCAATTAAACTTTGCTCACTCCAGGACGACATGTACGTGAAAGGACAGCAGATATATCCACACTCTAATTACAGGCATAGGTCAGTAAAACACAGAGGCAGCTGTTCCGCGCCCAGTTCTTACTGCCAAGCAAATCACTGGTGACCCATAGGTCCACCTTGAACCTTAAATGATCTGTGGCAGAATATATGCAATATATTAAGGCTTTAAATATATAGGTCCAAACGCTGGGAGAATTATCCTGACAGTTCATGTATGTATCTTTTAATCAACACATTTATTAGTCATGTTATAGATTGAGTGACTGTCACCTGTGTTGGCCTGTCGAACACTTCGATAAGAGCTTGTATCTGATTAGTTGGCCTTTGTGATTAAAACCTCTCCCCTTTAGTGACTGGTTTTATTGATCTTGAAGTCAAGTATCAAATTACTGGAACAGAAATGCAAAAATGTTTGTTTTTCGTTGGACCTTCTCATTATTTAAGTGCATGTTTGTCTTTCATTGACCTTTAAATAAAACTGTCATTTGCATTTATTGTTAAGTTCTGTTGTTTGTGAATGTTTTAGTTTGAAATGCCCGACTGGAACTCACGATCTACTTACCATAAGCCAGCTTGAATTTTTATTAGACTCCCTTCTATTTAAAATATTTAAGTTGTTGGGTCACTTTGTGTATTTTTCCATTTCTCAACATTTAAAATTAATCTAATTTTAACATTTGTGTTTGTTTTTTCAGCTTTCCTAATGTAGATGTGACTCAACACAATTGCCCACTTGCCTCCCACACAGTTGTACTAAACTGCCTAAAAGCAACGTTTGATGATTAAACACCTCCCTCTGTTTTCTCTCTCGGTCTCTCTCTGAGGGGCCTTTGCTGGGTCTAGTTGTGCTGTTACCCACTCCAGTGCAGCCTTTTCATCAGATGCATGGTGGTGCAGGGAGATGCCATGTTGAGCTAAGGGGGGATAACTAGATACTCGGCTGACTTCAAAGGGGAAACAAGACTAACACACTCTCAAGCTAGGTGGTAACCATTTTGTATGCAAAGCCACTTTGACACTGGGTGCAGGTGAGCCTCAACTTGATGAACACACTAGTGAGTGTGAATTCTGGGACCAAGCACACAAATAAAACAAACACACCAATTATGCTGTGATTAATTTTTAACATTTGCTAAATGTCATCTAAGCTAAAATAAGCTTTCATAAAATGAGGGATATTAAGTTGTTCTATGTACTCTTGGTCATGGCTTCTGTTTTTTTTTTCTGCTTTAACCTGTAGTTAATTTTCACCACTCAACACCATGTACAGTTCATGTTACAGACTTATAAGTACATTCAAGTCGGGCAGGAGAAGGATTACACTGCCTGTTAAAGGTTGCATCATGCAAAAAAATGTTTGAGGAGATGCTAGATAAAATATTCTAACCAGATGGGAACAGTTCTTCAATTATTGACATGAATTTATATAACTGACAGTTATAACTAATACCATTTATTTTCTCAGTAATGAGTAGTGTGACGAATTACAGTCAGCCAGTTTTTCATTTCTACACGTACACACAGTGTGTGGGTGCAGAGGACATGGAGTTGCACAAAGGCACTGTTGGAAGAGCTGTCAGCTAATGAATTAAAAAAAAAGTAATTAGTAATGTCACATTAACTTTGTCGCGGGTAAATTAGTAAAGTAATGTAAATACATTTTCAACATATGATGTTTGATTAGTAACTGATTAGGGTTTTTAAGTAACTTGCCCAGCACTGATTACTGATGCTGTGAGACGTTTACACTGTGAATGAATATATCCCAACACATTCTTTTTCAATGGCTGTAAACATGAGAAATAAAAATAAAATGTTCGCAACACAAATGGTGTTTGTTCTATGTGTTTCAGATGTACAAAATGTAGTACTCAGAGAAACTGTAAAGTTCCAACAGAAAGTTCAATGACTTGAGAAACAAGTGTAATAAATGATTCATTAGATCTAAGATGCTCTACGGTTTTCTTATACATAAACATTTCTAATCCATGCAAACACAGATGAAAGGTCTTTAAAGAGCATTGTGTTGTGTGCGTGTGCGCGTGCACGATTGTGGTATTTGCATGCTGCGTGTGTACATGCATGTTTGTTAAACACTATCTGCGAGCATCCCTGATCCTACTTCACTTTCCAAGTAACTGCTGGATGGGATCAATCCGAGCCCCGCCCAGCAGCAGGAAATCTATAGAGTAGACACAGGCTTCTCTCCAACCCTTTGAATAATTTGCAAGGTAGAAGTTCATCCTGCCAACGAGGCTTATAGGCGACGTGAACCTGGCATGTGTTAGATGTCAACACCAAACATACTAAATATCTCAATTTGATCATGAGTGAAAACAGCGTGAAAGGCTGGATAACATCCTTGGCAACGGAACAGCATTCATTTCTCTTGGTTAGACTGCCTTATTACTCTTGGGGCGGAATTCCCTGAAGAACACTATATGGCATGTCCAATTCACTTTCTTTGATGGGCTTACACGTAGGAAACACATGGGGGTTGAGCTGGATGACAATTTCATTTTGGGCAAGTAATTTATCAGCATGGAGGAGCCTGAGATTTGAGGTGTAATGATCTGATTCACCGGCCATCTTCAGAAAGGTCAGGAATAAGATAAATGTCATCTCTGGTGAATTGGAGGGAGTTGCTAAGACTCCTGAATAAACACAAGACAGGTATTGACTCATGGTGTGTTAGGTTTTTAAAGGGCCACCCCTGCTGCTTTGCCCATCGATGGATAATAATAAAGACATTCAATTGGCTGACTTAATTTATCCATCCTACTGAGTTGAGTGCATAATGTCTGATGAAAGACAGCACCATGATGCCCGTAGAAGAAATCAGAAGGAATAGGTTACATAAAATAATAGCTAGCTGCACCTACAGTATCAACAGAGCATCATATGATTTCCCTATGGACTGTATCAACCTCAAAGCATTCCTTGTATGCTAAAGCACTGCATTAGAAGCACAATGATTGATCTTAGCCCCCACCCACACTGGCAGTGGGTGATGCAGTACCTAAAGGCCTGGCTCTGTGCCAGGCAAAAAAAAAATGGCTCAAGAGAAGTTGGTTGAAAGAAGAGATGGAAATGGGGAAGGAACAGACAGAGAGGATGGAGAGGACACAGTGTAAGACAAGAAAGAGAGAAGCAGGGTTTTGGTGGACGGATATATGCTGCATGCTATGTTAGCCTGAGACCGATTATTTCTCACTTAATTACAAAACAGTAGTTTTATTTTAAAGATTCAAATGATGGACGATTCGTACACTGGATTTACCGCTAACATAAATACTGGAGTACCTGTTAAGTGCATACGTTGTTTCAGCTTTACTTTTCCCTGGATGGCATTTTATAAAGACTAGCAAGAGGAATATGGAGTAGTAGGCATGAACTATACAATATAAAACAATAAATATACACCAAAATAATATGCTGTAAAATAGCATAGACGCACACAGTTTGTGCATATCTGCAGGATCATAACCTCAAAGCTATGATATCCAGTAACAGCTCATAACCGGAATATAGAACTTCCCTGGTAAACAGAAAATAAATAAAAAACACTGTAGTCAAAAAAGACAAAACAAGACAATGACCATTCTATTATCAACATGATGATCACATCCTGACCTCACCATCATCAATTGCCTCTCTAAAATTTGGGAAATAATAGAACATCCTGCGTGGGTGTGTGTTTCTGTGTGTCAGAGAGTGAGGCAGGGAGAAGAGAAAGTGTAATTCCCGCTATCGCTCTGCATGGGAACATTTTTAATCCAATTTTGGCACTTTCCTTCAGAGATTTTGATCAGCATGACACAACTGCTTGCAACTTTCCTACAGGGAAAATAATTCATGTAGCCCTTTTGCCTCGCCTTATGGCATTTTTCTTCCCGTTCTCCAAACATGTCAAAGTACCACCATCTAACTATTTAATGAGTAACCTATGGAAGTTGACCTGAACACCGGCCTCGTGAAAAACCCTTAAACAGGAAAACAAAGCAACTTCAGTGAGAGGCACAGACAACAAAAACTGGCGAGATAAAAAGCTGCAGGGTAATAGCTGGCTCTGTCCACAGGTATCAAAAGCCACCCACCAGCACCTCTAAAGCTTACTAATGAACACGTCTATATATAAAACACATTGTTTTAAATTGAGCCATCAGTTTTTCTTCTGTTCAGTCATCCATAATAGCAGCAGTATGCTGAGACAGATTCATACTATTATTCACACCTGTGCTTTTTCTACTGCGACGTGCACAGAAAAGGCCTATTAGTAAATAAACAGATAAAGCCAATATGAAACTTGAGTTGAAATCTTTTGGATACCTATAGAATATTAGGTTGAGATCAGACTATGCGACAGATATGGGCTTTTAGGAGTGAAAATGAGCATGGAGTTGGAGGACACCTAATACCTGCCCGACAAAATGACTAATGCGTCAGGCTCTTTTGTTTTACAACCTCTCTGACGCCAGATAATTATCACATTATGGCAATAAAATCTGCATCTCAGTACTATTCTAGCCATTCTGTGTGGACATATAGTATATACTGTATGTACCCCTTCACACTGCTATACTTGCATGCCTGTAGAAGGTGAATATCTATGCTGTGCACTGGAACACGTGTCACAGTGTGTGAATGTCCACATTTGTGTCTGTATACCTCTGTGATTAGCTGTCAAAAGGTTAATGCCAATAAATCCAGCCATCTAAATGATTAAAGGTCTCATGCAGCATAGTGATCAAAACAGAGATAGAGAGATAGATAAACCATAGGCAGCTAGCTTTTCAGATCTCAGCTGCTTTCAGATACGTCAGAGTAAGGAAGAATTGGGCAGAGGGGTGCTGCTGCTTTTTTTTTTAATATCTGAAAAGCAAACAGCCTGTGTTATGACTGTGACGGGAGAGAGCCAACTGGTGATTCACAGTCACAAGCTTTAAAGTGCTCAGCACCTTATTTGGGAACACAAGTAAATAACATACACATCTGGTTTTACAATAGATTGAATTCAATCACAGACACTTACAACCTTCCCCTCTAGTTTCAGTGTGGCTATGACAGCCAGCAGACACTGGAGAGGTTCAAAAAGCTCAGTGGAGTTAGTACAGCCAAGAATGCCAAAGGCCTAAACAGACCCATGGGAGACATAGACTGCACCAGACACCGACCATCACTCTCCCACCAGCATCGACAGTTAGAACCACAGCATCAATAAATGGAGTCACATCACCTTCAGCCTACATGTAACAAGACATCTTCAGATCCCATTTAAGTTCTAAAAATCCCCCCAAGTAACTTTGTTTCAAACCAAATAGTGCCAAACAACTCCCACTGTCTAACCAGCAACCTTTTGTAACTCTCACTCTTAGACCACTCTTGGGGAATAAAGGAGGGAGAAGAGCACGGGGCTGTAAGTGTTTTGAGGGTCTTCAGAAAGCATGGTGGAAGAGTGACTGGTCTAATCACAGGAGAACAGAAGCAATAAGCTGGCTAATGGCTTTGACACCCATGCCACATAGCTGCTGTCCCAGGGCTACCTGGCAAGTCTTCTCTCTATGGAGCCTCAAACCCAAGTGGCAAATTATGCATTAACCTATTTTTTTGTGAAATAACAGCTTTAGCTGGTATATTCCTACAGTATTAGACTGACAGTTCACACCGCAGCGGTGCAGCCACGCTGGAGACTTTACACCACAACTGCCTCTTAGAAAAACTCTAAAACAATATTTAAAATGTAAAGCTTATGGAACAAAGACACGTATCCTTTCTGGACTATAGCCTGACTCGAAAGCAGCTATATATACTTTTATCACTAGGAGTCCATCAAATTATAGATCTTACTTACTCTTACTCTTTAGATTACGCAGAAGATAGTTTTGATCTACTATTAATTCCTTTCTGACGAGATAACTTCAGATATAAAGCCAACATCAGAGTATAATCCATGAAATACATTTTATGGAGCCTATTTATTGACTGAATTAGTCTGTGTTGTTTTTGTCTAATGTGTGGTTAATGAACTGTGAAACTATTTATAACAGTAAAATTTACAATGACATTAAACAGACAGACTGCAATTTCTTCTTCTTCTTCTTCTTCTTCTTCTTAAGTAACTAATTAATTAGAAAAACAGTTGTTGATCCGACTCATATAATTGTCTTCTTCACATGACCTGACTAAGTGAATTATTCAAGTGTTTAAATTACAAGTTGCAGGCTTGTTTTATTCTTACTTTTGCTGCAGGAGCCAAAACCACAAATGTCAAGAGTGTTTTGCAGCGTTTCAACAAGGAGAGATCAATAGAGTGTATATGAACATTTATTGAGTGAACACAAAGAGTTTTTGGTGGACAGACCCTAACTTATGACAGCTCATAGAGCAGTGAGGAGGAAACACCTCAGTGGTGGTGCTAGAATTTGTTGTTTGCCTGTATTGTTCTTCAGGTTAGTACTAATTATAATGTCAGACTTTTTAAACCATTTATTGGAAAGTCTAGCTCACATAGAGCTTGCTGAGACTTGATATCTGGTTCAATGATACTCAAGCTTAAGAGATGTAGATGTTTGCTAACACATGAACCAGTGAAATCTAGATGAAGAGGACTTCTCCTACTCACGAGCCTCTAAAAAGCCACTTTGCAGAGCAGACTGGGAAGAAAGGAGACCGTAGCAACCTCACGTCTACTTCCTTGAACTGACAAAATGATCTTGTGATTGGTTGAAGGTTAAGCTGTAAATGACCCTCTTCAACATGTTTTATTTAATAAATTATACAAGTGACTATATTGTGCAGAATTTGACCATGCAATTTAAACCTTACTTAACACAACCTCCTCAACACAACATAACAAAGTATCAAGGAAAAACTGAACAAACAACGCGACTGTGTTGACAGCTGTGTAATTCATAAATAAGCAAGCAAGAATGGATTTTTCCTTACGCTCTTGTTCGTCATTCGTTCCGTGCCTATTGTTTTGAATTTTGATGCCTGACACCCACTGTGCTGTTTATTGTATAACTTGTTGTCTGCTGCCTCCAAGCTCTTCATTCAACAGCATCAAAAAAACATCATTATTCATCTCAAAAAGAAAATCTTAGTTAATGGTGACAAAATAATACACATCACTTTGTGGATTTACTTATAATAAAAATGAAGATGCACAGAAGTTGTTTGCTGTTTTTCTATGTTGAATGCGCAGCAATAGATAAAGCTGTCTGCTTAAACACTGATGCTATGCTTCTCTGGACTCTTCTACGTTTGACCATGCCCTTGAAGAGCTCCTGCAGGAGCAAAGAGGAGTGCCAGAGAGAGGTCTAATCAGCCTGTGACAAATCAGCCTCTTCTCCAGCTTGTTTTTCATTTGGATAATGCAAGCCTCCACTCCTAAGTGATAAAACAACGTCTGTGGAGTGGTCTTTACACAGTCAGATTAAATGTGATCACCTTGCCAATATACCCTGGGAGATTGCCATGATTAACAGGCAAAGGAGAATAATGATAATCATATGCAGGATAATAGCCCATACCAAATGGCTGCATGATCTGTACATAAATCACAAGCCATTTCCCAACCTAAAGGACATGGTTTTACCCTTTGGCTGGATTTACAAGAACAATCTGATTTTTTAACCCCCAGTTGACCTAGATCCGATTATCTCATAAACAATTTAAATGACGAATGAAAAAAAAAAACAATAAATCTGGGTCATAAAATGATAAAGTATTGTTTGTTTTATTCTGTTTTTTGGGTGAAGATTCGTTCCTTTTGTTCCACGTGATAGTGAAACGCTGGGCTACAAAGTGGAACATGCAGAACAAGACTGAGATCTCATGAATGTTACAACGAGGTTAATAACCCAGGGCAAATATTAGCTGGGCTTCAAACAGTCCAATAATAGCCTACATGAGAGGGGCTGAGTTGGAGGAGGTGAAACATAGTAAAAACACTATACAGCACTTAAAACAGGCACAGGTATAAAAGCATGTGTATTAAAGTTCATGCACGTGTGTGTTTGTGCTGGGAGCAGTAAAGTGAACAGATTTGTTGGACATAAACTGGGGTTGTATATATAACTTAATGACGGCCAAATCACATTAGAGGAATTTATGGCACAACACCAGTGTGTTATTTCCCCTTAGATTTAGATTTTTTACACAGGCTTTATATCTGCAGCAGACACAGTGAAAACTGGCAGAATCCCGTCATTCAGAGGCTCAAACACAGAGTGAAACAGTGTGAGATTAATTAGCATCAACTCAGTTTGTGATCTATGTGATACGGGCAGAGCTAGCATCCAGGTAAGACCTCTAACAGGCTTTAGTATTACCCATAACCCTCAAGGAGACCAACACCAGAACTAATCTATATGAGTGGAACAGAATCTGGTACAACTCCTAATGAGAGACAATACAGAAACAGAGTGCAGTATTTGACAAAAAACTAAAAAAGACAGATAAATAAATAAGATATAAAAAAGTAATGAGAAAACAAGTACAACCGTCTCTTAGTCTATAATGAGACTACCTCCTGAGACTAAACATGAGCAAAGGAAAAGAAAATGTAAGGCAAACATGAACAAATCAGCAACAAGAAGAGTGAAATATCATCTTTCTATGTTCTTGGCAGGGTCAACAGCATTCAGCGATGTAGACGAAGAGCTGCAAATAGGCTCAAGTCTCAGTAGACTGCGTTTGCTAACTTTGTGCTGCACATGTGAAGAGCAGAACATGCTGCCAGGCAACTAATCCACTTTCCTCCTAATGAAAGGAAAAATCGTCCTTTTTTTATTTTTTCTTTTTCCCTGGCACAATTGCCGTGTGTGATGGAAAGGTTACACTCATCAGGTTATATCTTGTCGTTAGTGATGAAGCATGTGAGGTAAATACTAAAGAGGCTGTACCTTTATTGACTGAAAGTGATGACTGGCTGCTGGAAGATGCAACAGTTGCTTCAGTGTGCATCACTGTGAGTAGAGGAATCGCTGGAGTGCCAAGAACAAGTATACACATAAGAAATATAGACATATTGTAGGAAAACAAAGTTAAATAAACCTAAGCAGTCATTATATAGTGGTAAGAGGGCATAAAACTATGTTGTTTACATCCTCCTACAGCCTGGATTAGGGGCAGGTACAATGAATAACTGGTTGTCAGGGTTACGTTTGAATATATCAACACATTACTGCTTATCTTTTATACATAAAATGTCATCCTACCTATTGAGGAGATACTATTATGTAGATCTGTCTGTTGGACTGCACAGGTTCCTGAGCTGTTGTGTCATTTTGTTTCAATGACTGCTATTCATACAGTTTAGTCCTTTTCTAATGTCGGACGTTATGTCTTTCCATTTCATTTAAGTATTATAAATACATTTATGTGGACCCCAAGAAGAGGACGCACTTGCTGAAGCTCATGGAAATCTAAACAAAGGAATCTCTCTCTGTATAAACAGCTGTAAAAGCAGCAGCAGTCGCTCAGTTGGTAAAGCATGTAGCTCATGGTCGGTGGTGCCATTCTTAGTTTCTCCTACATGTCGAGGTGTCCTTGGACACAGACACCCTGTAGAAGTGCCAAGATGTACTAAGTGGCAGCTGTACATAAACAATTTCCCCAAGGAGATCATTAAAGCATTTCATTATTATTATTGTTAGTCTTAAATAGCCTTATTTTATCTAAAGGTCTACAATCCTATTATAAATACCATGTTTACTGTGAGTGAAAGGGACTGAGACGGTGCAGGATTTCTGGTTTCTTCACAGTTGTGAGTCTTCAAAACCTTTATAGTAGAATTATTTAAGATATACGTTTTAATCAGTAAACTTTGTTGAAATGAAATTGTTATAAAAATGATTATGATATGAATAATACTATTTAAATATACCAAATGCTATAATATCTGTGTGTCTGTGTGTATGTTCCTATGTCTACTATTTGAAAAATCTGAAAATAATGATCAATATCAACCCACCTATGGATCAGTCACTAATTTGTAATGTGTAATTGTGAAAAGAATTGAAAAACTGTAGAGATAATATAAATAAAATGACCATTGTTATATGCTCTACTGAAGAATTTCATCAACAGCTACTGAATGAATGCATGTCTACCCTTCCATACAAGCACAGTACTACATAAAAAACACAATACTCTATGGTATTACTGTTCCTGGCATCTACTGTAAAATGAAGTTCATGGAAAGATATAATCTCTGTCTGAAATATTCTACATATAATAAGAAGAAGCTTCAAAGACTCCTTGTTAATTATGTGGCCTGGACTCTGGGCTCCAGTGATTTCTGCTGAGTGGATAGGAAGACATCACTTCCTTTAATCATTACAGCTTTTAAAGAAGGAGGTGGGGTCATTTAGAAACTGGATGCGTTTGGGGAACTGAAAAAGGGAATCATCTATTCAGACAGCATGGTCAAACACAGTTGCTCAAACACTGCTGATCAGTCTTAATCACTTGATCGTTACGCAATAATGAATCCAGAAATGAGCTGAGGATTGACACCGCATCCTTCCGAGGATAAAACATCTCTGCAGTACAATGAGCAGACGTTTATCTCCTGTAAGTATTGACTCCTCCAGAGCCTCAGCTCGCCCAGTGTGTACAGGGCCCTACACCTTAACCTTCTCTGTCTCTCAGGAGCAAATGCATACATGATTAGAGTTGGTGGTTGCGTCCTATTTCACTGAGCCATGGCTGCTGATAGGCCTTTTAGCACTACAGGCTGTTGGGTCAGTATGAGCTGCTGTAGCCTCAGAGTCCAGGAGCAGTAATGAATGTATCTACCACAGCACTGCTGAAAATGAGCATATTTGCTTAGCAAGCTGTTCATGAAAATTAGAACTTGGATGTAATCAATTATCAGAGTGTTAACAATGATTTCTAATACCGCCACATGAAAACCAAAGCAGGTGGCTTGAAAAAGCATTTGTGCAACCAAAAAAACAAACGGATGTTTAAATCATTCAGATGTGTTTTACTATGCTGCTCTACCTGAGGCCAAGGTTGAGGCCAAAGTATAAAACTTTAAGCACCTAATTGTGTTGATTTTAGATGATCACCACACGCTTTCTTATATGAACTTACAGTTTCTTCTTGTACTGAACCAATACTTTTAAGAATATTGCTATGCTACCTATTCTCAGCAGTTTTTGGAAAACACATGGTGGAAACACAACCTTTAACTATAACTCTGCCTTCTACTACCGGAGTACGGGTAAATAAAGTAGCTCAACATGCTACTTTATGCCATCATGGTGGTATAATATGATAATCCTAATCATCATAATTTATTTACTGTGCCCTGTCCTTATGGAATTTCATGTGCTACATAATTGACTAACAAAGCACTATAATACAGTACAGTGTGAAGTGTATGTACAACTTTAGTCTGTATTTAAAGCAAAGATTGCACATGCATGGTTGCTGCATTATTTATTGAGCTGTATTTATCCCCAGCTCACTTAAATGTAATACACAACCCTCTTGTAAGGGTCAGTGTGTAAGTAATAATCAACCCTAATCAATAATCAGCATTGCCCAACTTGCTATGGGTCAGAAAGCATCAAAGAAAACGCACACACGCCTGATCCTCTAGTTTTGTTCTCCATTGATCCTCGCCAAAACACATGCCAGGTGTAATCCATTTCTGCTGAGAGCAGCAGCTGAGCAAAGTTTTTAAAGCCTTTTCATCTTAAGCTACACTGTAGCTGGATAAAAGCTGTTCCCGCCGCACATACAGTCAAAAATGCTGCAAAGGGGTGACATTAAGAAGCAATAAAAGAAGCTGAGATAGTCAGTGTTGGATTAGAAAGGGTAAGAACAGCAATGGTGCAGGCTAGTTTAAACGGATAGTGAAAGCTAAAATGGAATTGACAGCAGTGAAAAATGAGGATTGAAGGGAATTACAGGGCTACTGAGATTATTGATGGCACATTCCAAGAGCCTTTCCTATTGAGACCTTGTGCTTCAAGAGGAACACGTAATCAGAGATTTACACTGTTTAAGGCAAAATCCTAAAAGCTGTGAGCCTATTCCTCACTGAGGGGGATGGCACTGAGCCTCTGCAAAGAATACATGCACACACCACACACACACAACCAGACACATGTATTAATATTTGCAAACACATTAATGAACACAAACACTGGCGCCACCCTGATCTGGCTCATGAAAAAAAAGCTGCTATTAGCCCCTTAACAAGTGGACACGATGCCAGGCTTTTAGCTTTTCAACCTAAAATAATAAAAAAAAAAGAAGCTAAATCCCTTCCAAATGTTCTTAAACCAGTGTGAGCAGCTTGTCTCAATACTCTCTGAAGGTAAAGCAAACAGAGCCAAACAAAAAACTATCACAATCTGCCGTAAGAACTATTAAACATGGATAATGTGTTGACTTTGGAAAGGGAAGCAACTACTGGATAGTAGTGTTAAAGCCAACTATGATTCTGTTAGAATCACATTAATATTGTTCCCATAAATTTCAGAAAAGCCTACCAGCAATATAAACTAACTGATCCTAAGTATTTAATTCCACTTAACTAACCAGAAAACTAAAACAGATATGTGGTCTCCAGAGATTTTCTATGCGAATTCTACGAAACTAATGAAAAACAAAACAGCAGCAGCCAGTCCTTGAAAAAAAAAAAAACGGCGCACAACAACACACTGCAATGATTCCATCAGCATTCATCCCGGGAGAAGCAACAAAAGCGAAGGAAATCCCAGCAGCCAGAACCAAGCAGCAACTTTGACTTTCAGACTGATGTATCCTCTCTCCTCTGGGCTCAGAAGGGAATGAAACAAGCGTGGCCATCGCTGCTCGTTCTCTCTTTCTCATCAGACAAAGTGAAGCCGAAGATTTCTGTTTCTAATCCCTGATAGCATCTCTGTCTTATACACTACATAGGATCACATTATGTCAAGCATTTATGAGAAGAGAGCAGCTATGGAGAGAAACACAATCAAACTGGCCTCAGCACTTTTAAAAAATGGGGATTTTATCATGTGGTTACTGAGTTATCAAGAGGCAAAAAAACCCATTGCTCCTATGACAGATGTTTTCAATGATAATGCCTCCCTCGAGCTCCTGCACGGGTTTGGATTTTTATCCTGCCAGCAAATGTAACACATTTCCATTCCTATTTCTCCTGGGCTGTTTCTCCCTCATCAACAGGTGGACAGGGAGGATTTGCTCTCTCGAGTGGGGAGCTGCTGTGATATCAAGGCAGTCAATTTGTCAGTCTAAATGCAACATGAAATAAGATACACAGCGGAACATGATGGAAGTGCAAAGCATCATGACAACACAGAGTAGTGTTATCAATAGTGTTGACTTGACTTGACTCGTTACTTGGATTGCAATTCATTAACATGCCGATGCAGGAATAACAAACACTCACCCCAATATCCTGTACACACACTCAGATTCATGCACAGCGAACTCTCATCAACCAGCGTCTGACAAAATGCACACACACTGTGTCGGAATGAATGCGACAGAGTTTCCATTTCTGTGCAGATAAAAAGGGGCTCTGCTGTGCCTGTGAATAGGCATGTGGGGAGTGAGGGGCAACTACTCAATGGGGAGATGCCTCATTTTTCTAGCCTCTCTTCCTGGTTTGCGGGTCCTGCCAGAGTGTTGCTAGGAGGAAGCTGGTACTGCCAGAAATGATGACACTGCACTGATAGACATCCTCCTGCTGTCCAAAAGAAAAGGAGAAAGATGGAGACATGATCTGAAACGCTGCCACCTTCTCCTCCACTACCAATCTTCCTCTCCTTTTCCCCTCGAGGCAATCTGCTTCTCTTCTGTTCCTACTCATCTCTTGTGTATGTCCCTTTTTTCCTGATTGTGATATTGTTCTTGCACAAGAAAGATAAGCCTCTACATGCTGAAAGTTTTTGTCATTTTCCCCGTGTTTGACCTGAAAATGTAGCTCTTCCAAGCATTCACATATTTCTTCCGTCGTTGCCCAGGACAAAGTGTTTTCTGCTGCAACAGCAATGAAGGCACCGAAAACTAAGGCTCTAAGTGGCTGAAAATCACTTGAGCCAATCTTATTCTTGCCCAAAGGTACATTGACTGTTTGTTCTGCTGTGAGTGTGAGTGTGTGTGTATATATACCTTTGTCCAATTTCTACCTGGATGGAGTCTTAAATACCCTGATGCTAAGTTCACCATGCTGTACCTAAGGGCAACCACATCATCATTTGAAAGTCAGTGGGTGGGTTGATATTTCCACTGTGAAAATGTTATTGCTCTTTCCTTTATCTATATGTAAACTTACTATATTTAAATATTTGTAACAGAAATACCTGCGGTTGTTAAAAGGCTGATTGTTTGTTATATACTGCTTGGTGTATTTTTCATGTACCATCAAGGGAAAATGGTAATACATGAAATTCTGAAAATAAATGACATGATGTATCCTTGTATATGTGGGTGTCTAGACAAATACTAACAGCCACTTTTCATGGCTGTCATATGCCTTCACATCCTGAGCCTATACATTAAATGCAGTCCTCTGGAGGACCGACTTTGGGAATCACAGGAAGTTGCTCACTTGTGGCTGACTCCCTTCTGTGGACATACTTAAGAAGGCTTTTTTGCTCCGCATGATATCCACCACAGTTAGTTTAGACCAGCATGAGATCACTTACAGTATTTACAAGTCCTCAGGACAGATGATCAGTTCTGGTTTGAATATAGAGTGCATGGAGACATAATCATGGTGTTTAGAAGACCTTTTAACAGAACTCATATGAAAACCTGTGCTCATAACACTAACGCTGATGCCTGAAACCATCTCTTACACAAATAAGAGCAGATTAAGACTTCTAATCCTCTGGAATTTGTGTTTGGTGTTGGGCCTGGGTCGCAGCTGTGGTGTGGCAGAGTTTGAGCCACACAGAAACAAAAAAACACAATATGTTAACATTCAAGGCAAGGCGCACAAAGACGTGGCAAAGCTGCATGACAGGTAAAAGACATTGAAACACAAGTAATTACACACTCAGCAAATGCTCTGACATGTACACTGTAATTATTTGCACAGTCCTAATGTGATTTTCATCGAGACATATGTGAGAAAGGTAAACATGCCGTGATTGAAGTGACAGTGGAAAATGCTGCATAATGCTTTGAAAATGTGTGCGAGGCAAATAAAATGACTGCATGTCTCCGAGTGATTTGATAATGCGACGCGATGAACACGCTCTGTCTTCTTCAAGTGAAATAATGAATCATTCCCCATTGCCTTGGGTATGAAAGACGCAAACAGTGCGCTAATGCTGCTCTTTTCATCACTTCGTTCTCTAAGTAATGATCCTCCTTAACCTGTTAAACCTTCACTCAGGTGTAGTGAAAGACAGTCAAGGGCCCAGTCAGAAGCCGCTGCGGCTGCATAAAACCTCTTCTTCTGTGCTGTGTGCCAAGGTTTAATATTTAAAGAAAAAAACAACAACATGTGTTCAAATCACTGTAAAGGGGTGCCTTGGTTTTAAATGTGTTGAAAGCACGTAATCATCAGTCGGACACTGAAAAAGGCTATTCTGCAAATAACAATGATGCTTCCTATTCTTGGTTTTGTATATTGAGTTTTTTATGTTGAGTTGGTCATATTAGTGTGGTGTTGGGTGTTTGAGGGTATTTAATTAGATAGTCTTTACACTGAGTTAATTAAAGAAACAAAGGGATTCAGTGAATTCTGTAACACAGGATTTCAGAAGCTTGTTGTAGTGATGATTAAAACCCCCAAAATGACAGCTTGCTTTGATACAGCTCGCAGAAAACTCATGTACTAATGGGTTTGTACAACAAGAATTAGGCCTACACATCCCTTGAGTGCTCCTAGAATTATTAGTGTTGATGTAGTAATATGATGTATGAGATAAAATGGGAACTTGTGGCCCACTTAATACTCAACTGATTTAGAAACAATAACAATAACAAATCAATTATTTATCTGAGACTTAGTGCTTCATCTTCAGCTCAGACAATCTGTGAGTAAGACGGACTGATCGTCAGTATGTTTATGTTCTGCTTTTAATTAGCCGCAGAACTACATTTCTCCATTTACAGGCAATAATGTGTTAAATATCCCATGTAAAAGAGAGTAACGGCTCCCTCTCAGCTGTGATGTGTCGGATCAAGCACTGTGAAAAGGAAACGAGCACAGACATGATTCAAAGACTAAATCAGTGCATTTTTTAAGTTCAAAAAACACACTAATGATGCAGTCGCTTGTGATGATTTTCACTTTAGCAAACAGCCATTTTTAATTTGGTTGACATTCATCAGCCAAACTGTGTGTTTACATTAGGATGCATCATTAACAGTGATTCCTGCTTTCATGTTTCGTCCTCTTCACTCTTCTGGGGTTTCACTCATGAGGTTTAAGCTGGGTCTTGATTTCACTCAAAGAGAGCTTACACACTAGCTTAGGCTCAGCTTTGGATTAAATCCATGTTTCCTGGGCATGGTAGAGGACCCACGGCAGTGGAAGAGAGACAGAATCAGAGAGTCAGTGAGGAAGATTGAGGAGGGATTCTTGTGACAGATGGTGCCACTCGGCATCCGTGTCTGTGGGCAGTAATCGAACAATGGCTTCCAAATACATTTTGGCATCTCTTCATCAATGAGGCCAGTGAGCCGGGTCCATAGTTTCAAATAACTTCACCCCTCTTGTTCTCCATACGGACCGAGATTTCACAGGCTGTGCCCTTTTTCCCCGAATTATCTTCCCTTATGCCTTGCATCATCTCCATCACTCTGCTTTCTCTCTCGTCATCCTGCTTGCTCTCTCTACTTCGCTCTGCTACCCTCCTTCTCTCTCAGTAGTTCACCCCACTCTTCACCCCCTCTGTCTCAAGCCTCCCCCTATGTGAAAAGAATGTGAAGCTGGAGAAAGCTGTGCAGCATTTCTTTGGCTGACTCCTGTTTAGCCTCTAATAGGATTTACTGGGGGGTTGATTTTCTGCTCCTTGTCTTCCGTTCTGGAATGAAGTCGTCTTTCCGCCAATGGTGCAGGTGGTGGGTAGTAAATTATACACACTTCCCTCTGAGCTAGTCAGTATCAGAAGCGAGTGAAAGGGGAAGCTACACCCTGCCGTCCCCAGACTATTATCACAACCAGCACCACCACTCACCAAACCACAGCACAGCGCTTTTGAAAAGCAGCCATGAATACAAAACTGCATCTATAACACCACTACAAACACTCGCACACATCACTCCATTCAACCGTGCACATAAAGGCACATATTCATAGCACGATGCAGAAACAAACAAATCCTCTCCTACCATTCATACACCCACTCTACCTCCACCACCCTCCCCATCTCTGTCATCTCAGCACACTTTAGGCAGCTCAATAACGTCGAAGCATAACAGTGTGTACAAAGAGAAATGATGCTAGTAACGTGGGAATGCACTGCATTACAATGGACGGAGGCTGAGGGCCTCATCAGCATCAATATGATTGGACAGAACATCTCCTCTGGGCCACCTCTCTCTCTCTTTCCTCTCTCTCTCTCTTTGCATCTCAGCCTCACTCAGTCTTTCTCACTCTAACAGGTAGAGTAGTATTGATGGCCAATCCCCAGCAGTGGTTTGGGGTTGTTTGGGGTCGAGGCAAAGCACTAACATCTGTCACGTTCTCTACAGCTCGTTATAAATCTGTCACACCAGAGAAGACAGGAACATGAATAAGACAAGGGGCTGAGAGACCTGTAATAGAGAAAACATATGTTGTGTGTTCGTGAGTATGTATAACAGGCTGCTTGTTGAGGTATGTGTGGCATTCGTGCTGGCGTCTTGACAGTCATACATTTTTTGCTCTTTTAGCCACTGATCACACATGAGCTGCGTCTGTCATACCGGAAAATCAATACAGGTGCTAAATGCATTTCAAACAATGATAACACATCCAGACCAGGATAAATGTGGTTCCCTGTTAGTTTGATGTCATGGTCTGACAGTGCTAAATGACCTAAACAATATTCTCTGATGCCAAATGTAGGATTTCCGTGCACACATTATATCATGAGAGGAGCAGTCAAACATCAATCAAGATTTATGTGCATGTGGTCTATTTGAAATGTATCCGCACTTAAAATGTGTTTTTCCTGCATTTGTCCTTCAGAGACAGACAGCCATCATACCACCCAGAAACCATTAGTCAGCTTTATACACAATGACCCCCCCACCCTCCCCTCACCAGAACATCCTCAATCAAACATGCCAGTGTGAAAAGCTATGAGAATACTTTGAAATCAGCCCTCAGCTGTCTGCCAGTGAAGCAGCATGGGGAGTGTGATGAATACAAAACAGCACAAAGACCCAACGTGACTGCCACTCTCTCTAATTAGCACAATACAGTAATTCTGTTTACACTGCAGACAAGCATAACTTCCCCATTTCCCGAAAAAAAATCTCTTAAAAGATTACATTGAACAGCTCTCGTTCTCTCCCTTACTCTTACTCTTTCTCTCTCTCTCTCTATTTATTTATTAGCTGGACTCAGTAGAAACTTCTCTCTACGCCTCACAACAAAGCCGGCCTTGTTTAATCAAATTAAAAGATTACTAAAATCCCTGCTCGTGGTGACATTTAGCACAGTGCCGATGATCCTTTGAATACAGATCAGACTTGCGTTTCAGTTTTCTTGCTGTTAATCAATGGACCAAGTTTCTCACTTTAAAGGGAAAAACACTTTTTTTTTTTAAATATTTGGATACCTAGAAATTTCTCCAGTAGCCTGAGAAATGCCAAGAGAGACATCTGGTACAGATATGTGACACAGAGGTATCCTGCTGCAGGAGGAGTACTGACCAGCTGTTCCTGCACAGCACTGAGGACAAAACCTGTAGGGATACTAAGCAGATCTAGCATTTAACATCCTTGACCTCTCTCTTTCTCTCCACTTCAGTATTTTGCTATGTGTCTTTGCTCTCCTTCTCACGGGTGCTGCTCAGCAGTTGCCAGGCCTTGCTGACTCTGGCTATTCTGAAGAAAAGCTGGAAAGAATACATATTTCTCAGAGTGTCTGCCAGTTCACAGTGGACGACAGGTCCCACAGGGCCTCCCTGTGTTACCCACACTGTATGGTATGAATGGCGCGAGTATAGAAGGACAACTAGAGCTTTGTACCTTTCACAGAACAGCACTGTCTCTTACATAACAGGTGTAATGTCACCTGCATACAAAAATGACCTGTATAACAAAAGAAATAGTATTTTGCCTTGGAAAGAGAAAGAAAGACTGGTTGGAGTGGCAGATATCTCATTTAATTAATTTAGGACTAGTGTATAGTAATAGTCAGCAGGGAAACAAACTGTCACAGCATGTAAAACACTGCAAAAATATTCATAACACACAAAGCAGGGCACTTGCATTGACACATCCAGTAAAGCATTAGCACATCTGAGCCCTCTGATATACTGTTAATCACACATTGTTCATTGTACTGTTGCTCAACAAATGCACAAACTGTCTTGTGTTATGCAAAATCCACATGAGCCAAGCGTCAGCGTGGAAATGTCTCTCCGTGTTTAATCAGAAGCTTAATCTAGGCACGAGTTGAAGACGCTTCATATCCAAGTCTTGACGAACTTGTCAGGTCATCAGGAGCCAGGGAATCCAATTCAAGTGTGCATTTGTCTCAGTGTTCACTCAGCCCTATCTATAATCTGAACAAATTAGTAGCTTTATTTTTGATCTGAGATATGATTTACAGGTCAAAGCAGCAGCATTACCGAAGGAGCGTCAGTGTATGTAGAGAGGGATGTTAAGTTATTGAAATGCTTCCCAACTTTTATGTTTGACATTAAGTGCCCCTTTCCGACCGCTTTTCATGTTCTAAATGTCTCATTTAATTGTAATTTATTTTAACCTTAAACCTCAGATTAATAGGAAATTATAACATTATACATAATAATAATAACTGTAAAAAAATGTAACTTCATATGTTTTGTATTAGCAAAGGTATTTCATCAACACACTGGTGGGCAATTTCGTATTTCTTCAAACTAGCTGAGCTATTCTGCATCATCTCCAGGTGCCTTGTGGTAACTGCAGGAAATGCCACTATTGGGAATCATTGGTTTATTATTATATTGAACTGGCTGAAATAATTGCTACTGTGCCTTTTCTAATTAATTGCTCTTTGAAATAGGAATTAAGTCTTTTCTTTACTATCGACGGGACTACTTGTAGATTTTGTTCACAAGTGAGCAAACTGAAGCGAGCTACTAAACGTTAAGCCCACACAGATGATGAGTAGTGTGCCTCACATTGTGAAGGGATTAAATGGTGTAAAGAATACCTGTGCCACAATGTCACTTAGCTGATTAAGCTACCTTGAGTCCTTTATACGGCCCACTGAGGACCTTATGAGAGAGTAAAACAACCATTGGATAATTAACAGGGGCTGGTAAAATGGCCTGATCATCCACCTTCTGTGTAGAGCTGGTAAAGAGACATAACAACACAAACAAATCCATTACCAAGATTTATGCAGCATTATTAAATTCACAGGGACAATAATAGTGAAAGGGCAGTATTCCATCACATTTAGAGCACAGCAAGTAATGAGTTGTCATATGCAGAGAATCAGATGGGAGATATTAGATTACCCATGCCAACACTTTGAAAGGAACCATTATTTTGACTTTTGTCGTTATAGATTAAGCAAAAGAAAAAAAAGGAGGGAGAAAAAGAATTGCACTGTAGGTTCCTTAAAGTCTGTTGGCTTACAGGAACAAAAAGGGCAAAGAATAAAAAATGCTCATCCGTTGGGGTTAGCAGTTAGCACTAGCGGTGTGGTGTGTGAAGAGGACTCAGTGGGACAGAACACTCAACAAATTACTGCACATTAGAGGAGCAGAAGTCTGCTTCCACTAACTGCAGGCAGATGGCTATGCTTTTACCTGCTTTGTTCTAAATGTGTTCTTAAAAATATGACGGGAACCTGCAGAGTTTGGACAAAATAATGTGGCCACCTCATAAAATGAGGTGGTCATTATATTCGCTCTCTGGCTTTTAGCTATGCTAATGTTGAGTTGATGCACTATTTCAGACTGAAGTATCTCATTAATGTTTTGATGGATTGACATGAAATCGGCTGCAGATCTTCGTGATGTTTCTATTTTATGAAGGTTTGGCTCAGGTTCATCTGGTCTTGATGCATTAACAGCAGAAAAAACTCCAAATGTCCCACAAATTCTATCCTAACCCATCCTATGAGAGATGGAATAAATCAGAGCTGATGCAATACATTTCTATATGAAGAATTTGTGCTTGGGTCCTCTGAGCAGCTACAAGAAACAAAAACACCTCACAGGCTGACGTTTTCTTGAAATATAGAACGGTTCAGATTTACATAATCAAACAACAAGGTCGCTACTTTGCTGTCTCCTTTCTGACACGTTCTTTAAATGAAATGCGAGACAGAAAATGTTGTGGAAGCTTTGTGTCTTATGTGTACTTTTCTGCGCTAAAGGACAAACTTCTACTTTTAGATCAAGGTGGGAGGAAAATCTCACTCTCAAATCTCTTTTGTGAGAAACGAGTTAAATGGAAATTCACCATAGCTTGATTTGGTTATGCCATTTATGACATATTCTCGAGACATTCAGCGCCAAATGTTGATACTTGCACCGTACTACATCAGCTTTCTAAGTTTTAAACAGACTTTAGTGATGCTCACATCCTTGGGAGATGCAGATGGTCCCGGCTGAGGATAACTGACTTAGATAAGTGAGACATTTGTGTTAAAGCTGATCAGAATGGCACTACATGCACTTAAATTGTGCACAGTCACATTATTAGAGTCATCACGACATTCCTCTCCAAATGAGATCACGCATAAAGAAGATCTTTCTTCTTAAAGTGAAATGTAGGAGAGATAGGCAGTGGGGCTGTTGTCCTGCCAACATATATATAGTTTTAGTATCACGAGCTGACAGGTATCAGTAGGTGAGAGATTGATATTAGTATTATTGAAATCCCTTTCTTCATTCTTCCCAGTTTCTCCAGCCTATAAATAGGACAACATCTGCCAGTTGTGTGGTCAGGTGGAATACCCAGTCAGCCCTGAGCTGTCATCTTTAAGCGATAAGCGCGTGGGAGGACAGAATGTTTCCATGTGCATGGTCTCTTTGTGACATCCTCGTTAATATGTGTTGCACCAGTGCAAGGACAAAGAAGCCAAATAAGGACGAAGATGACGCTGCAGCTACTCTCACTGCGCCGGCACATTTTCCTCATCACCTCACTCCTATCTATCGCTCCTCCTGCTCGTCTGTAGTCCACTCATGTTTATTCTGGTCTTGATCATAATTCACTCTTTATTTGAATACTGTACATTGTTTCCCCACAGTTGCTGGTACTCATTGTTATTCTCCTTCTCATTGCTCTTCTCACCCTTATGCTTGCTTTTTTTTTTTTTAGCTACTATATTCTCCACTTCTATCATCTCCTACTCATTACCCTCACTCACCCTCCTCCCCTCCCTGGTTATTCCCACTCACTCCTCCGCTCCCTCCTTGCGATATGATGGCAAGGTCCTGACTGCCACTCACAGTGGGAAGGCAGTGAACAAAAGAGCAAAGCAAAAGGTCAACTTATTCAAGATGTCACTCAACACTCTCCAATGCTCCTTGCATTTCATGAGACCCATGGATCGTCACTTCATCGCCTGCGTTATATTCCCTACTCTTCACAGCAACTAAATTTCCCCTATTCACCCACTTCCGTGAACATTTGATTGCCAGAGACCCAACTGTAAATAATAATTAAGCATGTTAAATGACATCAAGGTTAATGAACGGAAATGAGCTCTGAATCATTTCTAATAAGGAATAACGTGCTCTACAGTGATGACTTTTTTTCCATCACAAATCATCACCCTGTATTCTGTATGTTTGTACGTTTTTGTACATGCACGTTATTGGAGTTTCAAAATTGCACTACATAGATTACTGTCAATATAATTAGTATGACTTCAGTGGGCATGTTCTCCACCACGTGTAGGTCTAAAGTGGGAAGTTTGAAACATTATCTTTGACGATACTAACAAACTAATTAGAGCACTGCACAAATAGCGAATGACTTGCTGGTTTAATTACTACACTACATGTTAAAGCAACCAATAAATTAATCAAGTCACACATGTATGTTATAATTTTTTTTTTTTTTTTCAGAGCAGTAGATATCTCTGACTGTTAAAGACCACGGCTCAATAACATGGGATAATTACAGCAGTAAAACAGGACATATTATCATCTTTCTGTGCCTGTCAGGGGCAATAGTCATGAGTCATGTTCCTTTTGTGCAACTGGGGACAAAAGTACAGACTGGTAACTAACTCCAGACGACACAAACAGCCTTTGAAGGTCCCCAGGAAGCCATTAAAGTCTTAATGATTCATTTTAGCAGAAGAATTTTAATCACGTTTACATCCAGTTGTCTATGGGACCACCTTTCAATGAATGAGACAGATAACCTTGACTAAAATAATTTAATTGCTAATTTCCTGTCTGTTTTATGGAGGTATGTGCATTCTGGGCACTTATGTGGAATCCAAATGAGCCAGACAAAACACTTGAAGGAAAAAAAAGCTAAAAAAAAAAAGGGCTGATAGGTCTCTGTGAACACGAGTATGGTGCCCATCCTGCGTAGGAGACACGTAACAGTAGAGATACTTTTCTCTGCTGTGATTAAATTAAGTAGAGTGTTGGTGAAATAATTGTATTTGATCATCCTCAAATGATTTTTATTTCCCATACTATATATTTCTTAGTTGCTGTGCTCCAACTCAATGCTTCCACCTAGCTTTTCAACCACAGAAGACACCTTGATTTGGTAAACTCTCGAAGCAGATGTTCTACTCACACTCACGCACACACATACACAGTCACATGACATATGGATCATCATCTCCACCAGCCACCGCGCTAGCTGTTCAGTGAGGAACACCAGCTCTGGGCCCAAACCATCACAGCAGTCAAGACTATATACATCGGACTTGTTGCCTGGTTGTAACCAGCAGCGACCGAGCCGTGGAGACCGCCTTCCTGACGCGCCCTCTGGCCCCAAGTAATCAAATAAAACAGCTCGGGCAATTTCTTGGTAAAATGATCCAAGGGGGGATCGCGCTTACCTTCCTGCACGGCCTGGAAGGGGTTGTTAGGCTCAATAAGTTTCACAGAGTGGGTGATTTTCTCGCTCTGCAGAATGTCGTCATTCAGACTCAGGTCTGAAATGGCAAGCTGGAAAATCTCGTCATCTCTCACCGCGTTTTCCTCGAATATGGCACCTGTTGAATAAAATAATCATCAGCTCACTGGGAGAGAAAGACACTCCAGGGAGGGAAATGTGATTGCACGGTAGAGTTGGAGGTTGGAGGTGCAGGAAGTAGTGGATGAGTTGCACCTCCACTGTTGCTTTATGACTATAACACTTCAGTGCACAACAACAATACGTGGACAGTTTTAACTTTTGTCGGCTTTGTGTTGTGCAGCATGTGCGTCTCCAGTGAGCGCCAACAAGATTTCAGCACCATGGAGAGCGACGCGGCTCCAGCACAAACATTGACGCATGGAGAAGCCAAACTTAGACAAATGATTGCCACGTTTATTAGATCAATGTCACCCAACCCAGTAGGCATTATAGGCCTTGTGTGGGAGGCATACTGACGCTGTCTCTCTCGTACCCTCCCCCTCCCTCTTTCCTCCTCTGTTTATCAAAATGGCATCGGCTGCTACTGAGAGACATACATATATCACGGGGAAAAGGGTTCCAGGAAACGAGAATTATAATTGGGGTACCCTAACGTTATGCAGGGCTTCAGCCATTATTATCTGGATGGAGTCCCACCGCTGTGTTAAGCCAGTGACGGAGCACCTGCTGCTTGCCAGACTGTTGCAGTAAACTGAGAGCAGCAGCAGCAGCAGCAGCGGTAGTGGAGCAGCAGCAAGACGAAATGTGCTCACAGTGACATTGACATTTTTATCTGAGATTACAAGGCACAAGTCACTAGAAGTGGCAACGTGGCTGTGTGCGTAAAAAGGGGACGCAGCCCAAAGCATTCATTCGATGTCAGTGTGTGCACAGTGGAAATGTCCCATATGTAGCCGTGTTTCTAAACTAGAAAATGAAACGTAGCAGATCAGAATACCTCGAATGTCATGATGAGTTTAAAGCAGCCCCCATCTCAGTAAAAAAAAAAAAAAAGGCAGCTCTGGTTTGAAGTTTGAGTACAAAGAGGCTCTATGCGTTTCGCATCCTTAAAAAGAAACTCCACTGACATTCCCTCTGTCTTGTTATTGACATTGCAGTCACGTTCCGGTGAAAGTTGAGGCTTGTCGGATACAGACAAGAGGCAGCTTGGTCTATAAAAGCCTCAGCCATTTGGCTAGTGGACATTAATTTCGTCAAAGCTTCGCTGAAACAGGCCTTTGTGCGGACTGTAATCCGTGTTCTGAATGCAGAATTGCCATTTAGAGGCCGGCAGTGGTGAGGTTTAGATCTAGAGACAACGTGAATGCAGTGGTCTGCGCCGGAAAGTGAAAGAAATGTCAGCAAAAATAAATAAACAATAGTAATAAGTGAGAGCAGAATAACACAGGCAGTGAAGGTCAGAGGCATGGCCATGTACAAAACACCAACTTTTCAACTCGCTTGAGAGTCAAAGTGTTGCTTAAACGCAGAATGCAAGCTGAATAGACTATTTATCCCGCCCTCTCACCAAAATCCACTGATCAACGCAGTATGCGCTGGCTGAGCTTTACTCCCGCACGCCTTGCCTTTACACCCTCGAACCCAAACTGCATGCTTTTGTTTGTTGTGTCTGTTTTTATCGGACGCTTACCGATGTGTATGATGGAGTCCGCTTTGGCCGAATTACATTGCAATATCCACAGGGAAAGGCAGATTAACAGCAACTCCATCTCGGGATTTCAGCGAGGCGGCTCATCCAAGCTCCGCTCCGCTGTCCTGTAGTGTCCAAATGGAGCAACCAAAGAAAAAACAAAACAAAAAAAGGGGAAAAGAAAAGAAAACCAAAAGAAGAAGATGATGGAAACCCAGTGAAAACAGAACCGAGGTCCTCCTCCTGGCAGACCAGACCCGCTTGAAAACCTACAGAAATTACCACAGTTCCCTCTCTCTCTCTCTCTCTCTCTTTCTCTCTCTCTCCCCCTTTTTTTTTAAACCAACAGAAGCGGCCGCAGAAAGGTGGGCTCAAAAAGACAAGGAAGTACCGACGGGGACCCGAGGTAAGACTGAAAAGACAAGTAGCCCGGTGAGAGAGACCGGTTGCCTCTCTCACTCTCGCTCCTCTCCCTGCGCTCCGGCGTCTAAAGCATGGCAAGCAGCAAGAAATGCGGAGGAGGGACACCCCTCGAACTACACACGGAGAGACGTTCACATACACACTCAGGAAAAAAAAAAAAAAAACACTTCAGTTCTGTCTCGATCACGTGACTGCAGAGCCTTCACGACTCAGCTGCTGTCCCGGAAAGCCGGCTAGAAATGATTTGGACTAGCCGGAGAAAGACGCTCGCAGAGCCGATAACTTCACGCACGATGGGAGGTTTCAGCAGGAAAAGCCAAAAACTCCGTGAGCCTGTGTGCGGTTCCGAAAAGAGAGACGAGTGCGTGACCAGAGCCGTCACGCAAAACCCGACAAACGGACTGGTGTAAACAGTTTGGTTTACTTTTGTAGAAGTTGGCGTTTTCAGCGGAGATGGTCATGAGGTGCTTCAGCGGCGACGGAGCGGGAGCGCAGCTGATGTGGCAGAGAGCGGGATTTACGCACCATGTTCCCTGGCGACGGCTGATGGATGACGGAGAGACGTGACAGAAGCCACAACGCCTGAGTGAACCGGAGAACAGGTGGACTGAGGAGCATTTAGCAGAAAAACAGTCACGAAACAGACCAGTGTTCTGTTATATCTGCACGTTTGGTTCATTTATCTGCTTGTTGCTTCACCAAAACTGACGCCATCCTTGTTTTCATCGCAGGAGTATGGGATGGGGCTCATTTTAAGGACACGTTTGTTTTGTTTTTTTTGTTGTGAATCCGACAACAGGGAGCCACTAATTCTCACTGGGGATCAGTTTGACGTCTCACAGTGCTTGAACAATACCCAACATGCGCAGAGATGTAAATACAATGAAATCGTGCAAGAGGCGGGGTTTTCCAGATAGACATGATCTTACAATTAAAGGATATTTCTCGTGACTGAAATAAAAACGGAAATATCTCTTAATTGTTTGGTTAAGTCTGTCAGAGGCGCAGAGCACAAACTTTCAGCACCACCCGCGCTGGACAGCTCCTCCACTGAACTGCTCAAGGAGAAAAGGCACCTGTGGAGCAAACAGCAAACTGAATGTCTCTCTCATTGTTGTCTTCTTTCTGTCCAAGAGAGCTTTATAAATCCCGGTAGCTCTCCATTATTAATAACGAACTAAATAAAGCCACAGCATTTTTATATTAGTGTTCTGTGTCATGGTGATCATCTGGTTTTCACTGCAGCTGAAACATCCACACCTCTAAAGTTGTTGTAAAATCACACACTACCCCTACTGGTCACCTGTGGGCACGGCAGGTGTGGTTGCGCAAAAATAACCCCTTCTCTTTGTCATGTCTGATGAGTGATGCTGAAGCCAAATTGCTCCACAAATTTCTCTGTCACTTACATAAAAAATGGCCTAAAAAAGGGAGGTGGAAAGAGAATTTACAGCACACAGCGCCCAAATGTTTATGTCTGAATAATTGGCAATTGCTAACCCACATATCAGTGCAACAAAGTTGATGTGGAGCTGTAGGTGTGACAACCAGAAAAGGGGCCTAGTGTAAGAATGAGTTCATATTTTTGATGCCGGTTTCAGCTCCGGTAGATCAGTCTGGATTCATTCAAACGGGATCAAAACATACATTAACCGTTGCTTTTTAAGATCACAACCATTCAAAATACCATTAAAAAATCATCACATCCCAGCAGAGGAATGAATTTCTTGTTGTTATTGATCTTTGAGGCAATATGTTGCAGAGATTTCATCAAATCAATAAATTATTCATTTTAACTGGTGGCTAAACTGATTTCACACAGCTCTTAAAACTGCTTGATTCTTTCTCTTTGCTTGTTTTTATTAGGACTATGTGCAATGCAAATCTGACATTTATCTTCTTCTGTTGGAGGGACTAACAACTTGTAGAAAACCTGCATAACAATAATAAAAATCGGTGTCGTTTGACATCAGCAAGCTGCACAGTAACAGCTTGAATAGGTGAGTTCAATGCATTTGTAAGTAGATTTAACATGATAGAGAAAATACCTGTAATGGAAAGTAGGCCATCCAAAGGATAATCGCCCATTTTGGGATTCATTATGCAGTTGATTCATACCTTCTCTGTTTTTGGTCCAAAAATATCCCCTACTGATCATTTCCAAATTTTAACAATCACTGGCATCTGTCAGCGTTTTGTTCCCTCTGTTCCAGTGGTGGAATGCACCTCGTGCTCCTTCGGGGGCTTCAACACAAGCTGGTCTCAAAGGTGCAGCAAACGGTCACCGAGACATTGGCGGGTAGGTCACGCCGGCTCTGAGCAATGAAGGTGGAAATTCATTGTCACACAAACCTGAGTCATTAATGTTTATGGCTGTGAGCAATGATGTGAAAAGAAAGGAGTTTTTTTCCTCCTACTTTATGGAACAATGCCAGAAAGTGAATTTAGCGAAGAGGAGCTGTCACATTCAGAATTATCAAAGCCAAATAAATAAATAAATAGATAAATAACACTGCTGCACAGTGATGTCTCACTAATGGTCCATTCTTCTTTGATAAACTTATCTTTCCTTCATCCGAAATAATATGCTTTTCTTACCAAAAGCCTACAGCACAAGCCTCGGCATGATTAATCGCTTCTATAGAATAACATCTTTGCATTGTGGGTGCTCAGTTCCGTCTGAGGACTTCCATCTCTCAGTTTAATCTAAGTTACTTTCTTATGCCTGGCTTTGGGCTGTGCACACAGCGGCCTGTGAAATGATTACTCTTTACAGTGTAACACACTGAATGCCTTGATCATTTAGAACTGGTCTCTGTCTTCATTGATTAGTAATACTATCACAGCTATTGCATTTTCACTGCGTCTGTTTTTGACTACAAGTGGAGAAATCCATATAACGGTGTTCTATTCAAACACAATGATCGTTAATTACTAACTGCAGTCACAGTATTTGCCCTTATTCTTGTGCATGGCGCTATGATTTAATTACTAGTGACGTACTGTAGAACAAGTGTGAGTGTAATCACTTCATTAGCCTTTAGCTTAACATAACCACAGTGTACGGAAAGAACTGGACAGAGCCAGAAGCATGCCGTCAAATGCACTCAACACAAATAGACCAGTTACTGCAGTATGTGTCTGGCATTCGCACAGTATGTTTATGTTGCTTAGTGTTATCAGAGAGGAATGTACTGAGCGCTGCACCAGTGCTACATTCATAGTAGAATAGCAGGAGAGGACACTGTGAACTGCAGTTGGCCCTGTCCAAACCATTGTGGTCCTGGATGTAGTTATATGAGGCCTCTGCACCAATTTGGAGGAGGGTTAAATCTCAGACAAGTTGAAAATCCATTCATGTTAAACAGAAATGTGCGGGGAATAGCAATACATGTCTGCAGCACTGGAGGTGAATAAGCAGGACTCTCTCTTCCAAATACACAGCCTGAGGTAACATTATAGATTAATCATGTTATGGGAGAATAAGCACAACCTCCATCACAGACTCTGAATTTCAATGAGTGAATTGTTGACTACCCACATCATTATACATTTCAACATTCCACCATACTGACCCTTACTGAAATATGTACCATGTAATAAATAGCTAAATGATTATTTATATATATATATATATATATATATATATATATATATATATATATATATATATATATATATATATAATATATATATATATATATATATATATATATGGAAAAATATAACGGTGAACAGAAGCTCGGAAAAACAATGGAAAGTCTTGTCACCCTGGGGCAAAAAATGTTGACAGATGCCAGAGCAGAGGTTCTGTAAGTATTCCAGCCTGAGATATAACTCTGGATTCAGTCCTATTCAAGTATGCAACCTTCAAACGTAGCCCTGTATATTGATTGCAGGTTTGTTTTGGTGCTGCGTCGGTAATGCAGCAGAGCCACACAAAATCAAGACCAGTTTTTACATGTGATGAATAGTTAGTCTTGGAGAGACTTGACATAGTTTTAGAGATTAGGTCCAAAGAGTTTAATATTTATGTCTCATCTTGTTCTGTTCACACGATGAACAAATATAAAGAAGTAGTTCTGGAATATGCACTAAACAGCCTGCAGATAGACGGGTCATATAATTAATTAAAGTTTGAAAAATGCAAAATAAGAGTATGAGCCAAACTGAAATAAGTTGCTTATGATAAGTGAGAAGAAAACGCTGCCCCCTCTGACGTCCTCTTCTTTTTCCGCTTTTGCCTATGCATCATCGTCATGTCTGTGTGCAAATGGAAGTTGGTTGTGGTTACTCTCATTAATAATAATAAAAAAAACAAAACAAGATAAAGACATATACCAAACGTGGCCGGTGTTTTTTGTTTTTGTTGCCCACAATTCATTATTTACTCTAGTCTGTGTGGACAGTATGTTTACCTCTTTGCCTGCCTGTCTGTTTATATTTCTGATGAAATATGAAAAAGGGAACCAAGTGCTATTGCAAGTATCCGAAATTTGTTTATTTTAATAACAGTATTCATCTGGAAAATCTGCCTATGAATTCATAATGAAATAAAAACTTGTTGTTGCACTACAGCCTTCTTATTATCCAGCATTAGCAGGAGCTGCAAAACACTAATTGTGCCTGCAGAGATGTTTACAATTTATATACCTAATAGGGACTGTTCAGCCATTTGTCTTTGGGCGCCCTGAGCAGAGCTATTGAATCCAGGCCTTGTGTCAGCTACATTTCACTCCAGATGTGCCTCTAAGACAGTCATTAGTGAGTGAGGTTGTTTAAAGGGGAGCCAATTAGAAGAAACATACTAGGACATCTACCTGCAAAGTGGTACCCTTTGCAAATGAGCGCAACAACAAAATCCTCTGAGTATTTGAGTTTTAAGAGCAGGTCAATATGATTCATTATTACATTCAGTATTAAAGGAAAACTACCAAAGCAACCAGAGAACACACAGTGATGAGACACAGTGAGGCCCGGTTTGAAATTTAAAAGGTCTTATTGTTCCAATTATCCACAGCCAGTAGCTCAAACCCATTGAAAATAATTGTAAAAATTATATTTGCAGACAAACAGCAGCTAAAAGACAAAAGGTAACTGTGCATATAGAACAACACTATTCACAACAGAGTCGCAGTAACAACACTGTTAAGTTGAAGAGATAAAGCTGAAAGATAAAAGTCTGTACTTGTGGTCACTGTGTATAAAACATGACATCTTGTACACATATTACAGAGCAGTAGGAGTGAGAACAAACAGACAGAGAGCACTGCTCGCAAACAAGCTCGCGGTTTTTAATCCATTTATAATGATGTCAAGGTTAGGTTTCAGTGTTCTGGGAAGTTGGCCCAGAGTGGAGAAGTGTCAGCCTCTCTCTGCCACCTTCCTCTCTCCCCTTTCACTCTCTCTCTCATGCTGTCCCAATTTCACTCTTTTGCTTTCTTGTCCTCTCAGTGCCACCTTCACAGGCTTGCTTGAAAGATTTTCCTCTCTCATACTGTGCATAAGAGGTACAGATGACAAGAGTCTTGGGATTCAGCTCAGTTCCCCGTACTTGTAAGTCTGCAGGGGTTCTTCCCTTCCCTTTGGCCCCTAAGCCAACTTTTAACAAGTTGAAGCCTTGGGACTAATGACAAAATCTAACACAATAAGCAAAAATCAAATTGGTTTCTTTGCTGTGGCTCCAAAAGCATTCTTCCCTTGTGCTACATTTGAAGTACATCCTGAAACTCAGTTACCGGAGTTCCTACAGTATGCAGAAATGCCCCCTTGTGCCCAGTTAACACTCACCGTCAAGATTTATTAACGACCTAGCAAATTTGTCACTTCTGTACTGAAAAAAAAGCAGGAACAAGCCTCATTTTCTTTATTTAAAGGCAGAAATTACATTGAAAAAATCTTTGCAGTCATATTACTGGCTTCCATTTGGTTAATTATCCTTCACATTTGGGGTAAGTGACAGAATATCCTGGTGGCATCAGATTAATTAGAATGAGACTTAATAAGCCTAGCCAGGCTGTATTGGATTAATTAATTGGCCGATGATATAGTCTAGTGTGGCTGATCTCTTTCGTTAACTGTCACACTACATTTGAAGCCGAGGTGCCAATCCATTTTGTGACACAAACATGATTAGAGTAGGATATTATCCCACTGGGGAAAGGCCTTAGATCATTGTAAATGCACGCCACTAAGTCTAGAACAGAACGATATAGGACATAACTTGATCCTGTTGACATTCAGAGATAAAGGAGGTTCCCCTGCAGCAAGTAGAGTTCACTAACAGGACAGAGGGGCAATGTAGTGTCACTACATCCTGCCATTTGCATACAATTATCTTCCGTTTTCTCTGAGCACAAGCATCAATGAAAGATTCATTTTGACAATTTAAAGAGATGTTCCAGTGATTTGGTTTTAGACGTCAATAAAGTAGGGGGACTTGCTACATTTGATCAAAAAGAGAATAGTAAATCATCAAAGCAGCAAACATGACTTCACTCCTGCAAGTTCTCCAAATTAAACCTAGTACATTTGAACAGTCAGTATGTTTTTTTCACCTGTCACTACACACCAAAATCACCTGTGATAAATTAGCAGGAGAGCTGCATGGCAAACACCCAAAACATTTTTAAAAGTTTTAAATATATTACTGACATTTGGCCATAACATAAATCTTTTCTTCCCATTCTGTCCAATCTTTTCGCTATGAGACACCATCGAACAGAAGGTTTATGTGCAGGACAACAGAGGAACGGGCACGTTTGTCACTGTTTTGCTATTAATAAAACAGATTGAAAAATTGTGTGTGACCACGGGTGTCGTGTGTTTTTGGTCTGCCCCGGGCTTTATGTGGGAGGATAATATTTTGCTGTGTCCCAACGTCTACCTTAGCTGCAGGCAACATACCTCTTGCTGACAGATGATAACAGTATTTATTCACAACGACTGTGACGGGGAAAATACACGTGCATGGTCAAGGAAAACCTGTTTGTGTGTGTGAGCAAGCTTTTTGCCCAAGGGGAATATTTGATTGTGTTTTTTCAATTATATCTGTTTAAAGTATGGCTTAACGTGAGTGCTGTGACAAGTATTTGAGTGGCATTCTGAGAAAATACCTTGGTGAGATATGAACGTTCAGTTTGAGACACACAGTTGAACATAATCAAATATTAAAAATGGGTTTTCAATTTGCTTTAAAGTTGCTGAATTAGCCTAAGCCTGAGGTTCCTGAAAGACAAGACTGAAAATATGTTTATTCTTGATGTTTTAATGTACCCTGAACACTCATTGGGCCATCGATTATGACTAGCATCTGTTTTTTTTTTTTGTTTGTATTTGTGTGCAAAATAATGCAGAGAAGCATAATTTCTTCTTCATAGTAGTTTGAAGAAAGCAGTGTGTATGTTTGGATGTTGCTAAGCAGCAGGGGAAATAATCAAAAAGGGTCTACCCTTCCCAGTGCCTCGCTGAGTTTTAACCCTTACTTCTTAGAGTGTTTGAGCTCCCACCTGCTTTTCTGGATGTATTTCTGAGAGAGAGACAGGATGAGAGGGTTGAAGCATCTTTAACCAGCTCAATACTGAGTTCAATGCATCAACACATTGGAGTTTATTCTCTAGATGTGATGGACCCCAGCTGTTTCCAATCTTGCTTGTGTGTGTGCGCAACCCTGGCACACACACACACACACAAACACACACTCCAGACAGCGATCATTTCCCGGCGGCTGAATCACAACTAGAGTCTGCCGAGGCAGATTATACAAACAGGTGATTCACAAACAGAATCTTGAACCTGCAGACACACTAACCGTGTTCTGTTTAATTGGTACACTGCGGGATAAAGGCGGTTTGATGACAGCTGCATGTAGATATGTTGCTCATTACTGTTGCATGCCGAACCTTCTGAATCCAATTTCCGTAATGTTTCATGCAGTTGAAAAATGACAACCACCAGCTCCTCTGCGAGTGTGAACAATGAAAACTGAATATGACATACAGTGCAAATCTTTCAAATCCATTGACAACAGCAATGGAATCCAAGTTGGGAATGAGTTACTACTCAAGCAGATGGTCGGCCCATCAGTGAGGGTTTGTCTGCCTTGTTTTTGAGGTGTGTCCCACACCATTAGCTCGATTTGGACCCAAGTCTACATTTTTTCAGCTGATTCAGCTCAGCAAGTCACTTCACCGAGATGAGAAACAGGCTCATGTACCATTTGCAACTTCTAATTGCACATATTCTCCATTACAAGTAGCTGTCTGTAGTCAGGAAGAGTGGTGTAAGAATAGTAAGTAGACAGACTATCACCACCTACTGGTACATAGAGTTACATTCTGGTGACATGTTTGGCCCAGACAACAACGGGTGGCTGTGCAGCAGCCAGTCTAAGTCACATCTATGATGTTGGAGTGGTGTGTCTCTGCCCCTAAGGTCTTGTTACATTTACATTTAGTCATTTAGCAGACGCTTTTATCCAAAGCGACTTACAAGTGAGGGTTCATGAGTGAGGGTAAAATAAAGCATGCTGCCAATGGATGAATTTTTTTAACAACAGCACTAATAAAGGGAATTGTACCGGATCAGTGAAGACAGGTCAAGCTCTCAGTTTACCACTTGATTTACAGTACGATATCTGTCTATGACCACACACTTCAGATGGCGATTAAAAGAATCAGATGGTGGATAAAAGTGGCTAATTGAAATTCCTTTTTTAGGATGGCTGACATAAGATGGATTATGAAGGCTGTACATACAGTAAAGTATTATGCAACTCTCTGATGTGCAAAGACCAATCAATAGATCATCTTTTATCCAATGCTTCATCTTTTGAATAAATAGATGCAACGTGTCCCTTTAGTTTAAAGTTTGGAAGCAAGAAAAAAGTTAACACATGCTGATGAAGGCAAGATGGCCTGAAAAAAAAAATGGTGAATAATGTATGGTGAACTGGAGAAGCATTGTTCGAATGTGTTTAATTTTGACAGGCGTGCAGTGAAGCTCACACTGCTGCTGCTCAATGTCTGTCTGTTCTTGAAGTGAAAAGTTGCCAAAGAATTCCATGTTAAACTAGAAACACAAAGACGCCACTTTTAATTGTGAATAGACAGAAACTTGTTTTGGCTTTTAAATAAAACTCCTAAAAAAACAAATGTATAAACAACCTTGTCATGTTCCAAAAATGTCTGAAGTGGATTCACACCTCAGATTGATTCCTCAAACAGCTAGTGTTCCCCAAATGACTTACAGCGAGATCGAATCTTGATTGTGGTTCTTTGCTTGATTTCGGAAGACAAAGAAAAATACAGACTGGGGAACCGCAACAGAAAAAAGGACCAATTGCTGTCAATCACTACCCTGCTGCAAGTGGAGCTGTTAAGTCTTGATGAAAAAAAAAAAAAACAACAACCAAAAAAAAAAAAAAAAGAAACAACATAGTTTGAAAAGGTCCAGAAGTGCAGAAAACTAACAAGACGGTAGTTCATTTTGTGCAATTGATCAATGCGGTGTGCCACTGGGTGATTTGATGTGTGTGCGTGGGTGTCGGTAGGAGTGCGTTTGCTTTCAACCAGTGCTCTTTGTTATGATATGCTGTGCTTCATTTGTTTCCTCAGTTAAAAGCCCCCCCCCCCCCTTGTGATATAATGCAAATAAGCTGACTTTTTAAAAGACATCATGTCCTGTGTTCATACAGACACTCTGCTGAGCTACCGTGAGGTGTCCACGATGAGCTCACTAAGTGAATGCTGCTAAAGCAATTAGCACGTCCACCACCATCTGACATTCTCCCTCTTTAAACTTGAATGAAACCATGTGGAGTATTTAATTAAAAGAAAATTCGGCATCGGCATTTTAGATTTGTGTGAGGTGAACCACATCAATCTGCAATAAAACTTTATTTGTGCCATTATCTCAAATTAGAGGCATTTCTAACTGTCATTATATATGACTATTATCATATTACTATATGATAAGACAGGCAACCCAGCAGTCCATTAGAAAGAAGATGAAGAGGAAACCAGTAGAGAGATTTCTCTGTGCAGTGGTGAAGCTGGTGAGAGTCAGAGATTGACTGTGGAGGTGTTTGATAAACCAGTGGTGAAATTACTCTTTTTCACTCTTTCCTATTCCACTCTCCCCTCTAGCACAGCACATCTACCACTGCCACCTCCAGACCTGGCAATTGAGAGAGAAAAGCTGATCAGTCATGGAACCGTTTTTTGAGTGTGTGTATTTGTGCGTATGTGGGCGCCTCTCTCTGGCACCCTGTGCTTTTTTTCTGGCCATGCATGTCTGCATGCTTGTCTGCAGGAGGTTTTCATTATCCAGCTGCTGATCCTCTACAGTAGCCAGATAGCCTGAGCTCCGTTTCCCAGACTCTTAAGGGGCACAGTTAAGAGATTCTTTATATAGCACTGAGCTCAGGCAATCAGAACAGGGATATCCATCAATGAGCTAGCCACGCAGTCGTGTGAAGCTCACTGGGATGAATTTGAGCCTCATAATACTTTCTAAATCATCCCTCCATTAGTCGAGAAAGACGTAAAGGGTAGAATGAACAGTAAGGCTGAGCAGGTGGGAGGAGAAGTGACAAACAAGACAAAGCTCAGTGATTTTTCCTTTAGAAGTGATCATTCGTTGCAGCCGAGCATGTTCTGTGTTTTCCGAGTTCTCGAGAGACCGGACAATAGAGTACAGACCCTGAGAGCGTCTGCTCTCGAACACACCTGTGCAGAACTCTCAGGATATTTTCACGCAGCTTCACGAGAAGTCTTTAAATGTGACATGTTCCAAATATAGTCATGCTAAATTACTACAGGCATCACTACTTTGTGAAAACACCAAGATGACAAGTAGTAACGCATTACCCGTGACAGATGCTTTCTTTATAACATTCCCATCGCAGGCCACTAACCATTTACAAGCTAGTTTGGTGTTTTATGATGTCTGTTTATTTAGATTCATTAAATCATTACATGCAATATTTCATACTTCATAAACCTTAAGACGCTATCGTGTTATGGAGGTTATTCTGCTGCTTGACATTCATCCTGACAACATTCTGACTTGACATTTTATACTGAGTCATGATGTCAGGGAGGTCATGGAGCAGATAATACTACTCTGTAAAGTTTTACAGACATTTAAAATCCACGGCCTCTGAATTTACCAGACATATACTACACTACAATAAGGGGCGATAAATGCAGATAGCTACCGTGACCATTATGCTGCATTAGTAATTTTTCAGAGGGGGATTTTGTCCTGCATGGCTAATTAGAAAGAAAAAAAAAACATTGAAATGACAACGTTAAGTCCTGTCACACCACATGATTAATGCTACATCCTTTCAAAACTCCAACTCTCCTTGTCAAGGCCATACTGGTAACAAATTGGGTACCTGGTGTCTTATGGGCAGAAGACAGAACATGGAGGAGATAAGCATGGCCTCGCCTTACTGCCAAAGGACACGACAGATTATGAAAGAACTCATGCATATTATGCACAACCCCATCCTGAGTGGAGACAGCAACAGTATACTGACTTAAAGACTCCAGGCCACAACACAACCTCACCACCACCGATCCTAGTCGTACCCTGACGTGTGGTCGTAAAGTAGGATTTCGTGGCTTTGGGGCTACACAGAGGGCTAGTAATTGATCTGCTAGTGTCAACCCATCATGCACACGGACAGTCTTACACAAGGACATGAATAAAAACACGAAGAACCGTAGGGAATGTCTATAATCTCATTAGCATGCCTGTCTGTGCTCATATACACGTGTAATGCACAAGTGGGAAAATACTATAGTAGTACATCACTTCCACAGCATTACCCACTGTTAATGCACGTATAATTACTCTTACAGACCCTTCTTTGAGACCCAACACACTCAAAACACTTCATAAATAACATTAATGATTCACTGCGGCACAAGACAATTCAGTTTGTTCTATAAATGACATATTTTTTAATAATAGTTTCCGGGACAATTACTGAGCAACAATCTGGCATTTAGCTTTCAGAAGCCTGAGCACATGTGAATAGTCCGATCTGTGTGCAGTAGTTTTAAGTATGATCACTCTCATTTTCCCTGTAGTTAAAAGTACTTATGGTGTAGGTTCTCCTTCAATTCCTCCCACATGCCAGCTTTGTTGCTCAGTAATCACACCCTGTATAGAACAGGTACCTACAGTGTAAAGTCTTTTAAGTACCCATATTATTATCCCTTTATTCCCCAGCTTCACATCTTGTTTCCTTGAATCTACATTTAAGTATCACTTTGTACTGTCCTGGTACACGGTTAGCACAACAGATAATGGTTCTGCGAATAGGGAAGAGTTATACTGAGCCATAATCTTCATATACTAGCAGCATGAATATGAACGTTTGGATTGGAAACACAGTTAAAAATAAGCAGCTAACATTGGCATGAATTGCCATGTGTTTTGTTAACCTTTTCATCCTAATTGAATTAGAACTACTTAAATAAGCTTGCTCTTGTTGTTGCTGCTTCATGACCTGCCTAATGGAGCAGCGATCACTTTTCGTTTAGAAGCAACTGATACACCTGAGTTTGTTTTATTTTACTACTAAATGTCCAGCAGTCTTTAACTAGAGAAAATATAACATGGTTGCTATTTTTATGTACTCTGCCTCATCATTGCACCGTTAGCATGCTTTCACCTGAATAATCATAGTCTTTTAAAATGTGTTCTTCAATTTAGCATTACCCATCCAGCAATTTACATTTTTTTAACACAGTGTTTGATGTTCTTAAAATAAATCCCTTCTGAGAAGACGGCACATGATTCATCTCAGTCACTTGTTGGAAAGTGGCATTAACACTTGACTCCAGGAAATGTTGATTCTTCTACAGCTCTTGGCTCTTTTATTTTTACGTTCAAAGCAGATAAGGATGATTAAGTCATTTTATCATCAATAACTATATTTGTTTCTACATCAGGAATGTCATACTTTTATTTTTTTCAAACCTGACCTGCTCAACAGTCACAGCTGTGAATTAGAATTAAATTAAATAAAGTAACATCAGGTGATGTATGTATGAAAAGTTAAATCATCTTATACTGTAGAGATGTGGTGAACACAACAATAAATAAATATTATGAGACCATTCTGAGGTGGTCTTATAGTGTTACAACAAACTAAAGCCTCACAGAAAAGTTGTTCAGTTGGATCAAGATTAGAATAAAACTTTAAAATGATAGTTACTTTATTCACGAGTCAAAACCGAGGACGCCGGAGTAAGACACAGAGAGGAAAAGAGAATTTCAAATGTGTTCTCTGAATGCACTTCCGATATCAGCCTTAATGAGCATCAGTTTCCTTATGTGTGGAGCTGTGTTTGCCACACTTGTAGTACACGGCTGAACAGCTGAGGGTCTTAAAATAAACATGATGATGGGGAATTCAAATCGATAGCGTAACAGCACATAACAGCGATGGGGTCAAAGCAACACGACATGCTGAGGTGAGATGAGAGGAGGCTGGGCACTCACTTCTGAGTCAACAGCTTTGCATCTATCGCTCATTCACATTTTGACCAGAGCAGTGAATGCCGAGGGCATGGCGCAGAGCCAACGAGAAACACGGGGTCAGTGGAATCTAAAGAGGCAGCAACAGGAGAAGTCAAGCAAGAATGAAGATGACAGCAGTCATTCATGGTGACAGGTGACGAAAACATCTCCTTAGGATGTGACTACCTCACTCTATTTTATGTAGACACGTGCACAGAAGCTCCGTCTAGCTGACTAGCTTACTATATGAGATGGAAAACAACTTTGAATATGCTGAAAATACTGTACGAGCTTCACACTGGGAAAACAGAAGCGACAGAGGTTGCATGGGCTGACAAGTTAGTCCCCTCAGAGCCTCAGTGTTTCTAAAATGTCTCTGCGGTTCATGACATGCTTACTTGAATATCAGACTTGCAGCAAAATGTGAAGTCAGTGGATGAAATGCTGGGTGTTTTCATTTCACTTTCACCATCTGCAGCTTGATATGCGACTTGGGAGCGGAGATTAAAGACTATGAACTGTGTGCATCAGGAAACCTGTCATTGAATCATTGGGGAGAAATAAGATCTGCCTTTTGCTCGGGGGAGGGAAAGGGGGGCTCCTCAGATGAATTCGCTCTCTCTTCCTACAAACATGTAAAACTACAGCACAACCTTGCTCTGCAGCATAAAAGCAATAAAACTTTAAATGAAAATGTATCCCTGCGGTGCTTAAATGATAAGAACTTTGCAGACTAGTCATCAGTCGTGCTGCACAACACTGGAGCAACACGCTTTAACGCTAGACAGGATCATACATGTGTATTATAGTTAAAGATTCAGTCTCTGAATGGGTAAGTGTTCTCTGTGCTCAGGTGTCCTTGAGCAAAACAATAGCTGTACTGTAGCTAAGTTTTAAGCTCTGACCTGTCAATGGAGGTGATGTACGAATCAACAATGTATTAAAGATGTATAATCTATATTATATAACCATTCCTCAGTTGACAATGTTGTCTCACTTGGAAAATCATGCTGTATTTTACCTGTTATAGTAGGTTAAATGAGACGTCACTACCAACCCAGACTTGACATGCATCAATACAATCCCACCAATATTCAAGAATATGTCTCTAATATTGTCTCTCAAACTCTTGAATTGATCCAACCAGCACAATGTGGTTTACTGTGGGCCACATCATTACACTGGGCTACCTGGACAGTGAAGTTTAGTTTAATAAAATACCAAATACAGTGGAGTAATTTGCTTAAAAGAGTGAACGTGCCAGTTATATCTGACATGTTTGTATGACAAAATGTATCTATCTCTCGGGTTTAATGTCAATTTAGGAGAATGACTTGTTTCTTTTCTGTCCAAATGTTTTCAATAAATATTATTCTGTTTCATTTTTTTAACATTATTAGTACATGAAATGCAAAATGGTTTAAAGAGGTATGATGTGTGTACTTTTCTGAAGCAAGACAGAAAATAGTTCAACAACCACTGAAGTGGACACTAAAAGTCTCTCCAGAAATTTTTGCCTACTGCCACACTTTCGTGAGTTTAATGTATTTTTACATTTTTCAATCTATTTCCCTGTTATGTGCACAAGTATAGGCTGAGCTATCTGAACATGTAGCACCACCAGGGGAAGGGAATAAAAGCACACTACACACACTCAACCCACTCAAAAGGTTTTAACATTTTGTTTGGAGGTCTATTAAATAAGCCTTCCCTTCTTGCCTTCTGTGTTTCTACCTCATTCAAGTTCATCAGAAACTCAAGTGAGGACAACCATGCAGTGGGATCTGTATGTATGCATTTGTGTGTGTGCATGTGCGTTTGGGCCCTGCTATCTCTGCTGTACAGCCCTGCACCCTGGGCTTCGGCTGAGTTAACAGACTTGCACTGCCACCCGCCCAGATGACACCAACAGAGAGTCCCTCTTGGCTCTAGTGGTTGTGTGTCTGTGACTGTGTGTGGACATATTTGTGTAAAAAAAAGAGCTGAAGATTTTATTAAAATCATTAATGTCATGTACATTTAATAATGTATGAGTAAGTTAAGAAGCACCTGATTTAAGACACCTGATGTGCACCTGATCTAACCCACACAGACACAGGAGAATATGAAAACTAATTCAAGACTACACAACTAACCAGTCCAGAAATATACAGGCAGCTAACAAGTCAAGAGTGAATAAATCAAAACTGTTGTGCCATAATGGCAGACAAAACAGAGAAATCTAATACCCAGAAGCCTGGAAAGCGAAGACAGGTAGCTTCTTCAGAGATTAGACGTAGCAGAAAGAAAAGAAGAACCCTGATCTGGCCTTGTCAAAATGCTGCAACTGGTTGAAACCTCTGAAGATGGACCAAGAACTGAAAACGCTGTTTCAGTCAGAGACATTTTCATGCATGGAAATAGCTATTTATAGCAAATAGCAGACAGTAGAAGGGCTCTGCTCCTTGAGGCAACTCTCAAAGAATATCAGCAGCAGTGAGGGTGTGGATGAGAACTTCCCTGAGAAGAACAACATACACCACTGACTTCGAATTGCGCTAATAGAACATTGTCAGTTCCAATGTAGACAAAAAGAAAATTAATTCAGCAGAATCAGAAACATCTTTTTTTAGTCCACACTTTTTTCTTTAATGTCAATATCTTCACCTACATTCCCCACAGTTCAAGCTGACTGCCAACATCTGGGAAATTCTGGTTTGTTATGTTAATATAGTAGCAGTGAGAGGGTCTATAAGTCACTCGCCATGACTTGAGATAAGACGTGTGCTTCAGAGATCTGAGAAGCTCACATCCTTCTGACTTCTCCGTGACTCCACGCCTCCAGATATCTGCATTTTTTTCCCCCATTTTCAAATTCATGGAGGTGACCTTTAGCGACATAACTTTATGAAGTTATTTATTAGACGTCCGCCCTCTGGAGCCACAAAAGGCTTTGTGCCACTTTCTTTCACATATGTGGTAGTGCTCTCACAACCTGTAAACAGACTTTGATGTGTGAAATCAGCAGGGGTCTCCTTTAACAAACACATATGGGAACATTAGCTTTTAATTAAAACAACAAAACCATAAGCTTAGCTCATAATGAGGGAGCTGGGGTGTAGATGAGAGCTGCAGCAACAGTTTTGGTGTAAAAGCAACTGCAGAGTAGTTACTGAGGTTATAAAGACTCTTATGATTCTTATTTGTTATAACTGTACAATGACTAAATGACTACATCTGGTAGCTAAGCAGTTTATGAATGAATCACAGGTATTTCACACTGATCTGACTTATAGTACTCGTAGCATGAAAAGCACAGGTGCTACTAATAACATTAACAATGGCTCAGTTCTGTTAAACCACTTATAATTAAGTAATATTGTTGAATTCTAAACATGAAGAAATGTTGCAATGTGATATTTATAAATCTGAGTCATGATGTAAGCTACTTTTTATGTTATGTAATTTGAGACTGATGGTTGACAGCTGAATTTTTACTAATTAATTGATGCCATTTACTGTTATTGTAGGTAAGAATCTTCTTTTATAGTTGCTTATTTTAATTTGTTTAGATGAGCTAGTCACGTCTAACAAATTGCTGTAAGTCATCATTCATTAACCTTTATGTCAACATCTAATAATAAAATCTGTGAATGCTCCTTTGATTTGTGTAACTATAACAGTCTCTGTACACTATAGGTGAAGTACATAGTACCACACACGTTTCCATCTTCTTCCTCATACATATGGATGTGGATATTGATGCACCTCATCCTATTTGCCAGGGCAGAGGAGACTGAACTTGCCACTAGTTTTCCCTATCAGCCTTGAAGGAGGACCCTTAAGCAGTTACTAATACTTGTACTGCTAGGAAATGCATGTTCGCTACCCTATGGAATATTTTGTTACCTAGTTTTAAAAACTACACTAAGCTTTATTCGACAGCATGAATTATAAACAAGCGCAGCCATTCATGCTGTTGGTTAAATGTGAAAAGAGTTGCGCCCACCCACACAGACAGTAATTTCACACCTTTCTCCCATTTATCCAGTAATTGTTGGCTGCCCCTCAGTGACTGCAATGAAGAGACGTCCTCCCTGGCAAATCACAACACCATTACACACAAAAACATGTGGCATTTGTAAGGTTTGCATCACCTCAGCAATCATGCCAAAGCCAGCAAACTGACGAGCTTACCCTGTTTATTAAACGACTCTTCGTAGATGATAAGTCATTACTGCAGTGGGAACAAAAAAAAACCCATTGAAACAATTCAATAGGTTAGCTGGGTGCTTCACCAAATTACAAGCTGCAGGTGTGATTCCTGCACAGAATTTGCCTAACCACAGAATAATGACTTAAACATATTTCAAAAAACCCACATGCCATGAGATATTACATGTATCAGCGACTGACTAGTTTAAAGTTCTACAATCAAAGCAAATAAAGCAAAAATTACAGTATTGGTTCTTTTATTCCAGTTTCATAAACACTGTTAGCAAAAAACGTTGAACCTTTGAAGAAAGGTGCTTTATGGGAGAAGAAGAATATATTGAGCGTGCATGTGAAAGAGAGAGATAGATATGTAAAGAAAAAAAAAAAAAAAAAAGGGTTTCTTCTTCAAAGTGTTGCCCGAGGCTTTTTGTGCTACAAAGTCTATCCTCATATCAAATACGATGGGTTAGGTCTTCATCAGTATGAGAAGTTGTGCAGCCTCAAAAGATAATAACCTATATGTGCAAAGGCACGTCACCTATGTAGCTCCTGTACACACGCATTATTTACACAAACAAAAAAATAAAAAAACCATACGAGAGACTCGACGCACTCCGACTAATGTCTGGTGATATTTTGTTCTTCCTTAGTGATGAACAATCAAATTATTCTATTTGAAGGTTCATATTTATTTATAAAATTTTTCCCATTTTACATCCTGTTTTTCAAACTCTGTAAAACACAAATTTAAAAACAGCAGAAGAAAAATGCAGCAATAATATTAAGATGCTCAGGTTTAACACGGCTGCACGTCCTGTGGAGTAAAGATGATGCTACACTTTGTTGACCTCTCGCTGACACTGGGAAAGTTGAAAACAACACCGACATAAATGCATCAGTCAAAGATGCAGAGGACATCTCATTAGCATTCATATGGAGTAATGTCTCTGGTGGCTGCAAGTCCAATAGTCACTCATTCCACCAACTCACAGTATCTGGCTTTTTAATTGCTAGGTGCTCCACTATGTTCAACAGCAAGTTGTTAACTCTGTGTGCAGTTTGGTGCTTGCCAGGTGGCACTCAGTGGCTTCATCAGAGCTTTTTTTTTTCTCCTCCTGAAAATAGCTGCTTGTGCCAGCTGGCAATGAGGTTAATGACGGCAGAGAAAACCAAAATAACTACCCAAAATCAATACTCTATGGGCTGTGTGGAACTGCTGAGCAGGGAAATATTTTTTTGTAGGTTCATCACATGACATATATAAACAGTGTACTTTGTTTGAGCCTTTTTGCAGTTTACGTGTGGGTAACTTTCTATATATACTATATGTACTAAACAAACAGCAGTAGATTGAGATTGAATTGTTGTTTGTTTTTTTTTTTTGCATGTTATTTTGGACAAAGCCTTAAAGTGTGAGCTTAGAAACCTATGGAGGCTCTGCAGGCATCTTAAGCAGGAGGACATGAAGCAGATGTGGTCCACACACACTAAAGGATATGAAAAGGCATTAGAGCTCTCATAAAAATGGTTTGCTCTTTTTTCCCTTGAGCATCCTTCTTAAAATACAAAAAGAAAAGAAGATTCAAGTGCTAGGGAGGAATTGAAAGCCAACGTATAAAAGAGCCAAAAAAGAAAGCAAAGAGACACTGGGTGAGAAATTACAACTAGCTGCTGAGAAACGAGAAAGACAAATGGGGGGATTTAGACAAAACAGTTGAATATGTTAACAGGGTTGAGATGATGATGGGCCAGCTTCAGCCCTCACCTCAGCTTACTGTAGACCTTAGAAACTGCATAGCCTGTGTCTTCAGTGATAGCTGATAACTCCACTGTCTGTCCTCCATCTTCTTCTAATGCAAGGCTAACACCCACACCTTCACCCATATGTTTTTTATTAGCTATTCATGGATGCAATCTTCACAATATCTATCATCAGGCATTTGAACCAGTTATTATGATGCCATTTCTACGACGGCACCCACATATTTACTCTATTCCTAGCAGAATTAGTGCTGCACAATGTCATGGCTTAGATAAAGCAGCTGCTGCAACCTAGTATGTATAATCTGAGACCACCGGAATTAATTACAGCCACAAATATTTAATGTTACTCAGTGGACCTTGTTTATATTCAGACCAGATAGACACACTGTGTTTTAAGGTTTGTATCTTTTCTCTTTAAACAGATTGATGCCCATATGATGGAGAGGGAAAAAAGGACAGCCATTAGCGGAGTCAGATCCCACAAGCTCATTAAAAGGCCTGTTGTATGCTCAGCTGCAAGTCAGATTTCAAGTAAAGTAAATGCAAAAAATACAGTGAATGAGCCCTTCTCTGGACCCATGATGTGCATTTAAAAGACTGTCAAATAATAATATAAATGCACTGTTAAATATTTTAGATTATTACCCAGCTGCACTACATAAAGACTAATATCCTATTGACTTTCTGCCACAACTTGAAATGTAGCCTCCAATAAAAAGCATTACATTGAGACAGTGAATTCTTGTGCAGTATGTAATATGAAAAGGTCTCTCTATTATTGACGTGTCCATTTTTTCTAAATTTGAAACGCAAACAAAATGAGTTTTCTAAAAGATAAAATAATTGAAAACTACAATAGTGGTAGCTTCAAGCTGCGTGTGACCAATGAGCATGTCGAGTAGCAGGCTCATTGATTTTATGACTGATTTGATCTGTCTTTTAAAAATGCTCACACAGTTACAAAGTGCCTTATCACAACATGTACACACCGATACTGAAACATGGAGCGAGGGAGATGTAATTCAAATCTATTTTGAGTTTGAACTTGTCTAATTAGACCAAATATCATGTCTGCTCTACTTTTCTGTTTGAAAGCACATTTAAAAATAACTAAACCAACAACTGACTGACACAGTGAACTAATAATAGATCTCTGAGAGCGATCTATTAATACATCATGTCCAAGGTGCTACGCAAAAGGCTGCTCAGGGAAACTATTATACGATATGAATGATATATAAATGAACACAATATCCCAGTGTAGGTAAAGCTACAGTACAGAAACATTAAAAAGATGAATAAAAAACAATTACTAATAATGATGATGATAAGTGACTAGCCACTGATTAATGTCAAAAACAGATATGCATAAAATGAGCATTCTACCTTTTTGACTGTTCGTAGTTACGACCTAGTTTAACTCATCACAGGAACACAGATTTCTACACGCTAAATTTAAACCACTTCTTTGTTTTGACAGTTACAGTCTGAAAGAAATGTGACTGCAGCCATGTGATAAAAGGCAGAACGTGACACCAAAGATAAAGTTGACATCTTATAACCCAGGTTTAAACAACAAAAAAACACTTCTGTTGCTGACTTGTGAACAAACAGTTGATTATATTCACATATAGCCATTATCAAGCAGCATGTCCATTCATTTGGAGTTGTGTTTCTAACCACCTGGCAAATGTGAATTCCAATTTTCACTCTCTACCAACTCCTGAGAAAAGATATTTGGCACTACATGCTTCATTGTCTTCACCAGATAGTCATTAACTGTGTCTATTTGCCACTTGGTGCTGAGCAAGAGCACTTTTGTGCAGTAAACAGCCACCTGCTGCACCACAAATCTACGCCACAAGACGAGTAGGAATGGACTAAAACTGTGAAATTGTGCGTTGGGCAGATAACCAATGAGTGGAACTGACTGTAAAGCCCTGTGACGCTGAGGTGAGCTGTGAATTTGGGCAATAAATTCTAGAGCTTAAATCTAAAATCATAATCTTTCTCCAACCTTGAGTGAGAGAGGTTTGATTTGATAATTGTAATATTGTATTGCATGTTTACTGTATCAAAAAAGAAAGGAAAATAATACAACCTCAGTAGTAGTACAGTACAGCTAGTGAATACTGTAAGTGTACTGTAAGTTGTAGAACTGTGAAATATCTCTATAAACCCTGAAAACCCAGGACTGGTCAGGTTTAATCAGTTTCCACTCAAGCGGTGATTTAAAATCTATTTTAGGAGGGTACCCAGGTGGCAAAAAACACTGGTGCTGAAAAATGGAATTTGCTGAAGTGCAACACTCTAAATGTTTTGATGAGAAAGCAGCGCTTATTGGAATAATTGATCCTTGATCTGAGAACTGTACATTCCAGAAACCACTATCCATCTCTGCCAGATGCACACAGCCGCAGGGAAAGCAGTGTAGGAAAGTCTAATGATAGTTGCCAAACTATGCATATGTTTCCTTTTTCTCATGCCAGATATAAAGCCTAAAGCAAGACCTGACTGAGACAATGGCTCCCTAGAGGACAAACAGAGTTATGGAGCAACTCCTGTTCATGTTATATATCTGCTTAGGTGATATTTATTACTACTATAACTAAAAAAAAGGAGCAAGAGCCAATAACCTTCATTCTCCCCCCTTTGTCCAACAAAGAGGGCCCATTAGCTGCCCCTGCCGTGTTGTAACAGTATATTTTGCGGGACCAGGCCACAATTTTCAGTTACTTCATTTGGTCACATTATTGCAGACTTAAGGTAATAAAATTCACACTTACTCAGCATTTATTAGTCTTTCAAACCAAAATACAAGAGGTTATTGGAAAGTGTAGTTCACAAATACCTGATCCCTGCTGGCGGATATTGTTTGAATCCACATTGGATTTGAATTTCATGACTTTGGTGACACTGTGATAGTTCCAGTCACAGTATAACATGTTCATGTGCTGCTTCCTACATATAATATAATTTCTGTTAAAACCGGTTGTTGTGGGATTTCATAGCAAGGAGAGATCCTCTGCTCTGAACTAATGGGATCTCTGTAGAGGGAAGGATTTGATTAATAAAAAAAAGCATTGTAAAAAAATTTCAGGCTTAATTTGACAGATTTAAGATTTAGAAGGAGATCTGGGATGTTAACGTATCACTTTCACTGCATGATCAGGAACTATTTAAATTCGACACTTCAGGATATGCTGAGATATCCCCCCGATTCACATCTCCAATAAAAAAAAAAAAAAGGCACGACTGAACATAACCTTGTATCGCCACTGTTTTTTTTATAGGTTAAACCTGTGGGTGAGTGGAGGTGACCGTGCAGGTAGATTTAGCTGTTGGAAGAATAAATGTGTGACTTCACTGCCCTCTTCCTCCTTGTCATCGCTGACTGCACATTGCTGCCTCTGGCCTTTTAAGTTAATGCTCTGAATCCAGAGCTATACTGTCACAACTTATCTCCACTTCAAGTTATGTTTGTTTGCAAGTATGTGTGTATGTGTTAGAAACTGTGCATACATTGGTGAGTTAATGGGAATAATAAGTCTACATGTGAACAACTGATGTTTTTACCTGTTACCAACACATTTATTTATTCAAATATACACGTGTAGGTACTTCTCTATATGTTGAAAATATAGCTTAACGGCCAAAGTAAGATGTAATAAGTATTTCTGTCACTTCACCTATGGGACATTTAGGTTTATTTTAAAGCTTGAACATGACAGTAGAAAGAAAATCTAATAATTGCCTCTTTATGCTTGTACAGCAGACTATTTTCAGGGGCAGTGTATTACTTGAAAGGCACAGAATCCTTTCTCTGCATATCCAGCACGAAATGCACTGAGCTAAAGTACATAAACACCATAAAGATTTCATTGTATGTATATGCCATCTAGATTTCCCAAATGGGCTGGATGGTACAAAAGCAAGAGCAGATTAATAGCACAATAAAATGGATTTACCTTGACGTACGATATAGCTGCACTTGTACTCATCTGCGAGTGTCTGCAGTGCATGGGTGTGTATTCTTGTATTTGCACCTTTATGAGGATCAGATCTGTACAGAGCAATAAAGGCAAGTAAAAGTGAGAATATTTGTGTTGGTCTTTAACTATTATACTGCCTACAATAGCTATTTTTTTGTGCTAGTCAACATTCTTAGATCTTGTTGTTAGATTTGGGGCTGAAAATAAATTAAGAGGAAGTTTAGGCATTCAAATTGAATTTTAATGTTTGGATTGGGCTTATCCAAAAGCTTAAAGGATAGAGTTAGTGTATTAAGGTAGAAAAATATATCTAGGCTGTAAAATACTAATATTAACATGGCGAGTATTCTACATGTTTTAATACAACTTCAATCCATATTTGTTCTGATGTATGTGTCAGTCTCAATGAATTTATGCGGTGTTTATATTGATTTTATGCTTAATGCAGTATGTGGGGATTCATAAAGTTGGCTGCACATAAAGTGCTTGTACGTATCAGAGGCATACAACACCATTAGTATGTTATCAGAAAGGCCACGATGGTGTAAGGCAATCCTCCAGGGGGTTGGGGAAGTATGTGATGGCTGCCATATTTCAGACTATAATCAAATTAGTAGGAAAGTGTCTGACTAACGCTTCCTTTCCACCATCTGCATTCTGATTCCTTCCCTTATCTCCATTAAGCCATATTTTATGCACTTTGTCTCCATAGTCCAGTGCCACATGGGACTAAAGTTGTTGAGTAACCTTTATCTTTTAATCAGTCTGTAAGTCACCTCGTTGCCCTCTGATGTGGCCTCGCTGTTGATGAGGTTAAAACTGTCCAACAGTTTCAACGCTCTTTGTATCCGTCTCCTCCCTAAGGCCAGTCATTATGTCCATTTTGTCGCCTGTCTTCTCTAGTGTGCTGCCTTTGCACAGTCTCTGTAGAAAATTGCTTAAGAACAACAAAGAAATAAGACAGGAGGAGAGGGAGTGTAGCCTCAAGTATTCTACTCAGGGTTATGATAACACTACATGAGGTTATTATTAACATCATCATCACTCCTGGTAAGAAATGAGACCTTCAAAAGCAAGAGCACAGCAAGAGGATCTGACAAAAGAGGTGCCAGGGGACTAGGATCTGCACAAAAAAAAAAAGCAGGGAGGGCCTTCTTAAGTGAGTGTGCATGTCTATGTGTAGGAGGAATTGTGGAAATGAACATCTGACAGTTTTCCTGAATTCAGGATGCTCAGCAATTATAATTATTACAACTGTTTTATAGACAATGTAAGAGTCTGCCATTGCTTACTGGTCTTAAAGATGGAGCAGGATGGTGTTGAATCATGATCATGAACGTGACCACTGGGTTTACACTTAGTCCCTTCCAGATGTTAAAGAAATTCCAGAGGGTTTTTCTGTTTTTAAGATGTCGTATTTAACTAAGAGGCTACAGCCATGCTACCTAAAACTGTAACACTGGAGTTATAGGATCATAACAATCATCCACTGGGGACCACGAATGTATCCAAACATATTATGTATATAACCACATATTGTCTGGACCAAAATGATGAACTGAGGATGGTTAAAAACAGTGAAACATCAACATAAAGCATCACTTGTTTCATCAATCATGATGTTCACGTATTTGTTTTTTTAATGCATTAGTATCTACTTATTATACTTTGTATTTTCCCTCTGTGAAAGTCTTTACCCGCAGATCTCCTGCACAACTCTGTTTTTGTTTTTGATTTGACATTTAGCAACCCACGAATTTGCAAGCAGCAGTTCATTATATAACTCCGAAAGTTGTATATTTTGTTTGTTTATTATCACTGCTGGATGTCAAATTCCAATGTGAATCCTTTTTAAATACTATTATTTTCTTAATATTAAGATATAAATAGAATATTGAAGTATAGCCTTTAACAGCTGTCTCCAAAGCTTTAGATATTATGTGATCTGTCCACATTTTATCTGGATTAGAAATAAGCAACTTTAAAAAAGTAAAAGATATTTCTAAATGTTCAGAATCGGATTGACCATGATGTATTTAATGTGCTGACACTAGTGTAAATTAATTGGCAAAGACAAATTCGCATATTAAAATGCACCACCACACTGTTCTTATTTACATAATTGGAATATGGAAGCAACGCCTTCATCTGATCTTTTGGTAATTGCATTAGTGAGCTGCTACAAATGTTGGATTAAGACGCTGGTGTCCACTGTCAAACATGCAATGGGGATTTGAGGATGGGATGGTTATCCTATGTCTCAATATAGAACTTGCAAATACTCATTCAGCTTTAGGGTCAAATCATTGCAAGAGGGGTTTGTAATGACCCACCTAGAAACAAATAAGAAGAGGCGAGGCGGATTAGGGTGACATGCTGCCGTGCAGTTATTCAGTCGAACTTCTGCGGCTGCCAGGGGGTACACAGAAAGACTGTAGAGTAGAGGAACTATTTAGGGGGAATAATAACAACAACAACACCAAAAACAAAATATAATTTACATCATAACACAAAACCCCACCAATACAACTCTGTTGTCACTAGAGCGGAAACAATTAGTCTACTAAAGCTATGACATGTAACTTAAGCAAGCGTGAGCATGAGATTTAAAATCAATCCACTCTGCTGCCCTGCTACGCTCCACCGTGCTTCGACCAGCCCTTCAGGTATAATCAGATTAGAATAAAAATGAATACTGCAACACTTACTAATCAAATTCTCCAATTGTTTGGAAGGGTGAGTCTCAACATTTAGAAACTGACGTCTCTGTTCTGTGTGAGTCTGACTTCATGGGAGGTTTGGACAGCACCTCTCCATCATAAGATCAGCAAATATATATCTACTAAAAATGTGGTAAAAGTATTCCACTCCATTTAGTATTTAACTCAGTCAGACTCATGATGGACAGTTCTGTTGACAAGAACATGAGTTAAAGATGCACATTTTTTATGCAATGTGCATCTGCACTGCAATTTCTATGCAGCATAATGAGGTAATATTATCAATCAATGTTAAGAATGTATCTTGCAAATCTTAAGGCTTGTTGAACATATCAGTAAAATGTTAACTTACAAACTGAACAGTTCACGATGTTTTGAAGCCAGTGACCAAAACGATTTGCTGCTTAAACCTGTAATTACAGACAGGACACAGGATGCCACCGCTGGTCTCTGGCATGTAAGTCCTATAATTTGCGCAGCTGGCGTTCACCATAACACAATGTTATACTGAAAAAAAAAAATATATATATATATATATATATATATATATTAGCTGCTACTCGCGTGACACTAAAACAAGAGCAAACATAACAAAACATACAGAAAAGAAGAAAACAGAGGCTAAGCCTACACATTTATAAAGTTCAGAATCACTTTCTCTTGTATGATAACAAGCATGCAATAAATAATGAAAATTAATTAAATTGATTGTTAAATTAAATTCTGCTTAAAAGAGCACTTTTCTACACGATGGGCTGTAACATAAAGAGCTACTTGAGCTCGTTTGATAGGGCTGTGGGAGGATGTCACACAACAAAGGCTGGAAACTACTGATCTAATGAGTAAATAAATCTAAAAAACTATAAATTACTGCGAGCCAGACACATAATTCCTCCCTGCTGTAAGGATGAGTCTCTGATGCCAACTACGAGCCCTGACCTTCCTGTGGAGGGGGGACAAGTGAAAAGAGGATTTTTCCTTTAGGGTGTCTGCACACGATCACAGAAACACACCCCGTCTCCATGTAATGTCTATAAATGCGCTCTACACACATCAGTCACACGCCACCTGTTTCATTATTCTGTCTGCAGGGAGAGTCCCAGGGGGCATCAGTTTGATCATGACTCACGTGCACCATCCACACCTCCACTCACTTGAATTGGCACACAGATGTCCAAGGTCTCATTTTTAAAAGGGAGATTGAAGAGAGAATGAAATACATCTTCTTTTTCTCCACTTCCTCTTGTCTTTCTTCAACTGGTATGAAGTACATTTGAACAGAGCAGCCGATTTATATTTAGTCATGCGATGTACTGTGATCCTATCAGTGCTCATCCCTACAAGCTTTGATAATACCGATTCTGGCTGCAGTGTAAGTGCCTGCCGGGGGATTGCTTTCTAGATTTAGTTTGGCCCTCACCTAATCTTGTCCTCTGTGCTGTTGCACTGTTTCTTCCCATATCATCATTCTCGCTCTATTTCTCTTCATCTCCCTCATCCTGTCTGTCTCTCTGTGACTCCCTCTCTTTTATTTTTTTCAGCGTGTGTTCCACAGAAGCTGTTAGTGGAGGAGGAGTGTGGCAAGACTATGATTATTCATCCAGGGAAAGGCAGAGAGCGTTTTCCACTCACTCACTCACTCAGCCCACGGCCAGTTTGCCTATCTATGATTAAATTCATCAACACTCTCCTTTTCTTTTACACACACACACACAGACACACATGCACAGAAACAATTCTCCTCAGAGTTGCCATCAAAGGACTCAGAAATAGATTCATACACAGAAACTTTAGACCAAGTTCAGTGAAACTTTACACACTTAAGCGCACTATACATCCCTCACCACTTCCACAGTGAGAGCAGACGTTGTAGCTTTGACCATAAACATCACTTGAATTTGGCACATGCATTCTTTCTCCTCTTATTTATGCAAACTTCCAGACTGTGCTCCTCAATAGGCTATTACAAACCAAATTGATATTATGCAAATACAGTTAGAAAATGAGCGCAAGGGATGAGAGTTGTACTACTGGGACGGTATAAGGCTGCCAGCAGTGTGAATTAATTGTGTCCTGGCATGTGGGGCTGGAGGAAGCAACAGCAGGAGGCGGTTTTATCCCTCTCGGTGCAGCCTGGAGCTCTGCTGGAGTTTCAGATCTGGTGATTAGGCTGTGAGGTCGAGCTACTCAGCGGAAATCTCCTCTGAATTCTGAGGAAGCGCTGAAGGCATGTTCTTCAGTGCATCAGAGGCGGAGGATAGAAATGTTTTCTTTTCTTTTTTCTTTTTTTTTTAGATGCAAGCTGAGATACAGCTGGCCAGTACACAAAAGATGAGAGGACTTCAAGGTTCTTTGATATGAATGCAGCCTCTCTTTGCGAGACTTCTGATTGAACCATTTACGGGCAGGGCTGATGCTTTGTCCAGGGTTAAATGTCTTCTTGTCTTGACTGAACTTTGTCTGTGTGCCTAGGTCTCACCTCGGGCCTCAGCGCCTTGAATGTCTGGGTTTGCCCTCTCGATTCAGCTGTGCATTGTAAGAATCATTTGTGCAATATAAAACTATGAATTCCATTATAGGACACTCAACCATGCACAGATGAGTACTCCAATTTATAATATTACTCACAATCCACAAGAAATATGCCTGATATGCAAATTCCCAGGATACTGAGTGCAAGGGAAAAATGCCAAAGGCTGTATTTCTACCTAAGGCACTGCATTATTCATGAGATATTCTGCTGTGGGTTTTGGTGAACAACATGAAAACATCATCCCATGCTTGACAGATAAGGTATAAATATGACATGATAACCTACACCTATCCCTCAGGTCAGGGTGCTCTTTATGTAAAGGAAACAGATTCTCTTTTCTCAACCAGTGGTTTGAAAGCAAGTACAAATATTGACAGCTTCAACACACAGATACTGAAAATGCTAAAACGCTTGTTTTTCAATGTAAGGAGCGGGAGTGCCTGTTGTGTTGGGAATAAAGATAAGCATGTGGTGTTTCATAAAGCACAAACAGTATTCTATATGTAGGAACAGCCATAAAAATTACATGGTGTGGATACAGCAGTTTTTCTAGCGAGATGAAAATTGCAGGTGGTCTGTGAAAGAAAGGTGGTTTATTTAGAGGGAACGACCTGGAAACAGACTACCTCAGTCTCCCAAACATGTTGCCAGCGATCTCAATAGAAATGTGAAACAAAGGATTGCCTCTCACATATCTGAATAAATCACACAGCTATGTTTGGAAAAGATACAAATACTGTCCGTGCTGCATCAGGGAACAACACAGCCAGTACTACAAGAAGACATTTTAATATATTGTAACAGATACCGTGGTGCACCCATTGTTTCAACGTGATCATTTGCAACAGGTCTAAACACTTTTATAAACACAAACTTTTGTTCTTTGTACAAACTAATTTGTTGCGAGTTTAACTTGTTCCTACAATTTCGTTTATACACGAGCTACAAAACCTATGAATGCAGTGATTATATACTGATTAGCGTCTGCAGTGAGTAAAGACAACACAAGTTAAGTTGCTTTTTCTGCTTTTCTCAGGTCTACACACACAGATGTACCAAAACCATCTCCTCCGCTCTCCATCACACTGAATGACAATTCAGTGACTGTGTGACTGCACAGAAATGTCTAATAGTCAGGATAAAACAAGAAGAAGATTCACTGCTGGCAAGTGAAAGAATCTAAATGCAGTCATTTGATAGCTGAGAGTAAATTTATCAGGCTAAAAATACCAAACATTTGCATGTATGGCTTATTACAATTGAGGATTAGCTGCTATTTAAAAATGGCATTGTAGGTTGACTATTATCATCAGACAAAGAAAGCAATTTGAAGAAGTCACCTTAGGCACTAGGGAAATGTTCTTTTTTTAATGGGCCATGAGCAAAGTATATGATTTCCAATAAATAAAAAAACTTTAAATACAGGCAATATAGGTGATTTTATGGTAATTACCTTGAACTTGGTGCAGCCTGTGCTGCATTTTCCTCACTCCCTGTCATGGTCTCCAACAATAAACAGATTTAAAAATAAAGTAGGTCATCAGTGGAGGGGTAGGAAGTCATCAACACCTTTCAACATTTAACAGTACCTGGTATAAGTGAGGACACATCTCGAGTGTTGCTCTGTGCTCAGTACAGTTGACAGTACTGTCAACATAAAATGCAGAAAATTAAAGCAGCCAATTCATACTCTGAAGGGTTAATTAATTAATGGCTGACTGAAAATAAGAATAGTTCTTATTCAGAGGTCTGATGTTAAATCGACAGCCTGGTTCCTACTTTTGAACATCTTGACAGTTATGTTTGCTGCAGTTTTGACTTTTCAGTGCTAAAAGACAACATACAGTGAGGCATGATAAACAGCAGGACCCTCTCTCATGGAACCGTGAGGCAGTATCTTTACCCAGACTCACACAACCCTCAGGTCTGTCAGCCGACTGGAGGAGGCCCCAGTAACTTCCTCCAAGATTCAGAAACAGATATTAAATAAGGATTTAGGGCTTGTCAGCGTTAACTATGTAAGAGCTTCACCAAATCCAAACTATACAGCCTAACACGTAGATCCTTTCAACCACTGATCATGCCACTAACATTTCCAGATCTATTTTGAGAGGCATGCTGGAAGACATCCATGACATGAAAATGAGCTGCTCCTATCATCTATCATTTCTTTCGAAAAGCTGCTCCTGAAGCAGCTCCTGTAAAGTGCCTCCAGCACAGCAGTTAAGTCCTTCGCTGGGAATTCTTTAATTGCATCACTCTGCAATCATGACACACTCTGATCCCCTCGGGAAGATGAGAGTTTCTCTTGTGTCAATCAAATTTGCTGTGCTTAACCTCTGTCACCTGTCACTCATCTGATTAAACACTGCAAGTAATGAGAAATGCCAACAGGGGAACTCTCACTGGGTGTAACAGGCCAGCTGCGATGATTTTAATAAAGATTTATTATAATTTGCTGAATGATCACCTGTATGTATGCAGTGTGTTTGGATGTTGGCACTTTATCATCTCAAAACATGTATGCATAATGCACATACAGCAATCAGCCTGTTTAGTGCAGTAGAGCTATGCCCCATCATTTATCTTGATTTGTAGAGATGCTCTCAAAGTCTCCTGTGACACAGACTCACACAACAGCACTGCCAACCACGTAGAAATATTAGCTTCTAAAAGTTTTTGAACAAGGCTACCGCTTCAAACCAATCAGACAAGGTCAGACCCTGTATGCACTGCCACAATATATAAAATGTACTACATAAAGAAATGTCTTACCATACAACAGGAAATGTGTAGTCTCTTTAATAGTAAATGCACTTAGCTCTTTTACTTCTGAATATTTTTAAAACCCACAGAAAAACTTGTTCCATTTCAAAACTGTCTCAACTTTTAAGCCAATATGGACAAGAGGTAAGTAAAAAAAGAGTGAAGTGAAGTTTTGCTCACAGCATGTACTTAGGTGTGGATGAAGTCCTTTGAGAAGCGCTCAGGTAGAACAAACTGTACAATGTGCAATCTGAATCTCTAGAAATGTACAACTGGAACTGGACTTCCACAACTGGTGGGATGTGAAAGTCGGCCAATATAAATAGGATATTTCACCGCACTTCTTCAGAACAAAATCTGACTCAATATGTCTCAAACAGATATAAATGTAAATTATTGATTCTAACAAGACTTCATGTCCAAAACCCACCACAAACTTCGGACTTGGAAATACTGTAACTTACATTGTACAAATTCCTGCTAATATTCTGATCTTTGCACGAAGTCTATTCAAAATAATCAGTATCTCTCTAGATCTGGAGGCATCCAAATCTCCCTTATCATTCTTGAATCTGCTCTCTCCAGAGTCTGTTGTCCCAGCACTCATCTGTCTTCACCCACTTACAGCAACTGTTGCTAGGTAACCATTCATGCCTGCACGTACATATTGAGTTTTATATCAAAATGACATCAGATGGTCAATGAAACGAGCATTAAATTAAGAGTCATACAACAGTTCTGATGGAATTCTGTGTGTATTTCACAACAATAATGTAAAATTAAACTTATTTCTAAGGAGAGTAATACAATTACACTGCTGTGTAATGTAGTAATTAATTTCTCATGTTAAGCCTCAGTATTTAGGCTGATCAGTATCTCTTTCACCTTACATGGCCCAGAAACCCATCGCTGAACCGCTACCAGTAAATATTCTGCTTTGTAACCAAAACCTACAGGGGATTTCTAATTAGGTAAGGAAACAGTAAAACACTGCGAGTAGAAGATGGGAAGATACTAGAGGAAGTGTGGAGGGGGCTGAAGAGTGGGGAAGCAAATAACAGGAGAGAGGTGGGATGAGGTGGGAAGAAGGGGGAAGACGGAAGGAAAAAACAGTGGAGGATGACAGGAAGACTGGGGACTTATCAATTAATTATAATGCAACAGCAACTAGAGACAGTCAGAGCAATAGACTGCAGCAGAGAAGTCACAGTGATATGAGGGGATGTAGAGTAGAGCAGACACCCAGAGAGAAATCAAAAGGATATGGAGATTTGCACAATGATAGATTTGAACAAAAAGAGATTGGACAGAGAAATTTGCACATAAAAAGACCAACAATGAAGCGGGAGTCAGGGAATGATGGAGGAGAATGAAAAAAATCCACACAGGCCTCTTAAACATGAACCAAGAAGGCAGCAGGGCAGTTTTCCAGCCACCTTCTGCCTACATACCTGCCCATCAACCTGCCAGCTCTGCATATCCCACGGATGATGTTCCACGGGGGCCAGGCTCCGTGCCGACGCGTTCCAACACAGAGGCCCTTTGAGTAGGCATGAGACGGTGGTTATGTGGCCAGGGACCAGTCTGGGTCAGCCAGCACTGCAGAGCTAATACGTGCCTAGACTTCTACCGCAAAACCCCTCAGGCCCCACAGTCAATGAGCCCAGAGATTGCTGTGCCTCTTTCACTCTAGGAGCTTGGGATCTAAGAGTGAGAGTCAAGAGGCGAAGCCACGCTACCTTGGAATGAGAGGTAAAACAAACAGATGTTTTCGTGGAGGATACGGCCGGCTGCTTCCACATCTCACAGGCCCCTGATGTGTATTCAACATTAACAGCAACACAGCACAGTGTCTGAACAACATACCTTATCCTCCTGTCAGCAGTGGACCAAGAATGCTTTTAAACAACAGCAACAAGCAGAAATCAGTGTGTTTTCTCTGTTTGTATTTGCAATTCACACACAGGCAGTGGAGACTTTGCCAAATTAAACTTGCAAATGATGCATGGGAGTATTTGTAAGTGGGTTCACGGGGATGTTGGGTGGTAAGCTAGGGACCACCTATCCCAACAAATCAATGTGTAAAGAAATACCACATCAAGAAAAACACTGCAGACAGAGCAGTTAAACCACCGCATTGAAGCCAACAGCACTGTACAGCAGCAGTGCCGCCGTCCAAACGACACTTAGAGATGTTTAGCAGAGAGAGCACAACAACAAAGACAATAAACTGTGACATAGTCCATTGCTTTGTGTTTTTACAAACTTTAAGACAAGAAAACTGAGAAATAATTTAAATTAAACTCAAATCTCACCTTTGTGTCCAACTTTGTTTGCAGGTTGGCAGCTGTTGGTGTGTGGTGAGTCCACGGGATGTTTGCTCTGATGAATCTTAGCTTGTTGTTTGTTTGTTTGTTTGTTTGTTTGTTTGTTCATGACATGCACGTGGTCAGAGACAACTTGTTTCCTCCATAGATCCTCAGTTTCTTACAACACACACTGTCAAGTGGCACAAACTTGGTCTAACTACATCAAGGCAACAACAACCCATAATGCACCTCTCTTTTAAAGAGACAGACACACCCTATAATTAACTAATGGTCCTCACCGCGGTCAAGTATTCAATTAATAGGTTGATTATTTTCTCCATTAATCTTTTTGTCTATAAAACACTTGCTAAACTACACTTGCTATAATTTCTAACAGTCCAAGTTGGCATCTTTTTGTGCTGAATACAAGTGATGTTCGCTCGTAGTTCTACTCATTAAAAGAGAATATCTTCAATGATAAATAAGTAAATGTCTACTAGTAGGATCAAATATGAACCCTGTGCCTTTTTTAAGGTTTTCTGAAAGACAGCAAACCTGATAAACCATTATACTATAAGGTGCAAAATCTCACATGCATAGCAAATAAATCTGGAATCAACAATCTATTGTCGCTCTCAGTTTAATATGAAAATATGAACCTTACATTTAAAAATGGGGGTTCATATAGTGATGGGGCAAATGCTTGAGTTAAACTATACACAGTTTCATTCCTATGCCAAGATTAAAGTTTCCCCTACATATCCAGGTCAAGTTCATGATAGATTCATCAGAGCTGAGTTGATGTGTCTGATTGAACATCTTAAAGCTTGATCAGTGCATGGCTGTAAAACCAGATTCTCCACTCCAACATAAAGTGGGCTCTCTCTCTCTCTCTCTCTCGCTCCTCAATCATTCCCAGTTGACTGCAGGGTGGAAATTATCATCACTGCTTCTGAAGCATCAACACGAAAGCTGAATTTTCTTCATCACTGACAGGCAAAGGGTTTTTTTTTCTGTGAGCACAATATATATCAAAGACCCTGTGAGGTTGAACACTATTTTGGTCTTAGAGCAAAATGACTTTAGGTGAGGCCCAGAATCACTGAGTGGTGGTGTGATCAGCATACGGAGTGACAGCACACCAATAAAGCAGGAGGAGGCGAAGGCGGAGAGAGATGGAAAATTAATTTAAAATTAAATCATAAACATGAAAGGCGTGCAACCAAAAATAACAATTACAAAGACAAATCTAACAATTCATCTTGATAGTGAGCCCATTTGTGCTGAATTCTACAAGAGACTTTTGGTAAGTGTTGAGAGCAAAGTACAATCTGTGCTGTAAGAAATAAATAAAACCAGTCAGGAAATCATTAGTCAACGTGGTAAAATGGTGCATTACTGAGAGGACACAGAAATGTTTAGTAACAGTCAGACAGAGCGTTTCTTTAAAAAAAATTATTGCTTTTTGTTTGTTTGTTTTGAGCAGGCAGAAAAATATAAGTAATAGACCGTGTGCAATGAGGAAGCTATGATTGATTATCTGCTTTGTGCAGTTTATCTCTTCTTTGATTGGAGAGATAATTTGAAATTATTAATTAACTGGTCAGTGCGCAAATTCATAAAGATTAAGGAATTAAATATTGGTTCATATACACAGTTTGTTTCTCTCTTTCTTTCCTTGTGCATGAATGTGTTTTTATGCGGTGTTCACTCTCTCTGCCAGTTGTTTCCAGCACCGGCAGGCAGCTGCTTTCAGTAAAAAGCTCTAAAAAACTCCCATTACGCGACCTGCTGAGCATCAAACAAGGCAGACAAAGTCAGCAATTAGCTGATTAATGTAGTGAAAGAGTCACTCAGGAGTCGGTGGAGACCAAAACAAAGTTAATAAAAGATTCAGTGTTTGACTGAAATATGCAAATGTTGCTCTATGTCTTACTACTAGTTAAAGTCAACACGTCTATCCAGCTTGTTCTAATGCTCCAAGTGGCCAGAAAAAGAAACCTGGATGTAGTGAAACACTATGCATTTAATTGTTAAATCAATAAAGGAGACGTCATAAAGAACTCATGTAAACATACCTGGATTGTGTCATTAGTCAGTATGAACCTGGAGGAAATTAGTCCCTACTAGCTATTTGCTCTGACTTTAATGTTCTCAATCTTACCAATCGATCAAACATCCTTTCATTTCAGACCTCATAACTAGTCTCAGCTGCAGTCCTAAACCACTGAACTCACCCGATCGCCACCTGCCTGTGCACATGCTCCAAAATCCCTCCAAAGGTGATAATTCTGCTACTACTATGTGTTTATTACTGAAGTGCACTGAGCTGGAGAGCATCATATCAAGAGGTGTTTGTAATGATCTGAGACCCTCATTTACGATGTATAACTAAGGCGGGCAAATCATCAGAAATACCTTTTAATAAAATGCACTCCGCTCAAGTCCACCACCCACTATGACCTCCATAATAGAAATGTAGTAGAATCAGGAAAAAACAGGAATTATAACTGTGTGAAAGTAAAAATCATGCCAGAGCTGCTGTATTGAATTGTATTAGACTGTACAGGTGACCTACCCACAGACACTAATCTCTTGCTATATCTTTATTTTGAATTTAATCCATTTAAACCTAATTTTCATGTAATTCGTACTTTTCAGTGCAGGCACACTTGTACAGTATGATGACCCTCAGGATCCTCGACGAGTCAGGTCAACTGGTAGAACTGATAGATTGTTGAAAAGCTATAAATTTCAATCTGCCTGTGGTTCCTCAAAACCACTTTGGTGTTACAGTATCTGTCTTTAATGAAGTTTAGCATCACATTCTGAAAAATGTGTTTGTCCTCAGAGGAAATGTTTATGCATTCTGCTGCATTAAGAATGCATGGGGGTTTATTGATTTAGCCTGGCCCACACATTTGTTTTTATGAAAGTGAAACCTGAGTTTCAACTCAGTGTTTTTGAACACCTTAAAAAGCTTTGCTTGATTGTCATTGTAAAATCTTGGCTATTACACCAGTTCATCAGTGCTCCACATTTGTTTAATCTAAATATGATTGAGTTATTTTTAATTCACAGGAATAATCATGACATTCCTGATGCCACCTAAATGAAATTAAGTGTTTGATTAGTGATTTCACACAGTGCGCTGTATGTTCTGTTTTTGTCTCGTTAAAAAGGATAATGAATCGACTGCTGCATCGAACCAGGTGACTCATGCATATCGTTCCCAGGTGTTACCCCTATATTTAAATTCCAAATCAGTTTTGCCTTTCACGCTACAACAGAGCCTGTGCAATGACAGCATCATCCTTTGGTCAACAGTATTTCTGTTATTATTATTGCTACTATATACTCGCCCCAACCCTAACCCAGTCCGAGTTTATGCATTGTGCTCAGTCATGATTGTTGTGCTCCAGCCACTGAGCAGCCTGGCAGGCCTGAAATTAGATGCATCATCCCAGCAGGAGACAGAGCCGGTGATCCCCAGAGGAACGTGGTCCCCTGGCTGATTGCCGAGCTGAAGCTCTGATGAAGAGGGTAATTAAAAGAGATGAGAGCATTAATAGTGCATGAGACAGTGTGTGTGTGTGCGTTCATGCGCATGAAGATATGGTTAAAAGGATGGAAGGAGGGCATAACATATATCTGGGGCTCATGTGGAACGCTTCAGTTTTCTCTGTCCAACTACATCTAGGTGTAAGAACAGTCCCACAGTCATTCATAAACCACACACATGAACAACAGGTCAGAAGGGTCAGTCCAAGGAACATGCACTAGGGGTCACCTTACATTTATACCCTCCATTTCATTTCAATGGCTGCCACAAATAAGGTTCATACAAAAAGAAAGAACAATGAGGGACAGCTTACGACAGTAGAGACTTGCATGTGTAAATGCATACTGTGCCCAATAGGTGATGACGTGCAAATGCAAGTGTGGCAGTCCAGTATTTTATATAGATTCTTGTTTCTGCAGCCTACGACAATATCTTTTCTGTCTGTCAGAGTCTGAGCCGGGCAGATTATGAGAAAAGAGATTGGAACCACTGTGGACAGTGTGATGGTGGGAATGAATAAAAATGGGTAAAAAAAGTCAGGAACAGAAAGGGGTGGGAGCCAGGAGAGAATGGCAGGAGAGACAGGGGAGAGCTACAAGGTTAAAAAATGGATATGTATTGTTCCTCCAGTGCATAATTTTTTCTTCAGGACAGATTTTTTTTTTTTGGTGGTTCAGGTGTAGCTCTGCCCGGACAAGCGAGGATAATCAGAGCAGAGATGCAGAAACTCTCAGTGAACTTTGCAAAGTTTACAGGACTCAGTCAGTACAAGCTGGAGCTTAGGGAGAGCAGGGGAGGCACACGTTGTTCTGGAATTACCATGCAAATGTTTTTAGTCACGCATGGATTAAGAACAACAAAGCCACTTTAACACCGGCAACCTCAGTTAAAAATATTTTCATGCCTGATAGGCTCACCTCGACTCTTAAAAGGGTACGAAAAAGTGGGTGTCAGCAGTGATTATGTTGCCCTGACTTGATCAATAATGAAAACGCTACGATAGAATTTCACTGTGTGAAATGAATAAATGAGAGTTGTAGTTACATATTCACCACATTAATGACCAGATAAGTCAGAGAAGGTAGTGTTTTTTCTGGTATGTGGAACAGACAAACTTATCATTACCTTTTCCCCTGGAGGTCTTATGGATCAGGCCTAGTTGGTTATTAATTAACACATGCAAAAGGTCATGATCCCTGGAGCTGTCTAAGTTATCAATGATGTAACAGTGGAACACCGCAACTTCCTGTGCTTCATGTTCGTTTCTATAATGTGAAACTCCCCACTGAGCTTAATTGGAGGCCACATCCAGTGTTGCAGGCTTCTTTTATGTATATCTGTATAAGGAAATTACAAATGACCAACATGCAGAAAGTATGCAAATGTGCTAGAAATGGACATGTGTACATTACAGTTCTAAATGAGGCTACACTATGTGGTGCAGTCGATTGGTTGGATGTTCATTAGTGTGTACTTGTAAAACACACAGCAGCTAACCAAAACAAATGCGTCAGTCCTCAGTATCTGTCAGCTTTTCCAGGCACATTTGTTCCATCACCTGCTGCGACACATTAGAAAAACAACGTGCTTTGTTTTGTGAACACGGACAGTTCATCTTTCAAATGTTTTGAGTCGGCCAGGCCATCTTTATTTTATTATGATCATCTGTCATCTCCTAAAGTATAAAGGGGACTTCTAAACTATCGCTATGGACCACAGAAAGCCAATGTTTAGCCGAGCTATCAGCACGGCTCTAAATTGATTCGGAACAAGTTTTCATGAAGTGCCATTTGTCACGTTAAAATTTCTACTTCTACTACACTAGCAGAAATATCCCTGTCAATCTCAGCTGTATTTAGTATTGTATGTGTATGTTAGGTCACAAGGAAGGAGGGAAGGAAAGAAGTCAGTCTACTGCACAGTAAATATACAGCACAAATGTCCAAGGAAAGTGTCCCTTCAATGTCCTGGTGTCAATTAATTTCTGTTTAATATATATTTATCTGTTTGGTGGACTATATAAATTAATATCACTCTTTTCCTGCCAACAGTCAACAAACAGTAAATAACAAGTTTCAAAGCATGTTTGTCGTTTCCCTGATCCAAAATCACAGACTTCTCCTCAACCATCTACCACAGCTCTGCCATTTTTGGTGCAGCGTGGACATTATTATTTCAATTATCTCTCACCACTGCAGAGGATGATGCCATGGAGAAAGCACCACATGCCTCTAATTTGGGATGCTCCGTATGTTTTAGAATCCCGCTTTTCCTAAAAAGATTCCTGTCGACATGTATTTCAGACAGTGACTTCCTATATTTCTTAGACTGACTTTCAACATCTTGTAGGAAGAAAGTGTGAAATTGTTGAATTTAGCTGTGGGTAATAGTAGAGAGGGAACTAGTGATTCTGACAGGTATGGCAAAGGTATAATGAGACCAAGACAGTGGCAGTTTTTTCCCCTATCAAAAACGCTGTGTGTCTTCTCAATTGCATCATGGTCTATTAAAGGTGCTGCTGCTGCTGCTGGGGGAGAAACTGGTATTTCTGCTTCTGTTATGATCTATTAGATACAGTTAGTGCTTATGATGGATTTCACCCTGTATGATTGATGACTGTTGGTGCAAAATGTTGCGTCTAAAAAGAGAATTGTGTTTAAATGACCCTAAAACCTTATCACTATGTTGCTGCAGGGGACTCAAAATGTCTCACATTTAAAATCAGGTTAAAACACAATAAAAATTGATTAAAATCTGCAAAGACATGGCTAATATTTTTATTTTATGAATAGTGGACATTCAAGATGTTGGTTCTTGGTCCCTGTAAATTACATCACACATTAAAATCTTAAATATGCGATTTGTGGCTGTCAGGGAGGTTGTGTACAAATTTGAATTGCACCTGCCCAAGGTTAAAATAAAATAAAATAAACATGAGACAGTCTTATTTATAATGAATCTGTGTTTTAATTTTGATAGTGGAGGAGCCCTGAATTTTAAATGTCCTCATAATGTGCTCCTGACCATGCAGCAAAGACTGGAAAATGAGTTACCTGCAGATACAGAAGGTAACTGTGCTGAACTGAGGAGTGTAACATGCCTAGAGGCTGTTCATCATCTCTTCACTCCACCCAGGCTCCGGTGAACACACCAATCTTTAACTTTGTGCAAGTTTCACCGTACGATATGCACAGCAACGAGTTGGTGCTAATTAAAAAAATACACTAGACCTTCTCCCTGGATTCCTTATTACACACCTGAAAGACATTTGGATTTTGATGATGAATGCAAAGAGATAAAAGTTGTTTGCAGGACTTGAAATGCAGCTATAAGGTCTCTGGTTGGAAACAGCCAGTGTTGTGTTGTCGTGCAGCTAGAAGCTGTAATCAGTTAGGCTAGAAGCAAAAGACCACACTTGGGAGATACTGGCTTGAAAGTTTGCCTCACTCCAAACTGTTAACACTCTCACAGGGAATTAACTGCTTGTGTGCAAGTGTCATCAGCTTAGAGGAAAATCCAAAACACGGTCCTGAAAGAAAAAAGTTTCTGAGTAAAAGCGCACAGCAGGTTGATTCAGTTTAGTGTGTTAAGAAAATCCTAAGCAGTCCAGCAGCAAATCCAGGCAAAAAAACACATTCCACTTAGCGACAGTGGAGACAAAACACTCCCAGATCAATGCTTTCCTTTGTTAAAAGTAGAACCACAAATCTTTCCTTACCCTCAGGGGGCTAAACGTTTTTTAAATACTTTTTAGCTATGAAAAAGTTTTGCCGTTCTTTTCTTTTACCCTTATTGTTCTTCTAACTTTGCACCAGAAAAGATGCCCCTCAGGAGAATCACTGTCCTTTTATATTTCCAAAGAAGAGGCTTACCTAGTTTTCATAATCTGTTCACGTATTTTCAGTTTGTTGGATTCATTCAGCGTGATTCTGCATTTAGCTGGAATCAATATTCTTTATCAACACTGGATCAAATGATTACATGTATAGTTATAAACCCACAGCTAATGAAAGCCGGACTTCCACAAACATCTTTCAGCGTTGTTTTTAGATGCACCAGCAACACACAACTTTACTTTCAGATCATTTTTTAGATGCACGAGGAAACTGTTGGCAATAAAGAACTTCTCAAACCTGATTGTGCAACTTTCCACCATTAAACAATAGACAAAGTAGTGCTGAAAGTGGAACATTTAACAGCTGAGGAGCTGGATTTTTCATCAGTGCTAATGTCCTGCAAATTATAAATTCAAAAAGGTGTCCGTGTCCGTGTTTGCAGCATGTCCTGCTGCACTGGTGTGTAAATAGTTAATGAAAGAATTGTTTATATTAACAGAAAACAAGGACCTAAAAAGAAAAACAACTATTTATAGCTGAAGCCTGGAGGACTGTAACATTTCCTTTACACATATTACTTTAAAATGTTTCAGCAAATTGATATTCTGTCTACAGGCTATGGTGCAAATTCCTATAGTACCTTAGGAGTGCAGTGTTCACTAAACTGTCTCCACTCTCCAATAACTGATAACTTCAACAAAATCTGCAGACTACATTACACAGTGCACAAATCCAGGTTTCCCTGTCTTGAGGCGCCTAACACTTGCTGCTGTTGTTTTCTGAGCTGTAGCAGGGTGTGAACAGAACCCAACAATGCACTGGATCTGGAGGACGGCGTCAAGTTCTGCTTTATTACAGCTGCGCACACGAAGCCCAGGCTCTCGAGGGCTCTCAAGTCAAACCCTGCAAATCACAGTTTAGCCACCTTCCCTATGATGCTGAATGTTTTTACTCGGAGAGGATCTTGGCATGTTCTCCCTCTGTGCACCTCTGTGTTCTCCCCCAGGCAGTACAGCCTTGTAGGGAACCCTGCCACAGGAAAAGATTAATATTAATTCCTTCTAAATTACTCGGAGATTCAATTATACAAGATAACGCAAATACTGAGTCTTACAGTTCCGTTTTACTTCCTCTAAGACAAAAAGACAAAAAGAAAATTGCCAATTTGCGCAGCATTGTCTGACACAGCTATTTCCCCTTTTCTACTTATGCAGTTTTAGTGAGCAAGCTCCCTCTGCACTGGTGAAACATCAGGATGTAAAGGTAATAACACCTGGGAGATATTGCCACTGCTAATATATAATACAACCAAAGCCCTATCATCAAATACAGCTTTATTATAGAAAACCCTTTTCGCCTTGTCATCTCACAGTGCCACTGAAAGTTTGCCTAGCTGAATGCCAGCCTCCGGGGAAGTATCACAGAGACCATTAGATCGGAAAAAAGGAGGTCGTCAAACCCCGTTTAGAGGCTTGTGCTGCTGATGTTTTGGTTTGCTTTTCTGAAGCCACAGGGGTCTCTGCTAGTTGGGCTGGAATGCCCTCAGAACGCTTCACAGTGGCAGTTAATCACTTAGATCTCCGGCAACAGAACCAGTGAGGCCAAGTGAGAAAGAAATATATAAGAGAGAGGAAAGAAAACGAGACTAACAGACGGCACGGGAGACGCAGTACATGAAAAAAAGAGGTAAAGAGAAAGAAAGAAAGTAAAACTGTGAAACAGAGACGTGATAATCAGTATTAATGGGGAGTTTTATTTATATACTGTTTATTATTTCAAGTACAGTTGAGAAAAGCCTATATATCTCACTAATGATATGATGGTGGTGATGATGATGATGATGATGATGATGACAGCCTGTAGACAGAAATAATCTTCTGCTGAAGAAAATCTGGAACTGCAGTGTAATCTACCATCTACTAGTTAAATAAGGCAGGATGAATTATACGTACAGGCGGGTCACCTTAGAGGGCTGGAGATCTAAGATGTCTCCCTGTCCCCTTTTAAACACAGGGGTGCAAACATTCTGCATGTACAGTTCGGTTGGTTTCCATTCGAAACAGTGGAATCTTTACATGTAGTTAATTACTATTAATATATTCCCTCTGTTGGGTGCATTTCTCTTGGTCTCTCCCTTGATCTTGTGATCTCAGGACCAGTGCGCACACACACACACGCTGTGAATGAGCAAGTGTCCCTGAGCTCCTCCATAACGTTCTTACGACCCGACCCACACACTTAGCTTCCTTTCACAGCAGCCAGCCGTCAGATTCGGTTGGGTGAAACTTCAACACAATAAATAAAAACAGAGATGGATTGTTATCTGGCTCCTGATTTGTGGATGTGTATTCTAAGGGTGCTTGGGTGCGCTCTGGGAATTTCCATGCCGATGTAGGCAGGATACAGTGTTTATGCATAAATACATGTGTGTCTCAGGGACTTGTGCAATGAATTGAAATAAAACAATCCCTTAGCAATTGACCCAGGAACTTGCAAAGGAGTGCCTGCCATGGCATCCATCTCAAATAGACAACCTCCTGCTCCCTTTACATACACACACACACACACACACACCGCTTCCAGCTTTAATGCATACAGTACACAAAGAAGCATAGACATAAACACACACACACACACATCAACAGCATCTGTGCCGACCCCACACAACACTCATCGGCCTCCACCATGCTGCCACAGACAGAAAGAAGGCTGACTAAGCCTGGAGGTGGAGAATTGTAAAAGGCAAAGGCAGTGTGAGGTGGTAATACCACCACTCCTCTCTGCTCCTCATCTGGCTTGCCTTTGGACAAAGCCCAACCGTTAGAGTGCAGGTCACGCACACACAGGAATACAGATGGGCTGGTGAGTCTTTCTGCGCTGCCACTCAATGATTTAAGGGGCGAGATTAAACAAGAGGAGCTGCCTGTACGTGTATGAACAGAATAGGGTGTGTATGGGTTTTATTTTGTTAAGATGTGAAGGTATCTGTAACGGCGTAATTTGATGTGCTGCACGGGTACCTAGTGTTGTTGTTGCTTTGTTCGCTGCTTTTACTGCCATGTGTTTGCAGACCTGTGTGTATTTTTCCCATACGCCTGGCTAACCCCATGTATACCTGCAAATGTGTACTCGTGTGTGAGTAAACAAGACACCAGTGAAAGCACCCGTTTAAGGCACAGAGCACACGGTGCTGTGGCAGCAGAATAGGGCAACGCTGGTGGACAAACTCTTTGAATAAATCCTTTGTGGTAAAAGCGAAATAATCCAAAGCTTGTACACAAATCAGTGAGCGCCGGCTCTATCACCACTCTGCGGTGTGGTGAAGTTCTTCCTTCAGCTGACGGTGTGATGCTGAGGGATCGTTCTCGGTTCTACTGCAGTTTTAAGAAAATACACTCAGTACAGCGTCACTGTTTACTCTTTCACTTAATCTGTCTTGACATACAAATTGAGGAGCAGGAGTTAGAGAAGAGAGCATTGGTTCAGCAGTAGTGAAAAGTAACTAAGTACAAATCAGGGCACATGTACTTGAGTATTTCAACTAAATACTGTTTCTCTTATACTTGTATTTCACTATTTTATTGCTGTATTCTGGAAATAAATACAGTATTGTGCTGTATTTGAACTGTATTGCAGACGTGATCAGCTCAGGAAAAAGACGGTGTATGCATAACAAGGACAGCAAGTTTGCATAATTAGCCCAACATCTATCGACAAGAATGCTAATGAACTCACACATTAACCTTTATAACTCTCACGATAAACAGTTGGAAACTATGCATCGATATCCACACCACTCTATCATTGTATCCTTATCTGCATTATATAATACTTTGTAATTTCCCTGAAGTGAGACTGTGTATGCAGGATATGTGCTTGACAGATTTCTACTTAAAAACAATACTAGAAGGAATATTGTATTGTAAGCCGACTTCTCACGATGCCTCACTTGATCCTCTAACAAAGGCAGGATGAGTGGGTGTGTATCCTTGAAGTATAACAGTTAAACACACATTAGAAACTCTGTGATATGAATTAAACTTCTATGACAATAACAAAAAAAAAAAAAAAAGGCAGAGTGCAGGAGTCGTTTCTGAAATTTTCACCCACATAACTGTCATCAAAAGCACTTAGAGCGCTGCAGATTTAAGAGATGAATGGTTGTGTACGCTCCCATCTGCGTTTCATGTATGCACAGGCTGTAAAATGTTTCCGTCGCCTGACAGCTTGAGTTAAATGTACTGAATAAGGGTGTTGATGGCCGGCACAGTAAGTATTGAGCCTCTTGATAAATGTTTCACCGCTCTCTGGGGTGTGCATGAGGGCGGGTGCGCGCCCGCGTGACTGCATCAGCCAGATGAAGGCGTTTATCTTCAGAAAGACAGCGGAGTTCTTACAGCTTGAGGGGAAATCAGAAGGCAACGCCAAGGATGAGAGGAAACTTATGTGTTTACATGTGTGTGCTAATACACACACACACACACACACACACACACAAATATATATATATTCATGGGTGTGTGCACATCAATGAAGCGTTCAAGCGCTGCGGTCAGAGGCTGCATACTCACACCACCTAGTGGCATTGAGGCCTTTGCCTTCAGAGGAAACAGCATGAAGATGAAAAGACACAAACAAGAACATGTACACCTGTAGACTGTTCACACATTCAGCCTTTCCATTCACAACAAATCAAGCTGAAAGACAATTTTCGGTCTGGAGTAAATCTCACATTAAACACCACCACAGAAACGAGAAGACAGCAGGTTATGAAAAACTAAAACAGCAGGTGCCCAGGGGAGAGGCGCGGATGAAAAAGACAAATGAGTGCAGCCAGGGAGAAATGTGGCCAGAGATGGGATGAGATGGATAGATGAATGCTGCAGAGCAAAATTCTGTTGTAGTTGCGGCCCTTAGGCGGTTCTGCTTCGAACGGAGGCTTGTGACGGACAGGTAGGAAACTTTAATACCCTGCTTTCTGCATCACTTTCCGCCTCATTCTTCCCTGTGCTCTCTCAGTGGAGAACATTTTAACACTCTCATTAACCTTAAAGAAAAGCTGCCTTTTCCCCACCTCGTGTTTACGATCACCCGCCTTCTCGACACTGATCATCACAGGGGGAATGATCTCTCAGACTGACTTTCTTCAAATGAGCAACTGCCATGTATAATGTATAGAGACAGATGAAAGGCACAGGTGCTGCCCCGTCTTGCCAATAGCTGACGTTTCAGATTTAGAGCCTACATTTGTTCCACCTTGTTGTGTCTTGGTTGACACAGCTGTCGCCTGCACAGAATCCGTGCCGCCAGGTTGTATTTTACTACATTTCCCAGAATCCCAGAGCTATTTGTAAGTTTGACTCTCAGCTAGCATAGGCAACAACAATCTTTTGTTTCCATTATGCAGGAGTCAGTCAATCTGGCCATGACTGCAAATTGTCACTGCTGAGGGCTGTTAAGGATACCAACTATACCCGCTCTGGACTTTCTCTCCATTCCAGCTACTCTTTCAGGGATAAGAAAGAAACAGAGGGTGCACCACAGGCTCACGCACTTTCAATTATAGCCTTGTACCATATATGCACAGGGACGAGCTACAAACCAAAAGTAAAGCATTCTGAGTTGGCTACACGCATGAATAACAAATGGAAACTAAACATCGCTTCTGTTTCATGACGTGTTCCACCCATGGATCTGAATGCATAAAATAGTTCAATGTCTGGAAACGACATTCCTGTTGTTCACACAAAACAAGAAAACAAAACACATAGGGAGTGTACTGAAAGTAGCAACTTTTTTTTTTTCCATTTTGAGATACAACTATTTACATGTAACCAAAGACAGTGTCCTTAAAATGGGTACAAACATTTTTTCTCTTCCTGCGACTTTGTTATTCCAAATGACAACTCAGAAATATTGTATAAAATAAAAATATCAGCTTCAGGGAAAAAAGTCTAAGCATTTTAAGTGTCCAATAACTGCTATATACAGGAGTATTTACATTCTAAAATTCCATTCAGACCAGAATTTGCTAAGTAATAAACAGTAATCTGTTGCAGCTGTGTTCACTGCAGCCCTACAAACCAGATAAAACTAATCTGCTTATACAGGTATGGCTGTCGTTCAAATCAGTGATCATACAGGTGAGCAGTACAAGACAGAGGCATTTCAAAGTTCGGGTGCATCATCACGGGTAAAATGTCACTCCAAAATAAATAAATGGGAGATTAATGAATGTTTGTCCAATACAGACACATCATGATACAATGTGGAAACATGAAGCTACACGTGGCTGGACGTTTAGAAACCTGAAGCCATCAGGAAATCCCTGTCAATTAATGGAGCATAAAAAGGACTTTTCCTATTTTATTAAATGCGGCACATTTTATTGAAAAATAGTTTTAAGCCAGGAAACACAATTGGACTACATCTGTCATTATGTGCACTGTGTCCAGCCACTGACCTGTGTCATACGGGTTCTTTTATAATGAAATATGACGTGAAACTTTAGACACAAATGGTTTCTCACTAGCTAAAGACTTTGCATTTACGAAGGAGGAGTAGGCATTAAATTAAATACATTAAAAATTAACTTCATTATAAATTCAAAAGGAAGCACAACCATCAATTTGAGTAATTAATAACATCTGATACACTTGTGAGTTTAATTGCATACCCTAATTACATACTGTTGAATTAAGTGAAATTTAAATAATCTACACAAACTAATGACCAAATTGATAATGGGTTAGAAGGAAATCCAAAACTCATAATATTGTGTAACTTTCAAGTGCCATTATCAGTCAAATGAGGGACATCCTATCAGAGTTGACATGACACATAGTCCTGATTCCAGGTGGAAATAAAACCAAATTTAAAAAAAATAAAAAACTGCAAGAAAAATCTAAAAACATAACAGAGAACATCTATGTGCCTTTCTAACTCACAGTTTAGAAAATTAACTGGCACGAGAACATAAAAAATTAAATCTTAAAAACACTCTTTCCCTTAAACATTCAAGCCAACTGCAAACACGAAGGTTAATGGATGTATGTATTCAAAATCATTCCACACGAGTATACACACAAATGTCATTAGAACATCCATGAAAGTGATTGTTTTTCCATGCTAATCGATGATTTCACCCTTGGCTTTGACATGGATAAGCAGAGATTAAAATGTAATGATCCATAAAATTTCATTCAGGAGGTTCACACACTTCAGCTAAGTATTTAGCCACAGTACAGACAGTTGGTTAATTCAGCAGTGAATTACAGCCTGTGTGTGGGGACCACACGGCGGACAGGAGACTCCACCTCAGTGGCCTGTTACTGTCAAACCTTTTGTAAGATTTCAAGAACTGCACTGAGTCCGTCTTCGTATTGGACATTCCACAGAGTATTTAGAAATTTTAGCATAGCCTCCGCCCATTTCCCAGTTACCTGAGGATGAATCTTGAACCATCCACATTTATCTGACTCTAACTGTGACATTAGTTGAGTGGAACTGAAGGAATCTATGTGCCTTGTCAGCTAGCAGGGCTTTGGTTCAGGCTGTGCTCCAGAGAGGGAGTGAAACTTTTGTATTTGTGTGTTTAAATGCATATCAGTGTATGTCTTCATTGAAAATTGAGAGTGATCACAGCATTGGGTGACCAGAGTCAGAGGGAATGCTGCTAAGACTCAAATGACCCCTTGTTGCTCCTGTCAGGTGGGGAGCACAAAAGAGCTTGGATCCTTTAATGTGCAGCTTGAATGTGTGAGTTCACTGTCTGGCTGTCTGTTAACAGTGCTCCAGGTAGTCGATGACCCGCGAGATGGACTTCTGTCCTGTGGTGCCCATTGCACACTGTGTAGAGAATAACAAAGACAAAAACAGGAGCGTGAAGATGCTAACATTTACAGCTGCACTTCTGCACTTGAGGCAGACCATCATCTTCTGTTTGCTTGAAAAGGGATATTTATCGAACAGATGGTTGAAATTTTCAGTTCTGACAACACGAGTCAGTCTGTGAATTTAAAGAAATTACCATTCCTATCACTACTAGAATTGTGCTGCTTGGACACAGGAATCATTATTTGATAATTTACTGATCACAACATCTAGCTGCCACTAGAGTGAGAGTGCAAGTGATTTCAGAGCAGATAAGAAACCACTTAGAGATATTTAGATGAGTGACAATCAGAGATCCTTTTCATTAGTAACGTAAAAAGAAATAAAAGCTTTCCTTTTCATCCACTTTATAGTATTTCTTTTTAAGTGCAATGAAGGTGTAGAAAAAGGAAGTGCAAAACGTGCAATTATCTGAGGCTGAAGGGGACTGCAGCAGTGTACAGAATTACTAGTCCTCTAAAATGTTTATTTTATCCAAACCACTCCAGTGCACAAAATGTTTTCAGTGGGCTAAATTAAATGGCTCAATTTTAGACTTGTCATTTAAGTGTCTTTATAACATTAAATCTCATTGTCAGGATCACAAAGCAGATGCCAATGGGTCCTCTCAGTTCTACTCACAGTGAGATTCATGAAGCTCAAGAACTTCTTCAGCATCTCTGTCATGATGGAGAAATCCCCTTTAGGTAGATGCTCTCGCACAGTAGTCACATTAATCTGTCAGGGAAAAAAAGGCAGATGAGCAATGACACGTTCAGAAAAAATTCTGCATTTTTATTTTGTGTGCGTGTCTGATACTCTCACCTTGCTGCCCTGGCAGAGGCATCCAAGCAGCAGCGCAGTGTAGGAGGCGACAATACTATCCTCCATATGCTTGCCTGCATGCTGCAGAGCTACAACAAACACAAGGGAGAAAGAAAATGATTCAATTATGCTTTTTTTGGAGACAGTGGATTAAACTCGATTTTCAGAACTGCTGAATAGATAAAGTTTTTGGCTGGAAACATCCCTGTCCCTGTTGTAGTTGTAATTCACTGCTGAATTAACCAACTATCTGTACTGTGGCTAAACATTTAGACGGAGCTGCTAAAAGTAGAGTAAGTCCCAACTGTTTTGCTGTACTTGCTGGTGTCCATATTTAAACATTAAAAGTAAAGAAGAGAGATTTGCACTTCTGAACCAGTGTTTTAACCTCGTGAGCTGTAGAAAAGCGTAAATCTGTGTTTGACTCTTACAAGCAATTTAAACCACAAAAATAAGAATCTCATCAGCATTCAATTTTAAATATGATAAATTATTGAGCTGTTCAAGGACTTCAATATGACGAAGCATAATTTGTGGGCTATTAGAGGCTGCATTTAAATGATGTTCCTGCATGCACTGTAAGACACTGGGGACATTCATCTGTGTATTAAGGCTACGACGAATGATTATTTTTAATATAGATTAAGCTAACAATTGCCTTTTTGACTTTTTTTAAATCGAGTCTATAAAATGTCAGAAACTTGTGAAAATGTCTGTTAAAACTCAGAACTACGTAATGTTGGGTAATACAGTGTGAGTACTTTATACTATACATACAGTTGTCTAACACAGTGTGATACCAAAATTCAGTGTACTCCTAAACTCTGAGACACAACTATGCTTACTTTTGTCCAACAATAATACTAATTAGATGAGATGCATAAATAGTAACAAAGCTGTTGCCAGACATTATTACTGCAACATAAGCCACTTTAATTAAGATAGTGATTTTATCCAAAACTAACAACAGTTCCTGACAACTTCAAACACTGACACCTACCTTTATTTAGGTCCAACTCTTCATCCTCCTCCTCTTTCTTTTCAGACTCTTTCGTCTCAGCTTGGCTATCGCTGGTTTCAGCTGCCACCCACTGGATCTCCCCCGACGTCTCCTGCCACTCTCCACTTTGGTCCAGAGCGGGCTTGGGTGCCTCGCTGATGAGGTCATCAGTCTTAGCCTCAGCTAGGATGGCGGCGCGCTCCCTCTCCAGGAAGAGCTGGGGATGAGAGAAATAGAGGAATGTGAACTAAGGCAATGTAAAGGCGGATTATTTTTTTAAGTCTTAAGAAATAAAAGAATAAAAGTTGCATGACAGACAAAAAATATTTGCTTCATGGCAAGGTTAGTAACCAACAGGGCATGCCAAATACTCCAAAGTAGACCCTAAAGTTTTGACAGTGAAAAATAATTTAAAAGTTAGTTAATTTATTCTCAAAGGTTCTTTTTAAGCTTCCAGAAATCCTTCCACTAATAAGTCAGTTGGGCAAAGAATTTGGTTACTAAGTAATATCAATAATAAAGCACAACATCTTGAAATTCAAATCCGCAAATGAGTCTGCACTACATTACACTTGCTTATTACTTCAACATTCAAACTATCAAATGTATGTAACTTTGGACTTTTGCCTTTACTTAACATGCTCTGAAGGTTGCAGTTTATTGTTGTGTGTACTGAAGGGAAATTATCAATATGAATATAATTATGAATATGAATTTAGCATTCATTCACATTTCCTCACAACTGTTCATAACTTGACATTATTGCTCACATCCTTGTTTCAAAAGAAATCATAAATAACTCCTGTAACCATGACTAAAAAGACAATAACTGTTGTGTTGTGGCACAGTTCCTACCTTCACCAGTGCAGCCAAAGCACCGGAGGGTTTGGGCTTGTCAGTCCCATCTCCCTGAATATCAGCTGTGCTTGGTGGAGCAGCCTCTGCTGCAGTGTCTGTTGCTGTTTGGTCTGCAGGCTGCATCAGGCTGTCTTCTAGACAGCTGTCGTCAACACTGTACTCCATGTCAACCAGGCAATGGCGGTTTCTAGAACTGTACTCCACGAGGTTAATTAGCAGACCCAGGCCCTGGTAAATACAGCACAATACACAAATAAAACACACACAGGGAAAACACAGGTTGGTAATATAATATATACATAACAATTATGGTGGTTTTTTTTTTTTTTTTTTTTGATGCATCTTACCAGCACTCTCACGTCAAAGCGCTGCTCCTGGGGGATGTAGCGTGGCACTCGAAGGACACAATTCAAAGCAGTTACTATTAGCTGCTCCTGCTCACCTGTCTTGGTGCTTCCCCACTCTGCAGATGAAAAGAACATTATTACTAACCTCTCCTCATAGTTCCAATCTTAACACTTTGCATCCTTCATGGTGAACGTATACCAACAAGGCCTAAGTAATTGAAATTCAAATGCATGCAGCTCATACAAATTAGTAACTGGGAATACCATTGTCATGGGTGAGGTTGAGCAGCACTCCTATGACAGCCCTCATGCAGTCCTCCACTGCCTTGCCTACATTACTGAAGCTGCAGTGGGGCAGCGCTGCACTCGATGATGACAGAGAGCTGTTGTTTAATGCCCTGCTGTATCGCTGGATCATATCTTCACAGTAACGCAAAGCTCTGAGGAAAATAAGAGAAACATTTTCATGAGAGAAAGTAAACAGAAATGTTCATTAGTCAAAATGAGGGACATGTTCAAGAAAATAAACAAGAAGAGGAGGAAGAACTGAATCCATCACCTGGTTCTTACTGCTATTGTGTGCAAAACGATATGAATTATTAATCCAAGATAATTCAGCAGTTAATAGTTAAAGTTAATTCATATTAATGCAGATTGAAAATCAAATGCTAACTATTTTTGAAACGGGGGAATTAGACATCATGCAGTTTTCTTTTGCCTACAGTCTGTGCTACATCAATTATTCCTTTGCTTTAATAAGGTGAAGATATTTTCATCAGATATGTAAGTAACTGTGAAAGACACATAATTTCCCCTGAGGGTATTTTTTTAATATGATGGGTACAGTGGTGTTACAAAGAGTACAAAGCTGTTATAACTGTAGTGTTTCAGTGTGTGTCCATCATTAGTGTCCAGTCAATAGTAGTCTCAAACTATATCAGGCTCACCTGGCAGAGGAGATAATGAGTTGTGAGTCTTTGTAGGCTATCAAGTAACTCTGGTTTTCTGGGTTTTGGACTGTCACCTGTTGGCAGAAGATCAAAGAGAAATGATAAATCAATAAAGGGGGAAGTACAGTGAAAGTCTTGAAGTGACAAGAAACAGAAAAGAAGACACATTAGTTCATACTTTTCATCAATGGCATTTTAAGTAAAATAGTTGATAAGAGACAAAGTTTTAAACAAACCCTTTTATCAGGAGACCAAAGTTACCAGCCAGTTCACATCTCTCAGCACTCAACTACTCCTGTCCTTGCGTTTCACTCCTCTGTAACTTTGGAAAAAGAAGACTGAACTTGACAAAGCAATACTTACACTTTCTAGCACTCTCAGACACCTCTCGGCCCCCCATAAAGACGCTACAAGATTCTCCTTGTCGTCCTCCTGGCTCAGGTTCTGCACACACTCTTTAACTGTGATGAAAAACAACACACAAGCAACATGACCATTACACATGCTGACCCCCTACATAAAAGTCAACAAATAATTAGACAAAGATTATCTGGTTAACCATCTATATCTGAACATTCTTATAGGGATCTACATTTCATTTTTGTCTTTCCTTAGTAAATATGTACATATGTGCTAAATGTAATGTATATGCAAGTGGTTCAGTTAGCACAAAAAGCTTATTTACAGTTAACAGTAAGATCATATCTGGTCATATGAGTCATCTGGAGTCGCAACAGCCCATTAAACTGCTGCGGGTTGGCATACATAGATAAACAGTCTGGGCCAGCCACAGTTCACAGAACTGTAACTCTGGCCGGTTAGCTGACTCTGGCGATCTCACTAACAATTGCATCTACTAGAGGGAAGACTGAAACAAGATTGTGCACATTGATCTGAGCTTGTGGTTTGTTAGTTAAACAAATATTCAAGTCGTTATGTAGAACTTTGTGGGTTTTATATTTTTTGTTTGTCCCTTCCAGAAAGATAACACTAGCTAGTCACATACCTGCAGACACCAGGCTGAGGTTATTTCAACACAAATATTAACAATTAATTAGTGAGCAGACTTTCAGTTAGTTTTAGCATCCGATTCTATCCCGGGTAGTTCACACATAGGCGTGTAAGAATTTCTAATATAAAACATTTATCTTTGGCCAAAGAAAATAAATCCTTGGTCCACACTTTTATGATTGGAAGTTATAAAATTGGATGTTTACAATTTAGCCTGTAATACGCACTTTACACAATTTCTTATATAAGGAAACATGTTGCTCACTTGTTGAGTTAAGCATAATTTTAGCTTCCCAAGATCCATTCTGTGATTATCTGACGTGACTCAAAGAATCCAAATCGAATCAGAAGATTATATTATATTATATTTATATCCAGCTGTGCCCACCTTTATCTACAATATGGTCTAAACCACCCAGCAGCCGCAGTTCCTCTTTGAACCAATCCCCAGCGCGTTTGGAGGTTAGAGAGAGCAACGCCTCCATAGCAAGGTGGCCCGTCTAAAACAGAAAAAGCAACATGAAAAACAGAAATACCCTTACATTGGTACAACTGCCCCAGATGCTTGTAGCGCTTGTATTCATTTTTGTTATGTCTCGTTTAGGAACAACCCACCGTGATGTTTTCCAAGTCGAGGTGCTTGTTGTGTACGGTCTCACACAGCTTCCTGATCTTCTCCTTCACTTTTGCCACCTCTTTTGCAGTGAGCTGATCCTGGTGGGCTGAGCAGTCCTGATCCATCTCCAGTAGCTTGATCATTAGCTCAAGACATGCCCTGTCCAAATCCATGTTCAGACGGTCCCGACTCAAAATGTACATCAGGGCAGCTGTGCACAGAGCAAGGTTCTGACAGAACAAAAAAAAAGACTGTTTTTACAAAGCTTTTACCGACTGGGGTGCACAAGTGTGACTGACTCACCAGGATGTATTTTAATAATAGCACTTAAGAAGAACTGAGTAAAATTAACAAATCTGAAATTACAGTTTCAGTAGAATAACAAACCCCCACATCTCCTGCATTTTAATAGTGGCTCTCATACTCCCTGCAAATGATATAAAAGATATCAGATATTTCATATCTTGGTGTAATGGGTGCTGCACACAGGAGTACTCTTAGCATGAGTGACCGTCCTCAAAGCCAGAGCACTGGTGAGGGTGAGGAGTTCAAGTAGAGTACAAAATGCAAGTCCTCCATGTTTCCAAAATTGTTATTTTTGTATTTTTAAATACTTCTTATTTTAAAGTTATTTTATAATTTTAATATAAAAAAAATAAATATTACATTGTTTTAAAGTGATGTATAAAAAAAAAAAACTAAATCACGACATTATAAATTAGCCTCAACTCTCCCTGTTCTCGGCAGATCGGCATCAGTTATTGAAGTACCCACTTCAATCAACCACTACTAAAAGCGTAAATCTGCATGTAAATGTACAACCAAAGAAAGTTCTCACAAGAAGTACTGCATGCTTAGAAAAGGTCAAGGATCAAGAATAACTGAAATTGTACTTGCACTGCTTTCTAAAAGCACTGGAACGTCAAGGCCAATTCATCTGCATTTGCTGAACACTGAAGATATTTTTGTTTAAGATCAGTATGATCTTCTCTTCAGCAGGTGAAATGCCACTTCACCTGAGTTAAAGTCTAGTGATTGACTTAGTCAGTCTAAAACCTTCCACTTTTCCTCTCTGGTTGAGTTGGCAGTGTGTTTTGGATCACTGTCTTGCTGCATGATAAAGCTCCTACCATTAGTTTTGATTTAATTCTCTGTAACTTGGCAGACAAAACTTCTGAATTGATTCTGCTGCTAGGTATCATGAGTCATCTCATCAATAAAGATTAGTGAGCTTGTTCCTGAAGCAGCCATGGAAACTTAAGCCATGACACTACTTCCACTGTGCTTCACAGATGAGCTTGTATGGTTTTCATGACTTCAGCAGTAGAGGTTAAACTTGGGCTCAATCTAGAAAAAATTGTTTGTAGAATACATTCACATCTAGGACACTAGTGAGGATAATTCATTGTCAAATATATAACTATTATTATATTATGTTATATTATATTACAGTAATATAAATACTTTGACAGAAGACAGTTTTACTGACCGGGTGTTGCGGAGCATCACTGAGCATTTTGAAGACCTGGGCCACTTTCCCTCTGGCTCGCAGGTGCATCCTGAAACTGGGCATGGCACACCGTGTGGCCAGGCTGATTATACTGGAGAGGAAATTGAGGGAGATGGAGACAAAGGATTAAAGAAATATCTGGTTAAGTATTTATTTGCTTTTCACAAATACCTAAGATGAATAAAAGAGAAGGTGGAACAGTGTACTTCTAATTCAAGATAATCACTTTTGATTCCCATTTTAAACCTATTCAGTTTTTTTATTTCTACTGTTCATCTCTCTCAACATGTTTTATCTTTGCATATTACCAAGAGATGTTCACAAAAATGAAATATAAAAAGAGGTCTAAGAGATTTTTTTTTTTTTTTTTTTTGAAATCTTTATTTTGTAGTATCTGACTTAAATAAAAACTCTGGTAAAATCAAAAGAACAGAGGATTCTTCAGGAAATCACTATGCTGCACGTGAACATTAAGTGTGGCCTCTACCTCCTGCTGCTCTCTGACAACACTGTAATCATTAATGGTTTGTTTATGTTAATTGGGTCAATTACGTTGATTGTAGTATTATAAAGCTCTGATAAAGCTGTTCCCATGTTACTTTATACAAAGGCTAATACTAGGTGACGTGAACAAATGTTAAGTGACAGGTGCTTGTACTTTCCAATTTCAAAGCAGACTTACAGCATCTAGGTACTCCTCATACAAAACAACATAAAGAAGTCGCTGCTTAAGAAGTGTTTTTTCCACTTACCTAAGGCATCTTGTGTTGAGTGGCTGACTGCTCTTCAATCCAGTCTCCAGGTACTCAAAGTCATCTGTGAACTCTTGATTCTCTCCAAACTCCACCACATCATTGAAGTGCTTCACATGCTGCACCACCGTGTACAGCTGGTGGAAAGAGAAAGAGGTTAATTACAGCTAATTGGGGAACAATGCATTTATCCAGAGATACAATCAGCTCGCACAAACAGTAAGAGAAATGGTCTCATTGTTTGTGGCAATAGCTTGCTGTGCTAATACCCCTCATCGATAACAGCCCAGCATGTTGGCAGTATGTTTCCAGTATCAGTCAGTCAGTCATGCTGTGTGTGCCCTCAGCATGACACAGGAGGGAGAACCTGAGCTTAGGACAACACCAGTGGCTGGTCACAGTTTAACTGGAGCCATTTTACCTTTTGGGATCTGTGGCTAAAAGCCTGATCTGAGGGTTCATTTGTAAATGACACAAGCGGCAGGGGAGCTTGAATTTAAAGAAACATTCATCACTACTACCCACAGTTGGGTTAAAATAAACAAGCTTGAACCTGAAATGTATAATATCAGTAGTTTGCATGTAATGTATAATCTGAATTGAATTAGTAAACACTGTTGGGCTCAGTATAAAAGAGAAACATTAATTTTCAGCAGACAACTAATAGCACTTCTATGTGTGTCCGACTCACCTCCTTGTCCTCCTTCCTGCATTTGAGGGTCGTGACAATGTCTTGGTTAGGTCGTGTAGGGATGGTCTCTGACTTAATGACTTTGGGCGGCGGAGGGGCTTTGAACAAGCCATCATCTTTATGAGAGTTGCTGTCCTTACTGCTGCTCGATAAAATGGCCTGAGGAGGAAAGAGGCGGAGAAATGAGGTTCATAGCAAAGCAACAAAATCTGTTTAATGACATGTCGACAAGATTTACCACAGCTGAACAGTCTGTTAAGCACGCAAGTCTTTAATAAGTGTTGTTAACAGATGTCAGATGAGGTAGTGCTAAGTTAACAACTTTTAAATCCCAGTTGCCAGTCTCTGATTAGCCTCTCTCCGAACAAACATTTATTTCCATGTGGGCACATGCAACACTGAATATACAAGTACATTTCGGTTCACTTGTCTGGAAAATAAACTTCATGTCCACAGTCAAATTAGTGTAATTACGCAAAACTGTTAACTACTAACAGACCGATAAACAAAATCCTGGATTACGAGTAGTATGGAAAGTCTGTGGATGAATGTACTGCAATTCCCTGCTGTATAATGAGCCCACTTTACATTTCAAATGACAGATTTCACATAAAAATTTTAAAGAATTCCAAGAGAACTGTCCATTACTTTCACCTGTTCCTGACAAAGTGGCATCAATTAAATACTTATTTTTAAATCAATAAAAGAACACAATATCAACAACTACTACTAAGAGATGAAAATATTACCGGAGCAGTTTGTGATCGAGAAAGTGGAGGCACGGACATCTCTTCGGGTTCGGGTTGGTTCCAGTGGCGAGCGTTGTACACAGCTTTAGCGGGAGACTGGAAGAATTTAAGAATTAATTAGTTAGGTGAAACAGAGACGCCACACAGGGCATATGACATGATATTAGTGTTCCATGCATACGTATATATACTTTCATCACTGCAAACATCTTGAGACATCCAAAGCTCATGGCACTAAAAGCTTCACCATATCAACATGAAAAATAGACTACATAGAAACACAAATATACAAACATAAATCTCCATAAACCATTCTAACACATATCTTATGGTAATGTTGTGAATTAGCATGACTGAACACATAAATAGTGCATACTACAATCTTGATGACAGACTGAAACAACAGAAGCATAAGTGTGGAGGACAACAGTCCCCAAGCAGCACAAAACATTTCCTGAAAATGACACAATGTGCAACTCAATTTTATATTACAAAAAAACAATGTTGGGAGTTCTGTTGATGATGCAGAAAGAGTAAACACATAGAATTAGGAAGACCGATCACAAATAACCTAAAGCCACAGTAAAACATGATTCAGATAAACAGCAAATGTGGGCATGACACAAAGCACAGCAAATAGAAGCTGAATTATTTGGATAACTGTGGGCCTGACCAAGAGGTGATACTCAAATCCTGTTCATATTGAAGACCATTCAGGGTAGAACTGTCACATATTAAATACTGGGCACCTTCATTTAGAGCCTCAAGTCTAATACTATAAATCTAGCACATTTTACTCACTCCATTTCTTTACATGAAATTATAATCAAATAAATGTAGCTTCTTTCTTACTTACATGCTCCATTTTCCCCCCCATACTCTTCACTCCACCATTATCTCTATTTTGGACAGGCTGGGCAATATGTTATAATAATTGTCATCAAACATCAATAGCATTAAAACAAATGTCAATGCCAAGCAGTGTCACACCACAAGTTCAAGACCAGTTAAGGGGAAGGTCACAAAGGGAGGTTGGATAATGCTCCTCGACCTGTGCATATTGATTGCAGATTCCTTTTAAACCAACCGCAAGCTACAAGGGTACCTTTGAGCAAAAGCAATCAATGAAATGCAAAGACAAAAAAAACAAAAACAAAAAAAAAAACAAACAAACACACTTCTATACCTTTTTGGGTCCACTGAAGATCTTTTTAGGTCCACTACCAATGTCCTTGGATTTGTCACTTGACTTCCCTGAGCGTCCTTTCTGTCCCTCAGTGATGCTGGGACCGGTGTCATCACAAAAGTCAAAAGCATCTATTGGAGAAATTGGATTGGTAAAATAAAAGCCCCTGTTTAAATGGACTGGAGACATCAACCACTTGTCATCCAAACTCTCCCAACTTAACTTGTTAAACCTCCTGTCATGAGACTGATTTTATCAAGATCAAGCTCGTCGTTACCAAAATTGTTTTTCACTCCAAAATGTAAAAGGCTAGTTCACCTGTATTGCTGCTAGCCTGGCTGTCCTGAGAGTCACTGGTATGAGGGCTGTCCACACTGGAGCTCAGAGCAGCCAAGGCTGCATATGCCTTCTTGGCTTTCTTCTCTTTGGCCTGAGAGCTCTCGTCATCGCTGTCGCTCTCACTCAAGTCATCAAAGCCGAAGTACTTGATCTTGTAGCTACTCTTCCCTGCCATAACCCCTTCTGTACCCTCCTCGCCTTCCTGGTCCTCTTTGTCCTCAAAGCCAAAGAACTCTAGCTTGGTCTCAGCCTTGGTTTTCTTGGTCTTAGTCTGGGTAGGTCTGAACCTGGAAAGACAGAGTGAGAAAATTTGCTATTATTTGGTTGGACTGTTATTTTTAAATGATGCTGTTGGGAAAAAGCAACAGAAGATAAACTGCTTAGAAAAGGACTAAAAAAGAAGATAATTGCTGTATCATTGCAGGTCACCAAGCAGGAAATCCAAGTCTTAAAAAAATTGGTTACAGTGCATATGTCATTAGTGCTTGCAGCAGGTTTTGGCAGTGTTTAACTTTCATGATAGTATTTGGCAGCTACAGAAAGGTGTTTTCTACTTGTGTGTAGTAATTATGATTCTAGGACATTTGTATGCCCCCTTTACAATGCCCATTCAAGGTGGGTTGATCACAATAAAATACCGCCACCCATGATCAATTAAATAGAGGAAGTTAACAAATGCTAATTACAGTATTTAAAAGGTGTGTGCTTTCCATGAGTTGGCGAAGAAACAGGCTTCAATATAGCAGTGGTATGTGTAGCCAAGGATTGTCTATAAAAGTTAAGAGGTAACACACTCCAACACCACATTTGAACAATGATAATTAGATGTCAGACTTCTTCACACCTCCCACTTTAAGTGTTTATATCAGGTCAATAAATCGAGACCAACTTATGTCATGCACATACCGTACAGTATATTTATTTGTACACACATGCAACAATGCATGTATTAATAATAACATATTGTGTATAAACTCAGGTTGAATAAGTGATGACTCATATGACAATAGGTTTATAAAAGCGAACACATCTTAAAAGACAATTTTTATTCATATTCTCACTAATACTGGCTGCTAAGATCCATATATAAAGAAAAGACTTACCTGGTAGGTTTGGGCGGTGGAGCATCAGTTTTCTTCTTCATCTGGCCTGCTTCTCCAAGGTCAGCAGGGGTAGCTGGGGTCACCAGTTCATCAATGCTCCGCTCTATTGAGTCCTGGATAGTGACATTGCACACTGACAGACAGGAAGGGTGCAGAACCGTGAAGTCTCGTACCCTCCCACCGCCCCTGCCTGCAGGCTTGGCTGCGGCTTTAGCACTGGCAGCAGTACTACTTGCACTAGCAGAATGGACACTGTTGGCACTGGCTGTTTCAGTGGGCTTGTTGCTGTTGTTTTCAGCAGGTTCGCAGGACGATTTGTTAGACCGGCTGGGGCGCTGGTACTTCTTGCAGTTCGAGGCCCTTAAGGTAAATGGGGAAGGGGGTATGTTGTCCACCGGTTCTGGCGGAGGTTCTGTTGAAGGCTCCAGCTCAACACTTTTTATTTCTTCTGATGACAGTTCATCGTAAGAGGAAGAAGTCTGGAAGTCTCTGCTACCGCCTGGTGCATCAGTAGACAATCTAGGAGGTGTGTCTATAGTTTGAGAGGAAGAGATGACCCTTTGGGACACTGAGAGTTTCTGGTCACCAGAAGGGACTGTGTCTGACAAAGAGGCCACGTATGCAGGTTTTTGGTTACTATCGGATATACTTTTGTACCAGGGCTGGTTATTTTTTACAACTTTTTCTTCAGTTGTTTGCTTGCCTACAATTAAAAAGGGAAAAAAAAACAACAGATGGCCACATAAAAATACTGACAAAGAAATGTCAAACAGACACTGCATAAACAAACAGACATAAATAATGCATTGACACAGACAGATATGCTTGTCCAGTTTGAATATTGATTACTTACTTGCGAATGAGGCTGTTGAGCTTGCAGAGCGAGGTGCAGAGGTCACAACAGTGGCTGAGCCGCCTCTCTGCACTGCTGCTGTCTTTTCAGCATCCCCTTCAGTGACTTTCGACTCGGATACACTGTGGGAGGTTACGGTCTTGGAGTCTTCATCGCTGTCAAATCCAAATGGATCTTCTTCACTGTCACTGTCTTCAAGCCTCGGTCTCTTAGAAAGCTCAGAAACATCAGACTTTAAAAGAGACCTTTTGCCTCCCAACTGAGCCTTGTAGGTGGTCTCCCCCCATTTGGTGGTGAGTGTGGGCCTTTTATTGGAGAAGACTTCTTCAAATTTTGAATTAGCCTCCCCTCCCTTGCGGTTATAAGTTTTGCCAAATCTGGAAGTCATGTCGGCTGCTTTATGTTACATATTCCCTGTAAATAAAATCAGAACAGTTAACATTTGCCATTAACATACCATTCCAACGTCAAATAAAATGCAAGTGTACATCTCAACTAATGTATGTGAGCCGGTAATCTTAACTATAATGTTAACGTTACTTTTACTGTTAACTTACGTTAAATAAATAATCTGCGTCATAGAACAATCGCTCCGGTAAGGATGGGATGATTAACTTGGCGTCAGCTCACAGCTTATATGTCAACTAATGGGCTAGTAGTTAGCATGGCTAGCTCGCTAACTCAAGCAGCATAGCCTTTAAATAACATTATCGCTGAGCAATAGGACAGGAAGCTAGAACGACGTTAATGCACATCTGCAAAACTTAGACTTAAGTACACAACCAAACGCGACTGTAACAATGCAGCTAACGTACCTACACTGTTAACTCTAGTTAAACCTGCTCCTGCGTGTAAAGTTACTATAAAGTTAGCCATTAGCCGCTAGCTTCAACACTGCTAAACTGTGCTAGTCCGTGTTTACATTTCACACCAAACTGAATCAAATGTCAGAAATGTTGGGTTTTAAATAGGACTGCGTAACTTAACATGCGCAGTTTGATACCGAGTTCAAAGCTTAAATATCGCCATTAGAACAAAAGATTATCGTCACACACTGTTACCTTTCAACTCCGGCGACTAGCTAACCGTCCGCTTGTTTTTTTAGCCGACCGGCTAGGCCTGATCTCTCACTCGCGCACAAATCAAGCGGGTAAAGTCCGTCCAGCGCAGTAGAAACAAGACTAGAAACACATCTCTAACCCGAGCACGTCTCTACAGCAGTGTTCGTTGCCAAAGAAAAGCGACCTAAATAAATCCGTAGTTAGTATAGTCTAAATGTGGCGGATAATCCGGACTTTTTGCATTTTGTAGTGATATTGACGGCCATTAAAATATCCCCTCCCTCATCGTTCCCTGGCAAGACCCCCGTGTAGTGCGTAGCAAGAAGGGAGCTGACCAATTAGCAGCGAGCATATTGCCTCGTGGTATGACTCTCCGTCAGCAAACGTGAATCTGATTGGTCTAACTCTGCACCCATAATTAACGATAGGGGGCCCTGGAGGACCACTTTGGCAGATTTAAACGGGAAAACGTGCCAAATTGAAACTGCTCCGACGGCGTCATCTGCTTTTAGAATTAAAGGGACTTGTTTTTTAAATTGCCTTCATTTTCAAATCAGATGGCACTTAGTTAAAAAAACAGCAATATGAAGACTAGTCCTTATCTAATGTTAAACACTCCACTTGTTGTTCTTGACATAAACGAGGTGATGTTCTGAAGGAAACTTTACTGCTAATATCATTGCCATCAGCAGTTACTAGTAGCTCAAGTCAGTTCAGCTCTCCAAAAAAAGAAGCCCAAATCTCAACTATTATATTTAAGATATTTTAATTTAATCTATTCTATTCTTTAATTTATTCTTAATAATAGCAGCTTCTAAGAGGGATAAGCCTATAGGATCAAAGGGATTCATGATTGGGAAATGCATTACATAAGAACAGTATATCCTTAATGTCCTTTCACTATTATTTTGTGATCTGTACACAAATTAAAGGTAGCATAGACGGTAAATAATAGATTTCTTGTTAATATTTCCTCAGTAATAATTATGAACAGAATAGGTTCACTCAGATTACAACGCATGTTGTGAAAACTGTTTACAGGTTACAGGGTATTTTTAGATACTGTAATGTTTATTGTCCCTATACTTAGTTCACACAGACATCTAACATGATTACAAGTTCATTATAATATGTGAGCGGGAACATAACTGCCATGAATACTGACAAAATATAATAAATTAATTAAAATGTAAAATTATACAAATTCTCATAAAATTATAGGAAACAATTTTGTAGAGAAACAAGGCCAATAATAAAAATAAAAAGACTACCTCTATTTTCATCTGACTCCATTGAGGTGATAGAAACCTGATGTGTTAAAATCAAGACTGTCAGTGAGGGAAAAAAATATATTTTTTGGTCAATTTATTTATTAACTTAGTTCATTAGGTAGTTCATTAGCCAGTCTGTTGTCTCAATAAGATACAATGATGTATTTCCTAAAATGTATACAAATGTTTTTCCATTTGTCTGATTGTTGCATCGCCACTGGACTAAATATTGGAAACAGAAACTTAGCTCATCAATACTGGCACTGGTCTGGGGCACAGATGGTGTCAAATGTGCACTGTGGTCCCAACTGTATCAACACAGAAATGGCCATTACTCAGCCTAGAGACACGACACAACAACAATCTCCTCTGAAGCATGCAATTCCTGATAATTTCACATTGGTAAAATAATTGTTTTATTTACATAATGGCTGCTCTATATATCAATATAATAGCACAGCATTAACATTAAGATGACAAATTAGTGTGTTTAATTTTTTGTTTTCAGATGACATGGAACCCTGTTTTAGAGGTTCACAATAAACCAAATGACTGAAGGTTTTCTTAGTCACTCAGTTTCTGTCAACACTATGCAACATTTGGAGGTATCAGAGTACGAAAAACACACCATGTGCAGTTATAGTTCTGTCATCTGTGTGCATTTGTGCCAGCAGAGAGAGCAAAGCTGTCCCCCTACATAAATGTTCAGAGTTGCTGAGGTAATACAGCCATGCCCTGGATGACTGATGGTTTCGAGCTTAGGTTTTGACAGTCTGCAGTCATTACTTCATTAACAGGCAAATTGTACAGCTGAGTCCAGTGCTACACATGTGTATACTGTCATCTGTCTGGATGTTTTGCAGTTTTGGAATAAATGAGTCAGGAATTTGTGCCACTGCCAAGTTAAATAAAAATACTGAATTCAAACATTTTGTGCAACATCTGCTTTAAATGTTTAAATCATAATGTAGCTGGAAAATGATATTGCAACACTGATACAGAACCATGAGAGGGCAGCAACACTTGCTGTCACTGTTCAGTCTCAGAGCCTTTTTTTTTGTTTGTTTTAAAGGTTGCCCCTTTGACATTTGACCACAAATGTATATCTGTTCCCAGCATGTGATAACATCTAACCAAAACAAGTATAAATATTTTCAAATGTGGAATAGATCTTTAATAATAATGTGGTATTATGACACAGGCCTGTACTCACGTGAAAGCAGTTTTTTTCAGGAATATTACTTCCATGTGACGTATTGGAATGGAAAAATAGGGGCGAAGGATAAACATCCACTGGTTATTTAGAAGTAAAACTGGGTTGCCGCACCACTGAATGATAAAATATATTCCTCTGTCTTTTAAAACATACATACAAAGCTGTTGAAGTTGCATTTCATCTCCCTGTGGACAGTGCAGCAAACCTGACCTTTCATTTGAGTTCTGGTGGGTATAGAAAAACAAAAGCTTAAGCACAGTTTTTCCATAGCAGATTTTAAATTTAGCGAAGCAGTTTTTGGTCAGAGGCCTCTTTGAAGCCGTTTGTATTGTGTGGTGGTTGCTGCTGTTCTCGTGAGACCCACTTCGTCATCTTCATCCAAAATGTATGTGGTAAACAAATATCTCCACCAAAACATTAAGTGTATTGGCACAAGCGCCGCGGCTGTGGCCACTGCATTGGGAGTCGGATCTCTGTTTGGCTCACACTCCTGTCTCTGAGGTTGTCCTGCAGATACCCTGTCCCAGCAATCACACCAGACCACTATCAAGCCCATGTGTAGGCAATAAAAGGAAATTTAAACCAGATTCCGATTGGCTTTATGTCCCCACTTGTGTGTGTATGCAGGATCGATGGTTAGAGAAATTATGCTCACAAACACACAGGCCCACACACACGCACACACACAGACCCACACACACACACACACACACACACACAAAGAAAGCATTGTAATAAGCCTGTGGTTGATCTCAAAATGCGTGTGTGTCTTTGTGGTAATATGGGTTTAACACTGAGTGAACTGAGATGCAAAGAAAATGTGAAGGGCGACATGGTGAGTGTCAAAACAAAAGAAAGGAAGTCCTTTATTTTTATTCTCAGCATACATCACATAAACAACAAAAATATTCTACAGTACTTTTTAAAAAGGTGTTTAGAAAACAGCAATTATACAAATAAGGTTTGCACAGTGAGTCTCTAAATTGCTTAAAATTGCAGTGGAAGGCTTGACTGAGCAAAAGTCCATATTTAGAAAAAGACACAGAACTAGAAAAAGCAGATAAAAACAAGATGAAATAACCAACTTCTTCTGTTTCTGACCCAACAGTGGAAGCATCAATCAAAGCATTAAAGACTAAAAGTGAAAAGACAAATGGAAATCAACGGACAGTGCTGCTTTTTGGAACAACTGTGAAGTCATTCCTTTCAAGGCAAAGCCAGAACTTTCCTGGGTGTGTGGCGTCACTGGCCCTCGGCCACAGGTCCAGGCTGTGTCAGTAAAGCCCCTCTTTGTTAAAAGGTTCGCTGGTGACAAGCAAAAACCAAGCTCCAGGGTCAGGGGTCAATATCTATGGGAACGACAGTTAGGATGGCGTCCTCATTTCCACGGCGCACTACTACTCTCAAGGTGTCGTCCTTCTTCACAGCAGTGCTGACATCAGTTGCTGATGAGACCCTCTGTCCGTTGATCGAGATGATCACATCGTGCTCTTTGAGCCCACCGCTGGAGGAGAGAAGAAAGATGACTGATGATACATATTACTCATGAATTACACATTTATAATCCTTTTTATTTTAGAGTACTCTATTACTGACTGTCTGCTGTAAATATTCACTATAGCACCACATGTCTATTAAAACAACACATTTATAATTTATTAACCTACAGATGTGTTTATACAAACACGTTTGACCTGTATTTTGACCAGGTTTGTTTACAGGTCTGTGAGCACCAATGTGAATAAATGCAGCATCCATTTAAGAATTTTTATGATGGCAGGACAGTGCAGCAAGGTTGGAGCTTTAAGCATATAAACGCATGCTGGCCAAATGTAGACCTATAATGAAACAAACAAACAAACAAAAACAAACTAGTAAATGTGAAATCACACAGAGACCTAGGCGGTTGCCATCAGTTATATCAAAAGCTCAACTTCCAGCACAGCTGCTTGATCACAGCCACATGCAAGCACCAAACGCTCACTTGCAACAGCATCCATTTACACAAGTGCAGCTCAGTATTCCCCTCACTACACTCAGCTGCTCTAACGCCTTCAACACAGCAAATGGAACGTTCCCGATGACAGGGTCAAGCTTTCCAGAAGCCGTAAACCAAGACAAGACAGAGTCAGATCAAAAGCAGAAAGTGCAGCCTAAAATATAACACAGAAATGTCATTATACAAAAAAAGAAGCAGGCTGATTAAAGTAATGAGTAAACTCTGACAAGGTCTTATACAGGAGACCACTCTGGAGTGGGCTGGATGAGCAGGAAAACCACAGTGCAGCTAGTAACCACCCTGCATGAGGTTTGAAGGAAACAGCTGACCTCAGCGTCTCCCGAGCTCCACTCTGCTGGAATTGTGGTGGAGGCTGATTGGAGTGGACTGGGACAGTGGGAGGAGGAGGACGTGTCAGAGTGGGGGGCAGGCACGCTGGACTGGAATTTACGTTCTACTAAGACAGTTGTGCAGGAGGCTGTGTGTGTATTTGAGTTTGCCTCTATGTGCACAATAGAATAAAGGAAGGATATGAAATATGCTGTCTGTTTTCATTATGAGAGAGCTGAGGGAGCTGCATGAAGAGCGATGAGAGCTGTGTGTGAATTACATGCATGTACGCAGTAGAAACTGCCAAAGACAATAGCTTGTTGCAGAGAAAGAGTCAGAGACATGCATTTGTACTTCAATAAAACCTTAGCATTACAAGTCTATTTCTAGAAAAGCTGGGACACTTAAAAATGTAATAAAACGTAAATGCAGGTATGCAGGTAAATAAAAGTTCAAGCCAATTGACACAGATTTGACTTTTTAGAAAACTTTTCTGGGGATGCGGTTTGTAATTTTGGAGCCATGTGAGCAAGATGTCTTCCTTACACTTCAGCTGGTGTCTTTGCGATGACCTCCATAACATATGCTCCAGAGGTGATATCAGGGAAGTCACGGTGTTGAGTCTTCAGCTCTTTGGCCAGGCTAGAGGTAGAAAAGGTGACAACACAATTCAGCCATCAAACACCACACAAGTATAAACGTAAATGTTGCTGTAGTCGTGACAAAGGGAATCATTTAATACATTTGTAGACATTTAAAGCTGATATTTCACTGAACATAAGTGTGCAACTTACGCAGGAGTGAGAGTCATCATCCTCACACCAATATACTTCTTCTTTGCACCAGCTCTTCCTACAGATGGACAACAACACAATACAAATACAATCATTCATCCTCTCGCCTGAGACAGTCTGGGTTCTAGGTTTATGAGGCTGTTTGTTGATCTAAAAAAAATAAAATCCTCCAGGGTGTTTTTTTCTATGTATGAGTAAAAGAAATATTACTTTAGACCACTTTTGTGGATCACACATCGTCTCATTAATCTTGCACGTCTTGCAGGACAGTGTGAACTGCAAAACTACATGCTCCATCCTGTGTGTTTCTTGAATCTAGAGAGTGTTTTTAGTTATTTCATCATACAGACAAGTCAAATTTTGTCATGTTGGCAGCCACATATGAAATACACGTGTTTGTACGGTGTTCCACAGCGCTTGGGAATTAACTCTACCAAGAATGTATCAAGAGAGCAGCGATGAAAAATAACAAGCACAAAAAATGGTGTGCTAAATTATATACTTGTATTACTGTGCACACCAGCTCTGCGTCCAACTCTTGAAGCCAGTGTTCAGTGTTCAAAGTTGCCGCCCACAGTTTGTCTTGGTGATTGAATAGAGGCAATAAAATGAAAACATCATAAGTTGCATCAGTGAGAGCTCATACCTCTGGACTGCCTGTCGTAGGACTCTGCCAGGAACTGACGAATTTTATCTGAGGGTATGGCAAAGGAGATGCCAGCCGTCACTTTTAGTGTGTTTATCCCAATCACCTCGCCGTCCTATAACAGCAAAACACAACTTAATGCCTGGTAATAGACAACTAAAAGTGATTATGAGGGTTTGAAGACATGGAAATGCAAAAATGTTTTCTGTCTGCCACAAAATAAAGAAATAGCTTACCAGATTTACTAGAGGCCCACCGGAGTTGCCATACTATGAACCAAAAAGGAAATCAGTTTTTATTTGTGTTTGTGATGAGAAACAAAGTATATGTTCACTGACATCTTCTTCCACTTACATTGATGATAGCATCAGTCTGAATGTAATCCATGTCAGAGTTGCGTAGGCCTAGTTCTCTCCCGCCTCGCTGAGTCGTACTGACAATTCCTGTGGTAACTGTGTTCTGCAGGGAAAACGGGCTGCCGATAGCCACCACAAACTCCCCCGGCCTAAGGTCTGATGAACGGCCCAACAACAGTACAGGAAGGTTGGTCTGCATGGTAAAAAGACAAAGAGATAGTATGTTTATTTTACTGGGGGACTCAGAGTGCAAATCAGAATTAAACTAATACTCATGTAGATGAGTAAGAACTAAATTCGAAATGTAAACATGAAGGAATGTGTGAGAAGGTATAGGCTACATGGTTGTACGTTCAAAAAACGCAACACATATAAACTTTGAGTCAGAGTCAGACTCTATAATCAGGACTAAGAGCCTGTTGCAGAGAGGTGGTGTGTGTGTTTGTGGAAAGCCCCTCTCTCTGCCAGCTGCTTACTGAAACAAACAGGAGGTCTGAATCGTCACACAAGAGCCTCCTTCGCCTTTACTTGGTGCTTTAATAAAGAGTTGAGCAGCTTTAGATCAAATGTAGAAGAGACTGTCTATAACTGGCTGTAATCCCAATGTGAGAAAATGTCATAGGAAATGTGTATTGTGTTGTTTTGGTGACTCACGTTGCCAACCCAAAAGACAATGTATTTTAACTTTACTAACAAGTCGAGCCATAAAAGAAAACCAAAAGCTCACAGTTACTTTAACTGCAATTACTCAGCAATCAGTCGGCAAAGCTTTTAGGACTTCTCATGAGTGGACAGTGGGAAATAATTACAGCAAAACCACAAATCTTTTAAACACAAGCCACTCAATGCTGCAAGGCAAAGCTCCCACACCCAAAAAAAAAAACAAAAAAACAATTACTCCTTTCCCATCACAGGGAGAAGTGGCATTTATGTCACACAACTCAACTCAAAATGCTAATAATCCAGATCAAAAGCTGAAAGTGTAGCACAGCTGACAAATCACTTCTAATGACGAATGTGTGCCAACACACCAAAGATGCTGGAAAACTTACTGATAAACTGTAAATAACCTCTTCCTTAAACTTGCCCCATTACACTCGCCAGTGGAAACTGAGCCACAGAGAGCTTTCCTCTGCAGACAGACACTAAGGATATATTTATTCATCCGCGATGACAGTTTCTTTCTCTGAATGAAATAATCATTGCCGGGCAGCCTACAGTCAGCGCCCACACGTTGCCACATCATGTTGAGTCTGTGCACAGACTGTACCCGATGCCCTGATGGCAGGTGAGCACTATCTAAAAAGTGCTTCTCTTGTATATCCACTTTGTTTACTCAGGGTTATAAATAGGAGGCAGAGGAGGCTGCAAGATAACTGAGACAGCGCCACAAGCTGGCACATGCAGACAAAAGGATCTATGTGAGACATGCACATTCAGTTGAACATGACATGACATACGTTTGGCTGTGTATTTAACGCAAGTTATTATTAGAAGATGACAATGACAGTTTAAACGCAAACATGGCATGCTCACAGTGGCTGCAGGAAACATTTATTTGGCATGTGTAAACACACAGAAGAGACACCTGACACAGGAGGAGCAGCGTGTATAATCACCCCCACTTCTCCCTTCACACGGTGAGATAAGAGCATAACCAGACCGAGAGAGGAAGCAAGAGAAACATACACACAGCTGAGGGAGAGAGGACGTCAGGTGGATGTGAGTCAGTGCCAAGACATTCAGGACTTGGCCACTGCTCGTCACCGTGATTGCGATAACAGTCAGCGATACTGGTGGTGTCCTGGCAACTGTTGCTATCAGGTGAAGACCTTGTATCGCCATAATGTCAGCTTTAACTGCACCTAATCCCAATGCAGTGCAGCCGTTTTCCACTGCTTATAGACGACTCTGTGCATCTCACGCTCACACACCCACACAAAATCACAATGCATTTAGAAAAATCATGTATAAACATTGGAAAATGCATCAGTTCACTGACAACCAAGCAGCACCTAGGTAAGAAGACAGAACAAACACTGAGCATGCACACCGTCCAACTCAGCAAAAGACTCAAGCTTACATATCACTTACTAATTGTGAGTAGTCAGCAATGTGGAACGGCGTGTGGAAAATCATTTTGCCATGTGAGTCCACCTCTCCTGACCACCCAAGTGACTCACCCTGCTATTTCAGATGAAGGTTAAGATGCACTGTTACTTCAACCGAAGACACTATAGCCACACTTAAAGGAAAGAGGCAAGGTGAAAGAGGGGAAGAACAAACACCACAAACCGCAGGCAGAGAGTCTAAGAATGTGAGACGAATTACTCAAACGTGTTGATACGTTGATGCATTCAGTCTCCGTTGGCAGAAATGAGCCTGTGACCAAAAAATATTTTTGGTTTGAGACCCAAAAGAGCTCCAATTTAGAAATATTTTTAAGAAGCACATCATACATGCTCCGGAGCTATTGAGAGAGTCTGGTCTGATGAGGTGTAGGAGGATGGCATTTACTTTCTTCAAATGAGAGCTACGTGTTTAAACTCACATTGTTGTTGTTGAACTTCAGCACGATGCCAAAGATTTTTCCCTCTCATTTGAAAAAAAACATGTTTTCTAAGTTCTAGAGTGCTTAGATAAGAAGAAGTGGGGCATCAGACTTAAAGAAGGAGGGTTGAACAGTTATTTTTGACTTGGCCGAAGACAAAGTCGCCAGGGCCACGTGCTCAGAACATTTCCAGACTTTTTTCCATCTTTTGTTGCTGAACTGAGTTTTGATTCAGCCTGTTGCATTTACGTCATAATTAGGTTAGCAGGGACACTAACTAATTACGCCACCATTTTATGGCGAGAAGACCAGGTGCTAATGCCAGTCAAGCTGGGAAGAACTGTGGCTTAGCTCCTAAAGGCACATACTATATACACACACACACAGCCACACATAAGGACAAACGAAGAGAGAGACGAGGTTGACTGGGAATGAACCCTCACATAGTCAAATCTGTAAGTTAAAACCCACACACCTGGCACTACTTGGATATGCAGGCAGACCATTTCAAAATACACACATTCAGACACAGAAGCTGCTTCGGTTGCGTCAGTACGTGACCCAAACAGCGTTTAAGCTCAAATGCAGTCACTTAAGCTCTTCTTTTCTTTTCATAAAAGTGACTTCAAAGCAGGGATCATGCTTTTATAAGTTCTACTTGCACAATTCATACGTACGCTAAGGTGTAGGGTTTTACAGCTGACGACTGAACTGAGCCCTCGGGGTTGTGCTAATGCAGATAAAAATGGGGCAGGATTCAGCATGTTCATACTGTACATAACATCAACTCTGAGGATCTGAAGAATAAGCTGAGAGGTGGGAGAGAGGGGACAGTGGCGACTGTGTGCACGAATACCTGCTTGTGTCTATTTGTTAGGGCGACTAAAGAAACAGACGCTGTATGTAGGGCAATATTTTACAGTGACTTTTACCCAGACTATAAATATAACACAAGTAGGTGCTAATCAAAACCACAGTCAACACATCAACTAGGACTCGCTCCACTGAGCAAGTCCCTGGACTGTAGGTAATATCCACATGTTCAAATCACGCTGAACCGTATACTTGCTGACACTACCATGACTTGAAACCGCTATGGTTTCCATATGTTGTTGGGAGTGGTTTAGTCTTAAAAGAGCAAACACATGTCTGCAAGCTCCGTGTGTCTGTTGCATTCTGTGCAGTTTAGCATGAAAGCTTGGAGGACTTGAGGCCGTCTCGGTTCTGGCTGGACACCACAAAACTTTGAACTTCGCAAATCACAATGATGACAGGATGTGAGGTCTGTGTCCCTGTGCTTCCTACAGTATGTGCTTTATTCCTCTTTCTAAGGTATTAGCTCATAGTTATATTTACAGCATTACGGCAACTTTTTCACTCTGATGTCTGGCAACCTTTACAGCATTTATCCCACATCTTACTCTACATGTGCCGGAAAACATTCCAGCTCTTAAAATAAGATAAGATGAAAGTTGGAAAACTGATGAATGTTTCACTGTCTGCATGCTGCGTGCACAGATTATAGCTTTAAGAATGAAACCTGTGTCAGTAGTACTAAATTTCTATAGGTTTTATATGTCTAGGGTGGTTCTACTGTAGTCTAGACAATTCTTTATATGGCCAAGAGAGCATACTGGAATCTCCTCAAGCAACTCAGAGGGTCCCTGGATTGTATTTAAGAGTTAGAGGGTTATAACCTTGCAGTCCTGCCTGTAAGTGCTGTTCCTAAAGCCTATAACCAAACTGTGGATTATGATACATGCAATAAATGAGTTAGTAGATATTAAGAGGCACTACTGGATAAAGGGTAAGTATACAAAATGCAAAAAGCTGTTGAATTTGTTTTGAGATATCTGCTTCAAATGATACAGTGGTGGTGAATGGTGGCCGTAGCAATAAAAAGCTCACTGAAAGCACCAAAAACACTATTCACAGTGAGTTCTACACATGTAAATGTGTTGCTGCAGATGCTTTATAATGTCCACACTGTGAGGACAACAAGCACATCTCTGTTTACGTCAAGTGGTTTCAATTTCGGAGAAGAATCTCAAACCAATTTTTTAAAATCTGTGGCACCAGGTGTACGTTGGAAAACGTTTTGTTCTGTAAAAATAAAGTGACTACAGCTGTGAGTGATTTGAAGCTTTTCTATGATGCCTCATATTCATTTGAAGTGACGTCATCAACAGACGGGCCAAAACTGTTCTGGGCAGGGCTGCTGCCGGTCGAGTGGGCTTGGAAAACAATTACTAAGCCAAAGTACGCCATGACAAAGTGCATTCAGACCCAGCAGGGCAGAAGAGTGTGTGTATTTTCCTTGGCTTTCTCTCACCCAAATGCATCCTCAAGCATGGGAACCAGTTTTGTTTCAGGGAAAGGGATGAAGAAGAGAGGATACATTAGGAGGGGAGGAGGATATGATTCATTTCTCCTCTGCCTGTCTCCAAAGAACGACAATAAGGGCCTTTCCACTGGCAATGGAGTGTGAGAGTGGCTCCTCTACATCCCCCAGTAGGAGCAAGTGAGCTCTCTTAAAGCCATCCATGTGCACATGTGTACACACACACACGCTGAATTGAGTAGTTGATTGCAAGTTTGCCTTTGTCTGTCAGTACTTGACGTGTAGGGAAATGTAAACATTGCAGAAACACATGGCTTCATGCAGACGCATCCCTTTTCTTTTCTTTCTGCACACCAACACAGGCACACATACACACACACACACACACACATATTCCAATAATAGCCCAACCCAAACCCACACCAGGCAAATTTCCCAGAGAGAATAGTTTGAGAGTCTTAATACTAGTTGATGGGTACCACAGAGACAAACAGTGCCATTGTTTTAAGGGATCAAACACAGGAAACATGACTCCAGTTTTCCCTGCCACTATGCAACACTTAAAGTTAAGCTGATATTAGCATGAGGGTTAAGTTAATGGGTTATTTTTTTGAGACGACCCACAGTATCTTTGCACACATTTTCTGTCAAACTGAGCAGCACAGTTTTCCCTTCATCCCTCACGGTCCTGTTGGGCCCACAGACTTTAATTAGACATTCAAAACTGACATCCAAACTGCTTTTCTAGTGTCTGGGAAAATAAACTAATCACAGATTAGAAGTCTGCAATGGAAAGAGTCATTTATCTTGTTTGCAGTTGGAAGTGTGCTGTCAACAGTTTTACAGATGTCTGTTTTATAATGGTGGTGTATGGGGCCCAGGTTGGTCACTAGGACAATTTGGCAACAAGGCTGAGTGGCAGCCCTATATCCAGGTCTCCTTTTACACCAGTGGAGAAATTCAAAGCTCAAAAAGCCTTCTGAAACTAAGTACAGTGACTAGTTAGTGACTAGCCACTCTTAAAAGGAGGAGCTACGTGATTAGTTAGGCAGTGATCAGTAGTGTGGACACAGCAGTACCACCTGCATCAATCAGTCACAACATTAAACTCACCTGGTAGTTTTAATGTGGTGAACTCAAGGTTAATGATAGCAGAAGCTGTGTCATAAAAGTATCCTTAATGAAATGGAAAATTTCACGTTCACACTACATTTGACTGTTTTGAACTCTTTCCAGCACTGAATGGTTGCTTCCAAGTCTGTGAGGGTATAGTTTTAGAAGCTGAGTGATTCTTTCCAGGTGAAAGTGAGTGCATCCAATTTACTGAAAGCATTTCCAAGTCGACGTGTCCACTTCCAAGTTCTGAGTGAGAGAATGAGGTTAATGAGAGGCCTTTTTCAATCTGAAACATGATGACCTCTGCTTGTTGTGCCATTGCCATATCGCACAGTGCACTCATTAGCCTATTAGCTCACACAGCCCTCTAAACATACGGATCCATTTTCCAGGCCTTGACCACATCACACCCTCTTTCCCTGTCCCCCGTGCTTTCTCTTTTTCTCTCATACTCTCTTCACATGAACAAGTGAGTGCACTATTTTCCCCCCTTCCCTTCCTCTCTGAAGTCCCTGCTGCTGTAGACAGACTAATGTATTCCCCAGAGCTGAGGAGTAGACCACATCCCCAAGAACAGACAGGGCTTTTCTACCAATAAACTCCAATTTCACACAGAAAAGGAATAAGAAAGCAAAGTCATTACATTCAAGGAAACTTTTTAAATCTCAAACCTTCTCACTCATAAACTGGTGCAATTGTTTATTGATTATTTGTGCCTGCTTCTAAAGTGCTGACTTCAAGAGCAGTTAGTTTGCATTTAATAAAGAGAACACTAAGAGGAGTAGAGCAGGAAAAACACTGAGGGAGGACAGGAAGGTAAGGAGGAAAGTGGTTGTAGCAGCGTGCAGTTGTATTGCTCATCAAATAACTGTGCCAATTATTCGTCATATTATTGGTCAAGACTTGAGTACGACTAACCAGCAATTTGCTTATAAATATGTGTCCTCAGGGGACAGTTCATTGCAGACTTGCTTTGACACCACACTGTTATCTGTACCTGCAGTATACTGTGCCTGAATAAAAGAAGCATGTTTCAAAGCTCAAATTCTCAGTTATTACTCTTTAGGTACTGAAATAAAATATGCGGTAGCTAAAGGTTGGATGACTATATTTAACCTTTTTAAATGTAATCCAAAATGACAACTCTGCTTGTCCTCGTGCTCTCTCATTAGACTCACTCTTCCTCTAATTTGCTCATATATTAACTCTCACTAGCTCCACGTATCACACACACATGCACCCAAACACAAACACACACACACAGACATGTACACAGTGGGTGTGTGAACACTGTAACTTCCCCTCATTAACAGAAATGCCATTCCATCTAAATCATGGGGCTTTTCCAAAGGGACCACAGGTTATCTGACATTTCTACACTGACTCATGGCTCGGGCGACCTGCTCAGACTTCTCACAATGACTCTCACGCCTTAACAAAACAAGAATACTCGTGATGTTGAATGTGTTTTCTGCTAGTATGACACCCTGGATACATCTGGCTGTTACTGATTAGGGTAAACCTGCTTTATTAAAATCAGATGTTGTTTACCAAGCAGATCGGGTCATGCAGAGGAATGCTGCAAATACATTTAGGTGAACATCTAAAAAATATGTATAAATAAATACATGTGCCATTTGACCAGAATGTTAAGATATATTTTATGACTTTCAGGCTTTTTTTCAGAGTTGGAGGTCTTTGAAACACACTTTATGCTCCTGTTGTGAACATCTATTCAGCTGTGTCACACAGCCATGCTCTGCTCTGCCTCCCAGTCGAAGGGCTCTGGCTCTCTGCCACACATTTTTTCACATAACTGTTGGCTGTGATTAAAATATAATGTGGATGCCTCTTCTCTTGTCCAGCAGACAAGGAAATAAACACAGAGAGGGACGTGAAGAGAATAAGACACAGAATGTGGAGCAAAGAGTAGAAAGATATTTCCTTCCTTTCCTTTAGAAATCTGTTGTTTAAATAGGCCACAGGTTTTAAGTTTTAGATTACATATATCTCTGTAAGTTTCTTTTTGGAACAAAAAGACTTCCCTCCAGCTGTTTTTAAAAACCTATATAATTGGACCCATATGTTTCTTTGGCTTTAATTAAACCGATCATATTCGTTTTTTAAAAGGAATATCAGGACACTTTTGGAAATACCCTAATTTGCTTTCTTTCTAGCAGTTAGATGAAAAGATCAATACCATTCGCATGACTTTATGTTTTCTTTGAAGCCATTTGTTTAATCTATACACAAACAGAAAAGTTAAAATAATCAGTTGTATTTTCACTCTGAGTTACATGAGCTAATTATTTATTGGCAACCAGGCCGCATCTCGTCCTGGAGTCTCCACTGTCTCCACAAGTCGTTGCCAGCCAAGTTAAGATAATCATCTCCTGGCTCTAGCTCCATTTCTGTTGTACAGACATGAGTGTGGTATTGATCTTTTCATCTTGAACAAGCATATTTCTCAAAAGGTTTAAGTAAGGAAATCTGCCTCAGGTAAGTAGCATCAAATACAAGTGAGCAGAAAACGTGACGGTTTTCACACACTTCACCTTATCAGCGTTTTACTTTCTAGATATTTTGTCAACTAGTGCTATACAGATAGTTAGAGTTGTGGTACCAAAGGACAGATCTGTTTTGTCACCGCTTAACATGTTTACTGACCGGTACGTCGATCTTGATGAGGGCAATATCTGATTTCTCATCTACGTCTTTGATTTTGGCATCGTAGGTGGCGCCACTCTTTAGCTCCACTTTCACCCGGTGCTTATTGGCGACTACGTGGGCATTGGTCACAATCTGGCCATCTTCTGACACAACAAAACCAGAACCACTAGCCACTGCCACCTCCCGCTTGGAATAAGTCATCCTGTTGGGGGAAAAAGAGAAGTTTGAGAGAGGGAGGAGGATGGAATTAAAGTACTGGTATTAATTTCACTACTGTTTAAATAGGTCTCCTAGAAAAACAAACTAAAAACACACCAAAGCCGGTGTCTGATGTAATAGCAGCGTAAGACTTGAAAGTTGAAAGCAAACAAAGTTTAAAGCATCTGAGGGTGTGCACTGATTCTGTGAACAAGAGATACATATATAAACATTAAGAGTAGGCAGGCAAGTATTCAAATGTAAGCTGGAGAGAATAGGTATGCATAAAACAAGAAGGGGAACCAAACAGAGCCTGCTGCATTAATATAGAGTCAGACTCAATGAAAAACTGCTTTCAAGTCAACCTCAGGCAGCAACAGTGGAGGAGGAAAGAAAGGAAGACAATCAGAGACAGATCTAAAGGGGGGTGGTGAAACAGAAAGATGGAAATCAGAGTGCTGTAGACATTCAAAGAACCACTTTACAAACCATAGACGGAGTGGAGATGAGACAGAAGAGGATGAGAAACACAGATAAAACAGCCTGAAAGCTGGTGAAACGTTGAAAGAAATAGAGTTTAAAGACTGAAGTGGAGAGTAAGGTGCCAGTGTGGTCTGCTTAAATACACAGGTGGGCTGTAAATTGTGGTGTGTTTCAGTCACTCGCATACACACTCATACACAGCTGCACGGCTCTTACTTGCGGTAAAGTTCAATATGAACCACAGACGGAGCAATTCTCTCCACCACGTCGGCGATGAAGTTGTATTTGTGCCTCGGGCTGTCTGGGTTGTCCTGAGCTGGAAATAACACACACATACGTAGGACGTCAGAACAAACAACAGATGTACTGAAATACTGCATGATGTAAGAGCGGTGTGAGAATAGAAACCCAACAAATAAAACTGTGTTTTATCATAACAATGAAGGAGAAGTAAAAGATGATGGTTCATCTATGGTTGAGACTGTCTAGGCAAGGGCTGACACTCATTTACTAACATTTACCTTGGCTGTAAATGTGCTAAAAAAAACTTAACCATCACCTTAAACCTTTGCTTAGCCCCTGTTTGAGGATATACACAGACTCTAAATAATAGAGGTTAATCTCTGGTGACTGGATAGTGTAGCCATGGCCTGCCTCCTGTAGGGGTCCTTGGGCGGGACCTTCTTATGCTTACCTGCCTTGTAAGTTGCTTGGGGTCTGCCAAATGACTAAATGTAATCTTAAAGCATCAAAAGGTCTTTTGTCAAGACCAAACTTGTCCTCATAAGTATGACACCACTCTCACTGTATGTATGAAGACTGCCAAATTCATTTAATCACCCATCCCACCAACTATTCAGAGCTGGGCAAGTCAGGAAATGTTGACTGATTTACCTGGCAATTAGGTCCTACCCAGAAGACAGTTTAACCACAGCTATGAATCAAGGCTCCTCAGTCCTTTCCTTTGGAGCGTTTCATCTTTCCATTTGCAAACCCCTATTTTGCCACATACCTCAAACTATTTTGTCTCACAAGGACAATTTTCAGTCATTACATGCTCCTAGAGTGCAACATTTGAGAAAGTCAAAGGCACCCATAAGCCCTGGGATATCACTGATTGCAGTGAAGGGTTGAGGAAAGAGAGACTTTCCGCTTGATCTGCAGTTAATTTAACACAAACCTGGAATGAGCATCATCTTGCTGTAATGTGGTTACAGGAGGTGTTTGGTCATTGACAAAAGTACTGGACAAACTGAAATTTTGAAACTCATAATGAAAATGATGAACAGCTTTTTTCCAAACCTTTACATACACTGATTTCTTTGTCAACTTTAAGTTACAAATCAAATACCAAATATGATAAATGTCTCTTTCTTACAGTAGTGTTTCTCACCATAGTAAGAAAGAGCTGTTATGGAAATGGTGCAGACATTTTCTTTGTGCCAGCTTCACACCTGGGGAGTTCATGGTCAGATCTGATGAGATTACAGTTAGAAAGCAGGACCAGTGTCCAGAAATGATGTTGTTTTTGGAGCGTCCATATAGGCTCTCAGTCGCTTTCACTTCACTATGTTATGATGGGTGCTGCCTCCTCACACACATGCTGGAAGCTACAGCCAGAAACATGCTGCTACAACAACAAAGCAAATATGAAGGTAGTAGACTAATAGGTCCACAGGTGACAATTTGCTCCAAGTTGGAGATGGGAAATCATAAGTTGGATGTAGAGCACAGCTTAGTAATGTTAGAGAGATCAGCCAACCCTTGTTCACTGATTTCTGACTGAGATTATTTGACTTTTGAGATGAGCTTAAAAAGACTTGGAGACTGTTGGAGACGTCTTACTGATGTCAAACTGAAAAGCAGCTGTCGCCTTAGTTTAAACTCCCAAAACACTAACTCATCCTTAACGCTGAAGCCCTGAAAGTCACTGAAGTGTGGAGAAAAAGCAGAGATGCAAAGTTGTCAGTGTCTAATCTACATATTGCTTTGTAAGGAGCTTTTGTAACGTTTATCTACAGCTGAATTTTCTATAGTTGCAGTCACCACTATATAATAAAGAGATAGCTAAAGTGATAAACTAGTGTATGTACTAATGCAATATGTACTATATTTAATGTTTATATATTTAACACTGATAGAAACACTGGTTGAAAATTCAACCAAAACTACTGATCACAGCGGACCATAAACAGAACCCTGAGGGACTCCACAAGAGAGACATGCAAAGAAAGACAGATGAATCCTTTACAGAAACTGTAATGACTGTCACATCTAGGCCCTCTCAGTACTAGTGATGATACTGTGTTACATTAAGCAATATTAAATGGAACACTTTTACAATAGATGAAGGACATTAGTACACATTAGAAAAACACTTAAATCATCAAGTGTTACACTTTTACTCTTAGAGATTTAACAGGTTAACAGTTGAGATTAGCGATTGAAGAGCGAAGGCGAATTATGATAAGAAACTAAAACCTATGGTGGAAAACCATTCAAACACAGCATTTGAAAATATACATTTCATATAACGGTGATTGCTTTTTTCAGCATTCTGTTCTCTCTCTGTCACACACAAACATGCACATACTACATACATACTCAAAGCCTCCATAGTCCCATCATCCCATTTACACATTACCCCTCCTCTCACTGCACACTGACCTTCACCATAAAGGCCCCACTCAAGTTCTCAGCTTCTTTTCTTTTCAATTTTCCCATACATAATACCCGCTGTTTTATTGGCGCCTGCAGGCGGAAGCAGCTTTCGACCAGACTGGAGGAACTAGATGGGAATACTATGGGCTTTGCTTCTCTTTTTCATGCACTGACAGTCTCACTCACACACTGAGTCTCGGCTCTACCACTGGACAAACTGAGGCCCACCAGAGCTATAAAAAAACACATTCTATTGTAGCAGGATTAATTCTCAAAGAAGTGAGGTATATGATTTAAAACAAGATAAGGATACATAAATTCTGGTGTTTTTCATTTTAACTGACTTATGTGTACATGTGTATTTTGTTGTTACAATTTTGTCTGAATTCATAAATGTGTTTTAATTTATTTCAACTATAAGAACTTTATTTTTCCATTTAGGCACTCCACACAATACAACCAGAAACACGTGCTCACATCTGAGTGTGTCCCAGTCAAAACTACTCTACATTTTCTAGTAGAAAAATATGTCTGAGGAACAAAGACATGCACAGATAATCCTCCAATATCCATTTGACTTGAAACCTTTTGAAGCCCAGGGAATTAATGTCAGTGCAATGAAACATTTTTTAAGATGGTCCACAAGTAATTATACAGGTGAAGTTTGTTTGCCTTATGTGTGCTATCAAGGGAAAAATGACAAAAATAATGTTGTCAGCATTAGATGCATACAGATATTTACAAAATCATAAGTGTAAAGGATGTGTATGAGTAAGACAATTTGAAGGATTTCAAACAGGAAGTAAAATAGATGAGAAAAACAGACAGACAGACTGATAGAACAACCAGGAAAGGTCAAATACACATGCACAATGTTTTAATATTATGAGTGTCTGAGACGAGCCGGGTAAGAATGTGCATATTCAGCACATGCCACTAGCCTAAGTTGCAGAGTGAAGTACAACAGCTACACATTGAATTAGGATTTTAACTGGATTAAATTCTTTCCTGATTATTAAGAAGTATGGACGATCATGTGTTTACTTACCCTTAGAACATGCCTCACATTAGTTTTCCCTAAATGTACTTCCATGTCAAAAATGGGTAATCTGGGGAATTTTTGTAAACGAAACACTCAAGGCTCAGTCTCAATTGTTTTCCTATCAGACGCTCCACTATCGCAGTCATAGCTAAGTTTAACCTAATTTTCCTTGCCAAAATGAACAATGTGCATAATGACCATCTTTACAGGTCAGCCACAAAATGACATCACGCAAAGAATACTTGCATGTGTTTTCTTAACGTGGGGCCAAGTTGCAGGGTAGTTACAGGCACTTGGAGGGGGTCGAGTTTCTTTTCTGCGTCGGCCCCTGCAAATCTAAGTCTACAACTCCAATCACATCCCATAGTAAAGTTCATCAAAGAAGGAGAGTTGCTGCTACAGACAGCATTATTCAGCAACGGCTTGTACCGAGGCACATCTGATGCGCCAAATGAAATGTGACTGTGTTTTATTGCAGCTGTGGAAATTTTCACTGGGTGCCTTGGAAAATCAATAGCTCTCACCACAGTATTGCTCTGTTTCAGACATGGTTAGCTGCCTAGGAATGACTTAACCATTTAATTTGCTTACAAACAAATGTGGCAATACAGTCTGCCCTACCATTGCGCCCACAAGCGTTTCTGATGTACATGCAAACCTTTCCCAAAAATATGGGTTGCTAATTTTGTGTTTTCCTCTGAGTCTCCTGTCTGTTTTAAAATGTCTTCAGCAGAGGAAGATGTGTGTCTCTGAATCAGTGCCAGACATTCCTTCATGTAACTGTTAACTGTGATTTATGTGTGACAACAGAAACACACAGAGACGAAGAGACACTACGAGAGAGAAAGAAGAGAGAGGAAGGAGATGAGGGTTGTGAGGGGAGGAGAAGGGGCCGTAAGTTTCCAAGCCCTAAGGTAAGTTATAGATGTTTGAGGCAGCAGGTGTTGGGACTCCACGTTCAGAAGTTTGCTGTGGGCCACGTGACAGCCACTTCAGATGGACAGATGTAAAACACAGGCAGACACCAGAACTGGAGAACGATACAATATCTTTACCATATGTAGACTCACAAATGTGCAAGTGTCTGTTTGAATCCGACCATTTAAAGGTGCAGTACGTCACACACAATCTTTAAAGCACTAATGATGACAAATGACCCCCTGATTAAAATGTACAGATTCACAGAGTAGCAGAAGGGAAGAAGGATGTCTGTGTATGATTGAGCTCCACTGATTAGGATGAAATACTTTTCGCATGACGCTGATAAAGTACAGTGTAGTTTCACTTCACTACTGATGAGTACTTATTAATTAATAAGTGTTTTCTGTTCAGTTTATGTTTAGCAGACACCCCTGGCATCCACTGAATTTTATAATAAGCAGAGCAGATTAAAGGCATGTGACTGTTGGTTAGACATGCCAGAGATAATCCAAAGCTTTACATCAGGAGGCTGCTCTGACTTCACTGAACCAGACAAAAGTAAGAACAGTTCTCTGATCGACTCTAATTGTAATGCAGGAACAAGAGGGGCGCACGCTTGAATGGGGGCTCTTGTTATCCTACACACATGGGGATTGTGTGCCACTGAATGCAGCTTTAAGTTACAACATCAGTGTGAGGGTCAGACCACAAACGTCAAGTGAGGATTTTAGAGGTCATTTTCAAGATCAATTAGTGAAGAATGAAGATGTCATCAAGTTTAAAAAAATCAGTGCTAAAAGTGAAGAAAAAGAAAACGTCTCAGATTGTTTGGTTTTATTAGAGTTCAACTTTAAATCATGTAATAGTGTTCATACTCTTATAATTTATAAATAAATATGATCTAACCAACCCTGTCTTATGGAGTCAGAGTTTGTTTTGGGTTGCTGTTGAGAGTTACCTTTCCCGCAGGCTCCCCGCTGAATGAAAAGAACAGGTGGCTGCTGCAGCTTCTGCGCCCGGCGGCTGACTCTCTTGAGCTCGCAAATATTCCGGTAGGACACCCCATCGCTTCCACAAACCGGGTCGGTGGCTTTGCACACGCAAATCCCAGTCTTGCTTCTCCTCCTCACCGTGGCTGTAAACGCCACGCCGCCGGAGACCGAGCACTCCAGCCCCTCTCCGCACACAGGGTCACCGAGCTTCCCGCTGCCGCCACAGGATTCGCCTTCGCCGGACGCGCACACCGGGCAGCAGTTGCAGGCGTCGAGGGCTTGTCCCGCCTGACAGTCCGCTGGTAGCCGGGGACACATCGACTTGTCACACCGTGCAGGACATCCGATAACATACCGGTTGGAGATTTGCGCATCTGCCGGCGCGGAAGCAAACGCTAGAATTACGCACAACAGTGACCAAAACATGACTGAAACTAAAGAAACTAAGTTGAATTTTTTTTAAATAAAAAGCTTATAAGAGTTCAAAAAGCTCACTCTCTGCTTGCAGTGTTTGGGGATGAGAGAGCTCAGTAGTGCTGAGAGCCACTTCAGCTGGAGAGGCATTTAACAGAAACTCCACTCCGCAACCAATTACGCGACTTTACGTCCATGCACATCACGGAGGCAACTCACTTTCTAAATAATCACCACAAGCCTGGTGATTGGTGAGTGGATGTGACGCGCAGTGACCTCAGATGTTGGGTTAAAAACAGAGGCACGAGCAGCAGAGCTCTATTTATAAAGGAGCTTTAAACTTTATTCTCGAGTAATAGAACAACAGGATATGGAACCGACGTGTGTAATTGTCATTGCGGCTGCTTCCCTCCTTGGAGGATTGAGGAGGTCAGAGAGATCAAGCTGCATACCAACAGTAAGTCCCTGCACCTCTGGAGCTCATAGACCAACACTGAAAAACCTCAAAAACAGTCGTGGCAGTGTTTCCTGACTGGAATGGGATTTATTTCAAAGAATAAAATGAGAAAATGAAAACCTAATGGTGGAAGGGACACTTGGCATCCTAAGTGTTTTATATACTGCACAGCCTCCACATGTCCTCCATGCCCATTTCCTGTATTTTCACTACCCCCTTTGTGAATTACTCACTCCTGACATTAACACGGGTTTTATGGCTAATTAGAAAAGAATCAGCTGTGGAAATAAAAATGGGTGAAAGGGTGCATTGTGGGATTTGGGGAGTTAATGTGGCACTTTCATGTAGCCTCTATAAACAGCCAAATTTGTCGTAATTGGAAGCATAATTTATCCATTTATTATGATCTAATCCCATTTCTATGGGCTGTAACACCCAGCTGGCAGGGAAATAAACAGCATCCAATGCGGCTATTGAAATAACGATAATCATTGCCTATCAAGTTAAGTGTATATCAGTCAAAGAGTAATGAAAAAATTTCTTTGGATACCAATTCATGTGCAGGGTTTTCTTAAAAATATCATAAAAAGATGTTTAAATTCATCGCTGGTTGACGTGACACACATTTCCAACAGTAAGGGACTGAATTTCACAACACATTTCTTAGCTTTAAATGTCCTGTAAAAGAGCTGTAAAAGAGTCCTGTAAACACTTACACCATGAATCAGTGTCATAAAATGCCTCAGCACAGTGTGATTGATTATCAGCACAGGGCCGTTTAAATGGCTCTTGGTTTAAATGTGGTGGTTGAATGAAGGGCAGCACTTCTCTGGGCTGCTGCTCGGGAATGGAGGGGAGTGGAGGGTCGAGGCCCCCTGTGGTGTGCCGGAGCACTGGGTAACACAAGCCTCTGTATCCCTGCAATTAGAGAAAGGCCATAAAAGCATGGAGGGTAGTATGGAAGGAAGCTGTAACAGTGTACAGTGTTTTTCTGTGAACCGGAATTAAAGCTAGGCTAATTGTTTTGAGTTAATTGAGAGGGTAAGTTCATTTGTGAGCCAAGAAATGTGAGCACTATGACATTTTCATGCACAACAAAACACTCTGTTGACTGAATGAAACAGTAGTAAGACCTTACAACATCAGCAAACCGAGAAACCACGAGAAAATGGTGGGAAAATCCGCGGATGAAAGCAACCTCATCTATAAGGAACACCCATTCTCCGACCAAGACCAGTGAGCGTAACCAAGAATGGATGCCACTGAGGTCTGTGTGATCTCTTCACTCTAGTCTGCAATGATACGTTGGCTGTGAGCGAGTTTCCATGTCTGAAGTCGAACCAAAGTCCTGTATCCTACAGTTAAGGCCAGTAAGAAATACCCTACTGAAGTCCTTTAGTCAAGGACACAATTAAAAAACCTTTATTTATTGACACTGTACTAAGGTTTTACCTGGAAATTCACTGTCCTTGTAAAATATGAGGTAAATTAAAAAGTATACAAAAATCTTAATGTTAATCAACTACAACAGTTACCATGCATTAATGCTCCAGTAACAAACATACATTATTGTAGCTGCTGCTGCATTAAAAACACTTTTAGTTTTGATAATAACCTGTAGGTATTTAAGTGATATGAAGGGTGCCTTCTCCAGACTGCATGTTTCAGCTCCTTGCACAGATGTTCAATGTGATTTAGATCAGGATTCATAGAAGACCACTTCAGAATAGTCCAATGATTTGTTCTTAACCATTCTTGGGTGTTTTGGATTATTATCCTTTTGGAGGACCATGACCTGTGATAAAGACCAAGCTTTCTGACACTGGGCAGCACATTTTGCTCAGAATACCTTGATAGTCTTGAGATTTCATTGAACCCTGCACAGATTCAAGACATCCTGTGCCAGATGTAGCAAAGCAGCCCCAGAACATAACTGAGCCTCCTCCATGTCAGACCATAGGTACAGTGTTCTTTTCTTTGTATGCTTCATTTTTGAGTCTGTGAACACAGAGCTGATGTGACTTGCCAAAAAGTTCCAGTTTTGTCTCATCTGTCCAAAGGACATTCTCCCAGAACCTTTGCAGCCTTTGTCAATATGTGTTCCCTCATTTTTAACAATGGGGTCCTCCTCGGTCATCTTCCATTAAGTCCACTTTGGCTAAAACAGTGACTGATGGTGTGATCTGACACTGATATACCTTATAATATGTAATTTTGGATTTCCCCTCTAATCTCTATGGAAGTTGTTCTGGGCTCTTTGGTTACCATCTGTATTATCTGTCTCTTTAATTTGTTATTTTTCTCTTGTATCCAAGTCCAGGGAGGTTGAGAGTCCTGTGGACCTTAAACTTCTGAATAATATGTGCAACTGTAGTCACAGAAACATCAGCTGCTTAGAGATGGTCTTATATTTGTTACCATTAACATATTTAAATCTCCTGTAACAACACTCTCCATTGCTTTTCTTTCCACACCATAATACCAAACAGCACATTGACAACTTTTCCACAACTCAAAAGCAATGTCTCATTGTAATTGAAATTGTTATTTATAATTACATTTGTCAGTGTAAGTAAGTCATTTCAGTGACCATTGCGGGTACCAACAGTTTTGTCCACATCTGTTCTAGTTTTGATGGCATCAATTTTATATACATTCATCAAATCATAGGTTATATAGGTTTATATTGCCCAATGGCAATATCAGAAGATGCAATTAGTAGATAAGATAATGTGTCATTTGGATAAAGAGAGCAAAACTACGTTTGAATGAATTTTAATGTGTGAATCTCGTGCCTACCACTGATACCAATAACTAAATCATGCTGTCGTTGATTGAGTGCACGTGCAATGACTTGTAGAACACTGACATGTTCTTGAAGTGAACCACGGTGAAGACTTCTCTCTCACCACAAGAGGGCAGAGGCAGCCTTGATGAGTGGAGAAGCAGTGTCATTGAAGAAACACATTTTTTTGTCCTTTCACACTTTCTGAAGCTCTCACTTTATCTTCACAGACTGTGCTATATGAAACTAGACTGCAAAATAATACTCAAGCAAACCTGAGCACATTTTTAGTATTTATTTCTTTCAAGTCATCCACATAATAAATAGAGGCAATTCAAACCAATTACACCAAACTGAAAAGGGTGGAATAATTCACTTTTGTTGGTCTGAAATAAAGTTGGGATGAAAAAAAAAACAGTGTCTTAATTAGCAGGACTACCGTCTGGCATTTTTAAATAAAACCATGAAGAAATTACCTGCTGCTCAGTTAGCAACACAGGCAAACGGAATAAGATCAAGACTCTTCTAAAAGCATATACAAAATAAATCTGATGCAGAGAGCTCTATTCTGCAAACACACAACATGCAGAGCAGCCACATGGGTCACAGAAACTAAAAAGAGAAAGACAGTTTGAAGAATCATTAACTCGTTAAACATCATGGTGTTTATACAGTATAATCATCTTCAAACAATTGGCTGCAGGTTTAGTTAACTTGTGTAAAACCTGTTTCTAGTCTGTCAGGACACTTAACTTACCCATAACTGATCTGGCCTTATTGTTGAAGTTTATATTACTGGGATTTAAAGAATGCATAAAAGCACATCTTGTACTTGTTTACTTGCAACGCTATTGCTTGTTTCCATGTCATCCAGTGTTACAAATGTGAGTCCACAAAGTCTCGTGCACTGACATGTAGTTTGTAAGGAGGCAGATAAAGGTTATGAAATGACACATATACTCATAGCTGATAGCCATTTCTTTGTGCAGTACTCTCATTTTACAGACTTGGATTAACTGTGAAAACTGCAGATATACCTGTAAGATGTTTGTAGTCAATGACAGCCAACTAATAAATTCACTCAACGGACACCATTATATGATTAAACAACTGCTCTTAACCTTTGAGATATTTCAAAATAAGTTTATGTCAAAGGCTTAAAAAACAATCAAGACTAAATGTGATCGAAATACATTTTGTCTTGCATTCTTATACACACTGGATCACACACAAATGTTATTATTGTTTTGCATCTTGCCCAAGACCGGTCCAAAATACTTGAATAAAATGTTGTACTAGAACCAGACTTGACCTGACCAACATCTCTCACCAGTCAACAATAAACAAATCCAGTGATTGTATAGTGAGTGTATGTATGGATCACACACTTTAGCTATTAGAGAGGTGATGAAAAGTCAGTCCACGGTTAGAACACTTATGAGATATTAGGAAATACCTTGCATCCTTAAAAAGCTCCCTTATTTTCTTGGCACAAAGTGGTTTACAAAAATCCTCTGCCAACTAATACATCACTGTGCCTTTACAGATTAAAATAAAGCTCAGTCACTGGATTCTAATTAGCACAAGTAAACTAAAATGTGTAGTTTTGTTTGACAGCTTCAACTCTTAGTAAATAAATACACCATTGTAAATGTGACCACAGGCGGGCGGAAGGGGGATGGGTGAAGACTGGGTTGTCTTTGGCACACGAGTGCAGTTCAGTGGTGACCCAACATGTTTCTCTTGCACACTCTAACGGTACTGAGCTCAAAAGGTGAGTTTGTGATGTTGTACACTGTTTTCCTCCAACAGCTTTGGTTAGAAAAACAAGTGCCTGCCCCTTGTTTCCTGTCTGTCCACATCCATTCAGATAAGCCAGTTTTGGTTTTGTCCAGTTCCAAGACTCAGACCTCGCTCACTGGCAAGTCAGCTTCATCCAAGTCCAGGGGTGGATCAGGCATGTGGGGCTCAAAGCTGCTTCGTCGTCGCCACGGTGACTCCTCAGAGAAGATGATGGTGGTCACAGGTTGTTGGCATGTCACTTTGCCAGACGCGTTTCCTGCAGAGAAAGGCGTGCTGGCGTGTGGCTGTGACTGGGCCGTGGCAGCAGGCTCATGAAGTGCTCGCTGTCCCAGGCCAGGCTGCGAGCGTGTGCCGCACGTGACAGCAGCCCCCCGCTCTGGGTAGCATGGTGGCATGGCAGAGATGGGCGAGCGAGGGACGGGGGGGCCCGTGGGGCTGCGGTAGAAAGTGGAACGGCTGCCGTGTTCCTGCAGCAGAAACAGCGGGAAGACAAAATGTGTGGTTGTTAGTAAGAAAAGTGAAATCCTGATATGTGTAGTTTATTTTAGCGGAGGCAACGTGATGTACAGACTTGGAATTAGCACCAGCGTGAGGGACCTGATGCAGCTGGAAGGTTGTAGGTACTGAAGAATGTAGCATTGCTAGAGAGTGGAGATGGTGGAAGTAGGAGAAGTAGTAGAAACAGGACTAGTAGTAGTAATAGCGGTAGTAGTAGTAGTAGTAGTAGTAGTAGTAGTAGTAGTAGTAGTAGTGGTAGTAGAGCCTGCAGGAGTGGTGGTAGTAGTGTCAGCAGGTTTTAGTTTCAACAGGTTGCAGTGGAGCAGTGTCTTAGGAAGTAGTGGTTGGTTGTTGCACATTATTTCACAGCTTTTCATAGTCAGATTTCAATCTCTGAAACACAAAACAGAAGAATGAGAAGAAAGAAAACGCACAGTAGAGGTAGTGAAAACAACAAGTAGTAGGCGTTAGCAGTTAGTGAAATGCTGGTTAGAGAAACGGTCCAGTTATAAAGCACCATGAGACCTCAATACAATTCCTGTGTCTTCTGTATCTTCATACTGTTTCACCCACATAGTGCTACAGTAGCACAGCGACTCCCATTTACATTTATTTTCAGTCATTTGGCAGTGAGGTACAAGGCAAAGGCAGGGTTGTGAAACTTGTGATTAGTAAATCCACAAAGTATAATTTGAGCCTCACAAGATTTCAGAATCAGTTTCCTAGCACAAATATGACTACAAACCATAAAGAGTAGCGTTTATTGCGCTAGTGAAAGTTGTGATGTTACATAGATGTACACAATGCGTCAACAGCCTATTTTCTCACGATAAATACAAGATAATACTGATGTGATGAAACCATAAAGGTGACAAAACATTTATTGCAGAGTTGTTATACTTAGTTCATGAAGTGTTTCCTTTTGCATATGCATGGGTAGGCCCAAATATTCAGCTATCCACATAGTTCATTTAATAGGTAGTTGGTTTTCAATTAAAATTTTAAAAGTATTTATTTTCTTCGACTGAATGTAAGATATTGGTAATAATTTAATTGTAATTTCACTAATAAAATGTGGACTTAAATAGGTTATATCTGAGCTTGGGAATTTGACCAAGCCAAATTCATATTTGAGCCAAATATGCCAAATGTGCCATTTAAAACTCACCTGGATGCACATCTAGCATAAGAGAAAGTCCACTTGCATAGTGGAAGTAAAACAGCAACCACTACCGTGAACACTGCTGTTGCATACTAATGTAATCCAGCCACAAACACCCTGTCGCATTTTTTCTAAGGCACACAACAGATGGAGTGCAGAGGAGATGCTTAAGGCTTAGTGAGCTTGCAATTTGATTATTGATTTATTTAGCTTATTTGATTAGAAAGAAATTGTTAAAATGTGTGCACTGCTTATGCGTGCATTTATTTTTATTCACACCAAGGTCATTGAACCCCTCCCCTACCACCTCAAGCCTTATAACCCCCCAAACTTGTATATAAATTTATAGTTATGCCTCCATGAAGACCCAATTTTTTTCTGTGTGGATTCAGCACAGGGGAGATCTCTCTTCAAAGCAGCTAAGCAAACAAAGTGAGGCCAACATGAAAACAAGTATATTCATATCATGTATGAGAGAGAGAAAGAAAAACATACAGGCAGCGAACAGGAGGGAGGAGAAGAGACAAGCAGGATGTCACACATCTAAGACAGGTACACATCTGCAGCAGACTGCAGAGATAACAGGGCATGAAGGGAAGAAAAACAGAAGGTGTGAAAGACAAATGTAACCAGTAATAAAGACAGAGATAAACACAGGCTGAAGATATCCAAGGCTAAGGTGGTCAAATAGTTCATGCAGTGAGTGTGTGTCTGTGCAAAAATTGTACAAGTGCCCAGTATTTAGTTTCTTTCACTGAAGCATCATCAATAATAGTGAGTAATGGCAAAAGCTGTGCAAGTGAAGCTTTAGGGAGGACATGGGGCAGTGACCAGAGGTCTTTTTTTAGGGGTTAGATTGTCATAGTGTGATATTGCAGCTGTTTATAGTTCTTGATCAAAAAAACTGAGCAAAAATATTGAAAGTTTCTAGCACTTGAAGGACTTGAGGTGTCAACTATTTCAGTTGCCATGCTCATGGCGACAGCCTTCACATGCAAGAGAAGCTGGATTAAAAACACTTCAGCTTAAAAAACTTGAGACAAGATATTTCACCTGCTTAGGTAGAAACTTTTTTGAATAGACTATACTTTCAGCTGAGTTTAAAGTGACAGCAGAATAAAAGCAAAAGAGGAGAAGTGGATGAGAAAAGCAGCAAGGACGAGGGTGTGAGGGGTAGAGTGCTTGCTGGGTTATCACAGCCATACGTAGGGTGTGGTTGGGTCTCAGAAAAAAAAGAGCATCAGATGCTGTCAGATCTGATCTGCTCTCATAGTGTCTACAACCACAAAGGGCCAGCCAGTGAGTGGAAAACAGTATTAAAATAGGTGAACTTATAGTTTAAAGGGGGGATTTAGACGAGCTGACATACGTGCTGCTGCACTCCCCGATTCGAGATGTATACCTCTGTATACAGGGGTTCGACAGCCGTCTGGCCTGCCGCATCTGCAACAACACAGTGCAAAGCAGGATTAGAGCAGATGGGCCGTCTGCCCACAGGGAGAGGATGAGGAGGAGAGAATGTGACAGAGAAAAAGGGAAAAGGGATAGAAAGATGAGAGAGAAACAAGCAAGAGAATCAAAGACACAAGAGGCAAGAAAGAAGGGACCATATGCAGCAGAGGACACTTTGCACTCTGCAGTCAGAACCATGGACTGTAGAACTGGTTTACTTCTCACCTGTCTGTCTGTATGCATGGAACTAATTACGAAGTACAAAGTTTCATGTACAGCTGAGAGCAGGGAATGATGACTTGTTATCTTGTGTACTGATGACCTGGGAAAAATCCCAAGTTTGCATCCAGCTCAGTACCTTTGTTGCATGTTACTCCTCATCTCATTCTCCCTGTATTTTCTGTCATCAATCAACAGTTGATTGTCTAGTAAAAGGTATGACATTGCCAGAAATGATTAAAAAGTCTGTATGTTGTTGAATGGTTGGAAAATGCAGAACAGACTCTGCTAAGTTCAGTAAATACTGCAAAAACCCATCAATAATCAGTGTTTTTGCCAAATTATACTTTTTTTCCTGATGGCCTGGCAGTAAATATCCCAAGGCTCTGTTCCTGTCAACCTGACCTAGCTCAATATTTGGGAACTACTTCTGCAGAGTACACCGTGCTGAATTTAGTTTCATCTATGTTTTTGGACTATAAAAAAAAACACAAATAGAAGAGCTGGGATGTTAAAGAAAACAATAAGCCCTAACCTAAAACATAATACAGCCAAACTGCTGTGTCTGCTACTCCGCATCTGTTTGAAATGAAGTAAAAAAAGGCGTTTCCATGACATCTCTGTAGCTTGTAAAAATATGAAACAATCAGGTGTCTAAGTGTTAATTCTCCATTTCTGCAAATGTAAGACAAAGTGAAGAAAACAAAGTGAAGTCTGAAGTCATTTCCTATTTCCAAGAGTGTAGTTGAGGTCTGAGTTTGGGACCACAGTCACACTTAAGTATAATTATTGTGTGTGCTGTGTAGGGTATTATACATACTGTGGCAGCAGACCTTCCAGGTCCCCGCTGGGCCACAATAGCCCCTGAGACAGCCTTAATCCAGCTGTGCATCTCCTCTGGACTGTCCGCCTAACAAAGAAATGGAAAAAGGGACAATGAAACAGAATTAATTAAATTAATGAATAGTGACAGGAAAGGAAGCATGTTGCTCGTGAAGATGCAGACAAGCAAGAATGTTAACAGTTAAATAACGTCTCAGTGTTTGTGTGAGAATGGACTGTGCATTCCTTTTACCATAGTAAAAGACATACCTGTATGTAAAACGTCCTTGATGTTGTGACGACCTCAAAGAGATTATCTCTCATCATAATGTCACTACAACAACAATGGAAAACAAGTTGAATCATCTTTTCCTCATCTACTGTATATCTTTATCTTAACTGAAAAAGGTAAACACCATTTTCTTGGACAAAAGATCTTTTTTGTACAATACAGAAATGCTGGGGCATGTTAAATACCTCTGTTTGCACTCCTGGACTTTGTGAACTTCCTTCAGTGGGATCATTCTCAGAGGCTCCTTCTCCTAAAGACAAGCAAATAACAAATCTTAATGCAGAAGCCGAAACCTAACCCAAATCCACAGGATAAATGTTACCATTTGCATGTATATTTTAAATTCTTACTCTAATACATTAACTATACACAAGGCTATCTTGCTGAGTATTTTCTGTTTCACATGAACATAAGACTCTGAATTTTGCTGGAAGTAGCAGAGTGCAAAATAAAACCCCAGATGGTTGGAAGTATCTTGACCTGGCCATTGGACTCAGCAGACTTAGAGTCTGCATCCTTGGAGCCAATTGATATCCAATTATACCAATATTGCTGTCAAATAAGAGCAGACACAAACAAGGACGGGGAATGGGATATGCAGAAGTATCCTGAGGACAGTATCTGTACGTGTTTGTGTGCATAAGAAAGGCGAAGGAACAAGGCAAGATAGGACATGAAATGAAGGCATCGAATTCCACAGACTGTGGATGAAACGTGTTAGAACTGGGCACAGTGTTTGCTTTTACTCTGCCTGACACTGTTAGAGGAGAATCCAATCCACATGTATCTTAAATAAAAACATTCTTGTAGGGCTTAACATAACTTAATATTAATTACCAGATCAGACTTGAAGTAACTCATTGCGTTTTCTTCCAGTAGGAAATACCGTCGCTTCCAGTTTCTCATCTGTGGAAAAGGGAAAGAGGTGTTCAGATCTTTTGAATAATTTTATGACAGAAGAAAATCTGTCACAGTAATGGAAGGATCAATCTTTCTAGTTCCTAGAAATCTTAACATCTTCCCATACTGTATAAAAAGATAAGTCCATTATCCTTGCTCATTTATAAAGCACAGGGTTGTAAACACGGGAGACAATAGTCGAACAATATATTTACCCTTATCCATCAGAAATTTCAGAACAGTGGATGCACTTACACAATACTTTACACTTTACACCTACACTAACCACCACCACATGTCTAATCTGAAGGATGTTTCAAGAGTACTAATTCCTAGTGCCCTGACAATTTCTCTAAACATTATCAGCAGGCAAACTCAAACCAAGCACACAAGGAACCTATAAAACAGCAGGTACTCACCACAGCTCCTTGCTTGACGCAGTAGCCTGACTTGATGACAGTGTGATCCTGAGCCGGCCTGCCCAAGAAATATGGCAGCTGGCTGTGAGAGCGATGCATGGCCTCACGCTCTGTTTTGTCTACAGCGTCACCACCTTCATGCTGTGGGGTGAAAGACACCAGATAATATTATTATTATATTATAAAAGACAGTCTACAGGGTAAAATTATACTCCAAATTCAGCAACTGCAAAACACATAATCCATTAATTACATCAGCAAATATTTCAATTAATACAAATTGATCAAAAGCTGGTTAATCTTTTTTCTTAATAAACTAATTATTTCTGATCCTATAAACAGATGTCTGCATGGTTACTTGTTAATATTCAGAAGTATAATTGTAAGTGGCAATTTTCCAGTTATGTTTGTCTAACACATTTTTAAACCATGTAATTGAAGTAGTAACACATGTGCCTTTATGTAGGTACACTATGTGGCGCAACATATCTTTAAGTCATGTTTACCTGTGTTTGGGTGACAATGGGGACTCCTCCAATAATCTCGGTTTTATAGGACACTTGTTTCTTGGGTCCTACAACATCTGGCAAAGTCTTTGGATTCTCTGAATGCTGCTGCCCATCAGCCAACTTTGGCACCTTGGGAACACATAAAATACACATATTAAATACAAAACAAAAGAAGTTCACAAACCTTTCACACATTTAGTATTAGTTTCCTTCATGCAAAATTACAGCTTTTATTGAGAACAATGGGAACAGTCCTATAATACTGCACTCAATGTAACAATACAGCATCCTGTTAGTCATGCTCTGACTCAGTCCTATCTAGTTTGTTGACAGTCCACTTATTCATTTCTACAGAAGAGGAAGAAATAAAAGTCTCTCTGAGTGATAAGGCTGAGTCAGTAATGAACTACATATCTTGGGTGTGTGTTTGTGTGCCTTACAGTGATTTTTGTGGCTTTATTGAGAGCGTTGACCCAATCCACAAGGTCCTGCTGATCATTGGCCTGTAGGAAGAACTTCCTCATCCCAGCATTGATAACTAATAGAAAAAAAAAACAGCAGCAGGAACAATAAAAAGAGTGAAAGTATTTTCAAGCCTGTTCAGTGAGACCACATTCTCCACACTGCATTGTCTGGTTTGTTCTTTGAATTACATTTAAATAAGCACTAAAATGTGTAGCAAGAAACTTGACTAACTGGGTGTCAGAACAGTAGAGAACAGATCCACTGCAAGATTTATCTCAAAGTGAAAAACAACTGAGCTAAGGGATTCACACACACTGATGACCCAGCTAGTTTCGGCTGCTTCAATCTGCCACCACCTACCCACTTCTAACAATGATGTAGAAAAATAAACCCCAGAGCCACCAACCACCAAATATTCCCATACATTTTAACATGAACATGAGCAAATCCCTCTCAATCACAAAGACATGTTTGGGTCAAATGCTCATTAGCTATGGATCAAGATTTAGGAACTGAAAGAACTCTCTTTTCTTGCTCTCTCTATCATAAATCGTGCAACTCATCTACATCCTTTCAACACCGTGGGAATATATTACATTAAAGCTGGACTGGTAGATCTGGCCTGGGTAAGCTATAAAAGGCACTGAGAACTCTCACAATGAAGATCATTCTTCCTTGTTCTGTGTGTTTGGCCCAGCTTGTAGACACATGCAAGACCTCACTGTCGCCTTTTCCCACTTCCCTGTAAATAAATCTGTCTGTCTTGTCTCATTCAGATGACCAGCTAGAAAAAATCCAATGGTATTCTCTTGCAAATGTGTCCACTGTATTTGTGGGAGATAGAAAATGCTTTGTAGTGGTTAAGTGTGGTGGGTTTTTTGGGATGACAAACCTGGGAGGGAGGGGTAACACGTCTGACTCACAGTTACACATTTTAAAACAATGTGTGCTGCTGAGAAAAGCAGCCGAGCACCACGGTTCACAAAACTCTTAATCTCTGTCACCTCCAGGTTCAAAACACATTTCACTCTTTTTTCTTAAGTTGCAAAATGCAGGAAAAGGGGGTCGGTGGGGGGGGGGCAGGATTCACAGATATCTTCAAAACATGTGGCACACAAATGGCAGTTTAAAAATAGCTTCATACATCTTTGGATCAGTTTCCGATTAGGATGCCGGCATCCTGTTGAAATCTCAACAATGCGACTGCTGTGCACACAGCCAGACCCGCACAGTCATGGTAGTTAACTTCTTGTCACACATCAGTATTTCCTGCTACTTGGATGGAAGAGGAAGAGAGGGGCTAGTAAACAATAACAGGTAATTGAGGGGTATTTCTAAATAACCTGACAATGATTTAAACTTATGCAACTTTTTTTATTCCTACCCCTTGAAGTTCAATATCTACAATCAATGTTGTAGCAGCTCTTTTGGTGGATAGGGCCAAATAATTTCAACTGAACAAATCTAATTCAGATGTTAATGAGTAGATGTTTGCTTTGTTGAATTTGTGTGTATATTGCATGTTTCAATGCCTGTCTTTCTGACAACATTGTTTGTATTAGTGTATTAATTCTGGGTTGATTTAAATCAGAATCTATTCATGAATACTTGCAACATTTCCAAAGTCTTAAAGGTCCTTAGGTCTAGTGGTGGCATTACAATTATTTTTATTACCATTAAATATGCTGATTATATTCTCAATTCATTGATTAGTTGTTTATCTGAAGTATTTTTGTGGTATTGATGTTTTGACATACAGTGTGAAATACTATTCTAATAATTATTTTTAACTAGTTTGTACAATATTTCTAAACCATTAATGTGAGTAAAAATCCAGTAGAAGGTATCCCACTGCCACTGTTTGGCAAGAGAAAACAAAAACAGCTAAATTTGCCTAAATTACAGTGTTACTTTAAAAGACAACTTGATTTAGCTTAGTGGGACTGTTGGGCCACTGCTTTACTTTGGCGTGCATTGTGAAAAGAATGAGGGCTGTGTGTTTTGGCCACAATTTCTTATACTCTAATGGTGTTTATGTGACTAAGACCTATTGTAGTGAACATATAAGCACTTTAATACTGTATTAAGACCAGCTTCAAAAATCCCAAACAATTCCTTCAGTGTTTAGATTAACAACAAAAAAAATATGGGTGAAATGTAAACTGCTGCATTTCTGCTGTAGAATATGAAACATATTTATTACCAGGCATCTCCATTTAATTCACTTAAAATATAACTATATTATTGTTATGGGTTATGAAATATGAAAAGCACAAACTAGATTAAGATAGTTAAACCTGATCATCACAAGCCTAGATCAACTGCTGCAGCCTCCTACATCTCAATGTTTTGGCTAAACAAAGATGAACAAGGCTGTCTGGTCAGTAGTAGAAGTATGTGGAGAGCAGTGCTAGACCGATTTTGTAGGGCAGACAAGGACAGGTCTGTTGCATTAAGTGTAGTTAGCATAGTCAACATGTAATTCACACCATCACTGCTGATGTTTGCAAATGACTCAAGCACTTGTACGTTGTTGTAAATTCTTATACTCTTTAATATCACATTTCTCTCATCTATTTGCTACACCATGGCAGTATAGAAAAATGCCACTGGTGAATACATAAGTCTATGTTTTCATATGACTCCACACATCAAGTTATCATTTATGCAATGAAACCATCAGTATTTTCTTACCAAAGCAGAATTCTGCCTTAGGCCTCAGCTTAGTGGCATCACTGACCTACAGAAGAACAAAGCTCACAATTGTTAGCTTCAACCAAATACTGTAAATAGATTCTATTTACACATAATCTTATCATGTTAGTGTCAGATAAGCCTCAGTGGTAATATTTTGCTGACCTTAGATATGTAGGTGAGCTTGAGGGAGCCAACACAGTCTGCACCAATAGGCAGGTTCTGTAGGAGAGGGGTAAAAAGAACAAAAGTAATCACCAAAAGTTAAATTAAACAAGGATCTTAGCTGTGGATTAATGACAGAATATAATATGGTTGGACTGTGAAGTTGAGCTCTGAGAAGCACTCAATAATACAGAGCAGGTACAGTGTACATTTGGCCACACTCCATAATGGTTCATTTCAGTGTCTTGCTGCGTTTCTGGAACGAGGGGATCCAGATTTAACATCATTAAAATTTAACCTTTTCCAATCTATAATAAGAAAAGGACTTACTGAATTATTCAAAATTTCTCCCACACTACATCACTTATGAATACTTGATGTAACAGCACACTTACAAATACAGAATCTCCAAAGCAGCATGGTGTACAAACCAAGAGGAGAGTCACACTCACATGATAGCGACACTGAGGGACACTGAGCAGAACATGATGACCACTGTGGTCACTGCAATCATCTTTGGTTAAATCCAGATGACTGGAAGACAAAAAAACTAAAACTGGCTTTGGGTTAAATTGTGAATTTATACTACCCTCACTCTAAGTGATTTACAGCAATGTCGGCCAAATAGCTAAAACATAAACATTGTTAGCCTTGACCTACTCCTGTGTCTGTGATATGTGCTTCCCAATTGCTGTCAACTTGAATTATATAACACATGTTCCTATATCCTTGTTTGACTGTCTGACAATAGAAACATTTAGTCTCTACTTAGGTTTACATTTATAATGAATGAAGCCGCCTTAGCTAGAAGCTGCAGTTAGCTTACAGTTGCAACTGAGCTGACCATCCATGCTAGTGGTCACTAACTAACATTAGCGAGTGTGCAGCTGCCTGTAAATCATCACATTTTCCCAACAACAAATTTAATGTGTGCCTGTGCAGTTGTGGAAGTTTTTCCCAAACAGAAAGCTAAAAGCTAAGCTAACGCAGCCTTGTATTGTTACCTGTGGGTTGTCCATGAACCACACCAGGCTTCCCTTCTGTGTGTCCAGTATGAAGTAACGGCGCAGGAACTTGCCACTGCTCTCGTTTTCCTCGATATCCAGAAAGCCACAGATGCGGTTCTGTCGGTCCACGTAAGGCATTTCGCCACCGGGACATTCCCTGGCCTGCTGGGGCCGGGAGTGGAGAGGAGTGGAAGAAAGAAGAGCGGGGGCAAGCAGGACCGGGAAGAATTACTGAAGGACAGAGAGAAAACAGTGGCAGGAGAGATGTGTGAGGAGGGAGGGAGCAAATGAAAAATTTTGGCTGTCTTTGTGGGGCTGCTTGCTAGCGTGTCCTGTTCTCTCGTTCTCTCTGTATGTAGTGTATATCTGGTCTCTCTGCCACCTGGAGCTCACTAGGCTACAGTCTGCCACAGGATCACATGACACCACCACAACCCCGCCTTTATTCTTTTATATCAGCCTCACCCAGCCTCTCTCTGAGTTCTTTCTATCCTGTAACACGCGCTACTCCCTGTCACCCTCTCTTCTATCTCCACCACCCGCCCTGGTAGCTCTCTTTCTTTCCTTTTCCCCCTCCTCATGCAGTCCTCGCTCTTCTCCTCTCAACTGCTCTCTTATCCGATTTGGCAAGCCTCTGGCCAGCCCCTTCTTTCCCTTTCGCTCCCTCTACCCCTCCCTCCACAGCTGAGCACCCACTTGAGCATGGTCAAAAAAAAGAAGACGCCAAAACGCTACAGAGCTCAGCCATGTTCAACACAAACAAAAACACACAAAAACCCTCGGGAGCTACACGAGAGAGGATGTGCAATATTTAACCCACTGAGGCCTGACACCTCAGCAACCTACTGCTCACTGGAAATTAACAAAAAGGTCAATGATTAAAGTTTAGATATCTGTGTTGTTCTACGTGTCTGAATGCACACAACTCGATTTCAAACTCTGTGTGCGTGGGCGCAGCATTACTATAGGCATATTGTCGCATTGGCCTGTTTAAGTTGCTGTCTTTATGGACTGAGCCTGAAAATATGTGAGTGAAACAAGTCTTTGCAAAGCAAAGATAAAGACGCTCTTTCTCCATGACATTATGAGCACTGTGTGGGTGCAGGCAGCAAAGCAGGGACAAAAGGCCTGGTTGTTGTCCATGTACCCTGAGCTGAGGGCATCTCGGTTAGCCCCTGCATCTACAATAGTCATCCCATTCGACACACAAGCGCAAAAAAGAAGCAACACTGAGGAGACAAAAACACTGAATGTCAAGTAAGAGTGAGATTTTAGTGACCCTGCAAAAAAGGTGCCATGCACGGGTTTATCTGCATGCATGCTCATGTAGATTAGATGGTGGTGATATGACAGATCAAAAACTCCACAAGGTGAACTGTTGAACAGTAAACCATGAATAGTATGTAGGCTTTCAATTCAATGACAGGTAAACTGTCTTCCTTTTCTTGTCACTGTGGATAAGCAGGTACATAGCATGGTGGATAACATCATTAATATTTGAGAGTAAAAATGTTATGGCAATGTTTTAGTTAATATAATTGTATTATTTTATTAATATTATATATCTTTTAATCAATCAAGCATTTTTTATATACTTGTGACCAAGATATTATGATGCAGGGCATATATAATATCTAGAATAAAGGTTTTATAATATCACTGTGGAGGATGAAAGTTTGAAAAAGCTGTGATATTAACAAAGAGGTTTGAAGTGCTAAAGCTACAGTTATCAGTTTAATGTTTACCTCCCTCAGCTTTACAAGCTTTTTCACAGTATTGAACTGTGCAGCCCACAATCTTTATTGTTTTGTTTCATTCAAACTTCTCTTAAGATGTAGTTTTCAGTCACGACAAGAGACCAAAAACTGAGCTAAAAGGAGAGGAAGTATCAGGCTTACATTTGAAAGATAGCTACTTGCCTGTGAAATTCAAGAGGTAAACAACACAAATTTTCTTCTCCACAGCCTGAGGCGATTTTTTAGTCATATAACACTCTAGTATTTGGGAGTTTACCAATCTTGACAAATCTGTACAGCAATATTTTGCTACTTACTGTTAGACATATACATCAATACCGATGACTCTACAAGAAATTAATAATAATGACAGAAGCATGTCCAGTGTATCGATCTACCTCTTATCCTGTATATTCAGAATTAAATAAAACCTTATTAATCCCTAAGGGTAATTTTTAAGTATCTATGACTAGTATCAAACTTTTTAATCATCACATTCTTTTAATTTTACAGATTTTTTGCTTGTATAATCATGAATTATTGTGAGAAAACACCAGCACACATGACAGATTGTGATCAGAAGCCAAAAGGTGTGTATTTGACACAGCCACCTGGTTTGTAATTGAGTACTATGACTAGCATATTTGGATTTCTGAAGCCAGGGTATTACGCTTACATGCACAATAGCATACCTGGGATATTTCAAAAACAGATCATTACCAGTACACTAGTGTACAAATACTCTCATTCTGTCTGGGCTCACAAATGGGAGGTTACAGAGCAGAGTTTCCTGTGAAATGCATGTGATACTCTGAAAAGTCATGACAGTGAACAAGAGAAGGGGAGATGGCTGCTACAAAATAATGGGGAGGGGGGAAGTAAAGCAAGAAACACAAGAGAAATAAGTTTAAAGACCAGATTCTGAAGAAGGTAAGATAAGACCAAGTCTGATGTAAGTTGACTTATTTCTAGGTCAAACGCTCCCCTGATAAACTCACTGTTTACGTTTGCTGTACGGCAAAAATCAGACCTACTACTGCGAAATTATGATGGAATAATCCCACCTTGCCTGAGGTTTTCTGTGTATTTATAATTTGACAGACAAATTAAAGCAAATTAATAAAACTTGACTATCTGAATCTGAATTTATCAAATACTATGATCAAATATAGAGAGACAAACTGGGACTTCAGGGCTTTCCCTGTCTATGTTGCCAAGTTGGTTGAGGAGTTCAGATGTAATTAATCACTTTAGTTTTTGGTGGGACAGGTCATTCCGGTTTGGAAGTAAAGAGAAAGGAGTAGTGTGGCTCTGACAGCAGCACATACAGTACTTCCAGCAGGTTGGACTAATGGGTACAATAGATGAATGAATGAATGAATGAATAAATAAATAAAAGCTCACTTGTTAGCCAGTGACAGTGACTGGGCACTGAACTTGGTAACTTATGTGAACTAGCGTCTTGGGTGAGTCAAACAAAACAGCTTGGCCAAAGAGCCCACAGCCCACGCAGGATGGGATTAAAGAACCCGAACCAGCAGAGACACAAACAGCTAGCTACCGTGGATGATGGTGTTAGTTAGCAGCATCACTAAGTCGGACTGTCGTTGGCCTTCAGCTGACTGGGGGACGGCCCGGTTTAGTTAGCCTGCTACTAGCAACTACTTCACACGGTAAACTTGTACCAAACACCTACCACTGTATTCATTTAGCACCAAAACCTGCCCTTACTGTGCTGCTGTAACCCGAGTGACATAAAAACAAGATTAATTGAGTAGCTAATCCTTTCTGGCGCTATGGCTAAGAAGTTTGTTCATAACCGAGAACCTCACCTAGCTAACGTTAACACTCGTCTTAGCCAACCCTGTCAGATATAACTGAACTTTACCTGCACGAAAACAGCAAAGCGACATTAAATAGTGTCGACTACTCGTATCAAACAGTACTGGTTAGCTTACCCGAGTCTCTGCTCGTGTAGCTGCCTCAGTCAGAGGCCGTGGGTGTCGGTGTCGTTGGGTTTGTCCCCTCCGCCTCAGCCCATCTCCACTGATCCAGGACAGAGGGAGATCCAGCGTGAGGGAGAGTGGAGCAAAGATCGTCTACTGCGAAGACGACCACTCACTCCACAGGATGCTGTTCCTATTTTTAATGTACTCCCTCTTGTATCTTCTTCTCTATTCTAAATATATTAAATTGGTTTTTATTATTATTATTATTTTACCTTTTTAGTTTCTAACTACTTGTGTGAAGTATATAGCATGAATAGTCTCCATTTTGGAGGCATTTTTGTTTTTATTATTTACATATATTATAGTATTTTCCCATGTTACATGATCCAAGATGTTTGAAATGATATTTTCAGAAGCAGAATGAGGATCTTTATTGTCATTATGCAGCAGTACAACGAAATTTAGTGCAAACCTATTCAGTAAAATGAATGAATGTCATTTTGTTTATCCTATGTGCAATAACCTTTATCCTTTAACAACATACACGACTGCGATGACATGCATGAATAGCTTACACCTGCTGAAAAATGTTCAATCAATCATATCAAATGAGAATAAGACTGTGCAAAACATACTGCGAAAAAGAAATACTCCTTCTATTTGTATGCTTTTTTAAATAAAAATGACCATCTTCTATGTCTGTTAAGTTGGCCCTGGAAAGAAGACCACAGTGAGAGCTCTTACCGTTCTTCACCTCTGGGTGCTAAGTGTGAGACATGCATTGAGTGTCAGCGCTGATGGAAAACACACCTGATGGCAGTGTGATGATCTGGCGACACCTAACGTTGGGTTTGTCTTATTTTCCACGATGTTGCAATAACGATTATTGAGTAATATTTATTCTGCCATGCATGAAATGAAGTATTCCTTCAAGCAGCGTATTTTATCTGCAATAACAAAATCGGTATTTTATTTATTGTTAATCCTGTTCACCCACACTGATTAGAGGCAAATCTAAGATATGTCAGTGTGACCATGGTGTAAATGGCGACAGCACATGTTTTTATGTATAGGATTTTTATCTATTTCAAGCACATGGACCAGATTTTAAATAAATAAGCATCTTTGACCTCATGACCTGCAATCAGATAAGTCATTGTTTTGATTTTAAGTTATTGATAAATAGTAGCCTGCAGGCTATGGGTATTTTCTACACCTACACCCAACTTATAACAAAGAAAAGAACATGTCATGGCAGTCCTCCAGATGATGGCATGTAGTGTAGTGAGGTCCCTTAATCCTTTCACAACTCTTCTCTTAGTCATCAGGTCACATTTCATCCCGTCATTTTATAGGAAACCTGTCTGTCAGAGGCGATGGGCGTCGACAAACTGTAAGCCACACACACGTCTGTCTGCTGAAGAAGAAAACTTTGAGCTCAAGGGAAACAGGGGGGGGGGAGGTGCTGCTGATGTTGGCGAGCTTCAAGGGAAGTTGCCCGGTCGTCTTCTTGTCACTGTGAATGTGCGATCCGTCTCCTGATGACAGAGGAGGCTACCATGGAAGATGAAGGGGATACCCACGGAGAGATGAGACATTTCCCCCTGCTGTGGCCTCTCCCCAGGTTCCGCTCTCACAGTGACACCTCCGGATTCCGCTCCAGGGTGCTGCTCAGGCTCCGGGGAGCCCGCTCAGGTAGGACAAACCAGACGGTTTGAACTAGGCCAGCTCAAAACCAGTAGGCTGTCACAGACCCTGAGTGAATTCAGGTTGTTAGAGGGGGATTTAAAACGTTAACATGTTTACTTTTGTGCCGTTTGTTCATTTAAATTAGGCCTCTATTGCTGCAAGATGTGTTGTAATGTTGTAAGAACCGTTTCCATCAGTGTTTTTAATGTTGCAAGTTACCAAGTACCAGATGCTCTTTGCTAGAAATCTTCAAATGAGTAATAAAGCAGCAGTAGCTTCCTGCTCTCCTACACAGAAAAAAAAAACTTTCTCTTCCTCTCTCTTAGGCAAACACTTTATTTTTTTGTATTTTTTTAAATTTATTATAGATATTCAAACTATTAAACCATATTATTGAATTATTTTTGTAACAAATTACACAATGAACCTTTAAAGCTGAACTTTATTATAAAGCTTAATAATGAATTCCCTAATAATTAAGTCAGCAACTAAATCCTTTCTGCTATAGCCAGATGTCACATAACAGGTTGAATGGAGCTGTTTGTATGACACATGAAGGTGTGACAATTAATTTTGGATGAAATACACCCAGCACCAAAAAGTACACTGTGAAAGGAGAAGGAGACACGCCACACAAATCCACAATGAAGTTACCGGAAAGTTAGGGATGTGGAAAAGGGTGTCTCTCTAATAATAACCACTTGCACCTGCATGTATCAAATAGTTTTCTCGTGACTTTAAGGTTTCTCTTTCTGTAGAGTGTCAAAAAGTTGTAAAACAATCAAACATTTTATCCTAGAGGAGGAGGTGAAACCTTTTCTCAGGTAATGTAAGCCCCGAGGTCACAGTGTTAACCGATTATAAGTCCTCAGCGTCTTGCTTAAATGTCAGTGTCATCGTTTTGCTTCCTGCAGCCTCTAGTTGTTCAGACCTGACACATTTGTATATTGCTGAAAGTGGTTAGAACCACTTCCTATCCTTAGCGTCTTCGCCTAAAACTCAGCCTGCAGCAGAGAGTTTTGTCCAATTCATACCACTATGTCTACACAGACAGGAAAAGTTATTTATAAACTGCTTTTTCATGATATCAGTCACATTCTACAGTCTGATTAATTCATTTGAATATTTCACAAGTAAAGAAATACTTACGCTGTATTAGTAGCTGCAGTTACTGTGCTTGCTGAAGGAGGTGTCCTGTGTTTATGGCTGTAATTACAGGAAATGATCATGAAAATTAGATGTCCAAAAATGTTTATGTTTCCTGACAGTCTTGACGTCATGGATTAAACTAAGAGTCACTATATTTTTGTCATAGTTTTATTTAAGATCACAATTCTATCTATGCTATGTAAAGTGCTAACTTTTGATGTTTGGTATAATCTGAACAGTTTGTAAGTCAAACAACAGAGGGAGCTAACCCACCTTTTTACAGGCAGACAGTGAAATGGTACCACACAATTACTGTTTGTTGACATGAGATTTTTTTTTGAAGGTGTCTGCAGGAAGAAGCTTCAAAAGCATGTCTGATCTGACGAGATCTGACATGAAGATAAACTACAAATGGCACAAACAGTATTTCTCTGTGTAGTGACCCTGCTGATGAGAAATTTCTTTTAGCCAAGAGAAAATGTGTCCTGTGGGGAATATTACCAAAATGAATGGGAGGGAGGGGCGTCTTTTCCATGGAAAGGACAATTTAAATAAAAAAAACTTTTATGAAAGCATAAGAAATTAAAACTTGAAAGTGCAGCCTACAGACTTGGCAGTGTGCAGGAAGTCTAAACAAAAGTAGGTCACTTTAGCTAAAGCTATTATAGATGGTTGTCATGAGCATGAAGAAATAAGCGTTTTATGCGCACTTTATCCTTTTTAGGGTCGTTAATGACTTTACTTAAACTAATGAGCCACATATCTTGGTAAATATCATAAATACAGTTGTGTTGAAAGGTTTGTGGATTTACTCTATTTCTGCATAACATGATTTGGTCGTTGTGAAGGAACCCAATTAAATCACACACACAATTTTATATATCACAAACTTTCATTTGTATCCAATCATTTGTCATCAAACATAAAAGATGTTGAGTCTTAATTACGGCTTTATCTTTTGAAACATAAGATAATAGGTATGGTGCTGACATATTATTTTATTGTGATTCTGACTCTCACTATTCCAATATGAAAATATGAGAATGGACATTAATGCGTGTGTGCATGGGGAGTTGTGCAGTCACACGTACATTTGTGTATTTGAGAAAAAAAATTGGTTTGGGAGAATGTGTAGGCTGAGATGGTCTTTGCTGCCTGTCGTAAATAGCATGCTGTCCTCTGGGTGGGTGCTGCATCACTCTTGTGATTACACAGGCAGAGAAAAGTAGAAAGAAGACAAGAGGGAGCTAAAAGGGAAGAAGAGATCAAATAGCAGAAGAGGCTGATAGAGAGAGGAAAAAATGGAAGGGAATGCCAAGAAGTAAGAAGAGATATATTAAGACAAAAGAAAACTATAAAGAACTAAAATAGGAGATGAGAGCAAAGAAAGGGTTTGATGGGGACAAGGGAAAATTACACAAACAGTAAAGAGATGAGAGGAAACAAAAATGGATGTGAGCGCAGGATGATTAAGGAAGACAAAAAGGCAGATGGAAAGGCTTTAGAAAAGAAGCGAACAACAGAGGAGTGTCAGCCTGCTGGTGCGCTCTGCTCCTTGTGGGTACTCTCCTCAAAATAACACTGATTACAGACCCTTTTAGTGCAACAACTACTTGTTAAATGTGCTCTAATGTAGAGAACAGCTCGTCCCCCTTCACTGCCCACACACAGTCTATCCTCAGCCACTGTTGTAACAGCTGTAACAGCCACTGACATGCTGAGAAAGGTTTTCTTTAGTAATTAAAGGCCCTGCTGTATCTATAACTGTGTTGGACATATTTCCAGTGTGCTCACATTGGAAGTGTAGTGCGATAAAGCAGACGTGCAAGACATTTCTCCGTGGCTGAAATCTCCAAAAAACATTTCAAAATTGACATTTAACAGATAAAATCCAAGATAGGCATGGAAACATGACAGAATGTTGTATGTTTTAGCACTTAGGTTGGTGTTTGGACCATGTTTTCCACATGACCAGGTTTGTCTGTTAGCTGAGGTGTTCAAGAATGTCATTCATCCAAATTTGGTCAAAATGTATTAGACAGCTTAAACATTTACTACAATTAATGGAGAGGAGAACATATGTGTACCATTAGTCACAGCAATCACTCAAATCATCAAATGTGAAGTTGATGGTTAAAATCAGATTTTCAGCCTCCAGGGACCAAAGGTTGTGGAAATTCGTCCAGGAGCTTTAGCAATATTTTGACCTGAATTTAACTGGGTACATGTTTGTGGCTCTTTTGTCTTTGCTACACTACATGATAATACTGTAAACAGGTGATTTTACTTTTTTATTGTCTTTGTCCTTCAGTCTTTCTGAATACATGTGTAATTTAGTACATTTCAGAACGGACTTCTCTTCCTTTATAATCACACTCTCAGTGGTGATTGTGAATGTGATTGTCTGCCTTGCGTTTTTTTTTTTTTTTTTTGGTCATTTGCATGTGTTGTTCTCACATTTAATGGCGAGAAAAGAGAGATAATTGTTTTATTATCAGTTGACTTCATGAGGTATTGATGCTTTAACATGTTTTCTTATCTAATTTGTTCCTTTTGTTTGCAATTGTGTGTGTGTGTGTTGTTGGAGTTGATGAGCCAGTTGTTTTTCTTCTCACTTGTTGTGAGACATTTTATTGGCCTGCATCAAAAGTCAAAGTCTCACTTTCTCCATTTCTCTCCCCTTCCATCTGTCTATCAGTAACTCTCTGTGGTTACTTACTAAGCCTTTAACTCTATTAATATTTGTTACAACACTTTAACGGCAGATGACAGGATGTTCAGATTATGCATCAGATCCTCAAATAATGCTCTGCACAGACTGTACAGTATGTACAAGTGTACTGTGTGTGTGTGCGTAATGGAAATTTAATAAACACGTAGATTGGTGGGCTTAATTAAAAAAGCCAGCATAGAGAGACACAAGTGGCAAAAACATGAAACATATATTTGTGTTGCACAAGTCATGTGGAGAGATAATAGCAACAATAGCATATGTAGTAAAATATAAACAGTAGGACAGAGCGCTATTGTAGTACATAATACCAGCTATATTCAATAACCTAATGGTTGTGTGGAAACCACATCATGCTCCACTTATTCTTTTAACAGGTGGAACTATGGTATCAAAACAAAGACATTTTATAAAGAACAGGAAATTAAAAATCCTCAGTTCTACAGTACAGTATAACAGTGTAGTAGGGTGTGGTACTATACAATGAGCTGCTATATCACAAGCGAACCTCTTACTGGCATACAGATCACATATTTACCATTCAGAGTGAGTCTTCACAGCACTCGAGGGACCTCAAGTATGTATGCAACAGAAATAATTATCTTGCGAATGACTAAACAGCTTACATTCACCCGGATTCATTTGATACTGATTGGTGGACCTTTTTTCCAACAGAGATCAGGCCACTTTGAGAGAGATGCAGAAATCTATAATGTTAAATAACTAAAATTGTTCTAACGTTGGCAGAAAAATGCATATTGATCAGATCTGTTTCAGAACGATGAAAGAAAAACAACAGAAAAAACAACAAATGTATTATTATTATTATTAAAAACAAATTCAATTCAATTCAATTATATTTGTACAGCGTAAAATCACAACAGAAGTCATCTCAAGGCACTTTACAGTAAAAAGTAAACTACACATTTTAATGCATATTTGCACATCTTTATCTTTATATATTTTATGCTTAATTATATTTCTCCATTGAGGTCTGCTCATATCTGCTGGGGTTGGTTGTTGCAACAGTGATATAGATAAAGAAAAGCTGTGAAAACCAAAAGTAACACCCCAAACACGGCACATCTCTGTCTTATCTCATGCATGTTCTTCCCATTTTCTTTCTGTCCACTTTCATTCCAGTTACTCCATATCTGTACCCTGCTCTCCTTCCCTTTCTTTTACCCTCCTCTCCTTATGTCCTACATCACTGTGAGACCGCGACACAGGAAGGAGAGACAGAAAAAAAAAAAAAGAGTGAGACTGGAGCCAGACTCTGTAGCCAGAGGAAGGAGGAAAAACTTGACAGGCAGGGAGATGGAGATAAATGCAGGACAAGACACAGATTGCAAGGGAGAACGAGGAACTGAGATGGAAACAAACATTAACTTTTAATGCTCTTTATTGAAGCGAGGGGACGGAGGGAGGGATGCAGAGAGGAGGGGAAAATGAGCAGCAGAGAGAAACTGAAGGAGGGAGGCAGGGCAGAGTGAAGTGGACAGCGAGAGAGGGAGATAGAGAGAGAGAGAGAGAGAGTGAAAGGGAGGGGAGGGAGACAGTGGGAAAGGGAGGAAGGGGAGTCAGTAGGGGAGGGAGGGAGGCAAATAGGTGGTGTGTTGGGAAGAGGTAAGGATCAGCTCACACTGCTGATAATATTCCCCGGGTCAAGCCATGGAACATGTCGGTGAGTTACCTCCTTATATAATAAGCTTCTCTGTGTGTTGTCCAGTGTCTCGTCGACTTCCTGTGTCAGTGCTGTAACTGAAGGCATGTCAGACACACATGCACAGATTCTCTCCACTTCTTTACTTCTTTTAATTCACAGGCTGTTCCTAGACGCAGATCTTGTTGTCACCTGTTAAACAGGTGACAGCCTTACAGCCAGGCTGTAAACCTTTATGCTATTACCCGAGGTGTGTGAACGAGCCTGATGACAGTCTCTGTTTAGTTTGAAGCCAGCTTTGTCAAGCTTTGTCACTCAGTTAAACAAATTAAAATGGGTGTTGTTATGCATTTAAGTACAAACGCGAATCTGTACAATGTGAGCTAATTTATATAAAGTTGTTGTCAGAAATAATTAGCCTGGGTGCCTGTCATGCATGTTTCTGAGAAATGCAGGGCTGGAAAGTTTTTTAATAGTTCTTGTGTCATAATCTAAAATGAATAATCCACATACATCAATGACAACAACACACAGTCATGTATTATGTACAGGAATACTACCTAAAAGACAGGGGGAACTACACTGTGCAATATTAATAAGATACTAATGCTGCAAGCAGACCACTTAATAACATTAAGGATGACTATATATTCACTTAACCAGGCTCCTGGTGTGTCGTGAGGGCTGGATCTGCTGATGATAATTTTATTAAAAACTTTTTTTGAAATGCTTATGATCATTGATGGTTGTGTGCTTCACTTTAAAAGCAGTTATTGGTATTTTAAGTCTGCCCACTGTTGCCTTGTAGCATTATAGTTGACAATAACACATTTTTTATAAAAGAAAGAAAACTTATTAAGGAAAGTAACTCCAGGTGCGTTTGACTGGTAGCCATCTTGTGTGTTTTACACTAAATGACAGTGATATGTTGGTGTATTGTTGGCATCACACTCAGCAACAGGAAGCAAGCAGGCTATATTGGGCCCATGTTATCTAATATAGTTTAATTACTGTTTGCAGAAGCTGTCATAACACATCACAGCATTTAATAGCCAAAATGATCCTGTTGCCATGTGTTAATAAAGAAAACTAGATATGATGTTTAGACTCCAGCTGTTTCTCTTTATTATCGTCTCAATTGTCTCTGCCAATAAATCTACTTCAACCTATACTCCTTTGTGTGTGTGTGTGTGTGTGTGTGTGTGTGTGTTTGCCTGTATTGACAGAGATGTGGGCTGAGAATCGGATAGGTATACAACACATTATGGCTGATGTGACTTTGTGAAACAACATTTTGCAAGGCAAAACAGCATCTGCGAGTGCGCGCTCACACATGCATATGCATATTATGGGATGCACGTGTGCACGTGTGTACAGTGGGCGCGAATGCTCAATGCCACAATGCTCTTTGTCCCTTGTATATGTGTCATATTTTGTGTTCTGTAAGAGGACACTGAATGTGTGTATTTTCATTTGACTGAAGTAATGTACCATTGCACACTGCTGGCTGCATTCTGTGGATTTCTGTAAACTTGGTAAATGTGTTAAAGATGAGAAACATTAGCACGTAGAGCTACGACATACATCTGCTCCCCACTCTAATGAAACAGACCTGAGTTGCAGCTGAGGCAGCTAAGCAAAGCACCATTGCTCAGTGACGCTCATCAAGCTTTCAAACAAACCACGTCTTGCGTACGAGTTATAATGTCCTGACTAAGAGCCACAAGGCACAAATGAGCAGACGCGATTGTCGTGCTTAGGACAGCTGTTTTTCCACTTGACCGGGGCTCTCTAGTAAATCTGTGCAGATATGGCCTTATATAGCTGCAATATGAAGGTGTAGAAATAAATACTCGCTGCTGTTTGTTTACTCTCTCCATTCACTGTCCCCTTATCACACACACTTCTAAACATAGTCATAGCTTGTATTTGTATTCTGTTATTGTTATTACATTTTCCTGCTACTGTGGCCTTTATTTAAGACCCCACACTGTGGTATCAGTCTCTCCTCCACTGCTTTCTGTCCCTGTCTCTGTCTCGTTCTCTGTCTGTCTCTCTTGAGCTCGCTTTCTCTCAGGCTCTCTGGCTGCCTGTCTGGCAGGATGTCAACTATTGATTTATACAGGCAACATTTTAGCAGTGATGGCGGCTTATGGGTTGTGCCAAACAGAATACAACAAACAGGAGATCGGATTTCAGACGGGCTGGCCAGCAGATGAAAACAGGAAGAGAAATGACAGTAACCTCTACTGTATCACTGCAACAAAAGACAGTTAATAAAATTTATTTTGGGTATGAAGGTGGAGAGTCTGTGAGTGATTTATATTTGGTGGCTACACTGCTTAAACACCTAGAACCCTGGGTCTAGTGAGAGAATAGGTATACTGCAGCTTTGGGATGAAAATTCACTTTTTCTTTTGAAAATATGGCTACAAATCAGAAAATGAATCTATAGCATAAAGGATTTCTGACTAAATAAGCCTTTGCGGTATGAAGTACCGCCCAAAAATTTATTAATCTGCTTTATCAGAGCTGCGTGGCAAGTTTTGCATAACTTAAGATACATATGTGAATTCATTTTAAGCTTAATTGATCCTTTTGATTTGAATAAAATGTATTAAATACAATAATTTTGGATTAAAACTTGCTTGTAGGAAAGAAAATGAATTAGGAAAGCAAGTATTCAGTGAGTTCTGAAACTTAGTGATGGGGAATACTCACACACACTCTGCATAAATACTATGTACCATGTTTGTGTATTTAAAAAATGACACGTAGTTTCCTGCAATCATTTCTAATTATACATGTATTTCAAATATCGGGACCAATAAAGCTTCACCATACTATGATGACATTTCAGTAGTTGTATACTAAGACCATTTATGTTCAGTTCCTCTCAGCTCAGCTTGGTTTGCTTGTGTAACAGAGCCTGCTGCTTGCTGAGTCACACTTTACTGTTTTGACAGTTTGTGGTCTGAATAATTATTCTGGTGCAGAAATGTCCGGTTCTGAGCTTCAAATCATGGGAGTAACTCCGATGTAACTTCTCGTGTCATATCTTCTTCTTTGTCATCTTTTACCAAGCAGAGTGTACAGCAGTATAGTATTTAACAGTATGGTTAAATATACTGTAACTGCAAGTATTCAGTGTATGTAGCTAAAGTGCTTGTCTTTTTAGGACGATTACTCAACATTTGTTATTGCTTCAAGTTATTGAAACATGTAAATGACACACAGACACACGTGCACATAGATTTCTTATACTTTGGCCATGACAATATAATGAGACTGTAAGGAAACTGAGTTTAATAAATAAATCAAGGGTATGGGAGAAAGACTTGGAAAAGCAGCACTTAAACAATTATTACCTCCTTGTTCCGCTGAGCCTACTACTTAATATTTGATGACTCCTTTCCTTTCTTCTGGACCTTCTCCTCCTCCACTCCTGTCTTTCTATTTGCTGTTCCGGTCAACGGTCAGGCTGCCTCAGTTGATCTCTGTTATTTAGTGTAGTGACCAAAAGGAACCGGTTCCTGTCACCTTCAGATACACATGTCCACACTCAAAGGAGGAGAGACTTTGAATGTATCCTCAAAGATCTCCATGTTGGATATTCTATTCTTGTACAGATTTACAGTAAAAGCATCAGATTGATTTAAGCTAAATCCAGAGGGAGTGGTTACCTGCATGTGTCTGATCATTAATTGACAGAAGAATAAAGAATCTGAAGCAATGGTAGCTAAAAGGGCCCGAAATGTTATTATTGAGCATATTGGAGCCAACTGTTCTTGTGTTGTTGGGTCCGTAGTGATTTACCTCTTGTCCTGGAAACCCTCAGCATTTACAGACCCCCTTTCTGTACAAACTGAATCCTTAGTGCCTGTTGTCACCAAAAATTTGCTTTCTTCAGGTCTTATTAACTCACTCAAAGGTTTTTCTTCACCTGCCTCCTCAGAAATCTGGTTGCAGGTAGCGTAGCCACAACTGTTTCTTCCCACAGTCTCTCCGGAACATTCACGGCTTTTACCATCTTTTTGCGTTCGTTTCCTTGCTTTGCACTGATTGAATTATTTTCACTTAACCATAGTTGTAACATGCAACAAACGTGATGGTCAACAAACCCTGAGCCACAAGTATTTAATGCGTTCTACCCTAAGCACACCTGGTGCAGCGGATCAAGCCCTGGATTACTTGCTTTAGTTGTGCATTAGACAATACCTGATTTGCAGATGTGTGTTCTTATGAGGTATTCAGGGGGATAAATCATTTTAAAATTGCAGTAGTCATAAGAAACCCACAGTTTTGACAGTTTTGAGTCCAACTGTATTTGGCTAGTAGAATTTTTTTATAAATAATTTTACATTTGGGAATAGAAGTAGAATAAAGACTGGATTCAATTTATATTTCGTATCATTGGATAGGTAGGGTTCCATTATATTGCAACTTCTATCCGTGTGTCAATATGTGTAATACTGGAGTGGATTAGTGGAAAATGGTTTTCTTTTTTCTTTTCAGACAGATGGAGTGTGAACTGTACAGATTGAACTACATTGCTTCAGCCCCACAGAGAAAATTGTCATTCAGCCATTAACAGACTCAGACTGAAACATAATAAAAGACATGAAATGCACAACAACAAAAAAAAGAATAAAAAAACTATATTATGTGTAACACTGGTGAAACCTGCTTACTTATCCTAACAATGTAACAGTGTGATAGGTGTGATAGGACATACTCACCCTGTTAGACACCTGAGCTGTGGTGATTTGAACTTCAAATAACATATTCTGTATATTTATCTGTATCTGATTTGACCACATTTTGAACTAGATCTAATTACCTTTGGGCTGATTTAGCAGCAGCATTGAAAACTAGCAGAGTGGAGTTTGAAAGCTGTGCCAGTGTTTGCTAAAAAAAACAACTGACAGTGTTGGTAAAGTGATTTTGTAAGCTACAAGTTACTTCACAAGAGAAGTTAAACTACAGCAAAGCTACCCTCGAGAGGCATTTAATCTGGTCAAGTAAAGCTGTTTTGAAAAGGTAGTTCACTACTGTTTGCTTTTAAGAAACTAGAGTCCAGGATTTATTTTCTAAGACAGCATCCATCTCTAAGAACATGTTCATAATTAATAATTATCAATATTTGGCCCAAAACTGTTTTGTAGTTTCACAAATAATTGATAAAAAGTTATTTACAGTAACAATTTAAATCACTATGCAAATACAAATCTAGATGAAACACCCACTGTCCCAAAGTCCCACTGATTCGAATTACAAAGGGTTCTGTGTCTTACATGTAAACAGGCTGAGCATCACCCGGGCGGGGTCAGTGTACCTGGTGACCTCTTAAATTGAAGCGTTTTCTGTGCCTTAACAAACACTCAGCATGTTTAGCCTTCAACACATTTGGCATTTGCTGCTGATACTGTACATGGAGTTGATCACATAGCTCTCTGTCGATGCTAACAAAGTCACTTTGCTCTGTTAACTTCTTTAAATCTTTCAGCCTCTTTCCATCTTTATCGTCACACCTCCTCACTGGTTTCCTTCCTGTTATCCACGTCCATCTTATTCACTGAGGAGTGGTTGTTTCCGAAGCTCCCAGTCACAAGTGTTTATAACACTTGGATTATTGTATAATACAAACCAGGTTGCAGAGGAAAATAAAGCCAGACATAGTGCTTTAAGTACATGAAACATACTAATGTTCATGCTGAATTCATTTTAGAAGATTTCAGCCGCACTCAAAGGGCACGAGTGAGTGTAAAACACTGGTCTGCACACACGCCTGCAGAAGCCAAGTGTGCTTCTTCATTTTGATTGCCTAATTTTTCCTGTGTGAACATGCCAAATTAGTTTTACTTGGAGTGAATTGCTGGCCTGATTCCCCTCTGCAGCAAATCATAGCGAGAGTGTGCTCTATTACTTACATGCCAAGACTGACTGTGACTTTTTTGTAATCACATAGAAGGAAAACAAAGGCTATACAGTGATGGTAGCAAGGAGCTAGTTTCACAATAAGAATGAACAAGAAATGCATAATAAACAAATCTTCTTAGTTAACCCGAAGAGCAGTTAGTTGAGGTATGTAGTTAACACCAGGGGGCAGTCTTAGCCCTAAATGTGTGGCTGTATTTTTAAAAACCAGGCGTGTTTTACTTTGGCCTCCCATGAGCTGTTTGAGGGTCAAGACTTGGTTTTTGGTTATGGTTAAAATTAGGATTAGTTTAAGGTTGTGGTAATGGTTGGGCATTTAGTTTGCAGTTAAGGATTAGATAAGTGTGTGTGTGTGTGTGTGTATGTGTGTGTGTGTGTGTGTGTGTGTGTGTGTGTGTGTGTGTGTGTGTGTGTGTGTGTGTGTGTGTCTGCACTGGCCACTCTCCACTCTGTCAAGCTGCACGCTGCAAAGTTTCAATGACACTCTGTTGACAGTGATGACAGATAAAACTGTCTCTCCTTTACACACACAGATATAATTACAGTTGCCTTAACATAATGCATTTCCTAGCTGCCCACCTTCGTCTGTTGTGAGAAGTCGCATGCCCTCATGTGTCTAATATAAGGCAGATGTGACGTCTGTGGTGACTCAACATTCATTCATTCATTAATATTATAGAATTCATATATTATTCATCAAAATGATTTCATTACTTAAATGAATAATACTGACTCTATCTTTGTTTACTGTAATAAATAATCAATAGTAAATTTATTTGGGATAACACAGAGATACTTTACCTCATCTTATGTTTTATGTATTTGTTTATGTTATTATGTTGATCACTTCACAATCTGGTTACTAATCTAAAATAATCTTCAATAATCATAAGACTTTACTGATTAAAATTCACAAGCTACTAATCAGTATGGAAGCAATGTAAACTACCATGGTAACGCATATGACCATCAAAACAAAAACATATGGTAATAGGTGTTAAATCGAGCTTCATCATTAGCACTTACAACATTAAAATGATCAGCACATGTTACTTCTCTTTAAGTAAATGATCTGAGTACTTCTTCTATCATTTGCAAAGAAACTAGTTATTTAATGTACTCTATGAGCCCTGGTGTTTTTTAGGGACGCTGTGCTTGAAGAAAACATGTTTCTTCTATGGGAAATGAAATAAATGTAGTTTTTAATCTGGGCAACAGTCACAAAAACTCCAAAATGGTGGGGTTACTATTACAGAAAGGTGCAGATATTCAAATATGAGAATCTTGTCCTATAATTAAATCTTTTTATTTTTTGCATTTGACTTGACTAATCATCACAATTGTTGCATGTCTGGGAAACTGACTGTGACACAATGTGGACCCACTGATTTCCATCTGTTATTTTTAAGGAAACCTCCCATCATTCATCAGCAGTGTGTTTCAGACTGTCCCCGCTCCTTTATTTTCGGTCTCGGTCAGTGTAAACCAGTGGCTGCGGGTGTCAAACCGCTTCACCCTTGACCCCAGCAGCGCCTCTAATCTGCATGAGGAATGAGAGGCATTCTTCAGCTGCTCACAGGCGGAGGAGGCGGTGGGAGGGGAAGTTACGACGCAGCAGCGACCCAGTCAGTGAGTGAAGCAAGTTTGTAGCCGCTCAGCCGTCGCGGTCTCAAAGTTTCTTGAAATGAACGCACTCGGCGGCCGCGCACGGGATTTACGCGCACATAGGAATCCGTGATCGCGGGTTTTTGGGGGCCCCGGTCCGACCCGGTGCTCCGGAGAAGCCGAATATGGGTCAGACTGCTTTGACTACCGTGTCTCAGACAGCGAGCGGTGAGTGTGTGTGTGTGCGTGCGTGTGTGTGTGTATGTGCATGTGCGTGCGCGTAATGCGCAGCCACCCTCCCTCCTTCTCTCTCACACATTCCGCTATCTTCATTCAGGAAGTCTGCTCATTTTGACTGTGCTTCTTTAAACTTTCTGCCTCTTTTATTGTATAGAAGCTCCTACACAGTCACTTCCAAACTGGGTGCTGATGTGTGCTAAATTAATTTAAACTGCTTGCATCATTAAACCCCCCCCCCCCCCGTTACTAAATTTGTCACCGGCTGCTTTAACCCAGACTAGAGAAACAACCAGGCTGCTCACACTGCACCGTTTTACCAAAGGGCTGTTGTTCAAGTTGCAGTGAAGATCTGTTTGGTGTGTTTTATGTATTCAACAGGAGTTTGTTGGAAGAGACCAGAGAGTGACCAGAGGACAGACACTGTCTTAACTCAGTGCAGCCTAAAAAAAAGGGGGTTTACATTACATTCACAGCCAGGAACCTATTAGTCAAACAATCTAAGATTATTTCTGAGTCAGCAAGTGGCTCTGTTGTCTTCGTCACAGGACATGTCGTCACTCAGCATACAGTTGAGGTTTAACAACCGGAAAGCTCAAGGTTTTGATTTGCTCCAAGATCGTTTTCTATTATGATTTTTAAACAGAGGGAAACATAACCACAGTTTGGGTGAAGCATAATAAGGCGACTACCACGTAAAGATGTGTGATGACCTGACACATATAAAAGAAAAGCCTCCAATGCATCCTCACAAATGACGAACTCGAGCTGTCTAACGTTGACTGAAAAGTGATTTCTCTTTTACTGGACGTCTCAGTCATTTTTATGCTATAGAGAAACTCTTTCTGGTTTCGTTCTCAGTTGTGTGGATTATTTGGGGATTCCTTCTACTGTATGTTTTGCTCATAACCTCAGTTTAATTTTCAGTTCCTGTGAGCGAGGGTGCTGCAGGTTTTCGACCTCATCATGGGTGGTTCACACATGCAGTCAAAAGTTAACACAAGCACCGGATGCAGTAGAAAACCAGCAGTTCAACATTGACACGTGAGCTTTGCTTTGGGGAAATATTAGTTTTAGTTTAGGGAATGACGACAAAAAAAAGTAAAAGCCAAGACAAAACGTCTTGAGGTGTTAACTTGACTGCAGCTTGGACTATTCTCTGAAATGTGACCAGAGGGTTCACTATGATTCTTCCATCATGGTGGCGGAGACACATGACTTCGTTTGAAAGCTGCTGACACTAAAGACCATAGCATCTGATTCACATCGATTTAAAAGGCACATAGTGACCTTGTTCCTCTACGGTGACTGACTTAAAGACAAAAATAAAAATAGAAATAAATAAGAAATATAAGATATTCAGAGTATTATTGGTTTATTGGCTGTAAACTTATATCAGCACTGGTAGGAAACCCAATAGGTACACACCTCTAGTCTATCACTTATGATGTTTTCCAGACTTCCTGACATTTTCTCGTACCAGTTGTGTTAACATTTAGTTTCTTGCGTCAGGTATGAGATGCCAGTTATGATCGGGGTCATATTCAGGGGCGGTTTATGAGGATCGTTGTGCTACAGGAACGGAGGTGGAACCAGGTGTTTTGTATTTTTGCTTAACCACAATGATGATGTCAGTGTAGCATTATTATAGTTTTCCATACCTTTTTATTTTCCAAAGGGTTAAATAATCAATAATCAAGCTGCACTCCTGAGATTGACATAGAAAGTATAACACTATAGTGCAAAATGTCACCTTCAGGGGCACAGTTTTTAGTGTGGGAACTACTGGCTGTTCCTTCATACAGTACATAACCTTTTCATGCTATCTGTAGTCATTGTTTTGTCCATGAGCCACAAAACTAAACAATTTTTATGGGAAAACCTTAAGGCACTGATCCACAGGAAGGGATGAGGGACGCTGGGCAAAACAAAATTGGGGGTTTTTATGATGCTGTGAGGATTTAAAGTAAAACCCAGTTAGTAGCGCACTTAAGACAACATGCACTGGAACCTGAGGCTAGAATAACGATCTATGTGTGCTGCATGGCTGCATTATGGGTTACATAATGATGCTGTGATGTGTGTTAATGCTGAATCTACAGTTTAAAGAGCAGGAACAGGAAGTGATTCTGTCAGGACTGCACAGAGAGATCATTAACTTTTCTGATGATATCCCGTAAGCTTCAACGGGTTATGACTGTATGTTCAAACAGCCTGTTCTCACTCAAAGGGAGTCAGACAGTGACGCTTTGTCACATCCTTTACCGTAGCATATTGACGCAAAGGCCACCACTGAGCCTCTGACTGTATGAGACCAGACCAGTCCAGGAGGTACTTATTTTATGTTTTAATGCGACCTATCCACTCTAACCCAGCTGTCTTTGTGCATGAAGTCAGTCAGATCGTGATGCCTCCACCCTGTAACTGTCATGACGGGCGGTCCGCAGTAGCCATCATTCCCATGGTGTCCACAGGTGACGGTACCTTTAGCATTGTTATGAGACGCCAAGTGGGGAAGCATCGTGAAGTGACGCTGCAGAGATGAGAATGTGTCGGTAGCACTGTGTTTTCCCTGTTTGATTTCTTTTCGGCCTGCTACTCCTGATTTAATCCAAGCTGCTGGGTCTTGTGAATATCATGAGTTAAGCTGTGCTGTGCTTTTTGGCCTACATTAGAGAAAGATCTGGAAGAAATGACCCAAGTGTTAAAACTGCCTCGCTCTCGCCCAGCAGCTCTTGTCGCCTGGTTTTCTTCTTCTTCTCCTCCCTGTTTCTGACGCTCTCTTTCTCACATCTCCTTTTTCTCCAGCCACAGTTTCTACCCCTCTCCTTGTTTCTCATCTCCTCTCTTTTGTTTCTCTTTCTCTAACACACCCCCCCCCACCTCGATCTCTCTTCCTCTGTTCATTGACGTTTGCTTCTTCACTCCCTGGTGACTTGCAGTGAAGGAAGGAAGCCTCTCCCTTTCCCCTCCTCCTCAACCCTCAACACATGTTCTTGCTATAACTTCACAAAGTCACATACTGGGTTTGTCACAATACATACATTGCTTTAACCCTTATAAATAAAGTTTCCACACAGAAGATGCCATACCAGTGGAGACATATTGAAAATAGCAGGCTGTTCAGTGTAACGTCTTACAGTTCACTAAATAAGTGTCATTACTTCATTCAGATGTCTGTTTTGTATCAAGCTGTGTTTCTTATTATTTCACCCATTTCCACAGCTGCGGCGAATCAGAACCTTGACTCACCCTTCGTGCACGGCATTGTGAGTCATCTGTTGTAAAATAAAACACTTTGGAGCGATAGTGTGGAATCGTAGAGTCAAGTCAGCAGTTGTAATGTCTGATAGCATCGCTGAGATAGGGTTAAGGTTAGTAGGAAAAAAAATCAGTTGCTTTGTTTGGACGCATCTGTTTTTTTAGTGTTGTATTGCTATAAAACTGCATACATTTGCCGTTACTATGTGTAATAAATTGATTTAAATTGGTACAGTATAACTGACCCAGATTTAATTAAGTGTAATACTTACCATTGTGTTAATAAGAAGATTTATAAACTGAAGCCTTGGATTACCCTTATCTCCATCAATGGGGATTTGCAGCAACATTATATGTTATTTGTCTAATTGGACAAATTTGTCTTTGTTTGGCTTTGAGGTTAAGCGGTGTTGCAGTCTGTAGCTGTATGTCACTCATAGTAGTTCATGCTGTCACTTCCTGTGCAGCTGACAGCCTTGATTCATATGTGTCAGGAGTGGGCTTGTATATTGTACTACAGAGGTGTGATTGTACCATTAATAAAATTAGGTGTGCTACTTTTATTTGTTTTCTTTATTCTCATAATTGTAGCTAAAGTCAATTTCAGCTCATTTTTTTATATGGTAAATACAGTAAGAACAGTGAAATGTGATCTGGGAAGTTTCAGGGCTAGATTATGTGTTTATTAGACAAACACTGCACAGTGGTTTGTACAACTTCAAGTTATCTCGGCAGAGATTGTTTTATCTTTAGTTGTGGCGATGTTACGGTAAAGAGTGAAAGTACAGCTCATGCTCGCTTCCATGCAAGTGAATGCTTTGCCTTGCTGGATGACATTATGTTGTGTTGTAGAAAAAGTTGAACAAGATTGTTGAAAACGCCAACTTATTTGCCCGAACCATATTGTTTTGAAGGGGTCCACCCATAGTGCCTGTCCCTGCTGAGCAAAATGCATTTCCACTTCCAATGAATTACAAGAGCTGTGTTTTTCACACTCTGTGAAAGTCTGTGAACATGGCCTAAGGCACCTCACTTGGGAACCACTGGTGTAGAGGGCAGGATTACTGGGTTTTCTGAGGAGAAAAAAGGAAAATAGCTTGAAAATAAAATGGCCATTTTTCTGCAAGTATAAGGATTTGTGATAGAGAAGATGCCTGATTATTGTGGATTTAAGGTCTGATCTTTTTATCTGTCTCCATTACCGTTTTTTTCTCCGTTCTCTACGGTTAATTATCTGCCTTTCAGACTTTCCACTCGCTCACTTTCATTTCTCTTTTCTCTCTCTCTCTCTCTCTCTCTCTCTCTCTCTCTTTCTCTTTTGTCTTTTGTCCTTGTTTGGTTCCCACTAGAGGTTTAATAGTTGGACTAATGGTGATGATAATCACTGGTTTGATTTTCCCATCATTAGCAGCACAAAGCAGCTGCCGAAATGCACCTATTGTTGTGATTTGATATCAACACAGGAACAGGAAATGAGCCTGTGTGTGTGTGTGTGTGTGTGTGTGTGTGTGTGTGTGTGTGTGTGTGTGTGTGTGTGTGTGTGTGTGTGTGTGTGTGTGTGTGTGTATTCAGGGTCATCCAGTTAGGAGCAAGCATACATAGCTTTTATGTAATAATATAATGATCCTTGTGATACAATGCAACTGTTACTGAAACAATATATTGATCTGTCATCAACAGGAAGCATCTGTCAGAGGAACTGTTACAGATGGCTTTGCTGTTTCTAATTTCCTGAAGGATGCAGTGTTGTGATACATTAATCAGTGGAAAAATGTAATTAATGCTGGTTGAGTATTGAAGTATTGTACGTTTGAAAATCTCGGTGCGGAAGAAGTGAAGACCACTGCAGTCCGCTCCTCATTTCAGCTTGAGGGAAGCATTTCAGCTACAGATCTCAGCTCAATGCCTGATTAGAACTAGTGGTGTGGTGTGAACTAACACCTCAATTAGTTTCAATTCAATAAGACAGGATGAATTTAGTAACCAGAGGGCAGAGATTATCAGATTCAAGCAAAAAATACCTTCACGTTGGTTCTGGGCTCCATACAGTCAGGAGGCTTGAGTCATTCAGTAGTGTTATGTAGCTGAAAAAACAAAAACCTTCCTGTTCTTGAATCTGAGGAATCACACACCACTTCTCTTTCCTCTGTAAGGTTCCGGCACACACACACACACACACACACCCACTGCTCCACACGCTGTCTGCGTTTTTCCAGAAGGTTCAGAGCACTTCTAATCTTTCAGCAGGAAGAGGAGGAGTTGTGAAAGGACAGGGATCTAGCCTACAGTCAAGAGATCAGACGCACTGCATAAACTGTACATAGGCAGAGTTAGAAATAATCCAACTTTGCTATCGACAGGAGGAGTATTTAAGGTGCACACTAAGGCTTTGCAGTACATACACCTACTGCGTGAAGGAAGTGATTGCACACGTCAGTAAGCACTGAGCAGTTTAACCAAAGAGTAGTGTTTACCTTGTCAGATTGTTGTAGTGAAGTCGTTCTAGGGGGTGTCGTACTAAACAAGAGAGAACACAAACTGTTATTAGAAAAAAAAAGTTAGCATAGAGTTTTTTAATATCTCGAGTTGTGTTTATATTTTGTTTTGTTTTTATTTGGATGCACAGGAGCATCCATGGATAATATTGAAAGAAGTGGTTTTTGAGCAAAATAACACAAAGCACCATTATGTTGCTTGAAATTAGCAGCTGTTATCATAATGTAATATGATCGTGTGTGTGTGTGTGTGTGTGTATGACATTGGCCCCTGTATGTGCTCATGTTTGTATCGTAATGCTGATCTGAGTTGTCTTTTCTGTTTCTGCATGCGTGTCCTCTAGTTGAAGGGTTGGAGAAATCGGCATCGCTGGCCAGCTGTGACGTGGGGGTGGAGTTCGCCACCAATGCCCAGAATGCCCCTGCATCACGGCAGCAGCGAGGCAAACTATCGTCACTAGGAAAACTGTTCAAACCCTGGAAGTGGAGGAAGAAGAAAACCAGCGACAAGTTCCAGGATCTTTCCAAAGGTAGGACGTCTTGTATGTTTTAATGCGTGCTTATGTGTATTGTATTTTATTTTAATGGCGTTGTATGAACAAGTTGATGAGTGGCTTCTGATTTGCTCTCCTCAATCAAGTGTCTGTACAACATCAGGGCTTACATTTTTGGATTTGTGCTGAACATTCGGCGTGAACAGCAGCAGTGCTGCTCCCAGAAGAGCTTTAAAAGGAAAAGAGTGAACGGTTTGTTTGTAACTCACGCTGATTCATTCCTGAAGGGTTGGCTAGGAAATAAAAATGGATAGAAGTAAATCTAAAAGGCAGAGGATGTATCTGATCCTTTCTCCGTTATTCATTTGTATGTACATACATTGATTTCCCTGTAGCAGTTTTCAGGTTACTGTTCAGTTGTGAAAAGAGAAATGACATAAATGACTGACTGTAATCACTTACAGTTATCGTTATGTAATATGTAAGTATTAGTTTTATCAATCTTTTCCAGTTTACAAGGTAACAGGTTAGTTTTTTTGGATGCCAGGGGTCGAGACAGCTGATACACAAGTTACACATGATGAAATTTATAGAAAAACTTTTTTTTTAATTAAGCGGATTATTAAGATGTGTAAACATTGATTTCCCAAAGTGAAATCTTCAAATTCCTTGTTGTTTTTCCTTGTATCTGTCTAAAATACAAAAACATTCAGTCTAATATTGTGCATCACAAAGAACAGCAGCAAATACCCCTCTTTGAGACTGTGGATACAGACAGTGTTTGACATTGTTGTTTAAAATGACTAATAAACAGTTATCAACATAGTGGTAGATTATTTGTGGTGATTTACTAATTCAGTAATGACTAATCTGTTCAGCTGGTAGAATCATACTCATTAGGTAACTCAGCTGTGCCCAGATCTTGTCGTGACGGCTGATTCCATCAAAAGGTTTCAAAGAAAAACAATAGTTAAATAGCAGCAGGATGACACTTGAGCTAAGTTCCTCATCTGTGACTTGAGTTGTATGGTGCGGTTGCGTTTACAAGGTGTGAATTGCGATGATATTTTTGCAATAAGAGGAACGTAGCTGCTGACAAAACAAAATGACTTGAGTCATAAAGTCCTCCTGTTTTTGTTCATATTTCAGTCCTAGAGAGAAAAATCTCCACCAGGCAAACGAGGGAGGAGCTCATCAGGAAGGGAGTTCTCATCCCTGATCAAGGTTTGTCTGATTATTCATTCACACGTCTGTCTCAGACAGTAATATAACTGATATTCGGCTTAAAGACAGGAAAATTATACAACATAATGATGCTGTACACACACAGATGTAGCCGTTGCCCTTTGTGCGATGCTGCTACATTTGCCTTTTGTAATGTCAGTAAAAGCAGAACTCTACTGCTGAAAAGAAGAGGAAATCAGTTACAAGTAACTCTTCTCTCTAGACGAACCAGTCAGCAGTGAAAATCTTAACGGCCACGCCACGTCCAGTGTGATATCAGAGGAGATCAAAGTTGACATTGAGTCTCCAGAAACGCCGCTGGAGATACAGGCTTCTGGGCCGGCCAGCACTGACGACAAAACGGGTAACTCCTCGATCACCTGCTGTGTGTTAACATGGGATACTAGTTTTAACAACTTAAACAATAGCAGTTTTTCATTGTCTAGAAGTCCAGGAGATTTCTCTTAATTTGGAGGTTTGCACAGTTACCCAGGTACTCACTGGACAGACATGGTCATTTTTAGAAATAAAGATTAGGACTCTTTGTGGAATCATTTCCTGTGCATGCTAATAAGCACATACTAGAACTAATGCCCTAATCTGCTGAGCGAGTAAATGTTGGATTGATCAATATGGCTTCATTCATCCTCTGCTTTCGTTTCACTGAAGGTGAAGCATTTCCATTTTTATATACTAAAAACTAAACACTGCAGCTTCTTTTAGATCTTTTTTTTATTTTTTTACGTTGTCGTGGAATGCATTTGTATCGGCAGCAGTTTTATGGGTGATATTGAATCTTCTGTGGGATCTCTGATCGAGTCTAATGTGCTCAAATAGATATCCACATTAAATCAGCAGCAGGCTTTCACAGTCTGAACGGAGCAGGATCTCCTTCTCCTAATGCCTCTCTCTGCCTCAGGAGACAGCCCACTGTACTTCTGTCTGAAGCCTAAGTGTTGTGCTTTTTTAGTCTCAATCCTGTTAGTATTGACCTCCGAGCCATTTGTTTTGTTCATTTGTCAATAGTCAGAAAGGCACAGGCAACAAACACTGCAAAAACTGTAGCAGGACACACACAGCATCATACTGGAGACTGGGAAGGTCACTAGGTACATTGAAGCTGCCTCTATCGTCATCATCTCTCTGTCTCGCTCTGTCCTGTTATCGTTAAGTATTTCTGCTGTCTGTTTATTGTCTGTGCATCTGTTTAAATCTGTTTCTATTTATCCTGTAAATACCATACTCTCCCACCCTGCTTCCTCTGATCTGCTCAGAGAGGTGTGACACTAAAACCCCCGCCCGGGCAAACCAGGTGCGGCCTCGAGACGTTCAAGCTAAAAAACAGCAGAGCGCCGCTCTGCCTGCCTCTACAAAATCTGCGGGTGGCACTGCAACCACAGCCAGGCACAGAGAGGGGGCCTCGGGGGCTAAAAAGACAGCTAAAACCACAGGCAAGGCAGGCTCATCCTCACAAGCTAAAGCTAACCCTCGGAGCACTAACAACACTAGTCACGGGACTGGTAAGTTCAGCTAGGTGGGGTCGGAGCCAGTTTGCCTGTCGATGTTCTTGCCTGCCACCCTGCATGGAAAGTGTGCGTGCATCACTGTTTCCATTACTGCAGCCGTCTCCACCTGTAGAATATGACTTCACGTACACTGTCTCTCATGTATTTGTAGTTACGTGAAGGTTTCTGTCTGCATAGTGTCCTTCCCATTAGACGGGATTTCCTGTCAAGTAACTGTACAAAGTGTTTCAGTTATGATCTCACCGTCTCTCTTCTTAGAAAGTAGAAGTGAAGATGTGTTTGTTGAACAGAGTGTGTGAGAATACGTTTGTTTGTGTGTATAAAAAAAGAAAAGAGAGAAGACGATTTAACATGAGGTATGAAATGAGTTCCTACAGGTTTGTGGTTTTGATTGATGGCATGATATTAAGGCATGAATATCACCCTCTGTGTTTGTCTGTCTGTACACGTCTTTCTGTGTTTATGTGCACACCGAATCGACATTGTGAGGACATTATGGATGGTTGTGAGACCTTCGAAGAGTGGTTTAATGAGGTCAATGAGTGTCTTCACAACTATATAAATACCAGCATACAGTAGGCGGGCATGTGTGTGTACTTGTTTAGCCTCCAGCACAGTGAGACTAAGAATATCAGAGCCCAGCATACTGCATGTGATGTCTTATCTGAAGGTCTGGGTGGACTTTATTTGTTACTGAATTTATGGTACCAAAGTAGTTTCATTAGTGTCTAATCATCCACACACAAAGAAGTTCATAAACAGTCCGATGTCAATGTTAGTTTAGGTCTTTTTGTTGCAGAAATGTGTTAAATATATGATTAGAAATATTTTTTATAAAAATAAAATTGTATGCTGTTCTAAGAGAGCATTTGAATTATGGAATTCCTACTGTATATAATGCAGATTATGGCGGACGTGATTACTATTATGAATTCATCGGTACAGAAAAGGAAATCTGAATTGGTGAATTAGAGATGGACATTTTTACAGTTTTATAATCTTAAGATTAAGATTAATTTGAAATATAATCAGTAGGCTTTATGATAGTTTAAGTCATTGAAGCCTTTATTTTGTGCAGCCAAGTCCAACCACACTTTGTTTTCATGAAGGTGTACCCTAACTTGACAAAATAGCAGTAGCCAATCCGATAGCCTCATTTAAAACCACTATACATTTAGCTAAAGCAGTAATGTCAGTGATCAATAATACACACAGCTGCTGTACACAAGAGCCACAAAAGTCACTTTGGACTGTACGGATGCTGGTCTGGCCTTCACTACAGTGCAGGTTTAAGTTCTCGTTTCTATGCTGAGGAGTTGAAAGCGAGTGCGTTATTCCCTCAGAGACTTGTTTTCTCTATTAAAAATATTAAAATGATGAACTGTATAGTTCATCTAAGCATGTGAGTTAGATTTTACAGTAAATATTAGTACAGAATTTGTATAGACTGAACGACTGTTCACGCCTACAGACATTTGAGAGTCTTTGTTTATGTAACGGGCATGTCTACAGGCTGTGGGAGGATACTGGAGCACCTGGGGGAAAGAGTTTTACTGTGTGTCTTTCCCTTCTCACTTTTTCTTGCTTCTGCTTCTTCTCAGCCAAATCCTCTCATCCAAAGAAGACAGGAGGCACAGCAAAAACCACCTCCACTCCCACCTCCACCTCCACCCCTCGCCCTCGTTCTAAGGATGCAGGCGGTGCGGCACAGTCTGACGGGAGAGATACAACCAAACGGAAATCGGATGCTCCCACCTCTTCTTCAGGAACTCTAAAGGTTTCCACAGAGACTCCTAGCCAGCCTGCAGACTCTAAAACCTTGCCCCTTTCTTCTGACTCCAAGCCTGCCTCATCTAAAGCCTCCGGCAATGGGGCAGAGAGAGCTCAGGCTACTTCTCAGTCTGCTTCCAATACCCCTGCTGCAGGTGAGGAGACCAAAAACGGTATGGCTCCTGAACCTACAGGTCAGTCTCCCCATATCAACAATGTTACAGAGGAGACGTCCTTCACAGAGGGAGAGACAGACAACACATCACAGGGAGACAAGCAGGAGAGAACAAGAAGGGAGGGAGGACAAGAAGAAAAGAAGAAGGGAGAAACAGAGTCTGCTGTGCAGAACAGCCCGAGGTATCTACTTAGGATGTGGTGAAACATTCCTTATGTTTGCCTTCTCCTCGTGTCATTCTTCTATTTGTAAAGTACACTGCATAAGTACACAGTAGTCTTACTGGAGTCACACGATAAGTGCAGAAAGTATTTAAGCAATGAGTTGTCTGTAATTTGATCTATCTAAGTGTGTGCATTAATGTAATATATTGTATGTGCTTACACTATTTTGATTTTCACTCTCAGGTCAGCGGAGAACAAAGCTGAGAAGCCACAGGGCCTGAGTGTCAAAACAGAGAACGCTGAGGTGACGGTGATCCCAGATAGGCCGAGAGACAGTCAAACTAGTGACTCTGACTCTGACGGACCAATCCTGTATCGGGATGAAGAGGAGGAAGAGGAGGAAGACGAGTACACAAACAGTATGGCATTAGTCTTTTTGTTTTATATTTAATATACTGAAAATAATGTGAGGTGATGTTGAGTTTGAGGGGGATGAAGCTGACAATGCAGCTGACAGCTTGTGAAGTCTTCATCAGTGTTTCCGTCAAACTGATCTTCATTATTTCTGACATTTATCAGTTTGTGGGCTCTGTACAATCACAGATGGAAAGTTCCAGCATAGGATTGCATCATGTCACAGGAGATGTATCATCACCGAACGCTTGCAGGAACACATTGAACTTTTATTGCCGCTGAGTTCTGCAGCAGTCATCACGTGTCACGATGTAATGGAAAGGGCAGCCCACAGCTGAGATAGTTCACTGAAGCTATTCACTTTACAGTGGTTGTGCATTTCAGACATTTCAGCTTGGTGCAGTTGTCATGGAGACAAAGTCAGACAAAGTCTTTTTGATATGACTGTCAAATGAGGCACAACACACTGACATGCAGTAGGTGTGTTTGTAAACTGTCATTTGAGTTTTTCATGCTCTTACCAGCCAAAGAACATTCAGAGGAGATCTCAGGGCACCTACACATTTTTTACTAATGCAACAGACGGAGTACAGATAATTATTGCGGTCTCCTGCTCGTTACCTGCTGTTAAAACTGACATATGAAAGGTCTGATTCATAGATTTCTCCAACACCTTCGTGTTTGTCACCTGCTGTATCCATGAGATGTCATGGTGTTCTATTTAAGCCTAATTTGCTGATCTTCTTGGAGGTTGTTTCAAGGCCTTAATAAGCCTACAACTTGTTTTTCCCTGTTCCAGGCTCCCTGGCCAGCAAGATCCGTCGACGAGACACCCTGAACATCAAGCTGGGGAACCGACCCAGCAAGAAAGAGCTGGAGGAGAAAAACATTTTGCCACGAAGCTCTGAAACAGAGAGACACGAGCTACGCCAGCAGATAGGCTGCAAACTAGTCAGGTACGCACATCTAGACGCACATGCTCTGCATTCTACGAATACGTAGCTAGGTGTGAATTTTCATGACAGATTTGGCTGCGATTGTTCGTTAGGTTTTGGTCTAGTTGTGGGTGTTGTGCTAGTACAAATGATGCACAGGAGAGAATCTGTGCTGAAGTTTAGTTTATTGGTTTGACCAGATGAGGCAGAAAGCCCAGTGCTTTGGACTAACAACAAAAGAAAAGGTGTAAAATAAAAAAAAAGAGAGAGGTGTGAGAACATTGATTTCTCTTTTCAGGCGTCTGAGCCAAAGACCCACCACAGAGGAACTGGAGCAGAGAAACATCCTCAAGCGTAAGTGAAGTACGGTTCAAAACCGAGGCGCCATCTCTGTGCCGTACCATGTTTGAAACTTTAATAGTAACTTTCTAATTCTAACAACATCAAGAATCAATATGGATGCAGAGAATAATGTTCTCTTGTAATCGGCTGCTGCCAGACTGATCCTGATGATCTGATCTAAAGTGATGTGACCCTGTGTGTCTCACTAATCAGATAAATCAGACAGATATGTCTGTCTAGATTATGAGTTACTGTCCTTTGGAAGCTTTACATCTCCTACAATGAACTGACGCGCTTGATCACGCTCAGGTCTTTTATTATTGTAAAGGTTTTGCATCAGATCATGATTGTGAAAGTAATTGTGTAATATGTGTTGAAGTAGTGACAAATAATTCCAGTGATGCTGATCTATTAATATATTGTGTGATACTGTGTGTTATAGTGTAACACACAGCCTTACATAAGGCAGGCAAAATGAATCCAGCTTTTGATGTGTAAAGCACAAAGTTCAGGCACATATTTCTTCTGTGGTTTTACATGTATGAGGAAATACAGTAAGAAAGAATGAGTCTAACACAGTAATTGACTGGTTGATGTGCTGTGAATCCCAGACAGCTCATATTTCGATTATTGATGGGACCAGTAAGGGTTAAGGAGTTAACCAGCGTGTGCAGCGTGGCTGCACAATATTGTAAATCTGTTAATACAGTATAACAATATTTATTCTACATCATAGATGCTGCCCATATGATTAATTTCATCACCAGACAACATCGAACATTATAATTTCCTGTTTTCGTTTTATTTATGTTAAGGCAGTGGCACCTCTACGTAGCCGTGAACACTTTTAATATGATGATGAATCACATCTCCTAGTTTTAAATAGAGAGCAGAAGCTTGTTGCTGCAACAGTAGGTGTGAAATGACTCTGGTTTTCTGCATTTAGAAAAGAATGAAGCCGAGGAACAAGAAGCCAAGCAAGAGATTAAAAGGAGACTCTCTAGAAAGGTACTGTAAGCACCAACCACACACACACACACACACACACACACAAACACACACACACATATTGGAGACAACGAAATAGGCAAAGTCTAAATTTAGCTGCTAATGTTTTGCTCCACCTTATGAGTCATGATAGGAGGTAGAAAAGATGCTTTGTGTGGTGAAATGCGCCATCTAGTGGACACGGAAGGAACTGAAGACTAAGACTAAGGCATGTACAACATGTTAGATTTTAATTTAACTCTCTTCTCTCCCTCCCTTCTCTTTTTCTCTTAGCTGAGTGTGAGGCCTACAGTGGCAGAGCTTGTCGCTCGCAGGATCCTGCGTTTTAATGAGTATGTGGAAGTAACGGATGCCAAGGACTATGACCGGAGGGCAGACAAACCCTGGACCCGGCTTACTCCTGCTGATAAGGTACTACAGCTAATACCCCTCATTAGTAATTGATGACGGGAGAGATACGACCTGATTTTTAGTTTCGACCATTTATCAGTTTTGCTTGTTGGTGTTAAATTTATACAATGAACTCTGTGTCAATCTGGAATAATTTGACTAAGATGCCCTTAAAGCTTGAAGTATGTTACATGACTTAAAGCCTTTGGTCACCTAAAGCGCCCTATAGCTTCTAGTACAACAGCGAGGTCGGGCACGGATGTTGGCTAATAAGATGTTGGATGTTGGCTCTCAGCTGATGTTCCAGGGTTGGGTGTCAGGGCTGTGTGAGGGATTGTTGAGTTATTGTACAACAAACTCAGTTAAACTTATTTTTATGCCACTTGATTGGGGCAAAGGGACATTGTCATGCTGAAAGAGGAAAAAGGCTTTCTGCAAATTGTCGTTTAGTACGTGAAAAGTGAAATAATAATATGCATCATTTATATATACTAATAGAAAGTATAGAATTACATGTATGTACCAGCTCTACTGTACAAATGTCTTAATGTCTTAAGAGGAACCTCCCTGTAAAAGGAGAAAGGTTTTCTGGGTGTGTTTGAGGGTAGATTCTATGTCAAGCCTGCCCTCTGCTGTTGGTGTTTAAAGCTACACATTAACACTGAACCCTTTGATTCACACGTACCAGCCTCAACATTAAAATCACAAGTGTGGTGGGCAGGACTCTGTCTGTGGGTATGAAGTCCCGTATAAGTATCTAATGTACTGTAAGTTGTGAATAGTTGAACCTGCCCTCAAGCACCTTCAGATTTCAGCTGATTTAACACGTGGTGTGTGTGTGTATGTGTGTGTGTGCGCGTCTTCTGTCCCTCAGGCTGCTATCCGCAAGGAGCTGAATGAGTTTAAGAGCCGAGAGATGGAGGTTCATGAAGACAGCAAACAGTTCACCAGGTACCCCACCTGTCACTATTGATAACTTGTGTCTCATCAGTAATTGATCATCATAAAGACTGCTGGTTGTTTGCTCACTGTGCCACTCATTTATATTGTTCGGGGCCCCCAAAGCAATTTCCTCTAGTTAGATTAAAGTAATTTCATATGTTAATTCACTTCACGCCAGTTGGTGCAGTGTAAATGTTATTAGAGCTGTGCAATTTAATGTTATATATAGTTTCCCCTAAAAGTATTAAGATAGTGTTTTGCTTTGTACTAAAGATATACAGTAAATGCCGGTTACAGCAGTGATAGGAGACGTAATTTGAATTGTGACTTCATTTTTATATTTCATGAACTAATCCTGGGTATTTGTGCTTTCAGATTCCATCGGCCCTAAGCGCTGTGACTGCCAGCCCACAGCTCCCAGCCCTCCACACACCTCAGTGCACAGCTTGGTCCACTTTGCGTTGGGATCCTCTTGCTCCCGATGATATGTACTTATGTGTATCGTTGTGTGTATCGGTGTGTCGTAATGCCTTGACCATCCATGGGCAGCAGTGGGACATTTGTACATATCTACAGTCAGATGGTGGTGTCTATAGTGCTCTGATTACGACCATTTATTTATTGTAGATGTCCAGAATCTACTGGAAAATTATGATTTTTTTTGTTTGTTTGTTTATTTGTTTGTTTGTTTGTATTGAGGGGCTCTGGAGAGGAAAAATGGGCCAAATTCCCCTTTCCCTAGTGAATGTGGCTCTCGTGCACTATCGAGGTTGTGTACTTGCCAAGGTTTGCCTTGTCATAAACTTCCAAATGGCCATATACGGACATCCTCCTAGAGCAGGAAATGAGGCTGATTGGACGGTTATGTGCTGATGTCAGTGCCTATGTCATAGATCAGAGGGGAGGACAGGCCGTTGGTTCGGTTCTCCTGTGGCGTCTGAGCTGAATCAGAAATACTGCAGTTTTCAGACATGTTTAAAGTAATTTGCCACTAGAGGGCGTTGTATCACCAGAGTTATGGCCTATAAGGATGGAGATGTGTATGTAGATAATAAATAAACTGTGAGTGTTTTATTTAGAGCTGCTGAAGCTGAAGGGCTGTTGGGCACCTGAGGCTTTAATAGTGAAGTGCAATGGCAAATCTCTCCAATTCCAATCCCTCAGCACTCTGTCTGATGATACATGATGGTCCTGTACCAACATGTATCCAGTGTGGAGTTATTAAGTGCAAGCCTTTGATCAAAGTGTTGGAGTTGCAGCTAAGTGGATCTATTTTCCAGCTTTCTCAGTTTTCTGATTTCGGCTTTTGGCTGGAGCTCTTACTCAGAGTGACGTGGCAGACTCCTTTTTAAATAATGAGCAGACATTGAGGGTTTCAGCACTGAAGCAAGCGAGTGCGCTACTGAAGCAGCGGAGAAGTACTTTTCTGTTGGCCTGATATAGACTGTATGTCACGGCAGAGCTGGTGATAAGTGCCCCTTTTACACTTTGCCTAACATGCTCCTTGAATCCAGTCGAAATGGTTTTATCAGCACACAGTTTGATCAGTAGCCACTTAATTGAAAGGACCTGATTAACTGTAGGTACATTAATTAATAATATTTGATAAGAGAGCAGCAGCAACAACAACATTATCATTTAACTATTTCAGCTACTTTTAATGAAATGCTGAATACACCTTTCAGGTGGGAAGTTGTGGCCCTTTGTTCTCGTACATTATATTAAACTGAAAACCTTCAGAATTTAATCAGGTTATTTAAATTTTAAAGAAGCTTTTTTAATTGAAATTGTACTGTGTCAAAGTCACGACCTTACAGTATATTTTAACAGGCATTTTTTCAATATTCTCCATCTCATTGTGACGTGAGAATATTAACAGCACTCAGCTAAACTTTAATTGAATTAATTTTACACACAGAAGCGACCTTTTCATCTTGAAAATATCAAACTAATATTTTAATATACCACATTAGACAAAATTAAAACATTGGCATATGTTCAGTAAGTGGTTGTGAAACAGCATGCAGTATTTCATAGCCAACTTTGTATAATTTGTATTTTGTGCATGCTAAATACAAATAGATAGATAGAAGTTGTACGATAACTTAAGTACATTCAGGAGGATTTGGCTTTGTTTACCAGTGCAGACAGGCTGAGGTATGTGTGTGCTGATTTTAGGTTTGATCACTATTCATCTTGGCTGTAGTCACAGATTTTCTGTCAGATGCTCTGTCAAGACAAAATCCAAGCACTCAAGATGCATGTTAATGCAAAAAAAAAAGGGGGAAACCGTGCTTTGTCTTTGTGTGAATGTCAGAATGTTTGGCTGAGCTTTCAGAAAAGGAAACTTCAGAAAAGTCAGAGTTTAAAGGATCCACACTTACGTATAAGACGAAGCTGGAACAGGAAATAAACAAACGGCTTACTCATTGATGTGGATGCTTGTCTAAAATCATACAAGAACATTAGTTACTTTCCCTCCTGAGCATATTTGGACTAGAAAGGAAATGTTTGCTCACAAGTGATTGACAGATGAAGCCTGCTGACGTCCAAAGGCTTGCTCTCTCATAATAGATCTCCAGCCTCCACAACACTCGTCAATCTTAGGAATAGTAACTGAAAAGGACAGATTTATTGTTTCTGTTATTTTGTGCAGAGGATGTACATAAAAGGATGTACAGTGATGGAGGAGCACCGACAGTATTCCTTATGTTAATGTTTATGTTGTTATATAGTGATTCTTTTGTACAGAATGTATATCGAGCATGTGCATACATCAAAATGAATTTTACTACCAATATGATACAATACAACTTTCATGTGAATGTTTTAAGGTCTGATTTTAGTTCTTATTTTTATAATTCCCCGGACACTGATGATAAAATGAACAGTGCAGCATACATGAAGGTGCGGTGCTGTTTTTACGCAGCATGTCAAGCACAGTATGTTGAATAACTGACGTGTATTTACTGAACCAAACCTGCCTGTTTACTAAACAAACAATGCATATTAAGACGTTTTTAGCCGGTGATGAATTTCTTCTTGGTTGTTTCATTCCACCTTGATTTTAACTGATTTTAAAGGCAGCAGGTGGGAAAGAGCAGATATTCCATTGATAGTGATTCAATTTAAAAGCAAATTATAAATCCTCTCTGGACCTCAGGTTTATTTTGTCTGATAGTTTACCCTGCACAACTAGAAAAATATCAGGATGCAACTTAAAACTTTGACATAATTACATTAATAGCATACTCACAATGTGCATTTTATTTAATTAGGTCAACATGAGTGTGATTAGTTGCATGTAGTGTGAAATGAGCACCTATGAAAGTTAAACCAGATGAAGCACTGGAAACACTTTATTTTAATCTGATGTATTTAGCAGTTGTAAGCAGTATAGTGTCAATAAGTTAATGCTTATGCAGCAGGAAGTAGATATACTGATATTTTAAAGTGTTTATTAATGTGTTTCTTAACAAGTCTTAAGTCTTTAAGCATCTACTGTTGTTGTTGAATGTCCAGTAGCATAATACATCATAAGCAGGATTGTCATTGTAGTAAATATACTGCTTATAAATGCTAAATACAGAGGTTAATATAAAGTGGTAACTAATAAGAAATCTATTTCTACAATAAGAAAATAGAAATCATGACCCTGGTCTGGACTATTATGATATTTGTATTTTCCTTTTCTTCAACACTGATAATTCCAGATTTGGCTGCAGTATCTATCTGATGGTTTTACCACAGCCTATTTCATCTCACGCTAAATGGAACCACAAAATCTTCAGGGAATAAGACCAAGAGTAGCTTTAAATGTTGTAACACACCCAATAATTCATGGGTAGCTCAGAACATCACTGTCCCACATGCAGTCACATTTAAAAAGCATTTCTTTAAAATGCGCATAGAGTCAGTTTAGAATATTTGCAGCCTCTTTGACACTCGCTTCTTCCGATATCTACTTATTTTCAATGCTGGAGAAGATGTTTACATGTGAGAATGTCAGCTGTAGTAATGGTGCTTAAGACTTCCTTTATCCCTTTTCTAAGATGTCACACTTTGCTCTGGGATTCTCGCGTGTCAGTCACTCGTACTATAAACCCTCCACCTTTAAATGCAGTGAATGTTGTTGAAATGCAGTGATGTTTTGTTATTTCTTTTTCAAGCACTTTTTTTTTTTAAAGGTTGATCTTCAAACTCATAGAATGATGTCGTATATCCCAAAAACGCTACTGTTACATCCAAACTGTGTATATTGTTTTTGTATATAAAGGATCATTGGAAAATATTTTGTCATCCTCTTTTTTTCCTCTTGCTTTTCTCTTTTCCTAACTATAGATCCACATAACATACAGTTTTTGCACTTGCTGATAGCATGTAACACCTCCACCCCGCTTCTCTTCTTTTCTCATTAGATCATTGCTGGCTGCACGACTCTGAGCTAGTTTTAGGAGGCAGATATTTCTTCTTGAAAGCCGTATTACCCAATTCATTATTCCCAGACACGAAGAGCAAGACACATAGTCTCAGTAGGCTTTTATTTTTAAATACTTTACATTATTCCTTGCAGATTTCCCGAACTAATTAGGAAATGATCCAGATTTTTGCCAAGGGGTTAAAAAGCACTGGAAATTGGAAAATGTACAACCTAGCAGGTTGAAGGCCTCAATTGGCACCAATTAGTGCCAATTAAAGCTTTCTGGGATATTAGAAAAGAAATGAAGAAAGCTTTTCTCATCAACTCAATTTAGTGCCGTAAATTAGAAAAACTATTGGTGATGACAGTGTCATTACTCTGAGAAGTGTTGTACTCTGCTTACAAAAGAACAATTTGGCAAAAAGTGAGGTGATAGACAATTTCTATTAGCCATGATAGCCGCGTGGTTCATAGTGCATGGGTGAGTGGGTCACCTACTTTGGTCCACACAGTTGTGACTCCTCTATTGCCACCATGAGGTTGATTTTGTTTTTGGCTGGAATGCCTCAAAATCAATTGTCATGAAAGTTAGTACAGACATTCACAATGAACCTCCATGTTTCTTCTCTTTCTGTGACTTAATACCAACAGATGTAATGAATTCTCATTAGACTGAGCTGTACTTTGAATCAAAGCGATGTCTCAAATGACTCCTTTACACTGAAGCTTCTCTTCCTCTCTTTCCAAGCTTGTAGCTCAGTTGACCAGAAATAAAACTAAGTGCACAGGACTCACGGTCTAATCCAATTCTTTGCATGCAATAATAAATCAGTTTAATCTAACACAATCAAAATAAGACACTTCCAGTAACTCTAATAGCTGCTTTCCTAGATAAACAGTCAATATCTTTGATCTACTACACTATCTGACAAACACAGGAGTCTGTGATAAACTGCATTGCTCGACAGGGCCATTAAAACTTCATCTTGCCAAATAGATTTTTAATAAATGTTCCTGATGAATGTCGATGCTATTTGCGCTGTGATGGTACATGACCTGCTTGCTTGCACATACAGATATTATGCATATCATCATTTTGTATGTGCTGCAAACATCTCAAGCAAGTGTGTCTTTTGATTTGTGTGGGAGATTTCTGTGTGAATGACTATTAAAGTGTCACATTTCAGCTGCATCTAGTCATCTGGAGTAGGAGCCCTCGATGCTTTTAAAGAGGATGGGGATGTAATGGAGTCACTGTGTGAGAAGTAGAGGTTGAAGCAAACATGGGACACGGAGACTGAGAAAGAAATTGTGGTGACAGAGATGGTAAAAAAAAATGAGAACGAGTCCAAGGAAATTAATCTCCACTGAGGCTTCTGTTCAACTTTAAAGTCCTTCTGTTATATCCTGCTGGCTTTGGAATTTATTTGACAACACGTATGTGCTACAGCATGACCTCTATGACAGGTAGGTTGTAAGCTGAAATTTTCAATTTGCTCAAGAAGCACACCCACTTGTCGACTTTGCAGCTCCCTTGTTTGATATACTATAAATACGTCCACTGTTCTGACAGTGGTGATAATTGGTTTTATAGGGCAAAGACGAGCAGCAAGGTAACTGTAGCAGCTGGTGCTGGTATCTCAAAGATGCCCTTCTGGACCACAGCAATCATAAACCTTCTGTTGTCTGTCTCTCTCTCTCTCACACACACATGTACACACACATCTTCTGTCACCTGAGAGCCTGAAGTTCAATCTTAAATCTATAGTGAGGATTTACCTCCGAAAACTTTCCTCTTAATAGCCACACACACACACACACACACACACACGGTATCCATGTTAATGAGGTTTCCCAGGCAGGATGGGAAGGCAGTTTTGTCCTTGGCACGCTGCCTGGAAGTCTTTGCCATAATGGAGCTCTACAACTCATTGGGAAAAGGCTGGATATTAATCAATAGACCCTGAAGTGACAAAAAGTTTGATTATTAGAGATTTATCCCAACCACTGCTCAGATTACCTCCATTCTGAAAGGTTATAACAGATTGACAAAGTAGGTAAAAAGTCAAATAAAAAGATCAGCCAAACTTTTCATGTTCTGTGCTCAGGAGTTTTCTGAAGAGGTGATTGAAAAGCAAGTGGAGCATTTTATTTAAAAAAGATTCCTGTTACAATAAAAATGATATTAGGGTGAACTTGTATAACACAAAACTTCCAGTATTTCAGACATTTCCAGACACAGCTTTTAGTCACAAAGGTTCAGCATTCTTTACCTTTTATCGTCTAAGTGCCATTATGCCTCAGGATTTCTGTTGCATTTAGTTATTAAAAAAACATCATGCAGGCACGTCCTTCACTCAAAATATTCATGTGCTGCAGAGTCATTACTTGTGTGTTTTATCTCGGATGTTTCCACTTCACTAGAGAGCCAATCTGAGCAGCAAAGATGGAGGAAGAAAGAAGGAGCAGGAGGGAGTGATGAGGTGTGGAAGGGGGTGTAAGCAGAAAACAAGTCGAGAGCGAGGAGTTTAGTGGAGGGGAACAAGGAAGAAGAAGAGGTAACGAAGATATAAAAATAGAACAGGTGGGTGGCATAGAAGGGCAAAGATAATTGGATTGTGGGAGAATTTATGTTTGATGAAGGTGAATGTGCTTCTTCAACCTTTTCACTATTTAGTTGAGCTCAGATGACCGGCCACACGAGACGCTCACTTCAGCATTAAAGTCACAGAAAAGCTTGCCTTTAACTGTGAAAACAAGCACTGATGCCAGTGCAGTTTCCAGTCTTGCTATAGCTTTTAAAGGATTAAAACACTGCAGGATCCCGAATGTTCTCTGAGGTGATTTGATAGTGAGCTATCATGTGCGATTAGGCCAGTTCAGTGGGTGATGTGCTGTAGGATGTTCAAGTGGACCTGGACCTTACTGCACTTTGCACCAATGTGATGGCACCTCACTATCGACGGAGAGTCAGCACGATTGAACTGCTTCCAATGGAGCTGAACTTTATTTCCTCTGGAGGTTTCAGGTTGAGTAACTCTGGAGATTAGAAAAATAAAGGGAAATGAGGTGAGGAAAAAGTTCTGCATAGCCCAGATGATTATTCTATGCACTAAAATGACTAAATGGAAATAACTGTTTAAAATGATGTAGTCCCTTAAAAGCAAACCAAGAAACACAACACACACAGGACTTCATTCACTTATAGGATATATGTGCAAAAAGGACTTGATTATCAGACCTAATTTTCTATTTGGGTCATAACATTGAGAACCAAGTTGAACCATCTGGTCAACATCTGCAGGGATGGATAGGGCCTTTTTGTGTGTTGAGTCAAATTATGTTTTTATTATGTACAGTATCACAACATTAATCCTACATACAACTTAATAAAATTGCAAGTGTAAAAAAATAGTTAAATAAAAAGATTTTATATAGCAATATAGATTTTATATTCTTGTTCCAAAAAAAGCCTTACTGTGTGTGTGTGTGTGTGTGTGTGTGTGTGTGTGTGTGTGTGTGTGTGTGTGTGTGTGTGTGTGTGTGTGTGTGTGTGTGCTGGCAGAAGGAATAAACAAGAAAAAACAAGCTGTGGCTGAGGTGATGCTGATGGTTGCCTATCCAATCATTTCTTCTGTCTGCTGGTGATTTTCCATTCACACTTCACACAATACAGATTGTCTTTGGTAAAAGAACAAAAACATGTTCTGATGAGACTTTTCTCACAGCACATCAGTGGTTTTCAAGTACACAAGCTTTCTATTGCATAAGGTGAGACCATGAGACCAGGTGCATCATCACAAACATAGGACAGAGAGAACATTTAAAAATGTAATAAATATTCCAGAATAATGTGATGTGAGAACCTCAGAAGCTGTTAAGTCCACCCGCCTGCAAGATTTATAACTGTACTATTAACAAAAGGTGAGTCTGCATCCACTAAAGCAGCTGGAAACTGAGAACAGATCTACTTGTGTCTTTGTGTTTCAGAGAGTACAAGTAAGCACAAGTACATGTGAGTGTTTACTGTGTGTATGTGTGCGTGTGTGATGGCACATTGACAGACCTCATGTTGGTTTCACGCCTGACTTGGCAGTGGCGTCTCCACGACTCTCACAGTCAGGACAGATGGCAAGGACTTACCCCCCTAAGAACCCCTTCGACACACACACACACACACACACACACACCCACACCCAGACGTGATGCACAACACGGTGAACTTCCTTGGCACCCCCTGACTCGTCTTTTCAATCCAACAATGAGTAATGCCTGGCAGCCTCTTCCACCAAGTGTCTGTGTGCGCGTGTCAAGTCGGCTGGCAGTGTGCTTTGATAAGTCATCTGACGTCAACCAGTCAAACCCCAGCGCCTGCTGCTCCTTTCTGCTCACACATCTCAGTGTCCCTGCTGCCCTCCTCACTAGAAATAAGAGATTTGTACCCGCTGCAGCTTCAAAAATCTATTCTACTTAAACCACCACAAGGCAATTTGCATTATAAAACACCTTTTCGTGACTAGTAGCTTATTAAACTGAATCTCCTGATCAAGGGCACTGATTGAAATTCAACACTAGAATAATTTCTTTAATGTCTATCCTGAGGTGTGTTTCAGCTTGAGAAGTTAATTTGCACTCTGCAATCTAATTGCACTTAGATACAGCACATTAGTTATGAGAAACCTCTTTGAATTATTTACTTAGTTTTTTTCATTGATCTCAATGACAAACTAACAGAGAGAGCACATTTTTAACACATGCAAATGTGATCATGTACTTGACAATCTAACAAAATAAGGTTCAGTATATCAGTCTGTGTGTGTTTAAACCATTCACAGATGATCTGTGTGCACTCAAATGTCTGGATGGACAACATGTGTCTGTGTGATGCACATGTAGGTGGACAATAGTTTGTTGATTCTGCAAGGCCAAACAAATGTTAGTTGCATGTACAGCACTGTGCAAAAGATCCATTACACCAGTGTCTGATATTTCCCAAATTTCCCGGCCTGTTGGCTGTTGGTTGCATGCAGATCTTCATTCCTCAGGAGTCTAAGCCTATTCATCTCCTTGTTTTCGCTTGCTTCTTGTGCGTCTTTGATTTGTTCTTTTTTCCCCTGTTGAACGGTGATACAATACACATATGCACACCCAATTCAGAAACACTCAACTTACATCTGTTGTGTCAGAAAACCTGAGTTAGTAGGTTAACAATATCTAAAATGATAGGTGTTAAAACCTGCTGTAGCACTAAATAGAGAATATATTTTGCTGGTTTTACTTTACATTGTTGCTACTATTCTGAATACGGACTCTATGATAAACTAATACCTACCAAATATAAGACAATGTAAACACAATCACGATGTACAGATGCCAATAAAGAGAAGAACATTTTAATTCAATGAAAAAAACAGAGTATAACTATCAGTTAAAGCAAACACTTGAAAGATGAAAGAGCATAACTTTGTACATGGTTCTATTATCTTCTCTAAACATGACACTCTTCTGATTCTCCTTTTTGCTGTCAGAATAATGTGAAGATGAGGAAATGTTTCCCAGTAGTCCAGGTGTAAAAGTGTATCTGTGACAGAATATTAAACTGAATGTGCAACAAAAATGATCACGTTATAAAAACATATCCAAGGCTCCAGTCAGTGTAATCTAGGCATCATCGGGTTTGTCTGCCGGCGGTCCGCATGGCTGAAGCATCTTCTCCATCAGGTTAAAACGGACACGGGCTTTGCTCTCGTTCTCAGCGACGGAGAAGTAGTTGAGCAGGTCAAAATGTCCCATGTAGGAGCAGTAAGAGTCTCTGTGCTGGTTCACCAACCACTCCCATTTGCTGGTGTCGGCGTGTCCTGTGCCGATGTACTTCGATTGTAGATGCTCCAGCTGACTATGGATGTTGTATCTATCAGTCATTGTGGATGAGATGAGAGTCCTGAGGCTCTGGACAGAGAAGGAAGAAAAAAAGAGAGAATGTAGCTTAAGTGAAGCTAAGAAGGATTCATGCTGAGAAAGATATGAGAGCTATTTTCAATGCTGCTGCTATCTATTCATCAACAACAACATGTATGATTAGTTTTAGTTAAAATTAACCATTTTATCTGCGTTTAAATCGTTTACTTTTACTACTTAAAAGTAAACAGTTCACTCGGTTTGGATCTTAGCATGCTAACTTTAAGCAGTTATCTGGCTAACAAAAACGTGAGATTAGCTAGCTCATGCTAGCTCAATAAAAGTCCCCCAAACCACAGCTTTAAGCGTCAGTTTCCGTTAAATAGAACCGTCTTAGTGAGCAAATAACTGTAAAGAACGTACTTACTACTTATTTGATGAAACGTAGAGAGTTCAAGAAGATAAACAATAAAGACTTATCTTCCTTCGCACTTCGGTCTTTAATGGCGTAGCGACGACTTCCGGTATGGTCCCCTTCTAAAACAAACCGGGTAGAAACGAAAGCTGTAACTATTTGTTCTCTCTCCAATTACACTGCGCGTTAACCTTTAATCAGGTTTAAAATAAAAGCGCAGCAATTCACACTGTGATATATAATAAATTATATGCATATTTGTACACCATAGCAAACAAACCGATTTCAAACAAATTATTAAACATTTACTGAAAGTACATGAAGAGTCTTGATGAAAACAGCAGAGAGAAAAAGTTCAACCTGAAAATCATATAAAGGGCAGTTTCATTTGTTTTTGCTTGGCTGGCCCTCCGGCTCTGCCTCACAGGAAACTTAATATTTTGCTGCTTCTATGGCAATCTAGGCACTTGATACTGCATTTACTGTAGCTCGGCTGCAATCAGTTTAGTGCTAACCAAGATATAATACTAGCTGTCTGAGGCTTATGTGTTGTTAATACAATTCTAGGTATTTGTGACCTCAGCACTCTGTGCACTACTCCATTTACATCCATCTAATTATAATGGTAACATTTTTAACAGGTAACAGTAATATTATATTTACCATGTTCATCATCTTAGTTTTACACTTTAGTAATAGTGTGATTAAATTAGCATATGAATGTATCACAGCTAAATTCATTTGAATTCATCCTCTGTGAATAAATATCTGCCCCAAATTTCATTTCTGAGGCATTTCAGTCAAAACCAAAAATGTAAATCCCATAATGACACCATAGTAATGTAATATTCAATTTAAACTTCAATGTTTGTGACAAAAAATGTATAGAATGTATAGGCAATGAAATAGAAATAGGTTTAAAAATAATCATGTCTGGACCAAGCTGGGTCCTGTGGCTGTCTGTTCTCGAAGGCACTGTATTTGAATCTCACTCTTTTTGTCAAGACTATACCTAACGTGCCAAACACAAACCTTTAAGAATATTCCTCATTTTACTAAGATAATTTTTATTGTACTTCTCCAAATAGGAGCATTCATTTTGATAGAGCAGAGTGGTTAATCTTATTTATAGTAACTTATGGAGGCCTTCATCCCTAAGGCCCTTTAAACAAAAAGCTGCAACAGTTTCAGGCTATTTAATTGATCTGAAATCACATAAACTGTTGAACTGGAAGTCTCCCATGTGTTGAATATGTGTTTTGTTGCCCAGACCTAATTTCAAGTTTCAGTCCCTTGATAGAAACACTTTGGATAATTACTTCACTTTTGCACAGTCAGGTTCATTTTCAGTTTTTTTTTTTGTTTGTTTGTTTCATTTTTATTATTAATAGCAACTCCCATTTGGTGTTGGTGTTTTTAGATTAGACACAGCAGAGAAAATTGTGGAGCGAGAACAGTAGTACTATTACAAAAGTCATTGTAATAGTAGAGCTAAACACAACACACTTCATCCCGTTATATACCATCAGATAAACAGTGGCAGGAAAAAAAAACAAGAAATTCCAAAAGGTTCACATAGTTTTTCTTGCCACTGTGTGTCTATAAATCCATCAGACATAAAAATCCTTCAACTTTTTCCTCGTTAATGTTACTTGTTACTGTTATGTTTTATCCCTACTAAAGCCAGTTTTGGCAATTTGTACATGGAAAATTGACTTCAGCTTGTATTTCCCACCAGGCACACAGGGAGAAAATTGCCTGAGCATATACAAGTTAAGATACACATGGGAAAGGGTCTGAATTGTCTGTAGGTGACAGAGGTATATTTTCTGCTGTTGTGTTGCGATGAATATAAATAACCTACTATATGGAAGTAGAGAAAATTAAACCAGTGTGATCAAGAGGCATACATGTTTGGATAAAGCATCAACCATCATATAAATTCACTTATCTTCAATTAGCTCTTATGAGGACGACTGCTCCTAACTATCCACTAATGAGAATGATTTTCATGAAGAACAATAGTAATATAAAAAAGGAGATCCGTTTATCACACTGCACCATGGAAATCTACAGGGATAGAGATTATCTTTCTCATTGCATGCCCTGGCAGATGCTGTCTGCTGGGACTGAGGTCAAAGTCGTGTGTCATATAAACCTTGGCGGAGATGAGATTTTGTTCTTATTTCATTAAAGAGAATAAAAGAAGCGTGCCATGAGGGTCTTTTAGTAGTGCCTACCTTTTTCACTTGTGGTATAGTTGGAAAAAAAGTGTGGTTTGAGTAATAAAACTAGATGTTATCTGCAGTCTCTCTGCATAAAAGGAGAAGAATTCACAATGAAGCAAGTGGACATTTGAAAAGGGGAAATTTGCATAATAATGAGTAAAGAATTACAATTATATGCATGTATGTCATCTGACATCCACTTGAGGGAGGAGAATTGAGATAGAAGGGGGGAAGAATTAGATGTGTTGCATAACCCAGCCTGTTCCATTATGCCACTCTTTTCACTTCACTCCGTATGTGTGTTTGATCATGGTCATTATTACCAGGCTTTTTGAGTTTCTATTACACTTCACTCTGTAGCACGTTGTAGCTCAATGTTCAACAGCAAAATAAGCTCTACAGTTTAATTGGTTGGCACAAACACACTGTAAAACCATGAAGTCTTACTTAGGAGAGAGAGAATATCTATGATTACAAGAAAAATCTATTCAAGTACAGAGACATTTTGCAATCATAGTTTCCAATCAGTTCACAGAGAGAATGACAATTCAATTTGGTACAACCTTTGGAAAAATGGAGAAAGAAGGTTTCCTTTAACTGCAGGATGTTTTAGTCAGTGTACACAAGGGCAACAGAACAAGTCTATCAAGATGGTCATGTTTTTTCTTCTATGAACCCTCTTCACCTTTACAAAATGTACACACAATTAGACTTTCATTATAGAATCATACATAGGGGTATCTAGCTCCTGCAGCCTCTGATCTGCACTGTACCTCATTTCGTTTTGTTCTGCCTCCTTTAGTGATAATGGTATTTATAATAAGTGTAAGGTTTTTGCAGCATTGGAGGTGAGGCTGCCTGAAAATGGAGCTCTGCAACATGGAAATCAAGTCAGCTAGTCAGGCCCGAGTAGCCGAGATAGTGTGGCTCCTATTAGCAGTCCACCAAGCCAGGGGCAGCTGGGATTACGATTTCATCGCAAACAGAAGTTCACTCCAAGCTATTTCACATTTCTAATAGACCGTCTCCACTCTGTGACACCACAGACAAGAAACCAAGTTTGAAAATTGGCAGCTTGATACTGAGAAATGTGAAGAAAAGACTTCAACAGCCATAGTTGAATCCACCCAATCTGACCAGCAATGGCATGGTGTCATTCAACCACCGGGTGTCCGGGTGGTGTCCAGCAAACAACGTGGACTACATGGACATTTGTAAAACCTTTGGGAAAAACCTGTGTTGATAATGAGAGACAACATTCACCCCACTTATGACGGTAAAACTCTACACCTAATGTAAAAAGGTAAAAGTTGATATTATTGTAGACTCTACATCTGTTTTTAATTGGATTTTCAGACTTTCTATCTGATTTAGGTGTTAGTGCAGATAAAGTTATTATAGTGGGTAACTAATATTCATGTAGATGTTACCAACAACTTCCTCAACATTGCATTTCATTCACTCATTCACAGATTAACTCAAAATGTACATAAACTAGCTGGTTGTCTTAATCACAGCCACAATACTGAAATAACATTTTCCCCAAACTCTCTTTTGTCTAACATTTGAATTAAGAATTCAACAACAGTAGATGTCCACGTGAAAATGTAGATGATTATGTAAACTATGATTCCATCATCTTTACTTTACTGCCATACAAGTCAGTTAACTTGTTGACAATACTGGAAAATATGCTAGAACCACATATAAATATAACACATAGTCCAGGTTTCTTTTCAGCACTGTTACCATGCTAACAAAGACACAGTGATTGAATTGAATCTTTGACCAGAATAAATCTCCTTCACCTTCTGTTGAACTGCTTTCTTTCACCTGAGGAATATCACTAAAGTTAGGAGCAGCCTGTCTCAAACAAATGTGTTACTTCTAGACTGGGCGACTGTAATTCATGACTAATAGGATGTCTCTAAAACTCATTGAAAAGCCTCCAAGTAAGTTCTTGTTTTTGTTTTGTTTGTTAAAAAAGACTGTTGAAATGATATGTTATAAATAAGACCAGGATGCACATCACTGCAGCTCCTCTCTTCATAGATGATGTGACATGTATCTGTAAATGCACTGTACGTGTGACGAAAGTAGATAAAGTCGGTACACATTCTTTTCCTCTAGACTTTTCCTTCGAAATAGAAGCAGTTTTACTCGCCTTTACAGAGTTACACCTATGGTAAAATAATAGTCACAGGGGTGTGATAATCAAACTTTGATAGCCAATCTTATAGTGAGCAGACCTGGAAACTGCAAAGCAAAGCACTAGCAGGAGGACAGGGTAATGAAATCAGGTAGATGGATGGGAATATTACCTGGGTGGACGGCTACTGTGCCCCACAGTCCTGCTGAGTGATTGCCTAGTAAAAAATGGAGCCGGCGATATTTCCTCTGATTTAAGCCCATTCCCAACCACGGGGCGTCAGAGGTAGATAGAGAGAGAAAGTTAAAACAAAGTACACCCTGTTGGGTTGTTATCGTGTTGACTGGTTGGTTGGTGGACAAACGGAGGCAGTTCAGCGGTCAGCTGACTAACTGGCGGGGGGTTTGCTGAGGACAAGGTAATGAGGTGGATGGCAGCTTTACAGGACTCAGTGGTCTATTCTGCTCATTTGCTTGCTGATAGAGTAGCTCAACCGATCGGCTGGTTTGTTTTTCTCACTCATTTTTTAAAATCTGTTTTCTTGGGACAGTCTGAGACTTTATAATTCCCCACCACACCTGAGATTCTCACTATACACATGGTGTGCAGCAAAACGCAGTGTTCCTCTCTGCCAGAAGATGAGAGGCAGTTATCCATTTTTCTAGGTGTGATATAGCCGGAGAAAACATACTGCTCTGTGACAGCACAGAGCTGCTAGGGTATCAAAGCTAGGATAACTTAACTTAAATCGGATTTTGGCACAACTCTCCACACACAATCTCACACCTTCTCACCAGTTTCATGAAGGTTTTACGTTTATTTGTTGTTAAAAAATGTTTTCTCTTCTCCATCGATCCTAAGCAATGATCAGTCAAGAGCCTGTTTGTTTGAGGCTTTGGCTTTTTTCCCTGGAGGCTGGAGCTCTCAGAGCAGAAAAGCAATGTACAGTATGAAGCAGATAACAACATAATCCAGAGCATGACTTTCTCGAATGAAAAGGAATTACATTTCCTGTTAGTACAGATACAGCATTGAATCTCATTATTTAGGCCATGACTGTTGCAGATATTGTGATACTAGCTATAGGAGACTCTAATTATGATTCCAGATGTAAATGTGCTATCAGATCATACACACAGGATATGAATTTCGTAATATACAACATTCAACATTAAGACCAAATGGGAAAATGATAGCGGCCAGATTAACAGATGTTATTCGCACAGCGAGTTGCAGTTTGCTTCAACAATATTAAACCACCAGGTTGCTTTAACATTGTGGTTGATTAGTATTACACATATACACTAGACAATTATGCCCAAATTAGAGAAACCAGTAGCAGAATGTGCACATTTGTTTTGGACTTTTATGTTATTATGTTTCATGGTCGAGTCCTTTAAACAGTCAAATGGGTTTTCCTGTAATCAAAGGTATTCTCAGAATAGCCTGTCTGGAAACCTCACAAAGGTCTTTGAAGCATTCAGTCTCATGTATTTAACCTGACACAAAATCCAAGTAAGCAATTTTTAATGTGAATCAAATAGGTAATTCCAACCCAATATTCAACTCTCACTGTCCTGACAATTTGAACTGAAGGAACCGTCTCATTGAACTCAAGCCTCTTTTAGTGTTTTAGAAGAAATGGGTCATAAGAACCCTTATTGTATGATTCTGTACCAGAAAATGTTTTTCACCCAAAGATTTGGTCTTTGAAAAATGAGGTTAATTGGTTGATTATCTTTACGTACAAACAAGGGCAGCTTCACAAAATCAGATGTGTATGTGAGTGCTGTCTCTGCAGAAAGAGAGAACATACAACGCTATTTGATAATAATCGCTGTGACAGGACAATCATGCTGCCAACTCCAATAAGATTATGCCCGGCTTCCTGACGGCCCGGCACATGACAAGCTAGAGCTGAAGCCATATGCAGACATACTGTACATGCCACAAACACGCTTCGTCTCAATTTTAATTTCTACTCTTGGATGCACACACACTCTTAAAGACATGGAAACTTAATGAATACACAGTGATGTCATGATTCCACCGGACTTTTTGAACACATTTGTATTTTATAGTTCAAATTTCCATGACTGAAATAGGCTCCCTAAATTACTTCAAACAGCTTCAGTTAATTTTTAATGCTCTCTTTCACTTCCTCTCGACACTTGGTAATAGTAGCACCATATGTCAAGAGACTGGCCACGTGCTGAGTGAGGGGGCAGTGTCAGGGAGGATGAAAATGAAAAACACCTGCCCTTAAGCCGCCCTAATAATTGTGAATAATACACAATTCTGATGTAGAAGTTAGTTCCTCAAAAATATAAAGCTCAAAATGTAATAAGATGATATATAGAATTAGTTATAATGACAGTACATTACCTGATATTCCATCAGGTATTGCACATAAAAAAGATGGGAAAATTACAAATCATGACCTTTTCACTGCACATCATTTCTGTTTTAGTTCCTGAGCCCTCTATCTGTCAGTCACACAGAAGTTCACTTTAGTTTTCAGAGCAGTTTTTAAGAGATTTGTTTTTGAGGGAAGGTGGTGCTGGATAAAAATTCAGTGACTGCTAGCTACAGTATATACTGCATGTATATAATGTGGCAAGAAAAAATATGTGAACCCTTGTTTCTTGGTTTTCTGCATTAATTTGTCATAAAATGTGATCTGATCTTTATCTAAGTCAAGAGAATAATATATTAATAAATAATAACATAAAAAAAGTTTATTATTGAGAACAACCCTTAAAAAACGTATGTAAGAGTAACCCTGCTAGATATTTATATGCTATATAATATATATGCTGCTATATGTATATATATATATTATAAGAGGTGCTGGGACAGGTGGATTACATCCAAGGTCCAGTCTCATACTGACAAGTGCTGTATTACAGTTGTGTCTGTCCCAGTCAGTCATATATTATGTGGATATAATTTATGTGGAAATACTGCTTGTTTGATGAAACCACAATGCAGATGATAATTTACTCTGATGCAAGACAAGTAAATCCAGTCAAATTCATGTTTATTCCATAGACAATAACAGTAAAATAAAATTTATTGTGTTACAGTGTCATTCATAAAGTAAAAATTATCATCTGTACATTAGTAGATTACACGAAATGCCATTCAACACTTGAATGCAAGTTAAAAAATCATGGAGTCAGAAGTCATGTAAATAAAGCAAATTACTGTGTGCACAGAGCAAGGACACTGTTGAATTAATTCGATTTAAATCTACCTTCTGTATGGTGCACCAAGTGTCGCCTGCTGGAAATGTTTTATATTTATACACATTACATAAATGCCAAATGTCACCTTTGTTATGCTCATTTTCTTCAGATCTGATGCTGAATAAATATTGTTGACTTTGTCATTAGTGCCTATTTACTATGTTTTACATAACTTATACTGTGTGAATGAAGTGTTTAAACACAACAATCTATGCCTGGTTATCCTTTTTCTCCAGGCTGTTTATTTTTAAGGGAATCTTGTAAATAGGTTTTACAAGTAAATAAACTATAGAGGTTCATATTATTCTGAAAGACTAAAGCTGCAGGTCTCCTGGGCAAAAATAAGAAAAATAACAAATAAAATGTTATCTTCACTAGTTGATGATCCAAAGAAGACATAGAAATAAAAAACGTAGCTATTTCTTTGTTCATTCCTGGCCTGAATTCTGTTTGAAGGCAACAAAGGTAAAGTTGTGCACCGCGTGTGGCACTTGATGCTCCATACAACCACATTCTGCTGCAAATACTGTTATAATCATATTTGCTAACAGGTTTTCTGTCATTGTAGCTGTTGGCCAATAATAACATAAAATAACAGTCTACTGTTTATTCTTTTAAAATTGACTGCATGTGTAGCATTAGACACAAGGTTTTCGTAAGAAAAGAAACAAATATGAAGAGTCTTTGAAGTTAAACTCATATATATTACTACATATTCACATATTCATTTAAGGTATTACAAGTATTTATTTATATACATCAGGCAAATTCATGTGACGAAAGACTTGCTGGTTCACCATCATCGTCTGACATAATTTTCTGGCAATGTCATCAGAATACTTACAGTATTTTACAGGGAGATTAATACAATCAGGTTCATCTTTGCAGATCTTTAGTAAAAAATACTGGTACACAAAATATTGAGTAAAGCTATCATAAAGGCAAATGGCAAGAATACATAGCATATAGCACAACACGTAAGCTCAAGCAATGTTAAAGATTACAACAGATGTACAATCCTGCTTGGCTCACTTGTTAAATACTTCAGAGGAGAATTGTTTCCATTTAAATCTATACATGCTGTAATGGCTGTTAAGCAGTAGTTAATCATATACTGGTAGTACCACGCTCTGCACGCTCTGTGCACTGTGCAAACAAGCGTATGCATCGTCTTTGCTGGTTTATAGGATCCACATTACACAAGGATCCAGCTGGTTTCCCTTCTGCACATTCAAAAAACTGTAAAATTCAGCACAGGAAACATATAATGTTCCACCACATGTCTGCTTAAGTCCAGTAAAAGAGCGACAAAATAGAAGAATGAAGACAGAGTGGGTGGTGAATGATAACAAAGGATTAGAGAAGGCTGAGCAGTACATCTACACAGTCAATCTTCCTGATGTGGCGAAAGCCGGCATGATGCTGTGAAGCTCGATCTATAGAGAATGATTTTAATACAATGTGCAGTATGACAGAGTAAACCCGTACTGAAGCGGGATGAAAAGCACAGTTGGTGCTGACAATGACTTTGAAGAATAACTCCTGACCAGTAATTCCTTCATGTGGTGACAGAGTCCGAGTCTTTGAGCCCGATATCGATCTACTTCCTCACACCCTGTAAAATAAGTTTTTTTCAACATTCACTCCCTTTTCACACAGGAAAACAATCAAAAAACAAAACTGGAGGAGGAAAAGTGACAGATTGGACTGAAGTCATTAATGAAATGAGTAAACATGAGGCAATTGATTGATCTCTTTTTACAACACAGATAATTTGCTTTAATTTGAGGGTTAGATCAATGGTAACTGGATTTCTTTCCTGTTAGAAGACAGATGTCCAGTTGCCTTGACTCAACTTCCACCTGAATAAAACAACATCATATTAGTGGCTTTAATCGATCATTCTATTCAGTAGATCCAGACATTCATCAGAGGTTTCTTCTGTGATTTAGTTATAATTAGTCACAAAATAACAGAAACAATTGTCAGTATAACACAATACTGGCCGGTGTCCATACAGTGGAGTCGACACCTCTATAAAATAGTTTAACCAAAACGTGAAGATTATCACCTAATAAAAGTTGGATTTACTGCAGAATGTGTCAGTTGCCAACTTGAGTATTGTTTGTTGTCATAATAATGATAAAAATGAGAACTATACCCAACTAGAGTTCATGGAGATTAGACGTGCAAGTTCCCCAGCTGCCTTGTGAGTTAAGCAAACTCAGTTCAGAGGTGAATCTTTAGACACATGGACAGTATATACAGATAGATTTAGTCAGTTTAAACAGTCAGGTCCTCATTTGACATGAAGAACTTATCATGAGTGAGTACAAAGAAATTATCTGAGGCTGGTTGAGGTGACTTTGTTGAATTCTAACAAAGAAACAACCATGATTTAATTATATACGTACCGAACACACACTAATGTTCTGTCATGAATGTTTCTGTCATTAAATTCTGTGGAGCGTTTTAGCTCCAAACTGTGGGAAGTCTAACACAGTTTTTCTTTATTTACAAGGTTAATTTAACAATTTGAACAAACTATGTGTCGTTTTACTAATGCTTGCAAATTCCAAAGTGGCCAGAGACATTACAAGTTGAATTAACTTGAAATGAACAAAACTGACATATTAACATTAAGTTATGTTGTTATCCAACACATCATCAAATAGTCTGTGCTATTGGATCTCAGTCATGTCCTGGATTCTTTGTGTATACACGTGTTTTATGTGTGCGTGGTCAGAGCCCTGTGGTGACCTGCGTGACCTCTGAGTTCAGATCGTCGTTGGCAACGCCGCCACAACAACGTGAGTCAACCGACGACCCCTCCAAGGCTAGTCATACCTGCAGAGAGACAAGTTACATGTAGAAAATATACAGTATTTTTCTGCTACGTGTAAAGAGAATAAATACTCATGCATACATTTATGCTTATAGTGATGTAGAGCGTGAGCTGAGGAGATGGATATGAATGAATGGAAATGATCTACTGGTAAATGTACACACAAAGACTGCCTGCACCTGTTGATTGGACCTTTCTCCCGTGTTTGCACTGATGTGTTCACGCTGTTGGAGCTTGCGGCTAGTGGCTCCAGTTCGTGACGAGTTTTGCATCTCCAGCACCGAGGGACTCGGTGTGCAGAACTCACGGAAACATCGCTTGAAGTTCTCATCCAGGTAGCCATAAAGAACCGGGTTCAGACTACTGCAGAGGGCAAAAACAAAGTCAAAGAGTAGAAAATCAATGTATGTCTGTACTACAGAGTAAAATGTGGGGTGTGGACCAATAAACATACATTATCAGAAAGTCAATATGATCTGCTTTAATCTGCAAAACCCACAATGTTTCTTATATGCACTCTTAAATACTTCTAATTTGTAGATGCAGGAGACTGCAAATGTCTCACCAGCAACAAAATGTTGAATGGCTAATTAAAAAAAACAATAAAAATTTGGTAGGTTGTCACATTTGGGGAGCAGTACCAACCAAACAAGCGTGTACCTGTTGGTGTAGCCCAGGGCAATGCAGAAATGCCAGGTAATAGTCTGCAGAGTGGAGCTGGGGATGTTGATCAGCGCTGTGATGATGACAAAAATGTGGATGGGAGTCCAGCAGACAATGAAGACAGCAACCACCACCAGGACCATGCGCGTGATCCGACGCAGGTTCCTGTCCTTCTCCTGTGTGTAAAATGTGTTTGTGAAGGAAGCATGTGGTTTAGTGTTGGCAATAAGTGGGAGAAGAGAAAGAACTACATAGAGAAAAGCAAGGTGGGGGGAATATAATAATATAACGATGGCAGTAGGACAAAGAAGAATAGAGGATGAACGATGGAAGGAAATTTTGGTGGAGAACACGGGGGGTAGGGAAAAGCAATTAGTGAAATTATTAGGAATGAAGAAGAGAATGTGGTTGGGGACGAAACAGGGAGAAAATCAAGAGGCAGCGAGAAGAGAAACAGGATGATGGAAGTTTAGAAGTGGTTAGAAAAAAGGCACCGGAGTCTGCAGCCACCATTATGTAATTTCCTATAAATACTGGCTATAAAATGATTGGGTCATTTTCACTTTCTACTGCTATTAGTTAAAACTGATTCACAACCTCAGGCTCAAGCTGAGAGCAACGAGTGCAACATGTTTGCATGCACGCTCTGAGCAGCCTTCTATTGTGCTTCGTTATTCAGAAAGATAAAATCAATTACTTATTCAGTAAGTGGAGTAGGTCACAGAGTTAGAGGAACCGTGCTTTTAAAGGTTCATGAAATTCTCCCTTATCTTTGCATTCAACAAATCCAGTTTGCATCTAATTAAAAGCCTTTGGCAGCGAATTGTGAGAACTCTCCATACTTTATGTGCTAGATTTGACTCGGAAAAACAGATTTTTCTTAACCTGGGAGCCTGACAGCATGCGCACACTCTTGAGCCGCAGGATCATGAGACCGTAGCAGACGGTGATGATGAGAACAGGCATTATAAAAGCAAAGATGAACACGCAGATCTTCAGCAGGGTGTCCCAGTACCAGGAGGGGTGGGGGAAAATCAGTTTGCAGTCCACAATGCTGGAGGCTGTTGAGGACGAGAACACACAGATATCGTATATGTTCACATGCACTTAATTTTGATGATACAGCAAGTAGTCATACTGTCTTTCTTATATTTTAACTAGAAATAGAATTATTAACTCAACATTGTTTTATAATAACACAGGGGAGGTGCATATGCTTCTTACGCTGTACCACAAAGGCTTAAAGCGAACCCTTCACTGACACTTTTGTGGTGCTAAAGCAACAATATCTATAAGCGCCATGCCTCTCTGTGGGTTACAGCTTCACAGTGCCTGTAATCTCTCATAATTCTCCTCTCTCCAAACAGAGCAGGATCACACTTCAGCAGTTTCAGAGGCAGTTTTCTCTTCATTGCCACTGAAATTACACAGACACCCTGTCAGGGAAGCCTATCTTTGCAAGTAGTTCTTTAACTATGCAGACAGTCAGGCATATAGCATTAAATGATTCTGCTGTGCAATTGCACTGAGAAACCTAAACAACTCTTCTCGACTGTCTCCCTTTATAGACCCTGCTGGAATACATAATTGCTCTTTAAAGCTGAGAGGCAGAGAATGAAGCAAATGTGTTTTCTTCCTGGTTTGTGCTTGTGTTGGGCCTGTTGGAGAACTAATTGTCTACCAAGGACTAAGAAAGAAAGAAGCACTTCTCAGCTTCATTGTTGAATGGTTGCTACTTGAGTCTTGGATGCTACATTTACTATTCAATTCATTAAAGATCGTTGTATGAAATAAACATTACAACACATTTAACCATAAAAGGTTGTGCTTTGCTTTAATTATACCTCAAGAAGAGCTATTTTCTATACATTTATTGTAGTTATTATAATGAAATGCATGTTAAACGTTTAAAGGTGTTTTATTTATCATCCAAACACAATTCCTCCATTTTTAATACAAACATTTGAACATCAGAGTTTCGTAAGTCCACTAATCTTTTGTCGCACTGTACTCAGCAGGTATAAAGGTGTTTTCATGCTTACGAGTGACAGCAGTGGAGGCCATGAACATGACAGGCAACCCGATGGCTGAGGAGAGAATCCAGTTGCAGACGTTGACAATCTTGGCATTGCGTGGTGTCCTGAAGTCCAGCGCTTTGACTGGGTGGCACACAGCAACGTAGCGGTCGATGCTCATGGTGGTGAGGGTGAAGATAGAGGTGAACATGTTGTAGTAGTCGATGGACATCACCATTTTGCACAACTTGTCCCCAAACGGCCAGGTCCCCATTAGGTAGTTGACGCTCTGGAACGGCAGCGTGCTGGTGACCAAGGCGTCGGCCAGCGCAAGGTTGAAGATGTAGATGTTTGTGGCAGTCTTCATTTTAGTGTATCTGCATAAGAAAGCAAAAAAGTATTTTAAGACAACACAACACTGGGCTCTGACTTTTGTTTTTCTGTGCTTTTGAAGACATTTTGAATCTGTTTAAGGTTAATTTTCATCTATCTGTAGGTTACTGTTGTAGAAAACAAACTGTCTGGTCGTTGTTTGTTGTGAATTAGTAGTTTTGTGTATCCTTGCAGAATTTTAGTAGTAAACCATTTAAAAACCCATTATATTTCATGAAAAATGCTATTCTTGGCTCAGAGAAGTTGAGCATTGATATGGAAATAACAGTACATTTAAAAGTTATGTATAGTGTTTGTGTCTTATGGCACAGAACCTCTTACATTTCTTACATTTTACATCATCTTCAGATGCTTTTATCCAAAGTGACTTACAAGTGAGGTACAAAGTGAGCAAAATATCTAAGCCAAGGAAAAGAACTACAAAGTAAAAGGGTCTAGGAGGAGTGGCTTCAGTTAGTGTCAGATTTGAAAGATTTTTTTAAGGTTTTAAGTGCAGAGAAAGGTTTGAAATAATTTTGTTTTCAGCAAGTTTTCAAAAGTTGAGAGTGAGGCAGCTGAGCGTGCAGAGGTGGGTAGGTCGTTCTACCATCGTGGAACCACAGAGCTGAAAGGTTTTGCCTGGGACATTTTGAGGTGAGGTAAGGGGACTCTAAGACATTGTCCTCTTGCAAAGCGCAGTGGGCGAGAGCGATGAGGGAGTTCAGGTAAGCTGGTGTTGTTAAGTTGACCACTTTGTGGGTCAGAGCTTTGATCTTGATGCAGGCAGCTACAGAAAGCCATTCCAGACACCTGAGAAGTGGTGTGACGTGTCCTTTTTGGCTGATCAGTAATACAATGCAGTAGTCAAACCGAGATATGACCAGAGCCTGCACAATGAGTTGTGTTGCATAGTCCCAGAGGTAGGGTCTGATCTTTCTGATGTTGAAAAGGGCAAATCTGCGACGTGGTTGGTAAAGCTCAGTTGATCATCAGTAGCCACCAGCACCACCACTGAAAATCACCATGGATCCTATGTTGATGCTAATGTTGTGTTTTTATTGAATTCAGGTCTTTTGCACCAGTTACTGATCTATTTCATAACACCAAACTCAGCTCTGTTTAAGGAGCTGCCCACAGTGGAAAACTAACTGTTACTTAAATATATCACAAAGAAATTACTTCCCTCAGATAGTTTACAGCGCATATACTGAGCAGCTCTCCTAACAGTAATGTGCACATATTAAATGTGAATGTATCTCATTAATAATTTCAGCTTTCATATTTGTTTTGTATACTTCCTGCAGCAATTCATGGGCAGGCTTTGGCACAACTCCCTGAGGTGAACGAAAGGGCGCAACAATGCTCAGTCAATCAATATGGTACAAGACTGAAGACGAGAAGTGGTTCAAAGAGCGTAGATAGTGGAGTGTTTAGACCGTTGAGACTGTGCATCCATTTACACAGAGAAGAGGATGGAACACAGATGGTTGTTTAACACTCGTGTCAGAAAAGAAATATATGTTTAGCATTTGCAGAGCGTAAAACTGGAGCTTGTACATCGTAACCCATACAGCCAAGACCCAACTCAGATGTTTATAAAACATCAAATTTTTAGCTTTTCATGTAAAAACATAGTGAAAATTCAGTTTCTGTGTAGTTTTTTATCTATTTTTATTTTTTGCATTTGGATGAAAATGGAGTAAAAAGCCTGAGAGCTGAAATATTTCTATTTCTGGGTCCTCCAGTGAGGTCAATATACCTGCAAGCTGCAAGGTCCACAGAGTGTCATTACACAGAAAGAGCTAATCAACCCCAATAATAAAGCTATAATGAAGCTGCTCAGGAAATATACAATTCTGCCTGTAAGAGGCACTTTCACTGATTTTTTCTGATTAGTTTTGCACTGATGTTCATTTCCTTCTCCTTTTAGGAGATAGATGTTTTTCTCTTAAATATCAAGCAGGTTTTTTAGGTTGAGGTTAACATAAAGACTGGAATCAGTGGACGCAGTCACCTTGGCTCGTTTAAAACAAAAGTCACCAGTAAAGCCCACTAACTCACACTTCCTATGGTGAATTTTCCATCAGTGCAAAAACTGGAGAGCAAAAATGACAATAAGGGGCTGAGCAGCTTTAACACATAACCCCTAGAAAAAAAGCAAATTTGGTATTTGTCCGCTTTTGTAAAGATCAAACAAATGTGATATAATGTGTTAATGATTGGGTTTCAGTGTCTTCCAGAGAGCAAATAACTGTAATTTACAAAAATGTCAAACTATTGCTTTAATTTAATTTTGGAAGCACAACAAAAGCCGTGGTTGCACTACTCCTCGTAAAGGCTACGTAGACACATCCTTGTTGTAACAGTATTAAATTCATCTGGGTGCACAAAGTGACAATGATATATTACACCCAACAGCCTTCACTTTATTAAACCCCAACTGTCACTCTTCTACCAAGGTAATTTACTTCGGTTTTGTTTTAGCACTCCCCTCGATAATCCCGAATCCTCTTAACAACAGAGATGACAGTTCATTAAATTCTGATTAACACTGACAGCTTAACGTGTTTATTATTTTAGGCTTTATTTGCACAGGGACCATTGAGACACTTTGAGATGCAGTAAAAGCTGTCACCTTACACGGAGCTGGAGGTAATTTCTAACATCCTGTTATTGACTTTGAGATTGTCTTTTACATGCCTGCAGACGATAGCTTGTATTTCTCCTGTGTGTTGCATGTCTGCGTCTTTCTTTTGTACAGCACACGATACGGGGGGGTGGGGGGGGGGGGGGTGAGAATGACCTCATCTCAGCTAAAGTCACTGAGTGAAATGTTTTATAATGGGTTTTTGGCTTTAATTTCTTTCTATTCTATTAAGGTTTTCTCACAATCATTACTCATTTATTGCCAGTTTGTTTAATTATGTTGCAGCAGGCTGGACAGGTCCACACCAGGTTCATCTTAGAACCAAGTTGTTAGGTTCCCGCCCTCACTTACCGTGAGGCTTTTAAAGTGTGAGCTACCTTGACCATAAAACATAAGCTTTATGATTATCAACTTATGACTAAAGTGTGCTTGGCTGATCAGATGGAGCAGACAGGCTAGACAAAGTCTTCGGATGCTTCTAAGTGCTAACTGCTGTTGTGCCTGGGGTTATACTTTTGTTTTTGACAGCGGGTTCCCCACTCTAACACGCTTTGTTGTGTTTATCTGCAAGCAGATTCTCGACAAGAGGGGCTGCAGCAAAATCTGTATACTGAGCATTTATTCATTGTTGTTTTTATGTGGTTGAATTACTGTATATGGTCACTATAGGTTATGTTTAAGTGAGAGTGTCTCTTCCTCCTTTGTTTGGTAGGCCACAGTCCTCACACAACAGTGTAATACTATCAGTATCTATTATTATACTGCTTAAAGCCCTTAAGATGTTACTGTATGTCTTAATGTATTTTACCAGTTATTATGAAAAGTTGATTAATGTTTCTCTAAAAATATATAAACATTTAATTCTGTTGGAATTATCTTTCTGTACTTTTCTGCTGTTGCAAATTCTAATGGTATTGTTATAATTACCATCCTTCCTAGGAGACTGCCTGGTCATAAGATGGTTCCAGGAAACTTGCTACCCACCAGCAGGTATTTCATCAGATTCAACAACTTTATGAGCTGTGTGTAGCTTGAATGACTACTGTGTTATATGAACTGACAACATAGATTTAGAAAATGGATATTTACTGAGTAAATCAAACACATGAATACCTAATAACATGTAGAATTTACTTTCAAGCATATCATTCATACAGGGGATAGAGATTTCCCATGGATGACTTCTCACTGTGGAAGAAAACTGTGCAGCAGAAGATTGTCTCATTAAATCTCAGTTAACAGACGACAAATAAAAATATTTTCAGCAAATATTCTGCCTTTTATTGAAAGGAAGATAAAGTGACAGTGAAACCAGAGGAAAATCTGACAGATGAAACCATTTGCAAAGAGTAAATCCTCACTGCGCTGCATATACAATGCTCAGTAACAGGAATTATTCTGCCTCTAAACTACCTGAACTCTGTTTTTTTTCCTGGACCACTGAAGCATAGAGGTGGCAGATAGATGTGCTGTAATGGACCTTAAAATCCTCCAAAGCAGTCTTTTCAGTGAAATACTGTATAATTCATAACCTTCCATCAACCCATTAGATGATGTTGGGGGTGACATGCTGTTTCCTTCTTTCTCCTTTTTCTTTCTCTTGCTGGGTTTATTTCTCCGTAAATGAGAAAAAAACAGATTTTGTCATAACACTAAGTGATTTCTGTGATGAGCCAGATGAGATTTTACAAACTTCACATGCTCCCAAAAGACAGACTCTTGGATGCATTAGTTAAACACTTAAATACATATGCAAATACGCAACTGCATCCGTTCCTCCTTTGAATACACTTCAGTACACAGGCTTAAAACAGGATTTGTTGTTTTGATCTGCACATGTTTAATATCACCTTTTTGGCTGAATTGTAATTATGATAAAATACGGTAATTAGGTTTTACCCTTATTCTGACAAATCATTTCCTATGTCTACTTTAGGACAAATTATTGAAAAGAAATGAAATTATTGAAATGAAATAACCTCTAGCCTGGCTCCCTAATTAGCCTAACATGTAAACAGAAACAGCCATTTAAGTGGTTGTTATTTTTCTGAATTAGAATTTTCTGTTCTGTTTTGGGCCCTTGTGATGTTGTTAAGAAAAAGCATTTCAATGGCAACACATTTAGATTTTATAATGGAAATGAAAGTGACCAACCTTTCACATAGTGGTATATTATAATGTAGTGCGATGGACTGCAAGAAGAATATAACATAATCAAATTACAAATAGTTTTTAAACAGTAAAACAGTTTTTTGTTGTTGTTGTTGTTGTTGGTTTGTTTGTTTGCCACGTTAAGTCAATAATAATCTCTCTGTCATGAGTAAACAAGGTATGAAACTGCATCTCAAGTTTAATAGAAACCTTTTTGTTTGCAGTGGATCGTGCTAAAAATAGTAAATGAACTAAACATCTACATGCTAATGGTTAATTTGTTATGATCAATTTGTGTTATTAATTACCAATAAGTACAACTGTGAGTGAGAATGTCAATAATTTCCCAATTATGTAGTAAATAAACTAAAATACTGGACTAAAAAGACATAGAGACAAAGTGAGGGGATCATCATAAGGAGTTATTAAGGGGGCATCGATGTCTGTACCACAGCAATATCACAGTTAAATATTTCTTGACATAACCACAACTAATTTGCACCTCAGGCTGTTGTGACAGAAACAGTAAATAATTTATTTCTTTTCTGATGAGCTAATGACTTTGTATTCATTCATTAGGATTCTTTACCAAACCCCATTGCGATCCATCCAATAGCTGTACTAACGTGGTACATATAAAGGATTGCACATGACTGACCATGGTTCTTTCATTATAAACTGTAAGACCTGAGACCCTGCTCACACGTGTTTGGTCACAAAAACTCTCCAGTCACATCGATCACTGCGGGTGTTGTTTGTGTAATTGCCATGAACCAGGTTAACCCCAGCTGTTCAATAACAAAGGGCAAACACTGGTCCAATAATTGTATTCCTGGCTGCCAATAATATCCATGATTCCTTCTGATTCAATAGAAAAACACACAGTGACTGACGTGAGCACCTGCCGGACAACTAGGCAGCAGGGAAAATGCATTCTGCCCACACAGCGTGTCCCTGGTTCAGGAAAATGGTACCCGGCATGGAGCCATTCAAATGTGCCTGAATGTTAATTAGTTGATAACGGTCTGTTTTCACATACAAGGATGGTGCCTCACCATGGCAACAGCTGTGATCAGGCAGAGGAGTCTTATAGTAGGATCATAATGATTACATATGAAGAACACAATTACGATAAATCATCTCTGAAAGTGAATTTCTGTGCGTCAGCCTGAGTTTTAATGCGTGTCTGCAGATTAAAAGCTCAGACTTAATGAGGCAGCGACAATAAAAACCTTCTATGTTTTATGTGACCAAACATGTCATCAGTAAACCAGGAAATACATGTTCTGTTTTTAAAAGTTGTAAAACATTTGGATGTTTTTATGTGTTCTCGGGTTCCTTCATTTTCACTGGCTGCTGTCTAATTGGTTAAACATAAACTAATGAATATTACTTTCACTTTCAGAGCCTGAAGGAGAATCCTGATAGATTGAAATAAAGCTAAATCAGTATGGCATAATTTAGTTAGCAGCACAATAATAAAAGATAAAAGCAAAGTAACTAAGTGAAAAAAAGATACAACAGTGCAGCGGTTTATAAAAATAAAATTAGCTTGGGATTTACGATAGTTTATATCTAATGCTCTGCTCATCGTTCGCTGGTCTCAAGTAAACACTTCCTCTGTTTGATGTGTCAAACATATTTTTTAAATGTTAACAGATATTAAAGCACTAATAACAACTTGACTGGAGCTCTGTGTTATTTAACACGTCTGCAGTGAATCAACAGTCCTGTCGCGTCATGTTTCAACAAAAGTCAAGATGAAACCTACACACTTATGGTCAACAGTCTGCAACAGGAGCTCGTTAGTTTTCACAGCTCTTGTTACACTGCAAGCTAAACATAATTTATCAGCAGCCAGAGAAAGTGGCCTGTGGACGCGCAGCCGTGTCTATGATTCATGGGCTGCTGCTGGGTGCAGATAAACCGTTAGGTCCTGGATGCAGACATCTGTATGCTTTCAGCTTCACCCAATAACAACGTACATGCACGCTGTAAGAAGCGTGATGGATTACAGTGCACAGGGTGTTGTTCGTGAATATACGTGTGTATAAAGAGAGTACAGTATGTTATTATTCTGCTGAACTGCTTTGAAAAGTTTCTGTAGTTTTATGCTGATTACTTATAAGAAAAAGCTCAATTAATTTGTGCTTTATTGTTATTATTATGCTTGATAACATAAAGAATGTGCCGTGTTGAAAATGAGTGTTTTAAATAAGCTGCAATACTGTAGGTATCCATCCAACCAACAGATGCTCCACGACTTCCCCTCCACACGTGGTCATCTGACCAATCCCACCTACTCTCCCACCTGTTTCATGTTTCCTTGTCTGTTCAGCTTCATGCCCAGTTCTAACATTTAGTTTTTAATGTTTTTATTCTTCTGTCTATCTGCACCCACCTGCTTGAAACCCATCACGATCAATATTCATAAGAAATTTACATTTATTCATTAACCAAATGCACAGGTGCAACTTAGGGTTCAGTGTCTTGCTCAAGGACCCTTCTACATGTGGTCAGGAAGAACTGAGAATCGAACCACTAACTGGTTTGTGGACGACTGCCTTCGGCCCACTGACTCACAGCACAGTTACACAGTTCAAGACTGCTAAATCCAAATAGATGACAGGAAGGTGCAGACAAATCATCCTACTGACGGCGGCGTTCAGATAATAGATAACACTACAGGAAGTGTCACTGAGCATACACAAACAGCGTAGTGTCATTTTATCTGGAGGACACTTTATTGGCTAAAAGGCCTGTAAATACTGGACCTGTATCTCTTTTCAACTAAAGTGCTGCAAAGGAACTAAACTAGAAAATAGAAGTCGCTTCTTCCGTCATGTTTGAGTTTCCACTGCATCTGAAGAACTGTGGACAGTTAAACAGAAAGCACATTAAAAGACAGCAGCAGTGTCTGGAGCACAGTTTTCACTCAGAGATCCTGTTGTTGTTCGTCTTTACAGTAGTTTGACTCTGAATCTGCTGAGTGCTTTATGGTTATTTATTGCTGTTGTGCTGAACCATCTCAACCATTAAGCATTCAAATGCAAGATTTATTTATCCCGTTCGCTCAGTTTGTTCTCTCTCCTTCTCTGTCACTTGTTTGCTTATTTTCTCAGCTCATCCACACACTTCGTCTCATTGTCTTACTCTGTTTGAAACCGGGCCAGAAGCCAACAGCATTAATTGTTCTCTGAAATGAAATACCAACAATACAATGTGCACCCCTTTTTAATTGATCTTACTGGAGCCCACTGTAATGTCCCCCATTGTTCTGGATCCTCATGAAAGTCCAACATGCACTTTCAGAAAAATTAAGGTTTTAGCAAAATTGAAGCAGGAAGGATCTCTGATCTTATGTCGTCTCTTCCTGTAGTCGCTGCAGTCTATGCTGCTTCACAGCTTCATTTCACTACCACCAGTGTCAAGGCCCCAAAAAAACTCAGAGGGGAACTCAGACCTAGCTGCTCCAGTCCCATAATCCCTAATCAACAGGGTCAACACCAAGGTTTCTGCTAAATAGAAATTCTGCTTTGGCATCAGGCGTAATCAGACGGTAACTCCGATTCTGAGCTCCATTAAACACATTCAACTTCTCTTGATTACAAAACTGTGTGTCGCCACATAAACTCTCTATGGTAAAAAAAAAAAAAAAAAAAAAGAGGAAGAGACAAAGACGGCATTTAATGATTAATAACTTTATCACAGAGCAGTCACAAAGACGAGCACAAAGCACAAAACCACGATCAAGCTCGATGAGTGTGTAGCCAAGCACACCTGGTATTTTTATTAAAAACCAACAATGTGTGCAAGAGGGTTGGATGAAGTACGAACGAAAACAGGGTGCTGTGGTAATTAATTTATTATCCTCTCTGCCAAAAATATTTGGATTTTAACATCTAGGAGATGGCTCCATATTGCACTGTTGTGCGACACGAGTTCCTCCTGTTACATCCTGTCGTTCTCTTCTCAGGTTTGGCTTAATCCCAGTTTAAACTTTCCTATCATGACTGCTCTAATTTACATCTCACTTCGCCTTAACAGAGAGCGTAGACAAACATAAATTGAAAGATACGTCAGACACATCCACTGAGAAAACTGATAGCATAGAATAGTTGGGTGTGTGTTTGCATAAGACTTCATTCAGGTGTATAGCAGTATGCCAGTATACCTGAGTCCTTTCTAAAACGCACCGAAGCTGCCTGGATTCAGCTTGACAAGACACATTGCCTGAGCTGTCACAGAGCATCTGCTGTGACTCACATGAACACGAGAAACTCACACACCCACAAAAAAAAAAGATGAGTAGTTACAAGCCCAAAAGTCAGAGATACAAACAGCTCGGATGAGTGTGTCTCAGACCATTAGACAGAGATGGATGGATACTGTTGTGATGGATGTGCTGCTGCTCAAGCTCAGAGACGCTCATTGTAATGAAGGATTACACACAGAGTGATGAGACGTGTTGTGTCTCACATTGTGTTACTGTGTGTTTTCTTCAGTGTAGTAGTTTTGTAGTCAGCTAATTCTGAGCTTCTGGTTCAGGTTTTATTTTCAAATTAGTTTTCTCGTTGTTACTCATGGTTTGAAATGACCAGTGGGAGGAGTGTAGGCAATGTCTGCATTAGGGTGGTCAGCTAATACCTTAGATTGATTAAATTAAGAAAGAAAATACTGTATAGCCTGTTCTCGAGGAGATTCAAACTGATGACTGACATATTCTCTGATTGTCCTAAACTAATATGTTCTGTTTAAACACAGAATTGAAGATCCCCCAAAACAATTCAACCTTTTCTTTTTTTTACATCATCGTTGCTGTAAATGTGCTGTATCATAGTGATCTGTGTGAGCGAGACTCAGCAACTTCATGCAATCCTCCATTAATAATCTCGTTCTTTGTGAAAACCAAAGCACGTTCTCTGAATTTCTTTCCATATTCTCGGACAAATCAACCGTGACTGCACAAGCTATTGGATTTGGTTTTTAGCATCTGGAAAAACCACAGCTCCTCTAAACTACAACAGTGACAGAGCTGCTATTCAGCTGTACAGAATACTGTCTTGCTTAAAAAACATCTACAGTGTTCAGTCCTCTCTGTAGAGTATCTGAACTCGCTGTGACCTACTCAGTCATGGACATGCCTCCTCTGTTGAGCTTTTAAGTTTAGCCTGAATGCATAGGGCTCCTGGCAAATGGTGTCCTTTAAATGACAATATAAACAATGCTACTAGACATATTTTGAAAAACATACTTATCTACTTGCATTCACATGACAAATTGTTGAGTAAGCCCTTGTTCTAAGTCTACATGTTTATTAGCAATATATATACCTCAGGGAGATTTTAAATGAGCGTCACATTCTCCTGAAACACAACCTGGAGGTTCTGGTTATACTCTGGCTCTCTATAGAAAACACGTGTCCTTTACAGATCCTCCCATGTGCTCAGGGCTGGAAACATCTAATAAACATATTAATCAATCATGAGAGGCAACATATTGCAACACTGATTGCCCTGATTGTTGTAAGGAGATCAATACCCACAAAGAACACAAAGAAGCTCCCATGTGATGGAAACTCAGCAGATGTACAATTGATCCAAGGTCACTGTTGAAGATGTAACATAAATGCACACAGGCTTTTGAAAGATGTCGCACAAACTCCCTGCTAACTGATCCAAATCATCCACATATTATTATTTTGCTGTTTGAAAACTCCTTCACAGGATAATTAAAGCCGATGATCCGATTAAGGTTATTTGTGTACATCACCTCCTGTCATATTAAATGCAGCCTTGTGCATCACCACCTTTTTCAAGCCCTGTGAAGTTGACTCACATCTGCAGCTATCCTGAAAATCACCTCATGGTGTTGATATGTGGATGTTTTGTTAATTTTTTAAAATAACCTTGACAAATACAAATGGAAATAAAAATACGTGAATGTTTTACGACACAGTCAACTTACAGCGAAAGCTGCAACAATGCGGACTTGACCTATTTGGGAGATGTTTGACTTTAGTTTGCTAAACACTTTGAATTATTGTATCTACGTGGATCACAAAGGCATAAATCACACACACTGCATGTATTTGCCCATTGCATTGTGTTCTGCTCATGCATTTGACAATCACTGTCCACTTCATTGTGATTCACTGCCATAATAATTTTCCATCTCTGGAAATTTGCCAAAAAAAAGAGAGAGGGGGGAAACCAATTTAGGCCAAACCCGGATCCTCGGATGATGATGATAATGGGAGAGTTTATCAGCTTGTTGCTTAGAAACACCATTGTTAATGCACTGAAGATCTTCTGCAAAGACTGAATCCTAATGTCCGGACCTCACTGACTTAACGAGATTCAGCCAAAAGCTCTCTGCTCCCGTGTTCACATCTTAAATTCATGTTCAATATGTGCACGGCAGTGAAAAGGACATCGTTTGACCTCTTTGATTTGTTCTGTGTGCTCATCCTTGGCATCTAGCAACAATAAAGTATTACTGTTCTTTCTGAAAAGATGTACGTACAGTAGCAAGTGGTGGTGGGGAGGAGGCTGTGGTGTGACAGAACGTGTAAATAGAGCAAATCTCCAGTGCATTCTGTATTGTGAAATGTCAGCCTTGATGAAGAAAGACATGTTTAACAGTACCTGTCATAGAGCAGAATCAGAGTAAGTGAGTGAGTAATTCAGAAACTGACAGATTGACAAAAGAGATGAGAGCTCCCATCAGTCACGAAGAAGAGAAAGAGCCCCAGTCTGTCTTTTGTTCCCCCCACTCTTTGGTTAATCATCGTTTCCTCATTCTTCCTCCAATTTTCTCAGTGCGTAACAGTGACATTCTTCAAAATGTTACCTTTTCTATTATCTCTGAGACCTCCTCGGCCATGTTCTTCTCATTTCTGAAAGAACATTGAGGATACATTTCTTTAACTGTCGCTGAGTTCACCAGAACAGAACACGCCTGTTGAATCCAGACTGACAGTGCACTAATTCTCCAACAGTGCCCAGTGGTATTAAGAAGCATTACTCATAGACACAGGAAGGACAGCCTAATTACCTCCCCGCACTCTCTACTCATAATTGTCTCTCTAACAAGAAATTAGACTCTGTACCACCCTGTTGTTTGTGTGCACATACACAAATCTGGTTAGAGCAGCAGGCAGTATTCCCATCTCTGTGAGTCTCACACTGAGCTGTCAAAGTCTTTCATAGTGATAACGCCGATCGTTGAATTCAGGCAGCCGTTTGGTAAAAGCACAAGTCAAACAATTAATCTTTATTAGCAGCTGATAGTTTTATTGTTAGAGGGGGCAGAGGTTAGGGCTGAACACATTTTTTCCTTTACCTGAGCCGGGCTAGTTTGTTAGTACTCGAAAGCACACAAAGTAATTGTAGCATAAAACCCACGGGCGAGCGGCAATTATTGAGCTGTCCACTTATCACAGGTTAACAGCAATTAAGGCCATAGTACACAATGGCTGCAGGTTCAGCGCTGTACAGCTGTTACAAAACTGAGGTCAGAACATCAGGTCTCAAATGTTTACAGGCTGTGAAGAGGTAGGAGAAGGATGTGCCAAGTACTGTGCACTCTGCACGAGTGAAACACAGCTCTGCGGTGGTTGGATGTTCAGAGCTACTTGAGGCACAAACCACGGCTATTAGTTCAGTGGGTTTATCTTCACAGCTCATGTACGAACACGTGAAACGATCCATATGCTGGATTCTCGCAAACATCGGTCAGCCATGATGTGAGAACAGACGCAGAAGCAGAACTCATTCAGACCCATAGAATACAAATACAGTATTTAACAATCACAAAGAAGATCTAAAATAAGGGGAGTGATCCTGAGGGCTGAGTTGTGCGTATTTTCCTCAATAAAAAAACAACACATACCCACTAACTGATTTTAATAAGATGTGAGCTATTATCTTTCATGCCACACAACAAGAGTCCTGTTAACAGTAGCTGATAATTGTATTACAACAAACATTTGGGGAATTTATACACAGTGTCTCTAAAAACACATATTTTATTTTACATATTGTTAATAGATCTATGGTGGCCAAACTGTGCCATTCTTATTCTGATTAAAATGCACTGTGAGCTTTAGCTGAAGCAAATATGAATCTTGAGGAGTCAGGACTGGACTAATCAGGTGGCTATCTTCCAAAGTGAGTCTTTTTAGTTTGCATCTCCCTCTTTGTGCTTCCATGAGCAGTGTTTTCATACTGAGAAAGAGAAGGAATTCGACATTTGATATTAAAAAGAAGCCTAAAAGTAACGTCAGCTGAAGGGAAGCTTCAGTTTTGTATATTCAAATCATATTAAGGAGAGAAAGAAATTACGTCACCAGCCTGTCTTGTGATCTATCTTTTAAATACATTCATATTTTTGCCTTTTTGGATCAATAATCTGTACAAAAAGTAGAAAATGATTGTATGAAAGGCTAAAAGCTGTCTGGACTGACCATTAACCTCAGCGGCAAGTGGTAACCGAACATCAAAAGAGTGCAGGTTATTTGTTTAAAACTCAGCCAGGGACCAGGGACATGACCTGTTTGTCATGTCAGGCAGCGGTAGCTACAAGAAATCCATTAGAGAGACGCATTAGTGAGGATGCATGACATTAGTCTTGTGAAGCAGATTACGTTAACTCTCATCATAACATCGTACTTCACGCGGCCCGGGTTCAAACTCTCCTATAAACAGCGCGGACACACGTGTTTAGAAGTTACTTTGACATCAGAAAGCACAGTAGTGGAAAATGTCCTGGCGATTGAAAGTAATTATGCTCTGGACAGCGTAGCAGCAGTTTAGTGGATCCCGGTCAGTGTGCTCAGATGTTCCACAGCTGCTGAACCATCCAAATGCTGAATATGACCAATCAGGGAGACGTGTGATGGAGGCAAGAGTTTGGGGGGGACGTGGTGGAGTCATTTTGCACTCTTCACGCTCAAAATGTCTCCCAATGTTTCCATGGTAACAGGAAGCACTCTGCACCGGCGGCGTATTCCTTGTGGAACCCAGTGGTTTCTGCTCGACCGCGATTGATTTTTCCGATTGAGTGTGTGGCTCTCTGGTTGTGTTTGTTTGCTCACAAGAAGTTTGCGGATGTAAGTGTGGAGCAAACAGACGAGGGGCAGAGAGATAAAGAGTGAGGGAGAAATGTTTTATGGCTTTAAGGTTATCATTAGTCAGACAGCGAGGGGAAAACATCCTTCATCCACTGCTGTCTCTATTTAATCTAGCAAAATTGCATTCAAGGCTGCGACTGTAAAGTGGGGACAGGGAGTTCAAGACTGCATTTCCATTTACAAGTAAATATCTACTGTGTGCTATTACCTAAATGGCTCTTCACTCTCAATCGGCCGACAGAGAGAGAAAAGACCAAGAGACAGGCAGAGATAAAGAGAAATAGACAAAGAGGTTGATGAATGTTAATGACCGTGATGGACTGTCCTCACAGGAAATGAGATACATTCTTTACCTTCAACGCATTTCCCTCAAAGTCTCATTAGTCGAGCTCAAAAAGTTGCAAAACCCAACAAAACACCTGTGCACATGCACACCTGGTTGTGTGTCAGCATCGGCGCTCTTGGCCATCTCATTACATCGAGAAAAGTAGGCGATGGGTGGGGAATGTTAAATCTACTTCGCAGTGTTTACCACAAATCATCCAAGTATAGGAGGGCTTAGGCTTTTCACCATCTATTATCTAGTTTGTAGAGTTTTAGTTTGTGTTGCTGCAAAACATATTTCACCATTTGATTTAACGTCTGCCTTCACCGTGCTCTCCCTCGCTTTTCTACTTAATTTTGTGGCTATAGCAGTGCAAAAAGGGAAAGATGTGTCAAAGGTAATGTGGGGTAAAGAACAAACACATCCAGCATAGATGCAGAAAACATCTTGCAGAGATGCCTGCACTCTTCAGCAAAAACAGAACTATTTGGGGAAGCACTCAGACTGAAGAGGATGATGTGTGCAGTCTGGAAAATGAGCATCTGCTGGAGACAGGAGAATTATAGGTGTAACAAATTAGTGACATATTAAAGTGGCATCAAAATACACAGTAAATCAAAATAAATAAGCCTGTTCCTCGTTTTAAACTACAATAAAGTGATGTCATTATGTTAAAGGGCCTCTCTGATAAGTCGATCACAGCAAACTCTCCACTTGCCACTTTTCACTGACTCCATCAATCCAGTAAAGTGGATAATCACAGAGTAAAAAAAAAAACAAAGCTGGACCAGCATCACCTTTATCTTCATCCTCCTCACTTTTTAACTTTCTCATTACTCGCCATCAATCTTTCTCCCCTCAACCCTCCACACGCCTCCACTCCTTTCCCAAGTCTGCCTCTCACCTATTTCATCCTTGTGTTCCTTTCCCACTCCCTCTCTCTGTATCCTCTCCACCAATCGAGAGCCTTTTATCACCTGAAAGAGCCTCGTCTGGAATAACATGCAAACAGCCGGGGAGCATTTAACTAACAAAAATGTCAACTTTTCACATGTAATTAAAGGTCACTGGGGAAATTGTGCTTCTCACACTGACATCCTACTCAGGGGGCTCATTTGATTAGCACAATAGCTTACTTTCGGTGTAAATACATTTTAAGTTAGCACAAATTTGGTTTTCTATTCTGATTAGTAGTGCTGCTAAAGCCAGTAAGAAGTTATTAAAATCAGAAAAAAAAGTTAGCTTATGAAAGAGATGATTGATTGTGTAGAAAGTGGGCTTGAAGTCGTTAATTTGTTCACCACACACTCACTGTTTTACTAACTCTCACTTCCTGCCATGAGGTTTTTTGTCTCCAATATTAATTAATGAGCTGTTGACATGTCTGCCAGAGTGCCAGACAGTTGGCACAGTTGAAAAGTGACCCAGATTAAAGAAGAGGAAGCAGTGGAGGATGTATATTTAAGCAGCTACTGTAGATGTTTCTGCCTTAACGATGACAACTAGAGACCAAGCAATGCTCATTAGTCTGATCATCTGAAAACCCAGTAATGCTGAAACGGACTCTTCTGGCACTCTCTAGGCCAGATGCTTGTTAGAAGAGAACCGTCCAAACTATTCTAATTTACATGAAGGCTAAATTACACGTACATCTACATGCAAGGCAAGACAGGGACCTCGATCCACTCTGCACAAGACAGCGGCATCTGATGGGATTTGTGTTGTTTTCCAATTATGACATTGTGGCATATGCAGAGTGTTTTGATGCTGTGGGTTTCACTTGCTATGCAACATAGTCTAATGAGCACTTTGTTGTTATGGATATCTGTTGGTTGCTGTGTTTTTATGCATCTCTCTTCCTCTGTTCGCTCTTTGCGCGCTGGAGCAACTTGCTGCGTGGTTGGAGGCATTTTACGCACGAAGGACAGCAGCGCTTTCAGTGCAGCATTCACAAACACACATACGGAGACATACACACACACATATATATATACACACACCCTTATATCCAGCAATAGGAGTCCTTTCTCACTCAGTCATATTAGAAAGCCATAGTGCGCTCATAAAATTTAAAAGGCCTAATTATGCGCAACGCAGCTGAGACGACACATTCACACACCGGTGCTCGTGTGAGGACTTCTGTCTTACCTGACGATGATATACATGACCAGCACGTTTCCAACCAGCCCCACCACGCACACTATGGAGTAGAGAGCAGTTATAATAATCGCTATTATAACCGGGTTGGTGTCGTCCCCCATGCGGTCCACCTCGCACCGCGCCTCCGTGAAGCTCGTGGTGTTGGTGCCTTCGGTGAAGTTCCGACACACACTGCTGTTGTGGTACAGCAGTTGGACCTGGCTCTGGTAATCCGCCTCAGAGCCGTTGGCCATGCTCTCCATTTGTCCGGTTGCGCGCGTCTTTCGCCTCACCTCGGGTGCCTGTCGGCGGACTCTGGTGCCCTGATGCCCCGCTGGGTGCGTGTCCGTGGTTTTGCTTGGAGAAGCGCCGCGTTGGAGTTGCGCTCGAGCACCGACCGCACCGCCGGAAACGTGAAATCAGCCCGTGTAGAAGAATGTGGCCGCGCGTGAGGAGGTGAGGGTTAATGCCGGCGTGCGTGCGCGACACTCCGCTTACCGACGAGCCTGCACGGGACAGAAGCGACAATGTGGAAATGAATTAGTTCGCTGCCTTTCTTATTTCCTCCCTAGGTTCCTTCCCCACTTCTTTCCTTCCTCCCCCCTTCTTACACGTCCTTTCCTCTCTTTCTCTCGTCTTTGTTGATTCCTTCATTAATTCTTTCCTTCGCTCCTTCCCTTCCTACGCTTCCTTATGTCCTCGTTTGCTTCTTGTTTCCATCCTTCCTTATATTTACACTGCTGTTTCTATTCCTTCCTCCCGTCCCTCCTTTTTTCCTTCCTTTCTTCTTTCCTACTCTCTCTCACCTTTTCTTATCCATCATACTTTCCTTTCTTTTCTCACCACTTTCTTTCTCTTCATCCATTGCTTGTTCCCATCCACCCTTCCTCTTCTCTTTCCTTAGTCTCTTTCTTTAGCTCTTAATTGTGAAGTGTTGTACACTGTACACTGTGCTCCTCACTCGACTGTCTATTCATTGGAACATCCAACAAAACAATTAGTGAATGTAAAACCTGTTGGAGAATAAAAGACCGTGACAGCAGCAAGAAGCCGGATCTGAGGACAGTAATGGATGTTGAGGAGGAGTCGAGGGATTATCTGTCAAGTTGTCCATGCATGTACATGTAATGCTTTGATGAGTCTCCTCACCCTTGAATTCTGTTTTCTGTGCTGTATCCTAATGAGTGAAGCCGAGTGAGGGAATGCAGCGCTGTGTAATCCAATAGGAATTGATTTTAATCAAGATAATGTTCCTGCTTGTCTCATTACAGTTTCAGACAGGCACAAAATTGTCAAATATCATTTCCTAAACGTGCCCAAGGCCTGTTGGAGCAAAACGGAGGCAAGGGCTCAAAGTCATGGTTTCATATTCTGTTTTTACAGCCACTTCAATCAACAACATTAACAGCTGGAATAATATTACATTACTTTATCATGCTTGGTTTTTCCGTTGAGTTCTGAGCTATATGCTGTGGTTCCATGGTCTCAATGTCTATTGTGCAAATTAAGACAGAGCAATGTCACGCTTAGGTTAGGATGCATTTTCCCACGTGTAAAAGCATTTTGTCTTTTTGTGTCTTATGTTGGAGTCTTTTTAGGAAAGAGCAGGGCTGTAGATCATGTCTTCAATAATGGTTTGGGGATTTGGGGGTTTTAGCAGCCTGGGAGAGTTCATCTGATCCTGCAGATAAAAACGTACATTTTTTGTTTGTCCAGCAGTCGCACGTCATGCTGGGAAGTAATGGGAGCATCTAACAAGTCAGTAAAAGAAAGAAAGAAAATCTATAATTTAGTCCCAGTACATTCTCATATTTTTATATGTCTAGCAAATTGTGGGGGTGGCATACTGTTGAGAATGTGCTGTGAGGCGAATGTGCAATAGGAGGAACGATTCCACCAGCCTGCATACGAGAACAAAAATAATCAAACTCTGCTGCAACTCTTAAGAGAGATTTATAGTTTCCCTGCACAAAGTAACAACTTTTAAATCTTTTCTAACATCAGTGGCATTAATCAGATAAATAAATAGCTCCTGTGCCATAAAGAGCTAATGAATAACAGTTGTTTGCAGACTCGTTCCCACACTGACAACAGAAGAAGAAGAAGATGTTGATGCTCGATGTGTTTCAAAAGTAAAACTGACACTCTTTGTAACAGCATCGTTATTCCTCTGAAGTGCTGCCGTCAGATTTGTGTTTCTCTGTTGAAGCGTTTGAGGGGTGGGGGGTGGTGGTGGTGGTGGTGGGGTGTTCTGTCCTGTTGCCATGGTGATGACGAGCATTACATTTCACCAAGGAGCAACACCTTCACAAGCGCCACAGGTAGTTGTTAACCCACCAGTCACAGCATATTGGAAGTGTTTCCTGCCTGCACAAACAGAATCTAACCCCAAAGTGTAGAATCGAAATATGAATTATTAAATGATTTTAACCATAAAGAATTGAAGAGACTTTTACTTTATTTTGCTGAAAGTATACACAATAAGGCAGTTTCTCTGTCATTATATATCAGATTAATAAATGTGATCAGTGAGAGTTAATCTACTCTAAGTTAATATTTTTAAGTTTTACACTCGAGCTCCCACGGTATTGGAAATTCTTCATCATGGCACAGCCATCCTGCGAATGGTTTCTGTTACCAAACACATGCAGAAACAGACACACGATAAGAGGCGTTCCCCTATGGCCCCACAGTGTTTTGCCATAAATTATCTTCCTCAGGCTCATTTCTGTTTTTACAAGATAAATATTTATTCATTCTCGCTCCCTTCGCCTATTTATCTTATTGTATTTGATGAAATATGTTTAATCTAGAGACGTTGTGCAACCATCCTAATGCAGGCTATGTGAATATGCATGCTGCGTGGTTCTTGTGATGTTATCTGAAGTGACTAATATTTTGTATTCAGAACAAGGACTCACGGTGGGTATGTTTGTTCCCAGTGACTACAAAGCATCGCAAATTCTGTTTAGACAGGGAAAGATTTTCCTTTTATGTTAGGAACAGGGTAGACAGGCAAGCGCAGGCGAGCAATTAGGATTCAGAAGACAATGAAGAAAATCAATGAATTCAACTGTAAATGCCAATTAGCAGCACCCGTCAGCTGTTTTAGAAAGTCTGCCAACCGGTGTTGCACTTGATATCTGCACCTCTGAATTAACAGAGCTCTTTTCTGGATGCATCAGTCAAAACAACTACAGGTTGCTTTAGTTGGTTGAAAGGAGCAGGGTTGAAAACCATGTTTTTGTCTGTGTGTGCTCATTGGTCCAAACTCAACTAATAAAAACAAATGAACAAGTGTGTGAGGAAGCAGGGCAAAGCGTGTTTATGAAAGCTGTTCCCTGCATTTATACGCTGATACGTTAATCAAGCAGATAACACATTAAGATGAAATTGATTGCCTTTCCATAATAATTCTAGTGCAACACAATAAATAGGAAGCTGCTGTATTATTAATGTGATAACTCTACTTAAAATCACATTTAGCTCCTCTGACAGAGACCTGATACCTGATACTTATGCATTTGCAGCCTCACTGTAGTGAGCACAGTGTTTGCTGCTTTATCATTCATTGATATCCAGTTCTATTCTACTTCTAATTAAATTATAAATCAAAGTTTCACATTCATTTGTAAAAACATGACAGATGATTTTGAAAAACCTCTGGTTAGGATTCAGATAGGGTCAACGCTATATTATTATATATATATTACTCTGGTTTCACTTGCTAATATCTGTACATGCAAGTTAAAGTTAGAGAAATCCTGTTTTTGGCAAACACAGTATATTTTTGTTTGCAGTGCCATAGTGGAGGCAGGTCTGCACATTTTCTTCTCTTGCTGCATGCATCCCCAACACTCTCCTACACTCACAGCGAGCCTGGCTGCAAAAAAACACTCTGTGCTGTTCACAAACGTCATTACTGTGAGTTCAAAGTAATAATGCAGAGGCGCTCTAAATGTGAATTAGGATTTTTATAAGCTCATTGGCTTTCTCATCTGGATAATGACAGCTGGACAATTACGAAACAACTGTGGAGAGAGAGTTTTGCTGAGTCACTCAAATCGTAACCACAGAAAGTAAATAAGTGAAAAGAAAGACCGCTTTGTGAATGCAGCTTACAGGCATTATGGAAGGCAAGAGCAGAAGAGAATATATAAAGTGAGTTATAAAAACAAATCACAGACAAATTAACTTGACAGCGTCATATAGGTAAACAGCCACAGTCTATTCTTCAAATCTGACCGTGTAGTGTAGGACTGAATTAAATCCAAATGTGTGGTGTTGAATCCACGTTTCCATCTTACAACATAACGTTCTAGCTGTAGCTCTCTTTTCATGTGTTGACAGTGTGAAGAATCAATCATATATGCGAAGGTTTTCCCTTGTTTTAAGTAGTAACACCTCACGTAGCTTCCTTCCTTCTGTCGGTTTGCTTCTTGCTTCATTATTTACCCTGCAGATGTATGGATCGTCACGTTGATGGAATAAATTACACACTTCAATGTGTGGGTGACAAAGCGTTTTGACAGCGTTAGCCACTCATTATGTGACAAGCATGACGAGCATGATACGAATGTAAATGGTGAAGAAATGTTTTAATGCTACAGTCAGATTTAGATGGATTTGTATGAATTCTAAAGAAAGAAATCTATCTGTGCAACGTTTTGTACCACAGAGCTGTTTCACTCATTATCTTTACCTTGTTTGTAACTTTTAATCTTGTCTCCAGTGAAAATGAGCAAATATTCCACTTGCAAAACTGCAAAAACAAATAATCCTCAATTCCCAAATGCTTACATTAAGATGCTGTTGGAAAAGAGGACAAATCTGGGTTCTAAGATTTATTGTAACACATCCAGTTTTTGCTCCGCCACTCTCACAAACGGCCTTATCGACAGTTTAAAATCAAGGCTATTCATAATTCCCCTGCATTTCCTGTGACCATGGATTGTGTCAGTGTCATGTGTAGGAGTACCACCTCTGCAATGCGTCCAACAAGTGTAAACAAGTGACAGGCAGGTACTTCTTTGTCCCCCAGAGGAAGCCCCCTTTCATCAGCCTGTATATAATCTTTGTCTTTCTGTGGAGTAAATATTGTCAAACAAAGCGAAGATTGCTGGAGGGACAAACCGGGGTTCACGTGTTGCTCTTCCTCCTCTTTCCATCAGTGTAATACTTCCAGTTAAATGAAACATGATCCCTTCACTCCTGTTCAGCTCCAATCAATACAGCTTATTTCAATTCAGTTAGACTCTATTCACTTTAATGCAGTTCCATTCATTTGCAGCTCAATTGAGTTTGTTTCCGTTTACCTCAGCTTAATAAAGTTTCGTTCACTTTGCCATTGTTTAATTCTGCTCAGTCCAATTTAACATCAATTTTGCAAAATGTAAATTGTTGTCAGTTTATTGGTCTTACATTCAACAGGTGGCCAGAAACGCGACTACAAATGAATGATAATGCTGGTCATCATCTGGTGGCTGTGGAAATAAGCAACTAATGCTTACTGTCATGCTGCCATTAGGGGCCGAACAGTAATTGATATTTAGGTCATGCTGCACCTGGAGATGAATGAAACAAATTAATATGCAAAGATAATTCAACCATATTTCACGCTAACATACATTTCACAGAATCAGAATTTGTTGTTCAAAGAGAGTAACAAAAGCTTTAAGGCGTGAGCTCACATGAGTGGTACTACGAATGTGCACAAAGCCACATACTACACTCTATAGGCAACAATGAGCCAAGCAACATAGCAACAAGGCAACATGGTGAAGTTGATGTTGGCCAGATGAATTTAACATAATGCTATGCAACTTTTTCACACTGCATATTTTGCATCATTCAAATATAACACAGGGGGAGCTATGGCAGAACATAATTAAACATAATTAAACTAGCATTTCCTGCTGAAAATGCACTGTGAACGCTGTAATGCTGAAGTTATTCCTTAAAATGAATAAAAGAAAGCTGAAGGGACTGAGTGTGTGTTAGCAGAAACAGCCACCACTTGGGAAAAACGGGCACATAAAAAGCATAGTTATTCCAACAAAAGAAACAAGGCCAGTTGTTTTCCATTGATCAGATTAGGAAGAGTTTACACCACCTCCTCTTTCAAATTAAAAGTTTATTATTTTTGGGTCGTCTCTTCCCACATATTGAAATTTGGTTGTTATTAAGCTTTTTTATCAGTGGAATATGTACGTGCATGTAAATTCAGTCAGCAAATGATTTAGAGAATGATTTAAAAAAAAAAAACATGCACCGACCTGGTATTAGTCTCTGTTGTTCTGTTGTTTAGTTAACCCATCTATCCTCCCGCACAGCCTTGTTGCTCTGCAGTACACCATTACGTGACTTACTGTCACGTAATGGTGTACTGTATCAACTCAGGCCGCCAAAGGGCTTTGTAAATATGTAAATAAAATGGTATTTTTCTGATATAAGTTATGCTGTCGCGCCTCAGGAGAGGACAGTCTCTCTCTTTCTTTCAGAGATATCTCAAGGCCAGATACTATTGGATAAAGACACATATTTCCAACACAGAGGCTGCGAAAAGCAAAATGTGTATTGACAGTTTTTTTTTCTCTAAATTAAACTGTAAAAAAATACCTTAGCAATAAGTTGTCACCTTGAAGTCACTTGTTGTGAGTTATGATTTGCCTCTTTTAAACTGCACGTACTGTGTCATTGTGCTGCAGCTCTCTCGATTTGAAGAAATGGGGCCCCTGATGAAGCCCGTTTTCTTGATGAATGTGTTGAATTTCAATCTGTGAAACTGCTCCTGTTGTAACTGTGAAGCATCTCCAGAGAAATGTGGGACCTTCGTTTTATTTTATTATCTCTGTAAAAATGTAGAACGAGTTATTCTGCAAATTAGTTGCAGAGAATGAAAGAAGGAAGTCATAACCAGAAAACTGAAACCACTGCAACCAAAAGTAGACCAGCAATGAAGCAGTTAAAGGCAACTAGGGGAAGATTTATGAGCTTTTTTACTATGTGCATTGTTTGAAAAGGTGAACAAAAATGAATATATATAAAACCTAATAAGAAACCTCTGCAGCTACATTGTTTGCATGAGATTCTGTGGAGGCCGGGTGTGAAAAATTAGATCAGCATGCTTGTGCATCCTGGTTTATTCCACAAAGGCCGTTCTTTGTTGCAGGAATATGCTGTCCAAATCAGTTTTACCAGCAGCAGCCTTAAGGTAGAAAACGTGGCGATGAGCTTTGAATGAGTCATCTCAGCCCCTTTGGCATTGTGATAACAGGTACCTTGTGACCTTGTGTCACTATTAGTGCCGCGCTTCATTTTTAGACAATTGTCGGTCGGGTTTTAAAGCTCCACATAAGACATGGAGAGAGTTTCTAAATGGATCAGGTGGCAATTATGACGATGGTTACAGGAGATTGAGTTGCATTAAATATTTTAGACTTGTCACTGCAACATACATACAAATCCCCACACATTTGGAATTCTTGAAGACATTTTATGTATTATAGTCATTTTCAGATTGACACTTAAATGATGTATTATTAACAGATGGAGGTTCTTTATGCTGTGTTTGTAAAAATGAGCCAGAAAGAAAGAATGAGAATTGTCCCTGAATTGAACTTAGGTAGGTACAATACTTTATCCCCTGGTACCCTGAGTTTTTCTTTAGTATATTATAGTCTACAAACGTTGGAATGTTTTCATCTTTTCACAGCACTTCATGGACGTCTGTGTTCACAATCTGTGCTGGCGTGCAGCAGCATTTTCGGCAAGGTTGTTACTGAAGCACAGTACTGCTCCAACTCTACCTGTCCCTCTATTATTATTATTATTTACATCCACACAGTTATTATTGTGTTTTATCGTTCTAGGTTTTATTTCTTCTTCATGATATGAGTTGAGGACACACCTGCACGTGCAGTATGGAAAGCTATTCCTTGTCTCCTTTCTTGGTGTTTGGTTCTTTTTAACAACATTAGGGATGTACTGGGAATGTGTGACGGGCTTAGACTTAAAAAATAGATTTGGGCCAATTACAAAATATTTCTTTCTCATCTCTCTCGTCTTTGGTGTCCCTCCAGCTGGTGGCAGCCTTGCCGACCGCCTTGATGCTCACCATCATCCAGTATTCTCTCTTTTCAAACCCCTCTGTACTCATGCCAGCTCTCCATGAAAGTACTTTTCAGGATTTACTTCAGTTCAGCCCTCTGCTTCTCATCTTTTAATGCCAGACACGCCGGGAAAACCAAAAGTGGGAAAAAAGAAAGAATGGGTAATATATCTGGTTACAGGTAAAGGAGAGGACAGTCTGACTCAGTTGATGTGGAGCACTGTTCTAACGCTGCACATCGCTTTCTGTTTAATTATCCAGTAGAGGAATATCTGTCACAGGAAATACAATAGTTGAACATATGGTCCTCAATTCAAGATAAACACTTACTAAGGTCTGAAATTGAATCTGTTGAACTTGTTCCAAAACAGCAGTGGGATTAACCTGACAGCTCAAACACAGTGAGGACTTACAGTGCTTCCAGAAACTCTTCTCAGTGCTTAACTTTTTAAGGCTGAGGCAGTAACATAACGCAATGTGACTGAAGCCTTTCTGTCAGGGTTTACATTTTCTACCTGCCCTCTTCGTGCCTGCCTGTGTTTCCATCAGGTTATTCCAGGTTCCATCTGGCTAAATTGCCTGTGGGTGTGACCTGGCAGGCACGAACTGACAGCGACAATAGAATGGCAGACTGTCCAGGGCATCCCCTGCCTCTCGCCTAATGTCAGCAGGGACTGGTTTCAGCTGCTGTGACCCTGTACAGGATGAGTAGTTTGAACTGATGTGTGGATGGGGACTGGGAATCTATCACATTGCTCCAAGGCAGGAGGAGCATGTAGCCGAGTAGACAAGCAGAAAAACAACAGATGTACCTCAGATAATCATTTTGATTTTGATGTGAGACCAAGTTGTTGTATTGAGTAAGAAATATTCAACCACCAAGCATTTATATGAGATGCTTTATCAACCGTTTATGTTATCAATTGTCAAGAAAACAGTAAAACATGCTCATAATTAATAAAAAAAAAACTTATGTTAACATTTTCATACAGTCTGAAAAAACAAAAATGCTGAATTTAAAAACTATGAAACATCCACGTTTGAAAAGCTTCCGGCATTGAATTTTACCAATCAAGCTATTACCTTAAAATGGTCTTAGTTATCAAAATCACATTATTGAGCAAACAACTGCAACATTTCAGCTCCAGCGCACGGTTTGGTTTCTGGGTGTCTGTTAAAATATTGTCATGAAGTGTCATGAAGGTCAACAGGGGTCCACTAAATATACTTACTTTTCTCTGGTTGCGGTGACAGTAGTAATAGTTTTATTGCACCCATCATTCTCACCTGCATGTCTTCAGGGCAATAACTGATCTGACTTTCATCCCTTCTACATCCCCCGTCCTCTCCCCTCCCAGCCACATTTATCATTATTGGTGAATAATGACAGAAACCCAACTATCCATAACTCCTTCCTATTACGTTGTTGATGACATCACTCGTTTGCTCACGGCAGTGAAACCAGTGACGGAGCTTCTGTCAGTCCAGCTTGATTGCAACTACTCAACCTGCCCACATACAAACACAGACCACATTTAGAGCTTCATCCAGTGTGTTCTTTTATTATTCTCCACACAGTCATGCTATTACGATCACCTCATTGTTATTATCAGCTGTATCTTTTGTATCCTTTGATCTGGAAAATCTCTGTTTAGAATCTGGCATCTTTGTTCATTTTGTCCCACTTGACAGCTCTTAGTGTCTGACTTGTCTTTGACGCTAGACAAACACACACCCACAAACACGAACCCGTACAAACCGTTTGCTCGTGCTTCCTGTAACTCATCAGTTTTTACAGTTTACTGCCACTTAATTAATAACCTTTAAGAGAGTTTGTGTCTTCCTCCCTGAAGTGAACTTGCTGTCTGCAGAGCAGGAAGGGCACTGTTAATTAACATCATCTTATTATGGACTCATCATTTCATTAGTGTTCATTATACTGTTTAACTTAATTTAATGTTGGGGTTGTCGCCAGGCGTTGGTGAACAATGACCAACACATCACACAGACACCAGAAGGACTTCATAATTTAAAAGCATGGTTTGGTTTGAGAAAAAAAAATTAAAGAGATATTTTTAATATCGAAACCTCAATTAACCTTTTAGCTGATGCTGGGTTTACTCAGTTTATTCATATTCTTTATTAGATTGTCTTTCCCAAATAATCTCAAATAATTTTCTGGCTTTTCAAACAATTATCTTGCAGATATAAAAAAAGTAAATCATGATATTTAAAATATATTTAAAACCAACCCACAAAAACACAAAGGAAAAAGCCACAGACATAAAAATGCTTGGATGTATCAGTTTGAGGCAATTTGCCATTGGCCAATTGACACATCTGGACCAATAAGAGAGCAGGACTGAGTGGCAGGAAAGCAGCCTGGCAGCCATTTCCGTACACGGTGCAATCAGATTATTATCCACAACAACAATAAAGTGTCTGCTGGTGATTTTCACACAAGCTGTCCAAACGCAGCAGAAGGCCTTCGCAGCCAGCAGACAGGGCACATTTTGTGCTGTTATCTTTACAAACTAAATGTAAAAACACGTGTATTAATTATCAGAAGCACCATCCTATTGTTTAACTCACGTTTTCCTCGTGCTTTAAGTTTTTAAGCTAAAAAACAAAAAACAAAAAAAGAAACGATTTGCTTCCTTCTTATTATTTAGTAGATAGATATACGAGTGGACTTGATTGCGTCATCAAACTCTCTAGAGAAATAAGCAAGAGTATCTCCCCAAATGTCAGTCTGTTCATTTAAAGTGGGGACGTGTCGTGGTTAGAGCAGCTAAAACATTCTGTCACTGAAAGTTTGTGGTTAATTAATGAAAAGTCAAATGGTAATGCACCATCATGAAAGTTTGATTCACTGCAGCATCATTCAGTCTACGCATTAATACAAGGATAGTTGGCTGGATACAACACGTGCACTGTAGGACACCTATGTTAACATGTTTTTGACATGGGAACTACAGTATTTTCATGTTGTGGGTCAGACCTGTTAATTACAATCAGGTGATGCCTCAAAGGAAGAATTTAAAGTTTTGGGAAATACTCTTTTTACAGCATTCATTCTTTATGCTAAGCCAAGCTAAAGACTAATTGCTTTGCATTTAACAAACAAAAAGTGGAAGAATCGTTTGACTCCTGGCAACATAGTCAATAAGTGAATTTCCCAAAATGTCAAACTATCCCCTAAAGCTTTCAGTGGTATTTGAGGCAATAATGTCTTAGTGGCAAATGTCTGGGGAGACCGGCTTCCTGTTGCAACATGACGAAGCCCTGTTTACACCGTAAGGTACATAAATAAACATTTTTACTCTGGAAATGTGGTGTGAAAGGACTTCAGGACCATTTAATAATTGTAAAATGTCCCAGTAAGAAACGTTACTCACCAAATGACCTACTACAGCAACTGTGACTTGTGTCTTTCAACATCAGCGCCCGTTCTGTGTTTTTACATCCTTTATAAATTTAGTCCACATGTGCTATGATTGTCACGTCATTTTTGAAATTGCCAGATTTTATAGAAACATTGAATTCTATGTCTGTAAACCAGGATATTAAATTATGATTGATTGAATGATGATTCATTTCTAATACAGGGACATGACAACACAGTACTGTAAACAAACATCTACTCCTGATTTGCTGGTTACACATTTATTGTATTTTCATGGTCACTTAACATCCTCTAAAAGTACTTTCTTTACCTCTGAAACCACAAATTCAATTTCCTACTGAGTAATGCCACTGCCTCCTTTAGTTTTCCAAGGCTAAAGAAGGATAATCAGCGGAACTTTCCTTTCAGTGTGTGTTTATAAATTTCCCTTCAGAAGTCTGTCTGGTGCACAAATGTCGGTTCACGTGTGATTCACATTACAATCATCTTCCCTTCCAGGAATTGAAAAGCACCTTTGTTGCACAATCACCTTTGTTGGGTTATTGACTCCGAGTGCATGAGATAAGAAGAAATCTGTTGTCAGCTAATACACAAAATCAACGCACATAATGTGGATTTTAATTCTTCTCCCACCCACTGAATAAAATGACTTGCTGACCTCAGTGTGCAGCTTTTATTAAAATATAACTGCAGGTTAACTCCTTACCCCCAGTGCCGCTTACGCTTTAACTGTTGTTTTGTTGTTTGTAACCAAATATCAATACTTCACGGAGCACTTAGCAGTTGCTTCTACCAGAAAACCATTCAGTGAATATAATAGCACTGTTCATCCTTCAAGAAAATTCTCACATCTCTCTCACATCACTTCACACTGACTTAAATTGCTGTGCGAGGCCATCAGATTCTCACTAGGGGCAAAGAGAAAAGAGCTAACATGAGTCATCGAGTAGGTTCAAATTGTTGTGGATCACTTTTATACTAAAAACTACAGGGAGTAAATAAGAAAAAGAAATATCTGTGCTGCATTTTGCCTTTTGATACGATGTTTGCAGATACTGTGGCAATTTAAAAACATTTTTCCAAGTTACTTTATGCATTAATGTATGATTTTCTTACATGATTTGGTATCTTTTAGTGAATAATGTATTCTCAACAAACTGAATCTCCTCAAATCCAAAACTTTAAAACCCTGTACAACAACCAGTAATACACAGACAGGACTGTACGTCTCGGGAATGGCTGCAACTCTTTTAGCTTTTATCACAGCAAGTAAAAAGCATAAATGCTTCACCTTGATGTTTTATTGTAATCTACCAGGCATGTGCGATTGTATTGATTTAGTCTACATTTAAATTATGGTGTAGCCCCCTGTGTTGGCACCTTCAAGTTAAAGATGTGTTTTTTTCCTGCAGCTCTTAAGTGAGCTGGAAGGTGGCCACAGTCTTTACATTTCATGAATCAATTATCTTGCTCTTGGAATGTACGAGCTTATTTTCACCAGCATGACAAGCTTTACTTTGAGTTAATGCAGACTTGTCGGTCTCCTGTGTGCCTCAAACTCAATTTGCAGTTCTCTAGAGACGACATAATGAGGCATCTGCTTTTCCCTTCATTTCACTTTCTTGACATGCTTTGTCACCAGTTATTCTGGCATAACCTAGACAGAAATCACTCCTGCATGAATTTTACTTTTGTTCTGGGTGTCAGCTAGCTGTAACCACAAAAGTTCAACTTTAAATTTACAAACAAGCACAAATGTCAGACAGTGAAGGCTTTCAGCATTTGACAGTTTGTGATGAGAACGAAATGCAAACAGATGATAGAGATGAAGTTAAAGATCGAGCTAAATGAATATTCATGCAGCGCGTGCAGAAAAACACAAAAAGCAAAGTGAATTAAATTCCAGGGAGAACATTTTGTTGAGTTTTAAGTTTGGGTTGATAAACATCTGTCATCTCCATTATGAAACATAAGAGAATTGCCAGCCAGGCACAGTAAAAACACTAACAATAAATAGACTGTGTGCATCCAAAAAAATAAACAATTACGAGCTTAGAATGAGAAAAAAACACAGAAGACTTCCTCTTTCTGGATATTAGTTACATTTGCATGCAAGCAATTCCAAACATGCAAACCAGGTTATATAATATCAACAACTGTGAGCTGTGTTATCTTAAAAGGGTTGTCGGTTCTTCACATGCTCAACTGTCCATCGTCTTGTTAAATCTTGTGTCAGTGAATGTCAGGTGTGAAAAAACTAACGTGCGAATAAATATGTGTCAATTTGTGAATTCTTGCATGAAAATTAGCATGTGAGGAGGTGTTTACATCCACAGAAATGTGATATGTATTAGTGCTTTATGTCCACATGTGGTGAATGAGATTTCTCTGTCACTACATTTGTTTGTCGGTTATGATTGTGGTTTAACCTTTACACTGTATAGAGACATATTGTATATTCAACCACAAACAAATGGATTCAAATGAGCTCTTCTGAGACCAGCGGCTTAGAAGTGTATACGTTAAAGCTGCAATAGGTAATATTTTACACAGATTCTAAGAAATTAAGTGAAAATGGGAGCATATGTGTTGTCCCACAGCTGTTGTAGTCCACTTTATATTTCTGGGTTACATTGTGCCCTTCCATTGTTAGACTATGACTTTGTTGTTCTGCTGAATGCTGTGTTCACAAACCAGTCACTAACTTTAAAGTTAGGTAAAAAATCTTTTTTAAATTTGACTAGAGATAATAAAGTTGGGCTCTATCCTGTTTGCCCCACAGAGATATAACTCTTCTTCTCTATTCTGTGCTTAAAGTTCTGTTTAATTCCACACAGAAGAAGTGACTCAGCAGCCCTTTGTGATGTCTAATGATAATAATGGTTACTGCATTCAAAACCCTCCAGATAACAAGACATACCAGCATGGGTCATCTGTTCAAACAACATCCCTTTGAATTTTATTTTAGTTTGTGTATCCATAGAAACACCATCCTGCAACCTGAGTCTTTTCTATGATTTACAAATATGAGGCCAGTTTTGGTCGGCCTTTTGTTGTGTACGTGCATGTCATGAGGTGTATGGTTTGCTCAACATGTGTCAGATGTAAATGTTCTGAAACATTCACATGAGACACACACACAAACACAGCAGCAAACATATTCCAGGATACGTGAACATAGTGAAGAAACTGTGGTGTTCTTTTGTTATCACCAACAAAACACTACTTCATTCATGTCTACAATCTCATTAATTCAAAATAAAATGTCTAATTTTCTTTGCCTTTTTAAGCACAGACGTCTCGTAGGAAGACTGAAGACTGGAGACAATCATGCTCTTCACTACAAATAATCTCAAGAGGTAACTATACAAAACAAGTCCGCTCATGCTGGGTTTACTTCGGTCTCTTGTTGACAATACATCATACATACCAAGTTAGCAGACTTTCAATGAGTTGTGTCATGAGTTGTGTTATACTTATAAACTTTTGCTTTAGTGTCCTTCAGGTGCAAGACGGGCAATGAGATTCACCGTTTCACATTTAATTCTTCCTGCTCTGTGGGCAAACTTCCAGGGAGCTATACCACTTAATTCAGCTCTGTTCCAAAGAAGGCCACTATATATTTTAAAGTCACTGCCATAGGTCTGCAAAGGTTGTTTGGGGCGGATGTGATAAAAGTGTCTTTCCAGATTGTGGGCACCGTGTGTGAATGTGCCACTGTCAGCTTCTACACACTTTGTTTATCACAGTGAGGATTGTACCACCGTATGTACTGTTGTTACTGAGCTCTCCATATATATTTTGGGCACATTTTTGGAAAAGTTTTTTTATTATTAGTGGCCCAAAAGTCAACAACAAAATCATCCCCATTCATTTTAGGAGGAAACCAGGATAAATGGGCATGTCTCTGTGGTTCCAAGGGCACAATGACTCATTTTCACTTTTTTACGGTTGTGGATGTTTTTCAGCATCCAGACTGAAGCTTCATTCTGTTTTTGTTCACCGTGCATTTGTTAAAGACATGTTAGTCAAAAAAAGACAACTTGTGACAAAACCAGACCAAAAAAATTATGTTTTTTAATTTGTTAAAAATGTTTGTAAATGACATTGCATCCTTCTAAGAGAAGGTAGACAGTAGATATGATCCAGTCAACATGTCCTTGGACAAGAAAGTGACACTTCAGAGTAACACCATCATCAATGTGGAGCTGTCCACCAAGTAGGCATCATTTAAAAAATCTTTATGGCTTGCCTTTATATGTAACTGTTTGCCTGCACGTTTGCCACATTAACATTATAAACTGATAATTTATCAGTGTTGTGTTGTTATGTTGCCCTCAAGTGGTAAAAGAGACATCTGTTAATGTAACTAAAAGCATTTGACGTTTATTGAAAAATATTTCCGACACGTCGTGGAAGAATAAAAACATGTAACATTGGTTTCACCTAGTAAAAACCACTTTGGTGTCTGTAGGACAAGAATGCATAAGAACAAAGAGGAGACGAAGAAAGAGAGACTCAGATGTCTGTGACCTGAGGGAGACAGCTGTTTTAGTGAACTCTAATAGAGTTTTCCTGGCAACAACAATGTCGTCCCTATATGGACAAACATCAGTGGATACAGTTTGTTCCCATACAAACACACATACTCAAAGAGAGACTCACTGACTCTGTTCCAGGAAAACAGCTTCAGGGAGTCTCTCCTAATCACCTACACAGCCAAGCTGAAGAGATGAAGGTAATAAACCCGAAAGGATGCTGACTCATTTTATTGATGGGTTTACATACACACACACACACACACACACACACACACACACACACACACACACACACATAATTAGTCCTGCGTTAGCGATTCAAGTGAAATTCATGAAAATCCAGGTGATCCAAACCAGAAATCATGTCATAACTGGTCTCTGTAGCACCATTAGTTATATTTTCAGAAGGAAATGCAAAAGAAAACACTGCACTTGTTTTTTCTATAATAATAATATAATAATAACAATAATAATCCAGTTTTGTTGAGGGAACCAAGGTGAAACCATTTTCTGGGTGGACCTACAACCAACTGGTTTGCATTCACTTCACTTAACCAGATTCTTTGACATTTTTCAACAATATTTTGTTAATAATAAAAAAGAAAGAAGAATTTACATTGGCTGAAAGTGCTGAGCTACCTGACAGCAATTTTCTGTGTATGTATTCTGTGTTTTTATGCATGAGATGAAGTTCTTGATTAATTAATGAAGTTAAAACACTTCAATTCATATGCAGATTTTTCTTTTGCACGTCTGTTTTCCAATTGTTGAAAATGGGTTGAAGAAGCTGCAAGCTCTCTTACATTAGAGGTGAAAAACATGCATGCTGATGAATTGCAGATTGGCTGTTTTCATTTGTGAAATAATCAGACTATTGAACTGTTAACAGATTACTGAAGTAATCATTTTTATTTCAGGGTTTCCAAGTGTCATTCATCACATCAGCCTAATTAAAGCTCTTATGAACTAAGGTTATTTTTACAGCATGAATGTGCAGTTAGTGGCAGAATATCACAGTTTACTTTTACAGTTTTACCACAAACAGATGCCTATTTTTTTAAAATATGAATAATAACAAAGCAAAAGTCCTCCTCTATGCACAGCTCCAATAATTTATTAGTATTTAATCCCATTAATTTCTTACTATAGGCGCGGGTTCTTTATCTGCTGATTCATGTGACATTTAAAGAGGCCTTTTCTCTGCATTTGTGAGATTGCATAGACATTTGCAGAAGAGGTCACAGTAATATTTTCATAAATAATTTCTCAGTTTTAGCCACTCTGGCAGCATGGCAATGCCAGACAGCCAGTTGATAACATATTCCCAGACTAAAATATATGAAGAACTATGGGTTGATGGATCCTTTTCATGGCAGTATGGATGATACAGATGGAGAATCATTATTTATTGCCATAATCAGGTCAATGCTCAAAGAAGCGTTTAGCTCAAACCACCACCGTGCATACATACATCCTGACAGATGTGCTTTACTCTCTTATTTGTACTGGACACAAACAGATAATTATCCATAGTCACTGTGCAGGAACGGAGATCTTCTGGGTTGTTAAAAGTGGGATGACACCAAGAAGAAAAGTGACAGTGTAGCATTGAATGCTTCTTTAAGCAAGACACTGTGAGGTGAGAGGATGACAAACACAGCAGCTCAGTCTGAGGAGTGTGAATGAGCTGATGAGCAAATGACATTTTGACTGATTGGGCCTGTGGGGGTTGCTCTGCCAAGGGGCCTCAGCTGGCTTTTGGCTAAAACTTATTCATTTCTAACTTCCTTTGCAGTTGGTGTGGGCCCACATGAAGTACTTAATTAGTTACTCAAGATTAAAGGAGGCTGTTACGGTGAATACAGAGGCAGTCGCAATGACAGATTTCGACTTGGCCTCGCCTTGGCTCCGGCTCCCAGCGGATTGCCAGCGTGTCACGCGGCCAACAGTTTCACCATTAGAGGTTTCTCATGGCTGCATCTTTCTGCCTCTCCCCTCCCTCTCTGCACTCTGAGTGGGCAGACAGGACTCAGAGGATGATCATCCCTCTAGTTTTAATTAGGCTTTTTAATTACAGAGTGGAGATGCTTTTCACGGAGACGTACACTGAGTTAACAGTTGAGCAGAGGCGATAGCAGAGGGAGGGTAAGCACAACAGCGCCGAATTGATAAACTGATAGATAGCTTGTTTTGTTTTGGTGAAAGATATCATGAAGCAAGTGGAAGAGATTCTCAGTTTCCTCTAAGAACTCGTAAGACGGCAGAAAATGTGATTAACTGCATTTAGTTCAGAAGGATAAAGAGTTTAGTCTTTTTATAAGTGGCTTCACAGTGGTAATTCAACTGAAGAAAAGGCATCTGTGATAGCTATTAACCTTCCTCCTTCCCATGAACAAGGCAGTATCGAGAGCCATTCGGTCATGTATGAGCCATGTCTGCATGATTTGCTCTAAGTACAACTGGTACGCTGAATGGATCGGAAAAGAAAGAACAGAAGAAACTGTAGCTGCTGCTGCATGTATGGTTCCTTTCATGGATGACTGGTCCATTATACAGTTTGTCAGTACAGTGACAATACTGAGTCATATCTCTGTTTCCTAACTTTCTTACTGTCTTTGTGCAGGTGATGGTTTGTCAGATGGAAAGAAGGTAGAAGGGTTGGAGAAGGAAAATGGATTGCAGTGTAAGGAGTGTGTGGTACAGGTCTTGTGATTGTTGTAGATCAGGTGGAGCTGGTGTAGAGGAGTGAGAGTGGAGATGGGAGCCAGAACATCTAGATATTGAGAAATGATTGTTAGTTTGATAGAGAGGGAGCTTTAAAAGGCACTCTCGGGGATGTACAGCAGATTGGGATAAATGGGCTGGGGGAGGATAGGGTTGACGAGAAGGGCAAAAGGGAATTTGTAACAGAAAAGATCAGCACAGAGATAAAAGAAAAGATGGAAGATTGTGTGGTGAAGGCAGTACATAGTGAACGCTATACCAGCAGCCATATTACGCTGTCAGCACAAACCTGCCTGAACGAAAGATGTGCACACCAGCGAGGCGTTTGTGCATTAGAATGGCACGATTAAAGAGGAAACCATAAAATAAACATCAGACAGAAACGCTGAACTCAGCAACGACACATTTGTTTCACCTATTACTTCATTTGATAGGAGAGTTTCAGTGTGCAGCAAGATGTTTGTTCATTTTCACAGTCACAGCTTTAAAAATGTTTCTTGCATTACAAACAAGAACAACCATGGGACCATGAATTGTGGAGCAATTATGGATATTATCTTCACTCCCCTTTGATGTGTATGTAAAACACAAATAATAGTAATAGATGATGGACCAAAGTTTAGGATTCTGTGTCTTTTTTGTGGACAGGAATCAGGGAGAACAGGGAGTCAAACCACCAACCGTGGGGTTCATAGGCGACTTTTTATTTCACCTTCTGTTCATATTAATCTGACCAATTTGTTTTCAGAGGACGTTTTTAGTGTCGGAGGTTTCAGATGAGACTGAGGGAACCTGAGGAGATGAACAGACACGTATGAGAGGAAGAATTTAAGAGCAGAGTATGAGAGAAAGGTGAAGAGGTAATAGGCAGGAAGAGATGATGAAGAGAAGCGGAAAAAGACACTTAGTTAGTATTAGTATTAGTTTATTGATGTTTTGTGCGCTGCTGTTGGTGAGCTCGAGGGTAGCCATGGAGACCAACTTCGGCATGAGTCATGCATAACAACATCAGGGTGGGGGGTGGGCAGAGATTGAATGAGGCTCAAATTATAATCAAAGGCTGCATAAAAGAAGTCGGAGGACAGTAATGAGAGTTAGAATCACAAGCACATGATTTGCTTTCCAGATCTTCTGATCTTGTCTTTTCTTTTCTTTTCTTTTTTGATGACAGTGGTAAAGATGAAATCATTGTGACATCACCTGATAATGTTTGCCGTTCCAAAGCGACAACAGGGAAATGTACTGTATGGATTTTCCATTTATATCCATATGTCTGAAAGGACTTTCTGCCATTTACAACTGTGTATGGAACTCTAAATTACCCAAGCGATATATGATCCAAAATGGAAATATACACTATACGTATAAATGGAGGTAGTTTATCTAGTGCATCTATCAGATTTCTCAAACATCTGTTACAATAAATCCCTTAAGTTTTAAGCACTGTATGTGTCACATCCTGTGCCAAGAACCCATCGTAGTAATGAATGACCTGATGAAAAACTGTTAGTCGTACAAACCTTTTCATCCTGGTTCCAGACATTTTCTGAAATGAAAATTAAATTTGGCACCACAACCAAAATGCCAAAACATTCACGTTCACTTGGCAGCTAATTGTAGAGCAACAGTTTTTACAGTTATTTCACTAACTACTCAGTTGGATGAGACAACAAGGTAAAGGCTCTGAACTGAAGATGAATGGGTAGATGCACTGCAGACAGATCTCTGGGTACAGGAACAGTGAGTGAAGAGAAGGAGAACAAAAACATCACCATGAATGGCAATCAGGACATTTGCATACAGTAAGTAAGTAGGTATATTCATTTATCTATATGATAATTCACTTGTAAGTCGCTTTGGATAAAAGCGTCTGCTAAATGACTAAATGTAAATGTAATGTTTCTATCTGTGACAGCATCTTAAGTGTTACATTTTATCAGCCTTTTTGTTTGTCTTTGAAGCGGTCTCAGAAAATCTGTGTAAACACTTCTAGTAAAGTGATCTCAGATGTTGGAATAGATATTCAGAAGCAGTCTTAAAACAACAATCCACTGTGCCCCCAGGAGATCTTAGTGTATGTGTAGAAACTGAGCTGAAATAACAAGGGCATCAATATTCTCTATGCAATCACCTTCTCCTACGGTATGTACCTTGCATTCTGCTGCACAATTTAACTTAGAATATGATATATGGTGTGATTAATTTAGGCAGAAGAGCTGCAAAGAGAGCCCAGGATGAATGACCAAATCCATATTTTCTATGTGACAGGAAACTAAAGTGTTTGCATTTTCTTTTTATTTAACTGCAGTATGTTTCAGGAAATTGAGGGATTGCATTGGTAAAGAAAACTTCGCAGAAGTTTATCATGAAATGGGGAAACTTTCATTTCTGAAGTTTGAATTAAAAGTATAATAAAAAATAAGAAGCCTGGATTTCCCACAATGTCAAACAACTTAATGCTGACGATGAGGATGAAATGATGCAAAGGGTTGAGGATGGAAAGCATGTTTTATGCATGCATGCATGAGTAGGCTCTCCGGCACTTGAAGACACTCAGAAAACAAAAACAAGTTTACTTTGCTGATGCTGAATTTGCCAGAAAATTACCACATCTGACATTTCACATCTGGAAAGTTTAATCAAGAAAATAAGACATTTATCTCAAATGATTGTCTTCCAAACGTGGTAATCAGCCACATGCAGATGGAACGCCTCATTGACTTGGAAAACTGTTGGTGAATATTTTCCTGTGTCTCTTGGCAGACTCGGTGAATGGTGAATTTGAATGCAGCTCCACAGTAATGGAGATGAATTATTAAAGTTTTAAGAAGGGTTGTCTGTAAGTCAGAGAGAAAGAGGGTGAGCGCATGTGTGTGTGTGTGTGTGTGGGCTTCATTGGGTGATACCACAGCACACAGGGCTCTGTAGTAAACAGGTTTTTTTTTATTTCTGATAAATGAGGAGAGAGGGCAGCTGAGGAACTCTGACTTGCTTCACTTTAAAGCTGAGCTGAACTTCGGGACCTCTCTGAGGCCATAGCTGTATATCACTGATAAAAGAAAAATCTCCCGTTGTCAACATGTTCACTTATCAGAAAAAGAAACTTGTAAGAATGGTGGGAAAGTGTCAGGTTTGGAAAACAAATGAATAACAAGCAATGTGCTAGAAATGCAGCAACATGCACCTAAAATAAATTAATGTTTGAATTGATGCTTTGAAATGTTAAATGCCTGTAATTCACGTTCAGTTCTTTGGGATTGTGTTCACCATTTAATTCAACATGATGCTGCATTGCGTTGGTTCCTGAGATATTAGGTTGACATTGAACTTTTATGACTAAAATCTAAGTGGACACTTTAGAAAGAAATTCCCACAATACATTCTGTGATGTCATATTCACAAAAGTAGGACAGACCCACTTCGGTTCGTGACCCTGTTCGTTGATGTTTTTCCAGCAAAATGTAATCAGCTCATCCTTGAGTCCAAGTGGTTTTGTGCTAAATTTGAACATCTTCCCCTCAAGGTCATGAGATATCACATTCACAAAAATGGGAAAAACACAGAAAACAACAAGAAAAACTAAAAATTAAATCCCCGTTCGCAGCTCAACAAAAGTACAAAATGAGGTCAAACATTCTCCTGAGCACACAGCATCTCTTAATGTTGGATCCTTTCATGAACAGATCAATTAGCTAAAGTTACCCGAGTAGAAAGCAGCACTTACTTTAAGGCTGGTTGGGCACAAGAATCAATTTTAACAGCTTTGAACATGAACCTTTAGAGAAATGTCCCCAGCTAAATGAGCAACACTGTGACTGTGAGCACCCAGACAAAGATTTATTTCCAAACAATCAGGACTTGAGCTGTAATTTAATGGTGGCTCACAGCGACATCCACAGAAACTCCAACAATTCTGTGCTGCTGTACAGTGCAGCATTCTCAATTTATTGAATAAACAGAAGCAGGACCTCCTGCTATGAGTTCATAAAGAAGCAAAGAAGAAGAAACTAAAAGCAATGTGGTTCTTTACGGGATGCACACCCAGTAGATGGTATAAATAGTCTCATGTGATGAGTGTTTATTTAACTATAATTAAGAATATCTTTCTTGCTGATAGAAAACATTAAATTGATGTATTCACAGCTAAACCGTGAACACAAAAAATGAAATAAAACAGTATATCTACAAATTAACAAACCAGTTGCAAATAACCAGGCAGTGGACTGATAACACTTACATACTATGAGAACACTTCTGCTCCTTTCCTCAATAATACCTCATAACATGATCATACCATGTTGATCTCATAGCCTTCAGATACATAAAATGACATTAGTATTGTATTGCACCTGCAGCCTAGCATGCTTTTCACAAATCAGTTTTGACAGTCAGGCCCCAGGAAAGCAGCGTGCAGAGACTCTGAGGGGGGAGGGTGGCAACATCTTGTGAAAGGTTCATTTCAGAGTTGTCACATTGTCTCACTGAGATAAGATCCTTACCAGGTAACTACAAAAGAAATTAGCCTGGAGCCATTACTGCTTCTCCCCACTACCACCTTTTTTTCTCTGTTGAAGAAAGAAGAACTACTGTGGAAACCATCTTTTAAAGGACATGAAATAGTTTTTCCATTTCCCACTGGAAATGTGATCCAAGGACTGAAACTCTGACATGTACAAGTGGAACAAAGTGTCCCTGTGCCTCCATATGATCCAGGATGACATTTGAAATGTAGAAATCATCCATGTGCAAAATAGCATTAAATAGATTAATCTGATTCTTTAGTCTGCAGGACTTACAATAAAAAGAGGGTTTAGACTGAAAGAGCACATGCAACAAATATTACCTACGCTGCTTGGCTTATTAAAATCAGAGAATTTGCAATGGCTCATTGCATAGGGCACACTCCATAGAATCAGTGTTAATGTATCACAAGATCTTTGGCACAATCCTCTGGTAGACGCCACAGAACGCCACACAAGTCTCAGAGCACCGTGACAGCTTCTATCAGGAGGAACATGGGTTTCTGAGGGGAACATGAAAGGCTGGACCAAATGTCATAACAATTCATTCAACAGTAGTTGTTGCGACATTTCACTCAACGCCATAAATGTCAACATTACGGGGGTCACCAAAGTCTGTCTGAATGCCAGTACAAAACTGAATGACAATCCATCTTATAGCTGGAGAAACATTTCAGTCTGGACCAAAGTGTTGAACCTACTGAACCACACAGCTAGTGAGGAATAATACAGACATCAAAGTTACGGCTTTCACTGAATCACTATTTGCGAACACCTCATGTACAATATTTATACAGCAAATATCTACTGTGGAGATGGCAAATAACAGGACGGCCTGAATAGAAATGGAAGAAATTACAGCGAGTTTGGTGCCAGTGCCACTTTAAAAAGTGAAGGGAAGGCGACTTTTCCTAATGTTAAAGGAGAGACAAATTTAAATATTTAAGAGTCAACATCAAGGAACACATTTTATATTCAGAAGCCAGGATCTGTAGAGAAAAATGTGTGAAAAATGTGTTAAACTTCCAAATACAATTACAACTGTCCACTAAATAGATGGGAAAATGTCAGCCCTAGTCATTAAAAAGATTATAAAGACTTGTATGAGCCGGCTGACGGCTACAGTGACTTGTGAATGCATTACTGAACAGCAGCTGCTTTGTTGAGAAGCAGCTCTTGCATCTTTTATAACCATTTAATTTTTTTATTTCTTCTTATGAGACTCTTTACGGTCCAATTTTAAAGGTTAAAAATCTGCTAACGTGGTCAGCTTTTGACGGGGAAGTAGAAGCACGTGAATCAGGTCTTAACTGCACATACTGAATGTAAATCGAGTTGTACTGTATATATACTCTTTGAGATAGTTAAACTGTGCTTTTAAATGTGCTTTCAGCCCTCCTGATTTCTCTGTTAGATTTTCAAAAAGCAGAGAGACATCATAAGCATGACCCCAGGCTCCGTGCCTCCCACCTTAATCTCCCTCTCTATATATTGCTGACCTCACAAACACATGTGAACAACAGTCAAACAAATTAGCTCCAGATTCCCCCCCAGAAGGCTGTCTAAGCTCATCTTGATAAATCAACACAAACACAATGACTAAGGGGAAAGATCCAGGTCCAGAGAAACATATCAGAGCAGAGTAGGGATGCACACCCTCCTTTTTGGCCTTGCTAGCAGAATGCCTCGAGGGATGGCACTGTTGCTGTGTCGGCTGATCCATCGCTTTGACCCAGACTGAAATATCTTTTGTATACAGTCATGAGCAGGCCTGTGATTTAACTTTGTGTCTGCATTGCCACAAAAGATTGTACAGTCATGGTTCTCTGAGAATTTATCCTACAGACTTCTATGCGCTTAGGTGATCCATCATTGTTCGTTTCTCCTTAATGCCATTATTAATATTAGGAAAATAAAATTATATCTCGAGATGCTGAATATTAGAAACAGTGGGTGTACACTAAATGTCTGATCTATATACGACACGTAGTTCTGTTGAAGCATACCTGTCCTCTTGGGCTAGTTTCCCTCTCTCTCTGTCTCTCAAACAACAGCATGTACTATGTATCTGCACATAATGTGATTCCTTTACAAACAAAAGCATAAACAAAAGGTCATTCTGTAAAATCTCCTCCCTCGCTTTCTGCTTACTTCTTCCACGGGTCAGTGCAGGGTATTTTCTCCCATCCTATTCCTCTCCATCAATGTTGATCAACATGATCTTCTGCCTGTGTTCCTCAAGCCAATCAATCACTGGATGCCAGTCTTTAAATAGCACTGCAATCTGTCCGTCCTTTACACCTCCTGTTTCCATCAACCACCCACTAGCTCTACTCCAACACCACCACCATGAGCATCTAGACTCTAGAGATCCTGTGCTATCTCCTATCCTCACAAAGGCCTACTGTACAGTTGATAATGATAATGATGATGATGATACAGTTTATTGATCCCCGTGGGGAAATTGTTGTTTGGACAGCTGTAGTACATGACGGCACTACGGTGGGGTGTCGGTGTCTTGTCCAAGGACACTTCAACATATAGCCAGAAGGAACCAGGAATTGCCACCATCAGTGCAGTCTAGGTACAGTACCAAAAAAACTCTCTGTTTAATTGTTTGAGAGCCACAAGGAAGCAAGTGATTCACATGTAAATCAGTTCCATCCTCCTCATTACTTGAAGAACACAGAACATCATCCACAGAACTTTAGCCAGCAGTGAAAAGGAGCATGCTCTCCTAATCTTTTAATCATACTGCCTTTAGAGACTCTCAGTGCCTCATATATAAATACAGAATATGTCAGATGCATCTAAATGGAGGGTGACCAGACAGAAAATCAGTAGATTAAATACATCTATTCCATCCATCCAATGAAATTTCAATGCCGTGTGGTAAAATGTGTTATTTGTCTGCTAAAAGCCTCTAATTGCAACTTGTAGTCATAACAATGTTCTTGTCATTTTCTTTCACACAATGCTACCAAGCAAATTTACACAGTTTAGAATGTGTCCCTGCTGCATCAGAACAGATGTGAGCATAAGTAAAGCGAGAAAGCAGAGATTTGGTGCCCCCCTGTGTTAATGGTGGGAAAATATAGCCTGAACAGCAGAGGAGATTCTCTGCAGATGCTAAGTCTAATTCAAACTCTCGCAGAAATGATTTATTAAACACCCATTTACGGGTCTTTAGATGGTCGTAGAGAAATTGTGTTTTAAACCGATTATAGAAAAGGTATTTTGGTAATCTCTGCATCTTTATCTCACATTTTAACATTTTAAAGAAGCCATACATATGGGATACATTTACCACCATATGACTAGTTCCTACAGTACAAGCCTGTGGGGGCAGTGCTATTATCTGGGGTTGCTGCATTTGGTCAGGTCTAGGTTCAGCAACATTATGTGTCCAAAGAATGAGTTCAACTGACCTGAATATACTGAATGACCAGGTTATTCCATCAATAGATTTTTTTCTTCCCTAATGACAAAGACATATTACAAGATGGCTCAAATTGTGGTTCAGGGGGCATCACACATTATTTTCACACATAGATTGGCCAGACCATAAACCTACTGAGAATTTTTGGGATGCTCTGTAGAGGACACTTCCATCACCAATACAAGATCTTGGTGAAAAACGAATGTAACTCTGGACGAGAATAAATGTTGTTGATATTGCAGAAGCTTAATGAAACAATGCCACAGACAGGCAGCGCACTTTACTTCTGTGCTTAAGATATCAGGTTATTTGTCCATAAAAGTCAACTAATTTACATAAAGTGCCATAGAATTAACACATTTAAAATAATACTGTAGAGGCATTATACTGTAAATATTAAACACTGTAATAATTAAAAACTCACTGAAAAGACACTAAAAATGTAGCCTGCAGTCATGAGGGGCTTTATATTAATTAGTAGTACAATCAATTCAGCAAAAAAAATATTAAATGTGGTACTATATATGGCTATATACATACATATGTTCATATAGGTCTATGATCAGAGAATAGACTTCCTTTGGCATGAACAGTGGCCTTCTAAACATCATTGCCACCTTTTTTGTGAGTGTAGCAATGACTTGTGTCTTGGAAATGTTTGTAAAGAATAAAAAATAAATGTAGCAGTGTTTTTAACTGAATGTTTTTGTAACGTACTTGCACAGCACAGAGTTTTTGGGGCTCTGTGTGCATGCAGACACCGTCAGGAGTCTCGGCGGCGCATCCTCCACCGACTGCAGCCACAGAGCAGCGGTGGCAGCGCGCCTGCGCAATGCATCCCGGGGCTCGGCGGCGTTCGGTGCTGGAGTGGGGCGGATGGCAGACAAACAGCGGCGATGGACGTTTCACCGCAGGATTCCCATTTACGATGTCGTTAAATAAGCATCGGAGCATCGCGTTTTCACACCTATCACCCTAGGACACTGACAACCCAGCATAAAGGGGTAAGATGCTGATTATCGTGCGCTAATGCTCCACACGGGCTGGCTAGCTGACGTTAGCACGGCGCTAGCTGCAGCTCAGCTGCCCCCGCCTCCTCCCGCTGCGAGAGACAGCGGCTCCCCGGCTGTCGGCTAAAGCTAGCAGGGAGAAAGTGGGTGGTGTGTGGTTTGTGAGAAATGTCGGTGCGACAGGCAGCACCGTGCAGCAGCCTGTCTAACTGCACGGTCGCTCCGTGGTGTCAGCTGGGAGGGGATCTCCTCCTCCCCGGCTCTCCAGGCTCAGAGGGTCCGGGCAGCTGCAGGAGGAGCCAGCCCAGCAGCTAGCCCGCAGAGCTAGTGCACAGAGGGAAGGAGCAGGGTCCGATGAGCCTGCCTCCTTCTCATCTGAAGACATGCACGGGCCTTGGGGGCAGATGCAACAGCTCCACCATGTAGTATTTGCTCACTTTAGAGTGCATTGTGAGACTTATTAAAAGCCCCCTTTCCTCCAGAGTCAGACACCGGAACGAGATAATGTGGTGTGGAGCTGGGGGAGCACCCACACTGCAGTCTCCCGTGGGTGGGTTGAGTCACAGGAGCCCAGGTTATGTTGCCACTACATCCTGGGTGACTTCCTGAATCCTTTCATTCAGCTTTTGCTCTTCATTCAGTCATATGTGATAGAAAATCAGCTCATGTGAGAGTGATTGCTGCTTATTATTATTTGTGGGACTGTGAAATTGCCTTTTGAAGATGTAACAAATATAAGAGGACGGTAAGGATGTTTTTTTAATAGCACCACAGTTTGGTTTTTTTATTATTATTCATCAGTTCGCTTCACTTTTATGAAGTTTAATTTAAAAAAAAAGTAGAAAACCAAATCAATATGTGCAGTGACCACACAGTAAAGGCACCGTTTAAGCTCTAGAGCTGCATTTACATCTGATAAAATCATCAATAACATGATTTAACTTCACTTACAGTGATAAACAAAAGAGAAAAGCAACAATAATTCACAAATGACATTTTATTACCGACACCGTTTAAGCATCGTCATCACTTTTTGCACATGGTAATTTAATCATTTTAAATATGTTTGATTAGTTATTAGCTAGTTATTAATAGTTATAGCAATAATTATTATTCCAGATCTAATTCAGTCACAGTACAGGCGTGTATCGGATCTATTTGCTCTTCCAGCTTATCAACATTCCCAACACTTTCATAATCCTGTTCTTATTTTAGGCACCAAGTTACTAAAGTTACTCTGTGGCCATTTGCCCCCTGGGAACAGGCGGTTGAAAACCCCACTAGTTCAACAAAAGCCTTATCTCTGCCCACAGCTATGCAAAATAATTCTTTGTAGAGTTTTAATATACAAAGGAAATATTTGTTTTCAAACCAGTTTAAACTGGCATTAGCAGATACTGATGCTTCTCTCACTGAGGGAAAGGCTTTACAGTAGAAGAGCGCCGGGGCCGCGTGTTTGGTCATACAGTAGGAAGATGTGAACTTCAGTTTGGAAGTGAGGTATGTTTAGCCAAAACAAGAAAGTGCATACAATTCGAGTAATCACACTAGTATAACAGTCGCAGGGCTGCTATCAATAAGGCTGTTTGGTGTAGTATGTGTGTAGTACAGCGTTTTATGGATCACTCAGTTGTTTAGTTATTACAATATCTGAACTCTCTTCTGCTGCATTTCAGTGTTAACTTGCTCATCGGTCACTAAGTTGCAACAGACTAGTGATCGTTGATAGCAACGTCTTCAGTGTAATAAGGAAGCACGTTGTTGGCACAGCGATTCTTATATGAAAAACATGCAGCAGCATGACGGAAACCTAGGACACTCTGTAGCTTTAGGCTCTTAGTCAGTTTCCTTCAGGGACAGACTCTGACTGCGAATGGATGTTTTGGGCTGTGATACCAACAAAAAGCTTAATCCGCTTCTTGATGAGTGTTTAAACTCAGCGTGTCACTAGTCGTTTACTGCATTTAGTTCATTTCCTGATTCATTTCCTGCCTTGGTTTATTTCATCTTATTTTGACCACTTCCTTTAGATGATCTCAGATATATTGGTATCTGGGTGCGTGTTGGGCAATCAGTAAATAGTTATGCAGTTCAGCAATTTGAAATATAAGTTATATAAATTATGAAATATAAGCTAGTTTGGAAAGGACACAGGGCTGCAACACATGGCTGTTTTATTACTGATTCACCAGGTTAATCTATTATATATTCAGTTTAAAAACTGTCAACATGATGTAAATCATCCAGTTACAGTTTACCAAAGCCAAAGTTATTCAGTATTTAATTATAAAAAACAGAAAAGCAGAAGATACTCACACCCAGACAACCAAGAACCGATGATGACCAAATCTTTAACAATTGACGTCTTGATTCAAGTTGATTAATCATTTCCGACCTGAAACCGTAGCCTTTATGCAGTTTGTCCACCAGAGAGCACTGAAAATCATATTTGTTCTGCAGCATTTGCCGGTGTCCAGCAGTGTAAGCAGCAGATATATTTTCGCCCCATTGTCAGAAAATAATTTTACTTATTTCCGACGTGATTTTAAATTGGTTAATGTTCTTTTACTCGTGTGTTTTTCAGATGCTGTACTTTCGCTGCTCCCTGTACTCTCAAGTCCATAAATGACCCTTTCACCCAGACCTAAGGAAGCCTAGGAGGCAACGGCAAGAGACTCAAAAGGAGCAGGAAGAGGAAGTAGTTACTTTTCACCTCACCTCTCGTCCCTTTCTGTGCCAGTTCGTCAGGGATGCTCAGACAGTCCACCAGTCAGTCACTCCGTCAACCAGCCTGCTATCGTCCAGCAACCTATTACCTCACACCATGACTGCTCTGTCTGACCTGTTTTTAGGAACTCATTAATTCATGGTAAGTTTGACTTCTGTCCAGCACAGCTGTGATTATAGCCACCAATAGGATCTTCAGGAGGGGCTGTATCTCTACGTTTAGGGCGACCTCCTTGTGTAAACCTTTGTTTTTTATCAACTCTAAAAATATTTAATGCAGTTATGCAATTTTAGGGATATATGAATAAAATGTAAATTTAAAAAATTAATTTTTACTTCTCACTACATCTTATATGAAATGCTGGGGTGTTCCTCTTTCATTTAGATACTTCACCCTGTAGCTTTAAGTGTCAGACAAAAGGTTTGTACTCACAACACAAAAGATAACCTTTGATATTTTGACTGATGGGCTGCCAGTTTTTTTTTTGGGGAGACCAATACTAATATTAAAACTTTCCATGTGCTCACAGGTAAGTTTGCAGACTGCTAAACACACCTCCTTTGCAAATTCCTTCCATTCCCATTTCTCTATTGTCATTGGACGACGAGTTGTGCTCTCATTGAAATTTGCCGCAGTTTATGCTACAGTAACCATGGTGGAAAACTACTTTTTCTGTAATTGGGCAGGTAGAATTAGTTTTGCCTCTAGTGTGAAAACCAGGCATTAGACTTTATTAATATAGATCTGTCTCCTGCTCCTCTTCAGTTACTCTGAGATCGAAAAGGCTGTAGGTTCAGTAAACTGTGCTTGATTTTGCAGTGACTGATAACAACGAGAGATCAAACTGTTGTAATTTCAGTTTATTATAATCGGGTTGAGTTTTTTTTTTTTTCTATCCAAATTGTTATTTGTCACAGCTCTAGCTTAAGGTGTAATGTGAGCTTAGTTTCCCACACAATAGCACAATAGCAGTGTGCAGTCCGGTGATAAATGCAAAACGGCGAAACACCAAGGTGATGCTGGGTGATTGGTTTGTTTTTAGCTGATTTGACATCCTGTCTTTGAGTCTAAGTCAGTAAAATGTGGAAAATGAAGGGGGTGGTCTAAATACTTTGAAACCTCGTGTGACTGATCTCGTAGCTGTCTTGGTCATCACCTCGTCTTTAGCCTGTTTGTGTTTCCACTTCATATTTGCATGTGTTTTTAACGCAGCCTCATCGTCTGGGTTTAGAACAAAGTCTTACCCTCGCTGTCGTTTGCATCCAGCTGCCTGTTTTTCCATGGATGCTGCCTGATCACTGAATAACTGATGGGCACTCCACTGATCAGGTGATGACATTTGCATTTTAGGCAGGTTGGTCTCAGCCTCACCAGTGATGTATCATCATCATTGTACTAAATTACGTGTCTGTATGCAGAGTAGAGGGAATGAGAGGAAAGAGAGAAGCCTAATCTGTTATTGCAGGAGCTTGTTTGGATTTTTATGTGTTTAATGAGGAGTATAATTTGAACCAAGTCTTTAGGTAAGGTAGGATAAGAGTTATGTTTCATTAATTGTACTTGTGATTCCCAGACAACAAGACTGCAGATAATTAGTGCATTTTTCACACTTCACCGCTTGTTGGAATTAGGCTTAAATGCCCCAAATTGACTGGAATCTGTGTTCATTATTGTCTTCTCTATCTGTTAATATATTTAGTTCTAACATCTTAACTGTCCTTTGGCTGCACAGTGGGATAAAGGTGTTCATGGCATATTTACCTCTTAGGTTTCCCACCAAGTGTTATTATTGTCCACTTGGCACAAAATGAGCAGCAGTATTAATAGACTACACTGTGTTGACGGAGGCATTACAATTAGATTAGACATGTTTGTTTTGGGTTGAAAAATGCTTCGGTTGCCTGTAAAATCTGTTGCATGTTGTTAAAGTGGCTCAAGCCTAAAAGCCTACTAGACCATTAGCAAACAAAAAATAATCAAAAATAAGCGCTAGCTGCAGCTCTAGAGTGATTTATGAATCCATATGAAGAAGTAGCTGTGTATAGCTAATATAAAACCTGTCAGTTTACAGTTACATGAAGATTGGAGGTAAACATCAAACTACGAAGAAGAAGAAGATTCAACAATCTAATGTGGTGCAGCTCTGAGTATGGCACTGTTGATCTGTTCGTCCACAGACTGGATTGACAGCTGACTGAAGTGCTACCACATACTGCACATTTAACAGCTTCAACTTCAAACCCAGAAACTTGAACGAATTAGCCACTGTGACTGAATGATGCATTCAGAACAAATCCGACACGACAGCACACTGAGTCACCATGTAAGAGAAGCACAATGTGTATATAAGAATATTTAAACTGGTGAATATTGATGTGTAACATGTAAATCCTCTCTCCCGATATTTGTCTGAGCCAACTGAAATGTGTGTAGTGTCAAATCCCAGTGAAAGCCTTGGCTTCATTCCAGAAACCCTCGTACTGTACGAGGAAGGGAATCCTCTCTGTGCTGCTTGAGTGCTCTCTCTCTGTCTCCCTTGCTTCATCTCTCTTTCACACACACACACACACGCACAGTTTAATATTTTCCCCTTTACAGGAAGAATGAACCACAAGTAAAACACTGGCACCAAATGTACTGCATTGTTATTCATTTAAAGGCTGTTTAACTGTGTTTATTTTCTGCACCTCTGCATTGCGAAGCCCCGAAGTGTGAGTGGAGTAGAGATGAGAAAAAGACAGGCGGCACACATCGAGGCCCCGCCCCAGGCCCCAGGACAGCCCCGACCCAACACCTGCTGCCTTTGTTGGTGTGGCTGCTGCAAGTGTCTCTGGTAAGAAAATACTATACTCCCATAGCTTATAGCAGAGAATTTGCAGCCGTACTGTTATTGTGTTAAATATCCTGTATTACAGAAAAAAACAGTGCAGCGGATATCACAACAAACAGTTGGTCCTGCCTTTAATCCTGTTGCCTAATCTGTGATGTTACACTGATGCTGAGTTCCCTAAAATGCAACTCACTCATTACACTGACACAGCGCTCGTCTCTGATCCAGTCTGGGAGACATGAAACTTCCTACAAACCAATCCACGTCTGAACAGTTTTCACTGTTCAACCAGATCTTAAGTCGAGGCAATTTACTGAGCAACATCACACATTTGACTCTGTGCTTCCACCGTCAGCTCAGATAATGACGCAAAAAGGGAGTTCCCCGAACATGCATAACCTCTTTTGCAATGGATCAAATATTTTGTAATATGCTTATGTAAAAAAAACTAAAATTGCCGTTATCACACTTGGTGTTTCTGCAATGATCGGGGTTCTTTTACAACATGTATATGTCACCAATACTGAAATGCACAAGCTCTGTGACATTCATTTTAAATGGTTCCTCCACAGAGCAGAGGAGATTGGTTACAATGGTATACATTAGATGACCGGGGCTTTGCAATTATTTGCATTATGACAAATTGTCAGTGCCTTTTTATCATGACGGGATCATTTTCAAGCCACAGAAACTACAGTTATTATTTGCAATGGAAATGTTGTGGGTAAAATGTTACAAGGCAGGTATTTCCCTCTTTTATGTTTTGGTTTTACCAGGATCCAGTAATAGCTCCACCTTCATGTCAAACAACAACATTTTTACATATCTGAGATAAAATGTTAGCGATCCTGTATGTGATTTTCTTTTTTTTACTTCATATGTGCCCTAGCAGGCTATCTTTATGCCACGTTATGCTAACAGTCTAGTGACTTGATGCTCATGCACAATATTATAGTGTAGTGTGTATTTAAATGAACACTACACTAGCGCTTCAGTTCGCATCCTTGGACGTCACCATGAAACGTGATGTTCCACTTCCCCTTCAGCCACGACCACGCATCCACTCCTGGCACCGAACTCAGCTCACATCACTCTGGACAAGCCTGTCCTCCAGAATAAAAGTTTTTTTTTTTTGTTCTCAGCTTTGAGATCAGACATTTGCTTCATCAGTTGTGTGTGTGTGATATCTGCTGCAGTAAATATGAGAATCATTAGCAGTTCATTTCCTGCAGCTTCCACCTAAAATAGGTCTTATAATAAATAAAAGTCTCTATAAAAAGGGTTATTCCCACTAGATCTGCAAGGATAAGTCCAGTCATGCTTATTAATCAGCAACCGTTTTGCTAATCACTCAATCATTGAATTATCTTCAAATCAAAAGTCTGTGGTTCCGGCTTCTCTAGATGTGAATGATTTCAATTTTCTTATCTTTTTTTTTTTTTTTTTTGATGTTGTAATTTTCCTACCTCGTTCAACTGATGTAAATGTAAATGTGTGTCAGTCTTATTACTTGTTTGAACACTTACCGCCATGTTGCCCCCGAGCTAGGCACCAAAACTGGTGTGGAGCTCGTACAGCTGGCTCCGTGGCTGCACTCTCTCTCTCGAGAGGAGTGAATGAAACATTGTTTTTCAGGCAGTGAATGGTGAATGTGCTCCTTCTTTCACACCACTTCATCTGAAGTGGTGGCAGCTTGTGGACTGGGCCCGTAGTGAGTGCTCTGTGACACCGCTGTGTGTTTTTTCTTAGTCAGATGCTGGTGTCGGGTCTCTAGAATGAGCCGTGCTCTATATGTTTATTTGTTTTAGTGTGAAGGCCGGGGCGTGCCGACGTCCTGTTTCAGTGCAAATGCTTGCTTACACGTAAATCACCGAATGCTCTCTCCTCCGTGTGTTTTCACTATCATGCTGAGTCAACTGTTAGGGATGTGTGTAAGTGTGGGAATCAGTGTGGGAGTCTGCGAGGTCTGAGGGTGAGTGTGTATGAAAGTGTTAATGGGTCAAGTCGTACTGTTGCACTGTATATTTTTATCCACCCTCTCTTTCTCTCCCCTATGTTTTTTCTCTACTTTCTAATTTTCCCCTGCTCGTACCCTCTAGCCCCTTCTCACCCGCCCTTACACAAGGCCCTTATCTATTTGGAGTGCCTTCTATTTCCATCTACACATCACATGCAAAACAGCTGTGAAGAACAGCCTGTATATTTAGCTGTATTGTGAGGGCGCCCAGGGGCTGAGGCTAGCTTAGCCCATTACTACTGCACAATGGGGACTTTGACAAGAGACAGCAAGAGGAAGGAAAGATCATCCATGATCAGACTAAAATAGACAACTGAATGTGTGTTGCATTGTGGACTCTGTGAGTGTGACTGAGCTACAATAGACAGAGAGGCTACCATGTGTGTTTGAGTGTTTACATAAAGGCTTTCACTGAAGCTTTATTGTTGCATTGACTTTGAATATGTGGCAATGTTCATCTTGAAGCTCACACTGATGAAACAGATGGACAGGGCAGAGCAGGGCTGCTAACTGATGAAAAAGAAACTTGGCAAATGACACAACCCACAGTTTCCTAAGTGCAAGACGTCTCCACCTGTTTTGACCAAGACAAAAGACAAATAAAAGCAGTAGCAGCTCAAATGTGAGAAGCTGTAACCAGTTTGTTTTTTATGCTTGAAAAAATGACAATTGCACAGCAAAATAGTTTATCAACTAGTAGTTTCAGCTCTAACATAGAGAGATTACTGTATATGTTGCTGTGGATCAAATGCTTTTTAGGTTGACACCACACTAAAGCTGACTATACACTGCTGGTTTGTATTCAGGATCTGATCCTACACTTTCCACAATGCAACTCAGTTCTGTCTTTCAGGGAACCCTACCCTTTCAAACTTGACATCTCCAGCTTGTAATGACGTGTTGCTGTTACGGATTTGAGAGCCACGCAAGATCATTATACAACACAGGCTGACTAGTACTCCTCATGATAAGCAGACTATTAGATTTAAAGAACCATTTTGAGTTTTGATTGATAGAAATGTAAAATACAGTATATTTGGAACTCTACATCTGTGCATTAATCTAATGATAACTCCATTTTAATGACCAGAAACATGTAAAGTAGTTTGTTTTGGCATGCAAACTAATTTCTTGTCCCTAATCCAGGAATGAAGACAGGATAGAGAGGAGTGAACGGCAGACGTGCACCAAGATGGACAGTATTGAAGCTGCAGAAGAACAGTAAGTGCAGCTACCCTCTGTCGGTATGATTGTGTGTTTATGTGCCTCTGTCAGTCTCTCACTCGCTGCATGTCGTCTTTATTCAATGTTTGATTGTAGACACCCCAGTCTGGAGGAGGTACTGTCGTGGGCACGGAGCTTTGAGATGATGCTGCGCTCCTTGGAAGGCCGGGAGATCTTCCGGGAGTTCCTGCGCTCAGAGTATAGTGAGGACAACCTGCTATTCTGGTTGGCCTGTGAAGATCTGAAAAAGGAGACAAATCCCTCTGTGGTGGATGAGAAGGCCAGGATCATATATGAAGACTATGTGTCCATATTGTCACCCAAAGAGGTACCGGTTGGACTTAATGTGTGTTAATTCAGTAGAAGTGATTGACTTTAATTTAATTCTCCTATTTATGTTGTTATGTTATGATCATTAGGTCAATTTTTCTTTTATCAGATTTTTTGATTTATATCCAACCTCCGGCACTTTCAAACCACTTAGCCACTGAATGTCTTCATCTCAGGTCAGTCTGGACTCTCGGGTCAGAGAAGGAATAAACCAGAGCCTGGCGGAGCCCAGCAACCTGATGTACGAGGAGGCCCAGCTCCAGATCTACACCCTGATGCACCGCGACTCCTTCCCCCGTTTCCTCAACTCCTCCGTTTACAGAGACCTCCTGGCCAGCAGGAGGCGCACCTGCCTCGACACCTAGACCCTCTCCACCCTCCCTCATCACCATCGGACACCAACGAGACTACTACTAAAACTTCAAATACTACTATGGTGCCAGAAGTCGGGTTTGGAAAATTTCTCCCTCTTCTTTGATTGAAAAGACTGAATGACATCCAAGATAGCTGGTTGATTTTTTTATTTATATTTTTTTAGCAATTTATATCCAGTTCTCCACTGGAGCCAGGTCGGCCTTTGCTGGTTGGTTATTGGTCAGTTTAAGACCATTAATGCTGGCCAGTGATTGTTTTGCTAGCAATTTGTGCTGTTTGTTTCGGTTGACTGGCCAACCCACATGTCAGCTATCAGTTGAAGTGGCCAACCTGATGGCCAGCTGTTGGTTACAAGGACTCCTCAGGCGGTGGGGACAGAAAGAGAGAAAGAAAGAGAGAGAGAAAGGCAAAAAGGACAAGCCAACTGTTCCTGTACTGTAATATTTAGACCTCATTCTTTCTACCCTCACTTTCATATTCTCTCTCTTGACTCATTCTCTTTCATATTTTTGGATGTTTTTTCTATTTCTGTCTCATTCCTCACGTCTTTATTTTTGTTTTTCACGTCTTTACATGACATCCAGCTGTTGGTGGGAGCTGGGGCGTCTCTGCCCATTTAACCAGCATGAGCGCCGGCTCTGCATGTAACTCTCTCTACAGTAGCTTATCGATGTAAGCCGCGGACTGCAACCGTTTTTGAATATTGAGATTTATTAAGACAGGGGACTTGTCTCTCTGTTTGGCTGTCTATGTTCAGTGAAGGGAAAAGTACAATTCTGCCAATTTTAAGCTTACTGCAGTTTTTATTGAGGAGATTTGATGGCTTCTGCAGCAGCAGCACCTACTCATCCATCTGTCCACCTGTCCATCCATCTGTCCGTCCAAGCACTTTCCTTCTTTAGGATTCTTTAATTGGGAGAAGTAAGGGCTAGAATTGTGGTTGGGCAGCTACATGTATTATTATTACTCATAGACTTTAAACAAAAAATATCTCCACAGAGAAAATCACAATGCCTTTACATGTAAGACAAGGCAGCACAAGCGCTGCTGGAGGTTTTCTGGATAGCAACCACAGCTTGTCCCATAATACCTACCTCCCATGTTTTTTCCCCTCCACCCTCCACCCTCCTACTCAGACCATCACCGCCTGACAAGTTCAGGTGACCAATGTGGGGAAATCCGCTCAAGAAAATACAAAGAAAAGACTCCTAACGGTCATCTCCATTTTAGTGTTTTTATGGAAAGCTGGTTGAGAACATTAGCAGATGCAGCACGCACCGAACTAATCCAAAAGGTTATTGAGGCCTGGCCATTGTCTGCAAGGCTTTAGCTTTAGATGTTGTAGGTTATGTGACAGTCCCTGGAGTCTGACGTCCAACATCATGCTGCAGATATGTGAATCAGGTGCCAAACATGATGTCTAAGATGCTGTGAAGAGATTTTAGATGTGACTTGGCACCGGGCTGTAGAGTCTCATCATTCCAGTGCATGTCTGAGAATATATAAGTCCAGTGAGCTACTGCCCAGTCAAGACACTGATTTATTTACCAGAACTAGTGAAGAGGGTTGGTACAAAAATGCTGACATGCTACCATCCTGGGCTAGTTCAGAAGCTTGTGTAGTCATGTGACTAACTAGGTTTCAGCATGCTGTAGGCAAGCAGTTAGCATGCTTGTGCTCGCCATGCTGCTCCTCCGTGGTACTGCCAGCCCTCACACACTCTGGTTTGTTTTTCTAATCTGATTTTGACAGCATGCAATGATAATGGCTATGTGTGTGTGTGTGTGTGTGTATGATACAGTTACACACGCAACAGAACATTTTAGAGAAATACATAAAAACCTATAGAGAGGTCTTGCCAAATGTCCCGTCAACATTTTCAGTATATTAAAGGACATTTAGTTTTACGGTGATGTGAACATTTGAACATAAACTTTGTTCCTGGCCTGTGGACGTGCAGCAGAACGTGCATGAGTGCAGTCTAGGTTTTTTTATTATTATTAACTGGACCTCCAAGTATATTCATCATGCCACATGCTGGCTAGATGATGTCTTGGTTTGGTGGTTAGTGCAGTCTTAAAGTGTCAATGAAACAGTGCCACTCCTCACTGAGAATTGGAGGCATCCATGTTGCCACCTCCTTGAACTACCTGAAGTTCACATTGCCAAGTTAGATCTAGATTTAATTCAAGAGTAGATGATGCAGAATATCTAGTAGACTACTGAAGTGCACTTTGATGTACTGAGTCATCATAGATTTGAATCAGCGTCCTACTAAGATAGAGTGGTTTTGAATTCTCAGACGTTACGTTATAAGATACTAACCAAAACCAATGTTTTAATGTCACTGTTGGATGATTTAAGAATTTGTCTGGCTTTAGTTAGCATTTTCAGAAAAGGAAAAACTGGTAGATGAGATTATATTTAAAAAAAAAATGGAATCACTTTTCTACCAGATGTTTTTTCACTTTGAGTAACTAGATAAAGCTTCCAGTTCAAACCGAGCTATCATATTACTATAGACGCTTTCTGTTCTGGATTATTGGTTAAGAAACAGTCAAATTTAAACACTGAAAAGACAGAAAGGCTAAACCAGTAATCACCCAACAGTTGTGCAGTGTTGAAAGCATATTTTATATATAACCTCTGGCAATATACTACTCACACGCAAACTACATAATATCCATAAGGGCTTGATTGAAATTGCTTAGCTGCTTTAATAAAGAGCTGTGCATGCATGTGTCAAGTTGATCGAAAGCAGAGGAATACAGAGTAATTAACCAATTGTGATAGTAAGTTCTCATTTCTAGGAAACATTCGCATTTTAAACATTGTACTTGGACAACTCTGTAAGTTTTGGATTCAGTCGAAGATTGCCTGTCACTCATAACGCTCCCTCCCTGACAAATTCCTCCTCTGCACAGTACAGCTATGTTTCCGTGTTGCTGAGTCTAAGCGTAATTAACACAAGAATGTTTCACTAAGAACCAGATAATGAAATCATGGTGCAATTAAACCAAGTTTACATTTACAAATTATGAGATGTGTGTACCTTATGAAATCCTCATAACAGCGGGGGCGCTAACTGTCCCCTTTGTGAGCAGAGAAGCCAACAGGTTAAAGGCTGGTACGAGTCTCTGCCCTGTGCTAACGGGCAGTGAGGAGTTCAACCTGGGAGAGTTTTACAGGAAGGACAGATGCAGCAGACACTCTGTTTTTATTTTAATTTTTTTTGCTGTGCATCCCTTCCTCTTAATTTATTGTGACATTTACACAGTGGGGAAAAGTACAGTTGTTTATTTTTAATAACTGCATTTCAGACGTGGATTTTACAAGCAATGATGATGATGATGTGAGGTGATGTTGTGTCATCGCTGAGTTCAAGTTTCGTCTTTAAATTTCAATGGGTTCCAAGTGAGCAGGCTTTTAAAACGTAGCTATGGTTTTATTGACTGAAGAAAAAAAAAAAAAAACGACTGAGAGCTGAAGTGTCCTGGTGGGATGGAGAAGGTTTGCAAAGCTTTGGCCTTACTGACATGTTTTATTTTTTTCCTTTTGTATAAAGAAAAACAACAAACGTCTCTGTAGGCTTTTCACTACCTCTCATGTTGGTTAATTTATTTCACATCTAGTTGTCAATGTACAAGTTGTTTTTAGATCTACTTGAAGCCTAACACTGTAAACAAAAAAAAAAAATGTGCACAGAAAAATGACTATGTATATGAGCAGATGGGTTAAAGAGAGTTTGGCCTAGTCAACATTATTTTTTGTTTGTATGTTTGTTTTTAATTATGTTGAGCTGAAGTAGATTTTGCATCTCTATAAAGAATTCAGGAATCCACTGTCTAAGGGCTAATCCCATTTTTGCCTATGCAAATCTGTTACTGTGGGTGAGTCGGTAAACGGCGAGCTACCGCACCTTTCACCTGTTTTAGATGGACCATGGTTTACATTGCCCTTTGCTGATATTCTTCGATCCTATTCAGCAAAAATGTATGCTTATTTTTGTTTCTATATAAATATTATATATATAAATATATATAGTAATATACAGAGAAAATAGTATATGCCTTCGTGATGATAAAACAGAAACCTTGCTGAAAACAAATAAATGTGTTGTCTGACATTATGTGGCTGTGTGCTGGAGTCTTCGTAAGAGTAAGACAATAAAGACAACTGGAATTCACCTGATAGTAAAGCCACTGACTGACTGTCAGAAAAAGACAAAAAATAACCAATTTCTCAGGCTACAACACGAGTAGCTGACCCTGTGCAGTATTTCCTAACTGAGGGGGGACATTTTTTTATTTATTCAAGGAGAAACCACATCATGACGTCATGTGACAAATGTTATCTAACCTCAGCCTATGAGGTACAGGAAATAAGGAATCCATGTCATTGTACACTGTAACAGTTGGTCAGTTTTAATGTAAGACTATGTGTCTTTTGTTGAATTCTGTAAAGGCCACAGTTTCTGTAGATGATTCAGCTCATGATTAAGAAAGACGGTGCAAACGTAGCACAGACAGACATGAGTTAAATCCCAGAGTGAGTAAGGCTAAGACCAAGATGGAGCAAACCTGGAAATGAGCTGTGTAATTAATGGTATCCGCCTTTGCGATGTGCACTGTCCACGTGCGTAAGTCAGATTTTATCACCAGTAATTCATTGATGAAATACAAAACTCCACCTACTGTGAAATAATACATGTTATTGTGATCATGGTTTTGTTGTCGGTGAACGCTGCGCCGCAGTTATGAGTTTGTAGTCGACTGAGTGCAGCAATCTGTCGTCAGTAAACAACAGTAACCCATTGTTCTGTTCAACTTCTTTTTGTAGCCACATCCAGTCAGACTATCACTGTGTTCAAACAGTAGCGTTGATGTGGAACACATCAGATGAAGTGGGTTTTTGTTTCTTATTATTCCACAGACCCAAGAGTTACTAGACCATTCAGCTCTTGTGAGCCCCCTTTTAGCTTTGCGTTGAAGTTGGATTTAGCTGAGACAATAATTTATTTTTTTACTTCTTCGTTTGTGCAGAAAATTGAGCTGAAGTGGAAACGAGAATAGAAGCGATGATGTGTAGATTTTCCTCCCAGCGCATCATGGTTAAAGAAAGACTGATTTACAGACTGATACTTTGTGTGCTCCCTTACTTAGATTTGGTGCCTCTCTTTGCTTCACAACAGACCTCAAGATCTTTTTTCTGTGTTTCTCCGGCTCTCACTTCTTTTCGTAACATCGCACATCCAACGCTGTTAATAGCGGTTAGAGCCGAGATAGCCCTGTTTTAGAGCAAAAATCACACAGTTTGCTCCTCCTACATGAAAGCTGACACCCTCATACATTCATCATCTCTTTCATGCCTCTTTCAGAGGTGTTTGTGCTACTTTAGGAAAGAGAATAGGTTTCTGCAGGTACCGGTTGGAAGTTGGTTCTCAACTGTTTTAGGCAATCACTTTTCTCTTTATTGATTTAGATGCCTAAGCCTCTTGGTTTTTGTCATGCCTTTGTAGATAGATCACACTTGTCAAGAGATGACCTGCAGGTGAAAATAAAAAGAATTTTACTGTCACTTTAAGCAAGTTGAAAAGTGACGTTTTTGTATTCAGCATGCTTTTTGCTAAATAAATGAAATAATTCAGTTATTTGCTATAAACGATACTGTATGAGTATGTACTCAAGTACTGCAGTATGCAGACAATTAAAAATATCAGAAACTCTTTTGAGAGGTTCATATTTTTCTTCTAGTGTGTTTCACTAATATTGACAGTTATGAGTACTTAATTCCTTTTGTCAGTGTCTCATGAATTGCCAGAATGACTAAATCACCCTCTTTGTATTAACAAATATAGACTGTGGTTGGTTATTTCCACATGCATGACTTGCAGAGCAAATTTACCAGGACAGTGCTAGTGCTGCAAGCTTTTTAATAAGAGTCAAGCTCAACTTTTTGCTACTTTTCACTGGCTGCTTGAGTACGTTTGATGACGGCTGAGATCCTGACTGGTTTAGACTGGTGACACTGTGATCCGGCAGTGTGAAGAGCCTCATCCTGCAAAGCAGTTGTTTCAAACAGCAGCCAGTCAGTGTGAGCTCACGAGTTTGGTAGGTTCATTTTCCTTGAACCTCTGTGAACACTCTGCCCCCTAACCGCCGGGGTTGTGCTACCCAAGGACGTATTTGCTTTTCATAGTGATTTTCTTAATCCTTGATCAGCATTGCTGTCTGAGACACAAGAATCCCTTAACTGTAGCACTGAAAGGACTCTTCTGTCCTATTAGTCTGATGAAACACCATCATCTGTGATATAATAGCACTGGGGGGACTGGTCTCCTCTAGCCTCAACTTACAGAGATGGGTACTTCAAGAACGACAGAGCTGCTACAGCATTATTAGCACTGAGCATTGGCGAATGTGTACATTGTGAGAAACATGTAATTACGTTGGCAATGGCAATTCTCTGCATGATAATACAATATAGTTGTGACAGCAGTTTTCACCAAGGACAGTAGATTCGGGATTTAAAAAAAATATTAACACCAAAATCTGGTCTAAAAATTAGATTTTTCTTTCTTTTTTACTTATCAATTCAACTTTTTAAAAGTTTAAAAAACATTTACAGTGGCTATGTGAAACTCCAGTTGAAATGTGATGGGTGTGGAAAACGAGTTTGACATTTTTGGGAAATACTTGTATTTATTTTTATGCAAAGAATGAGATCAACATCGTGATAACTGTGTAGCTGCAGCTAGCAGCCAGTTTGCACAGCTTGGCTCAGACAGTGAAACCAAACTAACAAGTCTGGCACGATACACCTCTAGAGTGTACACGCTATTACAATAAAGAGTGATTTAAAAAAAAATATTCTATAGAGTGCACTAAATTGACTTCATTTGTTTATTGTCATGGATGATGGTGACTAAAGGAAGAGTTTTGCTAAGCTGAGCTAAAAAGCTGCTGGCCGCAGCTTCATATTTATTATACAGGGTGGTGGGATTGATCTTCTCTTGTAACGATTTCCCAAATGTCTAAATAAAAATAAAAACATTAGCTGAGCTATGTAAAATTTAGTTTGGGTTGAATTTGCCTGACACAGTGGTCGGTTGTCTCAATGCTTCTTCTGGTGGAATGAATGTGCCAAAACTATAATCTACCTTTTGTTTCAATTTCAAGAGGTCAAAGGAATTGTTGGAATGTATAATCACGTTCTGTTGGGCTCAACATGATCTTTATGAAACATATTTTGTTATTTATCTTTTCGCATTGCTGTCACGGGTTTGTCATCTCTGAATCATCCTCATACAATCTTCTTCATCGACAGAACATTTCGAAGCGCGATGTGGACTACGAGCAACCGCATCAGATCCAACTGCAATTGTAATTGTATAACAAAAGAAGATGTTTGCTATTTTTAATCTGTTTTGTACTGTTTTAACTTATTTCAATAGGTTTACTGAAGTCATTATCTTAAAAGACACCAAAATTGCTGTTTAACTTCATGAGTTACCATCACGTTAACAGCGTGTTCAGTTGTGGTACATTTTGATCTACGGTTCAGTCTCTTGTCTTTGTTTACACAATGACATCTTGCATTAAGAGAAAACTCCAGTCTATGATAACTGCCCTTGAATATCTGTAATTTAAATAGTGCTGCTAGAGAAAGAAATCTAAATGTAACAACTTACAATAAATACTTAATAGATTTTTGCCAAATGTGACTGTGTCGTTCTTTGACGTTTTATCATCCAAATATACATTTACACTACAAAATGCAGGTGATGTGGCTCAAGGCAATGTCAGTTTATTGTACAGACATGTTTTCAAGTGGACGACGAGGTAGAAAGAGACGGCTTCATTTAAAAATGTCTTTAATTCATCATCCCGATCCAAGATCATGTTTTCAGACTTGTTTACATTCAGACAACAAGGTGAGACCACATGCTGAGGACAGGAGAGGAAGCAGGTTCATGTGCATGGGTGCTCTCTCATACAATCCACTGCATGTTTGTGTATGTGTGTGACTTTTCCTACAGTCCTGTCTGTATGCAAGTATGAGCGTCGGTCGGTACTCAGACAGTCTTTTGATCCGGTGGCTCAGGAGCTGTCGAGGCAGAAGCGGAGTCCTCCTGGGTCTTGTCTAATCCCTGGCTGCAGTCTCGATCACTTAACTGTGTGCCGTCCTTCACCGTGACTGCAGCATTGGAATGGGTTGCATCTATACTTTCATAAGGCTCCGATGTCCACTAAGACAGAGAGGAGGAGAGCATAGCAGAGGCACTTTTTTAAATTCTCGTCTTAGTGGCTTTTAGAACAGTTTTGCACATCACAACACATTTTACCCCTGTTATTTTCAGACAAACCTATGGAAGTGATAAAGGTGCCATCTGATATTGAAATGCTTGAAAAGTCTAAAAGCACTGGCTGTGACGCTGTCTACACCTCTAGAGGTTTTCCTGTGGGCTTAGCCACTTTGCCAATTTGATAATGAGCTGCGGCAATGTTGCATGCAAGTTAGATGAGTTGCACAATACAACTTTTCATGTCTGTCTGCTAAGTATGGAGATGTTTTGATTAACTTTGCATAAGGCAGGAAAATACTAGTCTAAAGGTAAAAAAACAACTACCAAGGGTTAAGCAAGGCTATTTCACGGCAACCTTTACAGTGAAATCGGGACTACTGGGACTCTGCATGTCTCCCATTGCTCCCGACTGTACCTGTGTGGCCCTGCTGCTGGACCTGTGTGAGGGTCCGATAGCAATGTTGACACTAGACGAGGACTGTGTGTCGGTGGTGTTGCCCCCTTCAGCAGCGGACAACCCCGAGATAACCAGGCCACTGGAGAAACTACGCTTCCCAAACAACAGACTTAGAGTGGACGAGGATGAGGAGACCTGGGGAAAGGCACCAGAGTTAGACCACAGTTTTTATTCATAATGCAAAAGATGGCAGCCAGAACATTAACTTAATGTCTGTACAAATAATATCAATTGTATTTTGTGCCTGGGGTCTGATATCTTTAACAACATTTTAATGTTGTAATCGATCAATCAACATCTCCTACCTGGCTGGACCGCTGCTGATGCTGTGCTGCCTGGAGCTGCGAGCTGACTCCACCTGCTCCTGAGAGACGTGGTACCTGACGAGAGAGACAAATCCTCTTATTGCTTTTTACTCTTAGTTGAGGGAGTTACAACTAAGCGAGTCAAGGTGCTTAGCATTGTATGGTGCATACCTGGGAGAATATAGAGGCTATGGATGTGTTGAAGGACAGCTGACTGTTGGACAGACGCTGGACAAGCCCATGGTTGGAGCCTGAGTCCAAGATGGGCCCTGACTGGCTGCTGACGGGGGGACGCTGACTCTGAGCCTGCACCGACCGACTGCGATACTCTCTCCTCGCTGCAGAAAGACAGAATCACACACACAATAGCCCTAATTTAATCATTTTAATCAATGCACTAAGCATTTAGGTATGATACTTAGCTTTACGGTGAGGGGCTAGGGAATGCATTCTGTTTATGGAGACTCCTAGCAAGGACAGAAATACCTATACCTGTGTTGTGATGTCTGTGGCTGTGTGTTGTCCTGGCCCTGTGCTGGTAGAGGCTCAGGCTGTTGGACGTGACGGAGGAGGGGCGGTTATGGCTCAGAGAAGATGAACCACCGGCACCACAGTCTACATCTTCCATGTTCACACCACTGTTACAGCTGGTCAGGTTGTCCTTACGCACCCTGGAAGACACACACACTTACATTTATTTATTCATGTCCACATTAGTGCAAGAGACGCACACTGGCAAAGAGCCATAAAAAATTCATAAAAAAAGCCTTGACTGTTCCAGCTGGTTAACCACACACATAAACAGAGAGAGAGATGTTATGTAACTGCACTTGCATATGTGACACACACTCAAACAGTCTTCCTGTTAAATTACTTAAAGGTGTTCTGGCTGGCGAGGCGCAGTCCGTCTCCTTGGCTCCATGCCTACTTAGTGAAATTAAGACAACACCTTTAACTCAAGGCCGAGGAAACAGGATTAACAATCTAACCTAATCTAATCTGAAACGAAAACTTAGCCCCTAAGAAGCTTAAGAGAGAGATATGCAGTTACAAAACACACACACACACACATTTACACACACCATTAGCTGAGCTGCAGAGGTTAATACGGAGACTAAACTATAAAGTATGTTGGAGGTAATGTGTAAAACTGGCACTGAGAAACAAAAGAGGATAAAGAGAGAGAAGGAAAGTTGTAGAGCAGGAAGAGGAAAGGCAAAGAGGAAAGTAAGGAGTAAGTTTGCTGCAACAGCAGAAAGTGAAAGCTTCTGGCTGCCTTCCTGCTCTTTCTCTCAAGTGTGCACTCCCACAGTCCCTGTACATGTATTTAAAACTACATTAAGTTGGCAGCAGACTCTCTCCCCTGCACTTCTATCAAATCAATATCTATAAATCTACACAGATGCACTCACTCAGCAGGCAGTCAGAACATTACACTCGTTTGCACCTTATCCAGAATGATTTACACCAATATAAATTTGAACTCTACAGTAGAAAGTTACCATCCTCTTATATGTCTCATATCATTTAATGCTAATGTCTATTTGGGGTCTTGGAGACTGCCCTTGTTTTTTTAAAATAGAAAAACTGTGAAGACTGTGTTATGGGAGCTTACTGACCGTAACCATTTAGAGCAGAGCCAGGAACGAATGGTGTCCAAGCTTAAAGCCCCTCCGCCAATGCTTCGGAGCGTGCGGTGTGTTCCTGCGTATGATGTTGTCAGTGGAGACACATACCTAAAAAACAGGAGAATAAATATTATAGAGTCAAACAAAAAAAATATGCATGCTGCAAAGGTGAAGGAAGCAGTGACACTGCAATACTTCTATGAATATGGATGAATTTCCACGCTCTGGCAACATGGCTGTGAATGACACATACATGGGGTATCCCAGCGGCTGGTCGCAGGATGAGTTGACCATGTTCCTCAGCGCTTGCTTTGAGTTCTGGATGCTGCCCCGTTCTGGGTTTCTGTTCCGTAAAAACACCAGTTCTTGCTGCTGACCTGCCCACAGACCTCGTACACACTCTTTATTGATCTGCAGGGACAGTTGAGAGAAGAGAATAGATTAAACAGGGCGTCACAAACCTTTTAAATGAGAGACAAAACACATTCAATAGGTCCAGTTGCCACTGAGTAGCATCTTTGGGACTTCTCACACATACGCCCTTTTACCTTGATGACCTTGAAGCAAAGGTGACGTTTGTAGAGCATGATGATCTTATACTCGTCCGAGCCGTCATCGATCATGTGTCTCAATGTGAGCAGTGTGTCGCGGCTGGAGAGTACTGCCTTACGCCAGGCGGGGTCACTCTCGTGGCAGATGACCAGGCTGCTGCGGTAGTTAGTGATGGCTTCGTACAGGATTGATGCCTCTTCTGTCTCCTCCAGACACGTGAAGTGATCCTGAAAAGGCAGCAAATGCATAACAGAGTACTGTTGAATTCAAAGAGATGTGAGGAAATGTTTTCTCCAGGGATGGGAAAGTATTCCTGTTTTAATATAATTAGTGAAAGTGGCCACTGAAACCACAAAGTATGATGGGTGAAAGATGCTTTACAGACACCAAATGGACACAAGGTAGGTTTACAGCCAGAGAATCATAGCATGAAGACATTTAAAAGAACATTACACCTTACCTGATGCAGTTTGAGGCTCATTCTGACTGCAGGAGCCACCACCTTCTGCAGGAGGTCCAGATCAGCAAAAACCCACTCATCCTTTGTGGCGATGCGGAAGTCGCCTTTAAATAGGGTGTTAAAGCCGTACAGAAATGATTCCAGACTTTATGTCGAAAGGAAGGAGTTTGTGTTGAAAAAAAGAGGGATGACGAGAGAGAGAAAAACAGATTGTGAAACTCTGGTGTTTTCTTAGAAGCTTAACCACACAAAAACATGAGTCTTTTGAATGCAGTGATAGTAATCTGTTTGGATGATTCGATATTAAATGTAGCTGCTGATGCCCCCATCTGGTCTATCTGTCTTACTGCATAGGAGCATATTTACTTATATTTCAGCTGATGCCAGACTATATATCAGAGCGACAAAAAGAAGCCCTCCTACAGTTTTCCAAATAATCATTGCAAACATTCAGCCATGTAACATACAAAGTCAACATGACCTTTAAGTAGAGACAGAATAGTCACGTATGGGAAATACTGGTTGAAGTAAAGTTGAAGTTGGCGAGGTTGTGAGCATCACTGTGATCTTCCCACATGACTCGGTTTAGTGGGTGATAACAGATCATTCATTGAGCTATTTGTGTTGGTCTTTGGGTTGAAAAGAGTTCATTTATTTACCTGTTGGACATGTTGTGTGATGCCGTCCCAAGGGATCTCCTTCCCAGGACAGATAGAGCGTAAGACAGTGTCACTAAAGGAGAATCTTCATCACTGTCCACAGGCTGGACACAGATACAAACGCAAGAAGAAGACAAGCTTGAACATGTGAAGTGCAAACTGAGCATTCACCTTAAATGTATTAGTTTGAACTCAAGGAAATTTAGACGGACATTTTTTACTACTCGGACATTTTACTCAAGTGAGGAGTCAAAATAATGAACAACGAAAATAATTATTTGTTGCAGTCATGATTATCAGCAGTAAAAGACAGCTGCTCTAACCCATAATACTGTTTGATAGAATAAACGTAAAGTGATGTACCGTCTCCATCTTCCCAGCACAGTATTGGATCCACTCCAGGTACACGTTGCAGAAGCTGGCTCGCGTCACCCCCTGCAGGCAGTGTACATAATCTTCATCAATCTTCACACTAAAGACCTGAGGGTCGCGCTCAATGTGGTGCCACTTGGTATAGGATTGCAGGGCATCCTGGATGGTTGCATCTTTGAGCCAAGTAGACAGTTTGGGAGAGTGGACCAGGTAGTAGATAACACTCTGAGAGCAGAGGAGGATAAAGGGGGCAAAGAAGAGGGATGGGTTGTAGAATGAGAAAGGAGGCCATCAGTCAAATACAGAAAGCCAAACAAAAGAAAAGCAGTTAGAAAAGTACTTGTGGCTGTTCTCAGCTAAGTCCAGGTTTCTCTGAACAGATCACCTGCTGCTCTTTAAGTTGAAACTGCAGTATTTATGTGTTGCCATCAGCTTGATAACATGTTTACAAAAATGAGAATAGTTATACTGTATGTGTCTGGATGTTGCAGTTTGAAGTGAAAACGCACCTTCAGGTAGTAGGTGATGAGCAGCTTTCGCAGGTCATATACTTGCAGCATGGTTGCGGCATTGTTCTCACTGATGCTGTAGCCCTCCAGCAGGTACTTGGTGGCCATCACCTCCCAGGCCAGCCAGCGCAAGTTGAAAGCAGCATTGCATGACAACATGTGAGGCAAGTGACCTGGCTCACAGCAGCAGCATGCATCGTCTTCCTCAACACCCTCTGTGATGGCCTCCACCTCTCGCTGCTGGCAGTATGTACCTAGGAAGAAGGAAAACAGCTTTAGTAGTTATCGTGTCATTCAATCAGGGAAAACAGAAGGAGGGTTAAACTGTACCTCTGAACTCCAGGCCCCTCAACTGGAAAGTGACCAACCCGTTGCCGATTTCAATGAGGTGGACAAGAGCATTGAGGTAGTCAGAAGCCAAAATGAAACAGTCTCCGGCACTGTAGTTGCCCCATCGGCCCAACATAAGGTCACCACAAAGTGAATGCTGCAGGGACCGAGTCAGGTACTCATAAAAGATGGAGTTTAGGTTGTTATCGTCACACCCTGCAAGAGGACAGTGGTAAAGCAAAATGTCAGGTGCATCGATGGGTGTGAAGACAGGACAAACATGATGTACAAACATAGACATAGTTTGGAAGCTGTAACTAATGTCACCTCACCTGTCTCTTTATCCACTTGAGACACCAGTCTGCTGTTGGAGTTGTCAATACGCTTTGTGCTGCAAGGCACGGGAGACAAAAACAGTAAAAACATTGATAAGTCAGAAAGCAGCATTAATGCTATGATGGGAAAGTGTGTGTGAGTATGTAATATGGTGAATAATATCAATCTAAACAAGTGGTATTCTGATGTCCATGTCTGTCATATTTTATGCATCTATTACCTCAAGCTCCAACATCGGACTTCAGACATGACGCTGTCAGGGACTAATAATAATAAAATAATATATTGCGCAGCTGTCCAACACTCCCATCACCAATACAAGATCTTGGCGATAAATGAATGCAACTCGAGAGTGGAATAAATGTTGTGACATTGCAGGAGCTAATTGAAACGATGCCACGGTGTATGTATGTTGTAATCAAAGCTAAAGGTGGTCCAACAAAATATTAGAGTGTGTGATTTTTTATTTTTATTTTGAATGGACAGTGTATAAAAACAGTTAGTTTGTGTCAAGAGTTTTTTAGTGCTTTCATTGAATTGCAGTACATTCTCTCACATCAATAAGTAAGAGGAAACAGAGAAGTTGTGCTGAGTAAGCCTGAGCGATGCAGAGAGAGGAAAGGAGGGTGTAATGTCAATATAGTAAATCCACACAGTTCAGCTAAAAATGATGAGATTGACTCCTCACTAAATTAAAGAACAGACGTGGATATCGATGTTAACTTGTTGTTGAGTCTTCATAGGACTAGTAGTATGAAAATGATTACAAGACTATAATCACACCTCAAGGCTGCTCGAGAAGTTCAGCCCACACTCACTCACTCACTCAGTCCATCAGAGCCTTACTTGTAGTTTCGCTCCCAGAACTTGATGGGTCGTGGATAAGAGGAAATGAAGATGGCACTTCCCAGGAAGGGAGCCAGGGGGGTGTAGAAGACAGTGGTCAGCAGCGTCTGGAGCAGCAGCATGGCAGAGTCTGGACACACACACTGCAGTCAAGGAAGGATTGGTGCAAAAACCAATGCACAGTCTCATACACACACACATTCAGGTGTACGGAAAGGATACGAGGCACAGCAAATGGTTGAGCAAAGGCATGGAAAGCGCTGCCCCAGGCGATCTGCCAAGGAGCAATGTAAACCAGGATGAAATGAAGCTTCAACAACAGCTCACGCATCTGCACAGAAACAAAAGCACACTGTTAGTCCCGTGTGATCAGAGATAATAAACAGAGGCTGTATTTAAGGGATGTGGAAAGACCCTGTTATTTAACATTAGCCACATAGCAAACTTAAGTCATATGTACAGTATTACATCCCTAATAAGCCCTCTGTGGTTAACTAATGCATTTTAAATTAATTTATTCCACTACTATTTGTACTTGTCACATAAATACTAAACATTGACTGTAAAACCATTCAGCTAAATAGAAAATATGTTGCGGATGCTTTTCATCAGGTTACAGTGGCACATATAGTTTTCATTACTGTTGCATTTTTAAAGACACCCTCATACTCTGTGATTTACTGTGATCATCCAAACAAATGACTCATAATGATATTAGTCTGCTGTTTGCTGGAGATGTATCTGAGTGTTGCCTCTTCTTTCTCTGTGAACATTACTGCATCAGTTTGCTTCTATTTCTGAGTATCTGCTATGTGTGAGATAACAAAACATCCTTCACCTTATGGAAGATAATAGACATGATGAAGAAGTCCAGAAGGAAGCTCTCTGAGGCGCGTGGACAGTCAAAATGGAAAAAGACGAGCGTGAAAAGCAGTGTGAGGAACTGGAAGCTGGGGTCGCAGAAGGACGAACGCAGGAGTTTCAGTCCAGCAACTGTCGTCAGGAGAACATCACAGCTGGAGGCAGATTCAACGGGAGGTTCACTAGACAGACCGGCACTGCACAAATCTGGAGGTAATATTGCAATGTGATGCTGTGTGTTTTTGGCTGTAGGTGTCCACTCACTGAATTCCTAGCTTCTTGCGGTGACTAAGGGCAAAGCCATCGTTAGTGAGCGCACTCAGAACGATGGCGGGGTACACCACGTACTTCTCAAAGCACAGGAGTCCCACGTACAGTCGCTCAAACCACATCAGCACAGCGTCCTCTGTAACACAAGTAAGTGAAAGTAAATTCACAAATCCACGAACAGATCAGAATCACAGCTTTCTCATTCATGATGCTAATTCAGGGTTTCTGGACATATGTGACTGAAGTACACGCTGATAGTAGTCATATTGGAGATGGTGGTCAATCCATCTAATAAAGATGTTTCAGTCAAATAAAATGTGAAGTTTTGCAACTAAAAATGTAGCCATTTTCTATTATACACATTATAAATGTATTTAAAGTTCTTCAAGGAGCTGCACCATCTCTGTTTAAGTGTTTACATCCATGCTAAGTTAATAATTAAGAACATCAGATTTAATCAGATACATTAAGTTTGTAGACCTCTGGGTTCAAACTGGTGGTACTCCTTGGTCTTGAGGACTGGGTGGGAGATCCACAACCAAGGGTGATGCTTCCTCAGCTGTGGGATCAGATAGTGGGTGACAAACCCCACCGTCCCCGCCAAAGCATACAACACAATGGTCACGAAAGGCTGGAAACATGATGAAGATCAATGATTAGACAAATCAGATCTTCAAATTGTACCCTTGAGTTAGTATTCGGCTAAATCCATCAGGGACTAGAGGTAAAAAGCAGTGTATAACAAGAGGGAACAATCAAAACACTTACCTTGAGTGATAGGAATACAGTACTCGCAGTTATAGCGAAGGTCAAGATGTAGGCAACAGAGCACACGACCACATCCGACACCAGAATCTCCTTCTGCAAAGCACAAGAGGGAGGTAGAGCTGCAGGCAGGAATAATCCACACTGACTGAAAACACATTAATTTGTAAGTCTCATTAAGGTATGTGATTACTATCTAATCGCTGTGCGCTTTCAGTTTTTAGAGATCAAAAACACAGCAGCTTGAGAGGAGTTAACATTAATACTGTAAAAGGCAGCTGGAGGCTTGTTTTATCTGATGCATAATTCCCTGTAATCACACGCAGTGATGGACAGCAAACATTGTTCCATTATCTCATTTTCCAACTCTGAGTTTAAGACTGCCTCAGTGAGAAGCCTGTCTTCTCACTGAGGCTCACTGATGAATTCCACAACTGGTTTCAGAAAGTAATATGTCTCTGATGATAATTAGTGTGAGATGATATGAGCTGATATGGTTTTTTGGCTGCTGTAATTCAAAACAATACAAACAGTTAATGATCAGTAGTATAAAAGTCACGCTGAACAGAACTAAGTTATGCAAATGACATGATGATGATAACCCAACCTCATCATCAAACTGTGCCACATCAATTTATTTCTATATATTATGGTTACCACAGAGTTCTGCAGTTTCTCAGGGAGTGGATCTTTAATGTCTGTATCCTCCTCTTCTTCTTCTTCTTCTTCACTCTCCACCAAAGCAGGCATTACCTTTGACTTGATCAGCGATCTGTGATTATTAACAAATTATTAGTTATAAACGAGGGGATCTTGTCTTTTGAATTAAAAGATTTTTTTATTAACCCTCTAGCAACTGAATTAAAAAATATATATAAATAAAACAAGAAACAAATTCCTTCCCTACAACACAAATTTCACAAATTGACAATGTGTGTATGCAAACATTAGTCACACATATACACAAACACTGATACTTACACCAGTATGGAAGGATCACTGCTCTGCCGACTGAGGTGGTACGAGAAAACCACTAAAAGGCCACAGAAACTAGAGAACAGAGCTGGAGTGTGCTGCTCATCCCATGGCTCCTGTAACCACAAACATATACAGTACATTGATATGAATCATGCCTCCATGTACCCTAAATTTGTACAGTGGAAAAGTTGTTCACCTGCTGAACCTTGTTGTCTGTTTTGAAGAGTAAATAGAAACACTTGTGTGTTTTGATCCAGCTCTATTTAGCTCCATCAGTCAAACTCCCTAGACACACACTATTTATAACTAAAACCCCTGTCTTCATTTATCTCTACAACCAGGAAGGATGTCAAATGAACAAAGTCAGCTCAAAACTGAAATGGAGAGGAGAGGAGAGGAGAGGAGAGGAGAGGAGAGGAGAGGAGAGGAGAGGAGAGGAGAGGAGAGGAGAGGAGAGGAGAGGAGAGGAGAGGAGAGGAGAGGAGAGGAGATTTCATTCACGCCTCCTACTTATGCTCTGTTGTATCTGAATCTGTAAATTTGTACCTTGAGAGCTCCAAAGCAGAAACCGTAGAGCAGAGACAAAGCAATCAGACTGCGTAGGATGCTGTAGACTGCAGAGATGAGACTTGTAGCAGCTGAGACAAAAACATAAGAAAGATAGCTAAGTATGTAACTTAGAGGTGGTAGTTTTGGGGGTTCAAATGACTAAGAACATTCACTTTTACTCAATGGCCTTGTAAACCTGTCTTCTCAAGTGGCTTTTTGCTATGAGTAATGGTTTCACACAAAACTATTTCACATGAGAGATATTAATGTTTCTACTTTTCCTCCCTAAGAGCATGTGTAAACCATAATCTGAAGACAGCTGATGTGTTGTTTGGCCATTGTCAGTCTCCTGCTTATTTGTAGAGCTGTACAGAAACTATACAGAAATAATTAATCAAAGCCAGGTTTTAGGGGCCTTTACAAACTGAGACACAAAAGCATCAAACCAGAGCATCTAGGATTAGATCTAGATTAGAAACTTTTACCAACCAGCTCCTCCAAAAAGGTGCATGTCAATCTGCTCCAGCAGGTAGATCGTGAAGGTGTTGATCTGAGGGAATAGGCCCACCAGGAAGGTGATTGGGAAGCAGTAGGTAAAACCTGTTTAATGTATTAAAAACAGAAATATTGGTGCTGTGTAATATTAACAAATCAGATCTGTGCGTTTTATTCTGTAGCTCTTCTGGTCTCCCTACCCACTAAAAGGTCTCGTAGGAAACGCAGTGCATCATGGCAGACGATGGTGACGCCGTACAACGTGGAGACAGGCAGGTCGTTTCGCCTCAGCAGCTGCTCCAGCAGCCAGATAAGAGAGCAGAAAATACAGAAGTAGGCCGCTCGGCTGTAGGCCACCAGCTGGTTGTGACCCTGGAGAGCCCGCACATGAACATACACAGGTTAGAATGACAACAAAAATAAAAGTTAAAGTTGGCCCATATTAACTTTAGGCTGAATGTCCATATGCTAACCACTTTCACATGTTTTCACAGCAACACAACACAATTAAAGAGGTCAAAGAGGTCACAACCAGATCATCCGTGATCACTTTGCTGGTGCATCAAGAAACGTATTAATTTGGAAGGAGACATCATGTGCCAAGATGTCAACATGGATCACTAAAGAGGAACAGTAGTCACAAGCTGAAACTACCTAAATAATGGATATAGGATAAACGGGCGAATACGTTTTTTAAATATTTGTTTTATATTTCCACTGTGATTCAGTAACAAAATGACATTAAACTCACATGTGTTGGTGAAGCTGCATCTGGTTGAACGCTCTGAAAAGCAAAACAACAGAAGCCAATATTGAATCAGCATTTGTTAATTAGCATAAAAACAATTATAAACAGCAGTGATGCAACACAGAGGAAGTGAGTGGGAGCAAATGGGAGTGGAAGTGGAAAGTCTGAGGTCAGTTTCACTGTCCATCTGCATTATATCACTGAGCTTACACATGATTAATTCCACGCAAGTTGGTTTTACTAGTGAAATGGTTTTCCAGAGGCCATAATAAAAAAATGAAAAAGCAGTGTTTAGACCTTTCCTCATTCTTAGATCCTAATGTTCAACACTAATGATTCAGGTGAGCTGCTCTCAACCATGGCTATATGTCACTGGCAAATGCTGGACACAGTTAAACATCAGATATCATCCACTTGGTTTCAATGAGTGATTTTTTTATACCTTTAGTAAAGAGTACTGGCAGCTGGCTATGACCAGGCAGAACTGGAAGACCCAGAAGTCCTTGAAGCAGCCGTGGTTAAGAAGCACAAAACCCAGGAAAGAAACCAGAAAGGCCATGAAGACAGCAATTAGATTCTCCAGAACATCCTGGTTCCTATTTGAAAACAGCACAAACAGAGGCAAACACAGTTTACACATATCAGTAACTTAATAAGCACATAACTCGTGAATAGCACAAAACTGGAAACCTGTAAATATGAGGCCATCACCTGTCAAACTGTGACAGCAGAAAGAGATTTCACACAGGTGTTTTAAGTATTACCTGTCCAAAAGGGCAAGCAGGGTGAGTCGGTCATATAAAATGTCGATCCACTTCCCAGGAAACAGTTTGAGTTTGTAATAAATCTTCTTTGACGGCTTCTCCTGAGTGGAAGTCTCTGATGACTCATCCAGTGAGTCCTCTTCCTGAACACAAATAGTTTATACCCACGTGAATTCTACTCAGCAGTCTTTGCTTTGTCAGCAATATTGCAGCATTTCATTGAATGTTACCTGCACTAATTACCTGCCCATCAATGAGATCTATAGTTAAATGATTGGATTACTGATTAGCATCATGGATGCAATTGGTAGGCGAGACCGAAGTAAAAAGTAAAAGTAGATACCTGGAAGATCTCAGGATGTGTTCTCCGTGGCCGAAGCCTGTGTGCAGGGATGATGCGCCGCTGGAAAGGACAGTCAGTGTGACCACCCACCATCCCATCCTGGCACTCCGAGTTGGAAGACGTTGACAGTAGGTCGCTGAAGACGCACACGAACGTTAACAGGTTAATGTGTGGAATAAGTCTGATTAGATCAAATAAGATGAGATTTAAGGAATGATAAGAAACCGGTAAAAACTGAGGAAGAACCGTAAAAAGGGAAAAGGCTTGTTGCAGGTAAAGAAAGAGAAGATAAAGCAGGGGAGGAAAGGAGAGTAAAATAAAGATTTGACAGCAGTACCACATGTTGCCGGTGATAAGCTCTGCTCCTAGTGGCAGGTTGAGAGCTCGCTCTGCATACAGCTTACGAGGCCTGTCTCCTGGTGAAACAAACAAATACATAAACCTTATCAGACCTTTTCTGTTAAGATAAGTGCAATAATCACTGATATGTGGGATTTATTTCGTATGACAGACAGACATCGGACTGAACAGCTTAACATCTCTGAACCATCCTGGAAAAATGTCATTTAATTTTGCAGGTTTTTGAGTTGTTTCAGTATAGTTTTACAAAGTGAAGCTGGCACATACTCTCACACATACTGGATATCTGTGAAAGTATTATTAGATTGTCCATGCACATTGACTGAGAGTTTTAATACCACGTCATTGTTGTTTCTGGCTACATGTGACTCATCTCAGTTTGTCTCTGGCAACTAAAGCATTTCCAGGAACTGATGCAAACATCTTCAAGAGCTCTGATTTGGTCACTGCTTACTGTGTACAGTATGGAAGGTGTAGGCCTCTTCTTTGTTGGTAGCCTCTGGTCTGCAGATGACCTGTAGCATTGAGCTCTCTGACTGAGACGTTTGCGAAGGAAGGGAATCATAGTCTGGATCTTTCTCTCTGTCTGTCTGTGGACTGGAAACAGAAGGCTTAGGATCCAGTCAACTAGAATTCCTGAAAGCCAGGTCTATGAATCTGAATGTACACGTAACTGTGTGCGAGTGTATTCAGATATTTGCATATTTTAAATAAAACAAATATTCTACAAGCACACATACCTGTCAGGAGAGACTATTGGGATATGTGTGGGTGGTATAGTCTGTTGTGTGTCAGTAAGCAGACTGGTGGGTGGTTTGGGTCTCTCTGGTTTGTTGTCTGTGTTGGTCTCTGTTATTGTCTCATCTGGTTTGGAAGTTACACTCACACTTAAATTCTCTGAAAACAGATCAAATGGAAATGTTTTAGTTAACAGAAATTGAATAATTCACATAATAGTTATTTATATGACACCAAACGGTGGATAAAGTTGGTTCACTTTGCATTTTGAACAAACCCCTTTGCTGAGATTCACCTTCCTCAGCAGCTCCCACTTCCTGTTTGTTTTCTGACCCCTCCTCTTCCTGTGTGCTGGCCCCTCCCCCTCTGGTACTGAGAGACCCCAACAAGGAAACAAACTCCAAGAAGTTGGATTCGTTGGGAACCTGGCCCTCCTTCGCTTCCAGATCTGACTTGGAAGTGGTCATGGTAGTCTGATAGAGAGACAAACGTTTGTATGTTGTTTGGACAGACTGATGGAGACAACTACAGTAGAGACACAGAAATAGAAACAGAGCTAAACTGCCAACATACTGTGTTATGTGAGCGGTCTGAAAGTAGTACAGCATCTTTCCCACTGTCCATGCTCAGACCACGGATGTGAGTCCTTCCCCCAGGTCCGTAGCGGCCCATAGCAGGCGGGATACGCAGGAAACCTTGTGAATCCACGTTAGGATCCAGAGGATCCGTGTCGTCAGGGTGGGAGTGGACATCAATACCTGACGAGCTATTATCATTTGTCAGCTGTGGGCTTAGTGTTCTGTCATTAGTCAACTGCAGGCCAAGGTGCTCCTGTTCTGGATCTGGACACTCCAACGAGCTGGTTGTTTCTCTACACAGGTGAAACTCCTCCTTTGCGCTTGTAGTCAGTTGCTGTTTTAGCGTGGGGTCATCCTCTGAGCTAGCAGCTTCTTCTCCCTCTTCGACTTCCACTTCCTGCTTCTCTTCCTCAGGGGAGTCAAAGGTGATGACGGGGATCTTGATGTGACACTCTCCTGCATCCTTCTGGGCCTTGTACAATACACATAAACATGCTACCCAGACACTATTCTTAAAAGTAACAACACCTCACACATAAACCTGTTTATTATTCATATTATTCATCACAAAGACAACTAACTGACTTGTAAGTCAGTCAGTCTCCACTTGCTTGTGGAAGTTCATTATTCGGTCAGATGATTGTCTCATGACAATGGCTTACAAGTCAGTCACTATATTGGTCAGAGGCAGATCTACTTTTAATGTTAGGGGTTTTAATTGTTTCAAAACAACAGAACCGAACATTAAAGCTGAGATATAAGATCATTCTTACCTGTGCATTCTCCAGAAGACTCTGCTTGACGCTCTCCTCCAGCCGAGCAGCAGTCTGAGGGTCACAGCTCATGGTGATGATGATCTTGACCGTGTCGCTGTCGTCCAGGTGAGCTGACACAGGCCCAGGGCCAGAGTTGTCTACCAGAACCACTTCAATCTCATCAGAACAATATGTCTCCTCCACTGCCTCAACCTGAGAGACAAGACAAAAGACAGATGGCGATAAATGTCACAGTACACTTTTGCAAGCAGGAGTCACGGGTATCCAAATGTATGTCAAGTATGTCAATTTCTGTGTTGTTATATCTAGTCAGACCAGCTTGTAAGGTAAGGCCTACCTGTGCAGCAGGTTCTTGGACGTCAATGAAATCATCCTGATAGTCCTGTGGAGTCTCCAGTGGATTAATGGTGGCATCTGAGGGCTCATTTTGAACATCGCTCTCCTCTTCACTCTCGTCCTCGCTTCCTTTAGAAGGAGGCAAACCTTCATCAGCTGTTTCCCCATCTGCAGTCTCTTTGTCCTCACAGTCCTCTATTCTGTGCTGCTCTGAGTTTTTCTCTGCTGTTCTTTCCTCTCTGTCAGTCCCTGGCAATGAGCTCTCCACATCAATTACTTCTTTTGCAACTCCAGTTTCAATTATTTCTGCATCCTTGTTTCCTGCTCCACTGGCAGATACAGGATGTGTGTCTTCTTTTTCAGCATGGGATGGGGGCCTCTGCTGGGCCTGCAGCAGAGGGGCAGCCTGGTTGGGACTGGGACTGGAGAGGTCATCTGGAGAAGGCTCTGGGCTTGGTTGCAAGCGTCCCTCCACAGATCTCCCCCCTGTAGCAGTCTCACACTGTCCTGGAATGAAATTGAATGCAAATTCAAATTTAAGTTTGCAAATTCAAATTAAATTAAAAATTTATAATATTAATAAAACGGCTATAATGCTAAAAGTCTTGCCATGGGAATACTGCAATCTCTTATATTTGCTACAATTCAACCTATTGTGTAAAATAATGATGGTGCCAGTGGCAGATAAATATCTTCCCAATGCAATAAAATAAACTGGGGCACATCAATCTTATTGTTTTGACCAAAGCCAACATTTTAATACAATCGTGCAATCATCTGATGCAATGCGCCACAGTGATTACATCCCCTTTTTTGATCATCAGACTCTGCTCTGACTAATCACTATTGCATTAGGTCATATATTTACTGGAAACAGTCAGTCGGCCTTGTTGGCTGGTTGTTACTGTAGTTCTGTGAATGTTTGAGCAAATTGACAACAATTCGTTTGCAGAAAAGGAAGTTGTCAACCTATATCCATTAAGGAAGAGGAACGGGATTAGATTACATCATGAACTCATTCTGTCCATGGAGAAACAACATATTTTCCCCCAAACAGTGTACAAGTTCTCAACTGCTACAATAATGCAAGATTTACTAATGTTAGGTTTAAATACTTAGGCTGCGGCCTGGTGTCTTTCTACTCTCTGTCATTCTGTAAGTGCATACACAGTCATAATTTCATTTTTAGCATTCCACGGAATTAATATGAAGTCAAATTCCTATGTACTATTCATTTGTCAGGCTGGAAATTTAATGTAAATTGTCAAGGTTAAAGATATACGAGGAAACTGTTAGTGCCGTTCATTTATTACCTGATTTACTAAAACACTTTAAAACAACCAATCATGTTTCTTTATAATCATAAAACTGAACCACAACTATATAACTCTGTTATGTAGATACAGGCTGTTTGAAGCAATGTTTTAATTTGTTCTGGATAAGTATTCAGCTCAATCTGACGAGACACACAATGTTTCAACGGGGAGTAAATAAACCAGATTATGCATCTTTATCTTCTTTATATATATCATGCAATAATGTGCAACTTCTAAAGCATTCATAAGAAATGAGTAATTATATCAATAAATGTCCTCTTGTGTGACTGATCACATAGTTGTATTTATAATTTGGTTATTTGAGACGTCTATCTAAAGTCCGACTATTCATCTAAGCTACAGTCAAAGTTTACTGTTATGAAACCCGTCCCCAGGTGACTATGAAAGCCAACTTGATAATTGATTTCATACTTGTACTCATTAAACATAATTGAATTTGTTTCCTCTCAATATACAGATTTTACTTTTAATAGTCACCGATCTGTATCTTATTCAAGCTTAGAGAAATATCAGTTTCACCTTCCAAGGTCTTCACCTCATCTGACTTTGAACAGTCCTATGTGGAAGAGAATTCAGAAACACATGATTAAGAATTAGTATGGACACAGTTTTTTTAATGGCCATCCATTCATACTGACAGATGTCCATCATTTAACTGTTACTCACCACTCCAATCAGTCCTGGGTCGGTTTCAGTCTGTTTCACTGTCACCTGGATCACAGGGCTGGGACGCTTCCGAGCCAACATTGTCATGGCAACACTGTCAGGGACTGTGCTGCTCTTCCTATTGGATAAAGACAAGAGATAAAGAAGAATTACATTATGAAGCGAAGGAGACAGTATGATGGGGAGTACAGAAGTCCGTACATCAATATGTCAGTGTCAGATGACAGTCTAACGTGTAGAGCTGAGTTTTATCTCCAGACAAACACTTCAAAGATTATAAACATTGAAAGAATTACAGCTGTACAGGGAACAGGAAGAGGTGGAGTTTCTTTTATTAGTCCCTCTGCAGATCAAGTGTGTCAGAGTAGAGTGGCCAGATCACGACCTCCCCTCATTAGCTCACCCATTCAGCATAGCTGTACTGAGTCTTGCAGTGGAAAGAGACTGTATCCCACTTTGGGACACTTGATCATGAAAGCAATCTGATCTCAAAGAAAGAGAGAAAGAGGGAAAAGCAGACACATGCAAAGGCGGTACGGGGAGACTAAAATTGGCAAAGAGGACGTCAAACATAGTAAGACACTCAGTTATATTTAGTATTAGTGGCACTGTTCTGAAAGGAAGTCTCAGGCCTTAATGTGCCATTTTCTACCAATAAATATGCTGTATAATGAGGCATTTAGCTGTTTGGCCTACATTTTGTGATGAGCCTGAGGCTTAAGGAGCAAAAATGCCACTGTATTAAATGTTATACAGTATTCCTGATTGCCCCCCAATGTAGCTACAAAGGTAGGTACTTTACCCACTTACTTATCTGTGAGAGTTTACCTGATGCTGGCAGGCACGCAGGAATCAGAGGCATTACTTTTCTTCTCTGGGGCCTTGCTGAGGTCAGAGAGGCTGCTGCGAACCACCGCCTCACCCTTGTCAAACATCAGGTGCAGCCGGTAGTTGGCCAGCTTGATGAGGATGAAGAAGACAGTGATGGAAGTACAGTAGATGCTCAAAGCCATGGTGGTAGGGGGCAGAGCCTGGGGAGGTAGGAAGAGCCTTGTGAGATTCAAATCAGCGACATCCAGAGTACCCTGATTCTACCAGAACTGTGTATGATTTAATGCTTCAGGCTGCAGCAGTCTGTTTCTGATGGACGCTTCTTGCTTCACTATGTTTCGGTTCAATTCTGCAGAAGCTAAACCCTGGTCACACACTCACACTGTTCTCCATGTGTCCTACAGGCTTACTCAACCACAATATCTAATTGAATTAGCTGGTGGATTAATAAAGTGGATCGATCCCCATGGGAAGAAAGCAGGCAACAAACAGGAACGTTGAAGACAAAGCATCTGCATCATGATACATGAGTCATACTGATCTGGAGAGAGTTCTTATTGTGCTGGATATAGACAGTTATAAATGTCTGCAGGAACAAAGTCAGAGTCTCAATATGTTTGTGCCTTGATTTGATTCTTCCTCAACTTTCTGCCACTCTTTATCTTGCACTGTTTGTTGTGTGTGACCTTCAGATAAAATGCTAATAAACCTGAAATTTGAAACATCTCTCTCAGAAAGCTTGTGTTGTTTTGTTGCAGAGGATGCAGTGGCTGTTTTCAAACAGACTGGGAAAACTGTCTGCAACGGCATTTTAATATGGCTTTAGTGGCACGGCTCTTAAAGGCCTGTCTATCACTCACACATCAGAATCTGGTACTAATTACTTAATAACTCTCATTAAGAGGTGGCTAATTTTGAGCGATTCAAACACACAGTATAAACAAATTAACCTTGATTTGCTGAATAGAGACATAATCACTATCTGAAATGTTTCATATCTGGATAAAACTGTTTGGTGTACCTTCCTTTACAAACGTTGATAAAATGTTGATCCAGACACAGCATTAAAGCATCAATAGCTGTCATTCTACTAAGGTGATGCTGTGCATGACCAGACTTAATCTCCTGATGGTCAGCAGGCCCTACCATAGGTGGCTGCTGTTGGCATCTATTCATCACTAGACAATAAGCTTTCATTGTGTGTTTTCCTTCAGCTTGTTGTTCGTACTGTGTCACAGCTAAGGTTAAGGTGTTAGGTATAAAGTAGGGACTGGGAACACTAAGGTCACTGAGCATGTACCTTGACTGAAGAGGGATTTGACTCTAGCATTCAGTTTAAGCAGGGAACACGCAGGAATCCTCATATAATTTTGAAGCCTGCTCATCTGCTGTATTTCTTTGCACCTTCAGAAGTCAAGATAATATCACTGACAGTAAAGAGGACTGTGCTGTCATCGTACCACCGGCCTTGACATGTAAATATTAGTGAGCAGTTTCATGTCTTCTGACTCTCACACTACCTCATCCAGGAGCAGCCATGCGTTTCGTCCCTGCATGCAGGAGAAAATACTGCAACAGTGCCGCTTCAGCCTACTGTTTCCCTCAGTAGCAGACATTGAAGGATGTCAAATTGTGGCAGAGTCGCTGCATGTTTATCCGAAGAAGGATAAAAGGGCACATGGAAAAAATGTCAGCCTACCTAGAAACCCACCTCACAGCCCCTTCGCGGCCTTGAACGTCATGTTCCCACATACAAAAACTCACCAGATGGAGAGACAGAGGCAACATCAGGAGAAATATCCACAGATAGAGGTGGCAGGAGTTGTTGAATTTGTTCTGGTCCGGGTCGTGGTACCAGCCTCCGGTCAAAGATGCCCAGACTCCCTGACGCAGGGTTTGCACAACCTGTGAGCCCATCTCTCCTCCTCTCTCCTCCTCTCCGATCAGTTTGAACGGACGGATGCTGCTGATGCTGCTGCTGCTACGCTACAATGAAATGATCTCCTGTAATGCATTTGCTACTGCTGTCTCTGCGCCTCCATGTTGGGGCGACATATCACGTCTCCTGAGCTTTCTCTTTCATGCTTCATCAGTCTTCCTCCGTGTTGCCATCTCCCCTGCCTTTTCCCATTCCAATGTCGATTCGTCCATTGCGGTACTCATAACGTCCTGTTCGCCTGTCTCCTTCTCCCTCTCCTCTCTAGCAGTACAGATGCGCAGCTGTGACCGCCTCCTCTTCCTTCCCAATCCTCCTCGCTGCCTCCCTCCCACTCTGTCCTTTCTATTATATGATTCCTTTCTTCAGTGTGAATCTGCGCACAAACGCAGGCAAGCGGCTTGTAGGGAAAATCAGTCATACAATGTGCAGTGCATAGTGTGCAAAATGTATGCATCCATGTGCAGAGATAATGCAGGCTATGTGTATATTCTGATAATACATGTAGATTATATAGCGTAGATCTAACGTATAGTACATTAAAATGGCTATAGTAGTAACATCAGCTCTACATTATGATGATGATGATGATGATGAGTATTATTATTATTATTATTATTATTATTATTATTATTATTATTATTAATAGGGCCAATAGGAAGCAGGCTCAGATTCCTGTGTGCTTGAACATACTTGGACAATCAAGCGGATTCTAATTCTAATAAATGGAGTTTAGTAGTTGATGTTATAGTGTATTGCAGTACATTATTAGAATTTATTTAATTAAATGTCTATAAATACATATTTTTATATATAATAACAGTTCTTATTCACTGTTTGGAGAGAAAGGATGCTCTCTCTCTCTCATGATGTCCATTCACTCTCCTCTATTCCCATCATTTCCCTGAAGGCGCGCTCTTCTCACGCATTCCTACAATGGCTCCTCCCCCTGCTGCCGATGAGTGGTCACATGTCACGGAATCCACCAATCAGAGAGCCTCACAGCCAGTAGCGAGCGCAGCGGCCGCGTCCGTCCAGATCCTCGGTGAGCCGCTCGTCTGTCCGCCGCTCGCCTGGCGACAACGGAAATGGGGGGTTGTTTTGATTAAAGTTGCCGTTTTTTTTTTAATCTCCTTCATGTTTTATTCACGTATTGTTGCGTTGAAGTCCAGGATGTTTGATGCGCAGTCGACGCGTGCAACTGACGGCTGCTGTTTCACAAACCCGAAGGAGAAACCCACTTTGGAATAACCGATCCTAAAGCGGAGCGGAGCAACTTTTCCAACTGCCGCACTAGTCGACGAGCTGACCTATGCTAAGCTAACCCGTTAGCCAAAAGTCTGGAATGCAACTGGAATTCCTGTGAAAACTCCACAAACGAGCAAGCGAGCGTAACATTTTGTCTGTGACTACATGACATTTGCTGGCGACTTTCGAAGACCGACCTGTCCCTCGAAGCCTCACTTTGGACGGTGCAGGTGCACCTCTTGCGGCACCTGCGAAAACTTGGTAACTTAGCTCCATCGATAGACGGCTAACTTTAGCCGTTTCACATTAGCATTAAGCTGGGGAAGACTGATTCGTGGATTCTCTCACGGTTGACATTTATTTTACATTAAATGTTCATTTCCAACTTTGTGTTACTTTTCCAAGCGGTGACATTAGCTGTAAGGTATTCCAGCTAACTTGAGCCAGCCTCGCTAGCTAGTCATTGACCCTCATACGCTGTTACCGGAGTGGCGACGTGGATACAGGCTGGTAGACGCTCTCTCCCTCTCACACACACAGGACTTTGGACACGGTCTGATCCTGTCTTGGGCTGAGCAGGGACTTCCCCTCTGTTCTCATCAGGCAGCTTGCAGCTGTGACAGCATGCTGATTTCAGTAAGTTACATTTCAGACTTTTAAAGTTTTTGTTTCGATCTAAAAGCTCTGCACCCTATGGTGCCGCTACGGCCACCGAGAAATGGATGTCTCGCAGGCCGCTTTCCCAAACGGTGAAGGGCGGCCGGGCGGCGGAGGGACCGGGGAGAATGCCTGGACAGATTCCCCCTCACTTCGGGCATGGGCTCATTCTGCCCCGCTGTGCCCGACTCGATCCCTGTGGACAGCGGCGTATGACTACGAGGCAAGCGGCGAGGACGAGCTCAGCCTCAGGCGAGGGGACGTGGTGGAGGTCCTGTCTAAGGACGCAGCGATCTCCGGGGACGAGGGATGGTGGACGGGTAAAATCAACCACCGGGTCGGGATTTTCCCCTCCAACTATGTCACTTACCAACCTACTATTTACCACATCCCCGCTGCGGTTGAGACAGTAGGGGTACGAGAGCGAGTCCCGAGCTCGCCCGTCCAGATCCCCTTCAGTGAACTGGTGCTAGAGGAGATCATAGGCGTGGGTGGATTTGGCAAAGTTTACCGAGGCACATGGAAAGATCAAGAGGTCGCCGTGAAAGCGGCTCGCCAAGATCCAGACGAGGACATAACAGCCACTGCCGGCAGTGTTAAACAAGAAGCGAAACTCTTCTCCATGCTGCAGCACCCTAATATTATCAAACTCGAAGGAGTGTGTTTGGAGGAGCCAAACCTGTGCCTGGTCATGGAGTATGCCCGAGGCGGGACACTGAACCGGGCTTTGACCGGAAGGCGCATCCCTCCACACATCCTGGTCAACTGGGCCGTGCAGATTGCACGAGGAATGCACTATCTGCACGAGGAGGCCGTGGTACCCATTATCCACCGAGACCTGAAGTCGAGCAACAGTAAGTGTGTGTGTGTGTGTGTGTGTGTGTGTGGGTGGGAGTGCGAATTTGTATGCTATGAAATAAGAATGAAAAACCAGCATGTGCAATCATCCACCTGTTGCACATTCATCACATCTTGCTTTATTTATCTAACTTAGGTTTTGCTTAAAGTTCAGGTCTGCTTAATTAACTATGTAAGTGTCAACTCCTAATGCATCTTGATTATCTTGACTGGAATGTGACTACTCCACATGGCTCAACATGTCACACTGATTAAGAAAACATCTTAACCATTACACCCTAAACTGTGGCTGCTGAAAACTCAAGTTAGCTCAATTAATATATATTTATATATATTTTTCAACCCCACATTTACATTGCTGTGTTTACACAGAATACATTTAAAGAGGCATCAAATGTATTTGGTTAAAATTGTAGGGGGTAACCATCAAGAGGATGTAAAAAAAAAAAAAAGTCAGTTTGCTCAGCTGGACTGCCCCCACCCCATTTACCCCTCATTCTTGAATGCACACACCTTACCAGCCCCCTACCCAAGCCATGCTGAAATGGTGTTCAAATAAAGTCAGTGATTTACCAAACACAACCATGCTCACACACAGTCAATCCAGTTTGACCTACCAGAGCTAATAGTATAAGTACTGGAGAAAAATAAGAAAAAGAACCTGTCTAGGTATAATAAAAGAGAAAACCATTAACTTTTTTCTATTGTGGAGAACGTGTAGGACTGATGGCTTATACATCAGGGAATGTGCATGCACAGTTGCTCCAGGTGTTTATATTTGGAGGCAACCTGTTGTTGTTCTAGGTAGACCTTAGGTTATTTGGAAGTCTCTCTTTGAATTTGTTGGTAATTTAATACTTTATATTTTGATTTAATGCACCAGACCACCTATTTGCTAGTCCCTTACTAGACTGGCAATTAAGAGGGCAGCAAACTTTCCCAGCACGAAATAATGAATGGACAAGACTTAAAGAGAAAAAAAATGGGCGACCCACCCCAACTCAGGTGTGTTTATTTGTGTAATATGACTCCAAACACTATTTGTCCCTTTGACCAGAGTGTTTTATCAGCCTGGGGCCATGTGGGCAGCAGCTCTGGCCTACTGATGTCTGTCTGCTGCTGTAAATGTAGACAGACTTCTACAAAAATGCATATTCTGCAAACCTGTTAACATGATTATAGTTTTAGTTGATCAGCAGGGATAGTTTAAACATGACATAATGTCTGCAACACGTTAGCTTTCACAACAAATTTTAATGTCCCATTGTGTTCACAAGAAATCATGAAAGTACCAGTGTAGTGTAGTAAATCAAAACTGCAACCAGACCTAAAACTAACTTATTATGTATCGTAATACCATATAACCAGCAATTTGTACTGCCATGAGATGATCAGTGCTGAAGAGTCCAACCCTGAATGTAGTGTTGTTTAAGATTTGTGTTAATTATAGGGCAGATGGAGAGAGAAAGAGGATTTAAATTATCTATAGTGTTTGAGCTAATCGGATGTTTGGAGAACATACACAAACAAACTCCCCCAAACAGGCACAGTGCTGCTAACACAAGTCATTGTGTTTGTCCTGCCACTTCACTGTGACCTAGAGACAGCTTGAGCTTTAAGTGAAGTGGGGGAATTTAGAACTGAATTCAGGAGAGGCCATCAACAATATGCCTATTGTAATGTAAAAGACAGCTCAACGTACATGCAGAATGTAAGATAGCAGAAGTTAAACAACAAAGTTAAGGCCCAAAAAATGCATTTTTTTTCCTACTAGTTTGTTTTTGTACTATTACTACTTGCAGGGAGTTGTTCAGGGTTCAGAGGTCTGAACATCTGTAGTCAATATACAGTCTTGTCTTGCCTTAACAGACAATGAAAGAAGCTGCATCTGTTTGTTTTTTGACCAGGGCAGTGAGTTCACAAAATACGTCTCTTTTGTGAACACATAAACACAAAAATGGCACCCTGTGGTGTGCTGAGTTGTTTTCCAAGTAAAAACCTAGAATAGCACAACTTATAAGAGAAGCAGTTACTTCTGCTAGTGCCTGTCTGTTGTTAGTTTTTCTTGGTGTTCAGGTTCAAAGGGATAAAAGTGGTGAGAATATTTCTCACGGGGAGTAGCATGGAAATTTATAAGTGCAATAAGTGGTTGTTATTCAGCAAACTGCCATTCTTGTAGTAATTACTTAGCGAAATGTCTGTCTGTAAATCTCCTGTCTTTCTGGTATAAGTTATCAAGTAATTTCACACCAGAGATTTTCCCATAAAGATAAATCATACAGGTACATTTATACACAGGCAGAAAAACACCCTAACTTCTCCACCTTCACTCAACTCCTCGGCCTGTCATTTATCAACTTGCAGTGTACACATGCTCCACACAGACAAACATAAAGCTATTTGATCAATGATTAGCTTGTAAAGTAATATGTTCGAAGTCATCAAGATTTGTCCAATCTCTTTTGTGTTTTTCGACCTAATCTGTAAAATCCCAGCCTGCAGGGAGGAATGTTGCTAATGAGGGATAAAAGCGTAACATACGTTTGCACAATGGACTGGTCAAGCAGTGGTTGCTAGGCTACTGTGGCCAGAAGAATGGCTAGGACTCGGAGGGTCTCAAAGCCCTCGTTTTGTTTTGTTCCGTTCATATTTAATCTCCCAGAGAGCAGCGGTCCTCTTTTATTGCCACAAACTGAGGGGGTTTCCCTTCTTACTTCGTTATTTTTCGCCTTTCACATGTTCCCCTTTGCTCCCTTTTGCTCCTCATTATTTTTGTCTAGTCTTTATCCAACAAAATGTTGAAACTTTAAAGGCCAACGATAAAAAATGTTGGGTTTTTTTTTTTCCACCAACAAACTCCATAAATGAAAACAACAAAGAATCTGTCCTACTCAGAAGTATTGTAGCTGCAGCCCGATGTAGTCAGCCTCATTGTCATCTAAAATTGATCTGTGGAATCTAGCTTGTCCTGAAACAACTTAGAGTTTATAGAGAATGACAGCTGAGTCTGTGGCATGGATTCATGCTCTTGTCTTGCTCTAGTGTTGTTTTCCATCCATTCATTGAACCTTCCTTTTTCTCACTGCACAGTTTTGATTTAAACCTTCTCCTTTTAGCTAGGTGTGGTAGGCAGTATTTATATGGCAGTAAATATAAGCAAGAGATTCCAGTGAAACCTGGCCCTGGGCCAGCATACATAACCCACATTAACTTTGGAGTTTCACATCTTGCTGAGAGCAATAGTATGCCAGGAATGTGTGCTTGAACGCCACTGAAACAGATGGAGTTCTGTTTGGAGTGTGTGCAACTGCATTGTCCCATCAGTCTTAAGCTATTGTTAGACTTGATCACGCTGCTGTCCCTTTATTCCCCTCCCTCTTCCTATCTCTTTGTACGTCAGTCCTTCTGTAGATGTGTGAAGACCTGCAAATGTTACAACTACAGGAGGAAGTATTATATTTTGTTAGTACACAGTTCACATAAATAAAATGGGTAGAGAAAATATGCTGAATTCAGAGTTAAGAGTGATGACCATATTTTGACCTAGTGGTTGCAGCAACCAAAGTGCTCATACAGGTGCATTTGTTGTTGTTGTTGTTGTTGCTGCTGTTATTGTTTCTAACCCTAAATGTGTAGCACACAGCTCAAAAGTATGTTTAGAAAAATGTTGTTCACTTGTTCACTGAAGAAATGTAATTATTTCCCTGTGAACCTTGTTGCTTCTGTGGGAACAGCAATGCACAAAGTAAACTCACAATAAGCCTACCACAGAACAGAAACAGTTATAGTAGACTAGATGCCTAAAAAGAATCCCTATTCCCCCTCTTATTTTTCTCTTGTCTTGCTCTACTTCTGGAATAAATAGTCCTGGAGGAAAAGTTACCAAAGCCTGACTAAATGTTGCAAGGCAACTTTTCCCTGGCTTCCCACAATTACCCCTGGTGACACACAGACAGTTACTGCCTGTCTTTTCTCTGACGAGAGAATGGGCAGAGGGGAGAGAGGAGGAGTAGAGATGCTTTCACTGTGTTTTTTATGACCTCTCCCTGACTGCACCTATTGTTGCAGGGCAGGGTGAAAAGGAAAAGGGCCCACAGCTGAGGAGAGCTGCCTTCGGAATTAACCAATCCCCTCCATAGCACCGTAGCACATTGATAGATGCCATTACAGCCAAAGGTACTAGCTGTACACCTTTAACATTTAGGTTTTAATTAGCCTGGTTACGGGTTAATTCGTGCCTAAATGGAGACAAACCAGGAGAGGATGAGGACATACAAGGAGCAAGTGGCCCAGAGAGACATGACCATGATAGATGGATTTAGACAGCCATTAGCCCTGATCCTTTTCCCATCAGCCAGAATGCTTGGGGCACTCTCATTTCAGCCAGGAGAGACACACCAGTCGGGGAATGTTTAGCAGCCTTGTTTCTGCTTACTACAGGAAACCTCTTGCTCTCATGCTTAGTCTGTTGGCACAGTTATGAAAATACTGCCACATCAAGTTAGGAGACTGCACTCACAATTTTTACAGCAACCATGTTGCGTCAGGGGTTAGTTATGCCACTAGAAACAATAAAATAACCCCCAGGACAATGCTGAAAATGAACTGTTTTCATTAAACAAAATCTATTAAGTAAGAATTTTGTGGTTTTTTTCACATTCATTGCTCACTAGCTAACCATTTGCTCTTCTTAGATCTGCATATTCAATTTATTCCACAACTTTACAAAACTGATTGTTTTAACTTCATTACTCCCTACACAGAGTTGCAGGAAGAGAAGAAAAGTTCATGTTTGCCCAAAACATTTTTTTTCTTTTTACCTAGAGGGGTAGAAAGCAATGAGAAGAAGCGTGGGACCTGCTTTAAAGGCAGCAGCTCTGCTTCTGATCTTCCCACTTAGCCACCATGAAAGATGGGTCTGCCTGAAGATGCACTGTTGGAAAGGGGACTTAAATGAGGGTTGGACGGAGGGTGGGGTCTGCCTTAGAGGCACATCCATCTCCAATTGCGTTGCACTGTTGTCTGGTTCAAAACATTTTCTTTTGAAAAGGGTAAGGAAATATAGACTGAGAAGGAGGAGTAGAAGCTCTGAGAACATCATACAGTCTGAGTTATAACCTTTTCAGACATGATAACATTTTAGGACGGTTACTGCAAAGTCTCAACCTGTAAACAAAAAAACTATCAGAACAGAAAGACTATCAGTCATTTAAATGTGTTTATCACACCACACTGGTTTCACATTTTGCTGGTATTCCTGCAGATGTAGTAATGATAACATAATGGGGCTTCTTACGGATGCATTTAGTAATTTAAAGTACAGTTACCACTACATGTCTATAGTATTCATACTGTATAATCTTTCTACATAATGACACAATATCCGAGAACACTCTCTTCCAGATAATCACTTACTGTTCTTGACAAATATTAGGGTGTTAGGGAGGAGTAGGTTGCTTTTCTCTTAAGAAATATGCTAAGCTAGAAAATGCATTGACTTAGCTTATCTAAACATGAATTTTGACTTTCATAACCATAGTTGAAGTTATTGTGGTTTTTTTATTGATGAGTAATTCTTAAAATTTAGAACAGGATGAAGAGGTCATGGGAGGTGAACTTCATAAAAGTGAGCTGTACAGTATTATTGCATATAATGTAAAATGTGTAGTGATGTGCAGTGCTGGTCTTCCCTTCAGCTATTAAGATACAATATTAATATTTAGATGACATTTTAAACATAATTTAATGTTTCTAAATTCATAATTAATGCATGCTTAAAGGTGTGTTTGTTACCTCCTTGGCTGCAAATAGACTCCAGTAGCCAAACAAAATGGTTGGCTGCTGTTTTGTAGGATAACGTCAGCATGGAGTCATGTAGACGGGAGCTAGGTCTTTTATCATACATTTCTAGAGGGCTGACACTAAAGTATCATGGAGCTACAAAGAAAGTATTTGGCATGATACTCTATAGGGCCAATCAGCACACATGGGTTTATCCCAAAACCACTGTTCTTCGAGGTTGTGTAACTAACCCATCATAAGTCTTTATTAACTTACAGAGGCTGCTGGGAGGAATCTATGGAATCACTGAGAGAGGACTTGACAACAGGAAGTAGAAGTATATTATTGGCCTAGTGAAACCTGTTTGTAATGGAATTCCCATTGTTGCAGCTTGGGCAGAGGATCCCCTCTGTGCCCAAGGCTAGTAATAGCACCAATACCCCTGTTATTAGTGGAGACCCATGGTAGTCACATTATGGTTAAAATGGTGTTTGTGATCATTTCAGTCCTATTAAAATACCTTATAAAATGCCAGTTAAACGTCCTTACCCATTATTTGTACCTTCAGTGAGTAAAATGACCCAAGCACTTTATCTCTTACAGGAGGTGGTTTATAAGCTGGTACTTTCCCATTGCAGGTCTCCTGTGTTAATTGGCACAGTCGTGCATTGGCTACCGTCCATTATTGTGATTGTTTCCATTATGGATAAGTTAGTTTTTTCAATAGAGGAATGGGTTGTTTTGGTCAACACCACATATTCAGCTTTATATCCTCACATTTCAGAAGCTGCAACCAGTCAATGTTTTGCTTGATTGCCTAAAAGTATCTAAAACTATTATTCACTTATCAGGCAAGTAATCCTTCAATCTCTGGTTTCTTCTTAGTCACTGTAACTATAGAATAATAATGGCACAATTTAATAAACATTGTTAAACAGTGTAATTAAATTTACCTTAGTGCATCTCAACAGCTAAGGTGTCTACTTAGGTCGTTTTTACAATGCACATATTAATTATTGATTGATAAGATTAATGTCTGGTATCAGCCAATTTCCTGAGTATACATATTGTAGAGTATAACAGTGCAGTTTTGGAACTGAGCATATACTGGGCAAAAGGAAAATATGCATGTGCTTTCAGTTTTTGTGTGTACACAGATTTACGCAGGAACTGTTGACATCTGTGGAAATCAGTGTGTTTTTTGTAAGTAAACTGTCAGGTCTGAGATGGTAATGAATTGACTACATAAGTGAAATATAGTTCTGACTGATTGAGAATCCCATAAATAGATTTGTGGGTGCGTGTATGTGCATGTGGTTTGACAGGTTATAGTTTGGTGCAGCTGTGAAGTAGCAAGTCCAAGGTTGGTGAGTGTTTCAACTTCATTCAAGTAATACTAGCACATAAACACACATCAGAATATTTGTTCAAAGCTGTTACTTTGAAAAGGTGCAGAAACTCTGATGTCTTGATATGATTTTCAACACATAATATATTGTCCACAGTGTATTGTTTTCATTACTTTTATTTTTTCCCATGGGAATATTACCACATAGCATATGTGCTAAAAAGTCAGTTATATTCTTATTCAGCTTGCTTTGAATTGTGAACTCATAAAAACTAAATGGACCCTCAGGTTTTAGTTTCCTTGCATGCACAGCTGACAGGACGTGTTCAAATTGACCTGCAGTGGTAGGGCTGCATGTAAATAATGAAATGGGACAGTTTGTAATGTGAGGAGATCTTGGCAGAGGTAAAAACAAATGTTGAAAATAATATCTAGAGGATCAAAGGATCAAAGAGTGTGTTTTGGCTTCATACACGTCTTAATGGAAAATACTGCTACTGGTTATCAAAGTAACAACAAGAATTTCACAGTGTATCAGGGCACATACACTGTAGATTACAGCACTTGAAGGAGGTTGATAACATTGTTTAAAGTCCTTTCTCAAATTGATTTCTGTGTAGTTACTACGTGTGAACTGTTGTCTGACTGTACATTTTATGTACAGAGTTAGGGTTGACTTCACACGTGAGTGGGTCGTGTCTTCACTGTGGCCAGGCTCTCAGGCCAGGTGTAGTGTTACAGGCAGGTTTGGAGGGATCTGACTGTCTTTAATGTGTTACCAGTTTTAGGACCTGAGGACAGGTGCTTTGTAGCACTGTCAGCCTTCAGTTTCTACACCAATAAATGACCTGCATACCGCTGTTGGCCCCGCTGAATATCGACTATCATCTCTTTACCTACATGTTTGTCTTTTACCCTGTCCCCCACTCTTTGTGTCTCTATTTCTCGCTCACTCATCTTTCTCTTGAACCCCCCACACTTGTCACTTTCATCCCAATCCTGTCTTTCTACTTTTTCTTTTAACTTTTTTTATACCCTCCACCTAAACATGAATGATATTTTTTTGGCCCGTATCCCACTCCCAGTGTCTCCCATGATCCCACTCTAATGTGCCTCTTCCCTGTCGTGTCTGTTTTCAGTTTTATTACTTGAAAAGATTGAGAATGATGACATCGGGAGGAAGACCTTGAAGATCACCGATTTCGGCCTGGCCAGGGAGTGGCACAAAACCACAAAAATGTCAGCAGCTGGCACCTACTCCTGGATGGCCCCTGAGGTCATCAAGTCATCTCTCTTTTCTAAGGGCAGTGACGTCTGGAGGTATGATAAATAGCGCACCATACACAGACCCAGAGTAAAATATGTATTCTCTGTCATATGTCTCAATAATATGATGATGATGATGATGATGATGATGATGATGATGATGATGATGATTATTATTATTATTATTATTATTATTATTATTATTATTATTATTATTATTATTATTATTATTATTATTCTATGGCTACATTTTACTTTCTCTTTAATTTCCACCAGCTATGGTGTCTTGCTGTGGGAGCTGTTAACAGGGGAGGTGCCATACCGAGGGATAGACGGCCTGGCTGTTGCTTATGGTGTAGCAGTCAATAAGTTGACTTTACCAATCCCCTCCACTTGTCCCGAGCCTTTCGCCAAGCTCATGGAAGGTAAATTAACAGAGGCAGGTTATATACTTTCAGGATGTAGAGAAACATGTGCTAAATATGATCTAATGCCAGGGCAGTTAATATTATTATTAATAGTTTATTAAAAACGAATTTGTTCTGTATTGTATGCCTACAGGCCTGTTTATTTACCAGAAGCTTCTGACATTTATTTCTTTAATTTTACCATAACGCTGCAGTAATTATATAAATATAAAGTACTAAGTAGTTTTGAGCAACCACCGATAGTTTTCTGTAATGAGTGATTACAGAGGTAGCTAGATGTAGATGGAAAAAAATAGACATATGGTCTGTTTGTTAATGTGTAAATCTATAATCCCTATGCTGCAATGCATGTGTCCAGAGTGTTGGGACCAGGACCCACATGTGCGTCCCTCCTACTCCTGCATCCTGGAGCAGCTGTCAGCTATTGAGGAGGCAGTAATGGCCACCATGCCCCAGGAATCCTTCCACAGCATGCAGGACGACTGGCGTGTGGAGATCCAGGAGATGTTTGATGAGCTCAGGACCAAAGAGAAGGTGAATTAGACAGATGAGACACAAAGATGCACCAGTATAACACCCATATGTAGCGTGAGTGACAAAACACTGTACACACACACACGGTATAAGGGCTACCAGGTGTTTACATGTTTTATTTTCCACTGTTGCGTAGTTGATATGATCCTCCTATCCTTCTTGTACTATTCCCTGCTCTTTTATTCTTTTAATTTTTTAGTAATGATACACGTTGACTAATCTGTTGTCGAGATCTAACCATGCGTATTGCCTGGGACAGCTTTTAAGGACTAAAAAGTTTAATCGGTTACTCCAAGTGGACAAGCTAATCTCGTGTTTAACAGAACGAGTCATTAATACAGAGGTGCTTTAGCGTACTTCCCCTTGTTAAGACCTTAATCTGCTTCCTGTTTAAGTCTCCCATCGCTGGGGGTTAATTAGTGTTTGGAGAAACAGCAGGATCAGGACACAGAGCTGGGTCATTGAATGGTGAACTGAATGACACAGATACTGAAAATTCCACACATGATGATTTTGTATGTTGCATAATAATTATTTTTATGTCTTTTATTGTAGATTAATGTATTCTACTTAATTGTAATTAGCTATTAGTTATGCTGTTGAACTAAAACCTGTACTTTTGTGTTATGTAACTCACAAACATACAGCTTATTCCCTTCGATGCTTAACTGATATAATCGGCATTGCCTTCCTATGACAAAGCCTACAAAGTGTGCTGGATGTATAAGGCTACTATTTAAGATTAAGAGTCTTCAGCATTAGCTAACTTTTTCCCATCGTTTTTCCTTCAACAAAGATTAGTTGTAGAATAAGCTCCTACATCAGTAGTTTTCCAGTAAACATCTCACAGGAATCTGAGTCTAGGTGGGTGGCTGAAGGGACTTGACTGTAAAGCAGCTTTATGAAAGTCATCCAGTAAGGATTATTATTATTCACCGGTGAACAATTAAAGCAAAAATAGAGGGAATAAAGAAAGAGTAAGTCGTGGGAGGAGACGGGACTGAAACGGCAGGCAGTAATCTCATGAAACTTGTTATACAGTGAGTTATCTAAATCACACCACACAACACATTATTACTGCATTATGGCGATGTCTGTTTGCAAGAGCTTTTCTCTTGCGACATGGGAATTATGAGATATTTTTCTAGCCTGAGATTGTCTAAACCAAAATATTTAACACAGTAATGTGTTGACATTCTTGATCCATAAGACACTTACAACAACTATGAACATTGTCATTTAGATATCTATCTGCTCAGTAACTCCATGGGTTTAGCAATGCTCTGCTATTACAATGTCATACTTTTAATCTTGTCAGTTTTCCAAAAAAAATCAAAATAAGCAGTAAAAACAGAGATGTTTACTTTTTTACTCTTGTTTTTCAAAACCTTTGGCCTACATGCTCATATGAAAATGTTCACATGAAAATTGACAGCCTTTCTCCTTAACAGGTTTCTTAAGTGGTATTTGAGATTTCAGCCACAGATATGTCTGCCACTATAAGCATGTATTTATCTTAATACCTGGTTCTTTCAGGAGCTCCGTTCTAGGGAAGAGGAGCTGACACGGGCTGCCCTCCAGCAAAAGTCTCAGGAGGAGCTGCTGAAGCGTCGGGAGCAGCAGTTGGCAGAGCGAGAGATCAATGTGCTGGAGAGAGAACTCAACATCCTAATTTTTCAGCTCAACAAAGACAAGCCCAACGTCAAGAAGAGGAAAGGAAAATTCAAACGTTCCCGCCTCAAACTGAAGGATGGAAACCGCATCAGCCTGCCCTCAGGTGAGTTTAATCAAACAAAAAACATCATGCTATCCAACTTGTACTGTATGTATCCACTACTTAGTTACATCACCTGTCGTCATCTTCTGCATTATTGGTTAATATATTTTTAATCAAGTAAATTATTAATTGAAATCATTGCGTAACTGAATGCCATTTTTGTGACACTCTATTAAGCAGGTAGTATTGTTGACTACATTCCACTCTTTCTCAAAGACTGTTGATGTATTATTTTTACAATGTCTATGTTTTCAAGTGTACAAGCATTTTAATAATTATTGAGTAATTAAAATGTACTCAATAAAATGTACTCAATAAATAAAATAATTCTATAAATAATAATTTATAATGATTATTTATAGATAATATAAATAATAAGTAGATAGAGTAATCTGTTAAGTTTTCTTTCCACTACTTTTGAGCATGTTTGATCATTTGTATGCTAAATGGTAAATTGGCTTTCTACATATAGTATGTAAAATACAGGGTATGGCGCTTTTGTACTCTGTCTGTGGTACAACATCCACATTATGTTAAACATTTAAGGATACATGTTGCAGTTAATCTTTCTTAAGCTTCAGATATTTTTTTCACGTCTGTTGATGTTGCATTTTGCAGATTTCCAGCATAAGATCACTGTGCAGGCTTCACCTTCCATGGACAAGAGGAGGAGCCTTCATAGCACCAGTTCCTCTCCTCCCAGCAGTCCCACACTTATCCCCCGGCTACGAGCCATTCAACGTAAGTTCATTCTTTTCCCTATTTTTTTGTGTCCTCCAGCTCTGTCAGTATTCATGTATAGTATATGTGTTGGCCTGGATTATTGAATGCTAATTTAAACATATGTGAAATGATTCAGAAGAAATCTACTCAGCGTCAGGGGAAGTGGGAACATGGGAGCCATGCGACAAAAGCTCCAGAGCCACTAGCAGTCAGCCAGTTGTTTGAACAGTTTGACAATGTTGTTAATCATGCATCAACGCCCCTGCAGTAACTGGGGCAAATTCCTCTTGAGCATTTATGGTAGATCCTGACATTGAGTCAGAGTGTGCAAGTTGTTGCTCAGAATCACTGTCATTAGTTATGATTAGACTTAGTGGAGATGATTTATATGGATTCAAATTCTACAAGATAGTTAAAGGAAATTCACAGTGGCCTTTTATTGTCAAGTTAAGGATTTACAAAATAAGAATAAGCTGTTTCAGAGAACTGTTAGCTTGTCTTGTTACTGTGCCTTGATTACTCAATAGAATTGGTTTTGCAGGCAAGAGGTTAATTTGGTAGCTTCTATAATATAAGAAGTTCTTGAATAAAGAAATGCGCTTTCTGTCCCTTTATGTATCCTGTGTATTTATACAGGACAGTGATTAACAAGGTATTGTATCTAGCGCGAATGTGGCCTTGTGTTTTAGGACAGATGAGATAACATGTATGTTTCCCTTCTCAGTGACGTCCCACATACGAAGGGACAGTTTGTATGTTTACCAACAGGATGTTGATCTGACCAGCGAGCTCACAGTCTACTCTGAGCAGCAGAGGAAAGGCAAGCTATTGCCTACACACGTGCAGCGTCTGTGTGGATGCACACAGTAACTAACAGCACCAAGCGCTGCATGTGATGTTTGGCTAAGTTTCACAATTAAAGTTGGGCTTTATACCATCTGATTGGCCAGTTTTTATTTATGTTTGTTAACAAGAATTTGGTGTTTGGAGCTGGTTAATTTTTGTCAATTCTCGATTAACCTGAAAATCAAATGGGCAAGTGACAGACTTGGGCCAGTCTCCTCTTCCTATTAGTTTTTTTTAATCATTTTATATTTGACTTTAATTAAATAATTGGTGCACAACATTTTCCTACTTATGGGAATTCTGGCTCTAGCCTGTTGCCCAGGCATATTTGGTCGATCTCGGTTTTTCTCAATAACAACATGGTACTAACCCACAACTTCAAGAAACCTTCTTTTTTGCATCTTAACTTTACATTTATGTAAATCAATATGTCTGTATACCAGTGATATTTCTCCTTTTAAAGAGTGATTATTAAACATTTCAGGTACTTTTTGGCTATATAGAAACATTTCTGCAGGGATGTGACTGATGACATACCTTATAATAATATTGCTAGTCTACACAACATCTCCTGTCAGAGGCTTGCTTTTATGCACAACAGGTGGCTGCAATTGTTTGAGTCTGTGATAACACTTTGGCCACTGTGTCAACAGTTACCCAAGATGAGAGCAACCGTACATGGGGCCGCAGCACCCTCTTCAGGCCGGAGGAGTTTGATGATGTGAAAAAGGGAATCAAGAAGAAAGGAAGAACCTGGGGTCCCAGTTCAGTACAGAGCAAAGAAAGGCCTGCTGCTGCTGAGAGGTAGTGTGTATACACATCTATGCATCATACACACACACACACACACAGATAGATAAATGGATAGATACTTTCTGTTATAGTTGGCTGGAACAGCTTTCCTATGTTGCATATGTCTCTGGTCACATCTTTCACACACACATCAGAAAACAAACACAAGACAACATTACAGCTACTGCCAGAAAACCCATCTACCCTTACAACATCTGCTCAAACATTAACTGTCACACATAGATGCCTACTGCTAACCCCCACCTAATTGTAACCTAACCTTAACCTTCAGACACTCCCGTAAAGTTGTGACGACTGTCTACTGCATTAGTTTCAGACAATTGCTTTCACACATATAAATGAGTAAGTACACAGACTCAGTTAATTTCATTTTTTCTCTGTGGTGCATTGTTTTCAGAGTGCGTCCTCTGTCAGACGGCAGTAATCCCTGGTCCACCAGCCTGGTGAAGTCCCAGAAGTCTGTCCCTCTCGCCGCCCTGTTTGCTGAACAAGGTCAGATGAAAATCCATTCTGATGCATATTTTAACATTTGAAAAGGTCTTTAAACCCTTGTTATTTGTAGGACTTGGTGTTCTTTTTTCCTGTTTTTCAAGTTTATTAAATGAAATGAAGTTGTCTGAAATTACTGTTATTGCTTTTTTGGAGAAATGTCCATTACATTATTTCTTTACAATGTCTCATTCTCCCATGTGTTTTCAGCGGGGGCTGGAAAAGATGAGGGTTTTTCCCAGGAATGTCCTGATAGCAGCTCCAAACCAAAGCAGCTCAAGTTCCCCAACCAGGTGTACATTGATCTACCTCTGTGGCGGGATGAGCAGCAGCCTCAGAGCCCTTGTGGGCATTGTGGGCCAGGAGATGCTGGGGTTGGGACAGCAGGTTCAGGTGGCTCACCAGAGACCCCAGATGACCCTTACACAACTACATCCACCTCGTCAACTTCCACCACACCACAGGTCACCCCTACAAACAGCCTGAAGCGGACGTCAGCTCGCCGCAAGACTGACTCTGTGCTGTATAGCTGTGGCGCGTTGCTTGCTTCAGTCGTGCTTGGCTATGACATTAGGGAGGCTCTCAAAAACTCAGCACCTAGTGATGATTGCGAGCCCCAGCGTGAGGAGAAAGAGAAGAAGAAGAAGGAGGGACTTTTTCAGCGTGCAACCCGGTTCCGACGCAGCACCTCACCTCCAAGTGGTCGGTCCCGCAAAGACGATTCCACATTAAACCACAACTCCACCCAACCTGTCAATCTCATCTCTATGTCTGCCATTATGGAATGCAACTCCACCAAGTGTCTCTTACAGTCTGAGGCAGATGTGTCAGAGTCTAGTCCAGGGAAGGTTGAGGTTGTGGTTGTCAATCATTGCACAGAGCCCTCAAGTCAGGACCCAGCAGCATCCACAGAAGGTCAGAGTAACAGGACTGCAGCTAAAACACAAACACCCGTGCAAACCCAAAGCAAGCCACAAGAGCAAAGCAACCATAACACAGGGCCACGACTACGCAGAAAGAAATACACCACCAACCACAACAGTGAGTAATACACGGGCATTGGGAGTGAGGATATTTCATGTCTAATTTATAAATATTTCATATGAATTTTTATTTATTTCAATATATTAATTTTTTTTATATATATTTATGTGAAAACATTTATTTTTTTCCAGCCAATGGCCCACCCACCCTGCCTCCTCCATCCATACAGAAGAAGCAGGAGAAAGAGAAGAATGGATCAGAGAAAACCTCTGGCAGCGAGGCCTTCTCCAGACCACGGCCAGTGTCGTTCCGGGCTAAACCCCACGCCTGGGCTCTGCTGCGCGGACGCAACAAGAGCTACTCCCTGGGCCACTACTCTGGAGAGAAAACGGCACAAAACCTAAACGTGGTGCTGTCGTCAGAGGTGGGAGTGGGCTGCTCTCTGCTGGACATGGACACAGAGAGCCAGAAACGAGACTGCACTGTGCCGCTCTGCCGCATCCAGAGTTCCCCGGCACGGCCCTCGGTCTTCGAGCTGGAGAAAGAGTTCCTCTCTTAGTAGCCTCGGAAAGTGATCTGGTGTCGTCATAGTTCATCCATAAAATCTAGAGCTTTCCAGAACATACAGGCAGAATATTTGGCCTAGAACTCCTGGAGGGTTTTGAACCAAGCTGCCTTTTTTTAAAGTTCTATAACATAGAACCCAGTTTTGTCTTAGTTCTAGAACAAAAAGATGTCAATGTTCTAGAGCTTAACCAAGTTTGAGACTTATAGAAGACATCTGTGTCACAAGAGTTCTAGAGTGTGCACCCTCTGCTCAGTTTGAGAACAGCCTTACACACTGCCTCGTCACAGCACACATACACAGGCGTAGTTCGAGCAGAACCTTCCAGAGCTGGACCAGCAGCTGTTCCACTGATGCCTCGGTGCTTGGCTGCCATTTTTGTTCGCTCCTCTCTCTCCCTCCCTTTGGCACCCTCTTTCTTTCTTGTTCTGTCAGTGCAGCTAAACGTTGACCGGTGCTGCAGCTTTTGCAACACAATACCCTCACCTTGTTATTTATATATATATTTTTATAGGTAATTTAATATGAAGAGACTTTACCTTACTGTAGCAACCAGCAGGACATACATTCCACGTACGTTTCGAAGTTTTGCGAACATGCTTTTAGATTTTTTTGACTTGAGAATCATGCATGCATGTGCCCTTAAAATGTTGAACAAAAAATTCATGATTCCATGTTTGTAAATATTTCTTTTTATCCTCTATCAGCCTAATGCTGGTAGTTGTTTTGTATTGCATATATGCCATTTTACAACTTTTATGAGGTCAGCAATGCTGCAGTACAGTTGGTGTTCTAGGGACAGGTCATGTACTGAATCATAGCAGGGATATGTATGTTTCCTCCCAGAATGCCCTAAAGATTTTAGCAATGCAGGTAGAAAACACTGGAAGGTCCACAAAATAGATGTGGAAAAGTTGGATTTGCTTTTGAATGACCATCTTGGTCATGCGTTGCTAGTACAGAATTTTCTAAGAGTATTTATAGAAATGTTTTTGGGTTGATATTTCCTGTACTCAGCACACTGCAGCAGAGTGAGAGGGAGACTTCCACAAATGCAGCTGTAAAGGTTTATGTCAAAAAACTCTGTCCCAAATTAATGAATTTAAAATCTAAGCCCTAGATTTTTTTTAAAACACTATTGAGACTTTCAGTGCGCAGCATGGCAATACTTGTACTGTAATCCAGACTGACTGTGTGTCCATGGGCCTTCAAGTGAAATTTCTCAGTCATGTCCTAAGTATACACAAGATTATAATTTATGCAAACAAGTTCTTTTGACAGCATAGAGGTCTAAGTATACAGGACATCTGTACCTAGTTCCACAGTCACTCCTGGGCTCTCTCTCTCTCTCTCTGAAGATTTAAATGTTGGCTGATTATATCCCACTATCTTTATGTGTTTCTGAGAAGTTAATTAGAAAACGTGTCACACTTTTGAAGGACAGCATAAGGGCTCGTTTACAATAATGAAGAACTCCCAAACAATGTAAATGTAATTGTGATTCCTGATGATGTGTAAATCACTGTGGCATCTTTTATGATTTCATCACTTAGAATGTGAAGTACCCCATGTTCTGTATTTTGTGCCCACTGGCTTTCAGACCAGGTCAAACACTGTAAAGGTCTTGTTCATCACCAGGCTGTAAAAGGTTTAATTTTACATACCACAATATCACTGGATATGTAAGTAAACATTCCACTGCATTTGAAAAAGCAATAACATTTGTAAAACACGTTATCAATATGATGCATTCAGGCGTCATGCTATTGGACCAAATTCACTTTTACCCACATTGAGGCCTCGCTGTCTTCAGGACCGAACCCATTAAATGAAGTAGCTGCTAGTGAGGAGTTCTTACAAAGAAAACTGCTCTGTATTAAAACTTCAAACAACCTCAGAGGCGCAGTGCAGAGCTGTCGCTGAAAGACCCGTCACCTTCTGATCATATAACAAGACTTCCTGTTAAATACAAAGCTTCCTTTAAACCACTGAATGTGTCTGTTACGCTCAATGCGTCAGATTTAGTTGTTTCAGTGACCTTTTTTTTGTTTGTTTTTGTTATTACAGTATTGGTTTATTTCATGCCTGATTGATCAAGAGTATCAAGTTTATCAACCTTTTGAATAAAGCCTAAATCAAGACTGTTTATGATTAATGTCATTTTTTTCTTCTTTCTTCTGAGACTTATTTTCCACATTTCAGCAGTCATCACTGTACTTTGTTTTAAGTTCTACATTAAACATCTTGCTGGTAGAAAAAGCACAATATGAAAAAATATATCACTCCAGTCGGTCCAGATGACGTTTATTGATACCTTTAGAAAATGCTGAACTAGATATAAGTCAATATTTATCCCAAGATCCACTCACGAGTGTAAACCACATTATTTTTCATCAGCAGATGGCGTTTGCTCAATGATTCAAATCAAAAGCTGGTATATGGACCATAAGATCTTTTTGTAAAACTTCTTTACCAAAGCTCTTCTTGAAACAGTGCAGTCACAGTGTCCCAGAGGCAGAAATCATTCAAGTAAAATGTTCTGTCAGAGTTTACCTGCACAGTCCAAACCACAAGTCAGATTCCTTCAATGCTTTCAGTAATAAAGTGCATCACTGTGATTTGGCACAGATGTTTGTGGCTGCAGCCGTCGAGGTAGCAATGGATAATTTAAACTGATTGATGATGAGTCCACGTAGTGTCGCGTTGACTGATACGTAGAGTTCATCTAGAGCAAAATAAAAAGACAACAAAGCAGATGGAGGGATTAATAAACTCCACCAGCAAATGACACTATGACCGTTGGTATCCACAGGTCTACAAATGGTGAAATGGGTAATTCGAGTCGTTGTGGAGGAACTCTCCTGCTAGGATTTCTCCTCCAGGAGTTTCATTTTCCCTCTCTATTCTCTCCAAGTACCTCAGGCGATTGTTATGTGATAACTGATACTTGACTTCTCATTTGGTAACAGAGAAGTTACCTTTCACTTCACTTAAGATGCTGTCCAACTCGTCTGTGTGTGTGTGTGACACAAACACGATGACGCACAAGAGACACATCTTCTCAGAATAAAGATGAATGAAACTTATTTTTGGACTGCAGCAGGAGTCTTTGCTTTAAGACAGTAAAACATGTATCTGTGTGTGTGTGAGGGTGTGTTCATACCTTTGTAATCAGTGTAAAGTGACACATTTCGCAGGGCTCCGATCGCTGCTCCTGGCCTGCAGGGGGATGATGGTCTGGGCTTGGAGGCAGTACTTCTTGTTGTGGTCCAGCTTAGTCAGAGACAGCTTGTGAGAACAGCAGTCCAGCTCAAACACCTCCTGAGGCGAGAGGGGAAGGAGATACCGGTTAGGAAATGTTTTATAATGGACAGTGATTTTAAGCAGAAGTGCAGTAATCATGTGTAATAAAATAAATGTCGATTTTTTATTGTCACTGCCCTTCTTCTCTATTTTTTGGTTTCTTAACTAGTATTGTTTTTGCTATTCTTCGTCTACTCTTCCTCTTCCTCTTCTTCCTCTTCTATTTCATAATAGTAGTAGTAGTTGTGCTTGCTAGTGTACACACCGAAATGTTTCATCATTTTATTAGTTCCACATGCCAACATTTTAAGGAAAGATTGAGGGTAAATTATCGATTCTTGTGAATAATAATAGTAAATTAGTCTGAGGTGAGGGGTGCAGTCCACAACATAAAGCATTAAGGGAGATGGAGGCATGCCAGAGTTATGTATGTGTGTGTGTGTGTGTGTACCTCCTCTCCACTGGTGTGTATGAGGTAGATCTTGTAGTTCAGACTGTTGTGCATCTTCTGGACGAGTGGTCGCGGAGGCTTCACACGAACCACAATCACTCCATCTGTGATGTTAAGCCGCAGCAACGGTGGGCTGACTGTTGCTGCAGAGATAAAGATCCTGCTTAGGTCCCTTTCTCTTTTTTCTTTCCCCTTTATTCACGATGATGAAGCATAAATAAATGGTTTAACCGTTTATTTATTTTGCTGTGTGTCGTCACTTCAGTTTGGGGAAGCAACAAAACAAAGAGACGATGACGAGAAGTAGCACGACCGCAGGGAGGTGTGTGAATACTCACTGTCCCAGCGTGGGCTGAATCTCGGGGAGAGCACCCAGGCCGATTTGCTGGAGGACAGAGAGGAAGCGTGCACTCTGGCGTAGTACCACTCTCTGAGGTCAGAGGTCACAGCGCTGAGGTCACAGTGATGCTTCTGGATCCCCTGACAGTGTTTGGCATCCAACCACTGAGGCTCGCCGTAACTGAGGAGACGGGTGAATAGAAACACAGAGAGGAGAGGCGTTAAAACAAAAAACACAAATACTATTAGAAGTAAAAATAAACTTTTATTAAAGTATAAGTACAAAAATAATCAAAACATAGTGAAAGTCTGAAAAGTTAGGGAGTCATGTATATTATGTCGGTAGATTGTGTAGCAGCTTGGCTTATTTGAGTTACTCTATAAAATGTGGGGTATTATTAAGACTTTGTATTATTAAGTTATTCACATAAGCAGTAAAATATAGGATGTAATGTTAAATGTAGTCTTACATCTTCCACTGGACGTGGTACCGCAGTGAGGTGCTGTTGGCGGGTGGAGTCCAGTGCAGAATGTTTTTATAGTCCACAGAGTTGAATTTCACCTGGGTGGGTGGAGCGAGCATCACTGGACCTGAAGGATCACAGCCCGGGGTTAATGCTATTATAATTACAAATGTATAAAGCAGCATAACAAGAGCACATTTATAGTATCCTAGTCATTTATTCAAGGCTAATTTCAACAAATAAAAAGACTAGAAATTATTTTCCCTGTGTCTGTCGGCTCAGAACCAAGAAGCAAGAACCAAGAACCGACCACTGTGCTGTTTCTGAAAACACAGCACTTGTTTTTCTTACATTTCCCACTCCCATTACTTTTATTAAGTCAAATTTCAACTTTGCTCCTTTGTTTTGGTTACTTAAAATCAAAGAAATCAAACCACCTTCTGCTTTATTTCTCCATATTACTGTTGTTTTCTGTTATATTGTGTCCCATAGTAACAAAGCATGACATAATATTCGCTGTAAATAGCTCAAGAGGTTCAGAAAATGTAAAAAGTTACACATACAAGTTAAAATAACACCCTGTGTCTGTCTAACTTTGGAGATTTAGGGCGATATTGGACAGAATTAAATCAGTATAACTCAATCAGACGATGTCCATGCTAATCCAAAGATTATAAAACACAAATCTATGAACGTTTACCTTGTGATGTGACACAGATGCCAATGTTTCCCAGCAGCACAGCTCCAAGCAGCAGTCGAGGCATGATGTTGATTCTGATCACAGTCGGGGCAAAACACGCACAGCAAGCCACACTGGACTGATGCTGGTGACCACAAAGCTGCTTTTAAAAAGTCTTCAACTTCCTCTTTTAAATGCCATGATGCAGGGACCACCTATCACATTTCTACGCACAATACAGACAGTAAGGCAAAGCTGCGTGGCCTGACGCAGTCGGTATACGGTTTCTCTTTTTTCCTTTTTTTTTGGCTGCAGTTCATGCGCAAACGCTTTCATGACAAAACACAGAAGATCACTTTACAAATGTTCCAGACTTATCTGTGCTGTGATATTGTATGTCACTATACAACTTCAGATTCACTATGGTGTTGTGACAGTAACAATACAGCAACAATAAAAAGAAAAAGGCCTTGGATTCAAGCAGGTGAATGAGCCTGTGTGAGATAGAATATATAGATATATAGATAAATAGATTGAATTAAAGGCAATTAAAACCGATAAAAATGAAAACTGGGGATAACGACAGGGACTATTCACTGCTCCACACAGTGTTTCTTAAACCTGTCAGCTCCCTGTGAAACGTGTGTAGTTTAGTTTCATTAAGTTGGCATCAGCTACAAAATGAAAAGTAATTACAAATGGTCGAAATAACTAGATCTACTACTAAACTTTTTTTTTTATTATTATTTCTGTCAAACTACATTTACATCAACCCTGAAGATCATCTAATGCTTACAGAGCATCACTCATTTTCTTTTCTGAACACTTGGTTCACAGTCGCCACTTTAATATGTGTTCATTAACTGAATCATTGAGACTTATAAAAAGAAGAAAAGCACAAATAAGCAAAATAAATTACTTTCAGAGCCCTGGGACTTTTGTGAGTGCCTATTCAATCTGACAGCTCTTTATGCTCTGAAGGTTGGTTGACACAGTTACCGGTATTTCTTACTGGAACAGTGATAACCATCTGCCATGTAAACACTTTACTGGAAACATCTACAGTGTGCAGGAAATTGGTTATATAATTAAATGTTCTTCTCAACAATGGAGCAACAATTAGCAGGTAGAGAATGTGGGGCGACATCCTGTCTACTTCTTTTCTCACACTGCATGTTAACACTTTGTGCACATTAAAAGTCATATTTTACATCACTGTAGCTGGAGTGCACCTTCTCAGGCACGCAGTATGTAACTTTCTAAACTTTAACATGTCAGTTTGTCTGTTTTATCATGTCTATGTTCATTCATTACAACCCCACACTATGCAGTTAGAAAAACAATTTCATGTTGTAGTTTTGTGACTCTGAGACAAAAAGACCTGCACCACACTATGCAAATAGTGAACAGCGAGTCGATATGCTACTTGCACCCTAGTTGTGTTTCTTCTGCAGTTCAGGCTGTGCAGTAGCTCTTAACTAAACTTAACTGAGCAGACAAATATTTTAAAGCTCAGGTGGCTTAAAGGAGAATTTCTTAACATACAAATAAAACCTTCAGTTTCTAAAAGCAAAAGATATATTTTAGTATTAATATTAAACATCAAGATCCACCAGATCAACAATACGAAAAATTATTTTAAAAATATTCTTCAAACTGAATAATAAAATAAGATAAATTCATATTTCAGCATGTTGAATGTTGAGGTGATGCTGAGGTGATGTTTAGGTGGGCTGCTCTTCTACGTGCAAACCAGATGTCAAGAATCAGTTGAGGATACACATCTAATAGTGAAGTCTGTTATCGACTGTTACCGTAAAGCAGTAAGATTTACCTACTCCCACACACACACACACAGCAAAGAGGAAGGAAACATAACAGACATGTATACAAAGACACACACACACACACACAAACACAACACACATAAAATAGGTCTCCCTTCCCACTCAGATGACAGGTTTCGGAGGAAGGAACATGAATTGCTCAAATGTCATGTGCACTTCTTCCTCAACACAGCAATGCTACATGACAAATCTAGCGTAGTGATTTAAATAGTAGGTCGGTCCCAGCATTTAGTTGGCTGCAGAAATACCAACTTCTCTTCCTTAATTGGTAATATTCACATACTGCAATTTAGAGAACATGACAAAATTTGGGGCAGTCATATTTAGGACACAGACTGTTGCACATTACCTTTAGTCAGAAGTTATCATGTCTATTGCTTTTTTAAAAATAGGGAAAGGCAGAAATGACAAGTCAGTCTGCTGTACTGAATGATGTAATGTAAAAAATATACAACAAAAGAAATCAAATATTTTACATACACACAAGAAATGGAGGCACATCAATAACCAGATCGATACAGAGACATGGAAAATGACTACTAAGTCGCTGAAATCAAACTAGACAATCTAGTATCTGAGTTTAATTAATTCAAGAATCATCTAGATTTAACAACATCTACATGGATTGGTAATCGGATTGGTCTTTTCTCCTCTTCAAAAGGTTGGATTGTAAAACCTTGCACAAAAAAAAAAGAACAAAAAGTGCAAACAGCACCAGTTCTCCTATTACATAATAAAAAAAAACAGGGTATAAACATGTTGTAGCATTATAAACACAGCACGGTGCAAATGTTTTGGGCCCTCAAGATGTTTCTCCATCAAAATAAGGGAGAAAGTCAATCGCTCACTTACTCAACCTGCAGGAAAATGACCCCAAATATAAAGCCGGATAGTTTGAACTACCTTGTTGTTTTACTCTTGGCACTGGTTTTGAAAGAAGAATGAAATTAATCCTCTCCACTTGACCTTTGGTGACTAAAACGTTTGCACAGTGCTGCACGTCGCATCAACTTAACATCTATTATCAGATATATTCAGACACTGAACACAAAAAAAGTTCAATTTAACAAAAACACAAGTCACAAAACAAATTTGTAACACAAACTATTCCACTTCATCCTTGAAACTCATTTGATGAGAAAATCGCTTAACCGCAGCTCATAAACTGCATTTCAAACATCCAACAAAACATTGAAATTAAGTTGTTCTGGTCATTTAAATTTAAGGTTATTTAGAAAAGCATCGTATTACTGAGCTTAAAGATGTTTAAATGTTTGCACAGTTCACTGTAATATTAAGGTGCTGCTAGCCTTTTTACAAATTATAATGTCTGAATTAGATACAAACACTGCAGTGCAAATATGCAACAGAGCAATAATAAGATACCGTCCACAGTGAGTGCAGTATTTTGACTACCCTGCTCAGTTAGTAAGGCTTGCATGTGTGTAAGTACATGAGTACAGCTGTTACTGTGTGATTGATGAAAAGAATATAGTACAGTTTGTTTTACTTCAGTTACTTATGAGTTACTTTGCAGCGAAGGCCTAAATGTTGAGTGAGACTTAGTCGATGAAATCACCAAGCTATCACACCGAAATACATCCACAACACATTTTTAATTCAACACACTCACTAAGCTGCAGCGTATTTACATGCTTTTTACCATCCACTGATCATCATTAAAGCCTGTTTAGCCTTTTCCCTTTCCCACATCACCACTTCACTTCCTCCTCATAATGAAATGCCTGCAATTTACAGAGTTTCGACTCCATATGCTATTTAATTAATAAAGTGAATGACTGAAATTAATATTGATTAATATACGCCTCATTCACATAGGCACATAATGCTAAAGTGCTTCATAGTTTGGGTCACGTGACCGAGACGAAAACGAATGATCAAACTGGCACAGTTCAAATATAATATTGCAGGCGTTGTTTGGTGGGAACATAAATAAATAAACAAATCTACACTTCTATACCTGAAAACATGAAGGAGCCCACGACCACAAACTCAAGTTAAAAGCTCTGAAATGTAACCTGCGGTGTTCTGATGACCAGTTAGCGTTTTAACAGGTAATGAGATCTGAAAAGAATGGTGAGTAACCGACTTCCAGATTTGCTGAAGATACCTTTTATTAATGCACGCTTTCTTATTAGTGACACCGCTCGACACCGTATCCTGGAACTCATTATAAAACCTACCTAGATCTCACTGTCTTGCTTTTTCTTTATAATTCTATTTATTAAATAAAGGCTGACTGCTTTGACATAATAATGTAACTGGTGCACTAGCAAGAAGAAACTTCTTTGTTCACTCTTCAGTGTTATATTTGATAACTGAAGAGTCAGAGAGACAGTGCCCCCATTTGATCTAATGTCAAACATTCAATATAGCACAGTATTCAGTAACCCCAGGTTCACCTTTAGCCGCGGTAGCCCTCAACGCGGTCGTCAGGCCCTAAGGACTGAATAACCGGGTTACGTCCCTCGTAACCAGACGATACCTCATGGGAGTCCTGTGCATCGTCTTCTTCCATGTCCACGCCTGCCATGTACCCAGATCCTTCATTATTTTGTTGCCCTCTATCGATTTCATCCTCATCGATTATCTCAATGGGCGGACGGCTGTCATATGGATCGGGTGAAACCGTCGTGAATTGGATTTCATCCACATCTTCCTTTTTACTTTCTTGAACCAGAGGTTGTGTAGGTGTAGTAGCCTCCACCTCTCTAATGTCATCTTTATCTAGTCTCAAGGGTTGATGAGTATTCGGTAAGGGCTTCTAGACACAATCAGAAATGGTCAGGTTAGTGTTGACATTTAAAAAACAAACAAACATAGAAACAGAATCACTTCCAACTAAATGATGAAATAAAATAGTTTGTAGGAACATACGACGAGAAATGGGAACTGCGATGAGGGTTTGATCAACTTCAAATACACCATGAGGAGGACAAAGGCAACTGTGACTCCGACTGCGGTCAGGCTGAGGGCGATGTAGAGTTTAGCTGGATGAAAAACAAAACAGCTACAATCAAGAGAAGAAGAAAAATGTCGTAGCTCGACGACGGTTTATTTTTTTTTAATCGTATAGGAGAAAAATGTAATTTCACTCAACTGTAAGACAGTGTCATATCTGTAAACGGTGGGGTGCAGTACGACTTTGTGGATACAACTCTTATTTTATTCAGGTCTCCTGTGATTGTCAGACAGTGATTTTCCTGCTTGGCGTCCACCGGAAGCGTCTGCTGACACACGCTCTCCTCACAGATGAAACCGTGTGATTTCTGCAGGCACAATAACAAAGAGTGAAGGTCCCGTAAAACATCACGTTGACACAAACGAGTATTTTATATACACGTTGCACAACAGGTGATAAACAGAGATCATGGGGTAAGTTGTGCTGCTAATAATACTTAATAAATTAACAGTTAACTTTCCTGCTTCTGCCTCTTCTAAACAAACAAACAATGTGTGATTATGCCATAAATGCATGGGAGGAAGTGTTTTAACAATCTTTAGAGGGTATATAAGGAGGAACTGGGCTCCCTCTGACCTCATCCATGGTCACAATGTATTCAAACGCAGGTATATTTCCAATCTGCGGTGAATGATTATTTCTTTTCTGCTTCTTGCCCGTTACATGTGAATTCTTGTAGTACAACAGCCATGGATGCATGAAGCGAAACAGGATCTTTGCATCCCGTTGGGCAGTGACGTTCACCGGTGGGAGGTCGAGAGAACCTGGAAACCAATAAAAACATGAAATGAACTGTTGAATCTGATTTTCATGCTGAGACTGAAACATACTGAGATGATGACATTTCACAGCCTGAGTAACTTGGAACCAAAAAAGCAGTTTTTCCCCACAGTATTGAATGCTAACATCGCTACTTACATTTCTGTTTAGCAAGAGAGTCCTTGAAATAGCTGAACTCGATTCCTTCAGAAGGGACGCCTTCAGATTCGTTGTCACCGATCACAGCAGTTACTTGAAGAAAATAGTCGTTGTTTGAATCAGAGAGAAACGACACATCAGCTTGTCGAGCGGGTGGGTATACCGTCAGGTTTTTAGGAGAACTGGAGAAACAAATAAGACAATGATGAACAAATAACCCTAAGACTTGAGCTTTCAGACTTTAAACATAACAAGAAGCCTCATGGTGTAGGACAGATCTATAACTATTGAATCTTAGTTAACTATATAAATGTTTCAAAATCTGTTTAAAATCCATTGTTAAATTAAAGATTTTGAAAATGTCCATGTAACACATAAAAAAACAAACACACCCATTCAATTCCTGTGTTGAGCCGATATCAACTCTGAATTTAAGTCCTGGCAAGAATTGGCCATAACTCCACTTTAGGACGTTGTGCAGGTTGTGACACTCCAGGGTCACGTTTGTTGGTGGCTCCACTGTGGAGACAAAAGGCAAAACGTCAGTTCAGACCAAACCAAAACCATGCATTTAATGTTTCCATCATACCCATAGTAGTAATGGATGCAATCTGTCTGTGCAGGATATATACAACACACTATAAGTCGTTTTTTTTAGTTTGGGTATTTCAGTATCACACACTGGTCACTAGAGGGCACTGCATGAAAACTGTTGCACAGTAACCTTGTAGTGAACCCCTTGTAGCGTGTCTACGTGTTATCCCACACACCTACACACACACACAGTAGCCGTAAACTGTACAACACACCATGAGCCACAGAGCTGTGGAGATACACAGACTAAGTTGACTTAGCGCTGACACATCTATTTCTGTAAACTGAGTGATAATATTCACATAAATGACCCAAATACAGAAAAAGGACACAGCTTAATGGATTGTACATACTTCCTTAAATCTGATGAAGTAGCAAAAGTGGAGCACAAAACATTATTTATTTCTCCTTTTATGTAACTGATCCTCACTTATGACTAACAGGTTTCACTGTTCATTTAATTTCATCTGGTAATGATTTTAACAGCAGTGCTTACATGCTTGCACAAGCCTGACATGTTACCTCTCTCACAGGAAGCAGGCGCGTTTCAGAGCATTGCAGTTATTGTGCAAACACACACACATACACACACACACGCGTGCGCGCATGCGAGTGCACCAGTGTTTCCTCCATTTGCTTTTTTGTTCAGTTCAATCAGTTGAACAAAGCATCAAGTATGAATCTTCAATGCAGGATGAAACAAATGACCTCATGTGACACTTTAAAGTTAACATGAAAATGCTTTTCTCTCATGTGTTACTCAATCCAGATTCAAATTTATGAGCCACCTATGTTATCATGCAGATAAAGGGGGAAAAAATAGTCTACATTTTAGTTTCATTTCCTTTGTGAACCTAACACGCATGCACGTGATTAACACCCACATACACACACAGGCGCAAAAACACACCAAGCGGTGGGAACAGCGAAAGAGAAATCACAGATGACAGCACGTGTACTGTAAAAGAAGTGACAACCGCAACAGTAAAGTTGGTCTTTGAGGGCTGACACCACAAGACGAGTCCTGAGGCAGACTCGCACACTTACCCACGCGATTTAACAATTTACTTTAGTTCTGGAAAGTGTGAAACATCTCGTTTGAAGACTAAAGTAAAGTAAAATCACAGGCTGTGTCACAGCATCACCTCATGAAGACAGAAGCAACAGTGGCGCAGAAGGTTGGCAGATTTGTGCCTACAAAGCAAAAACACGAGTAGAAGCAGGAAGAGAAAGCAGCTGCTATCAGACTTTAAAAGGAGCACAGCAGTGATGTGTGCAACGCTTCCCATCATAAAACTAATGAAGCAGAAAACACTTTCAAAATTAGTTCATAAAGAAAAACTGCACCTCAGAGAAACGTATTTGTCACAGAAAGAGAAGGATGTGAAACACTTAAAATACACAATGTGCTCGCAGCTCATGTGATAACCATCGTCACCGACAGTCACTTTACTCCAAGCAAAGGTCCGTGAGAAAGACACAAACTGGTGGAGTTGATAAGAAGATGGAGTTATGAAATGTTTTCCTATTTATGCTTCCACAAAAATAGTGAATTTGAATAAAAACACCTTGACGGAAATACTGTAGCCGCAGACATACAGCACTTTAAAAAATGTGGCTTCCTGTATCCTGTATCTCGCTCAGGTTCAAAGCCCGTACTCATGCCTACAAACTGGTGGTCAACTCAACAGCACCTGCCTACCTGAACTCCCTCACCGGGGTTTTTTTTAACCCTACCGCCCTCTGCGCTCTGCAAAAGATCTGAGCTAAGCTCTTCAGCTTGATGTCGCACGATGGCAGAGCGAGCCTCAAACCTCAGCACCAAAACCTGCTGAAAACACAACACTCAACTCACTCAGTCTGCAACTTCTAATGCACCTAAACCCTTAATATAAATGTAAATGTAAAAACAGCTGGATAGTCCTGGATGTAACTGGTGCTCCATCCATGATCTATCTGCTGAGACCAAACCAATACATTAGTTTATAGCTAGAGGTTTTCAACAACATGCAATTTCATACAGAACGCCAGTTGGTGGGATATGGCTCAGAATGACTCATTATCATCATGTCTCCTGTCCCAGTAATATTTAAAACACCTAATAATGATATAATTAAATATAGAATGACATAAATTAACTACATTATTTATCTAAATCGATAGTTAATAATTAATTGTGTATGTTTTTCTAATATCACTGCTGACACTGACCAGAAAACTTTTAATTTAAAATTAAACAGAATTGATTATTCAAGATCTTTAAGACATATTTTTAACTATTTTCTTCTACATAGCACTTTTCATTTAATGAAATTCTCAAATGTTAATTGTCTGAACAGAGGCAGTAACAACACGAGGTCTAGATTTTAATTTAAAACCGGATCTATCAGCTAATTGCTCAGAAAACGTTTTTAATGCAAACTGCCTTTTTCTAAAGCCCAAGATGTTTTTATATTGTGGTCAGTTAACCGTGTAAATGTGTGTCATCCTCAGTAAGCTCAATTCTTTTGGGTCAAACTATAACACAAGCTTGAATCTTGCTAAATTGTTCTAATCCTACTTTACATACGGACCAACAGTGCAATAATAAAACTAAAAACACAGTTTCTCATTAGTTAATCAGTCCCTTAATCATGTCAGCTCTACTTTGGACACATTTCATACTTAAACTATCAAGTTATCAGTGATTTTTTTCCCCCGGTTAACTTATTGACGCAACAAGCACTACAGATATCTATTAGATGACACGGGATGGGAAATTTTTAAAAAGGTATAAATGAAAGCAAACTCAAAAGTAATGTGACAGTTTTCTAGGAAAGTCCCTTCAGTTCTACATGTAGTGTTAACCTATTGTATATGATGACTCACAGTTGTGTACAGAGCATTAGAAGAAAGAGAAACATTGAACTGTCTCAGTGCTTCAGTCTCCACCCGATCAACACGCTAACCATTAATATGCACATGGACGCAGATACAATCACACACCACCACATTACACAGAATCACATCTGAGTGTGACAGGATGTCGTCGAACTCGCTTGCAAACTCTTTCTTATTGTTCACCATGGAGCTCCACCAGTCATCTGCGCAGGAAAACTTAGCATCAGATCAAGCATTAACCACATCATCATTTCTCGCAAGCTAAGGGAAACACACAGCGGGCTGTAATTCATCTGAACTGATCAATGATTTACACTGTTTGACCCTGTAAATTACGTCATGAACGTAACTTCATTAGACTTAATACCACTGTCTGGGTTCGCTTTATTTATTTTAGGTTGGTCTGTAAAACATTAGAAGCTTTTTGAATTATAAGTAGATGTATACAGATAGCAGCTTAAAATTAACACCTTAACGGTTTTTGCATGTCTGTGCAAGTTTGTATGTTTTAGAAATACACATTTCAAATATGTATTGTTATTAATGTGGACATTTTCCTCAGTAACATATCCAGCAGACTCATGATATCAGTGGTTTAGAAAACATCAATACCACTAATGACTGTAAAACACTTCTAAAAATGTTTAGTCACTTTATCCAGAACACAGGTAACACAGGTAGGTCTGACAGCAACTAAACATAAAGACTGTGTTAGTAACAGCAACAAATAATAAAAAAAAAAGCTTACAATTCTTTTCAGGGGCTATTTCTAAACAAGGATTTCAGTTCTGCTCACAGATTTCACTTCATGTGAGCAGAGAAAGCACAAGAAAAGCAGAAATAGCCACAAGTGAGAAGCAGGAATAATAGAATTGAATTAGTACAGAGGATCGATGCACATCTGCTTTAAGACTCCTTGAATGGTAACGGTCTATTTAACAAAAATGGCAGCGATTTATGTGTCCACAACTACATTAGTGATGACGTAAGGCAAAAGGGCAGCAGGGTCTGAATTTATCAGTGTTGTCTGGACATTGTCTTGGCTGCAGCACAACGCCCCGGTCTGTGAATTCTGTTATCTGCTTCTCACCCTGGAAAATCTGTCATCTGTCATCCACCCACCACCTCCTGGGTCCTTCCTACATGTCTTATCAACATAATGTCAGATTTCAAATAAACCAAACACCACAGATTCGCGAACTGTTCCTCATTCTCAGAAACGACTATCAACACACGGTGTACGTGCAACATAAACACAGGATGCATGTTCATGTTGCAGGTTTTGCAGAATATTTGATTTCAGCATTAATGTGCTTTTGTTCTGTTTGTTTGTTTGTTTGTTTGTTTGGTAGTTTTCCTTAGTGCAATTACATCAGTCTTATGCATTGTGATTAACACACTTGTGACAGTACGACCCTATTGAATAACTGGAGGAATTAGCAGAAATACCTTGCACAACCCAAAGGTTGTTGGGTAATACTGAAAACTACAAAGAGGAAATGTGCCGGCTCAGACACATTGTGCATGAGCTGTGGGCACCGAAGTAGACAGATACATGGAGGGATCCTTCATGAACAATACAGTACTCTGCAAAAGCAAACAGCTGAAGTAACAACTGTGGTGATAAACAAGCACAATAAGAGCTCATTTATAAAAATACAACATAAAAATGAGAAATTATAAACAAATAAGTGAGTAAATACTACTGTAAGATAACAAGGTGCAGAGATTAAACATGAATACTAGTGCATGATGTTGGTAAAGTACTAGTGGCCTCAGATTAAATCTAGTACTACACCAAGTATTATTTAAACTCCCAGTACGCAGCTGAGGGAACATTCATCCGGATCTTTTGTTTGCATGTTGCAGGAAATATCCCCACTCCTGGATCAGACAGGAAGACACCGTCGCAGCTTTAGCCGGAATTCACGGAGTGTTCCTGGGGATGAGGAGGCCGCAGCCCCCGCCTCAGGTCGCACCGTGGATCCGTCTGGTAGTCGTCAAAGTATCGGTGTATTTAATAATGTATTGTTTGAAGTTACCGACGATCCGGAGCTGGGACTAAACAGGGTTTATTGCGCACAAAGCAGCTACTCACCCGAGGCCCACACGGCTTGAAACAAGACCACAATGTGGAGCAGGGGAAGCGATCCGACGTGAGTCCGGTCCATGATGACGGTGCGAGCCGATGTTCCCGTGAAGCTCGTCGTGGGTTCGAGTCTTTAATGAATCTACAAGCTCGACTGATTCATGTCCACAGTGTGGACACACGACAGACAGACAGACAGACTCACAACAACACGGCGACTCCCAGACGCTGCAGGTCCTGGTCTGGACGCTCCTCACAGAGGCGTCATCCACCGTGCTGCCTTCAGGGATCCCGTAAATTCAATACACAGCTCAGACGCCCATTGTTTCATTTGAGCTAAGATCATACAGTGCACAACATCTAAAAAGGGAAAAGCAACTATTTTGACTAATTATTCAATTAATTTAAATGGTGAAATAGTGAAACTGATATTTGTTGTTGGATGATTCACCCATATTAAAAGCACTGAATTAATTTTATTAGACTTGATTGCTAATCAAGGTGGAGCTTATAAGATAAATCTGCCAATGTATCATTAGCAAGTGGACAGTAGTGGTAAAGCATTACTAAAGCATTATAAACACTACCTAGAGGTGTCATTGTGTTAGAAATACAGTGTTTTATTATATTATATTATTAGTTTGCGTCATTCACTCACGCTGGAGTTCAAATGTCCCACAGCATTTGAATGCAGAAAATCTGTGGTGGAAATTACCCTTTTGTTCACAAACATTTGGCAAAAAACACTTTATTATCCTGTTAACAAAGACATTTATTGTTAATATCCGTAAGCAATAGCATAACTCTACAGGAGTATCTATTAAAATACAATTAAAATATATAAATAATACCAAAATACTGTGACAAAACAAACTACAACCATCACTAAAGTAATGAAGTATCATTGGGATCATCTCTGCTTCAGGTCTTTTCTAATTAGAACAAATACTTGGAGCTGAACACATGAACTTGATGGGACTTCCAGCCTCCTCGGTGGGATACTTCCCCCATCTTGACGTCAGCTGTGTGTGTGATTTTTTTGCTCCCATCTCAGCCTCAAACTGACGCATTCACAATTCAGCAGCGACCTGAGGTGAGTTACACCCCAGAAAATGGGGAAACCTACTTTATCTTTATCTTTATCTTTATGAATGATGAGCAGCGAGTGGAGTTTAGTGGAAACTGATATAGAGGGTGTGTTTGTGTCCAGCAGTAAATTCCTATAGCTTGTCAGAGGAGCAGGGAGGGAAGCCCGTAGCTGTAGGCTTAATACTGCGACTGCATTACATAGCCTATGCATTCCTGTCTGTGTTATGTAATGGAAACTTTCTGCCATCTATTTAGACTGTAAAATGTGTTAGTGCAGCTGCTTGTGATGTTGGATTCACAATTGTCAGACACTTTCTTTCACTGTTGGATGTTACTTGTTGTTCATCTGTGTCTTGCTGGGGTTGAATTTAAGGCAAACCTCACCCTGACCCACAAAAATGACTCTCTGGTCATATTTACGATTTGAGTCACGTCAGGTCCAAGTAAGTGAGTCACAGCCCTAAGCTTTAACACAGAAAAGAAGAATATGTTCCCGTTTTTGTTGGACTGTGACTCATTTTGCTCCTCTTTACAGCAAAAGTGACGTGAACTGTGTGATATGTGAGACTCTGATACTCTTTCAGTTTGTCCTCTGCACATTTCCATCAAGCCTGAATGTGTAAATTAATACTTGATCTGTTAACACAATGGTATCTGTACTGTACGTGGGTTTTAACACTGCTTCTCATTGTCTTCGTATTAGTATTAGATGACAGTCTGACTAATACTGCTATTGTAGGTGGTGAAGCCTCAGTAGAAACCTTGTTGTAGTTTGGATTCATTTGTTATTTCTGTTTTGCTTCATGTCTAACTCCTCATAGCACCTGCAGTCCAAGGACAGCTTCACTTACCGTAAGCAGGCAATAATTAAAGTATATTTAAAGCATATTTTCCCTAAAGTTTAACATTTTATTGATGAGAACATCAATACCTTTCTCTGTTGAGTCTGGAGTTCGGGGGAAACAAAGCTGCTTTTTTACTGAGCTGTGAACTGGATTTTTTCCTGGCTAGCACCAGTGACTTCCTGAATTCTTGGCAAAAACCACCAGTTGTCATTTCTTTACCTGGGCTGTTCATTTAAATACCACATGCTTTTACAGGTGCTGTTAGAGCAGCTGCTAAAACAACCACAGGTCTCTCAGATTAAAAACTAAATACATCAAGTAGTTTGGCTTTACTTTCTAATATGACACAGAAGTTTTCCATATTCTGAAGCACATGACGGGAAGGAATGACACATGGATATGCTCGTAAAAAACAACGTGGACCTGTCATAACTGCTAGAGCCACAAGAGGACGTTGTCACTTCAGTGTTGTAAAGGCATAATTCACCAAATATTTTTACTTTTACCTACTTTCCTTTATGCTTATATTGATTGAACAGTCAGGATTCAGCTGATTGCAGTGGTCTCAAACTGCTCTTTCTGCATAATCCAATTTTCTTCGGTTCAGTTGGAGAAAACATAAATTCCAACTTTACGGGGGAAAAAGGGCAAACAGGATGTTAAATTCACTGTAGATGATAATTCACCTCTGTTTAATGTCACTCAAGGCCAAAAGAAGAATGTGGTGGTCAAGTCTGTCCAGGCTTCAAAATGAGGCAGAAAGTTCCTGGTCAGCGATGGTTTGCTTTGCCAAACCAGAAAACCTACCCAGACCTTTCAAAAAGCAAAGCGTTCAAACCAGTATTTTCCCTGGAATCACAAAGAACTCTCCCCAGTTATAATTTTCTAAATGTCTGTGTGTGTGTGTGTGTGTGTGTGTGTGTGTGTGTGTGTGTGTGTGTGTGTGTGTGTGAGTTTACGTATGTGAAATTCAATGTGGTCTTCTAGTGCCAAACATTGTATTCCTGTAACCTCTGTAACTGAAGAGCAGGAAGAGCACACCCAACACAGTCTGTGTGGGTGTGGGGGTGTGCATGTGTGAGACAAAGCGCTGATCTAAACCAGCTGTCACTAAGTCCACATCCCCTCTCTTCACATCTTTGGGGAAAAAAATACACAAGGAAATAATGTCTGAGCATTTTACTCCAGTTTCCAATAAGGAGAAAGTTCTGTATGGAAGCTGACGAGAACCGCAGGAGACTGGGATTTATTTACATGACCTGAACAGTTTGTTTTCATGTTAACAGTTGCTCAGTTAAGTCATGCTGGATTTGAACTGTAGCCACAGAAATGTCAAAATTGTTGTCCACTAGGCTAATTGTACAAAAGTACAAGCCACAGCTTTAAATCTGACAACACGTCTTGACCGGGGTTAATCAAAAGGTGACGTTATAAATCATTAACTGAAGTGGAAGCAGTTCAGAAAGGGTGGCCGAGTACAGACTAAAACGTTTTTATGATTGTTCTTTATACTTAAAATGGGTTGTTTGTGGCCTCACATGCAATAAGTGATCAGAAACATAACTCCAAATGAGACATAATGTTTCTCCAGAACTGCTCAATGTTTAAATAAGCAACTCTAGGACAACAGGTTTGACTTATTTGTACTAATAGGCTATTGCTATGTTTACAACTTGTGTCAAAAGTGCAAAATTAAGAGTGATTAATTAATATGGAGGCAGAATTTAAACATCGAAGCTGGTTTAGATGTATCTGTACTCATACTGACTGACTGAAATTCAGTCAAGCTTCAGTAGTTCACCATCAACGCCCATTATTTTTGGGAAACCCCATAATCGCCTCGTGCACACCTTGTACACGCCTTTATAGAGCTGCAGGCTGGGCTGAAAAAGATCTGTTTATAATTTTATCATGGACAAATTTGAAGAAAGAAAATGTAAGTGAAAACAGCAAATACCAATCTGAGTCTGTCAGTGTTCAAACAGGCAACTGCAAAAACAAACTGTTTCCAAAAGAAACGTGTCCTGTCAAACATGTTTTCATTTAAGGACTTGTCAAACACATGAGGTGAATATTTTAAGTTGTGGCTGGTTATTTAAAAAAATACAATTACTGATGTGAGTCTTTTAGTTTTTACTTGATATATCTACGTATAATAATAAATGATTTTGTGTAATTTATATTTACCTATTTTTATTCTATGAGCCTGTGTTTTAGTGTGAGAGTGAGGGCTTGTTTTATGCGTGGATCTACGTGTGGGAATTAGGTCACCATGCCTGATTGATAGTCTCAGGAGCCCACATTGGTCCCATCTCCACCTTTTAAATGACCAGTTCCCAACAGTCTAGTTGGCAGCTTTGACAGCAGCACTATGTTCTGTCCTGAGTCTCCAAACTGTTTTTGTGCATTTATTATGTGTTAGTAGTGTATTATTGCTTAGTTGGCACCTTTTGAGAAGCCTTGGTTTTCATTACATTACTTCATTTTGGTTGTAGTAAATAATATTGAACACCCTTCATTTTGCAGAACAAAAATCAGTTTTGCTGATAATATATTTGCAATTAAACTAATCTACTTTGTTGGACTTTTACTTGTAACATAACATAGTACAAGTATTTTATATATTTATCTATATTGTGAATTAACTGTTTATACTAAAATGTTTGAGTAATTCTTCACGACTAGATGCTTTTGCACACCCTTCATGTACAGAAACTGGTAATAAGTGACTGTTTTTGTTTTTTTTAATGCACCTTTTATTGTTTGATATATTTTCTGTAATTGCTTCTGCAGGTACAAGCTCACATCCACAGATGGACACCAGTCACCATGTTGCCTGAGACTCTCCTCCAGCAGTGATGCCTGCTTCTCTCTTCTTTTTGCTGCTGTTTGTATCAGTGGCTCTGCAGCGCTCTGATCTGCGCCTGGCTTATGTGACCCACAACAACTTTTTCTACTACTCCTGCAGCCAGGTTCCACAGCCCTGCAGTGTTGCATCACTCACAGACTGCAGATGCATCCTGCTGTCTCCTGTTTTCCGCATGAGACGTTTGACGGTTTGGTTCACGTCACCGTTACGCATGGCGCCTCTGCTCAACAACTCAGAGGTGAGGCACCTCACCTTGGTCCACTGTGGTGCTGAAGAGTCATCGTCTTCTTCTCTGGAGGGATACTTCGCTGTGCAGCACCTCGAGAGGCTGACAGTGGTAAACCTGCAGCAGAGGCCGGTTCACTACTGTCCGGATGTAAACAGAGCCAAGAACACAGACTCGAACATGGACCCAGACAGAGATAATGGTGCTTACCTAGATACTAATAGATATAACAGAGACAGAGACGCAAACCTGGACCTGGCTACAGACACGAAAAGAGATTCCTTGGTTGCATCCTCGCCCCAGGTCCAAGACATCTTCCTGGGCAGGGAGCTGGGAGCAGCATATCACGAACAAGCTCGACTGGGAATCATCCACTGCTCCGTGCTGCAGTGGGGAGCTGTGGTCAAAGCCTACACCGTCCAGACACACATAGACAGTGATGGTGAGCTGCCCTTCCCTGACCTCCACCTGCCAAAATTACCAGAGGCATCTGTCATATATGTCAGCTTCGTTTACTGATAAGTTATTTTTGAGGAGTTGAGGAAGGAACAAGTGGAAAACGCGCCAGTGTTCATGACGTGCAAGATGTTTCTAACAGTGAACACAGCGAAACTATTTTGTTTACATTTTGCCTGTTTTAAAAGTCTCATGGTGAAATTGTCTGACTGGAAACTGAGCATGCTTGGAGGATTTCCTGATGTTTACGTTGACAACTCTTTCAGTGTCTTGTCCTAATATTTCTAAGTGGCCACAGCTGTTTATCAGCCTGTTAGAGCAAAGTACGTCCACTAAAAAGACACTCTGAGGCTCCGTGATCATACTGAATCGATGATGCAACAGTTAATTAATAGATACATGGATAAATAAAATATTAATTTGACATGTGTCCACAATACTGCAAAAACAGAGATTAATCAACAAACAATAGATAATAAATAATTATATATTCCATCATAGTGGCACCTGAAAGTAAAAAGTGAACTGCATGTTTGAAAACGGAGCCACAAGATGGCAGCAGATACCTCTGGGTCAAAAAGGCAGACGAACAAGTAGAGCAAAGACTGAGCTGCCTCAGAGCAAAATGTTGCTTCTTCTATTATTTAAAAATATAAATAAGTTGTTTAAACGCTTTAAAAATCCAGCAAACCTTTACATTCAATAGTCTATGTGTCACGACGCACCTCTGCACTTTAAAAGTTTATGAGGAATGTTATGTTTATAATAGAGGGGCATTGCTAAGAGTTAATAAATTGTAAAAAAGTGTGAGATATTTATTTCTTAATGATAATAAACCAACAGTGTCATTGCATTAACAATAAGTAAATAAATAAAAATAAACTATCTGCTTATTATCCGTGTTTCACGTCATTTTCTTTAACAATTAATAACAGTAAAGCACACTGACCATGACCATGCATGCTGAGACTAACATCACTAATAAACACTGGATAAGTAGTTCCAGTGGAACATGTGGAGGACATTTATTTGACATCAGCCGCATTTGTCAGATATTTTGCAGACGTGATTTTGATGTTGCGTGTGTGTTGAATGTGCGCTGACACCTGCTGAAGAGCTGCTTATTTGCATGAGAAACGCGCAGTTGAATGCGGGCTGATGCCGCCTGTTGATCCCGCACCTGAGAGGTCAGCACCGCCCGACAACCACCGGGGCCAATTACCGGAGAAATCTAAGCTGGTGCTGAGGACCAGATTTGTTTTGGCTTTCTCTCCAGTGTCACCAGTACAATGCTCTCGGAGAGGTGGTGGCGAAATCATCCCTGCTGCGCGTTTAGAGGGTGGAGTGAACGGCGACCTCTAAACGCACCATGGATGATTTAAAGACAAACCGCCTCCAGCAAAGACAAATCAATTAGACGTCCAGTGTGATCCTCATGTGTGTGTGGACCACTCTGGATGCGCACTGTAAATATTGATGCCAGACTAAAAAAAGGTGGACAGGCCGAGACTAAGCGGGATTGATTTTAGGTCGGGCTCTCCCTCCTGCGCAGCCCTCCAAGTGCGTCCTAACCACGCTGCCGCCGTCTCCACACCGGCAGGGCAGCAGTAAAACATTTTTATAATCAGACGTTATTGTTCGCCGCCTCCTTGTGGGAGATGCGCCCATGTTCATTTTTTAAAAGGGCAAATCAGCCATAATTCAGTTTATAAACTGCAGCGCGCAGGGGAGAAATGCCTGGATGAATATTCATTAGAGCTCGCCCGAACTGCCACGCTCGGTGATTCATTAGGCATATGTAAATATCACTCACTTTAATTGCCCCTAAACTGACTCAACATAATGTTGTCATTAGCAAATTATTACTTATTTGTGATACTAATGGTACGGTATGGCGCGCGGTGCCGAAGCTCCACGTATATGATCGCAATTACAGCTCTTTTTTATTCAGGGGATGAATCTGATGGAGATGATGTGTGTGTGTGTGTGTGTGTGTGTGTGTGTGTGTGTGTGTGTGTGTGTGTGTGTGTGTGTGAGCTGTGATGACTAAGGTTAGGATAGGGCCTGTTGGTCACTGTGCTTTAAGGTGCCAACAATTAACAGTGACACTGACTTTATTATACAGACACACACACTGAACTTCTTTGGCCTTAATTTATTTCCTTATATACATAGGTTACTAATTCTATCACTGAGTGAATAAAATGAATTTAAACAACAACTAAAAAGGATGTTGGTCATTTTGTGTCATGCAAGAAAAATATACTGATTTAAAATATGTGATGTGCACAAAATAAGTAGTTCAAATGTTTTCATGAAATTGTGTAGTTTGATATTTTACTTCTAACAGGCTGAACTCCTTTTTAAAGTAAAGTTAAATTAGATTTTACTGGATTTTAATTAGTTTACACATACTAATTGTTTAGTATGTGTTAAATGTTTTGCTTGCTAGTACTGTCAATCAGCTTTTATTGTGCATTTAAACAGAATAAAATCAAAAAGCAAACCTAAGAGAATCCTGCAAATGCACCACTCGCTCCTGACGTCTGTGCAGCAGTGGATTGTTTCACATTTCAACGTGTTCTGTCAGACGTTACCTAAATCCTCTGGCTCTAAACTCGTCCATGAGTCAGGCCTGTCAGGGTTTTTTTTTTTGTTTGTTTTTGCTGTTGTTGTTTGTTTGTTTGTTTGTTTTTTGAAAAATCCCTCCCTGCTTGTCACAGTCTGTGAAACACAAAGCGGTGTGGAGTTGTTTTATAGAGGCAGCAGCAGTTCGAAACAACAACCATGACAAAACAGGCCCACAAAACAGAGGGAGAGAGAACGAGAGGCAGAGACAAATAATGAAGTGCGTGTGTGTGTGTGTTTGCGTGCACGTGGGTGTGTGCATGTGTGTGCATCTGTGAGAGAGTGTGAGGGAGCTAATAAAGTAATGTGATGGATGATCTCCTTTCTCCCAGAGGGACCAGCACCATGTAAATTGGCCCACACAATGCATTATGGATAAGGCAGTTGAGATTATAGCTTGTTAATGTGTCCCTCCCTCACCCCATCCCTCTTCTCCCTCCCTCCCCCCCTCCGCTCTTCTTGCATCTATCTCTCCCTCTCCATCCCTCTGCTTCGGCTCAGGCAGTGACATGGTCACCTCATTGTTGGGGCATGTGGGTCTTTTAGGTGCAGATGGAGAGGGAGAGGAGCTGTGCTGCTGCGATCTGCCAGGCGTGGTGGAGGAAGTTTGTGCATCTCAGTACGAGTCTGTGTGTGTGTGTCTTTGTATAACTCGTAATGTGGGGACTCACCTGGCGTACAGGGACAAAAAGGTGCCCCCCCCCCCCTTGAAACTGGTCAATTTTAAGATGTAAGATTTGTATTTACATCAGTTGAAGCCAGATCACCAGTGTGTGTGTGTGTGTGTGTGTGTGTGTGTGACAACAAGCCAGCCACCAGGCAGCCAACAGAGACAGTCCATTGGCAGGGGCCATGGCTGTGGACATATGTCTCCTCCCTCCCTCACTACTCACCCCACACCCCCATCAGTCCTCCTAAGAGGGTGCCAACCCCCCCGCACTCCACAGTACTCCCCTTTCAACTCCCCCCTTTCTCCCATCCTCCCACACTCCCTCCACCTTGCAGGCCAGTCCAGGGACCTGTCGGACCATCTGTTGAAGCAGAACCAGAGGAGCTGCTCTAGAGGAAGTGCTACTGTATGTGGCTAACCTGACTGCCACTAACTAGTGGGGGATCGTGTGTGTGAGTGTGTGTGTGTGTAAGAAAGTCAATGGAGATGGATGCGTTGTGGGGTGTGTGATTGTCTCCCACATATATGGAACAAAAACAAATAGTTATGAGTAATCATGACATGATCATGAGCAAAACAGCTCATTTTTCTCTAATTAAATTAATTTTTTGTACAAAGCAGCTCCTTCCAGTTTAGTTTACTTGTACACATATTGCACAAGATGAACATAGTAAGAACAAATATTACTCCTTAGCATCGCTAGAGGCATGAAAACTATACAGTGTATTGTCTACACTGGTGATTCTGGTCTCACTCATAAGTAACCACCACCACCTCTATGCTGTAATTTTAGTTTCTCAAACGTATTTATACTTATGTAACTTTCACCACGGCACAGAAATGCATTCAAATTAACATGAAGGCTGCAGCGTTACAGTGTTAAAGATCAAATGATTGACTTGTATTGTGCTGGAAGATCACTGTAATAAATATATGAAACAGTAACACTTTATTTTATAGGTCCATTATTGCTCAATAATAACCTTTAAGATTACTGGAAAGTAACAGTTCAAGGACAAATAGAGACAAAGTGTTACAAGTTTGTTATGTCTTTCTGCTTCTTTCTGTTATGAAATGTTTGTCATGTCTGTTTGCATTTACATTTTAGATTTTGCATGTTTAGTGCAGCTGATAACAGTGTCTAGGTTGTTCTTTGCTTTAAAAGTTAAAAGTTAAAAGTGCATTTATATTATTTTCTAGGCATGAAAAAAACAATGCAATTGAAATTTATTTCAATGAACATATTTTTTATGAAGTTACAAACAAATGTACATGCATTTGACTTTTTAACAAAAACATGTATTTAACAAACCAATAGCAGAAAATTATATACTGTATGAAAGCTAAGAAATAAAATAATAATGCTAATGCTGATGTTTTCTCACATTTGAACATATTCTAATACTTTTCAAAACTGTTAAACCTAGCCACTGAATGATGAACTGTGGAGTTTCTAGGATTTTTATACAAAAAGACAGAGAAATATTGTCCATGACTCTACAAACCCTAACCCATGTGTGTACAGCTGTTATGTAGCTGCCCACTGTAGTGACTACTATACATGAAAGGGTTAATAACTTTATTATAACCTTTATTACCTAGCACATTATGTAATTTCTTGTCAGTGTTTTTATTTCTCATCACATGGTAATGTGACTGCAAACAGGCACAAAGCAAAGGAGTCGCACACTGAAGGGGCAGCACAGGTTCAAGCTTAGTGGGTGTAATGCAAAAAAATCAGACATTAAATTTAACAACGCAGAATCAGAAAACACACTGAGAATGTACCAAGTTTATAAAAATGATGACAGATTACTAGAATATTACCAAATTAAAACTTGTGGAGATGCTTTGGAAAGTTGTCAGTGGAGTTATTAAACATTTAATCTTTAATAATCGACTTTATGCTCCTTTAAGTAGTCTTCTAAACAAGTGTTCAGGAACCAGCAGCAAAGTGGCTGAATAACTCCTACAGACACCAAAACAGCTGCTGTGATACCCTGCCATGTCGTTCTTTGATTTTGAAAGATCAGACTTTTCTCCATACTTCTACTTTCAGCTCTTTATACACACGCTCCTTCAAGGCACGTTACAAGATACGGTTGCCACAGAAGTCCACAAACGGTATCAGCAGCCACCATAAATTCTTATTCTACCATGCAGTGTATTCCCCGCTCAGTACGTCCTATTTGTGCAATCTAAACCAAGCCGAGCGAGCTCATTGAGATGTGGTGTGTGTGTGTGTGTGTTTGTGTGAGCTGGCTGGACCCTCCGCCGCTGTGTGTGTGGGTGGTTGCCTCCACCCATTAGAACGGGTCATCTCTCTCTCATGGAGAGTTTTCACGGCTGTGGAGCGGATTAGGAGCAGAGTGAGAGAGACGGGAGAGAGGGGGAGAGATTACTGTGCAGGTTGGAAGGAGGAAGTAGAGACTCACAAAAAGCAGCATTAGCATCTAGACTTCAGCATTTTGTTTATAGTGTGTCGCTGACACTCATCCGAAGTGCCCCAGGTGTACAGTGACGCTGGCATCACATCACAAGTGGCCTTTTAACAAAGAAGAGACAACAGAGGAGAATGTTGGGTTAAAGAGAAAGTGTCCTAAAAAAACTCGAGAAGAGAGGAAATGAGACTGACGTTAAGTCTTTTAATTGTCGGGTTAATTCTGTGCAAAAAGTCGGGGTGACAAAAACCAATGGGTGATAATGATGTGAAGCCAACATCTAGTGGTAGATTCCCTTAATGCTCTCCATCAACCAACACCTGTCAACTCGTCACATCATGTAAGCCAATATAAAAACTGACAACTTTAAAGTGTTGTGATGTCCCATTTCATATTCACAGAGCATCACTGCTTCAGCAATCAGAGGTGTTCTGTCAGGGGTATATCACTCTCTTTATGGGGTATTTATTTTACAGATTAGCAGGTTTCTGAATGGAGCCTGGAGGTGATTAAGACTTAAAGAGAACCAAACATTAAACCAAAGTTTTACTTACAATTAAATGTTGAATAAAACAAACAAACTATGGTCTTAACTACTGTCTCCATTCACACACACACACACACACACACACACACACACACACACACACACACATACACAAACGAGAAGCACCAGCCGCCAGTTGGTCCTAAAGAGGCAAGTTCCTGCACAGCATTTTCTCAACATCATAAAGTGTCTGCTGTTAAAGCGCCGTTTTTTTCAATCCGTCTGCTCTCCCTGACATTTCCAGATAACGTTAACGTTAGGTTGATTTGGGGGGAGTTTGCGCACCATATGCTGCTGTGTCAAACACCTACATTTAAGCCGGCTATGGCTCTGCATTCACTAATAGCAGCATCATTGCAGCTTGTTTATCTAATGCGTCTGTTAATGTTATTTATTGGGACTCTGCCTGCTATCCAGTTCCTCCATGCATGCTAAGGAGACAAGAAATAAGATATGCAAATGCTAACGTCGGCCCAACTTCACGGCCATAAAACAGAACATTTGCATTTGATGTAGCACATAATAAACTAGTTATTAGCATTTTAAATGCGTCAAACAAACTTGAAAAATGTGGCCTGTGCTGTGTGTTTTTTATTATTGCTGCATGCAGTCAAAACACACATACACATGACACACGTGCCTTCAAACACGTACAGGAAAGTGTGCACGAGCAGACACATAAATATGAAACTGCTGCACACCAGAGCAAACTGATGTCACAAGGCAAAGAGTCGCAGGACAGACGATGAGTTTGATGAAGTTATTTCTGCACTCTCTCTGTCTCTTTCTTGCTCGTGCCATAAACTATCTTCCAGAGCATTAAAACATGCAGACTATTCATTTCGTAGATGATTCATCCTTCCAGTGCCAGAAAAGAAGGTCTGCTTTTATCTCCAACAAGCAGCAACAATGAACAATCGGAGTTCACAGTAGCTGCTGCTGTCTCTTCATTAATGGGCTGACGAGTGTTAACCTTTGGAACAGATCAAACACGAGGTCAAAGAGCATGTATCATTGAAATGTCTCCACACAGAAGCAAGTGGTTTTTTTTTTTTTGCAAACAATGAATTTGTTTTCATTACTTAAAGTTGAGACACACTAAAAAAAACAACAGAAAGTGAAATATCTACCACCAATCTCTCCACATGTGCATTGATTGTACCGTCCCAATCAGACAGACATGTCTCTGTCTCTGTCTCAGGTCATTTGCAGATGATGTGAGCACCAGCTGTTATTTCCTCATCTACAGCTCTGATTAGTAAAATATTAGGCAGAATCAAAGAAGCTTTTTTGTGTTATAACACGACTCAAGCTACGTTTGATAAATTTTCTTTATCCAATAAATAGTGATGGTGGACGTTAAAGTTGCATTTATTTTATTGTGTGAAATGTAATTTAATTTCAAATAAGAATGTGCTCACCTAGAGCAGAGAGGCTTTTAGGGGTAGTGTAGTAGTGGTAGTAGTATTGTGTAGTATAGACAGACATATAAAATATACTAAAGGCCAGTTCTTATGTTCTGCTGTTCTCTTCTCTTCCGGCTTATGTTGTATTGTGCCTGTTATCCAGAAACTCTGTGAGAAAGAGCAAGCACAGAGAGCAGGAGGAGAGCTGTCTGAATTGGTTTTTCATTAGCAGTTAATGATGTGATAATCTCTCTAACTAGGCCTTACACCCTGCAGCTTCATGTACTCCTCTAATGGAGTGCATGAGCGCGTTTTCCCATGAGTGTATGCAGTCGTCACACTGTATTTGTGAATGTGTACGATTACAACCCCAGTTAAGATGGATGGACACTAGGAAGTGAGCCACACACACACATGCATGTGCACAAGCCAGACCCGATCTGAACTTTACATGTACCCCCACTCACACACACTCACCCCTTCTCACCAGCTTAAATCCTACATGTTAATCTCTCCCCTTCTCTCTCTCTTTTTTCTCAAACACACACTAACATGCTCGCTTTCATTCTCTGCTTGCGGAGACCCCTGCTTCATTTTCTGGTCATGTGCACACATTGCGAGGGGGCGAAGCGGACACAAAGTGACACAGGGAGCAGAATGGGGAGGAGAGGAGGCGAGGCTGGAGCTGCAGCCTGAAAGGAGGCAATGGGAGGTGTCTGATTGTCCTGCACTGAAAGGGACAGTTAAAAGGAGAACCTCGCTGCAAAAGCTGGTGGGCCGGGCTGGAGGCTGGTTAAGTGCTGGTGGTGTGTGTACCGCTGCTTGTTTCTATGTGTGTGTCATTGTGTGCATGTGTCTGTGTGAGTCTAATGGGGAGGAGAGTGACTGATGACCGAGGTGACGATGATACTGGAGATGGTGATTCGAAAGGTTAAATGAATTGAATATGTTCATGTTTATAAGAAGATTGATGCCACTCTCGTGTCTGTCTGGTAACGCTACAGCTTACAGGTATAAATACTGGAAAACACAAGGAAAACAGGCTTCTCCAACTTCACATCCATCCATTCTTACTCTTTATTAATGTCCACATGCAGAAATATAAACGTTTTATTTAGAGTTTGTAGCAATAAACATGTAGTTTAGAGTGAGTGGGAATTATCTGTTGTTATTCACACAAACAGTCAAATATTCCTGGCTTTAGATTTAATAAGTGCATAGTGTGAAATAGCATTTAGTAGGATTTATTCAGTTTTAGGTCAGATATTGCTTTAATTAAATGACAAACTGGACGGCATCGCCTCCCTGTGTTGGATCCCTCCCCCAGAAATAGCTGCTTAAATAGCTTAACATTTGTAAAACCATCCTCATAGTTCTGTT